>NC_050576.1:88268405-89561405 GCF_011100635.1 Trichosurus vulpecula | reverse complement strand
ATATTGTTTAATGGTTGTTTGAGTATATAATAACCCTGTAAAGCCCTAAGAGCAGGTGCTTGGCTGGTGGGGCCACTATGAGCAAATCAAACAAGAGAGCTTTGTTTGGCTGACTTTACTCGGTATATTCTCAACATATTCTGGTTTAATATCCTTCTCTGCTACAACTGAGCAAATCTCTTTTCATTAACTGTTGAATGATGGATGAGTGCCACGTTTTTCCCCATTATCATACCTAAACTACCAGGCCACTAGCCCGAGTCAGAAGTGTTTCCAACACCTAATTTCTAATGTTCTGGATTTGAGGTTCTGATGGGAGAGCCAGGAGACGTCTCATAAATAATTGAAGACATTGGTTCTGAGCTCAAAAGAGGTCTGGAGGAAAAAAATAAAGATTTAAAATATGTTTGTGTAGAGATATTAGTTAAAATTGAATGAGTAAGATTGTCAATGGAGAGTTAAAATCTAGAATGGTAAAGGAAAAAAATAGAAAATGAGTTTATGTTTTACCTTAATTTGAAAAGGTTTTTAGATAAATATAACCCCAAAATTTGAGATTTGTGGTAATATGTAATAAAAAATAGTATGCCAATAAATCTATAATGCAAAAGTTTGTATGATAATTGAACAAAACCCACAGCATAGGTACCAAGCACTAAGCTGGGGGATTCAGAGGAGGAGGGGGAGGAGGTCTGTCTGCCCCCTTTCCTTTCATCCCTGTGGCTCTGAGAATGGGCTCGAGGTTTTGGCATATTTTGTTTGTCCTTTTCAGTTCTAGGCATAGGAGGTGAAATCCCCAAGCCATGGAGCTCAAGCCATGGCAACCTTGGAGCTAGGATCTAAGAATGTATATATTGCAACCAGCCTAGGAGGGAAGCCCTTAGAAGCTAGGGTACCTGGATGCAAGCCCTGCTAGCTCCTTTTGGAATTGGAAATTTGTGAAACTATGCTATATAGAAACTGAGTTCAACTGTGAACCTAATCCTATTCCTCTCCCTGGAGACTGAGAGGGGTATAGGGAGAATTATGCCTCTAGGTGTATGTGGGGATATTTGTATATTTGTATGTGGGGGTAATTATGCCCCCTGGTATAAGGAGGGTGCTAACTTCTCTTTGAAGTTAATATACTTTTGTAAAAGCTATTATGATACTTAGATGGTCAAATGAATATGGGGTGCTAAGGATCCCCTTAAATTAAGAAAAAATAATCAATGAGGGCTTGAGCCAATGGCAGATACTAGACACCCCAAGCCCTCTTATGGGTAACATAAAGCCCTTAGGAACAGGTGAAATGTAACATAACTGACTCATGGGCAATAATAGGGTTCAAAGACCCACTGTTGCAATAAAATGTTGAAAATTGAATTTCATCATATTGGAGCCAAGCATTACAGTTTTATTGGAACACTCTGAAATGTAGCTTCTGTGTTATAATAACCTTTAGAAATAGAAACAAATATAACTTGTCAAATTTTCTCTGAGCATAAGATACATTTTAGAGATTAATGAAAGAATAGGATCGTTACTTTGATTCAGGATGTAAGAGAAATTTTATGATCATGCTTGCCTACAGTGACTTTTTTGTGGAAGTGTATGTGTGATAGGGAGGTGGAAGGGTATGAGGATATGGGTAGCAAAAGTTAAAGGCCAGTGTGAGGCTCAAAACACCTTGAGCCAATAATTCTTTGCAAGTCCGCAGCGCATGCTGTGTTCCTCACCTTCATCTCTATGAGATTTCCTGGTTATTGGACCTTGGCTGAATTTATTGACATTGAACTGGCATAGCCACTCATTAATGACCACCTTTGGACTTTGTTTATGCCTCAGGATATCTTGCTCCTGTCTCCTAGCTAGTGACCATAGAGCACTAAGACCTTGATTCCACCTTAATCCCTCCTAGACTTTAAGTACTTATCGTTTAACCAAAGTAGCATAAATTTATCTCCAGTATAAACTTGAGAAATAAACAACTTTCAGATCTCTGATGATTTCTTGTAGTATAATTGTTTGTTTGTTACATCTCTACTTTAACACAGAAGAAATGAAAGGTTTTAAAACAAATTATTTCCTTTATTTAAAGTACTTTATGACCATAGTGAAATATGCCAAGTAATTAAGTACAGAATTAATTGCATCCCTCTCCACCAAAATTCTTTATTTCTGATGAAGGTACCATAATTTTTCTGCTCCCATAACCTGGTTATCATTCTCAATTCCTCACTCTCCCTCACCCCACATCTCCAATAATTTCTTTTTCTTTCTCTTTCTACCTTCACAGTATCTCCTGCATTCTACAATGTCTTTCTATTCACAATCATCATCTTAGTTTAGGCCTTTATCACCTCTCATCTAGACTGGTATCCTTGCCTCAAGTCTCTCCCCAAACCAATAAATTTTCCATACTAGTGCCAAAGCGATTTTCCTTTAACAGAGATCTAACTATATTATATAGCTCTTCAGTAAACACCATTTGTTCCCTACAGTCTGTAGGACAAAATTTAAATTCTTCAGGTTTTAATAAGCATAATACTTATTCATTTTAAAGATTTGGATTCCATTTTCTAAGAATTGTCATTAAAATTAGATTGCCCTCTTGGTGCTACATATATTTCCCCCTGTTCAGCATATGGGATATTTAACTGAAATAAGTTATGTTTTTACTCTACTTAATAACAAAGAAAATGTTTATCAATGGTAGATAGTTGCATGAACAAACGCAAATACACACACACACACAGACACACACACACCGCAAAAGATTGGGCCAGGTCTATAATTTCATGGTTCTAAGGACTGTATATCCTTTATACCAATGCAGCTCAGCACTTTCTATAAACTGATGTAGGTAGGCAGTTGCCTGGAATAATAAAAGATTAAGCAATTTTCCCAGGGTAACATAGTCATTATATGTCAGAGGCAGAATTTAAATCTAAGGTCCTTCTGACTCCAAAACCAGCTCTCTATCCACCATGTCACACTTTCATTCACATATGTGTTGATAGATAGATAGCTAGACATCTAGATCTAGTCAGACCTTTATCTGTCTGTCTATCTATCTATCTATCTATCTATCTATCTATCTATCTATCTACCACATGCATATGAATGAAAGGTAGATAGATGATAGCAAGATATATCTAATCCATTATCTCTATAGATGACCTATCTGATTATCTTTCTATCTACCTTTCTTTTCTCCTTGGTGGAAAATGAATGATATCTTTATGTGGATATAATATTTACAGAAGACTTCATGGAGGATAAACAGATATATTCAATTTACCTGAAATATCCACAGGTACAGGCCTAGATCAAAAAAGGCAATAGTCATTTTCTCTGATTCAAAGGATTCCCCGTGTTTATCACTTCATCTTATTTTACTTTTTTATATGTTACTGAGACTGATGCAAATAAAATAAATTAATTTGAGTCATCTGATTTGAGGCATGCATGAACTTCCTCAATAGAAAATTCAGTATACTTCTTCATGTGTTCTTTTTTTTCTTCAAAAACCTTAAAAAGATACTTTTCTCCATTTATTTATTTTCTTTCTAAAGTTGGAAATAAAATAACAGCTTTTGAAAGTTTTCAGTAAAGGCCATTTCCACATTACATTTTTCATGATGTATCAGGACATAGAATTTTTGGAGCAACATTTGGGAAGGGAAAGAAAGTCAAAGAGACAGTGGGATATGCTAGCCCCAAAGAAAGAAATAAGTTCACCCTATTAAGACTGAAATGAAATATTCATGAAAGAATAGAATTGAATTATATGAAAAAGGACATAAGTCAAGCTCTTCTCCTTCTACCTGCCTTATAGAGAAGAGGAGGTTAGTAAAGAAGTTATCTAATCAAAAGGAAAACTCCAGGCTGGGTTCCAAGTTTTTAGTGTTTGGCTGGAATAGCTGTAACCTGGACAAAACATTTCTTTATAAAAAGTCTCATTTCTCATTTTCAGAAACCAAGTAAATTTTGTCTATAGTACCCCTAAAATTCTCCTGAAAATTGATAGGGGCAAGAGTAAAGTAGCTGTCTTCTTCAATGTTACAGCACCTTGCATTTTCAAACCAAGTTACCTTGAAATGAGAAAAAAAAGACTAGGCTAACTTTCTCACCTTATAATTTTGAAGCAATATTAGCTTATGTTTAAGAAATATTATTTTCTTTCTTTTTTTGCTAAAAGAAATCAAATGCTAAAAAATGATATGAAATAATTTAATTAAGCATTTTAATTTGTTATCTAAGTACTGTTGGTGAGTAATTCCCAAAACAATTTTATTAAAATGTACTAAATTATATTAAAGCTTATTTTTAAATGTGGATATATTAAAACAATCAGAATTGTGTTCTAATTTAATCTTGCCTTTTTATCACATGGGATCCTGTTCTTCAATCCACTGCCCCTGAACCTGTCACTTATTAAAGTATTAAAGTTATTTTAGAAATATAGTGTGGAAAGGAAGGGTATTAAGCATGTCTGTTGAGGATAGGGAAGTTATGAAAGTGGGGAAAACCACAATGAGTAGATTTGCACTGCTTCTACAGGGATATTTCTAAAAAAAAACCTATTAAACCAGTTTTGGCTCTTGTAACAACCAACTTGAATCTGCTATACACTTGATTATTTTGTTCAGAAATAAGTTGCACTGGAAGAAAATGGCAGACAGTAGCTAGAGCTGATATTAACATGATTGGTTTTTCAAACAATGGAAATGTTTTATTTATGAGACCATGTGTTAGTCTTTGTTTTATCTCATGTTAACTTTGTGACTCAGGGCTAATCATTTCCCATCTGAAAAAAACAGGGGTCTTTCAATATCTATATTTACTATCTCATATGCTGGTTGTGAGGCTCAAATAAGATAATCTATATGAAAATGCTACTAAAGTATTATATATAAACTATAATTGCTTTTGTTATTTAATTAAGGATGGTATTATTTAGTACAGTTTGTATGCTTTATGCAGTCTATAGGATAGTAATCCAATTATATATTATTTGTTTGCCTTCATAACCACCTTAGATTCAAATATGTTAAATGACTACTTGTCCATGGTCACACAATTAATCAGAGGCAGGATTTGAACATGTGTTTTCCTGTCTCCAAGACCAGCAATCTAACCAGTACACCAAGCTGTCTTTCTATTCTCTTCAAATGGTATGCCTAATATATTTCTTCATGTGATAGTTGCATAATTTCTTGAATAAGGTACAAGATAAATATGTATCTGGTATGTTATGAAAACAAAATAAATCTACCACCTGCTGCTTTTAATATAAAGCATAGCAATACCCAGTATTTCAAATATGAGTTTGAATTCCATACATCAATGAACTGATGAAAAGCTCCATAAATTAAAGGTAGATAATATTTACTAACATGTACTGTATTATATTGGCATACAGCAGTCTCTAGAGCCCTTTTAGGTAGTAGAGATATAATAATAAATCTAGATGACTCACTAGATTATAAAGGAGATTAAAGTTTATTTACAGAGGTAATTCAACAAGCCCATTCTGCTATGAAATTTCATTCAGAAAATCTGTGTTCATGGAAAACACTAAGATGTATGGTTTTGCTCCCAAATTTGTTACCTGTAGTCATGTCTATATGCCACCTCAAAAATTTATTGCTTTGGAATTAATTCTTTAAAAAATACAACCCAAAACTGCAACCAAAACAAAAAAACCGTCTTAAGTTACAGGACTTGATTTCATCCAATGCACATTATTGACTACCATTTGTACATACACATAAGTCTGTTACATATACACACAGTCAATGATAATCAATAAACCTTTGTTAAGTGCCTACTATGTGCCAGGCAGTGCTAAGCACAGAGGATACTAATACAATTACAAACAAAGACAGTTCCTGCTCTCTTGGAGCTTACAATCTAATAAGAAGACAATACACAAAAGGAAGCTGTAAAGGAGAGAGGAGGGACAAATGGGACATGATGAAGAAGTCTAAAGAAGTCAAAAATCAGTGTAGATGGTGGGAAATAGGAAGAAAACTCTGCTGAGCTCCTTCCTTCAACAGAGGTCCTAGAGCCAATGACCTGGCCCTCTAATCAGAAGGCGAGGTATGATTATGAGGTAGATTAAATCTTGCAGGATAATTATGAGTTTCCTGGATATATCTATATATGCATGTGTGTGTGTGAATATGTATGTCTATGTGTATATGTATATATACACAAATACATATATGTACTTGTATATAAATGTATACATATGTGCATATATACATACACAAATACACGAGTAGTGGCTCTTAGTGTGTATTGATAGCAGAACTTGAATCCAAGTATTATTTCCTCAAAAACTTCCTATCAGCTATGCCATGCTGACTTTCAATAACCATAGGTTAATTAATTTTTATCTTAATGGAGGGAAGAGGAGAAAGTGGTGCAGATTTGAGAGTTGTTTCAGTGAAGGCATCTAGCATAAATCTCCTCTGGTTAATTCCTGATCATTGGGGTTACTATCCTTTAACTTCTGTGAAACAAGTTATTCCCTACAGGCTCTGCAGGTATTTCTGCCAGTGTAAGTAACCACGGTATAGCTTCTGGTACCAGCTGTTTTTTTTTCCTTCTTTGAAAACAGAAGGCTAGTATGTGGTACATTGTAAGGTCCCTAACACTAGGAGTCTGAAGTTTTGCATCTGCTACTTATTAGTCTTGGGATCTTTGCAAAATTGCTATCTTGGAGTTTCAGGTCCTTTTCCTGAAGAATTAGGCTTTTAGATCATCCTAGAGAACCTGTGACCCAAAGGTCTTTTTTGTAACCTTTATTCTGGAACAAATAAAAATCTAGATATGATTCACCTATGCAATCATACCTGATAGAGATTCTTTGATGCCATTTGGGCTTGCCAATTAAAAAAAGAATGTAAGTCTTCAATGCTAGATGAGGTTAAATTATTTCCCTTTTAATTTTAGGATTGTTTGATTCTAGAAGGGAAGAATGGAGGGAGAAACAAAAGAGCCTTCTTCCAGGGACAGTGTGGTATAGCAGAAAGACAACTGTATTTGGAATCAAAGGACTTGGGTTCAAATCCTGCTTGTTGGTCTGTTGGTTGTTGTCCTTCTTTCTCTAAGAAGACCAAAATGACATCACTATGTTCGAGTTAAGGTGCAGTGTGTCTGACTGTGGCCGATTAGACCAACACGAGATCAGAAGACTCTATCACATGTTGGGCACAAATAGTCCACATGAAACTTTTGGAGTGGAAATGTCTCTAATTTGTATATCTCACAGTTCTTTTGAGGTACTGAAATTCTACTTTGTTCATACAGTGCATTCTTTGATGATGGCATGCCATGCTGTGTAGTCCTTTGCCAGTATCTCCCATGTCATGCAAGTGATTCTAAAGTTCTTCAGAAAGACCTTGAAAGTGTCCTTGTATTGCTTCTTCTGACCTCCGTGCCAGTGCTTACCTTCTGTGAGTTCCCGGTGAAGTAGTCTTTTAGGCAAATGTACATTTGACATTCAAACAACAAAGTCAACCTATTGGAGTTGTGTTCTCTGCAGTGTGGCCATTGGCAAGTCATTTAACTTTTCTGAGTCTCATTTTTCTGTATCTATAAAATGAGGAGTATGGACTAGAAAATTCCTAAAGTTTCTTCAGGTCTAAATCTTTGATCTTGTGATCTCTTCCCCAACTTCCTGCTAATTCCTCCAGCATGAGCCAAAGACATTGTTCTGGGAGAGATGGACAGAGTATATCCAGTATTTTAAAAGTCAGAATAAGCTTTGTGAAGATAACATTAAAGGGAAAAAATTTTAAAGGATATGAGAATTAAGTGATGAGTTAAAGTAGCTTCTGGATGACAGACAGGGCAAAAGCAAGTATAGGTCTTAATGGAAGTTAATGGCTGACTGTTGTAACTTCGGATTAAAATTTTCAGATCATCATGGTAGAAATGGATTGTTTTGTGGTGTGTTTTATAATCTCAGGCTATTATACATTCAGGGTAGTCATAGCTAATGGATTTTTTATTTGTGGTCTGCCTGATATCCAAATAGGGTATTTACTTATCTCTTGTGAGGACAAAGGGATGGAATGAAAAATCATGAATCACAGAATATCAGAACTGGAAGTCAAATCAATTAGAGACCATTTTTAAAGATAAGGAAACAAAGGTCCAGTGAAATGAAGTGCCTTCCTCCAAATCACACACCTAATTAGTAATGGAGCCTGAACTTGGAGCCTGGTGCCTAGACTCCTAGCTTAGTGCTCTTTTCATAAGAAAAGGCTTTAGAGATCATAGAATTTCAGAGTAGGAAAATACCTTAGACAAGGGGTCACCCAGCTCCATTTCATAACCTCCACTGAAGAGGGACCTTCTTCCTCTTTCCCCCTCCCAAGACATTTCGTAGTATCTTTGATTACTGTAATGGCTAGGCAGGCTGCCCCTGTTTTATGCCTAAAACTAACTTTCTCTAACTGCCACCTACTATTCATATCCTGTGCTCCAAGTCAAGCAGAATAGTTCTAATCTCTCTTATATGTTTCAGCCCCTTAAATATATGAAATAAAGCTGATATGACTCCCCTAAATCTTTTCTCTTTCAGGCTAAACAGCCTCAATTATTTCTACCAATTATATGTTGTGGGTTTTTTTCTTATTCCCCTGGCCATCTGGTCCACCCCCATGGATAGCTTACTTTACCACCATTCTTGCTGAAAATGCGTTGCTCAGAAATGATAATGATGATGATGATAACTACCATTTATATAGTGCTTAAATATGTTCCAGGTCCTGGGCTAAGTCCTTTATAATAACTGTCTTATTTGATCCTCACAACAACCATGGTAGGTAAATGCTATTATAATCCCCATTTTAGAGATCAGGAAACTGGATAAAACAGATGTTAAATGACTTTCCCAGAGTCACAAAGCTAATAAGTGTTTGAGGCTGGATTTGAACTTAGGTCTTTCTGACTCCAGGCCCACCACTCTATTGTACCACTTTGCTGCCCAATACTCCATGCTAACAGACATGTTCTGACCATGACAGTGAATAGAAAGACTGCCATCTTTGTCATTTTGGACATGTGGTCTCTACTTTTTAATTCATTAATATGGGAAGCTCCCAGACAGCTACCTCCCTACCATTTGGAATTTAGAGACCTAAAGAAGCTATTTGGGAGCACTAAGAGCTTAAGTGATTTGCCCACAATGATATTAACACTTTGTATCAGAAACAGGACTTGAACCTAGACTTTCATTATTTTTGTAGACTAGGATGTCACACTTCTATTAATATTGCATTAATTCTTTTGGCTGCCACGTCACACTATTGATTCAGTGTGAGCAAGCAAACTACTAAAACTCTCAGCATTTTCCTCCTAATTGTAACAGTGGTCTTGCAAGTCTATTAAATATTTGTAAAGCTAACTTTTTGAGGACAGAATTTCCATCTTATTGGATTTGACACACATTTTAAATTTTTGAGAACTTTTTAGATCACCTGTCCTCTAACATGTTAGTTATCTTTTCTATCTTCTTATTTACAGACTTGATAAGTGTGATATCTCTGCCTTCAGGGCCAGATATCTGGTACTCTTCAGGAGAAATACCTCTTCATAGTGACAGATATATTAGTGATCTGAGGTCAAGTGGACCTGTATTCAAAACTTGCCTCTGATGATTACTAGCTGTGTGACCTATGGGTTAATTATTGAACCTCTTTGAGCTTTGGTTTCATATTTGTGTGTGTGTGTGTTTGTGTGTGTGTGTGTGTGTGAGAGAGAGAGAGAGAGAGAGAGAGAGAGAGAGAATGAGAGAGAGAATTATAATCCCTGTCTTAATTATCATAGAGAAAGGTCATAAGGTTCAAATGAGACTATTTATATGAAACACTTTACAAATGTTAAAGTGATGTAACAATTATATTATCACCATTTTAATTTTATAGTTGAATGAATAGGTATAGAAAGTTTCAATGGCTCGTATGATCCAAGCTCCTTGAGGACAGAGACAGTCTTTTTGCCTCCTTTTTGTATAAAACAGTGCTTAGCATGGTGCCTGACCTATAGTAGGAGCTTAATAAATGTTTATTGATTAACGGATTTGCTCAAAGCCATAGAGCTAGAAAGTCAGAGTGACTATGCCTTCCTTCTTCACTTTCTCTAATTTTTTCTTTTATGTATCTCATTTGTACAGTTATTTCTATGTTATCTCTTCATTATCAGGGGTGGGGAACCTGCGGCCTTGAGGCCACATGTGGCTTTCTAGGTCTTCAAGGGAATTCCTTGGGTGCAGCCTTCAGAGTGAGTCCAAGTTTTATAGAACAAATCCTTTCATTAAGAAGATTTGTTTTGTGAAGTTTGGATTCAGTCAAAGGGATTCACTTGAGGACCTAGATGACCACACGTGGCCTTGAGGCCACAGGTTCCCCATCCCTGCATTAGAAAAGTAAGCACCTTGAGAGCAAAGACCATCTTTTGCCACGCTTTATATCCTCAGTGCTTAAATATAGCACCTAGCACATAGTAGGCACTTCAAATATAATAATACCAGCTAGCATTTACATAGATTTACAAAGCACTTTATAAATATTTCATTTTATCTGCACAGCAATGCTGGGAGGTAAGGCTATTTTTATTGCCATTTTCCAAATTAAAAAAAATATGACCCAGGATCACAGAGGTAGTAAGTGATTGAGGAGGGAGTTGAACTCAAATCTCTCTATCTCAAGGTAGGGTGCTCTATCCACCACATCAACTAGCCACCTAGTTTTTTTTTTTTTTAATGACTGACAGATAGGACTAGAATAGCAGTTAGCTAACTCCCAGTCCAATACTCTTGCCATTATGCCGCACTGGTATGTCATTGATTTATCATGACTAACCTGTAGGGACACTGATCTAATCTAAAGGACAAGCTATTAACAATGAGAAACCAGAATCATTGCCTATCGCTATATCCTAAGATGAAAACAATAAGAAAACCAGGGTATGTTGAAATAATAAGGGTATGGTTCATGGAAAAAGTACTTATTTTAATGTCAAGGCAAAAGTAATTTTCAAGGTCTACCTAATAAATGCAGATAGACAGCTGGTCATTTATGCATCCCCTTTGTAGTGGAAAATAACTTAAGATATATTTGATGTTAGAGCAAGATTTTAGCCCCAGAGGGCACTGCTGGGCTACTTTTAACAAGCCTAAAAATGACTACTACTGCAGTCACTGATTGGGGTGCATTACCTAAAAATAAATCACAGCTAACCCCTTTGTAAAGATGTTAGATGTGGGGCATTAAAGTGATTTCTTACTTTACCTTTTTAAAAAGAAAATAATTTAGTGAGTTCACGTTTTTATGGGTTGGGTTTATTCCTATAACACTTATAACAGGCTTGGAGGTATATTTTATAAATAATAATAGTAGTGTTATAAAGGAAAGCTATTGAAACAGCAAAGACAAAAGAAATATTTCTTATTTCATTGATACTGGTCCTGAGATCTCTACTGACAATTACATTAATTTGAATGATTAATAGGAAAGACCAAAGTATGTAGAGCTTGTCACTCATCAAGATTACCCTGAATCACTGTCTCCAGAATTAAGACAAAAAAATACAATAAGTAAGTGTACAGATAATTTAAGCCACATATATTCTAGCAAGGGTGGGAAAGAAAAGAATTAAATTTTAATTATTTGATCAATTCATGGGAAAACAGTTCAACTTTACATTTTTTCCCTCGGAAATGGGAACATTATTATAGTTTCAACTCTTATAGATATTGGAGTGTGCAAAGACAGTCTTGAAGCCATTATTTCCTCTTAAATACTCCCCATAATGTGAGCAGCAGCTACTATATTAATGATGGTTGCTGGTTATCTTTTCATGAACCAAGACCACTTAAGAGAGAAGGAATCTACATGGTAAATATTACCAGTAAACTATTTTTTATAGTCTCAAGTTCTCAAATGTATTTGTCATCTCATTGATTCATGAATTCCTTCCAATGATACGGACTGAAACTCATTGTATATTCATGTCCATTCTATTTGACTGTCAAGTCCTCCCAGTGTTTACAACAGAGCATCTATCCAACATGCTAATGGACTTCCTTGCTTTCTCTTCGCATTGCAACGTTGCCAATGGAACACTCTGGACATCTATCTGTCATTCATTCTCACTCTGGTCATGTGATCAACTTATCTTCTCTTTCTGTCACACGATTCTTTGATGATACTCTTTATACCTCTTCTTCTTGAGAGTTCCACATTGGAACTTAGAGCAAGATTTAAAGAAATGAAAATGTTAGATTCCTTAGTTAGCTAATTCCTCAAAATATTTATTATTAATAATTTGCTAATTAAAATTTTATTTTCTCTAGTAAATATAAAATACGTTTAAAGTGTTTTCATAAAGTTAGACATTTTCTATAGAATGTAATGTGTTTCATTCTCTGTTTCTGGTACTTTTGAACTGAAGTGTTTTGTTAGAAAATTGACTATATTATTTTATGCCAGAGCTTCAGGAGAAATGATTTCTTGGGGGGGGTGGTGATATGTGAAGGCAGGTTGCAAAAGGCTTTATATATTTTTCTAATTTATTATTTATTTATTTTTAACTGTGTTTTAAAAGATACTGAATTCCAAATTCTCTCCCTCCCTCTAACCTTTCCCCCAACCACTGAGAAGATAAGCAATATGATATCAATTATACATGTGATGTGATGCAAAACATATTTCCATATTATCCATGTCACAAAAAGCAAGAAAAATAAAGAAAGCAAAAAAAATCGTACTTTAATTTGCACTCAGAGTTCATCATTTCTCTCTCTGGAGGTGGATAGTATTTTTATCATGAGCCCGTTAGAATTGTCTTGAACCATTGTACTGATCAGAGTAGCTAAGTCATTTACAGTTGATCATCACTACAATGTTGTTGTTACTGTGTGCAATGTTCTTCTGGTTCTGCTCACTTCACTTTATATCAATTCATACAAGTCTTCCCTCAGGTGTTTCAGAAACCATCCCCTTTGTCATTTCTTATAGCATAATAGTATTCCGTCAAAATCACATACAACTTGTTCAGTCATTCCCCAACTTATGAGTATTCCCTCAGTTTCCAATTCTTTGCCACCACAAAAATGGCACTACAAATATTTTTATTCATATAAATATTTTTCCTTTTTCTTTTGTTCCTTTGGGAAACAGACTCAGTAGTGGTGTTACTGAGTTAAAGGATATATATATAGTTTTATAGCCCTATGGGCCTAATTCCAAATTGTTCAACAGAATAGTTGGACCAGTTCACAACTCCACCAGTGGTTGTTAGCATACCTCTTTTTCCCACATCCCTTCCAGCATTTGTCAGTTTTTGATATGTGTGAGGTGGTACCTCAGGGATGTTTTAATTTGCATATCTCTAATTGATGGTGATTTCAAGTATTTCATATGATTGTAGATAGCTTTGATTTCTTCTGAAAACTGCTTATTCTTATTTCAGGAGAAACTTTTAACTAGCTCCTGTATTAGGCAGTTAAATTGAGTTTGTGATATGATTTATGTTTATTAAATTCAATCCCTTCCTCCTATGTGTACAAATTCAAATATCCATTGTGGCAAAATGGGGACTGTCAATCAGGCGTTCTATATCCTTTCTCCACTTCACTTATTCAGGAATTCTCTCAGCTTACTGAGATACCATGGCACTGATCTCCTAGTTGCTTCTTATATACAATGTTCCATTTCCTGACAAAGGATTTTCACTGGCTGTCTCCCCAAAACCCTAGTTTCCCTTAGTTCTAGGGCTAGAACACCCTCTTCATCTCTACCTCATATTTTCCTTGGTTTTCTTTGAGTTTCAGCTACAATCCCCCTTTCTGCAAGAAGTCTTCCCCAATGTCTAATCCTAGTGTCTTTATTCTGAGATTACTAGTAATTTCTCCCACATATATCTTGTCTATACTTAGTCATTTCCATGTCACTTCTTATAAGGCTATGAAATCCTTGACAGCAGGAACTATTTTTTCTTTGTATCTACAGAACTTATTACATGACTATATGTATATAGCATGTACTACATGCCATTACTGTATGACTGATACATACATATGAGATAGGTAATAAAGCCTAGTAGGATTACTGACAGACTCACTGACATTATCCTTATGAGGATATTCTGCAAAGAAATAAAAAAAAAAACATGTAAAATGAATAGTGATCTATTTTTGAAAGGACAAATTAGGTATTTCATTGATAAATGAAAAACAACAACAAGAACTCATCTCCAGAGTGACACACTAAATTGTTTCAGCTACTGATCACTAATCTGTGTGACTCCTAATCTCCTAATTCAATTGATACAAAGCTGACCATGACCCCAGAGAGAGATGAATTAAGGTCTCTGAGGGTTCTATAAGAAGACTCAGCTGAAGATCATTAAAAAGAGAAATGTCATCAGTCTGCATGATACAAGAACACCTACCATATGTATATGTATATGTGCATGTGCATATGTATATGTATCAACACATGAGTGTCAATTCATGTGTGTCAGAGTTTGTAATAAATGTTTCTGAGATTTCAAGATGGGTTTGTTAGTATTATTTTACATTAGAGACCTAAATAATAGTTAAGAGTTTGAGACAGCTTTTTACAACATATTAGAGAGGAGGCATTAAATTGTTCTTTGTTTCATTCATCCATTCAAAAAGTATCGATTGAGTGAATGCTATGTGAATAACATACCAATTTGCTATCAGAGCTATCTGTGAATAGTCTCTCTCTCTCTCTCTCTCTCTCTCTCTCTCTCTCTCTCTCTCCGCCCCCCCCCCCTCCCTCTCCCCCCCCCTCACTCTCTCTCTCTCTCTCTCTCTCTCTCTCTCTCTCTCTCTCTCTCTCTCTCTCTCTCTCCCCTCCTTAAATCCAAAATAAAAATAGATTGATACCCTGAATGAACATATAGTGATATATGATATCCCCTTGATGGAACTTTTTTATCTTTTCCCTCGTTAATTCTAAATCTCTCTACTCTCCTTGCACCTGCCTAACATTGTTTATTTGTTTGTTTTTGTTGCTGTTGTCATCTAAAATATATATTTTCAGATTAACAACCTGATCTCTATCAGAGACTTGGATATGGATCTACATTTAATTATCAAATTAACTAGACCCATTTCAAAGAAAATTAATTTTAAACAATATATTTCATCTATTTAATATTTTGTATCCTATAATATACCAGACACTGTGTTGGGCACTGAGGAAAGACAATTATGTTTATATTATGCTTTAGAGTTTACAGAGTGCTTTTTCTCCCTAACTAGTAGTAGTAGTAGTAGTAGTAGTAATAGTAGTAGTAGTAGTAGTAGTAGTAGTAGTAGTAGTAGCAGCAGCAGCAGCAGCAGTAGCAGTAGCAGTAGTAGTACTAATAGTAGTGGTAGTAGTAGCAGCAGTGGTGGTGGTAGTAGTAGCTGCAGCGGTAGCAGTAGGAGTAATAGTACTATTAGTACTAACAATAATACTAGTAGTAATAATATATATCATTAATATCCTGCTTCACAGGTAAGCAAATTAAGGCACAGAGAGGTTAAAATATATTCCCAACATCTTAGAAATAATCAAACAACAAACCTAGGACTTTAAAATACAAATCTAATTCTCTGAAAATTTTCTCCATTAGAGAGTAAGTTCTAAAGTCTTTATTTTAGGATGCTTGGTAAAGAAGACAAGGCAATTAATATAATGAATTTATACATGCACCTGGGATAGAAGGTAGAAAACAATGTTAAAAAGTTAATACAAGATTCATGAACTAAGTGCTATGAGAACTCAAAGGAAAAAAATATTTATGTTTTGGGGAGTCAGGGAAGACTTTGTAGAGGAGGTAGCATTTTAACTAATGCTCAAAGGATTCAGTTCAATTTTTCTAAATGTTTACCATGGCCAAGGCACTAAATAGGCTCTGGAAAGGATAGAAACATATTTAAAATGGTGGGAGTTGTATAGAGGCCATTCAAAGTACAAGAACTGAGCAAGTAAAAATAGGGAGGCAGGAAATGGGACATCTCCAGTGAGTAATCTGGTTTGCCTGCCAAGTTTATGTGGGGCATCAACAAGATTGTGGAGGTTGCTTGGGCCTGATCACAAAGCATCCTCAATTCTAGAATAAGGATTTTAAAGTTTGTAGGCATCGTCAATGAATTCTGCTGAGCTCTGAAATTACATGACCAGAGCTAAGTATTGTAAAAAGTAATTTTTTACTGGATGGATTAGAATGGTGCATGAGAAATAGAAAGACATTGATTAGCAAGATGGCCCTTTTCATCTTTCATATGTCTGTATAGACATACCTTTCACAACTATGGGTAGAAGGTAACTTCTTGACCAACAAGGTATATCAGTCAATTACAAATGTAAAATATACCCTTTAAATTAAGTGAAATTCAAAAGTTTTTGTAAAATCAAAATTAATTCAACTAGTATAAAAAGGAAAGCCATTGTCTGGGGTAGAAAATCTTTCCATTGTATATCTCTAATAATGATTTTGTATCCAATATATATTGGCAATTAATAGAAATCAATAAGACCAAAAGTCACTCACCAATAGATAAGTGGCCAAACTATGAATAAACAAGTTTTTTATAAGAAGAATTACAATCTATAACCATAAGAAAGATTTCTCCAAATTATTAGTAATTAAAGAAATGCCAATTAAAATAGCCTGGAGATTTCACTGATCACCTAGCAAACTGGTAAAGATAATTGAAGATGGAAATAGTCAATATCGGGGTTGTAGAAAGATAGGAATCTTAATACAATGTTGGTGGACTTGTGAATTAGTATAAACCTTCTGGAAAACAATTTAAAATTCTGTAAATAAAGTGGTTAAAATGACTATACATTTAAATCCAGAAATTCAAATAATTTACAAAAAAACTCCACATACACCAAAATTTTCATTCAATAGACATTGATTAAGTGCCTACTATATACCAGGTACTGCGATAAATACTGGGGATACAAAAAAGAAACAAATACAGTCCCAGCCCTCGAGGAGCTTACAATATAATTTGTTGTTCAATAATTTCTGATTCTTCATGATTCCATTCAAGGTTTTCTTGGGGTGGTTTGACATTTCCTTATCCAGCTCATCTTGCAGATGAGGAAACTGAGGCAAGAAGAGTTAAGTGAGTACCCAGGGTCACACAGCTAATAAATGTCTGAAGTCAGATTTGAACTCAGGGAGATGAGCCTTCCTGATTTCAAGCCTGGCACTCTCTCTACTGCACCACCTAGTTTGCCTTATAATCTAGTAGAGGAAGACAAAAAAAAAACAGAAAGAAGCTTAAAATGGAGATGGGAAACAACATGGCAAGGGGAGTTAAAATTCATGTTCCTTGGAGTTCAAACTAAGCAGAGCTTCAGCTGAAAAGTGGAGAGTTAGCTAGAAAGGCCAGGTGCAGGCTGGACCTGGAAACAACCAGGGAAAGGAAAAGCTTTGGGGGCAATTTTGTTCTCTGCCCTCCAGTCAGAGGAGAGATGAGGCTGAGAAAGTTGGGAAAATATTGAGTATCCAAAGGTGAGTTAAGATCATGATAGCAAGATTTTAACTGATCAGCTTATCTTGGGTGGGGGAAAATGTTTAGATGAAGCAGAGCTGCAGATGGAAGGTGGAAAGTTAGCAAAATATTTATAGCATCAATTTTTGTAGTTGTGAAGAATTAAAAACAAAGTACATACTTTGGAGAATGACTAAACGAACTGTGGCACATGAATGTAATGGATTATTATAGTGTTGTAAGAAGCTATGAGTATGACAATTATATAGAAACATGTTAGGACTCACATGAGCCAGGAAAACAATATGTATAACAAATATGACAATGCAGGTTGAAAGAATAACAACTAAAACAATAAGAAATGAATATTGTATAATTATAAAGACAAGCTTGACTTCTAAAAAAGAAAAAGGAGAGGAAAACTTCACTGTTTCCTTTGCAGAACTGGGGGAGGATTCATTTTTATGGAACATTTGCAAAGAATGTCATTTTTAATGTATTGATCAATTGTGCTGATTTTTTTTCATTTCCTTTCCCTTTTCTTTTTTCTTAAATTCTATTTTAAGGGACAGCAATCTTGGAAGATAAGAAGAAGGATAGAAGGGAAAATACAGATGAAGCTGAAATGGAAGATACAAACAGCATTTATATTTAACTTTTCTCATTGCTTGGTAAAATGGGGCTAGTGATAATTATAGAAACAAAGAATTGCATATTGAAATGGACAAGAAGAGGTCATCTGGTCTCAGACCACTTCCAAGAAGAAAATTCATCTTTAACATTACAAATGTCATACAGGCTGTAGTTGAAGACATCCTCCCCACCTCCTGCAGTGATGGCAACCTCACTATTTCTAAGGCATTGCATCTTTGGGTAGTTCCATTCATTATCAATATTTTCCTTATGTTGAGTCAAAACCAGTCTTCCCGTAACTTCCACCCAATAGTCCTTATTCTCTCCTCTGATGTCAAACAAAACAATAGCTTTTCAAATATCTGAAGATACTTAGCATGCTCTCCCCCTCATAAAAGTCTTTTTAATAGGCTAATTATTTCAAGTTCCTAAACCAGTCTGCATGTGTGATGGCTCAATACCCACACCAAACATGTTCTAGGTCATCAATATCCCTATTAAAATATGGCACTCAAAACATCATCCAATGTTCCAGGTGTGGCTTGAAGAAATATATGATCCTAAGCTGGGGGTGGGAGAGAAAGAAAGGAGAGTGAAAGAAGGTATATCTTTCAAATTATGTGTATTAGGTGGGTCTTATTTTAACTTTTAATAGTAATAATAAATATTAATAATAATGGTGAAAATTATAACTAGCATTTATATAGTACTTAATATGTACCAGTGACTGTGCTAAACACTTTACAAATATAATCCCATTTGATTTTCACAACAGATCTGAGGAAGACATTATTATGATTCGCATGGAACAGATGAAGAAACTGAGGCAAACAGAGATTACATAATTTGCTCAGGTTCACACACCTAATAAGTCTTTGATGTCAGATTTGAACTCAGGTCTTCCTGACTCATGGCCTAGAACTCTATCCACTGCTATACCTACTTTCCTTGTTAAATATATATTAATTTTTTTTAAAAAGAACACATTGTTTAAGGGTTAGCTTGTGAGCATTTTGAAAAGGATGCAGAAATTAAGGAAGATAACATGGATTGATTGATTAAAAGTCATAATAAATTATTTATTATCTTTTTTGACAAGGTTACTCAATTAATAGATCAGAAGAATGTATAAATATACTATAGCATACCTGGAATTCAGCAAGACATTTAAAAATTCCCTCAAAACAGCTTTTCCTGATGCTTCTAGCTACTACTACCTCATCTCCCCCCAGTTTTCCTTGTATTTATTTGTATATATTTGTCTATATTTTTCCATATATACATTTATATATGTGATCTTGTTGTCTGCCTCCTTGCATAAAGTTTTGCATTATGTTTTTGCCTTTGTGTTCCTAAAACCTAACACAGGACCTGGCACATAAAAATACAGGAAGAAAATAGATTTCTATTTTTGTTGGCATACAGAACTCTCTGGTGCAGAAACTCATTCTGCACATTAGCACCTTCTTTGCAATTTAGAGTAGCCTAAAGCAATGAAACATTAAGTGAATTGCCCAAGAAAACACAGGCAGGATCTATAAGAGGTAAGACCTGAACCCAGGTGTTCCTGGTTTTGAAGCTAGCTTTCTATCTACTCTACTGCAGAAATGCTTATTGATTAATTTATTGATGTGTGAACCTCAGAGAAATATAGAAACTACCTAACCTGGAGGTGGGAATTTAGGAGGCTTTTTGTCAACCAACGCAGGTTGCTACTTACTCAATATTTTTCTGAAAGGAAAAAATCTGATTTCTAAGATTCTACTTAAATGGTGCCACTTTTTATTTACTAAATTCTCCTTTAGGGTGTGGATATTACCAATTATATGTCTAATCATTCTTTTCATAGAAATTTTTCATATTCAAAGGCTATGACCATGTTTCTTCCGGTGCACAACTTACTCCTCTAGGTAAATTAGCCAATTGAGAAAAGTGAATTAGTTCTTTCAGACCACCAAGTATCACTTAATGTTCTGAAGCTATTAGTTAGCCAATGGTACCCTAGTGGCCTGAAGGAGTTAATGTGTCTCCCCAAAGAAACTTGCTTACTTCAAGTACTTATCCACAGAAAGGAAGAATCTTTCCCTTTTACTTCATGCTTTCCTACCATGAATATATTCAATTCCACAACTCTAAAGGAAAGAAAAAATTAACAGGTAATTATCTTAAATAGCTCCAAGACATCCAAGTACCTTTGCTTCAGTGAGAAATTCCATTTCCTCTACATCCAGCAATGAGACAAGATGTAGTTTAGATAAAGCCACAGACTGATGAAATAAGTAAATTCTAGAAATATACTTTATTGTACAAAGTCCTTAATCTTCACAGAATACTTCTGAAAACATTTTGAAGTGCTATAATTTCTAAATGTCCAAAAGAGCTATAATGCATCTTTTAAAACTACTTTCAAAATATAAAGCACTCTTAGCAAAGCATTCTCCAAAAATGGGATTGTGAATAAAGGATAAAAAGACATAGGTTATCATCTATGCAAAACAATTAAAATAAGTCATTGAGTTTTCCTCCATGTCAACCTACAAATTACCAAGTCTTCTTTCCCTCAATCTTAGGCTCATGCCTCAAGAATCCCTTAAAATATTGACTAATTTGAATATTTGTTCAGGGACAAATACTAATAACTAAGATTGATATAACACCTTAAGTTTCAGACAGAACCATACTTTCATTAATCCCTTAGATCATCACAAACACTGTATGAAACAGGTACGATTGTTTCCATTTTACAGATAAAACTAAGGCTTTGACTGTTTAAGTGATTTTCCCACAGTGCTACAATTTAATTTGGCACTAGTGATTGCAAATTTTAGAATTCTAATCTGGGATCACTACTGATCTCAAATCTAGAGTCTTTTCCATCACACTACACTGCCTCTCTATCATAGAGTACTCTTCATAGAACTGGGTGGGACATTGAAGAGAAAGTAGAAAAAATGATAAAATAAGGCTGGTGTCCTCCAAGAGCACAAAACCTAGTTAAGCAGAGAAGGCATGCAACAGGAGTAGCATCTGGAGGTCCCCTCAGTGTGGATCCTCAGAAAGGTACCCACAATCTGAATTAGATTTTCTGAGTCAAAATCATAGGTCTCAAACCACTGCCTTCTAAATTTACAAAGCAAGATGGCACAGTAATTTAAAATAAATGGAATTTAATCATGAATGGCATAGTTTGTTCCTAATAAAGATAGTCTGGTTTTCTAAATGCTCACAAACTTACCCTTTAATAATTTTATGACATGCATAAGTCAGGTCCACTGTCCTATCCTCTTTGGATACCACCTTCTACCCTTTATGAGGGGAAATTGCACCATTTGTCCTTTTCTTGTCCTGTAGGACCTCTTCCATTCCAAAAATTGTCAATTTTTTTTGAAGATCATCAACAGTGGCACAGCAATCATTTTTCATCAGTCAGTCAGCATGCATTTATTAAGTGCTTGTTATATGCTGGTAATGTGTAGGCAAAGATAATTGGCAGAAGGGTATGGTAGAGAATGTCCTATGGAGATGAGTCAGGAATGCAACCTGCCAAGGAATGAGGGCAAAAGAAATGATCAGAGTAAAATGTTCTCTTTTAAGAAATTCTTCATGGCATTTTGCACATGGGTAGAAAATATGATTAGGCTTGTCAACATAATTGCCCACTTAGGCATTTTCCAGTAAACTCCCTCACCCTTAAAAATGCCATTTCTCTTACATTCAAGATAGTATCTTCTTTTTTCCTCTTGGTGGCACTTGATTAATATAACTTGAGTATCAAAGTATGTGCCTATAACAATAATAGATTATCACCTCTACCATACAAACCACTGGACAGATGACTGATTTTATGTGAATCTCTTAATGGTATTTTAATCTACTGGGCTCTCTAAGAGAAAAAGAATGGGGGAGGAGATGAGAAACAGCCTCACAATTCCAAAAAAAATCCGCTAGTCTATATTTTTGAAAATACATTTTAGGCACTAAAGAAAAAAACCCTGAAGGACTTTTGTTTATTTGTTTGTTTTAGTGGAATCAGTACTTTTCCTTCATTTAATAGAATGAAACAGATTCAGAGTTAGAAGGGACTGCAATGGGAATCTAGTCCAATTTCTACCCAGAGCAAGTCATGTCTATAAGATCCCTGACATTTAGCCACTACTTCAAGACCTTTAATGATGGGTAACTTATTAATCCCTAAGGTAGTCCATTCCCCTTCTAGAGGAGAATATAAGGAATGGTTTCCTAATATTGAGCTGAAATCCAAAATCCACCTACCTGTTACTCCCACTATTTATTCTGACAAGGCCAAACACAATAAGCCTTAGCACTTTCAGAGAAATCAGGACATCAAGATCACATACCAGAAGGTATCAATCATTCATCCTCTCAATTTCCTCCATTCCAAGATACCAATTTCTAACTCATACAACCAATCCATATATAGAAAAATCTTCAGTTTTCTCATCATCTTAATCAGTTTCTTCATAATGCACCATGAGAAAAGTTTAATTTGGTCTAGTCCAATTTCTTAAAAGTTTGGGCAAATAGTTATGTAGTAATTCTGACAGTCACATATAAATTCATAATGCCTTGTCATCTTACAACATTAAATATCTGGAAGAACATTGTCCAGTAACTTAATAGCTGATGAATTAGAAGCTAGAATCAAATTTATTGTAATCCTAAGTATATTGTTGGTTTATTGGATATTTCTTGAAATGTTAATGAACCAAAAAAGGGGTGGGTGGGCTATTACATATTTTAGAATACTTATCAGAAAAATTAAGGTAAATTTTAATGATGTCTAAAGAAAAATAGAACAGAATTGAATGTATAAATTTGCTTGAAATTATCCATGGTAGACAATATCCTGAACTCAAAGCTAGATGAGGTTTGAAAACATCTGCTATTTCAAGCTCAAAGGAAATTGCATCATTTTAACTGTAAAATATATTGATGTTTTCTACTTCTTTTTTCTTCTCCTTTATTCAAAACCTCACAATAAAGTATAATTGGATTTTAGACCCTGAAGCAGGATAGAGGTTGCTATGTTGTTTTTCTGTTATTTATAATATGTTTTTATTGCAGTTAAGAAAGTAGAACCTGCAGGAGAACATAAGAGGAGAAAGGTAAATATTTGTCCCAAGAGGGAGAGTTAAGTAATGGATTGGGGAGAAATATTTGAAATTCAAGTGATGTGAAGAGGCATTTATTAACTTAATTCTGGGCAGACAAGCCACTTGAAATCAAATGGGGGCCAACTGAGCCATTAATTAACTAAGCTTGGACTTTAGAAAGAGGAAGTTTTTTCTTCAGAAAGAAGGGGAATTATATTGAGAATGAGTTATTTCATACCTAGATGCCCTACAATAGAAGTAAATAGGAATTTAGAATTAAATAAAGATCTTGAATAATTAACACTATGTATACATACATTATACATATTTGTTACTTAATTCATATTTCAGTACTTCCATGAATTTAATGGGTAAACTGAAGGATGAAATCATAATAGTGACTGACTGCTCTTAGATTAGTTTATGTTTGTGAACAAAATAAATTCAAAAAAGACATTATTTTCATATTAGTTACATCTGGGGAGATGTACTTGCTGAAGGATCTAAAGGAGCCCAGGAAAAACAGTAACATTAAGCTGATCTAGTACCATGTGATTGGATGATACAAGATATACTAATAATTGGAACAACAGAGAAAGCTTTATTTCACAATCCTCTACTTCAGGAATAAAAGGAAATACTAATACTTGCCAAATTCATGGAGAATTTCCTTCACACTGTACAAATAGAAGAGCATCTTCTTACATATAGTAAAGTCATCCAGATATTGCTGTTTGTAATGATTTCATTAAGCCCCAGAATCCTATTGGACTTCCATCCATTAGATACATGGGGTGATCCAAAGAAATTGGCCCAACCATTCATATGGGGGAAAAGTAATAGAAATTTAAAAATCCTAAAAATTATTAATATAATTAATGCAGCCTTGGCATATAACTATCAAATTGTCAGAGCAAAGCCTCTTCTCAGGTGCCTCATAGGACACTCTATTACTCGTATTATTATACATGTTATAGCCAAGTAACTATAGTCAATCCTTAACTTTCATGGTGATAGTATTCCTACACAAAAGTAAAAAATATGAATATTGAGACATTAAACTTATGGGAAGAGTGAGTTAGATTCCCATGACCACCAAAAATTGTAATCTTTTGCTAGAGAATGCTAAAAGTGTGCTTTCCTATATACAAATTTTTACAAAATAATTAATGCTGATAATATGTAGTTTTCTTCATACAGGATCCATGAAATAACCCATAAGATAATATACACAAAATAAAACTGGTAACAAGAAAAACATATTTTTTTTGCTAGTAATTCTTTGGGATCCTGTGACTTTTTGTGCTAACATCTCAAAAAAACAAAACAAACAAAAATTGACTTCAGATACAAGTCACTTCTGATAACATACGAAATCTATTATACCACAAATAAAATTCTTAAAACTAAAACATTTTTAACCTGAATCTTGCCTCCCAACATCAGTTGGTGGTGTGAGGATGTGGTACTGTATACTATGCTGTTACAAATCTCTCTGCTTTGATGACCCACTGACAACAAAGAGAGAGTTGGCTGGGACTTTTCTGACTGGTGTCAGAAGACAAGGAGACTGTCAAGGACTTTACATGATCTTAGAGCCTAAAAGACTTGCACTACACTTTCAAGGAGTAATTGCAACACGAAATTTGTGTTTTAAAGACAGAAAATGAAAATATGTAACAAATGCACAGGGAGCTCTTTATAATAGTAGGGTGAATAAGACCTTTGAAATGCTAAGCAGTAATACTAGACACTTACCAACATCATGCCTCTCTTCATTTTTTTCTCTACTATGCATAACCTGGAATACGTAGGGTTGCCAATGCAAGAGCAAAAATGAGGTTACATTTATGTGTGTTTTGCCACCATTGCCTGGAGCTCAAATAACACCATGTTCTGATCTATCAAGGTATTTCTTATTTTTTATGAATTTAATACATCTTGAATTTCATAGTAGAGATTGAAGCTTAGCCAAAATTTTCATAAGCTAACAGCCACTATCACCTGGAAAGTACTTTTTATCAATCCACATTTCTGATTTTTCCATTATTCTTCAAAAGTAGGACTATGAGGGCATTGGGGGTGGAAGGAGCCAAGATGTCAGAGAAAAGGCAGCAACTCCCTTGAGCATTACCCAAAATGCTGACCTTTAAATAATGACATAAAATAATTTCAGGAGAAAGCAAACCCATAAGAGGATGGGTGAATAAATTTCTAGCCAAAGAGAACTTAGAAGATCAGCCTGAAAAGTCTGTCACACCTGGTTGAGAATGGAGCACAGTCTAGTGGAGACCAGCATAGAACCAGCCCCAGCATACCACTGTAAGACCTTAGGAGTCACCGAATCAGCAGCAGCAGCTGCTGCTTCTGGAGCTCTCATCTCACAGACAGTATGGGGGTCAAACAACTGGTCAGAAGAAGAATACAGGGGTCCCTTTGCTAGCACTGAGGCAAGACTCTGCTGCTTTGCCCATACTCAGATCCAGGTCACAGGCCGGGGAGGGGCACTCCCAGGGCAAGGAGGAGCACTAGCACACCAGAGATTGTGAGCCACAGTGTAGGGGGAGACCCTCCTCACAGTTCCAGGGCAAAAAAGAGTACTTGTAATCAATCACAGACCAGAGCACAGGCCAGGAGAATAGTAAACATACCTCTACTTAGATCATACCACCCTGGAAGAACTCAAAACTTAAAGGTCCCTAGAAGTATTTCTGAAAACAGCTGCACAAAACCCTTGAAGCTTGGGACAGTAAACCCTCCAACTGGAAGCAGAGTCCTACTTTAATAGAAAGTTAAAAGTCAAGAAATAGGCTGGAAAATGAGTAAACAACAGGAAAAAATATCTGGCCAAAGTTAGTATGGGAACAAAGAAGATCAAAATATGTACTCAGAAGATGATAACAAAATTAAAGCTCCTACATCCAAAGCCTCCAAGAAAAATATGATGAATTGGTCTCAGGCCATGGAAAAGGTCAAAAAGGATTTTGAAAATCAAGTAAGAGAGGTAGAGGAAAAATTGGGAAAAAGAAATGAGAGTGACACAAGAAAATCATGAGAAAATAGTCAACAGCTTGGTAAAAGAGACACAAAGGAATACTGAAGAAAATCACACCTTAAAAAACCTAGGCCAAATGATAAAACAGGTCCAAAAAGCCAATGAGGAGAAGAATGCCTTAAAAAGTAGAATTGGCCAAATGGAAAAGGAGGTACACAAGCTCATTGAAGAAAATAATTCCTTAAAAATTAGAATGGAGCAAATGGAAGCTAGTGACTTCATGAGAAATCAAAAACAAATCAAACAAAACCAAAAGAATGAAAAAAATAGAAGACAATGTGAACTATCTCATTGGAAAAAACAACTGACCTGGGGAAAAGATCCAGGAGAGATAATTTGAAAATTATTGGACTACCTGAAAGCCATGATAAAAAAGAGCCTATATATATTTCAAGAAATTATCGAGGAAAACTGCCCTGATATTCTAGAACCAGAAGGTAAAATAGAAAGATTCCACTGATCACCTCCTGAAAGAGATCCCAAAAGGAAAACTCCCAGGCATATTATAACCAAATTCTAGAGTTCTCGGGCCAAGGAGAAAATATTGCAAGTATACGGAAAGAAACAATTCAAATATTGTGGAAAGACAATCAGGATAATACAAGAATTAGTAGCTTCTACTTAAAGGATTGGATGCCTTGGAATATGGAATTCTGGAACTTAAAGGAGACAGGATTAAAACCAAGAATCAACTACCCAGCAGAACTGAGTATAATCCTTCAGGGGAAAATAGAATTCAATGAAATGAAGGACTTTCAAACATTTTTGATGAAAAGAACAGAGCTGAATACAAAATTTGACTTTCAAATACAAGATTCAAGAGAAGCAAAAAAGGTAAAGAGGAAAGGCAAACCATAAGATTAAAATCAGAAAATTAATAAGGTTAAACTGTTTACATTCCTACATGGGAGGAGAGTACTTGTAACTCATAAGAACCTTCTCGTTATTAAGACAGATAGGACTGTATATAGACAGAAGGCACAGGTATGAGTTGAATAGGAAGGGAGGATATCTAAAAAAATAAAATTAAGGGGTGAAATAGGAATGTACTGGGAGAAAGGGAAAGGGAAAGGTAAAATGGGTTAGATTATCTCACATAAAAAGAGTCAAGAAAAAGCATTTTCAATGGAGGGGGAGAGCAGAGAGCTGAAGGGGAGTGAGTGAACTTTACTCTCATCAGAATTGGCTCAAACAGGGAATAGTATATGTACTCAACTGAGTATAGAAATATATCTTACCCTACAGGAAAGTAGGAGGAGAAGGTGATAAGAAAAGGGGTGATAGAAGGAAAGGCATATTGGGGGAGGGGGTAGTTAGAAGCAAAACACTTTTGAGGCGGAGCAGGGTGGAAGGAGGGAGAAAATAGAATAAACACAGGGGGAATAGTAACTGTGAAAAAAATTCGAAGCAGGTTTTTCTGAAAAAGGCCTCATTGATCAAACATTTAGGGAATTGAGTTAAATTTTTAGAAGAAAGAGCCATTCCCCAATTGATAAATGATCAAAAGATAGGAAGAGTTGTCAGACAAAGTTAACAATGCTATCCATAGTCATATAAAAATGTTCTAACTCACTATTGATTGCAGAAATGCAAATTAAAACCATTCTGAGGCACTACTTCATATCTGCTCAATTGGGTAATAGGACAGAAAAGGAAAATGACAAATATTGGAAGGGATGTAGAAAAAAAATGAGACATTAATACATCATTGGTGGAGTTGTGAAGTGAGTCAGCCATTCTGTAGAGAACTTTGGGACCAAGCCCAAGGGATATAAAAATCATGCATTCCCTTTGACCTCATAATACCACTATTAGGTCTGTATCCCAAAAGACATTAAAAAACAAAAAGGAAAAAGACCAATACATACACACATATTTATAGTAGCTCTTTTTTAGGGGCAAAGAATTGGAAATTGAGAGGATGCCCATTAGATGGGGAACGGCTGAACGAATTGTGGTATGTGATTATGATGGAATACTTTTGCGCTATAAGAATTGATGAGCAGGATGCTCTCAGAAAAACCTGGAGAGACTTACATGAACTGATGCAAAGTGGAATGCAATGTGTACAAAGTAACAGCAATATTTTAAGATGATTAGCTGTGAATGACTTGCTGTTCTCAGCAATAAAATGATTCAAGACCCCTCTGAAGGAATTAGGGTGAAAAATGCTATCCATCCCGAAAAAAAAATGCATGGTGTCTGAATACAGATTGAAGCATCCTTTTTACTTTATTTTTCTTGAAGATTTATTTCGGTCTATCTTTTCTTTCACAACATAACTAGTACGGACATGTTTTGCGTGACTACATATGTATAACCTATATGGAATTACTTGTCTTCTCAATGAGGGCTGGGAAGAGAGAATTTTGAACCCAAAGTTTAAAAATGTATGTTAAAAATTGTTTCACCTGTAACTGGGGAAAATAAAACACTATTTTTTTAAAAGAGGACTATGACTGAGGTGTTTGTTCTTTCTAAGTGTTAGCCAATAAGCTCTAACTCATCAACTCAAATGGCAGAAAATACTTCTTGTCATGCAGGGGCTCATAAGTCAGTTTTCCAAGGAAAATTCCTAAGAGATTCCAAACACATTCAAAAATATTATAATAACTCTGAAGCATAAGGCACCATTAAGTAGCTGCTGCATACACTGTCATAATGTCCTTGCCTTGTAGTCCTTATGGGTAATATTAAGTATAACTGTGAATTAATAGTAAATTGTGAGACAGTTGAATACTTTCATTCAGATGCTTACAATAGTGTGAATAATTGCATGAAAGGAGAGAATAAGAAGCTGAAAAAGGGCTGTAACCACTTTCTATAAAAGCAAAACACAACACCTAATTGAGATCCCTTTGAACAGCAGTCTGCCTTTATAAAGCACTTCCCTCACTATAACCTAATAAGGAATATACTTCACATAGTATAATAAGAGTAATAATAATAATAAATTCTCCCCAATTTGGAGATGAGAAAACTAAGGCTCAAGGAAACCATAGGACTTGTCTGCAGTCCCACAACATGTAAGAGGAGAAGTAAGAATGACTAAATGGCATTATCTATTGGTTTGAAATGACATCCCAAGGTTGACTGGTGGAGTTTTACCTCCTCTTATAGTACTGCAAAAGGGAGATGTGTAGCCTACAGTCTGAAAAAACTTTTTTTGTTTCCACAGCCCAAAGAGACAATCTGAAAGCACTTTGTGATTATTTCCAATTATGTAACAAAATAGGTCTATACTTTATTGATAAACTTAAGCATTTAAATGTGTGCAGCCAAACCTATGTGCTTTTTATGTGCTAAAGAAAACCAGGCTCACCAAATACTAAAATAATATCTTTTGTACTATAATGTAATTGGACTATTATAAAATAATGATTTAAATGAAATACTTGTCTCATGGAATGAGATTTCCTTATTAGTTTATATTGTAGACCAATGGTGTGTGTGTGGGGAGGTGCATTTTTTTTAATTGAGGCATATCATTTGAGATACAATGCACAGGAGCTGGACAGACTTGAAGTCAGGAAAACAAGTTCAAATTCTGTCTGCCTTACTAATAGTGTCCCTGAGCAAGTCAATTAACCTTTCTCAGCCTTGGTTTCCTTATCTGTAAACCAAAGGTAATAATAGTACCTACTTCATGACTGTTGTGAGGATTAAACATAAACATACATACATAAGAGTGTTAAACATATATGCATTATAATGCAAATATTTTTATAATTTTTAAAACATATAGAAATAAATAAATCCAGTAGCTAATATCTGATAAACATGCAGATCTGAGATGCTGAAGGGATATCTGCTAAAAATAAAAAATGAAACAAAAACAAAAAAGCAAAAAATCCCCCCCCCAAAATTTAATTTACACAATTTGTTTTAGTGTTTAATAGATTTTGATTTATTTTTTGTTTTTTTTTAAATTTGCATGCCCAACTCACTGATCCACTCTTATTAATCAATAAAAATATTTTAGTAATTTTTATTTATGTTGCTAAGTATTTCCCAATTAAATGTTAAAAAAATTAACAATGATTTTCTTAAAATTTGGAGTTTTAAATTCTCACTCTCCCTCTTAACTATTCCACCTCTTTAAGAACACAAAGAATTTGATATTGATTGTATGAGTGAATTGACGAAAACATATTTCCCTATTAGCCATATTGCAAAAGAAAATACAAACAAAATTTTAAAATAAAGAAAAAAATTAAAAGCATGTTTCAATCTGTATAAAGTTCATCAGTTGTCTCTCTGGAAGTAAACATCAGTTCTCATGATGGGTCCTTTGGAATTGTCTTATCAGAATAGCTGTCTTTCACATTCAGTCATCCTTATAAGATTGTTATAACTTGGTACAAGGTTTTCCTGCTTCTACTCATTTCATTTGGTGTGAGTTAATATGTCTTAGTTTTTCTGAAATAATTTTTCTCATTATTTATTATATCACAATACTCAGGATCATGTACTACATCTTGTTCAACCATGCCCCAGTTGATAGATATGTCTTCAATTTCCAATTCTTTGCCACTGAAAAATTGCTGCTACAAATATTTTAGTACATTTTTCCCCTTTTCTTTTATCTCTTTGAGATACAGACCTGGTATGTGCATTTTTATAGCCTTTTTGGTGTAGTTCCAAATTACTCTCCAAAATGGTTAGACTAATTCATAACTCCACCAATAGTGTCCCAATTTTTCCATATCTCCTTCAGGATTTGTCCTTTTTTCTTTTCTGCCATGTTAACCAATCTGAAAGGTGTGAAGTGGTATCTCAGATTTTTTTTTAATCTGCATTTCTCCAACCAGTAGTGACTTAGAGCACTTATTCATGTGACTATTGATACTTTTGATTTCTTCTTCTGACATATCCTTTGACCATTTATCAACTTGGGAATGGCTCTTATTTTTATAAATTGGGTTCACTTCTCTATAGGTTTGAGAAATGAGGCCTTTATCAGAGGCTGCAAATTTTTCCTCAGTTTCCTGCTTTCCTTCTAATTTTGAGTGCATTATGTTTGTTTGTGCAAAAGTTTTTAAATTTCATGTAATCAAAATTATCTACTTTATTCCTGTAATGCTCTCCAATTCTTGTTATAGTTTAGGTATCTTTTTTGGCCTGTAAATCATTTATCTTTTCTTTTAAGTCTTTAGATGTTATACCATTTCACATATATATGATTAGTACTAATATTTACTAATTTTTATAGTGCTCTTTAGTAAAATGTTGTTTCCCTATTTTTTTAATTGATTCTATTTTTGCTATTTTTTCTTTGAGATTATGATTACTATTCCTGACTTTCTTATTTCAGCTAAAGCATAATACAATTTCTTTCAACTTCTTATTTTAACTGTGTAAAAATTTTAGGCTGCAATTATGTTTTTTTAAAACAACATATTGTGTTGAATTCTGCTTTCTAATCCATTCTGTTAATCTCTTTCATTTTGGGGGTGAATTTTTCCCATTTGCATTCACAGTAATTTTTGTTAATTATTTCCCTGAATCAATTCTATTTATTTATGCCTTTCTTCTCTTTCTTTCTTTCTTAACGGCACGTTTTTTCTGATGACTAATTCCTACCTTGATATATCCTTTCTACTAATCTCCCCTTCCCCTTTCCTTTCTATTTTTCTCTGAATGTGGTTTTCTGTACCCAAATGTTTGTATATCATTCTCCTTCCTCTAAGCAGTCAGATGAGAATGGCATTCAAATGTTGCCCCTACCTTTCAACCCTTCCTCTTTGTTTGTTCTGATTTCTATTTAAACAACCCAATTATGTGACATGATTTTCCTCACTCTTTTTCTCCCTTCCTGCCACAATGTATTCTACTACTTCTCTCTTCCCATATTTCTTTTGTGTTCATGAAAGTATAACACAATGAGTTGTCACTAATTAAACTTCCTGTGTGACCTCTGATGATGAGAATGTTCTGAGACTATAACTACATCACCTCTCCATATTAAGATGGATAAAGTTTATCCTTCTTTGGTTCCTCATGATGGCTCACTCATATTTACCTTCTCATGACCCTTATGTTTGTATTTCTTATTTTCTCCTCATCTCTGGTCTTTCCATCAAGAGCTCTTGGGATCCAGTATTTCATATAAGTTCATTTTTCCCCTCTGGGATTATACATAGTGTTATTGTGCAAATTATTCTTGGTTGCAAGCCTAGAAATTTGCCTTCTGTAATGTCATATTCCAATCTCTTTGCTCATTTTGAGTTGTAGATTCTAAAACTTGTGCGATTCTAGCTGTATCTTCTCAGTATTCATATTTTTTTTCTGTATTTGAACTTGAAGATTTGGATTTTGGTTTTAATATTCCTAGGAATTTTTGTTTGGAATGTCTTTTTGAAGAACACTGATGAATTCTTTCTACTTTTACTTGCCCTCTGTTTCTAAGATATCTGGGAAGTTTTATTTTATGATTTCTTGAAACATGCTATTTAGAACTTTTTGATTTTGATTGATGGATTTCAGGTGCCCAGTGCCTCCTAAATATCTCCTTTATTTGTTTTTCATATCATTTGTTTTTACTATAAGACAGCTTGTATCTTTAAATTTCCTGCTGTAGACTTGGTGTGATGCACTTTCTAGATCTTCATGGAGGAATTATTGTGGGGAGCGTGGCTGTACTTCTTCCTTCTATTCTCCCATCTTGGCTCTGCCTCCTTACCCCTTATATTAAGTCTCAATTTTCTCAACTTCAAAATAAGGAAGTTGTAGTAGACAATCTTTAAGTTGTTGTCCTATTCTCCTTCTATAACAAGTAACCCTAAAAGTGGAATGCACTTTCCAATCTCAAAAGAACAAGTGGATTGAATATATAGACCATGACATACTATATTCTTAAATAATTTTATTTTTTTTCATTTTCATGAATCTACATTTGAATGAGTAAACTATTTTCAGTACCTTTGGGGCAGAGACTATGTCTTGCATATCATTTTTAGGCTCATAGCCTCCAGTATATGGAAAAGATACCTATTGCTCAGTAAAAGTGATTGACTGATGGAATGATTCATTGACAAAATAGTATAATTTATAAACCAGCAATTTCTTAATTAAAGGCTATGCAGAGAGTGCTGCAATGGCAGGAATGAGACCAGGATGGAAGGCCTGGTTCTGTCATATTTCAGCTATCCAGAAACCAGCATTTCATCTTCTTGTGTCTCATTTTTCACATGTAAAAAATGAGGTTGGATTTTGTGATCTTCTAATAACAATAATATATAATTCTGATCCAATGTATCCATTGGGTAACATACTGGCAGGAGGAAATATTATAACTGTGATTATAAATTATTAAACATTTTATCCAGGGCAAGGGACAAAGGCCACAGACAGCACACCTGTCACAAAAATGCACAAGGCAAGCACAAGGTGAAGTTAAAATAAACTGGTGATAAACTACAGTCATCCACAGGAAATTTATCATTTTCTAGTGGTCTCCTTGCCCAGGCTGATAAATGGCATTGTTTTTGCATCGAAGGCCCTTTTCACCATGATAAACTCTTTGAAAGGAACCCAATTCCATGATAAAGAGATTTGGGCAGAAATGAGGAGCAGTTGCCTAGTTAGAGTGGTGAGCTACAGGGTTTGATGAATGAAAAGCAGCTCAGTTGTGGCAGGGTGCCAGAGAGTGGAGGCATAAATGCACTTGGCTGAAACAGAGTGTAGCTAATCTGACATCCTGAAAACATTGTGTATTCTAATTCAGTGCGCAGACCTCAGGAAACCTTTACAAAGCTGTGGATTTGTTGGTTTTTTTTTTCCTTGTAAGGGCATTTACCCTTATACGAGTGTCATCTTGAACAGTCACCTTGAAGAACTCATCAACAGAGGACAGCGTAAATAAAAGGGTGGGGGGAGGAGAATCACAACCTCAGTATTCTCCCCCATTTAAAAGCCAGAGCTAGCCCATATATTTGGTGAATCAAGGCAATCACCCCAGCCACTGTGATTTGCCATCTGGTTTAGGATAAACGAACCTGTTTTTTGTTTGTTTGTTTGTTTCTCAGTAGAAGCAGCCCATTAAGAAAATAGCAGACTCAACTATATCCACAAAATCAACTCAGAATGGCATCCTGGTTATCCTTTGTAAGGCAAAGTGGGTGATATTTCTTTGTCTTCTTTCCTGCCCTTCAAAATTTCTGTTGCCTTTATGTGCCTCTTTTCCCTTTCAAAACTGCCCTGATACTCTTTTACTTATACAAAAATATTTTGATTTGCAATGGACCTGTAGAAGGAAGTATCCACAGCCTTTCTATGGTTGGTTGTTAGTGTGAAATGGGACCATTTCCATTGCTTTTACAGTCAGGGTAGGGTGGTGGTGGATGGGAGTGTTTTTCCTCATTTTATGTCAGTGAGGCAGTCACACCAAAGAGGAAGATAAAACGGAACTAACAAAATAAAATATAAGGCTAAGATTTAACCATATTCTGTACCACCCTTTGAGCTATAAGATTTATCTTCAATGTATGTAAGGCAGATAGGCCACGTGTGAAGTAATAGCTTTCAAAAGCACCACACTCAAGCCCCTTTTTTCCAAATTGACAATTTATCTGTGTTCATTAGCATACCACTTCCCTGGAATGTTGAAATTGTTTGTTTCACCATAAAATATACATTAATGAAAGCTATTACTTCAAAGCATGAAATGGTATTTTTAAGATAAATGATTTGTCAACAAATCATTTATTACATATAGCTATGAGTTTCTAAAACTAGAAGATTAGAAATGTGTTTCTTATTAAAGTGTGGTACAATTTTCATTTTTCAAACTTAATAGTTATGAATAATTAGGAATAAATGAGTTAATAACTCAGTACAATGGTAATGGAAAGGAAAGAAACATTAAACAGGTATATAAACACCAAATATGTGAGCCTTAATAAAGAAGTAATTTTACCCAAACTGAAATGTTCTCATTACCCAATTCTATGAAGTCCTGTTTAAGCTGCCATCTTCCCTAAAGCAAATTTTCATGGCTAGCAAAATCATGTAAATTATAATTGTAATATCCCTTTACTCTGACTTTCATGAAAAATGCTTTAACTAATTGTCTAAATGACTATGAGCTAGCTCAGTATTTAAAATATAGTTGTGTTTATTTTTATCAACATGGAAATTTAACTAGAATTGTTGAATCACTTGGGAAAAAAAATCATACAACAAGAAGTCCAATCCAAGATTTCCAGGTTACATCCACATCAATTGCCTCACAAATAGATTAGAACACATGGGAACATAATGGATAAACCAGAAGCTTGAGAAATTGATGGGATGATGTAATGGTCTGGATATTTGGACAGGCATGGGTTTGGTAAGCTTAGCATCATCAATTGTGTACTTAGTGGTTCTATACTCACGACATAATGAAAAATGACTTAAAAAGTTGTATATAGAACAATTCACTTCCTAGTATGTCAATTCTGAGTTGTACTGATGAGGTGTGCTCAGAGCATGACTATTTATACATTTAGGGTCTTGGGTTATCCCTTAAAATGGGGGGCTGATGAGTATCTATTTAATATTATAGCCCAGGAGTCCCCAGTAGTGTGTTTCCCTTTAATGACTATCAGTGATATCAAGTAGTTGATTAGAATTAATTAGCTTTTAGAAATAGATATTTAACACATTGGAATACTTGTTCCAAAGTATTTCCTGCAAAAGGGCAACTAGGTGGCACAATAAATAGAGTTCTGGGTCTGGAGTCAGCAAGACTCATCTTTATGAGTTCAAATCTGGCCTTATACATTTACTAGTTATATGACACTCAGCAACCCTGTTTGCCTCAGTTTCTTCATTTGTAAAATGAACCAGAGAAGGAAGTGGCAAACCACTTCAATATCTTTGCCAAGAAAACCCAGAAATGGGGTCACAAAGGATATGACTGAAACGACTAAACTACAAAGTTCCTCAGGGGCAAAACAAATTGACACACTCTATCACTAGTTGATGTAGAGGCTAGGGAAATGTGGCTTTTGCTTAGAGAGGACCTGTGGCAAAGGGGTAACTTGCAGGTCCTGGTTGCTGGAAGTCCTTTCCTCCTTTTTGTAGGGTACTCATTAATTTCCCCTTTGGAATGGCATAGTTCTTGTTTGTCTGTTTCTCTGTTGTCCTCCTATGTGGTGCCTTGAATCTTCCTTTCCTTCTTTTGTTTTTATACCAAGGCTATTTTCTTCTCCCAAAGCAGACATTATGAAAGTTACTGGTGTCCCAGGAATACTTTAGAACACCAATGAAAAAACCCAAATTCTCCAATCAAGTTGAGGTGAGAACTTAGGACAAGGCTGAATCATTCTTCTTCCCTCTCTATGTGATTCCTCATCAGAGACTTGGATAAAATGTTCTTCCCTGACTCATTATTTCCTCCAAGTTTTCTGAGTTAGATGCCATAATTTGTTCAGTAGTTCTCTAGTTCACAGCTACTCCCTTAGTTTCTAATTCTTTCATAGTATGAAAAAAATTGCTATAAATATTTTTGTGTTTATATATAGAAACTCCTGATGTAGATAGATAAATAGATGGATGGATGGATAGATGGATAGATATCCACACATGTGTGTGTAGATATGTATATTTATGTACATGTATATCCATATATATCTGTATGTACACATACAAATGTTTTTTTTTCTTTTTTCTTTGCTCTTGTTGACATATAGGACTAAAAATAGCATTACTAGGTCAAATGATATGCACAGTTTGTTAACATTTAGGTGTAATTCCAAATTGCTTCCCAGATCCATGACTGGATAAAAGGATCAATTCACAGCTCCACCAAAATCCCCTCTAAGAGTTGACTTATTTTTCAGTTCTCTAATTATTAGTGATTTTAGAGCATTTTTGTATGGTTATTTGAATTTAGATTTCTTCCCTTGAGGACTGCCTATTCATGTGTTTTAACTATTTATCAATTGGGAAATGGCTTCTTTCTTATAAATTAGAATCAACTCCTTGGAATTTAAAACTTTACTTTGGAAACTTGATGCAAAGATTTTTCTCCTATTTAAATGTTTCCCTCCATTGTCTTTTGCCATCAACACCTTTCCCAGCTCTTCTGGCCATGGGTGACCCCCTTGGTAAACAATCCAACAAACCTTTTTATATTTCTCCAAAAAATCAAAGATAATTGTAGTCTCAGCATGGCAAGAATATGAGTCTGACAAGTCAGAGATCTATAGGCATTCATCCATAATGCTTAGTCTATTAGACCCACCTGGAAATTAGATGATCACTCCCTAGATTCTTTTCTCTACATGAAAGTTTCTGATCAAGTGGACAATTATGTTATTCCTCTAAATCTTCAAAATTTACCTCCTCTGCTTGTTCAGACTTAACAGTATCAGACTTCATATAACTGCTTGGAGTGAGAGGCTCTTTAAATTATTAGTCACTCAGAATCAGTATTCTAGTACTTTCATTTCAAAAATAAATTAAGTCAAATCTTTTTTTTAATTTCAAAACAGTATGGCTAGGGACAGGTAGGTGGTGCAATGAGTAGAGCACTGGCCCTGGAGTCAAGAGGACCTGAGTTCAAATCCGGCCTCAGAGACTTGACACATTTACTAGCTGTGTGACCTTGGGCAAGTCACTTAACCCCAATTGCCCTGCCTTTCCCTCCTGCAAAAAAAAAAAAAAAACAGTACTGCTGATTATATAATCCTGATGTGCCCTTCATACATATCTTTAACACATTAATATTCAAAATTTGGTTTGATTTTGATTTTATTGCTTCCTCTTCCTGGTTTAAACTTGATTTCTAGTTTGATCTTGAGCTTCTTTAATGAAAGTAAGAAGCAATACCCAGAAAACTCAAATTTCTACTTCTTAACCATGATGGCTTCTTCCTGGTGAATCCTATTCAGAGTTCTCCATGCTTTATTGACCTGATGCTTTTTTCTGGATTCTAATCTGCTGACTTAGATAAAACCAAACTAACCATGAAGACCTTCCCTAGTCCAGGAGTCCTTTTCCCCAATATCTTGATTTAGTATCTTGTAACCTGGCCCATATTTTACCCTCCAATGTCTAATTATGGTACTACCCAACTAATTTCATGAGTCTCCATAGCCGAATGACTTTTCACCCAGGGGCCAGACTTTATGTAATGGATGTTTTCATACTTAGCATGCTGATCTTTGGACATCAGACTTAAATTTTGCAGTTTTGCATGACTTTGCATGACCAGATTTCAGAAACCTCACATGATAGTCATCACTACTACATCAGTTAGTGCAAATTTATAAAGATCTTGAGTGATAGGCACTCATGAGTGAGTCGGACAGTCTAATACCAGGCAGAATGGAAGAAATTCTCTGATTTTTGTAACTAGGAACTATTTATGGATTGTAATTTCCTGTATATTTTATCTGACTTTCCTTTTTGGTACCTCATAATATCAACCCCCATCTCATTTGTTGAATGCCTCCTTTGTATAAAGGAAAGTTTGTGTTAGAGCTCAGACCAAAAGCTCTACTTCCAACCTCCCATAAGCACCCTTCTGAATGAACTAAAGTTTTGAACTCTACCCTCATGAGTCATTAGAATATTTTATTAATCTCTGAAACAAATGTTATGAATTCCATTAAAACCACTGTCAAACATCTATTTCTTCTAGAATGATATAGGTAGGAGGTGGGGTAGAACCAGAGGCCTTGAAGATTTTGTTCTCATTTGTTCAGGTAACATTCTATTGACTTTTGAAGTTAACTCAGAGATTCCCATTAAAATGGGGTTGAGGAATTTCCCTGTACCAAGGACAATTATCTCTGACAAAATTTCAAAGGATTGTACCTGATGATGGCATATTGTTGAAGTTTATCCATTTAAGAATCTGTTCACATATTGTCACTGATATCGGCCTGTCTCTTCCTTCCCTTCTCTTAACCTCAGAACTCATGACATTGATTTTATTGTGCCCTCCCACTACAACTCTTCCCCTTACAACTACCTCTCTTTTGACATGTTTTTCCTTAGTTCCACTTATGTTCTACCTGAGTCTTTGAAGCTGTCACTATAATTCTGTTTAGTTGCTACACTACCACATGTCCCATTCCTTTGCCTATCTCATCTGATTTGGCCTGAGCTCTTAAATACCAGGTACAAACCTCAGTTGACCATAAATTGTCCATTCTCTGAGCTCTGGCTAGTTTATATTATATTGTTGCCCTAGCTATAGTTCTTATCCACCTATCAGCAGCCAACCGACAAAAGATGTGGAAAGGATATGGGAATATTACCATCTGTTGGCTAAGTGCTGCCTAGCCAGTGCAATCACTTTAACTCTTTATAAATGAAGACAAACTCCATAACTTATTAAACTTCATGTCCAGTTGAGGTCCTAGGTACCAACTAGCAATTTAGTCTATGATAATGCCCTAATAGAAAAGATTCAGAAGGTTTATCCTGGGTAATATGTGCTTCTAAAAATAAAATACAAACATATATCCATATATATGTAATAACATGTATGTATGTGTTTTTCTAATTTTATGTATTTGAAACTAGCAGGAATAATTATAGAAACCAAGTAAAAGAAGATGGATGGAAAGAGACAAGAATTTATTAAACATTAACTAAGTCATGAACACCATGCTAAGGTCTGGGAATACCCATGGAAACAAACAACAAGAAAGACAGTTCATATATTCAAAACACTAATATTTGAATTGAGAAAGACAACACATGAAATGGAACTGAAGGTGGTGGTGCAAATGAAGGTACTCATGCATAATTTTGAAGTCTAGAAATTCAGGAGTAGAGCTATCTGGTTACCTAGGCTGCCTAGCCTGAAATGGATGCACTAAGAGCAACTAAAGAAAGAGAGGAGGAACAATACCCCTTGGGGTACTTCTCAAATCATATTGTATAAGGTGACTCCAATTCTGTCCACTTATAGAGTGAGCCCTGAGTTTGCACCACCTCAATAACCAGATAGCATTAGCAATTTGATTTCAGTCTGGTCCCAATTTAGGCCATTCGAACAGTTAATTCAAGCCCAGAGTTGATTCAATGGAATTTTTCTCACTCCATATTTTTGTTGGTGTTGCATTTTGGGTGTTGGCTTGAAGTGATTGACATATGCCTTACATTTCTTGACAGAGTATAATTTGTAAAATCCATGAAAGCTCCAAAGCTCCATAAGTCAGACTAGCTTGCCATTCTTCCTACCAGAGAATTATTTTTCTTGGTTTGAATTAAAGAATTATTATGTGTATCTAGTTTGTGTGTGTGTGTGTATGTATGTGTGTATATAAAGTGTGTGTGTATACATACACATATGCAGGCAAGCATATATCCATACCATTACACACATGCAGAGATACATGTGCATGCATTTATGACATCCTTATGTCTATATATTTGCATTTATATATATATATATATATGTATATATGTATGTGTGTATCTATACACATGTATGTATATATTTATTTCCCTCTGAAATTATTTTATATTTGTAGTGATCATTTACCCCTTATAACCCATTCCAGAGCAATAATTGTAATACATTTGCTTTTATTCCTGCTTATTGCACAGAAATCAGCTTTCCTGTGTCATCTCATTGTCAGTATTGCAGCATGCATTACTGAAGAGCAGTCTAAAAGATGACAGGTTGTCTATCCAACTCAGTCAGGTCATTGATTTGGTCTGACTTACCCTCTGGTTATAGTTACTTTAGGCATCTTTCTATGTGGAAATGTTCATTCTTTGGAATTTAGAAAGATTTACTGAGTCTGGCATTAGGCACAATTTCTCAAGAGATTTCCCTGCTTTGGAGGAACAGCCATTATCCATTGAAGAGAAAAAGTGACAGTGCAGTACCAAGGTGAATAATTAACAAAATATGGTTTGTCACCTTTTGACCTAGTTTGTTTAGTATTTATGTGGATTTTCATTTCAATGTTAAATTTTTTTCAAGTATTTAATGTTGGGTAGCATTATTCATTTTTACCTCCGTAATGCTTAAGAAGACCATTCATTTTCCAGTGGAACTGAGATCATGCTGTCTTAATAAGAATTTCAGGCACTCATACATAAACTCCTTGAGCTTGATGCCATAGAGTCCGTTGACTGATGCCTGCAATACTGTAATGGCCTCCTCTTAGGTTTTCACACCTCCAATCTCTCTTTCTTCTAACTCATACTTCAAAGCTGCAAAATAATGTTTGTAAGGTAGAGGGTAGGCTGGGTCACTACCAAGCTCAAAAGTCTTCAGTTGGCTTTGATTGCCTACTTGATGAAGTACAAATGAGTTTTCTCAATATTTAAGGTCTTCCACAATAAGACCCAAGTTCACCTTTCCACTTTTGATTTGACAGTACTCTAAATATTTTACTTTTCAGCCCAACTATAACACTAGCTATTCCCTTCTTTCATTCAGATCCCTCTGGCCTTTGTTGTAGTACATATACTTTCTACTGCCTTGAAAAATACATACTCAATATGTCCAGCTTTTGAAATGCTTCTCTCCCTTAGAAACCCAGAGCAAGGAAGACTTTCTCTATGAAGCTTCCTCTCATACCCCCAGATATTTATCACTATATTTTTGAATCTCCTCTAACTCTGACCTTTCTTATGCACTTATCCTAATCAAATTTGTTTTACAGTTGAGAGCATGTTTTATAGCCCTACAAGAGTGTAAACTAAAAAAAAAGTAAACAATGATATAAACTAAAAGATGGGAGCTAGGTGGTACAATGTATAAAGTGCTGGATCTAGAAGCAGTAAGAGCTGAGTCCAAACCTAGTCTAAGAAGTTTACTAACTGTGACCCTGGGCAAGTCAGATGACCTCTGTTCCTTTCAGTTCCCTGATATGCAAAAAGGATAGGAGCAGAAAGTGTTTTAAACATTTTATCTCATTTTATCTTCACAACTGCCTTAGGAGATATGTTATCATTACCCCTATTTTACAGATGGAGGAACTAAGGATAGTAGTTAAGTGACTTTCCCAAGGTTACAAAGCTAGTACTCTTTGAGGTCAGATTTGAATTCAAGTAGTTCTGAATCCAAGTTCAATACTCTATCCATTATACCACCTGGTTGCCTCTTTTTAGACATGTAATTTTGTGTAAATTAAAAAAAAAGATTTTGATAAATGCATATTATATTAGAAGATATATGAGTATATATGTATATCTTAGAAACACATTTATCAGATAGGATAGAATAGGAGGGAGAGGGGGGAAGAGAGAGAAGGAGAAGAGTAAGAGAGAGAGAGAGAGAGAGAGAGAGAGAGAGAGAGAGAGAGAGAGAGAGAAATAGACAGATGGATAGATGATAGCTTTTTTGCCATGGGGAAAAAATAATTTGCCATGCCCTTTGAATCTAGAATTCCTATAAGGCTAAGGCACATCACCTAAGCTTTTTTTTTTTATTTTGCTGTTTAGATAATTAAAAGTCTTCAGCATGTTTTTCAAAAGAGTCGATATAATGGAAGTTAAATGGCTATGCTGTTGAGGACAACATACATAATCCCCTCTCTTAAAACTGTCAAGTTGTTTTCCATTATCTGCTCCAGAAGGTTACTGAGCATGCCTCTTCAGTTAATGATGCTTTTGTTTTGTATTTTTACCTTTTATAACTAGACTTGTAGCCTCATTGCATTATATTGACATTGTGCTCTTCAGTGACAGGCTGGGGGCAGATTAGTAAGGAAAGTTTGCTAGCCAATTTGTCATGAAAGAGCAGTGAAGTATAAAATTGCAACAATCACTGCACATTGTTCTGAGAGTACTTATCTATTATTTTTCCTAGGAATAATCCCTTTGACTGATTCCACAGAGATTTCTTTGAAGAGGCAAATTCTCTTTGAACAAATGTAGATTGTGTTAGGGTTTATGCTTAATAAGCATAATTAGTGACCTTCAGGAGTGTAATTCTCAAAGAGATTTGATTGCATTGTGGACTTCTCCAAGGAGAATCTGTGCCTTAAATGAAAGCATCTTCTTTTCCCCCTATGTTTATTAGTCAGTAAGAAAATTTACACTTTTTGTAGAATAATTCATAACCCTTAAAAATTTCTCTGGAGGACTATAAACATTCTTGATATAAACTGTTTGTCCTTAACCTGTGTGTATGCGTGAGTGCGTGCATGCGTGCATGCGTGCGTGTGTGTGTGTGTGTGTGTGTGTTTGTGATGGACCACCCCATGGATCCTTCTCAGAATCTCTTAAAATGCATAAAAGAAAATAGAATTACAAAGGAAACCAATTTATTGAAATGTAATTGTGAAAACATTTTAAATTGAGTTCATGAAATCTAAGTTAAAAATCTATGACCTAGAAGTTTTAATTACATTAGTTAGGAATGGATCTGGAGTTACAACTTACTAATCCTTTCTGTCTAGTAATTATTAGAATTTTAAAGAGTGAACAATAGAATGCTAAGTTGTCCAAATACTAATGAATAAATAGCAATTTTTGCCTGAAACCTACAAGGATATAGAGCATAAATAAATTTTCTAGTTCAGTACAAACATGTAAATTCATCATGAATGTCTTACCTCTATATATGAATGGGTTTTTAAAAATCTTCCTTATTAATATATTTCATTTTTATGTCACATGCATTTCTAAGCCATCCCTCATATAAAGAAAAGAAAGAGGAAAAAACAATTCAGCATAACTCACCAGTATATCCACTGATTCTGAAAATATATCGATGTTCCACACCTATAGTCCCCCACCTTTTCAAAAAGGAAGGAAGGTGACTTTTTTCATCACTTCTTTGGGACTAAACTTGGTCAGTATAACTACCCAGCATTAATTTTCATTTTGTTATTTTTGTTCTTTTCACACTTACATGTTGTAGTCATTATGTGTATTATGTTCTCCTGGTTTGGAATATTTCAACTTGCATCAATTCATAGACATCTTCCTATGTTTCATTCAATTCTTTATATTCCTAATTTCTTATTACAGTAATATTCCATTAAATTAATTTACTAAAGTTTGTTTTAGTATTCTTCAATCAATTAGCAAAGACTTTGTTTTTCCATTTCTTTGCTACTACAAAAATCACTGCCATAAATATTTTAATAAATAGTATAGTATTGTGGTAACCAGGACAAAACATATGTATTTTAGTAATTTTATTGTTTTTAGTAAAATCTCAAGTTTTTTTTTTTCAGAACAATGAGACCAATTCACAAATCAATCAACAATATATTAATACAACTGCCTTTCCATGTCTCCATCCAACATTCACCTTTCCATCTTGTAGGTGTGAGGAGAAACCTAAAAATTGTTTTGATTCATAAATGTCATTAGTTATTTGGAACAGGCTTTCATCTGATTGTTAATATCTTTTGATTCTTCCTTTGAGGACTGTTCTTCTCTTTTAGTGACTTTTCTACAGAGGAATAATTCTTGGTCTTATATGCTTATCTTTTATCTCTAGAAATTTTATACAAAAGACATATGTTAGAGCTTTTTGGTGGAGTTCTCTCATTCACTTCTTCCTTTATTATTTTAGTTAGTGATTTTGTTGGCATAGAAATGTTTATGCTTCATGTCATAAAAACTATATATTTTATCTTTTTAATTGCCTCTATCCCAAGAACTTTCCATCTAATGAGATCTATGAAAAATAGCTGATCTGTTTCTCTTTTTAAAAAATGATATCACCTTAAAAATATTCAGGTTGTACATTCATCTTGAATTTAATGTTGTATAATGGATAGGAAGTTAGTCCAAATCTATTTTTTACCAGAGAAATTTATGTTCTCAGGTTTATCAAATACTGAAGTATTACATCATCTCTTTCTTATTTATTTTCATCTGTTTTATTTTTCTGATCAGTGACTTGATATTTACTTTTTAATAAGTAACAAGTAGTCTTGATTATTATTGTTTTATAGTAGTATAATTTGATGTCTGGAAGTGCTCTTCTACCTTTATTTCCACTTTTAAAACTTTCTTAATGATTCTAGTCTTTTTGTTCCTTTAAATGAAATTTGTTATTTTTTAACATCATAAAGTACTTCTATGACAGTTTGGTATGGCAACAAAATTTTTAAATTAATTTATATAATGTTGCCATTTTAATAATATTGGCATGTCCCAATCACAAACAATGAATATTGTTAATGTAATTTAAGTTCTTTAGGTATTTAAAAACTATTCTATTCTTGAATTTGTATGTACAACATTTGGTCTTAAGTTTATATCTGGAATATTTACAAATTTGGTCCATGTTGATAATAATTCTGTACTTTAAAATATAATTATGAAATTGTTCATACTTATGCCTCAAGATTAAAAAAAAAACATCTCTAATGAAGGGCTGGAAATTGAATTCCCAGATCTGCAAAGAAAGGTCCCCTTCTGTAATTCCTTTGCTTCCTCATTCTATAAATAAAGAGACATCAATCAACATGATAACAGGGTAAACCACAAGTTCGTATGATAAATATTATTATATCTGGCAAATGCATACTTTAATAGATTTTTTTAAAGTAAGCAATAGTAAGGTAGTTCTGAGATAGAGAGACTGTCCCTTCCTCATACTTGGTTATTCTCTCTCAGCTCTCCTGCTGTTAGAGTGAGCATTCAACATAAAAAAAAAAATTTAAAAATCACAAAAACCCAAAGTCACACATTTGTCTACTTGATCTCCACTTGCCCAGTAAAACTCATTGATGCTCATGGTCTTGGAGAAGGAAACAGCAGAGATTCCAGATACTGGCTACCAATGTAATTTTGCTGCCATAAATTGCCTGCCTCCTCTTCTTTACTCTTATTTGAGTATTTCTAAAAACTTCCACCATATACTTTATGTGAAAACATCCAGCCTCCAAACCAAGTCTTGATATTGTTAGTACTGATTTAGCCTTAGTTTCCTCCTCACCAAACTAGGGACCACTACACAGACTCCAGGATTTTTGTGTCCAACTTATCTGTTCCCAGGAGTTTTTTTTACATGTCTTGAATCTGTCTCAGTAGATTGACTTCCATATATGCCAAGCACTTGGTAATTACTTTGAGGATATCATTCTTAAGAATAATCCTAAACTTCTAGACATACAAATGTATTTATAAACTGGATGGAATTAGATTAATTAGAATCAATAAAATTCATCTATAACAAATTCATTGTTGTTGTCCTTCATTCTTCAAGAGGACCAAAATGAGATCACTATGCTTGAATCAAGATTCAATGTGTCCAACTGTGGCTGATCAGGCCAATATGAGCTTAGAATGCTCTACAACAGGTCAGGTACAAATAGTCCATGTGAACATTTGGGGTGGATACTCCAAACTTGTGCATCCTGTGTTTTCTTTGAGCTGTTTAAATTCTGCTTTGCTCATAGAACACAGCACCTTCTCTGATGTGGGAATGCCATACTGAGCGGTCTTGTGCCAATGTCTTCCATGTCACACAATCAATTCCAAAGTTCGTGAGAGAGACCCTGATAATGTCCTTGTATCGCTTCTTCTGACCACCATGTGAACACTTGCCCCATGTGAGTTCTCCAAAAAATAGTCTTTTTGGAAAGTGCATCAATTCTCTGTTGCTTGTGCTAATTTTGGCCTAACAATTAATACCAAGAAAACGCAGGTGCTCTATCAGCCATCACCACACCATGCATACATAGAACCATCAGTTACAGCAAATGGAGTTTTGAATGCTGTGGATAAATTCACTTACCTTGGTAGAGTACTTTCCAGGGATGTACACATTGATAATGAGGTTGATACACGCATTGCCAGAGCTAGCTCAGTATTTGGGAGGCTCCAAAGGAAAGTATGGGAGAGAAGAGGTATTAGACTGATTACTGAACTTGTGTTGACCTCATTGTTGTATGCCTGTGAAACCTGGACAGTCTACCAGTGCCATGCCAGGAAACTGAGTCGCTTCCATGTGAATTGTCTTAGGAAGATTCTGAAGATCACCTGGCAGGATAAGACACTAGACACTGAGATCCTTAGTCAAACTAAACTGCCAAGCATTCAAACTGCTTCAGAGAGTGCAACTCTGATGGGCTGGCCATGTTGTTTGAATGCAAAATGTCTATAACAAATACAGAAAAGAGGGAAGAAAGAAACACCACAAACTAAAGGGAGAAATTGAAATGGGTTTTCCTCATCCCACCAGAGAAGCATCAGGTTTTGGTCTCACACAACTTCCAAAAAGAATAAAAAAACTGAAGGGCATAGTGGAAGTCCATTGCCATTAGCTGTTATAATACTCAGAAGAAGACAGTTAAGCCAAAAAGGCAAGAAGATTCTTGCTTGCTTCTTTAACCAGAGAAGCAATTAAACTGGATGAAGGATTAGAATACCAATGCAACCATATATCCTTCCTATTATTTCCAGTTTATTAGAATAAAGTATAATTATTTTGTTCTTTCTTGCTGTTATTCAGTTTAAGTTGTGTCTAACTCTTCCTCATCCCATTTGGGGTTTTCTTGGCAAAGATAACAGAGTAGTCTGCCGTTTCCTTCTCCAGCTCATTTTAAGGATGAGGAATCTGAGGCAAACAGGGTTAAGTGACTTGCCCAGGCTCACAAAGATTTTAAGTTTCTGAAGCCAGATTTAAACTCAGAATGTGGACTTCCTAACTCCAGGCCTGGCACTTTAGCTGCCCCTGTTCTTTCTGGAGGCTCTATAATCTGACTCTCACCATCTACAGAGAGTTGAAAACAAAATCACACCATATGTATTTGAAATTACTTGCCATATCAAAGGGAGTCAGGCAGTAAACATTTATTAAGTATTCACTATGTTCTAAGTACTGTCCTAAACACTGGGATATAAATGCAAGCAAAAAGACAATCCTTACCTCAAGGAATTTCTAATGGGGAATGATAATTCACAAATGATTGTTGAAAAGTGGTATGGTGGTAAAGTTAAGAGAGTCAGAAGCAGAACTAGAAGGGCAATGAGTGATGTCTAGTCTGGACTCCTCCACCAAATGAAAGTCCCCAAAAAAAACTCGCCCATGGGAGAAGGGTTGAGGGGTTCCAAGGAGAGACAACAAATTTTAAATCAAGGAAAACCAGCAATTTTAACAACAGGAATCTTCCTCCTCCATTCAATCAAATAGCCACATTTCTGAGATTAATTGATCCTCCAGAAGTCAAATAAGTGAGCAGAACTATGAGAATAATTTATACTGTAACAAGAGCATTGTAAACATAAGCAACAAAATTGATAGACTCAAGAACTCTGATAAACACAATGATCAACCATGATTCCAGGAGACTGATAATGTAGAATGCTCCCCATTATCTGGTATAGAGATGAAAAAATGAATGAGACACATTTATGGACATGACTAATAATGGGAATTTGTTTTGTTTGCCTATGTATATTTGTTATAGGGCTTTATTTTTCCTAGTGGAGTGGGTTATGGAAGGGACGAAAAAATAAATACTTGATAATTGAATAAAAAATATAATTAAAAACACTGTCTGCCCTATTCCCAATTAATCAGAAATAAGAACATTTCAACAATACTCCTATTACCAAGGAGAGGTAAATATGTATACTCCTTAGAAACTCATCATGTAGAGAAAGTAATTAATAGCTATTAATTTTGAAAGGCATAATAATATTATAACAATAACATTAGTAGCAGAACATGAATATGTTTTAATACTCCTCTTAATAATATGTACGTGATTGAAGTGATAAAACTAACATGATAATAATAATATAATGAAAATAAGAAGGCATGAGTTCGAGTCTTGGCTAGAAGTAACTGCCTGAAGTTGAGTAAGTTACTTAAAATCTCTATATAGCATTTCCCTTGCAGATAAAAATCGGGGTGGGAAGAATAGACTATATGATCTTTAAGGTCCTCTTTATAACTATAATCGTGACTTTTTTTGTTCCTCAACTTTTGACTCAGTCTTCCCATAGATCCTAATTAGTTGATAAATATTGCTACTTTTACCTCTATGGTATCTCTTGATTATGACCTCTTCTCTCTAATAACACAACTACCACTTTAGTCTTGGTCCTCATCACATCTTGCCTTTATTATTGCAACAGCCTCCTATTTGGCCTACCTCTCTCAAGTCTCTCTCTGTTCCAGTTTAACCTATTAACTGCTGCCAAAGTGATCTTCCTTAAGTACATATCATTCTTCTACTCAATCAACCCCTGTGGCTCTCTATTGCCTGCAGGATAAAATATTAACTCCTTCATTTAGAGCTTTAAGCCCTTCGCAACCTTGCCCAACCTATCTTTCCAAATCCATCATGCATTTACTCTCTTCTCATACTCTGCGTTCAAGCACAATAGGTGCTAAACAAACGTTTGGTTATTGGCTGATAGTGTACACCTTAGATTCCCCATATTAAAGTTGAAAAAAGTAATTTTATTCATCTTACACTTCCAAAGGGAGAATTTTTTTTCCAGGACAAGCACATAGCTTGAAATTTAGGTCAGAAGCAGCTAGGTGGTACAGTGGCTAAAGCTTTGGGCCTGTAGTGACAAATTTAACATCAGGAACTAGAGATGTGTTACCTTGGGCAACTCACTTGACCTCTGCTTGCCTCAGTTTCTTCAAATGTAAAATGAGGATAATAATAGCATTCACCCTCCAGGGTTAATGTGAAGATCTAAAGAGTGTACAATGCTCAAAAAATAGGGTAATTGGCCTATAGAAGATGCCATATGTTTATTATTGTTATTATCATTATTATTATCATTAGTATCATACCTGGTATGAACTGAGCTAAAGCATGTATTATTCCTCTTAGGGGAAGGGGAAGGGAGAAGTATTCTTTCCTTTTTTCTGTCACCCAAAGGCAGCTTTATTTGAGCATGGTCTTTGAAACTTCATCATCTGACACGTACATTCAATCATAAAATTTCTAGAAGTGGATGAAACCTTAGAGAACACCCAACATAACCCATTAATTTTATAGTTGAGGAAGCTAAAGGCCAGATGGGTTTAGAAATTTGGCCATACTAGTAGAGCTAGTTAGGGCCAGGCAGGGTCAGGATCAGAACCAGGATATACTCTATCTTTTAATCCTCATTAACTATTATGGCTTTAAAAAAAAATAATAACTCAGGTTAACTGGATGAATAAATGAATCATTAGCAAAATTATGAAAGTTTTTTTCTGAAAATGAAATATAAATCTTTGCATCAGGATATTTTTTTTGCCCTTGAAAAATTAAAGACAATTATTCACAATAAAGGAATTGGACTTTGTAGATTGGAAGGAAAAGTAGACCGACTTTCTTATAAAAACCTGCCAAGAAAGATGACAGAAAATTGAGCTACGAGCCAAGATGGCCACATGAAGGCAGCGTCTTACCGGAGCTCTCTCACAAGTTCTGTCAGATTCCTATAAAAAAGTGAATTTGAGCAGTTTTGAGAGAGTCAGAAACCGCGAGCAGTCTGTGTGGAGCAAATTTCTGAGCCAGGAGAGCAATCTACTCTTTGATAAACCTAGAGAGGCCAGCTTCTGGGCTAATAATTCACTATTTCACAAAAACTGTTGGGAAAATTGGAAAATGGTAGGGCAGAAACTGGGCATAGACCAATATCTTACACCATATACCAGAATAAAGTCAAAATGGGTTCATGATTTAGGAGTAAAAGCTGATACTATAAGTAATTTGAGAGAGCAAGCAATAGTTTACTTATCAGATTTATGGAAAAGAAAAGAATTCATGACCCAACAAGAGATAGAGAGCATAACAAAATGCAAAATGGATAATTTTGATTATGTTAAATTGAAATGTTTTTGTACAAAAAAGTCAATGCAACAAAAATTTGGAGGGAAGCAGAAAATTGGGAGAAAATCTTTACAACTAGTATCTCTGATAAAGGCCTCATTTCTAAAATATACAGGGAACTGAGCCAAATATATAGGAATACAAGCCATTCCCCAATTGACAAATGGTCAAAGGATATGAACAGGCAGTTTTCAGAGGAAGAAATTAAAGTTATCTACAGGCATATGAAAAAATGCTCTGGATCACTACTGATTAGAGAAATGCAAATCAAAACAACTCTTAGATACCACATCTCTCCTGTCAGATTGGCTAAAATAACAAAGCAGGAGGATGATAAATGCTGGAGAGGATGTGGAACAATTGGAACATTGTTACATTGCTGGTGGAGTTGTGAGATGATCCAGCCATTTTGGAGAGTAATTTGGAACTATGCCCAAAGGGCCATAGGAATGTTCATACCCTTTGACCCAGCAATACCACTTCTACGGTTGTATCCCAAAGAAATCACACAAGAGGGAAAGGGACCCATATGTACAAAAATATTTATAGTGGCTCTTTTTGTGGTAGCCAAGAATTGGAAATCAAAGGGATGCCCGTTAATTGGGGAATGGCTGGACGAGCTGTGGTATATGAAGGTAATGGAATACTATTGTGCCATAAGAAATGGGGATGATATGGACTTCGTAACTACCTGGAAAAACCTACATGACATAATGCTGAGTGAGCGGAGCAGCCAGGAGAACATTGTACACAACCACAGATATATGGATTCCGTGAGGACCAACCCTGACAGACTTCGCTCTTCTCAGCAACACAAGGTGCAAGGACAACTCCAAGGGACTCACGATGGAGAATGCTATCTACATCCAGAGAAAGAACTGTGAGGTTTGAATGCAGATTGAGGCACACTACATGCTTGCCTTTTTTTCTTCTCTTTTGTTTTTGTTTTTTTTTTTTCCTTTGGTTCTGTTTCTTCTTTCTCATGATTCATTCCATTGGTCATAGTTCTTCTCCACAACTTGACTAGTGTATAAATTAATTCAATGCGAAGTTATACATGGTACTTATATGAGATTCCATGCCATCTTGGGGAGAGAGGGGGGAGGGAGGGGAGAAAATCTGGAACTCAAAATTATGTAGAACTGTGTGTTGTAAACCAAAGAGAAAAAAAAAATAAAAAATAAAATAAAATAAAATAAATAAAAAAAAAACTTGAAGACAAAGAAAATAAAGAAAATTGAGCTACATATCATAAAATTAAAAAAAAACACTAGTTTTAATATTTCTTCACCCTCCTGTCCCTTTTTTTGTTTCTTTATTTTGCCCATATCTAAAGGTACAATGGCTGCCTAGACTAAGAAATTTATAGATTGAAATAATATGCAATAACTTGCCATATGCATTATCTATTTATATAGCCTCATGTTGAAGTTATCATTTTCTTCCTTCTTCCTACCTTTACTTTGATATGTAATTCCTAAAATGTTTTAACTTAAAAATTAAATGAAATTAATATTAAAAGACTCTGGCTGTTCTGCTTAGGTTTCTTGAAAGTGAAAAAAAAGTTAATATCTTAAAAATAGAGAAATATTGAAAGATATAGAATATTGGTTCCTTGAGATTAATTCCCCCTATTTTCTTTGGAACATTCTATACTCTTTAGAGAAGTGCTACATTTTCTTTTAAATTATGTTTTCAGGATGACTGGATTTTTTTTTCTTTTGGTCAATTTTTATTCAGTATTTTATTTTTCCCCAGTTACATGTAAATACAATTTTAACATTCATTTTTAAAACTTTGAGTTCCAAATTCTCTCCCTTCCTACCTCCCAACCAACTCTCATTGAGAAGGCAAGTAATTCAATACAGGTTATATATGTGCAGTCACGCAAAACATTTCCATAATAGTGATGTTGTGAAAGAAAAGAGAAATAAAAAAAAAAAAACCCTCAAGAAAAATAAAGAAAGCAAAAAAGAGGCTTAAATCTGTATTCAGGCACCATAAGCTCTTTCTTTGGGGATAGATAGCATAAAAAGTCCTTTAGAGTGGTCTTAGATCATTGTATTGCTGAGAATGGCTAAGCCATTCACAACTAATCATCTTACAATATTACTGTTTCTTTGTACTATGTACTTTTCACTTTGCATCAGGTTACACAAGTCTCTCCAGGCTTTTCTGACAGCATCCTGCTCATCATTTTCCATAAGAAAATATTATTCCAGCATAATCATATACCACATTTCCTAATTGTTGGGAATCCCCTGAATTTACAATTCTTTGCCCCCAGAAAAGAGCATATAGAGCATTTTTGTACATCTATGTCCATTTTATTTTTGTTTTTATCTCTTCTGGGATACAGATCTAGTAGTGGTACTGCTAGGTAAAAGGGTATGCACGTCTTTATAGCCCTTTGGGCATAGTTCCAAATTGTCCTACAGAATGGTTGAATCAGTTCACAAGTCCACCAGCAGTGCACTAATGCTCCATTTTTCCCATATCCTCTCCATCATTTGAGGATGACTGGGTTTTCAAACTGGAAAACTGGCACATTACCACACTGGAAGAATGCCTTGGGCTCCTAGCAAGGGTACTACACAAACAAACAATCCTACAGAAATGTGACGTTTTGATCTAAGTGAAATTTATTTAAACAGCATAAAAAGAGGGTGAAGCCAAGATAGCAGAGTAAAAGTAGAGACCTACTTGAGTCCTCCCCCAGACCCCTACAAATACCTGTAAAAATGACTCTAAACAAATTATAAAGCAGCAGAACCCACAAAATTACAGAGTGAAACAAATTTCCAGCCCAAAACAACCTGGAAGTTGGACAGGAAAGAGCACCAGTCTGAGAGAGGCGCATAGAGGAGCACAGTCCAGCGCAAATTATGCCAGCACAGACCAGGCCCCAGAAAACTGTGATCAGGCCTCAGGGAACTGAATTACTGGCAGCTGTGGTGGTTTCCAGACTTCTCAACCCACAAAACCCAGAGAAAACTTAGAAGGATAGTAGGGAAAGTCTGCTGGACCTGGATGAGAGAGGAGCATGGGCCAGCCCCAGCCCCGAGTCAGTAATGGCTATAGCTGCTTCTGGGGCTCTCAGCCTACAGACAGTGGGGGGATTGAGCAGCTGATCAGAGGGGGATTGCAGGGATCTCTTTGCTGGTGCTGCAGCAGGATTCTCTTGCTATGTCTGTGCTTTGATCTGAGTCCCAGTTGTGTTGGTAAGCAAAATGGGCCCTTAGCACTCAGTTCAACTAAGTGCCCTTGAAGAGTTTGGCCTTTGTTTCCTTGATTAGATTTGGGTGTCCTTGGTGCCTCCTTGCCTCAAGGGAGGGCCTAGTTTACAAATGAGTTTGAGTGACATGTCTGGGACACCAGAGGCTTTTAGACCACGTGGGTTTAAGTCGCCTCTTTGTGACGATTCTAGGTCACGTGGGTGAGCGCATTTAAGGTTTGGGGTTGGCTTTCTTTTCTTTGGAGCTCTTACCCACAGCAGTGGTGGCATGAGTGACTCTGGGCCAGCCCTCATTATGAGCTCCCGGGCTGAACCTAGATGTTGGTAACTATGAATCTGTATTTGGTCTGTCTGTCAATGTTTGTAATTTGTTTAGGGCTCTCACTCGTGCTGGAGCACTGATGAGGAGACTCCGGGCAGCTGTAGCCAAAACCCTCCAGCTTGTAACCCGGATGTTGGGACTTTGTTAAACTCTGGTAACTATGTATTGGGATTCGAATCGGACAAGGTCTGTCTGTCCATGTGTGTACTTTGTTTGTATTTTGCTCTGAAGTTCAGGGTGCTGGTTTTTTCCCCTGAACTAAATGAATGATATTTGTATGCTGAATTAAAGTAAGCTTATCAACCCCTTAACGTTGCTTTCCTTAGTTAAGCAGATCAAAAGAACCTGTGCTTTTGCAGCGTGTTGGCGGCTTTCTGGGTGCTGGTTGTTGGGGGATCTTATACCCTCGCAGAAGCTGCTAGCCAGATTGTGGAAACACCAGTCCTGGGTGGCAGACTTGGGGCAAGGAGGAGCACTGACATTGCAGAACTTATGGTGGTGGTGAAGAGGGAATCCTCCACATGGTTCCAAGGCAGAAAAGTTTGTGGTCACTCACAGACCAGAGCACAGACCAGGAGAGTGTTAAACACCTCTGTTTTGATCATACCACCTGGGGAGAAAGGTGAAAATTTACAGGTCCCAGAAGTATCTCTGAAAACAGCTGCACAAAACTCCTGAAGCCTGGGGCACTACACCCTCCACACTGAAAGCAGAGTACTACTTGACAAAGAGTTAAAAAGTCAAGAAACTGACTGGGAAAATATGCAAACAGTGGAAAAAACCTCACACTATATATAAAAACATAAAACCAGAAGAAGGCAACAAAGTCAAATTTCCTACATCCAAAGTCTCCAAGAAAAATATGAATTGGTCTCAGTCAATAGAAGAGCTCAAAGAGGATTTTGAAAGTCAAGTAAGAGAAATAGAGGAAAAAATTGGGAAGAGAAATGAGAGTGATGCAAGAAAATCATGAAAAAAGAGTCAATAGTTTGCTAAAGACCCAAAAAATACCGAAGAAAATAGCACTTTAAAAAATAAACTAACCCAAAGGGGAGCTAGGTGGTGCAGTGAGTAGAGCACCGGCCCTGGAGTCAGGAGGACCTGAGTTCAAATCCGGCCTCAGACACTTGACACTTGTACTAGCTGTGTGACCTTGGGCAAGTCCCTTAACCCCAATTGCCCTGCCAAAAAGCAACAACAACAACAAAAAGACTAACCCAAATAGCAGAAGAGGTCCAAAAAGCTGATGAGGAGAGGAATGCCTTAAAAAAGCAAAATCAGCCAATTAGAAAAGGAGGTCCAAAAGCTCACTGAAGAAAATAATTCCTTCAAAATTAGAATGGAGCAAACAGAAGCTAATGACTCTATGAGAAATCACAAAATTATAAAACAAAACCAAAAGAATGAAAAAATAGAAGATAATGTGAAATATTTCATTGGAAAAACCACAGACCTGGAAAATAGATCCAGGAGAGATAATTTAAAAATTACTGGACTACCTGAAAGCAAGGAAATATCAAGGAAAACTGCCCTGATATTCTAGAACCAGAGGGTAAATTAGAAATTGAAAAAATCCAATTATCACCTCTTGAAAGAGATCAAAAGGAAAACTCCTAGGAATATTGTAGCCAAATTCCAGAGTTCCCAGGTCAAGGAGAAAATATTGCAAGCAGCCAGAAGGAAACAATCCAAGTATGGTGGAAACACAATCAGAATAATACAAGATTTAGCAGCTTCTATATTAAGGGATCAGAGGGCTTGGAATATGATATTCCAGAAGTCAGAGGAGCTAGCATTAAAAGCAAGAATTATCTACCCAGCAAAACTGAGTGTAATCCTTCAGGAGGGAAAATAGACATTCAATGAAATAGAGGACTTTCCAGCATTCTTGATGAAAAGGCAAAAAACTTGACTTTTGAATATAAGACTCAAGTGAAGCATGAAAAGTTAAACAATAAAGAGAACTCATAAGGGACTTATTAAAATAGAATTGCTTATATTCCTGCATGGAAAGATGATATTTATAACTCATGAGACCTTTCTCACTATTAGGGTTGTTGAAGGCTATAAATATATACATATACATATATATGTATATATGTATACATACATATGTGTATATGTATATATGTGTGTATGTATATATGTATGCATGTGTGTGTGTGTATGCATGTGTATATAGAGAGAGACAGAGACAGAGAGACAGAGGGCATAGGGTGAGTTCAATATGAAAGGATGATATCTAAAACATAACATTAAGGGTTGAAAGAGGAATGGATTGGGAGGAGAAAGGGAGAGGTAAAATGGAGTAAATTATCTCACACAAAAGAGGGAAAGAAAAAACTTTTACAGTGGAGGGGAAGAGAGGGCAGGTGAGAGGGAAGCCAAATCCTCAGATTTGGCTTAAGGAGGGAATAACATACATAATTGGATATGGAAATCTATCTTATCCTACAGGAAAGTAGGTGGGAAGGGGATGGGGGCGAGGATTATAGAAGGGAGGACAGTGTCGGGGGAGGGTATTCAGAAGCAAACACTGTTGAGGAGGGACAGGGTCAGAGGAGAGAACAGAATAAACAGAGGGCAGGATAGGATGGAGGGAAATATAGTTGGTCTTTCATAACATAACTATTATGGGAGTGGTTTGCATGACTACACATTTATAGCCCATTTGGAATTGCTTGCCTTCTCAATGAGGGCAGGTGGGGAGGGAGCAAGAAAGAGAATTTGGAACTCAAAGTTTTAGAAATGAATGTTAAAAATATTTTTTACCTGCAACTGGTGAATAAGATATATAGGCAATGGGGTATGGAAATCTATCTTGACCTACAGGAAAATAGAAGGAGACAACAGGTTAAGAGATGGGGAGAAAATTTGGAACTCAAAATCTTGTGGAAGTGAATGTTGAAAACTAAAAATTAATTAATTAATAAAAAATAAGAGAGTTAAAAAAAGTCCATAGTGAACCCAAGCCTAATATCCATACACTGCAGAAAGGTAGATATTGCCTACTAACTGATGGGTTACAGTCACTACCTAAAGAAATCCTTCTTTTCTAGTATGCAAAAGTGGATTTTCAGGCAGAAAAAGGCAAATGTTCATATGTTTAAATGAAAACATTGGCCAATTTTGCTATTTTCCTTCACAATCAATATTCTTGACTGCTCAGAAGTGGTATAAATAAAAGAGAGATTCAGAGTGAATTGGTAATCAATGTAATGAGACTGCAGAAAGGCCTGTCCATTGTAGAGTAAAGTGAGTAGAGTGCTATTGGAATACAGCATTCAACGTTGATTTTGTCTTTGGGTGTTTTAGCTTGGTTTCCCAGAGAGTAGACTTTTTTTAAAAAATCCAGTTTTTGTAAATGTCTAGACTTGGAGATGTCAGAAATTCCTGACTGCATTTGCCATATAAAAGTAATTCGTTGTTGGTGTTGTGTTGTGGTTGTTGTAGTTTTCCAAGGAGGTCTAGCATAGTAAGATGAGCAATAAGAATTAACACACTTTAGCTAAAGTAGGGAACTACTAGATACAAGTAGATCTAATTCAATAAACATTCCTCTTCCCAATTTTTCCTCTACTTCTCTTACTTGATATTCAAAATCCTTTTTGAGCTCTTACATGGCCTGCAACCAATTCACATTTTTCTTGGAATCTTTGTATGTAGGATCTTTGACTTGGTTGTCTTCTGGTTGTATGTTTTGAAACTTCTTTGTCACCAAAGCAAGATTCTATAGTCTGAGCTGTTTTTTTTATACTCTCTATTCATTTTCCCAGACAATTATTTGACTTTTGAGCTCTTTGTCAAGGTATGACTGTTTCCAGAGTAGAGAGTGCTCTGCCCCAAGCTTCAGGAGTTTTGCATGGCTGTTTTCAGAGCTGCTTTTAGGCCCCTGTGAATTTTCAGTTCTTCTGAGGTGGTATGATCCAAGGAGAGGTGTTTACTCCTCCTCTGGCCTGTGTTCTGGTCTGTGATTGACCTCAAGCACTTTTCTCTGCCCTGGAACTGCAAGGGGGACTTCCTCTCCAGAGCCACCACAAGCTATGCCAAACCAGTGCTCCTCCTCACCCCAGGATCACCACCCAGGACTGTGACCTAGATCCAAGCAAGGCAAAGCATGAGAATTCTGCCTCAGTGCCAGCAAAGAGATCCCTGCACTCCTGCTCTGATCAGCCACTTGGTCCCTGCATCATCTGTGGGCCTTGAGCTCCAGAAGCAGCTGCTGCTGCTGCTCTGCCTCCCCAGGCCTGGGGCTGACAGAGTTTTCCCACTGATATTTTACTATGTGTTTGTAGGTTTAGAAGTCTGGAAACTGCCGCAGCTACCAGTGATTCAGTGGCCAGAGGCCTGCTCCAGTCCCATCTGTGCTCAGCAGCTCAGGCTGGGCTGTGGTCCTCTCCAAGCATGGTGAGATAGACCCTTCCTGTTGGCCTTCCAGATGGTCTTGGGCTGGAAATCTGCTTCATTCTGTCATTTTGTGACTTCTGTGGCTCTAGAATTTGTTTAGAGTCATTTTTTACAGGTATTTCAAGGGGTTTGGGGGGAGAGCTCAATCATGTCCCTGCTTCTACTCTGCCATCTTGACTCTGCCCTCAATAAACATTTCTTAAACATCTTCTATGAGCATGCAAAGAACTGTGCTAGAATCTGGGGATAAAAAGACAAAAAATGAATAGTCCCTACCCTCAAAGAGGTTACTCTTTCTTGGGCACATACATACTATACATAGGAATATAAATATAAAGTAATTTTAAGAGAGAAACTGTACTAATAACTGGGAGTGATAGATCTCATCTATGAGGTGACATAAGATCTGCGCTTTAAAGAAAGCTAGAAATACTATGCTACTATACTATGAAGTATAGATGAGAAGAGAGGGCATTCCAGATTATAAATGGGACCCTGTGTGAAGGAATATATATATACACACATATATATATATACACACATATATACATATATACACATATATACACATATACACATATATATACATATACACATATATACATACATACATACATATATATATATATATATGTATATATATATATATACACATACACATATAGGAGATGCAATGTTCCATCAAAGAAAGAGTCAGAAGTTCAGTTTGACTGTAACAGAACATTATGAAGAGAAATAATATTCAATTAGGAATCTATTGTATTAGATGTAATGATGGACTGAACTAATTGTATGAATTGAGAAAAGGGTGTGAGAATTGTGAGGCACAATCAATAAGAGCTGATAACTGGTTGGACATAAACTGTGAGGAAAAGGAAAGAATCCCACCATAATCTCATTTAATCCTTAGAACAATCCTATTAAATAGAGGATCTTATTCTTATTTTCAGAAACAAAATTCCTATTGTTTTAGGAATCATGAGGCCCTATGTAACAGAGTTGTTGTAAACACAAAATGAGATAATGTATACAAAGTACCTGGCAAACTTTAATGAAAGCTCCTATAGAGAAAGGATATCGCACTTATGCATCCATGTCACCAGTGTGTAGCACAATTGCTGGTGCGTGGTGGATGTTTTTAAATATCTGCTTCCTTAGATAATGTAAAAATGAAAGTCATAGTAAGATGACATGTGCACCTTTGTGATGTTGTCACTCTGGATCCTAGGCTTTTGTGACAATTCAATGATGATGATGGTGGTGGTGGAAAAGTTGATATTAACAATAATAATGATAATATCTAACATTCATAATGTGTTTTAAGGCTTGAAAATGCTTTACATGTTTTATCTTATTGGATTCTCATAATAATGCAGATACAAAGGTGCTGTTGTTATCCCTGCTTTACAGCTGAGAAAACTAAGGCATAGGCAGTTTAAGTGACTTGCCCAGGTCTCACAATTAATAAGTGTCTAAGGAAGGATTTGAACTCAAATCTTCCTGATTCTGAGACCCATGGTCTATCCTCCGAAGCACCTAGGTGCATCTCATACTATAACACATAGGAATTGACAAAACCTTCAGCAGATAGGAATAATCAACTGTCCTCAGAAGTACACTATTCAAGCAAACAAGAAACTTAGGCATATTTTAAAGATGCACAAGTTTAGGAGAAGAACATTCCACTTTATAGATATATAATTTATAAATATGCCAGATAAGAATACATTTATATATTTCTACCACCTTGAAAAAGATACAATCAATATGTCCAACTTTTTAAATGCTTCTCTCCCTTAGAAACCCAGAGTAAGGAATACTTTCTATTATGAATTTATCTAATCTTTCTAGAAAACAGTCCAATGATTGATTGATTGATTTATAGTACTTAGTGGTTGTTATGCCTTATAGGCTGGCTAATCAGTTTGGCTGTTTCTGTGCCTTTTCAGGGTAGGGCTGGGAAGCTGGACTAACCTTCATTACCAGGATTCCATACATAAAAAAATACGTGTGGGCAATTTCTTCAGCTATAATTCTTAGAACTTGAATTATAAGACTTCGATGTGAAATTGAACCTTTAATCCAGTGTCTTAATTTTTATAGACAAGGACTGAGGTCTAAAGGGGTTAAGGGACTTGATCAAGGGCACATATGTTCTTTGTTTCAGAGCAGTGAATTAAACCCATGTCCCCAGTCACAAATTCAGTGTTTTCTCCAATAACCCTGCACTGTTTGTTTAATAGTTAGATCAGAAGTGAGAATACGTTGAAAGTAAAACACCATCACCTACATAGGGAGGTTCTAATAATGTTATAAATGGCATTCCTAGTATTAAATGACATATATTAAACATTAATAAAGTTGTAACCCAAAGGTCTTTGTTTCCTCATGAAAGCTTTCAGCATCTCTAGGGAGGAAGTCATGGTAACTGTGTCAACATTTCCTCAAGCAAGATCGTAGCTTGCCCTTTATAGCTTCTATTAGAAATGTACCCATTATATATTAAGCTATTATTTTCTGGGTTTTAGGTGAAAATTATGGAGCCTTTGAAAAAAAGAACTTTTGCACTCATCAATGAAGCTACAGTTTCTTTACCCTCACCAATAGAATAGCCACACCTGCCAATATCCATAAGCTAAATGAGGCCTATTTAGACTTCTTTCTTTCCCAAAAGATAATGTGCTTTTAATATATTTTATTTCTGTGTGATATGTGGGGAAAGAGTAGATTTAATAATGAAATAATCATAGGACTTTTTTCCCTAATAGATCTTACTGAGATGAAATGAACAAACTGTCATTATCAAAATATGTAATTTGTGAGACTGAATTTCTAAAAATGATATGCCAGACCTATAGTAACTAGTAAATGGATTGGCCTTTTAAATTTTTAACTGAACACTGATATTCAATCAAACTTTAAGTGAACTCATTCTGCCTACCTTTGCATCTGGAAGTGCGGTACAGTGAAATAGTCGTGGTCTTGGGAGTTGAGAGATCTGAATTTGAGTTCCAGCCTTGACGCTAACCATGTGAGCTTGCAAACATCACTTGACCTCCTTGACCCTTATTCTGTGGTCTGTGAAACAGGGATAATGATATTGGTCCTTGTCCTTCTCAGGGCTATTAGAGAAAGGCACTTCGTAAAGCTCAAAGTGCAATAATTGAACCCTAAATTCCTATTATCATCACTGAAATTAATGCTTCACAGAAAGAACCTGGCGGGGAGGGTGGAAAACTAAATTACTGGAATTGGGATAGGCCCTTTCTAGTAAACCTTTTAGGAGGTTACACAATTCAGAGTGCTCTTTTCCCAATGTACTCATTTTTTAAATAATAGGGACGTCATATAATCATAAATCGAAGCTGAAAAGGACTTTAAAGGTCATCTGATTCAATACCCTAATTTTTACAGATGAGGAAACTGAGGCTCCAGGAACTGAAGTGATTTGTCCAAGGTCACACGGTAGCCTGTCAAGGAGGTCAACAAGCATCTACCATTTTATTAATTATATTAATAAAAATATCAATAATGGCTACCATTTATACGGTGCTTACCAATGCTTACACAGCACTTGCCGGTCACAGTGATAAACACTTCACAATTGTTATCTTATTATCTCATCTTATACAATTATTATCTCATCCAATCTTCATATCAACTTTGGAAGTTAAGTTATTATTACTCCCATTTTCCTGATGAGGAAACTGAGCACACCAGCACTTAAATGGCTCACCCAGGGTCATACAATTAATGGGTTTTTGAGGCTGCATTTGAATTCAATTCTTCCTGACTCCAAGATGGGCAATCTCTCTAACTACTTCTCCACCTAGCTGCCCCTTTTAAGTGCTTACTCTGTGCTAGGCACTGTACTAAGTGCCAGGAATGCAAAATACAAGCAAAGAAAAAAAATAATCCCTGCCTTCAAGGAGGTCCTATTTTAGTGGGAGAACACGATAATGCACAAAAGCAAGCTGAACAGAAGAGGGGAGTCAGGAGTGTAGCCTGCAGGATAAACCAGTCCATTAGAATGAAAGGTCACAAATACTGAGAGTCTGACCAGTGTGAGAAGTTTGAAGAGATCCAAGGGTGGAAAGAACTTCCAGGGTGAAGAAGTTTTTATGGCATGAAAAAGAAAGTCTTGTGGAGAGTCAAGAGTATAGGGAGGCTTGGAGTGAAATGCTCCAGTCATGACATATAGCAGCGTCAGGATTTGAACTTAAATCCTGTGGCTCCAAGTTCCTCACTTTTTTCCACAGCACCAGTGTCTCACAAAAGTGTAAAATGTGAGACTGATGTGAGGCAGAAGAGAATTTATCATGGGCATGGTTTTCATGACAATGGAACTTGAGAAGGGCATGTCTCCTTGATAGACCTCTGTAGTGCTGTTGGTCAGAAATTATGGATAGTTTATTGAAATTTGCCCTGTCTAAGCATTAATCTGACTATTGAGTTCATGGCCTTGGACTCCATAATCTGCAGTCCACTGTTCTATGTTTTTGCATTATATTCATGTAAATGATTTAGAATAATCACGCAACAAGACACTGGCACAAGACATTGGATTAGACCAGTTTAGAAATCAGAGTATTCCCAGCAATCAATTTCTAAACCCCAATACTCTCCTCTTGTTTCTTCTTGTTTTTGAGAGGCAGTCAGGGTTAAGTGACTTGCCAGGGTCACACAGATAGTAAGTGTCTGAGGCCTGATTTGAACTCAAGTGCTCCTGACTCCAGGGCTGGTAGTCTATCCACCGTACCACCTAGCTGCTCCACAACATGCTTCTCTTAAAGATGTATGTAACCAAAAGAAAATCTCCATTTGCGAATTATGACTATTTTCTTATGATGGGGATTATTAATCAAAACTATATCTTGTTAATATGGCTGCTCAATAAATGAACAACAAAGGTCAGACAATACAATCTATTCAGGCACTGCCAGTGTTCTTCATAGAAGAAACAGCTAGGCCTGTATACTTCAGAATTAGGTAAAGGGAAAGATACAGCCAAGCACAGCCAAATATTTTAGGCCCTTAGGTACTCCCTTCTTTATTTATTATTTGCCTTCCCTTGTGTTTCCTCTTGTCCTCCTGACTCTAGCTTCTGATTTCTAACCTTGTTTTAGTGACTGACTGCACTCCTGTGTTTTTTTATTTGGGTTTAGCAATGCATTTCTACTCTCTGGGGCTCCAGCCTGCTATGTATGCTCCCTGGCAGATACTGACCTGTGTATTTTTCTCCTGTCAACTTAACTCCTGATTTCCCTTTACTCAGTTTTCTACTATATTCTGACTCTGATGAACCCTCCCATGTTTGCTCAGTAGGAAGAGCTCGAACTCATTTTCCTGATGGACAATGGGATTTTCACAGATATGGTGTCCAACTTTCAGAAGTATTTCAATATTCTACCCTGCTCCCTGAGCTATCACATGCAAAAACAAATGCCCATTTTGCATTATTATATGAATTATAGGATCAACTGATCCAAGAGAAAAGAAGTCAGTTTAATTTTCCAACTCGCCAGGTATAGACTTATAATGAACTGGCTTGTATTTTTATGATAAATTATATTTTTCTTACCTAAACACGAACATTGAGGAAGCCAGATGGCTCAGTAGAAAGAGGTCTGAGCCTACAAGTCCAAGAACTAATTAAGACCTGAGTTCAGATTCCTGGGAAAATCACTTAAGCTCATCTAACCTTTGAATGCCTTAGTTTCTTCAACTGCAAAATGGTGCTGATAGTAGTACCTATCTCCCAGTGCTGTTGGGGAGGAACAAATGAAAGTATTTACACAGTGTGTAGCTGCACTAGCAAGGCAATAAACACAACATAGATGATAATTGTCATTATGCCTATGTAGTTCTGCATCACAAAATATGAGACTCTCTGTATAGAAGGTAGAAGAAGTAAACCATTTATTCAGACACCAAAGAACAAGGTCCCAAAACCAATAAGCCCAATCCATCACAGCAGCAAACAAACTCCAGAACTATTAAGTCCACTTTATAATAACAACAAAGAATCTAACATACAACATCACAGCAGGGAGCCAAGCCATCCCATAAACTTCCTGCCCCCTGCTGGGGCCTTGCTACCAACAATCACTCACAACACAGCCAGCACACATCTGCTCTCTCCCTCAGTTCTAACTGTTCTCTCCCAGCATTTCCTGTGACACACTTTCCTTTTCTTCTCAGCAAGCTCCTCCCACCACATGTAACTTAGGCTTCCTATAACGTAAGTAGGTCACATGGCCTATCAATGGGTGGGAAAGATATTCAAATCTAAATTGTTATTACAGTAGCACAGGGTGTGGAAGAGAGAATGTGCTTAATAAATGTGTGTTTCCTTCCTTTCCTTGAAGCTCTGCTTAAGATTTAAGGAACTAACTCTTCAGGGCTCATAGCATGATTTACAGAAAACATAAATACATGTCATTTTGACATTCAAAAGAAAGAAGAAACACAAGATTTTTATTATTATTCTCAAAATTGAATCAAAACCTTTATTTTCAAAGCTATATTTGTTCCTTTCAGAACACCATTGGGTCACAACATGAGTAGAGCTCTGTGATACAGAGATGACATGGTGCTATCATGCAAACAGCTAACCTAGTCTTAAAGTTAAATAAACAATAAGTTAAATTAATTTGATTATATTCTGCTATTGGGGAAGCGGTACCTAAGTGGAGACCCAGTTAAATCCTTGTGTTTTAAATATAACATTTTTCTCCTAATGTATAATTAATTATTTTACATATGTAATATATGTGTATACACACACACATATTCATATCTAATGGTAGCCATCTCTAGGGTGGGGAGGGTGTAAATATAAAGGAAAATAAAAGAAATTTGTACGATAACTTTGTTATATATTTTAAAGAAATTGCAAATTGCACATAATAGATTTGTAGTTTCATGAACAATCATCTTTTTTACTATACTATTGTTTACTATAACATAGGACATACTGTTATATATTATTTATTATGACATAGGACATACTATGACATAGTATAATTAAAATGATTATTTATGATACTACAAATCTATTATGTACTATGTTATGGAAACACTTATTTTATTCCATAGATTAAAAATTAAATAGAAAATTAAAAATCCTTGTGCTATGCCCAATTTTTCACTCTTCACAATTATTTTCTATTAACTTCCTATTCTGATCTTCCACTGAAGTACATCCCAATATCTCAATAGTATATGAGGATGATCTTGGATTTTTTTTAGTTTTATTAATAGATTTTTAACACTAAAATAATTATTCAACAAAATAAAACATGAAGCAAAATAGTTCAATGTGGGGATCATAACTAATATAACATGTAATATGTCCTGCACATAGTCTATCCTTTTAATTAGAAGAAAAACCTGTATTCTGACACTGTACATCTAGAACCACATTGTTCACTGTATTTGATCTGAAATCTGTCATCGTCTGGTTTTGTCATATGCATTATGATAGTCATTTTGTATATTGTCTTCCAGGTTCTGCTTTTCTGGTTCTACATGTGTTCATTAAAGTCTTCCCACATATCCTTGAATTTCTAATGTTAAGATTACCTCATGATGCAATTACATTTCATTATACATTTCCTATATAGTACCAAAATTTGTTGGCCCACAAATTAATAGATGCATGTAATATATTTCTAGTTATTTTTGTTACCAAATGGTAGTGTCATTAATATTTTGCCATATATTCCATAATCTATAGCACCTTTCTCTCCATTTGAATATTCTAAATATATGTCTCAGTTCCTTAGGGCAAAGAGGTTGAATAATTCAATAAGTTTTTCTGTATAATTTTAAACTGTTTTCTAGAAGGATTAGATAAATTCACAATTATATCAATAGTGTATGACTGTACCTATATATTCAATGCCCCACCAAGACTAAGTATTTCTGTCTTTTATCATCTTTGCAACTTGTCCCTTGTACGGGAAATTCACCTTCCCCCAGGACCTATTCAATCTCCCAGAATCATGGCATCAATCCATGATTGAGATCCACCTTTGAAAGGAACTGAACTTGGTGTTTCTTAGAGTCCTCAGATGTTCTAACACAGAATGTTCTATAATAGATAAGGAGCAGAAATGCATAGATCTCTCAGGGACAACTGTGAGTTGTTTTCATGTTTTCTTCATTTTTATGAAAAATAATACTCTTCTATACTTGATATACATTGTTTCCTTGAGTCCTTCTGTGGGAGCTAGGTACCCCTTTACCAACATCAATGAAGACATAAACATGAGATATATTCTGAGATTACCAAGAGGCAATTCTAAGAGACAAATAAGCTAAAGTAATGTGATTTAGGCAGGGGTGGGGGCCGGGGGGTGGGAGATTTGGCTTTAAGATCAGACCTGGTCTATGTAAACTACAAACATAGACTACTGGGCCATAAACTATAAAGACTATCTTTTTGTCCTGAATCTAAGTTCCTTGAGGACTTGCATAGTACTTGGTTCTATAAGATTACTAAATGACTAATAAATTCTGAGAGAGATATTCAGCAATTCAAAGATTAATTGATTTGTGTAGTATATAGAAGAATGATTTGGCCAAATAAGATATTCAGGTTTGCAACATATTGATAAAGCTCATTAATCATGCTCCAGGGAATCTGGCAAGTTGGAATGCCCCAGGAATAAAGGGATGGAAATTTAGGATGAAAATAGAAGAAATTTAAATAACATTTATGGTAAAAAAAATTTCAAAATATAAACAAAAAAAGGTATTTACATATATGTATGTGTATGTGTGTGTGTGTGTGTGTGTGTGTACACGTATAAATACCCATTTCAGTGTAGCTAATATTATCCATATCAAACTTATCTTTCAATATTTCTATTTATATCACCCAGAAAAACTAATGTTCCCTTGTTCACTATTTGGAAAATGCTCACTTAGTGAATCTTCAGATCAATTTAGCCAAATGAATCAATGGTTCTACTGAATTTTTCCTCCTGAATTTTTGACAATTAACCCTGGATATGTACAAGATTTCATACAGTGCTCTGTGGTTTTCCATACTGGAAATATGAAAAATACAATGTAATAAAAAATTGTGCTTTATTATGATGGTGTCTTTGCCACATTACTTTGAGGAAGATGAACATTATTATTCCCTTTTAACAAACAGGGGGAAATATGTCTTTAAGAGGTTAAATGGATCTGTTTGACTTTTATCTGCCTGAAATTTAAGTGTTTGGACAATGCAATTAAGTGAATTTCAATTATCTCTGTACAGGAGAAAGATATTCTTTTTTCTTATCTCTTTTTCTGCTAAAGCTTTTATTGATTGAATGATGATATGGGGTAAAAGGCATGCCCATAGTCACCTTGTTAGTTAATGACACTGAGAAAAGAACACAGAGTTTCCTGGATCCTAGGTTATCTACTCACCCTCTTTTATGCACAATACTCTTTCCTTTTATTTGGCCCTAGAATACAATTGCATGTAACTAATTCAAGGCTCTAATCATTTCTCCCTAATCATAGTGGATATTATCACTACTTTTCCATCAACAAAATACAATTAAGGATGGAAACAGAACCTCACAAAGTTCTACTCCTGTTGTACTAATTGGAGCCTTTAAAAAAATTTCAGTGCTAGACAATTAATTTTCTAACTGATGAATATGACTGAAGTTTTTAAAATGTCTTGTTTGCACTGTTTCTTGGTATTAACAAGAGATGCCTTTTTAGTGAAGTGGACTAGTAAAAAATAATGAATTAGCAGTTTTCCAGACATAAAACTATTACATCTTTTGAACAAAATGTTTTAAGCTATGTCTACTGAATACCAAAATAAATTTTCATTTAAACGAAAATCAAATAAACAAAATCAGCCTACTGGGTTATATCCATAATAAATAGGCAAAAAAAAAAAAGTTGAATTCAACACCTTGGAGGAAGGAGGACTAAAATGGATTAATCATTCAAAAAATCAAAATATTGAGTACAGTTAAAATATGATCCTGAAAGGTAAGCGTTATATTGGAACAACAGTTTACTGATAGACTTTCTAGCATCTTCTGAAAAGGAATTAGCATCAGCTGAAGCCTGAACATTTTCCGTGCTCTATACATTCCAACTCCAATTCGCATCTCATATGTGTGTGTTTGTGTGTGTGTGTGTATCCCATTCTCAATACTCACATCAATGTCACATTACTTCCTTCCAGAGTAATACACCAGTCTCCTTATGAGACTCTAGCCTTCCACATTTTCTCTTTTCAAATTCAATCTTATCCAAATGACTAAATAATCTTCACACAGCACAAATTTGACAATATTGCTTCCCTGCTCAACAACCTTCAATGCCTCCCTATTGATCAAAGGGCAGTTAAGTGGCACAGTGAATAGAGTGCCAGGCCCAGGAGTCAGGAAAACATTGTTCTAAGTTCAAATCTGGCCTCAAACACTTGCCTCAGTTTCCTCATCTGTAAAATAAGCAGGACAAGGAAATGCAAATGACTCTAATATCTTTGCCAAGAAAACCCCAAATGGGGCCAATGAAGAGTTAGACACAACTGAAAAAGGACTGAACATTGACTATGGGATAAAACATAAATTCCTCTACCCTGGTTCTATTCTATATACTCATTACAATTTTACATCACCCCCTCCATTCATTCTACATTCCATTCAAATTGGTCTCTTACATAAACCATGAATACTGTGATTTCCCTTCATGCCTTGTAAATGTTGCCTTCCATTCCTGGAATGTATTTCCTTCCTCCCTGCCTCTACCTCCTAAAATCTAGTTTCTCTCAAGAATCCATTTATAGATAACATCCTATAGGAAGTCTTTTTTGACCTAATTGTTAGCATTTCCAACTTCCTCAAGCTATCATATCTAGGTAACAATGGGAAGACATCAAAAAGAGAGGTAACTCAGTGCACAGTTTTTCCAACATTATCCCATGTAAAGTACAAAAAAGAAAAAAACCCTTCATAACTGTAACATCAAACAATAATCTTTGTAAGGAATAAAAGGGAAAAAAACCTTTCATGTTAAAAGGATATTCTTATTAGAATAGTCTATGATTACTCCCTGTTTACAAAGGGGGAAAAAAGAAAATTTGGAATATGATATTCAAAAAAGGAATAAATTTCAGTAGAGACCACAAATGGCATGCATAAATATTTAGTGAAATTATATCTAAGGATTGACAACAACAACAACAAAAAAGAATAGGAGTTTAGCAAAAGAAAATAATTCAACTCATTGTATCAAAAGAACCCAGAGGTGAACAGGGTATTAAACATACAGATGGATAAACCATCATAAAGGTAAACACTTTCAGGAAGAAATGAAAGATTAAGAAAATAAATATTTGTTTTCATGTAACTAGGACTAGGTAAGGTTATTGATGTGGAGTGTTGTTTTCCTTTTTAAAAAAAATGTGCATAATCTTTGAGGAAGAAAAGCTGAAAGGAAGAAACCAAGATCAAATTAGTATAAGACAAAAGTGATGATGATGATGACGATGATGACAATAGCTAACATTTATATAACACCTTTTATGTTCCAGGCACTGCGTTAAGTGTTTTCCAATATTACCTCCTTTGTATTGCAGAGAAAATAATTCAGAAAGAGGTCACATTATATATCTATACACCCATCACCATGTATGTTTTAATTTAATGTAACAAAGTATATTCAATGTTCAAATTTAGGAACAAATTTAGCATAAAAAATCATATAAGCAAAACAAAAATGTGCACATTATTTTAATAGATTCAGAAAAAGTTATTGACAAAGTCCAACTATCATTTATATTAAAAATGCTAAAATCTATAAAGGCCACTCTTTGATATAATCAAGAGCACATTTCTAAAGGCAAGCACTGAACAAAAACTTCTTCAGTACAAACAAGGTTAAAGCAAAGTTATCTCTTCTCATCACTATTATTTGACACAATTCTAGAAATGTGAGCTGTAACAATAAGGGAACAGAACAAAATCACAAGTAAAAACTTTGGCAAAGTGAAGAAAAATTATTACTATTTGTACTTGTCACGATGATGTCTTAGAAAAGCCAAGAGAATCAATGATGAAATTAATGGTAATGATAATGCCTTCAATAAAATATCATGATGCAAAATAAATTCATAACACATCCGCATTTCTATATGCTATTAATAAAATCAAGAAGTGATAAGCAACATTGCATTCAATATAACTCATAATTACATGTCTGGTGGGAAGCCTGGTGGTACAGTAGATAGAGTGCCAGACCCAAAAGTAAGGAAGACTTCTTTTCCTGAGTTCAAATCTGGCCTCGGGCAGCTGTTGGTTCAGTGAATAGAGCACTGGGACTGGAGTCAGGAAGACCTAGGTTGACATCTACTCTCAGAGACTTCGTAGTTGTGAGACCCTGGGCAAGTCACTTAACCTCTGATTGTGCAACACAATGGATCCACTGGAGAAGGAAATGACAAACCACCCTTGTATCTTTGCCAAGAAAACCTCAAAATGAGGCCATGGAAAGTTGGACAGGACTGCAATGACACATATCTGGTAGTTAATATATGCAAGCTTTTTTATAAAAGGAGATAAACAGAGAGAGAATTACTCTTCGGGGAGTGCAAATATTATAAAAAATGACATTGCTACCTCTCTAAGAAAAAAAAATGTTATTGCCTTTCTCTGCATTTTATGTACAAGTCTGTAAGAATGAATTCAACATCATGTTAAACCGATGCATTTCCAGTTTAAAGATAAAAATGCCCAAACTAATATAATCTTCCCCCAAGAGCCCAGAGACATCTCTCCACCAGAAGACAATTTGAAGTAACATTTATTGCAATCTAAAAAGGAAAAGGTTACAACCTAATGGAATACAGTTTAGAGTTAACATTCTACTCTATCTGATAGAACAATGACCACTTAATCTTGTCAGATAACTACAATTTCTTATTTAACCACTCCCCTCAAGTATTGTTTAGGAATAATCAAAGAGACCTCCCTGTGATCAATATCTTTATCCTTTCAGGGATGGGAAAGAAAATGATCTTAATTAAACAAGAGGTATTTCTTGTTTTAAATTTGGTCACCACTTTTCATTGATTTTCCCTGGATCTTAGCTTTTGTTTTTGACCTTTGACAAACTTTTATAAAAGGAAAGGTCTAGAAAGGACTTTGGAGGCGAGAGAGAGAAATATATATATATATATATATATACACACACATACACACACACACACACATATATATATATATACATACATATATATGTATATATATACACACATATATACATACACATATACAGTGTATGTGTATATTTCTTTTTCAATTTGAACTTTGGGAGAGGGGGAAGGACATTCTTATTATGCTTCCACATAGGTTGATTTAGAAATTTGGTGCTATAATAATTACATTACCAGAGGAGTATACAATATTACCAGACAAATAACAATCACAAAATTCATTTGGAAGAATCAGAGTTCTAGAATTGGAAAAGAAATAATAAGAAAAAGCAAAATTAAAGGTGGCATAGCATAATCAGATCTGAAAATGAAATATAAAGTAGTAGTCACCAAAATAATTTGCTATCTGTTAAAAATATTCAAAATGTTATCAGTGGAAAAAAAAAAAACAGAAACAGGTAGAGGAACCAATCTATTTGAGTAGGAAAAAAACAGTACAGCCCAACTCTAATACAGATGTAAGAAGACTGGGAAATAGGAAGAAACCATGCTGGGGCATCTTTCTAGGCCAAGATCACAAATGTGACCCATAAACAAGTAAACATGGTAGGAACAATGGGACAGTGGTGGGCCAGGATTTGAACTCAGCCATAGGCCCTGTCCTGGATCCAGAAAAGTGTAGGATAGCCAAGATCAGATTTTGGACTCAGCTGTAGGTCAAGAACAGAAATAGGCAAGTCGTGCCCTAAGTCCAGGACAGCAGCATGTGTACAGGAGGAACGGGACAAGGTTTCTCTCAGAGGGAAGTGAAGAATTCAATCCTCAGGTCTATGAAGAAAGTTGTGCTAACAGTTTAGTACAGGGTAGTGCAGAACAGATTGCAAATTGAGCCTTAGGTCCAGAACAAGACTAGACTGGCATCACCTCCAGAGTGGATAAGGAATTTATCCGTAGGGTCAGAACCGGGTTAAGCCTTCAGGATAGTCACTGTGAAGCTGCTGATTCTTTCAGCTAGCTTGAGCCAACTACTTTCTAATGGAGTGCCACCCAGGGTCAAGTTGGCAGCTGTGTTGCTTAGCCAGGGGCTTAAAAAGTCCAGGAAGGCAGAGATCATACTTTACCCTGAATCTGGCAAAATTACACATGCTAAAAGGATGCAGCTGCCTGACTCAAGCCACCCTAGTGCCACTTGAAAAAATGACTCTCAATTCCCAAAGAACATATCAATAAGGCCCCGGATAAGACAGGTCAGAAACATACAAGTCCATGATAGTATCACCAGAAGTCTTCCAGAACCTTGTCCTAACATAAAGACCCAATCCAAAAAGTCTGGAAGAATGAGTAAATAAATGAATAAACAACTAAAACTAAGTAGTTGTTACGATGCCAGGGATGCCTAAGATATAAATAACCAATAATAATAGCTAATATTTTTTATAGCACTCACTATGTGCCAGACACTGCTAAGCCATTTATAATGATCATCTCATTTGATACTCACAACAACCCTGGGTTAGGTGCTGTTATTATCCTCATTTTACTTATGAGGAAACTGAAGCAAACAATGGTTAAAGTAACTTAATCAGTGTCACACAGCTAGTAAATGTATAATGCTGGATTTGAAATCAGGCCACTCTCTTTAGACTGCATCACCTAGCTGCTCCATAAACCCATAAAAAAAGGGGTAGAAAATAATTCCAAACCATCTGCAAAGGCAGAAAGAAAAGCTTGCCTAAAAGATAAATTAGAATTTCTAGAATAAATGGAGAAAGATTTTTTAAAATATATATAAGTATTGGTATTTAGGTAAATATTGGTAAATATTAGTATAAATAATATAGGTAATATTTGGAAATTGAATTAATATCTTAATACAAGTGGTATAAAACATTGCACAAGTAACAGACTCCCTGAAAATTACAATAGACCAAATAAAAATCAATGTTCCCATGAAAAAAAAAATATAAGCTATATCATATCAAAAATAACTGACATGGCAAACTGATAAAGGAGGGATAAATTAAGAAATTACTGAACTACTTGGAAACTATGCCCAAAAAATAAAGTATAGGCATCATATTTCAAAAACCATGTAAGAAAACTTACCAGACATTAGAAAAAGAGGGAATAGTAAAAATATATTTTTTAAAAATAACTTACTTACCCCTTCCTGAAACACTAAAATGGAGGCCTCCAGGAATTTATAGCCAAAATCTTGAGTTGCATGTCAAAAAAAAAAAAAAAACAACAACAACAAAAAAATATCCAGGCTTTTTTTTTTTTCATCATGGTTCTAAGGTAGACCAATAATACTTAAATGATCTCTCCTGGATCTATTTTCCAGGTTAGTTCTTTTTCCAATGAAGTGTTTTATGTTTTCTTCCATTTTTTTCATTCATTCAATTTTGTTTTGCTAATTCTTAATGTTTCATAGAGTCATTATCTTCCACTTGCCCAATTCTAATTTTTAATAAATTGCTATCTTCAGTTAGCTTTTGTACCTCCTTTTCCATTTGGCCAATTCTACTTTTCCAGAAGTTGTTTTCTTCAGTGTACTTTTCTCCCCCATTTTGTCAATTGTATTTTTAAATTTTTCTTCTACCTCTCCTATTTGACTTTTAAAATCCTTCTTGAGCTCTTCCAAGAAGGCTTTTTGGGCTTGAGACCAGTTCATATTCTCCTTTGAGGTTTCGGTTGTGGGTATATGGACCATGTTGTTCTCTCCTGGATTTGTATTTTGATCTTCCCTGTCACCAAGATATTTCTCTATGGTCATTGTTTTTCTTTGATTCTTCTTGCTCATGTTATTTGCCTTTTTTCTGGCTTTTAAATTTGATCTCTGCTTCTGGAGCCCAGGGGGTACTGTCCCAGACTTCTTGTGCTGGGGCCTAGGTACCTGGTTACTGGTTTTCCATGCTAGGGCCTCAGGGGTTGGCAGCTGGATGTTGTAGTGGTCTAGTAGTTTAACTGGTGCTGAACTGGAGCTGCTGGTGGTGTCTTGTGTCTGTCTGGTGTTGGTGCTTGCCTGCTTCATCACCCTTGGGCTCAGGTTCTCCCACAGGTTTGCTAAGGTGGGGCTTTCCGCTGGCTTGCTGGGATGCTTCCTGTCCTGTACTGGTCCCCTTCAGCCACAGCAAGAGGGACCTTAACTGTTAATCCCCCTAGCCTCCCAAGCTAAAAGACTGCTGTACCCAGTCTTTCTGTGGCTCCGCTATTCCAGGATTTTTCTTGGGGCAATATTCTCTGGGTTTTTAAAGGTCTGTAAGGGAAGGTGAGAGTGACGTACTGCTTACTCTGCCATCTTGGCCCCTGGAAATTTAAATAGATGACTTTCAAACATTCAGTATGTGGGCTGATAGCTCCAGCAGCAACTGCTGCAGCTGCCACAGGTTCTGCACTGGACTGTAACTCTCTCTCACCCAGTTCTGACAGATCCCCTTCCTGTGCTGAAAGGTCTGGGAATTGCCACTGCTACCAACAATTCAGTCCCCTGGGGTCTGCTACTGCCTCGAGATGGTCACATCTATGCTGGTACAGCCCAAGCACTAGGCTGTGCTCCTCTCCCAGTCCAGTACAACAGAACCTTCCTGTTGACCCTCCAGGTTGTCTTGGGCTGAAAATCTGCCACACTCTGTCTCCTCGTAAATTCAGCCACTCTAGAATTTGCTCAGATTCACTTTCCAGAGGTATTTGAAGGGCTCCGGGGGAGAGGTCAGGTGAGTTTCTGCTTTGATTCTGCTATCTTGGCTATGCAAAAAAAAAAAAAAAAAAAAAAAAGTTAGGACAGAAAGAGTTCAAGTTCAAGTATCAAAGAATCATAGTCAAACCATAGTCAGAACATACAAATTTAGCAGTAACCAATATAAAGGTATGATGACAGCTAAGTGGGACATACAGATTCTCTTTCTTTTTCCCTAGTCATCTTTGGAAATCGACCTTGTAGTGGTAGTGCTGGGTCAAAGTGTATATGCAGTTTAATAACTTTGGGCAAAATTCCAGATTGACCCCCAAAATGGTTGGATCAATTCACAATTCCATCAACAATGACCATCTCTGACCCTTTGTGTTTCCACTTGAGATTTTCATGGCAAAGATACCAGAATGGTTTGCCATTTGCTTCTCCAGTGAATCCATTTTGTCAGACTATCAGAGGTTAAGTGACTTGCTCAGGGTCACACAGATAGAAAGTCTCTGAGAATGGATTTGAATTTAGATCTTACTGAATCCAGGCCTAGTCTCCCTCTATTGAACCACCAGTGTAAGGCCAATCAGTAAGTGAAATATCTCTGGACCACTGAATAGGGATCAGATGGGGCCAACAAAAGGAGGCCTGATTAGAAGCAGGCCCACACCCTTTCACTAACTAGGTGTGAGGCCCCAGGCCCACACCCTTTTGCTAGTTCAGCTGATGTGAGTGTGAAGCCCTCAGGACCCTAAGAGGAGTTGCTAAGACCAGAGCCAATGGTATGTGCACTGAGTTCTAGTCAATCAGATGCTGGGTAGGACTGTATAAAAAGAGAGGAAAGAACTGAAAGCAGCAGAACAGGGAGCAGTGGAACTGAGAGGGGCAGGGTTCAAAAGCACACATTGAGAGGACATTGAGGCAGCAGACACTGAAGGAGAGCCAGCATCGAGAGAGACTGCAGAGTGTAGAGTGCAGAACAAGAGAGAGCTGCGGAGATCAAGGAACTCAGAGTCAGCGGAGCTGCGGGAGAGACTGCTAAGCAGAGAGTTAGGATTTGTGAGTGATTGTTTAAAGAAAGCTATGGTATGGAATTGGAATTACTGGTCTTGGGATTGGATTTTCTCTTGTCTAAATAAATGTTATACTTCTTCTGCCTTATACTTAGAGAATTTCTTATACTTTGCGATTCTGAACCATACAGGCACTTTCACGGTCATCCTCGAGTTCATGAATTTTGCCTTACTGATATAACCAGTTATTTCTAAGTGGCACAGTAGATAGAGGATTTTGCATGGAGTCAGGAAGACCTGAGTTCAAATCTTGCATTAGATACTTAGTCAACAACAAAATTTGTGTAATCCTGGCCAAGTCACTTAACCTATGTTTCAGTTTCCTCATTTTCAAAATGGGAATAATAATAGCACCTCCTTCCCAGGGTGGTTGTGAAGATTAAATGGCAGCAATAATTATAAAGTGATTAGCACAATGCCTGGCATATAGTGAATGCTACATAAATGCTAGTTATTATTATGATGGTGATATTCCAAAACGCAAAATATACATTTATGACCAAGAATAAGTTAACCCAAAAAAAACTGAAAAAAGTCCTACATGTGAAAAATTGAACCTTTAATAAAGTAGAGGACTTTCCATGAATTCCTGATGAGAAGACCAGAGCTGAATAGAAATTTTGAAATATAATCACAGGAGTGAAAAGAAACAACATTATTTAATATAGTGCTAGTAATACTAACCATAGTGGTGACAAGAAAAAGAAAACGAGAGAATAAGTGTAAACACAGAAGAAACAAAATTATCATTCTTTTGTAGATAATATGATGGTATACTTAGAAGTCAATTAAAATGAAATAATAACTAATCAGAATTTCTGCATATCACCAACAAAACTAAGAGATAAAGACATTATGTTTAAAATAACTACAGTATGTATGAAATATTTGGGGGTCTGTCTACCTACCAAGATACAGAGATTATACTAGCACAATTATTAAATACTCTTTTTTGGAAACAAAGACCCAAATTTTTGACAAAATAAATGTATTGTTCACAGAAAATCTAAGCCAATGTGATAAACATAACAACCCTGCCTAAGTTAATATGATTATTCAATATTTTACCAAACTGACAAAGGATTACCTTAGGGACCCTGAAGAAGAAAAAAAAACAACACTGTAAAAATGGAAATCTTTCAGATGAAAAATATCATGCCCTACCCTAGGAAGGATGTGCATCTGTGGTTCTAAGTGTGTATGTGTGTGTCTATCTTAATTGCATACGAAGAGGCTAGCAAGACAATGAACTGAATTTTCAGGGCATCATTTTTCTTTACACCTAATCCCTTACTTCTTATCTATCTAAGATTTCTAAAAATGTACGGGATATATGGAGGAGCTGTGGAAAAATTGAGACATGGTCCTTGTTGATGGAATCGTGAATTGATCTAACCATTTTGGAGATCAATCTGGAATCATGCCCAAAGTTATTAAACTGCCTATACACTTTGACCCAGAAATACCACTACAAGGTCTATTTCCAAAGATGACTAGGGAAAAAGGAAAAGAACCTATATGTTCTAAAATATTTATATCAGGTCTCTTTGTGGTGGCAAAGAACTATAATTACAGGAATCTCCATCAAATATAGAATGTCTGAACAAGTTGTGGTGTATGATTGTGATGGAATACTACTGTTCTGTAAGAAATGATGAACTCTATGATCTTGGAAAAAAAACATGGATAAACTTAAATGAAATAATGAAGAGCAAGATGAGCAGAATCAAGAGAATGTTGTATGCAGTAACCGCTATGTTGTTTCAAGAATAGCTTTGAGTGACTAAGTCATTTTGACTGTTATAAATATCCAAATTAACTACCTAGGACATATGATTGATCTGCATCCAGAGAAAGAACTGATAAATAGAAGTATGTGTAGAAGGATTTTTATAAACACACACATGCACACAAACGCACACACACCCACCCCTGTGTCAAATGGTAGTCATGTCTAGAGCAGGGCAGGGGGTGGAGAAGAAAAAAGGAGAAAAAAGAAATTTGCATAGCTTTATTATATACTTAAAAGGAAGATCAAGTTTTATATAATAGATTTGCAGTTTCATGTGTAATCTTTTTTAAAATACTGTATTATGGAAATGCTTGTTTTATTACATAAATTAAAATTTAAATTAAAAAAATTTTAACAAAAGATATATGGAAGGTAAAAATGACCTAAGAAAACTTGGGGTGATTTTTTTGGAGGGAAAGGACTTTTTAGTGAAAAAGTTTTTGAAAAGGGATGTAAGCTTGGTCTCATCTCCTACAGGGAGATATCAAGACAACTTCAGAGCTGAGGCTTTGAGGGATTCAAAGAGAAGAAACTTCTGCCAATCCTAAACTAAGAGCTGGTGTTCTATCTGAAAGTACTTGGTAACCTTCTAGTCAAAAAGAATGCAGTACACAGTCATCACCCTACACCCCTAGCTCAACTGAAGATACAAATAAGACTGCATCTAACCCATCTCAGAGTAAGCATAGGAGCCAATTAGAATTATGTATCCAAGAGAGATTCCAAACCCTAGTGAGGAGCTAGTATAGGTACAAGTATCCTGCTTAGCCCTGTCCATCTATTCAGCAAAGAAATAAGGTGGAAAAATAAACAAACAGCTAAAAAAAAAAGACCTTACCATAAAAAAATTCTTTGGTGACAAGGAAGATCAAGACAAACTCAGAAGGAGACAACAATGTGAAAACAGCTACAAGGAAAACCTCAAAGGAAAAATGTAGATTGTGACCTGCTTGACTCAGCTTAGTAGCAGATTGATTTTTCCAACTGAGACACCAAATACTAGGAAGAGACACCCAGTTGGGCCAATGATCAAGTAGGGCTACTGTGCCCTGCAAAATGCCAGCCCTTAAGAGAGGCAACCCAGCTGGATCACAGAGGTGCTTACAATGAAATTTGTGAGGACCCTCTGGAGAGAGAAATTTCATCACAGCTCTGCCATAGCAGGGTTGTAGTTTGCCTTAGCCATAGTATATGTTCCTCACTACTATTGTACTTTTGATTCTTCCCCAATCCTGGATTCTGGGTGTTGTGGTAGAACTTTATGTCCCTGATGTTTGGTGGGAAGTGTTTTCTAACTGCAGTTATTGATATGACATTTGAGGAAATGACTTTGCTAAAGAACTGAGTCTAATACTTACGAAAAAAGTATTATAGTGGGGTCTCATGAATTAGCAGGTTAGCCCCTCACAGGGTTACTTCTAGAACTCTGTCAATAATCACAGCCACCTTTCTGACAGTGATGTGAGTTGGAGAATATACTCCGAAAGAATTACACATAAACATCGAAAAACTTTTGTATGAATAAAATCAACAAGAGAAATGATTAAGAGGCACTCTTCAATGGGAAAAAAAGTTTGCATCAAGTATCACTGATACAAGTCCAAGATCTGAAATATTTAAGGAATTGACACAAATGTATAATACCAAGAGCTATTCCTTAATAGATACATTGCCAATATAGAAGACCATTCTTAAAAAGGATTTAGTTTCTTCACTGAGCTATTGTATCTGTTTTGCCACTTGACCAATTTTGCTTTTTAAGGAGATCTTTTTTTTCAGTGAATTTTTGTACCTCTTTTGCCATTTGGTCAATTCTGTTTTTTAAGACAGTATTTTCTTCAATTTTTTTTTGGCTCTTTTACCAAGCTATTCATTTTCTTTTTATAATTTTCTTTATCACTTTCATTTCTTTTCCCAATTTTACCTCTACCACTTTAATCACTTTCTTTGACTCTTCTAGGACTTCTTGTTGGGCTTTTGCCCAATCTACATTTTTCCTTTGAGGTTTTCCTTGTAGCTGTTTTCACATTGTTGTCTTCTTCTGAGTTTGTCTTGATCTTCCTTGTCACCAAAGCATTTTTTTTATGGTAAGGTCTTTTTCTTTTTGGTTGTTTGTTTATTTTTCCACCTTATTTCTTTGCTTTTAACCTTATGTTAAAGTTGAGCTCTTTTCTCAAGGTGAGGTGGGACACTCCCCTGAGCTTCAGGCTTTTTGGCTCCTGTTTTCACATTTAGTTGTGATGGTCTGTAAGTTTTTTGGTGCTTCCAAGGAGGTACGTTTGAAGGAGAACTGTGGTCACTGCTGTCCTTGGCCTACACTTTGATTTTTTTACTGAGGAAGGGTCCCTGTTTCCCTGAAGCTACAAGTACTAATTCTTCTTGGCACTGGAACTGTGACCATGACCCCTGCTTCCCTGTAGCTACAAGTGCTCAAGCTCCTGAGCCCTTGAATTGAGACCCATAACTATGTACGGTCAATGCAGCAGGGCCTTGTGGTCACTACCAGCTCAGAGTGCCCTGTAATCTCTGTCTAACTAGTTGCCCAACCCTCTCACCATCTCTGGGCTGAGAACTCCTGAAGCTACTGCTGTTGCTGCCACCACTGTTGCAGCCACAACCCCCTCCAAGGCCCACCACTGGCCAGCCCCAACTCCAACATCATAGATTTCTCCTCCTTCAACCTCCTAAATTGTCTTGGCCTGGAAAATATACCTCACTGCTCCAGAATTCAATGTGACACTTTAATTTAAAGTTATTTGCAGGGGAATGTTGGGAGAGTTCAGCTGAGTTGTTGCCTCTACTCTGCCATCTTGGCTCCATTTCCCTCTGCACCAGCTATTTATTTTTAAATTACAAATTATAAGTAACCAAATCAAATACATGTTAAAAGAAGGCAGTGTTTGCATTTCATATCCTTTAGAGAAAAAAGTGACTGAAATGGAAACGATCAATGTTGGGGCACCTGTAGGAAGATAGGCAGACTAATACATTATTGATGGGGCTGGGAATTGGTCTAGCCACCATGGATATCAATTTGGAATTATGTCAGAAAAGTGACTAAATGATCCCTACCTTTTAACCTAGGTTAGAGGTGCTAATAAAGATCTATTATATACCAAAATATTCAAGGCAGTACTTTTTATTAAAACAAAATAACTGTAAACAAAGTGAATGCTGTTTGATTGAGAATGACTGGAACATCCCTGCTACACAAATGTACTTCTATTAAGAGATAATACAGATGAGGAATTCAGAAAGAAAAAAAAAACATTGGAAGATCTATATAAAATGATTTAGAATGAAATAAGCACAACCAATAGAAGAATATATAAAATGACTCCAACATCATAACTTTAAAAATAACCAAAATGCAACCAAATTCTGAACAAAATTACAGTCCCAGGGAACAGATAATGAACCATGCCTCCCTCCTCATGGCAGAAATTCAGTAGACTTGTAGGAAAGAATATTGTACAAGTTATCAGACTCAGTTGTTGTACTGGGTGTTTTTCCTTAATTATTTTTCTTAGGAAGCTAAGAGTCCCAGTGGATAAAGCACTAGACCTGGAGTCGGGGAGACCTGAGTTAAAATCTGGCTTTGGTCATTTACCAGCTGTGTCACCCTGGGAAACTCACTTAACTTCTATCTGTCTTACTTTCCACATCTATAAAATGGGGCTAATAATAGCACCTACCTCCCAGGGTTGTTGTGAAAATAAAATATGAAAGTATTTGTGAAGTACTTTATAAACCTTAAAGTGTTCAGTAAATATTAAGGTTTTTTTTTTTAAAGCTTCTCCATCATGCCCCCAAACTTCTTCATTCTGGTAGATCACTTCAGGCCTGGAATTCTTGCATTAGGTAGAACCCTCTGATTGGACTCCTTTCCGAACCTCTATTTTGGAAGGACACACAGGTCAGCCATTCCTTCATTCCTCTACAGGCTTTTGTCTCAATTCTTAGTTCTTAGTCAATGAATAATGGACTTTGCCTCAGATGAACTGAAACCTGGGAAAGACCTTAATTTTGCAAGACCAAGGTCACCCACCACTTCCTGGGTCATCACCCATTGTTTTAGCTTTTGTCTTGCCACTGGACTTCGATAATTCTGCTGAATGGAGTGAGGCTGATGACTTCAAGCAGCTCTGTCTCACTTATATTCAATTCACAAGCAAGTACAGATATGACCTTTGTGATGTCTTCTGTCCTCTTAGAGAATGTAGGACAAACAACAACAGCTTCTCTCTGGCCTTCTCCATTGTGATACCTGCTCTACCTGGGTACCTTTCTCCGTACTCCTTTTTGGTTTCCTTCCATGTATTGTCCTCCCCCATATAGATTATAAGCTCCTCAAGAGCAGGAACTGTTTTTGCTTGTAATTGAACTACCAACAGTTAGCAGGATGCCTGGCACATAATAAATGCTTGGTGACAGATTCAAAAATTAATAAGAAGATAGGTTCAAACTTGAGAAGGAAAATGGAATTTTTTTTCTCTAAAAATGATAGAAGTTACAAAGCATTAACATATCAACAAAGTAAAATAATAGAAGTAAAAACATCATGTAGACACTCATTTATTTATACGTTATATGTCCCCAGTAGAAAGGAATCTTTTTTTGGATGGGGGATTGGGGATTCTTTTTTTTCCCAGTTTGTTTTTGTATCTTTGGTGCCTACCACATGGTCTCTTATAGTGGATGATTAATAAATGCTTGCTGCATTGGAATGAACTGTTGGACACTAACAATTGAGTTAATTATCTTTTATCTTTTACAAGAACTACAAATGCCACAACTGTTATTGAGCATTCAAGAAAAAAGTAGAGAGAAAATTGAGGCATCTACATTCATTAAATCGAATTAACAGTAACTTTATTTTTTCTCATAGAGTACTGATTTTAGAAGGAGTTTTGTGGGTTATTTACCAGCTTACTGACTCAGAACTGACTAGCAAACCCATATCTAGCTAATGACATTCTTCAGAAAATCAGGAAAAAATTTTTTTAAAGTCAAAATGTAATAAGTGCTTCCAAATATAAAAATGAGTATAAGGAGAGGAATGAGCACATATTTATTCTATGTAACATTTTAGCATCTATGTCAATATGTACAAAATTACTCTAAGAGAAAATTATAAAACAAAAAATAAATATATTAGCAGCCATGTGCTTATGTTCAGCTGAAACTGCTGTGATATGTACATAAAAATTTTGAGTAGTAATACTAAGGTTACTATTTAAGATTCCTTCCCTTCTCTATGGAACTAGAAACTAAAATTAAGTAGAAAGGTGGAAAATTAGGCCATTAGTTAAATCATGCTTCTTGATATTTGTCAGATAAAAGAAGTTCATGCTTTACCTTTTTGCCATTCTAAATGAGTTATTAGAATCCCAATTTTCTGGATCATGTAATATTACTTTTGAAGACTATGACTGTGGTTCATATTAACATTTGCATAAGGATTTTTTATTTCATGCTGTTAAAAAAATCATTGGCTACATTTTTTTGCAATTATTAATCATGAAAAACAGGCTTCATTTTTTTTTCAGTGTTCTATACTGATTTAGTAGCAAACTCATATTCGTGCTTTTGTTTTTTTTAAGGAGGGAATTTCATTACCAATATTGTTTATGTATGTATATTATGAGGAATTTTTATTTAGTTTGGAATTTTATTTATGCCAAATATTAATTTTGTTAAGTGAGATGGGTAAAGTAGTTCTTTAGCAGTATTTCTTTTGGAAGTGGTAGCACAAATTATATACACTAAGCAATATTGTAAATATGTATAATTATTGTGGCAATCTTCTACAAGACATTTTGCTTAGTGTTTTCTAAGGTTATATTTGGAGTTTCACAACGCAACATAGTAAGGTGAAGGACTCCCATAGCTACAAAATCCTGAAAATGGTACTCTAAAAGCCATTTACATTGATTTTAACTAGGCTGTCATTTATTGTATTCTTCTAAAATGCTACCTTCTTTAGCATCTCTCTACCCTCCACTGCTACCTTTTCTGGGATTTAAATCTTTGTTAAATCAGGTAGAATCTCTATTGAAATCTAAAAGCTATATTTGTTAGGTCTAGGTAGATCCCACTAGAAAAACATTCCAATGACATCATCTCATCGTAATTAACATTTCTATAGCACTTCAAGGTTCTAAAGTGTATTGCTTACATCTCTGAAGTTGAATATTATTATCCTTATTTTATTGATGAGACAATTGAGACAGGCAGATTGAGATTTTATGATTTTCCCTCCTTTATTTGAATGTCTTTAGTATCGGCACTTTTTTTCTCTTGTTCCAGATTATTCTTCACTTCTATATATTTGCATTACAAATCAGTTGTGTTTTCTTTTGTTTCTTGTGCGAGATTTGCTACAATGGATTCATGGTTTTCTATCCTGAAAATTATTTCTCCTGTTTGCCTCAGTTTCTTCATCTGTAAAAATGATCTAGAGAAGGAAATGGCAAACCATTCCAGTATCTTTGCCAAGAAAACCCCAAACAGGGTTATAAAGACTTAGAAACAACTAAACAACAACAACAAAGCCTTTATGTAATTTTAAACTGGGGGCAAGGGGAATCTTGATTGGTGAAAAGTAATTCTAACTCTTGTTATACACGAGTTTGTATAAGAAAAGGGACCGGACCTCCTTGGCAATTTATAAAGATTTTCCTGGTGGCACTGATAGGTTATGTGGCCTGTCTAGGATTACATGGCAGATACATCAGAAGTAAGACTTGTACCCAGAGCTTCCTGATTCCAAATCTACTTCTCAATGAGTTTGCATGGTATTTCCAAATTCAATTCCTCCACTTCCAGCACTAAAATTCCAGCTCCTGGTATGCTAAGGATTTTAACCTCTAAAATTGCTCCTTTTCCTCTTTAATTTTAAGTAATGATAGGAGGAAACATCAACAGACTTATTTATATATCATCAGTAAGGTGGACAATAAAATCTACTAAGTTATTAATATATCTTGAGGTCTATGTAGACCTTAAAAACAAATTTTCTCTAAGAATATTCCCATTTTGAAATCAAATGAAACCTTTTTTAACGATGTGTTTAAGTAAATGATGTAGAGTTTTGCTAAGGCCTACTAATTACCTAAACTTTCTAAAAACTTTTTTTAAGGCATACCTGCTAGGGGAAATTTTTTTTTTTTCCTAAGGGGGTTGGAGCACAAAACTACCTTTCCAAAGCTGTATTTTGCCTTCTGTTCTCACTTTGCCTATAATAATCATCCCCTGATCTGAATGCTCTCTCAGATTAAGTGGCAAAAGCAGTAAAGTAGACAACAGCAAACTCAAAGATGTTTTATAAAAGGAAAAAATGACTTTTCACGTAGTTCTTTCCCTGTAGGCCTTCTGAAATGTCAGGCTACCTATGGCAAGCAGATCACAGTGATGTCTGAGCTCAGCATTTGTACACAGATCATTAGTCTTGGACATTTTCACAAAGTATACTTACATTCAAAGGTGGACCGCAGTCAAGCAGTAGACAACTAATGTTTTCAAGGACAACTTGAGAAGGATTATTTAAGTTTGGAGAAATTGATTTGAGTAAACAGCACTACTCTCTGCTACAATGATGGACCAATTTCTCGACACAGTAATTGCTATTAGGGGACTGTTTGGAGAAGAGAAAGTGAAGGTGCTACTGTAAACTTACTCAGTCCCCTCAAGCAGTAATGCCAACTCACAGATAATTCCCCTGGAGCTTGCCTTGCTTTTTTAGCAGCATCTAAGACAAAAATAATGAGAGAAGCTGGAAGGTCATTCTCTGAACGGATTCCAAGATTGAAGATAGCAAATTCAGGTACAGGTAATAGCTGAATTGCATGGAGTTTAAATGATTGCCAGTCAGTCCCAGATGATCTTCCCTTTAAACCTTCCCCTCACCACCCACTGGATGTCACTGGGGACCCCTGTTGTCTTTGCTAATGGTTCCATGGGAACATTTATAACTTTGTGCATTTATAGACAGTCAGAGGGGAGAAAAACAAAAACAAATAAAGACAAAAGATACAAATTCAAACAAGAAAGGAAAGGAAGGGAAAGAGAAGAGAAGGGAAGGGAAGAAAAAGGAAGGGAAGGGAAGAGAGGGGAAGGGAATGAAAAGGAAAAGGAAAAGGTAAAGGGGAAATGGAAAGGAAAAGAAAAACAGTAAAAGGTTAGGGTAGCTGACTCTCAGGCCAAACTAATTCAACACTGGCCTATCTGTGCTATGCCTTTATTGCCTGCATCTGACATATAATCAATTTTGCCACATATTCCACATATACTCTGTGGGAAAATTGATTTATTATACCGTTTGTGAAAACTTATTAAACTGTTTAAATCCAAAGTATGTGATTAAAGGTTGTTTGTATCCAGAATGTCACCTGACCCCAGCAACTCTAGAAATGCTAGAGATGGCTACAAGGTATTTTGAGTTCACCCAGGTAATGCATCCAGCCAAAACATTCTTATTTTGGTTACCACACCCAAGACTTATGATAGGTCCACCCAAGTTTGTGTTTCAGATTCCCTTCTATTTTGGCTAATCCCAAATTTTACTTGATTTTTACATTTACTCATATCTATTTCAATCTATTTTGCTTTCAAGTTGAGAAAATGGGAATTTTCATCAATCCCAAACTTCTATTATACTTTAATGTCATAGTAGTCTGGCTCCCACGTGTCAAAGATCACAATGGGTATCACAATGGACACACAGGACATAAAAGAGAGACTATCCAAATCCATATTAGTGGGTATGGAATTGTAGAAAGGATGCTGAGCTTGCAGTCACAAGACATGAATTCAAAATCCCAGTTCTGCCAAACACATAATCTTTAATAAATGCTCATTTCTTTTCTCCTCCTTCCCTCCCTTCCATCCTTCCTTCATTGTTTTTCTTCAAAAGATATGCATTATTGGTCCATCAGATATCTAGAGAAATGATCCTCAATATCTTCAAAATTATGTTTCTTCTATCACATACCTCCTTATTGTACATATGTGGCATATGAAAGAACTGTCAAGTTGGAGTCTGTGTTATGGCTTTACTTTGGTGGAGAAAGTTATTTTATAGCAATAGATCTGGACCTTTTTAATTCTTCATCCATTTACTATCATTTTTACTGTGTTAAATATTCTTGCAATGATATGGCTTTCACTTCAATGTCTCTTATGAGTTTTTGGTGGGGAGAACTAATGTGATACTATATTCTTCTGTACGATATTATAAATGACTTTACAGCTAAGACTCTACGAGTGTGAATAATGAATCTCCTGAAGTGGCCAGTAATATGCGTTGATATTTGTGCTATTCAAAGTTATAATTACATGACATATGGTAAATGGTTCCAACCAAATGGAAATATGCAGTCCAAATTTGAATAATGCAATCACCTCAAGGAATACTTTATTTGTACTTATTTGGACCTGGCTCTGTATTTTAAATCAGGATAAGCCTTGACTACTTTATCTCATGATAAGAAGGTGTTGTTGTTTTTTTTTTTTTCCTAGCTGAGACAGTTTCCAGGCCTTATATCAGATGACTTACTTACTCTATTCTCCCTGAGGAAATGATCATCAGCTTTGTCTATGTCTATTCTTTTATCTGTTATCTATTTTTTTTAGTATTTTTTTATTTACATATTAGCAATTATTCGCAAATTATAAACAAGAAAAAAAATTTAAAATAAAACTTTTAAAAATTTTGTTTAAGATATATTTTTCAAAATTAATATCTTAATGAAGATCCAAATTTGTTTTTTTCTGAATTTATATCCTCTACACAGAAATATTAATATTCCATAATTTCATTGAATAAGAAGTATAATGGAAGAAATGAATATATGATACACTACCATAAATGACCTTCTTTCAGTCCATTAATTACTCTTTAATCCTATACTTGGCACTTCCACACTAGCTCCTTGAGACCCAAGAGAGCCATTTAGTAAATTGCAATGGCTACGTATTAAAGGTACCCTGATGGTCCAAAGCACTAATGTACTTCTACAAATGCTGACTTATTTCCAATGAATGGTAAACACACTAAAGGTTCTAGCTGAAAGTGATAGCCACTGGAAACTAAATATTCTTAAAAGAATAACTGGCTCATGGCAAATGTCTAACAAATAGCTCTTCATTTCAGCCTTGAGAATATAATAAATCTTTAAGTTCCTGCTTAATGTTGCTATTACTTCATTCTTAAACTCATAAAGAACAAGATAGAAATAGTTAATGGCCCTTCCTTGCTCTGCTAATTGATGATTAGAGAACATGAGCCCCAGCATATTTCAGAAATGTTTACCCATGATGATGTGTGTGCCTTTAATTGGCATGTTCTGCCTTTTTATTTGACAGATACTTGAGATGATCACATCTACCAAGCTGTAAAATAATTGTCAGATCATAGCTCACAGTGTGGTTGATGAACCAGGTTTCCTTGGCACCATGGAAAGACACATTTTAGTCATTGTGTGTCCAAGGACCACAGAATCTATGATTACTTCTGAATGTATAGTGTTTACATTGCTGCCCCTTCTATTATACTTTAATGTCATAGCAGTCTGGCTCCCAAGTGTCAAAGATCACAATGGGTATCACAATGGACACACAGGACATAAAAGAGAGAATATCCAAATCCATATTAGTGGGTATGGAACTTTGCTTCTCCACTGCAAATTTTATAATAATATTGTATTATCTGATAAATATATAGCACTTCATGGTCAGAAAGCTTTTTCACACTATACGTGACCTCTTCGTAAAACCCTGTGAGTTATGTTAGGTAAATGGCATTTTTTCTATTTTGCTGACCAAGAAACTGAGGTTTATCAATGTTAAGTGACTTGCCCATGGTCATATGCTATAATGTGGCAGATTTGGAATTAAGCTTCCTTCTGAGTTCAAGTTCAGTGCTCTTGTCATTTCACCGTATCATGACTATCTCTGGAAGCGGCTGACACTCAAAGCAATAAAGGAGTCCAGGCAAACATCTGATCTAACTTGTTTGAAGCTATTGCCCACTTCTATGTGAATTTGGTGAAGCAGTTTAGTGTTATGAAAAGAATACCAGTCAGAATCAAATTATCTGAGTATGAGTCCTGAGGGCATCTGGGTAGATTTGAACATGTCAATTAATGTCTCTGAGCCCTAGTTTCCTCTTCTGTTATACCAGCTTAAGAACACTTGCACAACCCATCTTAGAAGACTGTTAGAAGGAAAATGCCTTTATAAATTATAATTTGATTGGACCTATGATTTATTGGTACAGGAAAATCTCAGAAGAGGAAGTTTCTTCAACCAATGCAACTTGGCATGTTCTTAGGAATATTCTTAGGCCATTGCATAGAACATTGAGAGATTCTTTAAGAAACTAGACAAAGCTTAAAAAGTATGTGTCAGAGGCAGAATTGGAACCCAAGACTTCCTGGTTCCAAGTCTAACTTTCTGTCCACTATGGCACACTACTTCTCTATAAATTGTAATGGCCTACATAAACTGGCAATATATTTACTGTAGCAATCTGCAAAAGGATCTATCAAACTTAAGACAGAGATCACAGAATCACATAAAATCACTGAATCCCATAGTCAGAAGGACTTCAAAAACCCATCAAGTTCAACCCACAATCAAATAATACTATGAAATAGTTAACAAGTGGTCATCTATTCTTTGCCTGGAAATCCCCAGAACGCACTCTCTCCACCCATTGTTACTAGTTCAGCCTTCTCAGTCTAATAACGATAATAATAAAATAACATTATAGCTAACATTTAAAAAGTACTTATTATGTGCCGGAAACTGCGCTAAGCACTTTACAATTCTTGTCTTAAGTGATCCTCAAAACAACCCTGGGAGGCAGGTGCTATTATCATCCCTCTGACTCTCATTCCCCCTCCCCATAGTTAATCAGTACTCAAGTCCTGTCATTTCTACCTTTGTAACATCTTTCTTATATGCCCCCTTCCCCTCTCTTACAATGCTACCACCCTGGTCCAGCCCCTCCTCACCTAATGCCTAGGCTATTGCAAATACCTGCTGATCGATTTCCATGACATGACTTTCTCCCCACTCCAGTCCATCCTTCTCTCAGTTGTCAAATTGATTCTCCTAAATCTACATTCTGATCATGCCAACCCCCTATTCGATAAATTCTAGGCATTCCTCATTTCAGAATCCAATAAAAAAAATCATATTAGGTTTTCTAAACCCTTAATAACCTGCCTCGCTCCTACCTTTCTGGTCTTTATGAACCACTCTAGCTTGCCTGAGGTATTCAGGGAGGAGTAGCACCTCTAGTGTGAGGATTTGATGAGCCCTTTTCAGGGCTGCTCATCTACCTTTCATATCCCCCTGTCACTAAATACTCACTTGTGGCTGCAAGAAGCCATAGAATGCATGGCAGTCATACCCCAGTAAAACTATCTCAGCAGACAGGATAAACCAGGCTGTGGGCAACCAATAGGCCTCAAACCTGCCAGTGAGTTAGGGGGATGTCTACCCAAAGCATGTGAAGACTTCCCCTAGCGAAATAGACAGATGAGGACAATTTGTTCCAATGACCATAAAAATGGCAAAAGCAGTTGCTACAGAGCTTGGTCGGACCTCAAAGATGCCAAGGTCATATGCTGCATCCCAGTTCCTTGCTAGTCTTCTTGACTTTTGTCTTCCTACTGGTCTTCAGTGACTCTGGAAGAGAGAGTGGGGCTGAGAACTCTGCTTAATTCTGTCTCACTTAAATTCAATTCACATGAAAACCAAGACATCACTCTACGGTGTCATGGGTCCTCTTCAAAAATGAATGATGGACAACAACAGCATCCCCCATTCACAGAAGAGGAAACTGAGGCAAGGATAGATTAAGTGACCTGCTCAGGGTCATAGAGTTAATAAATTTCTGAGGCCAGATTTGAAGTCAGGTCTTCCTCACTCTAGGTCCAAATCTCACTGACCTAGAAAAGCAGTTCTAACCTTTCTTTGATTCTTCTCTATTCTATCTGTTACTCCATTATGCTATTGTTAGCATTACTTACCACACTTAGCTCATTCTGACACTCTTCTTGCAATGCTGTTTTATTCAGCCTCCACCATTTGCCCTTGTTTCCATTTCCAAATACATCTGTATTTTAAAGATTTTACTTTATTTTAAAGATCTCAGTTAATGAGCTTCGTGTGCATTCCCTTCAGTCTTTGGGCATTTTTCCCTTTCTTCTTCATTGCTTCTAGTTAGCAGAGACCAAATAATAAAAATGTCAATCCCTTTTTCTAATCCCTTATCACTTATCTGTTAGAAGGGGGAAAGAGGGTTGCAGGGAACATTGTATCAATCTTACCTTCCTTTGTACTGTGAGCATATAATAATGAAGCTATCCCAAAGAATTATGTTGTAAATTTAGCTTTCATAAAATCTAATGTCTGTTCTGGAAGATTGAGGATATTTTTCTCCCACGTTGCTCCAAAAGATAAGGAAAGGTTCAGGTAAGTAATCTAAACACTTTATCTTTATCGGTTTAATGACTCCTTAAGAATAATTTTTGGAATTGTGTCCTTTTCACATGATACTCAAAAACTTGAAGAAATGAAAATAAATACAAACTACAGACTCTTCCAAAATTGAGATGAACAAGCAGTTAACTTATGAATATCTTGTACATATGCATACATAGCTGCAAACTGGCGTTGGCTTTTCCAATCATTACTCAAGCTTTCCCTTCCTAATCTCAACGCTCACCACTAGTACAATATTATCATCTTTCTCATCACCTCCTCCTCCTCTTTTTCTTCTTTTTCCTCCTCTTTCTCCTCCTTCTACTCCTCCTTCTTCTGCTCCTCCTCCTCCTGCTCCTCCTCCTCCTCTTTCTCCTTCTCCTCTCCTCCTCCTCCTCTTATTCCTCCTTCCTTTTCCTCTTTTCTTCTCAAATTTCTATAAGATACCAGGCACACATAATGCTCTCCTTTACTTTTCTACCACAATTAATAGAAGTATCTTTGGTCTTCTTTCTCTTCTAGCTTTTACTTCTTGCCCGGTTACCTCAAGAAAATCTCCTTCTTTGTCATTCCTCCCCCACATAGATTTTGTTCCACTTGTAAGACAAAAAACATCTCCCATAATCCTGAATAACAAACACAGCCATAGTGCTAAGGACATATCTCTATTAAGGAAAAAGCAAGTTGAAATAAAAGTAGAAATAACAAAGACCAGTGTCCTTCAGAACCAGCCTAATAGCATTCCTCCTCATCAACTTCTAAATAAACTTGTTTTTCTTCATAGAACAACATTCAGAATAAGTAATGCATATAATAAAAAATAAATAATGTTTCTCATTCAAATATTCTTCTTACCTTTCCTACTATAATTTTTGGCCAAGATTGTTGTTGTTGTTGTGTTTGTCCTTTGTTCTCAAAGAGGACCATGACATCAGGGAAATGATGACATAACTTGCAGTGGACTTGGAGTTAAGTGAGGGAGGGCTATACAAGGTCACCAGCCTCACTTTCTCCTCCAGAGCCATCTGGGTCCAGTGGCCTGATACTCACCAGGATGACTGGAGATGGCCCAGGATGCATTGGGAGACCCCGACCCTTTTAGGTTAAGGTCTTTTCAGATGCTCACTGTGAGTGAGGTAACACCCATTTAGTGAATAGGCTTCTTTAAGAAGGTAATCAAGAGGTGGCCCCTTTAATCAAAACTCAAAAAAAAAAATAGAACTGGGAGGAGAAGACCCTTAGGGTTCCTTTTGGCCAAGGTACAGAATCTTTAGCTACATGCTTTTGTCTGCCAATCTGGAAAAATAAGCTCCATTAAAAGCATTGTTTGTGCACAAAAACTGAAAACTAGTTTCACATATCTGACTCATACCATAACTTTGAAAATACGACCTGTAAGCAAATTGGAAGACTTCTGCAATGATTCTGAGCAAATTTTGGATGTGCTCTTGGCAGAGTATTACAGACATGACTTGAGTAAAAGTTTTATTATTTTAATTGGGATTATGTTCAATATTGTTAATGTTGTTTGTTTTATAATAATCCAGTGAGGTAGATAGTACAAGCATTATTATCCCTATTTTATAGTTGAGGTAATTGATTCTTAAAAGTGAAGAGTTGATGGTCCATGTTCATGTAGCTAATTTTTTTTCTTGGGGTGAGAATTAGAAACCACGTCCAAGGATTCTAAACCTAGTGCTATCTCACTTACATTTAGCTTCCTCTCTTAATGACCCATAATAACTCTTTTATGAATGAGACATTAAATTAGGAAGTGGATTTTGAAGGAATATTGAGCAGTATTTGGCTCAAGAGGCTGAATTCCTCAAATATCTCTTTGCTAAGCAATGATTTCCTGTTTACCTTGGGCTTAGATTCTCTAAACAACTAAGAAAAAATACCATGGAGGGTTGGACAGGATCTCCCATTCTTTTGTGGCATGCTTTAAAGTCCTCCAACTGGAAGATCCTCTTATTGGTGATCCTTTTTTAAGCCTGAACAGTGTAATTACTCAGAATAACTGAGAAATTAAGGAACTTTCTCATGGAGTAGCTAGACCTAAATCTCTCATTTAGAATTACCTATGAGTCAGTCCCTCCAATTCTGGAAATATCCATTCTCATGATCAATAAATAGTCTATGGCTCACATTTACGAAGAAAAACAGCCAGAGCTAGAAGTCCAGAAACTTCATTCTCAGGATCACTTCATGTACTTGCCCTCCTGTAAGTGTCCATTTTCTATTTTTGGTTAGGAAGAGGATAGGACACTGTAATGGTAATCAGGGAAGGATTTTTTGCTATCAAGTGCCTTTAATGAGTATGGCTTTTGTTTGAATGGGGCAGGTAAAGTGGGATCTTTTTTGCCTTGGAGTGTTTCTCAGCACTAAGATAATGGGGAGTCATTGATTGGAAACAATGTATACAATGATACTAGTGATTAACTATCTTTCTCACACCCTAGTGTTAGTGATTTCTCACACCCTAAATGGTGAGCCTCTAGCAGGAGATTTTGCAATCAAGTGCCTTTAATGAGTCTGGCCTTTGTTTGAATGGGGCAGGTAAAGTGGGATCTTTTGTCCTGGAATGTTTCTCAGCACTGGGACAATTGAGAGTCATTGATTTGTATATGACGTGGTGCTTTTCCATACCTTTGGATATCCTGGATGGTGTATCATTAAGGCAAAAGTCATGACTTCAAAGAAGACCAGGAGCATGCCTGAGTAAACTCCAAAGGGCCAGGCCCAAGGACCAATGCCCCCAATTCAATATTGTTTTAAGAACCTTCCAGATCCAATAAGCCCACCTCAAAATAGTAACCAGGAGGTTACAGAAAAATATTTTGGCAGCAAGCCAAACCATACTTGTGCTTCCCCCCAATGCTAGGGCCTTCCTGTAAGAAGATCACTCACGGGTTCCAAGCCCCTGCTCAGCACATTCCAGGCTCCTTCAGCTTCTCGGCTTCTTCAGCTTCTGCTGCTTCAGCTTCTTCTGCTCCTCAGCTTCAGCTTCTACTGCTCTGGTTTCTGCTGGTTCTCCTTCAGTTGCTCCTCCTTCAGCTGCTCCTCCTTCAGCTGCTCCTCCTTCAGCTGCTCCTCCTTCTCCTGCTTCTGCCACATCTGCTTCTCCAAGCTCTGTTTTCTCTTTTTATACAGTCCTTAGCCATCATCTGATTGACTAGAACATCATCTAATTGACCAGAACTTAGGCCCAAACCATTGCCTCTGGTCTTAGCAACTCCCCTTAGGGCCCTGAGAGCTTCAGGCCCATGTTGGCTTAGTACCTAGTAATTAGGGAGGGCCTAGTTAGGAGCAAAGATCTAATCAGACCTCCCTTCATTAGCCCTACCTGAAGCCAATTCAAATGGGCAGGGAAAGATCTTCTCACTTACTGATTGCCTTTACAGATGGTCAGCCACGAGCCCCCAGGGCCCTGAATAGGTTATATATGTGAAAGGTTAGCTTTCACTTTTGGGGGACAAGACTCTGGGCAAGCCATTGAAATAGCTTCCCCAGCTCTGATAACCCAGACAGATGTTGGTACTTCTCTGGTAACTATGTATTGCTGTGGATAGACTGGTTTGTGTTATTTTATCTGTTTATATAATGTATGTGATTTGTAATTTCTATTTGTATTTGCCCTGAAGTTCAAGAGGCTAATCTTTTCCCCCTGAACTAAATAACAAAGTTCCGTAATCTTATAATTAAATTGATTGTTGTATTAATCAATGTTTTTCCTGATTATTCCTTTAAAAGAATGTCTATTTGAATAGGCAAATTTCAGTTAACCTTAAATTACTGTGTTCAGTTCAGCTTTTTTTCCAGATTTTCCTTGTCCAAAAAAATAAAAGAAAATTAGTCTGTTTACTCCTCCAGATCATTAATATAAACTTGAATCTCTGTGATTCATTAGATTCCTCATTAGATATGTCTTGGGAGAGCTGACCCGTTCACAAAGAGTAGGGCCCTGACTTCATCTTGTCTACATCCTATACAGAACTTAATCTCTCAAATTAATCTTCTGAAACACAGTCTCAAGATATCTTTGTTCATTGCTTCCCCTGCTCCATACCCCACCATGTCTTTGCCTCCACATGAAAAAACAACGTGTTAGCAGCTATTCACTTGCTGGACTTTGCCTTTGTTTTCATCCTTCTCCATTGAGAAGAGTTTACCTGGCATTGAGTTATTGACGGAAGCATAGGGGTTAAATGAAAAATTCTATTAACTCAACACTGACATCAAATAATCTCATGTTTAAGCATTTCATGTCTGAAATGTTACTGAAGTATATTTAACTCACATTTGTTGCATGGATAATTCCAGAATAGAAAATGAATATTGATTGAGTAGCCACCCTCCTAATATAGCTGATAAATTACTTTAGCAAAGGGGAAAAAAGTACAAATTTAAAAAGAAGTATATTTTATTCTGTCCCCATGGTAGGATAACCATGCATTTTAAAATGTATCATTGCATTACTGAGTAATAGTCCTGAAAGTCATGGAATTCCAAAACTATTCAGTGGCTGTTGATGCTGGGGCCAGCTGTTGGCTTTGGATGGTGGTTCTCTGAGTTAGACTAGGCATAGCCAGTTAGATTAACAGGAAAAAAAAATTAGATTCTCCAACCTAACTTTCTCTTCCCATTCCCTTCTCATTGATAGTCACACTTTTTAAATCTGACATTCTTTGACATTCTGGAGTATAGAGTTTGTGAAGAAAGATAAAATCTTTATTTTGAACTTTTTTTCCCATTTGAATTCAAAGGCATTGCTTCAAATATCATATATTTATATTTTTACTCTTAGACTCCTTTTCATCAGCATTTCATTTTCTGGAATAGAAAAAGCACACATTGGCCTGTAGCCTTTTACCCAGAAGCTCGGGACTGAATACATATTTTCTAACACTAAGAAAAGTACAAGAAAAGATGCTTTTCTCATTTTTAGAAAGCAAAATACTTCCTTTCGGAGAAGAATCAAGGTTTAAGGGAACTGTAGTATACTTGGAATATTTAAGCTAGAGTTGGAAAAAAGTAACTATGTTAGGCTTTATATATATAATATGCATATATACATACACACACACACACACACACACACACGCACACATATACACATACACATACATACACATATAGGTATGTATGGCTGAATTGGATGTGATCAAAAGATTCATCAAGATCAATTTGCCATGACTGGGAATCCTCTTAAGAGAAATAACCAGGATGGAGGATTGGACAAGTCAATTTTTATAGCAAGTTGGCTAAGAACAAACCCTTAGTCATTTATGATTCTCCTATCCTCATAGAGAAAGAGTTCATGACCCAGGAACTATTCATAATTGTTTAGTGTCATTCTTATCATTACATGATTAGATAGATTGAAATATATTTTTAAAAACTAACATAGAACCTTAAATTTAAAGTCAGAGGCATAAGAAGGGATTTTTTTTATTTGTTTTTTGCCGGTTATTGCTGGAGGGTGTGGGGTAGCAGCCATAGGCACAGTGGATGACAGTACAAGCTAAGGACAATTCTACCTTTGCCACACTGAGGCACCTAGTGGGCATAATTGAGAGATTACCAGGCTTGAAGGCATGAGAAATTGAGTTAGAGTAGTCCCTCAGATATCTAAACAGCTCTGTGACTCTGGGAAAATTTATTAACCTCACTCAGCATCAATTTCTTCATTTGTAAAAGGGAGTTATTATTACAAAACATCTCACAGAGGGTTTTTGACAATCAAATAAGATAATTTGCATAGTGTCTTGCTAATCTTAACTTAAACTATACATAGCAAGAAATATGGAACTCATGGAAGAAATTATTGATATGACTAGATCGATGCATAGGGAAGATAAATCTGGTAACAATATAAAGGAGTTAGTCCTTTCTTCTTTAACATTCCCTTCATTTATGTTGTGTCTTGTCATTTACCTCATTATTCTCACATTAGACCATATCCTCCTGAAGGGCAGGAACTGTTGTTATTTTCCCTTTCATTGTTCATTGTAGTACAGTGTCCGGTACATAGTAAACACTAAATAAATACTTGTTGACTGACTGATGAAGGGTCTGGTAGGGAAGAGAGGGGAGCCATATTCTGGAAAGATGGTGCTGTCAACTTGCTCTAGGTTTGGTTATATTGGGAATAGAGAGGAGGATGAATACGTAAAAGATATCAAGGAGGTAGAAACAACTTGACTTAGTATTTTATTGCATGTGAGAGGTAAAGGAGGAATGAGAAACACATAATGGAATTTTTGAACACAGAAGACAGAGGACCACTGACAAAAATAACGAAGCAGAAAGAGGAGCAGGTGTAGGGTAAAAAATTAATGAACTTGGTTTTGAACACTTCAACTTTGAGGTGCTGGTGGAACATCCAGATTGATTTCTAGGAATTCAGGATTTTGAACTATAAAAGATTTTAGAAGTTACTTAGTTTAACCTCCTTATTTTATTGACGAGAATCCTTGGGTCCAGTGAGAGGAAATTAGCTGTCCGATACCAGGCAGAGTACTTTATAGATCCTGGATTCAAACTGAGGGCCTCTAGCTCCAAATCTATGCCTAGACTTGTACATGTGTAAGGCATCTGATTAGAAGTGATGGTGGAAACCACCATGGTAGTTTTGTAGAAAGAAAAAAGAACAGAGTTGAGGGCAGAATCTCTACCAGGTGAGTCATGTCTTCATTATTGGCTAATAATTGGAGAAAGAGGTACTCCTCAAATAAATATTCAACTCACGTGTTTACACATTTAGTTGCCAAAATGTTTCATTTATTTATACACTTGTTTTAAAAATGGATTGTTTAGGTTTTTAGAAAGACAATTTTGTGTAATGACAGCCAGCTAACTGGAACAGCAGATAGAGTGTTGAGCCTTGAGTCAAATAGAACTGAGTTTAAATCCAGCCTCAGATACTTGCTGTGGGACCCTGGGTAAATTACTTAATCTTTGCCTCAGTTTCCCCATCTGTAAAATGGGGATAATCTTAGCATCTACTTCCCAGGTTTATGAGGATCAAATGGGATAATAATTGTAAAGCACTTAACACAATGTCCAGGCACATAGTAGGTGCTATATAAATGTTAGCTATTAGTTATTATTAATTATTAGAGAGCTGGCCTTTGACCTGGAGACACACTTCTGTAAAACATTGGCTGTGAGACTCTGGGTAAGTCACTGAACCTCTCATTGCTCTAATAGAATCTCTAAGACTCTAATTCAGAGAAGCTGCTGACCTGAATTGTGAGAAGGTATTTCCTCACCTACAAGTTTCTTTTACCGGTGAAATCACAAGTCCAGTCCCCATGCATAAATAATGGAATTTCTACTTAAACAGAGTCTACTGAAAATAATTTAACTTTTTTTTCATAACTCTTGGTCATCTTCTTGAGCACCAGTAATTAGGCTAATATTGCCTCTAAGATCTTCTTCCACTCTCTAATCTTATTTTATAATCTGTTACATTATATCAATAGCCTCAGAAGCTATTGAGGGATGTACAGAACTTTGTTAGCCTTCACACTCAGTAAGCTGTAACTATAATCCTGGTGTATTTTTCCATCCACTGCTGTCAGGTTTTAAGTGCTGTTTATTGTTTGTTTGTTTATTTTCCTGTCTGTATACCTGTTTCTATCAGCACCTTTCCTTTCTCCTCTCTCCGTACTATCAAGATAATTTCCTTCTCTACATTTTCTAGTCTTCTGGGGGCTAAGAAACCATGTAAACAATTCTGAAAAATACATACGTAAAGGAAGAATAAATAGTCTCTGAGTGTAGTTTAGGAAAGAGGGAGAAGGGAAAGGAGCAAGAATTTATTCACTACCCACTATATACCAGGCACTGTGCTAACTAAGCACCTTTCAAATATTGTCTCATTTGATCTTCACCACAATCCTGTGAGGTAGATGCTATTATTATCCTCATTTTACATGTAAGGAAACTGAGGCAGAGAGAGGTTGAGTGACTTGCCCAGGGTCACACAACTATTAAGTGTCTGAGACCAGATTTGAACTCAGGTCTTCCTGTCTCCAGGCTCTATACATTGGGCCACCACCAGCTGCCCCTCAATAGCTGCTTTAGTGAATGGATTTTGTGATATTTAGTTTGCTCAGTAGCTTAATTTGTTCATTTCCTGACTTAGCAATGTTCCAGATTTGATGAACTCTCCATTAACCTATTAAAAATATTGCTTATTTACCATTTGTTACTTTAAATGCTCCAACAATCCACTAAATGTTCGTTGGCTTTGGGGTCTCAATTCACTTTGATGGCTTTAGGAACATACATTACCTCATTAAAAATTGTAAAATTTTTGTTTTATATTAAATCTGGCAGAATACTAAGTATTTGTGCCAGATATGACCTGAATTAGACATCTGGACTCCTGAAATTTAGAGAAAATTTGAATGCTAATGATGAGGGTACAGTCTCTGGGAACCCCCTTGAACCTGGAATGCAGTCTCTGGGAGCCCCCTTGAACTCTCCTTGAATCTTCCAACTAGATCTAGCCTTCCTCTAAGGCCATAAGCTTTACATTATCATTAGGCCGAAATCTCCACCTAGCCTAGCCCACCCTTAATCCTGATCAAAATATCTATACCCTAGCCCAGTTACCCTAGCTGTCTTATTGTTTGTTGTCTCCAGGTAGCCTTCAGCTATTTCCCTACCCTGGAGTCTGACCTCATCCAGGTCCCATCAAGCTCCTCCTTAGACTCTTCCTCAAGACCCTCCCTAAACCCCTCCTCTAGTCACTCCAGACCACCCCTCAATCCCTCCTACAATCTTTGTGTATATAAGTTTCATCTTGCCTCCATGAAGGCGCTCAGATTCAATCTGGCCCACTTGTGAAAACAGGTGTCACAAAGGGTGGGATTTCTTAAGACAACCCAGTATAGCAAACCCTTAATAAACTTTGTCTTTTCCCTTGGCTGAGAAGGTTTGAGTCGAATTCTTTCGGCAGGACCCGGCGTGTCGATATTTTGAGGTCTTGAGCACCCCTAAAAATGTATGGTTCACTATCATTCATTTTTCTTAAACCTCTTCACTAAAACTTTACACGTTGTACAGAATAATTTGTAAAAATTTAAGAACAATAGCTCTTAATGAGGACATGCCAACTGCATATTGAATTGTTAAGTACTTACTTTAGTATTGCAAAGACCTATAATTTTGTAATGTGTCCATTCATTCTATCTATGTAGATTGCCCTCATTTTTCAATTGGCAAAAAAAGTCCTACTTCATATGGCACCATTAATTTATAGATGTTGGTCCTCTGACAAAAGACATCCAGTCCCTTACCTAGCCCATATGTGGGGACTTCCCAGTTTGGTTCTATCTCTCTCCATTACCATATCCATTCCTTTATCATTTAAAAAAAGTTAAAACTCCTATGTTAGCAAATACTCTACTATATATACAGTGTCTCAAATCTATTCCACAGAGACACAATCTCTCATTCAACTGTGTACCTATTGAGCAGGGAAATAAAATTTTATAATATAATTTAAGGGCAAAATGCCTGCTAGGTCTGTTATTGCTTTATCATAAAGGCTGTGTCAATATTTCATAAAATGAACCACTACTAAAATATTAATTTACTCATGTTACCTTCTCAAAAGTAGTAAAAGAAAAATTAAACTAAAATAAGATTTTAATTCATTGAATGGACCTGGAACCTTGAAAAGGTCATCTGTAATAGATGCCTCCACTTTTCCTTTTCTCACTCTCTTTTTAACCCTTTGCATTCTGTTATTACACTAAAACTGCTCTCTCCAAAGTTTCTAATGGCCTCTTAATTTTTAAATACAAAGCTTTTATCTCAATCCCCATTCTTCTCAACCTTTTTGTAGCCTTTGATATAACTGACCAATCACACTTTTTCTTCTTAATACTCTCTTTCCTCTTGGTTTCCAGGACACCATTCTCTCCTGATGCTCTTCCTATATCATGTTATCTAACTACAGGTATCCTACAGGGTTCTATCCTGGGCTCTCTTCTTTTCTTCTCTAAATGACTTTACTTGGTTATCTCATCAGTTCCCAGGTATTTAATTAACATCTATGTACTGAGGATTCTCAAATCTCCCAGGCCTGCTCTAACTTCTTTGATGACCTCCAATCTCTGATCTTCAACTGCCTTTCAGATATCTCAAACTAGGTGTCCAATGGGCATCTTAAACTTGACATGTCCAAACTGAACTTATTTTTCCCTCTAAACCCTTTCTCTCCCCCCTTCCATTTATTCCAAAACCCCTCCTTCCCTTCTCTTTCCTATTACTGTGGAGGGCAATATATTCCTCCTAGTCCCTCATGCCTGCAAACTAGGTGTCATTTTTACATACTTGCTATCTCTTACTCCCCCACCCCCCACCCACCATATCCAATCAGTTTCCAAATCCTGGTATCTTTGTAACATCTCTCCTACAGAAGCTCTTCTCTCCTCTGACATTGCGACCACCCAGGTGCTCATCAGCTCAAGCCAGGACTACTGAAACAGGCTGCTGTTTGGCTGCCTGCCTCAAGTCTTTCCCACTCCAGTGTGTCATCCTCCTCCATTCAGCTGTCAAATTGATCTATCTAAAATATGAGTCAGACAATATCACACTCCCCGCATTCAATAAACTCCAGTTGCTCCCTCTTACCACCATAATCTAATATAAAAATCTTCTGTTTGTCTTTTAAAACTTTTTATAACATGACTCCTTTGTATCTTTTCCAACCTTTTTATACCTTATTCCCTTCCATACTCTGTGATGCAGTGAGGCTGGCCTCCTTGCCTTTCCTCACACACAAAACTCCAATCCTTGACTACAGGAATTTTCAATGATTATCACCCTTGGCTGGAAATTTCTTTGCCAGAACAGCAGAAGCAGTAGCAGTAACTACTCCAAGTTGTCATAGTAGCAGGAGTAGTAGCAGCAGTGGTAGTTAGTAGTCCCACTTTTTGCAAAAAGCCTTTTCCAGTCCTCTTGGTTTCTTTGCTCTGAGGCAACCCAAAATTTATCCTATGTATATATGCTTCAACTTGTATACATATACAAGTTTTTGCTTCTTATTTCCCCCATGAGACTGTGAGCTCCTAGAGAGAAGCAGCTGCTACTACTACTACTACTGCTACTTCTGCTGCTGCTGCTTTTTGCCTTTATTTGTGTCCCCACCTCTTAGCACAGTACTTGGCACATAGTAAGCTCTTGATAAAGGCTAGTTGAATTAATGTGATTAATCCCCAAAATGATAGACTTAAATTAATGTTATGGCTTGTCTTTTAATTTTTTTCAAGTTGAAATCGGGTTCACACATCTAGACCATTCCTATTTGCCATAAATGATTATGGCAAGATGCATAGGGTTTATATAGCCTAATAATAAACACTCCATCTAAGGAAAGAAGAAAATAGGAACATAGCAGTGTCAAAAAGGACCATGAACCATTCTGGAAGTTACAAAGGCTAAAAGAAACGATGAGAGAATGACTACTACTTTGGGAAGATATGGGCATGTTTGTAGGAAGTAGGGAATGAGTCAGTAGATAGGGAGAGATTGAAATAAATGATAGAGTGGGGATGACAGAGCAAGCAATCTATAGGAGATAAAATGGAATAGGATTGCTTGTGTAGGCAGAAGGATTGGTGTTGATAAGGATTAAGGCTGCCTTTTCATCTGAGCCCAGGAAGAAGGAGGAGGTAGCAATGGAAAGCGAGTGAGTGAAATGAGATGGGAAAGGGGGCAGAAGAAGGAATTGTTAGCAAATGGTCTCTTTTTTCTGTAAAATATGGTCTCTCTTTTCTGTAAAATATGAGGCAAGTTCCCAACTGGGAGTAGGGGGAGGTGGACCCATGGGAAGTTGGAGGAGGGATAAAAAAGTTTGAAAGAGTGGCATAAGGAGTTGAGAGGGCAGATATAGTAGGATTGATGAGTAGTAATGAGGGCCCCATTGAAGCTTCCCAATATAAAATTTTACTGGACCCAGTCAGAATGGTGGCATGCATTCCTCTACTTTTGTTCAGCAGCAGCTATAAGAGTGAAGATGGTAGATGGTGAGAGTTATCCAAGGCTGAGGCTTGACAGGACACAAGAGTCAATATGAAAAGGGGATAGAGACTGAAGGGAAGTGGCTATTGTAGAGTTGAACTGGTTCACCAAGAGGTCCAGATGGGGGAAAAAGCAAGGCAGGAATCGAAAGTCTCCCATGGAAGAGTTAGACAAGATTTTCAAAACAAATTTCTATCAAATCACCAGCCCAAGCCATATTTAAACAAATTCCTGTGGACATACATGTAACCTGCATTGGCAACAGTGGAGCCTATATACATATACATATATGTATGTATATACATATATGTATATGTATATATTCATAGAAAACCACTTAAACTAGTTAAAACATTCTAAAAGAATACAAATAATCTTCAAACGCTTTGTAGAATGGTTATTGTATTCCACAGAGGCAATTTAAAAATACCTATGAAAATGTAAATTTCTAGTTGCCTTTGGTTCATTCACCCTAGTTTAATAAACTTACACTACCAGATCCTTCCATTTTCCCCTCAGACCAAAACAAATAATGCTGTTGAGTGTAACGCTCAGGTAACCTAAACCATATCACCTCATCTTGTAAGGATTTCAGTCTGCTTGTCATGGTCATGACAAAATGGTAGATGTAGGCTTCATAAGCCTATTTGAGTATTTAATGATTTTAATAAGCAAATGTGAAGTTAATCAAAGTAACTTCAGGTCATCTTTCTTTTCCATTTTTTTTTTTAATGACTGAAAGCTTCAAACATAAGACAGCTGCAGAATTTAGATTTCTAGTTCTTCCTGTATATGATTTACAGGCTCAATGTGGTGCCCACGGCTTTGGGGCTGTGGTTGCCTAGGTGCCAATTAAACAGGGTTATATGCGTCTGTGATTTCTTTCATATAACAATCCTTCTAATAACTAGATATGTCTACTAATGTTTCCCTCTAAGACTTCAATTTTCCAGATAAAATGATCTCCAATTTCTTCAATCTTTCCTCAGAAATTCTATTTTCTAGCTCAAATCATTTCATTTCTCATCATTATCTTCCACATAATCAGTATAACCTCTCTGACTGTACTCTCTCTAGTAATAGTTACCAATTTGGGAACTACACTAATCATCTCATCCATTGTTGGAGCCAGGAAACTGCTACAGAGTTCTGTAATGCGTGAAGCACAGATGTCGTGCAAAGCCATTCAGAATGTCACAAGATAATCATATACGCTGCCATCCATCCTTCTTTCCCACACCTGCTATATGTTCCTGGAGGAAGAATCCAGAAAGAAATGGTGATAAGCAGGGAAGAGGTTTTTGCATAGCTTCCTGAGCTCTCTTTAAAGGTAGAGTGACATAAAAGAAGCTCACCTAATGAATGAGAAGATTAAGTGATAATTCTCATTTCTAAGGAAAAACACCTAAGTTGCTTTTACTGGAAGAATATGACACAATTTCAGAATCTTCTACAAGGTTTTTGAGCCAAGGTCTTTGTACAGGGGTTTTAAGCTTATGCCATTTTAAAGCACTGAGCCACACTGGGGAGGGGTGGAGTTTGGGGTGGGGTAGGGTGGAGAGGGTGGAAGAGAGAAGAGAGACTGAAATAGAGACTGAAAGATATAGAGAATGAGACAGAGGAGAGCAAGAATGAGACAGAGGGAGACAGAGACAAAGACACAGAGAGACAGAGAAAGAGAGACAGTGAGACACCTAGAGACAGACAGAAATAGAGGCAGAGAGAGGAGAGAGACAGAGACAGAGACACAGAGAGAGGAAAACAGAAACAGAGACAGAGTGAATGAAGGAGAGGAGGGAGGGAAGGAGAGACAGACAAAGAGAGGCTGAGGCTGTTTTAAAAACAAGCGAAAAATGGAAGAAAGAAATCTGATAGTATGAGATCAAATGTATACTAGAAGACCAACATTACCAATGTTTACACTGTAGTAACAGAGTTGTTTATTGGTCAAAAAATTCAGCTGTTGGGTTAGGTTAGTTATCATTTATCCAGTATTTAAGTGATAAATACATATATACTGTATTTGTAAGGAGGTATTATTTCTGTATGGCTCCTCTCTCTCTCTCTCTCTCTCTCTCTCTCTCTCTCTCTCTCTCTCTCTCTCTCTCTCTTCCCCCCCTCCCCCCCCCCATCTCTGTCTCTACCTTTTTGTCTTTCTGTCTCTGTCTCTGTCTCTCTCTCTCTTTCCCCCATCTCTGTCTAGGCCTTTTTCTGTCTTTCTGTCTCTGTTTCTATCTGTCTCTCTGCCTCTGTCTCTGTCTCTGTCTCTCTCTCTCTCTCTCTCTCTCTCTCTCTCTCTCTCTCTCTCTCTCTCTGCCTCTCCCCTGGAGTAAGAAAAAAGTTCTGTTGTTATTTTTCCCCTCCAAAAAAATAATTGCAATATAAAGAAAAGAAAAAATGTCAATAAAATATATAAAAACACTTTTGAAAGGAAACAGCAAAAAAAGGAAAAAAAGCCTCTTCTTCCTTAGATAGATTCTGGGCTGAACTCCCATTAATGTCCATATACCTCTTTTAAATACATAATTTAAAATGAAAGGTAGCATGACCTGCTTCCGACATAAACTAGCTGTGTGAACATGGGCAAATCACTTACCCTTTCAGTGCCCCTGGGCAACTCTCTATGAATATTAGTTGCTGAGAAATTGCTGATTTGCCTTGGCAGATAGGTTTTCTACATTGTTATTTCCTTACAAAAATGCAATTCCAGGCTCAGATTGCTCCCCCAAATTATTTAATTGTATTAAAATGTTCTTTGCAATATATACTAAAAAAAATCATCAGTTTTTCCTTTAAGTAATTTTATGCTAAATATAAGTAGATATAATTTCCAGATTTCTCTTCATTTCCCCCTAAACAAATTTACAGAATGAGGCTGTCACTGAAGGAAGAAAAGCTTAGTGCCTGTAGTTTACTTATCTTACTTGTGGACAGTTTCTATTATTATTAGCAGAAGAAAGGCAGGTGTGTCATTGACTGCCATTTGCACACTTTTTCATTTTGATATTGAAAAAAAGAACACATCTCCAATTATTGTGAACTGTGTCTGAGTCATGGTGATACTGGAATAGCACAAGTTTTAAGAAGGAGACCGCAGGCAATAGCCAGCATTGCTTTTTCCTAGTTTATAAATGAGCTCCCAAGAGTCAAAAAAAAAAGAATATTAAAAAAGAAAGTTTTTTAGGCAAAAAAAAAAATGTATCACAACACACATCTCCTTTCCTTTCAGCAACTCTGTAGACTTCATAAATGTGATTAATAACAAATTTGTGTATTAGTAAACTTCATGGTCTTTAATAGATGGGGAAACTAAGGCAATTTCACTGAATTGACCTTTATTTTATTCCCTTTTATTTATATCTGTGTCTATACAATGCCAAAAGAATCATAGGGATTTGATTTTCTCTTTAAAATTCATTTAGGGATGGGACAGGTATGTCTCAAACCATTTGTTTGGTAAAGCAATGAATACATGTTTCATATTTTAATGCTATATTGGTTTGGCATCTGGCACACAACAGCTCTAAGTAGCCCAATCAAATGGATCAACTGCACAGCACACTGAATTAGTCTTTAAAACAGTGGGAAACAGCCGAGGCTGGACGTTTGACTATATTTTTCTTTTTCTTTTTAAAAAAATTTTCTTTATTTTACTCTGAACTTAAGAAATAAAATAAGCATTACCATAACATAGTAGAAGAGAAAAAAAAAGATGATTTTACATGAAACTGAAAACTTATTATGTTCAACTTGCTATTCCTTTTATTTTTTTAATTCTTAAATACCTAAAACTTAAATACATAAGAAAAAGAAACATATTATAAACTTAAATATTAAAACTTAAAAACAAAATAAGAAAAGAAAAAATGCATTGCCATGTGCAGAGCAGAATGTAAGAGAGGATTCAAAATATATGGCAATAAATTTCCATTTCAAGAAAGCCTATATAATGAATACTGTGCATGGTATTCAGAGCTGTCCATCTTTCTTTGCTTCCTGGTTAATTGTTCTTTTGTTTTCTGCTGTGCAATTTTTACTTTGTTATTTTTCCCCCTTCCTTCCCCTATCCCCCCAGAAGACTACAATTATATATATATATATGGAGAGATGCATATATATATATATATATGTGTGTGTGTGTGTGTGTGTGTGTGTGTATGTGTGTATGTGTATATGTATGTGTATATGAGTGTATGTGTATGTGAGTATGTGTATATGTGTGTATATCTGTACACATATGTATGTATATATACACAGATACATATAGATATGTGCACATATACACAGATACATATAGATATATGCACATACACACAGATACACACATACACAGATATATGCATATACATACATATACAAACACATATATACACACAAAGATACATACATATACTGAGAAATATATAATCACACTCATATATAGACATATATATTCATATGTATCTATGCAAGACTGTATTACACTTATTTGTCCTTCCTTTTAAATATATAATAAAATTATCATGTAATGTTTCTTTTTTCCCTTTTTTACATGTATACATATGTAAAATCATTCTATACATATTTCTGTCAGTTCTTTCTCTGGATGCAGATAGTATCTTCTTTCATATGTACATTGTAGTTAATTTGGGAATTTATAATAGTCAAAAATGATTTAGTCACTCAAAGTTTTTCTTAAAACAATATTGTTGTTGATCTTAGAAAACATGGAGAGACTTGCATGAAATAATGAAAAGCAAAATGAGCAGAATCAAGAGAACATCGACTATTTTTTATCACATGACCAGACACACTGAAAAGTTCAGTAATGGATTCAGTGATCATCTAGAAAGGTAAAATGAGTAATCTGTGGTGGGTAGGAGTAGAAGTGACCAGCTGACTTGGATAGCATAAAGCGTTGGACCTGTCTTCAAGGAGATCTGAGTTCAAATCCAACCTCAGATACTTATTAGCTGTGTGACCTTAAATAAGTCACTTAACCTCTGTCTGCCTCATTTTATTCATGTGTAAAACATCTACTTCACATTGATTTTGTAAGGATCAAATGAGATAATATTTCCAAAGCTCTTAGCACATTCCCTCTCACATAGATGCTTATTAATAAATGTTTGCTCCCTTCTGCTCCTTCCCTTCTTGATTCACCTACTCAAGACTCACACATTTCACTTGACTAGTTTTCTCTCTAGTCTTAAGTTTTCTATCAAACTCACTCATTTGGAATCCCTTTTAGTTTAGAGAAAGTGAATGAAGAAACAACAATATCCATTTCAAAAATGGATCTTAACCTACTTCAAATATTTAAAAAAAATCTTTAATATCACATTAATAATTCTCAACACTTTGACTAGTCAGTTCATTAATAAACATTTATTAAATGCCTACAATATGTCACGTATTGTGCTAAGAGCTGGAGATATAAATGCAAAAGAAAAGAAGAGAAAAGAAAGGGAAGGGAAAGGAAGGGTAGAGAAGAAGAGGGAAGGGGAGGGGAGGGGAGGGGAGAGAAGGAATTGGGCAGGGGGTGGCCTTGCCCTCAAGGAGCCTAAAATCTAATGGGGTAAAAGTATGTGAAAGATAAAAATGAATATGAAGAGGGTGGAGGGTAGGGAAGGTACCCAAAGTCAGGGAATGATGGAGAAGTCAATGGGAGGGCAGGTCCTGGGAAATGAAGAGATGGCTGGTCTGAGTGCCCTCCTTAAATGGAGATTTGGGGAGGATCTCTTTCACCTGCCTTTCAACAAAGAGTCCCCATGGGCAGAGGGTAATGATAAAGTCTGAGTATCAGGGCTAATGTGATCTTGCAGAATAATGAGGTTTCTAGAGGCATGCACAGTGGAGAAAATAAAGTAGGTCTGAAGAGGTTTGGAGTTGAGGGGTGCACAACACACCGAAGTACCAACACGCCTCGTCTTGCTGAATTCCACTCAAGCCTTCTCAGTCAAGGGAAAAGACAAAGTTTATTAAGGGTTTGCCATGATGGGTTGTTTTAAGAAATCCCACCCTTTGTGATGCCTGTTTTCACAAGTGGGCCAGATCAATCTGAGCTGAGCTAGATTGAATTTGAGTGCCTTCATGGAGGCAAGATGGAGATGATATACACAAAGATTGTGGGAGGGATTGAGGGGTGGTCTGGGGTGACTAGAAGAAGGCTTTAGAGTGGACTGGGGTGACTGGGGTTGATGGGGTTTAGACTGTGGGAATCCCCTTGGAGCCCAAAAGAATTTGGGTCCTATTTGTTTGGGGGGGAATGATGAGGGCACAGTCTCTGGGAACCCCCTTGAACTCTCCTTCAATCTTCTCACTTGATCTGGCCTTGGCCTGAGGCTATAACCTTACATTATCATTAGGCCCAAATTTCTACCTAACCTTTCCCTTTATTGTCCAGCTACTTGCTTGATACTATCAATATCCATGCCTTCAGCTACTTCCCACCCTTAATCCCAATCTCTTGGTTCCTGGAGTCTGACCTCATCCTAGTCCCTGGAGTCTGACCTCATCCTGGTCCCATCAAGCTCCTCCTTAGACTCCTCCTCAAGACCCTCCCTAAAGCCCTCCTCTAGTCACCCCACACCACCCCTCAATGCCTCCCACAATCTTTGTGTATATAAGTCTCATCTTGCCTCCATGAAGGCTCTCAGATTCAATCTAGCTCAGTAGATTGAATCTGGCCACTTGTGAAATAAAAGAACAGCACTCCAGGATGTTGGGCAGATCCTGCTGAGTCCCACAGCAATAATAACGCATAGCAGCAACAAGGAGACAGTGCAGGACTATTCTCTAACCTTAACAAAATAATCTCTTTGGGCCAGAGGAGAGAGGGTTAAACTATCTGATTGATACCTACTGCAACCCACTCACGCTGAGACATAATTTAAACCTTGCAAGAGAATTCAGAATTACATTTCCCAAACCTACTGCTTTACCCCTGAGATTCTCAATTCCATTGAACTCTGTTTTGGCCCAGGATGTCCTCTGGCTTCTTTTAGAATCATAGCTTAAATGTGTTGTCCAGGGTGATCCAGCCAGTGAGTAGTGAGATAAAACTGTGTGGGATGAAAGACCCTCTCCAACTAAAAGTTAATAAGGAGCCATCTCAGGATGGGAGCAGAGATAAATTTTATTCAATTGTCGAGAATTGGGCATCCTCTGCTAGAACAAATCTAGCAAGGGAGGCCCTTTACAAGGAGCAAAATACCAATAATTATACCTAACACAAGAAAATTCCCACCCACTTCTGACCCTTCTCACCATTGGCTGGGAGGCGGGCATGAAAGCTAGACAAAGAACCGGGAAATTGAGGCACAGAAACTCCAATTCCCATTCCTTTAGTAAATGATTACAACTGAGGTGACATCTATAAATCTAAAGAAGGAGAATAGGATGAGGGGAGGGGGAGACCCTCTCCATTCTTCTACAGTATTTTTACTGTAAAGGAAAATAGGTCACAGTGACCCTATCCTTACTGAGCAAATCTTTAAACCAGAACCAGAAGAAAGAACAAAAAGTTTCAGGGTAAACTTTCCCAGAGGCAGAGCCATCAGACTCTCATGGCCTCAGAATTTTTCCACTTCCCTATTTCTTGATTTTCAAACATTTCTTAGTATTTACTTACTTATTTATTTATACATATCTTCTCTGTGAAGTCTTCACATTTTATTTACCTCACACAAAGTTAAGAATGATGGGACAAGGGGCGGAGCCAAGATGGCAGCTGGTAAGCACGGACTAGAGTGAGCTCCGTACCCGAGTCCCTCCAAAAACCTATAAAAAATGGCTCTGAACCAATTCTAGAACGGCAGAACCCACAGAACAGCAGAGGGAAGCAGGGCTCCAGCCCGGGACAGCCTGGATGGTCTCTGGGTGAGGTCTATTCCACACAGAGCTGGGAGCTGGGAACAGAGTGGAGCAGAGCCCAGCCTGAGCGGCGTGGACGATCCAGACCAGAAGCCGGGCGGAGGGGGCCCTAGCACCCTGAATATGTGAGCTGCGGCAGTTACCAGACCCCTCGACCCACAAACACCAAAGACTGCGGAGAAGGTTAGTGGGAAAAGCTGCGGGAGTGGAAGAAGTGTTCGGCTTCCAGCCCCGGGGGCAGCGGAGGTGGGGCAGCTACAGCTGTTGTTACTTCCGGCTTCAGGCCCACCTGGTGGGAGGAATTAAGTGGCGGATCAGAGCAGGAGTGCAACAGCCTGCTGAAGATCTAAGCCCAGTCTGGACTGGGGGTCCTTGGGGAAGGAGGAGTGTGGCTCTGACAGAGCTGGCACCTCCCCCCCAAACGTAGAACACAGAACTCGTTAGTCTACAAGCAGTCATACCCCACTGAAAAACTCAAGGGTCAAGTTAGTGGGTTGGGAATATGGCCAGGCAGCGAAAACGCGCCCAGACTCAGTCTCAGACTTTGGATTCTTTCTTTGGTGACAAAGAAGACCAAAACATACAGCCTAAAGAAGACAACAAAGTCATAGAGCCTACAACAAAAGCCTCCAAGAAAAACATGAACTGGCCCCAGGCCATAGAAGAACTCAAAAAGGATTTGGAAAAGCAAGTTAGAGAAGTAGAGGAAAAATTGGGAAGAGAAATGAGAAAGATGCGAGAAAACCATGAAAAACAAGTCAATGACTTGCTAAAGGAGACCCAAAAAAATACTGAAAAATACAGTGAAGAAAACAACACCTTAAAAAACAGACTAACTCAAATGGCAAAAGAGCTCCAAAAAGCCAATGAGGAGAAGAATGCCTTGAAAGGCAGAATTAGCCAAATGGAAAAGGAGGTCCAAAAGACCACTGAAGAAAATACTACTTTAAAAATTAGATTGGAGCAAGTGGAAGCTAGTGACTTTATGAGAAATCAGGATATTATAAAACAGAACCAGAGGAATGAAAAAATGGAAGACAATGTGAAATATCTCCTTGGAAAAACCACTGACCTGGAAAATAGTTCCAGGAGAGATAATTTAAAAATTATTGGACTACCTGAAAGCCATGATAAAAAAAAGAGCCTAGATACCATCTTTCAGGAAATTATCAAGGAGAACTGCCCTGATATTCTAGAGCCACAGGGCAAAATAGAAATTGAAAGAATCCATCGATCGCCTCCTCAAATAGATCCCAAAAAGAAATCTCCTAGGAATATTGTTGCCAAATTCCAGAGCTCCCAGATCAAGGAGAAAATACTGCAAGCAGCCAGAAAGAAACAATTTGAGTATTGTGGAAACCCAATCAGAATAACCCAAGATCTGGCAGCTTCTACATTAAGAGATCGAAGGGCTTGGAATGCGATATTCCGGAGGTCAATGGAGCTAGGATTAAAACCTAGAATCACCTACCCAGCAAAACTGAGTATCATGTTCCAAGGCAAAATATGGAGTTTCAATAAAATAGAGGACTTTCAAGCTTTCTCAGTGAAAAGACCAGAACTGAATAGAAAATTTGACTTTCAAACACAAGAATCAAGAGAAGCATGAAAAGGTAATCAAGAAACGGAAATTGCAAGGGACTTACTAAAGTTGAACTGTTTTGTTTACATTCCTACATGGAAAGATGATGAGTATGATTCATGAGACCTCAGTATTAGGGTAGTTGAAGGGAATATCCATATATATATATATATGTATGTATATATGTATGTATGTATGTGTATATATATATGTGTATGTGTATATATATATGTTAATGTATATATATAAGTGAATGTGTATGTATGTATATATCTATGTGTATATGTATGAATGTGTATATATATATATGTGTTTGTGTGTGTATATATATATATGTAAAAGAGAGAGAGCAGACACAGGGTGAGTTGAAGATGAAGGGAAGATATCTAAAAGATATAAAATGAAATTAAGGGATGAGAGAGTAACATACTGAGAGAGGGAGATAGGGAGAGATAGAATGGGGTGGATTATCTCGCATAAAGGTGGCAAGAGGAAGCAGTTCTATGGGAGGAGGGGAGAGGGCAGGTGAGGGGGTATGAGTGAACCTTGCTCTCATCAGATTTGGCCTGAGGGGGAATACCATACATACTCAGTTGGGTATCTTACCCCACAGGAAAGAAGAGGGAGGAAGATAAAAAAAAAATAAAAGATGGGGGCATGATGGAGGGGAGGGCAGATGGGGGTGGAGGTAATCAAAACAAACACTTTGGAAAGGGGACAGGGTCAAGGGAGAAAATTCAATAAAGCAGGATGGGTTGGGAAGGAGCAAAATGTAGTTAGCCTTTCACAACATGAGTATTGTGGAAGGGTTATACATAATAATACATGTGTGGCCTAGGTTGAATTGCTCAACTTCTTAGAGAGGGTGGGTGGGAAGGGAAGAGGGAAGAGAATTTGGAACTCAAAGTTTTAAAATCAGATGTTCAAAAACAAAAATTTTTTGTATGCAACTAAAAAATAAGATACACAGGCAATGGGGCGTAGAAATTTATCTTGCCCTACAAGAAAGGAAGGGAAAAGGGGATGAGAGGGGAGGGGGGTGATAGAGGGGAGGGCTGACTGGGGAACAGGGCAACCAGAATATAAGCCATCTTGGAGTGGGGGGGAGGGTAGAAATGGGGAGAAAATTTGTAATTCAAAATGTTGTGAAAATCAATGCTGAAAACCAAATACGTTAAATAAATAAATTGCATTTAAAAAAAAAAAAAAAAAGAATGATGGGACAGAGACAAGGACCAGACCTGTGGTTCCTCTGATACTGAGAATTCACAGGTGAAGAAAGTCCTTTTACCAACACCTCCTATGTAACTTAGAGCTCCCTACAGCAATGAGTAGATGATGAAGGTCAATACAATCAGTACGTGTCAGAAAGACTTGAAACAAGGTTATTGAGGTTTCAAAGCTAGCTCTCTATACATTAAGCCGTATTACCATTCAACGATAAGGCTCTAAGGTATTGATTATATTTTGAGTGATCTAATCTTTCCTCTGAGATGATTTTCAACTTGTTCTGTATGTATGCTGTATATACATAGTTCTTTAAATCCTCTCCCACCCCGGCCATTAGAATGTGAGTAACTAGAAGGCTCAGACTGGGCCTTTCTTCTTTACATGCCACAGTGCCAGCTACATAGTAAGTATTTTCACAAATGCCTCAACACGCTAAGTTCTTTATTAGAGGCCATATGTGTTTAAAAATTCCAAACTTAAAGCATGGATTTAAAGTCTGATTGCTGATTGCATACTCTGAGACCATCCACTTCCAATAAACAGCATAGCTTGCCACAAACAATCTTTAGGTTTTATCTTTTCAAGCAAACATGAAACAGGACAAGCCCATAGCACATATAAGCAAGGTCAGAAAATGGAGATGATTGGGGCAGCTAGGTGTCACAGTGAGTAGAGCACTGGCCCTTGATTCAGGAGGATCTGAGTCAAATCAGGCCTCAGAAACTTAACACACTTACTGGCTGTGTGACCTTGAGCAAGTCATTTAACCCCAATTGCCTTCCCTTCCTCCCTCCAAAGAAAAAAAAAAGAAAGAAAACAGTGAGGATTAAGCTACAGTCCCCTAGACTGACTTTGTCAGCTTTGTCACCAGTGCCCTGGGGTCTACCAGAAAAGCTAAATCAAGTTACAATCCACTAATTCTCATGATTCTCTTTGGCAACCAGATCATAAGTTTCATCTTTATTGCCTTCAGATAAAAGCTGAATAAAAATAAATTGAAATATTAAGATGGAGATGTAATTTGAACTTTGAAAATAATCTGTGTAATATGTATACCAACAAATGCATAGAGAAGTAAGGTACATGTGTTTAGGTCCCTGCTATTCTTAATCACTTAGAAATTTTTTCCAATTTCAACTAAGCTCATTATTTAAATAGTTATAGAATATTTTATCAACTGAATGAACTTGAATTCAAAGGGAAGACCTAAATCAATACTCATCCACATCAGCAAGTAGTAAATAAGGCTGTTTTATTTTTGTCTTTGGATCCCCATTGCCCACGGTTGGTGTCTAATAAATGTTTATTGAATATACTGGAGGGAATACCTATACTGACAAAAATTGCAGGTGAACCAATGTATTTATGAACATATTTAAATTCATACAGATTCTCATGTGCACATTGTTTAACCAGAAATTTAGGTGATTTTTTTTCTTTAATCGATTAACAAGCATTTCTCAAATACCTATTTTTTTTCTTTGCCAAGTACTGTGTAATACACTGGGGATAGAAAGAGTATAATGAAACAGTTTCTGCCCAATTTGTGCAATGAAGCTAGTAGATTAAGTTCTTGATAAATGTTCAAATTATCTTTTGCCCATGCAGAGTAGACATTGAACTTATATGAAAATTGTGAGTCATTATTAGAGTACATCTTTATAGTCTTCAAGATTTTATAAAAGCTTTTTAGGGTGAAAAAAATTCTTGATTTCCATATAACATTAGACCATTTGGGAAACTGCAAAGTGCTTTAAATGATACCAAGCTGTTCCCTGACACAACAGTCAATCTTTCCAACACCATTTTCCCTCAGTGATGCTACATATCTATGAATCATGGAATACCACAATCTCAGATGGATCAAGATTGCCAGTGACTCAAAGGACAATGGAGAAAAACAAGATACCATTAAGGTACAGAATATTACCAGTGCTGAGCAGTAAGAAGTGGCATAAAAATATAGCAAGGATATAGTTATGTAGTAAGAAAAGGGGATGATAATAGATGGACAGCATGAGCATTACACTGGCTGCCATAAAATATTAATGAGCTTTAGATGAAAACCTCAAACACATTAGGTAGATCCTGTAAAAAAGGATTTATGGAAGAACATGAATAAGGATTGCACAGAATAAAGTAAAAGGGTATGAAAAGGTTCAAATTAGCCTCAGTGGAGTGGGTCCTATACAGGTGACATGACGAATCCAACAAATCATTGAAGTACTACAGACTATTAAAGTGAATTTTCTTCAGTGTAAAGTGCTATTCTGTCTTAAGGCTCCATTCCAATGCTGCATCATGGTGTGGACATGACCCAGGATCCTCAAGTTGTTGGGTATAGGTATGGTGTTCTAACTAAATTTCAAGAGGCCTCCCATAATCAGAGGGATAATCAACTGGTGATGATCCTTTTTGGAGTATGATCAAAACTTATCCAACAATCTGCTAAGGTCAAGAGGGCTATTGTGTCAGTGGAAGTAATATTCATACAAATGAAATCAAAGATTCGTCAAATATTGAAGTAAATAAGGAACTATGTAATTGTGGACTATTATAATCAACATTTACCTTTATTTCCTTGATGTATACTACTAATAATAATAATTTATAATAATAATAGTTGATTGATATCAAACTTTAGTTTTTTTTCATATTTTATCCCATTTGATCCTCACCGCAACCTTTGAGATGGGTGCTAATATTATTCCCCTTTTACAGATGAGGAAACTAAGGCTGAGAGATTTTTGTCTTGTATGGAGTCACATAGTGACAAAACAGGGTTTGAGTTCAGATCTTCCTGATTTCAAGTCTAGTTCTTCATCTGTTAATTCCAAGTCTTTCACAATTGTAACAACAATGTCACTTGCAGCTACTGTGAAGGTATAAGGCCAACAACACCAGCACACATGAGGGCTGCTAGCACAGGTTCTTTGATCTGCTTTTCTAAAGAAAAGCAACTTTAAGGGGTTAACAACCTTACTTTAATTGAACATACATATATCATTCACTTAGTTCAGGGGAAAAAGTCAGCACCTTGAACTTCAGAGCAAATATGAACAGAAATTACCAACACAGAAAATAACACAAATCAACAGATGGGGTTCTAACTGTCTGACCATAGCAATATATACATAGTTACCAGAGAGAGAAGCACCAACATCTGGGTTTTCAAAGCCAGGGGGCACCTTAATGGCTACTCAGAGTCTTATCTGGCCAATTCACATGAATACTCTTCTAATGAGAGATTCCCCAAGCAAAATGCTAACCTCAGGGTATGCATATATAATATATATGCTATTTCCAATCAATGACTCTTGATTCTATCAAAGACTCTTGATTCAAACAAAGGCAAGACTCAGTCAAAGGCACTTGATTGCCTTAGTGCTGAGAAGCACTCCAAAAGAAAAAACAGCAAAAAGTCCCACTTTGCTTGCCATTAATTACAACAATATATCACCCTTTCTGGCCCTTTTCTCTCAACTTCTACTCATACTCAGAAGAATGTATTCCTAGAGAGGCTACCACTCTCAGGATTCTAGGGATAACCATGTATTTTAGGCATGTCTCAAAAGCTAACCCCTTGTTAGTTCAATGTTGAGACACATTTAACAAAAGTGGTGTACTTTGCCCTAGCACAGCAAGCATATAGAATATAGTGGCACTTAGCTTCTCTAATATACACATCTGACAAAAGCTTATTTATCTCTGGTATTGCAGATCTTACAAGTCCATTCTCACTTCTTAAAGTCTTCAGATAAATTTCCTTGGGTGTTGCATCTCCCATTTGTCCAGTAGCTCTAGTGCCATGGTAATGGTGGAAGAGAGGAGAAAAAGTCACTTTCTTTCCCTGCTTCTCCCTTGTTCAGGTTCAGGTGATTCAGTTCGAGGAGGGGTTCAGAGACCCCTCCAGGACAGGAGGGCAGGACAACATCACCTGGAATAAGTTCACGGACTCAAACATTCTTTAAGTCAAGTTGGCAAAGGTGTATTTTTATGCTTTCCAGAGGGCAAAAGTTCTTAAGGAACCTGTAACCTTAGAGGGGTACAGTTAAAGTTTATATAGGATTAGCTATAGTAAAATGTGCCAAATATGCTAACTAGGTGTTATAGGATGAGATTAGGGAGTAGTTAAGGAGTGGTCAGTTCTTAAAGAAACATGTACTTTTTGTATCTACTGTGAAGTTGCCTTCATCCAATGACTCTAGCCCTATAATTCTCTCAAGCAGATTAAGAAGCTTATTAACACATTGTCTAGGGTGGCAGGAAAATAACATCTACTTTACACTTTGTAATTGCATTCTGGTCTTTGATGACTGAATCAACTGTAGTAGGGAATATAAGCCTCTTGTTTCTATGTTAAGACCTTCTTTTGTATTGCTACATTCTGCGAGGATATCAACTGAGTTTAGGTGGAAATCAAACACCACTACCACCACCACTACCCTCCAAAATATTAATCTCCATTGTAGAAATGTTCCAGTACATTCTCTAAGTTATTGTGTCAATGAACTAAATAATTCCCTAGAGGACTGACAAAGTTTATTTAGTACAACTTACAAAGAGGTAAAACTTGGAATTAACTTGTTACTGAGTTTAACTTCGTTGCTGAGAAAATAAAGTTTGTTATCATGGATAATAAATGATACTTCACATTTCTATAGTACTCTGAAACTTACAGGGGCAGTTAGGTGAAATAACAGGATATAACTCAGGAGACCTGAGTTCAAATACAGCCTCAGACACTTACTAGCTGTATGACCCTGGGCAAGTCACTTAACCTTGGTTGCAGAGAGAGAGAGGGAAAGAGAAAGATAGAGAGAGAGAGAGAGAGAGAGAGAGAGAGAGAGAGAGAGAGAGAGAGAAGGAGAAGGAAGGAGGGTAGAAGGAAGGAAGATAGAAGAGAAAAAAAAGAAACGTAAAAAGTACAGTTCAAATGATGATTTGATAGCAGAAGGAGTACAAGAATTCTTATTACCCCAAAATCTATTCTTTTTTTTCCTCTACTTGTAATTTTGCTGGTAGAGAAAGCTCCTTCTACCAGTGAAGAGAGGTAAATGTTTATAATTATCTTGAGGACAGAGAAGTTAGGTGATTGGCCAGTGGTCCCAAAGGCTTTATGTGTCAGAGATGAGTTTTGAATCCAGGTTTTCCTGGCTTTGAGTGTAATGCCTCTCTTACTGTGCCACACTGCCTTCGGCTCCATTTTACGAATGAGGCTATGGTAATAAGCTAAAGTCAGGGCTCTTGACTCTAACCAGTGCCAGTGCTCTATTCAGTATACCATTATCAGTTTCCTATTTGTAAATGTGATAATGGATGGAAAAGAGTAAATCTTAAAGCACTGATAGGAATGTCAATTATTATTTTTGTCATTTTCTCCCTTTCCCCTCTTACTTTTGTACCACTAACAAACCTAACAAACTTCCACCACTGATTTGCTTTTATTATATAGCTTTTTAAGTTTTGATTAAACTTTCTGTATATTTAAAATTGTTGGAAGTCTTTGTCCCATGAGGATGATTCGGCACGAATCAATAATAAATAGCAGTGTGAGCTGGGTATAAAATAGAGACATTTTTTGTTCGTGATTTATTTTATTTTGCCTTGCTTTTTATGGTCTCCTGGGGGTTGGTCCAACCTATGATTTCATTTGTGTAGGCAACCCCTGGTGAGAAAACTCTCTCTAACAAATGCATATCAAGAATAATTTCTAGTCCTGTGATTTTGCTTAGAGTATTGAAAGTTTAAGGGTATTGTACAGGGTCATACAGTCAGCATGTACCGGACAGAGAAATCGAACCCATGTCTTCCTCATTTCAAGGGCAGCTCTCTATCAATACACAACATGGTAGAATTGAAATGTTATTTCCATATTTTTATACTTACTGAGTTTTCAGATTTCATAGAGTAGTAGATTCCAAAACTGGTGGGAGGGGAGGATGAAGTTGTGATAAACCATCAAGAGAGTTGGAAAGTTTGTCACATTCCATTCCCCTTTAAAAGCTAATCACGTGTTACTCTCCAATGTGTAGTCATAAATGGTACAATCTGTCCACCTCTCCTTTTCTGCCCCGGCCTGGGCCCTTCAACATTGTAACTAAAATTGATCGGCAGTAGCAGCTGCACAGGTAACACTGGGGAAATTCCTTCCTGTCTATCCTGCTCCAAACAATCTCATGTCTTTCCTCCTAGGTCACCACGTAGTTACAACAAGTAACGACAATAACAGTGAGGACAACTTTTATTATAAGCATTTATTAAGCACCTCCTATCTATGTGCCAGACACTGTGCTAAAGCATTTTACAAATATAATTTCATTTGGCTGTCTCAACAACCATTGGAAGTAGGCATAATTACTGTTGAGGAAACTGAGGCAGAGATGAAATGACTTGCCCAAGGTCACACAGCTATGGAATGGCTGAGGCAGGATTTGAGCTCAGTTCTTCCTGAGTCCAGGCCCAGTGAGCCACTTGGTAAATGACCATTGGTTGGTTTTGTGTCCCTTGACTGGCTATGTGTACTAGGGGAGTGGTAGGTAGATAAGAATACCCCCTCACTTATTCATCTTGGTTAGGGCAGAGAGATTGCATAGGATGTGCAAAGATGAGATCATGGATCATAGAAGAATCAAATTTTCTAAAATTTTTACTCAGCAATTAACAAAGACAAAAGTGGCTGAGGAAATTCTAGGCAATAGCAATAGCCTAAAAACAATAAACATTTGAAATACTCAATATTATTTATTACACAATTAGATCTCAGTCCTACTGAAAGTCTCTATGACATCTTTATCACACAAACTCAAGGAAGCCTGATGGCAAAGATTTCACTACCGTAGATGATAGTTGAAATCACCTTGGATTTAACCCCAGGTCCAGCTCAGGCCAAGCAATGCATACCCATCCCTTTGCCTCCAGAAAAGTCTTCATTCTTCAGAAATAGTTTTAAAGCAGAGAATAAAAACTGAATCAATCCTACCCAGGAGACAAAAAAGAACCTACCAATTTGTGACGTAAGGGGGAGGCAAAGAGTTAAAGGGCACGAGTGAGATGGATGGTCGCAGGAAAAGTGTGTAGCAATTAACAGTCCACTGAAACAATCTATAAATGAAAAAATGCAAAAGAAAAATCCATAGAATGAAAAAAAAATACTGGCAAGATTTACCTATAAATCTACTTGCACTTCTTTAGCAAGTAATAAGCAAGTCTTTTGGAGTTATAATTTTCTATACTTTTGTTCATGTGGGAAATCCTTACACAAATATTATTTAGTAGATGAAACTTTGGAGAGGTTGAGACTTGTAATTGTGAGTTCATACAGCAGTAGGGATCAGAGATATGTTTCGAACCCAGTTTTTGCTGATTTCAAGCCAAGCAGGTTGTCAGTTCCCACCCCACACTAACTCTATCATTCTCTATATTGTTACCTAGAACTGCCCAGTCATAACACTGATACACAACATTTTGAGAACTATGTTTTCTTTTTTGGAAGGGGGAAGACAAGGCAATTGGGATTAAGTGACTTACCCAAGGTCACATAACTAGTAAGTGTCAAGTGTTTGAGGCCAAATTTGAACTCAGGTCCTTCTGACTCTAGGGCTGGTGCTCTGTTCACCACACCATCTAGCTGCCCCAAGGACTATGTTTTTAATAGATATCGCCATGCCAAATACTCATAATCTCCAAACTATACCAAGTGAAAGCATTTTTTTAATATAGAGACTTAGTAGAAAAAAAAATGAAAACCACAGAGGATTTGGGTGAAATATGTATCATCCTTGTGATCCATTTTTCTGCTGTAGTTGTTCTGAAGGTGTTTCATTGAATCTACAAAAGATGAACTTACATTCCAATACTCTTCTTCAATTATAAAAAGAATTCATTTTATCCACCTGTGCAATAATCCACAGAACATTAAATATAAAAGAACAGTTTTCAGAGAGTAGATTTTACAGAGGCTTTTCCTATGCCAACCTCATCAAAATATATAATATACTTTTGGAAAAATAAAATGAGTGAGAGTGAATCTAGAAACTATCCAAACCAAAACTAATATGCTATTAGTAAAATATAACCCCCAACCCAGACTGCTATGTAAAGATTAATACATTCTCATAAAAAAACAAAAAAGATGTCTGATAACTATTCTTGCTGCATGATAAACAGGTTAATCATTTACAACAGTAATTCCTAAATCTCAGATACCACTTCAAAAAACACAGTAAAGTATAAAAATACACATACACTCCTGAATACATCAAATGTAGTGGGCATTGTTTTATCACTGGATGGAGCCTATGAAATGGCAAAGATCCAGAAACTAAAACAAAAGTCATGCCAACTCAAGCCATAACATATCAACATGAACTCAACCTATGATATATCAACAAAGAAGCAATGTGCAATGGCTAGTTGACTATATTCATAGAGGGTTCACTGTGATATAAGATTATATCATTGATACAAGAAACAACAACTTTAATGCATCTACATTTACCGACATTTACAAAGTAGACATTGCACAACATATCACCTCCGGTTGCATAGCAAAGTTTACCACCTTTTGAATACCTAGAAAGTTGTGACTGAGTACTCAGAATTATGTGCCAGAAGATTACTATTATTTATAAATTAACAGATGACATATTCCTTTATTACAAAAATATCCTTGGAAATTTAGCAAATAAACCATATTGTAATCAAACAATTAATGTAGAGAAATTCTGTTGCCCACAATTATTAACATATAGCATGGACCTAAAAAATGTTAAAGCAGCCATTTTAACAGATGTCACCATAAAAACACTCATAATCCACAAACTAAATTAAATGAAATGCTATCAAAATAAAGAGAATTAATCAAAACAAAAAGAAGCATGCATCATTCTATTGTTCCCTTCCTGGCTCTGCTTCTGACTTTCTGGACTTTGCCAACATGTATCAGTGGCTGTCTTATCCTGGATCTTCCCTTAGCATCTGGGATCTCCTCACCTTGAAATATCCATCTGTTCATGTAACATTCTTACCCTGAAACATCCCTTCATTATGCCAGCCTCCCTCTCCTACTGAAAAATTCCTCCAAGGGCCTCCAATTTGGGGAGAAGCATAGGTCAGTCAGTCCACTCCTAACCCATCCCACTTTACTTGCAGCTTTTTACTTTTAGTTCCCCTTTCTTTGTTTTCTTCTCCTATTCAAATGTAATATTCTTAAGCATAAGATTTTTTTTTACTTGTATTGAATCCCCCATAGTTAATACAATGCTTAATAAATGCTTGTACCCTAATGTTTCCTTGTCCTATCTTGCTATTGAAGCTGTTCCAAAGATGAGAGGAAAATAATATTAACAATAATAAGAATAGCTCACAGATATAATGGTTTGCAAAGGAAAATAGTGATACTGTTTAAAATAATTTCAGATTAGTCTACATTTTTCCCCACACTAAAATTTTAGCAAGTGAATGTCTTTATCAGACATGGGTGTGATGTACTGCCATATTATCTCTCATGCTTTACTACATTTCCCTATTTTTTCTTTGTACTACATTGATCTCACGGTTTTTAACCTATAGTAGATAATCTATAAATTTGTTAATTTAATTTGACTGTCTTCAAACAGGCAATTATTATGTATTTATTTGGGGAGGGGCATTAGAAGTATAATATTGTCTTATTCAGGAGAGGATCAAATTGACAGCATTTCTCTCAACCTATATTAATGCTGCTTTCATATTTTTAAAGCCATAAGCTCAATGATTTATCCTGATGCAGATATTGCTCTTGATCAATCAATTAGTCAATGAATATTAAGTGCATAGTATGTGCCAGGCACTATGCTAAGCACTAGGGATACAAAAAGAGGCAAAAGGCAATCTCTACCTTCAAGGAGCTAATGGGGAGAACAATATGGAAACAAATAAACACAAAGCAAACTACATACAAAATAAATAGGAAATAATTAACAGAGAGAAGGCATTGTAATTAAGAGTCATTAGGGAAGGTTTCTGTAGAAGGTGGGATTTTAGTTGGGATTTAAAGGAAGCCAAGGAGATCAGTTGCTGTAGCTGAAGAGGGAGAGCATTACAGACATGGTGGACAGCCAGAGAGAAATCTGGGAGCAGATGGAGGCTTTCGGAGAGACGGAGTGTCTTCGTTCCTTGAACGGTCAGGAGGCCAGCATCTCTGAATCAAAGAATACCTGTTGAGAAGTCAAGTGTAAGAAGGCTGGAAAGGTAGGAGAGGATTAGTTTATTAAGGGCTTTGGACACCAACGAGAGCATTTTATACTTGCTCCTGGAGGCAATAGGAAGCCACTGGTGTTTGCTGAGTTAGGGGAGTGTTATGATTCGATCTCTGCTTTAGGAAAATCATTCCGGTGACTGAATAGAGGATGGATTAGAGTGAGGCCAGTAGACATAACAGGAGGCTATTGCAATAATCAAGGGGTGAGGTGATGAGGGCCTGCACTAGAATGGTGATGATATGAGAAGAGAGAAGGGGGTGTAATTGAAACATTTTGCAAATGTGAAGTCAACAGACATGGAAACAGCTTGGATATGGGGGGGGGGAGGGTGAGAGATAGTGAAGAAGGTAGAATGACTCCAGTGATGAGCCTGAGGTACTAAGAGAATGGTGTTGACCTCTACAGTAATAACGAAGGTAGAACGATAGGAGGGTTTAGGTAGAGAGATAATAAATTCTATTTTGGACATACTGAGCTTAAGATGTCTTTTGGCTATCCAGCTGAAGATGTCTCAAAGACAGCTGGAGATGTGGGATTAGAGGTCAGCAGAGAGATGGGGACAGAAAAGGTAGATTTGAGAGTCATTAGCATAAAGATGATAATTAAATCCATGGGAGCTTATGAGATCAGCAAGTGAAGTAGCATAGAAAGAGACGAGAAGATGGCCCAGAAAAAAGAACTTTGAGGGACACCTCCAATTTAGATTTTGATAGCCTTGGCATTTACTTTCCTATGGCTACAAGTCTAGTAATACCCATATACCCTCACTAAATAGATACATTCTAAGTGTCTAGAGACTCGTGTAAGCAATTTCAAATTTGTCTGTGGCTTACTGTCTTTATACCTATTCAAATTAAGACAAAGCACAAACTCAGGACTAGGATCTTTACTTGTAGGACAGCTAATTTCACTAGTTTGACTAATATTTTTTCCCCTCTTAACTAGATATAAGTCTCCAAGACTTGAGTAATACACTTATAAATATTCAAGTTTATAAAAAAGAAACTTATTAGAAATGGCATTCCGTTACTACCAAACTGATGAATTGGAGTGCCTTTCCACTGTTGCATTAAACAGAATTTAATTGGTATTCAGGCTAAAGAACTCAATTGAAATGCTGAGAGTGCTTTCCTTTTAATAATGAACAGTAAAGCCACAGGCAAGTGGTTAAAAAAAACCTATAAATGATAGAAAAGTTTAACAGCTCAGTGTGCCAAACTTGGTCTCATGGACTGATGTTCCAAGGTTGCCGCTGTGAATGGAATCATTCGTCATTAAAAGCTACAGGTAGAGCAAATGTATTTGCAGGGTGTTATAAGGATGTTGGCACAAATGACAACTCAAATAAAATTAATTGCCTCCAAATATTAATAAATAAAAGTGAAATAAACAAGGTTTTCATATTTGCATGGGCACCACTAAAGATCTCCTTTTCACATGAATGCCAATTAATTACAACTATTCAATATACAAATAAATACAGAGAATATGATAGTCTGAGACACTGAGTTACTATGGAACTAAAATTCTATTGCTGTACCTTCCAATTACCTTAGTCAATTATTCACATAATGCTGAAAGTGGATTAAAATTATCGATCAGGGCACCAATAGAACACAATAGAATCTAAACAGAGAGAACAGGAGAAAAGGAGAAAACAGCTGCATAGAAAAGGCTATACAGACCCAAAGGAAGAGGAAAAGTGACTTTTAGAAATAAAAAAAAAAGGAATTTAATGTTTATATATTGGTATATAAGATAAACCAAAAAATGATCATTTGCAAGATGATTTATTATTTGACTGTTCTAACATGTAGCACATAGGGAAACATATTGCAGTAAATGAAATACAACCAAGTTCTCTTAAATTGTTTCTACTACTACTCCTTCTGCTCTAATATGAATATTATGGAGAAAACTCAAAGTCACTTATTTGAAAAAAAAATCATAGGATTGTCCATTTAGAGCTGGTAAGGGCCTTAGAGGGCATCTAATCTAATCAACTCATTTTCTAAATGAGGAAATTGAGGCATAATAAGGTAAAGTGCTTTGCCTAAGGACACACCAGTAGTAAGAGACATAGCTACCCAAGTCCTCTGAATCCAGATCCAAGATTCTTTCTACTAGACCACATGGACTAATTCTTGTGCCTGCTTTTCTCATAGTTTTTGTTTGCCTGTTTGTCTGTTTTACAAATATTAAATCATGCTTTGATATATGTGTATATATATATATATATATGTATATATGTCTGGTGAACTTTTCAATCTCCTTCATTTAAATCTGATAATCTATACCTCTATACCCTATACCTCTCTCCACCCTTCCAACCTAACTTCTCACATAATTTAATTAAACTTAACAGAAATTTAATCTCTTCATGCTATTTAGAAAAGCAAAAATTGGACAGTGGGTATAGAACCAGTCACTGACTCAGGAATACCTTCATACAAGTTCCACCTCTGACATCTTGGTTCTGTTACCCTGGACTAGTCACTTCAACCATACAGTTTCTCAGGTCACTCTCTAATGATATTATTATGTTTCATTGCACTTTAAAGTTTGCAAATCATTTTTTCTAATACTTACTTTATTCTCACAACCACTCTGGGAGGTAGGTGATATTATTATCCTGATTTTGCAGATGAGAGAACTGAGGAGGGGGAGGTTAAGTGATTAGTCCAAAGTCACATGGTTAATAAGGGTCTGAGATTGGATTTGAACTCAGGTCTGTGCTAATTTCAAGTCCAACCCTCTATTTACTGTGCCATCTAGCTGCTTCTAAGGCTCTAGACTGCAGCCATGAATTTAAAAGATGCTTGCTCCTTAGAAGGAAAGCTATGGCAAATCTGGACAGCATACTAAATAACAGATATCACTTTGCCAACAAAGGTCTGTATTTACTGACAAGTCACTAAACTCCTTAATATTCTGATCTAAAAACAAAAACAGGGGAAGAGGACTGAACTAGGAATGACCTGAGTTCTAAATCTATCATCTTATTATCCAATGTAACTACTTGGGTCATTATTTACATTACCAACTAGTATCAAACAAGATGATGGAAGCAAAGTACTTTACAAACCATAAAGTGCTAATAACACTTGGGAAATACTTTAGGCTAAGTGATCTCACCTTATAAGAGCAAGTCATTTAAAATCATTTCAAGAAGTTGAAGCACTAAATTAATAAAGATAGAGAACTGTATCATCAAATTTATAAGAAATGTTGTGTTCCTATACCCATTTTTGTTATACTGAATGTCTATATATCCTGGGGATATTTAAGATTTTAGGAGAAAGAATGAGAAAGGTTCTTTGATGAGTCAAGGTCTAAAAATTTTACCCTCATTAGTGTGTCTTGGGGAAAGAAAGATCCTGCATTTCTTATTCATTTATTTACCAGCCAAATCCCAGAAGAAAGATGTATGGTAAGGAACATAGGAATTCTAAAAAGCTAAGCTTCACACTCGATTAGCAAGAATAATTAGATTAAAAGAGAAGTCACAAGATGACCCTTAATTCCCCTCCTCTCTTCAGTATTCACACCAGAGATGAGCTCCTCCTTGGACTGATGGTATCATTCTGTCACAGTTTGGGCTAGAGACAAATGTCATGAAGGGTTGGAAGTCCTGAGAAAGAAATCTGATCCAAATACATTGCTAAAATTGATATTCTCATGTAATGTACAAGAGGACTACATTTTAGCATTTTATCTGTCCCTGGGATGAGTAAAGGATCTGAATAAAAAGCTATCTTAAAAATGTAAAAAATGCATTTTTTATTGAAGGAATGTGTCCTTACTAATTTTATCTTTCTTTGCTTTCTACTCTGCTTGCTAGTTATCGCCAAGAATAAAAACATTGTTCAGTTGAAAATCAATGCCATTCTATTTGCTCATTAGTACCAGGACTGCAGTCTCTGCCTAGCTTGCATTACACAGACTGCATCTGAGAGGGGCTTGATAACATATTATGCTGCATTAAGTATACTCTCTTGTTGGCCTTTCAACAAATTAGAGACTCATTATTTAGAGAAAGATAAACACCCGTTACCCTTTGGACTTCAAAGGTGCATCGGGAGTTTGTGGGACCCCATGAATCAGGCTTGTCACATACTTTAGTCCTCTGGAGGATGATTTGAACAAACTTATTCTAACCAGTTTAATCAGTAAGAGGCCACTCCTGTTTGGCTCTGTCTGCTCTCCTCTCTGCCGGGGGCCTCCCAAGTGAAATGTCAGTAGAAGCAGAATAGCATCTCCTCCCTAATCAGGAGTGTCACCTCACATATAATCAAGGTGACAGAATCATACAGCATAGTCATTCTCTCCCCTTTACACAGTGTGAGGTGACACTTCTGATTAGACAAGGGATCACTAGAACAGAACTAGTATATGGGGAAAAAGTATTTTGGAAGATTAATATTAATTAATTCATTGGGTGAATTGTATCAAAGATGTGACATGAGCTGACATAGAGAATATAGTCTCAAGTTGTGGTTGGCATGGATTGTTTAATAATCATAGTGACCTTAATCATTAAATCAGTATTATATATGTCCATCTAGGAGATTGTAAGCATCTTGAGGCATTATGGGACAGTAGAAAATATGTAGAATTTACAATTGGAGGGCATGAAAACAAGTCCCAGCTGTGACACTACTTGTGTTATCTTGGGTAAGATACCTAACCTCAATCAGCCTTGGTCTCATCAAATTTCAAATGAGAGGGCTAAGACATCAATCTGTGACATCATTGGTCCTCTCGGAAAAACGGATGAGCAACAACTGGCTAGATAACTGCTAAGTTTCCTTCCACCTTTAAATCTGTGACCTAATGAATTAGTCATATATAATGGAACCTTTCCTGATTCCCCCCGAATCCTAGTTTTTTTTTTCCTTTTACTGATTATTTCGAACATATCATGTACATATCTCGATTGTATGGTCAGTTCTGCTATAAGGTGACATATGGATTCCCCCAAAACACCAAGCTTTGCAATATTAGGCAATTTAAACCACAGAGATTATGGGGGAAATGGAGTTAGGGGCACGATGCTCAAAAAACTTTTATCAGTGACACATTACCTAACAAAAATGGCCACACAGTTTTATACAGTCAAATGGTTTAGACATACATAAATAATGTGATAAATAGTGGCCACTGTCCATGGCCTCAGACTTCAGAAGCAAGATGAACCATAACTATAGGTAGGTGGGGACTGGGGAGACAGAGGCCATGGGAAAAGGTAGTGCAATGGGAGTGGGGTTGGTATAGATGAGCCCTTCTCCAATTCTACTGAACCAGAAGATTTATAATAAATATAATGCTTTATCTTGACAAAAACCTAAAATTTCTTGTGGAAATGGGCATCAAAAGGTGGTAGCTTGTCAATTATTGTAAAGTGATACAGTATCTAAGGTTCCTTACAATTCTGAGACTATAAAATATTTGGTGACATCTCAAATTAAAATATTGGCATTTAGTATGAATAATGTTTAGAAAATTAATAATTAGAAATGATTACCAATAGTTAGCAATAACTACCACTGCAAATTTGATCTTTGGAAAACATCTAAAAAAGACAAAACATATATAGTCTGCATTTTCAGAAATGAGTTTAGATCATAGACTTAGAAAAGGAAGGCACCTTAGGGACCATGAAGTCTAACTTTTTCACTTTATAGAAGAGATAACTAAGGCCCAAAGAGGCTAAATTGAGATAACTATCTAGCCCAAGGTTAAACATGCAGCAAACATGAGAGGTAGAACTTGATCCTGGGTCTTCCTGACTCTAAGGTCACTGTGCTGCCTTACCCAATTAAAAAAAAAAAGTCATCTGCATCTGTTGCAAGTGATCACCTTCCTAGTTCTCTTTACAGCAATATATTTATATCGAGGTGATTGTACTGACTTAGAATGGTGCCCATTTAGTTCAACAAATTAACTCTGTGTACCCCACTCTAAATGTAAAATATTTGAGGGCAGCAAAAGAATTTTTGCCTTTTTATCTTTAGTGCTTAGAACAGTCTCTGGATCAAACATCTTAATAAATGCTTATTCATTAATTGATGAATTAATGATTGGTATAAGAAATCCTCAAGGGAAGGTGTTCCCTGTCAATATAGATCTGAAACTCCTTCCTAACTAATAGTCTTAAAGAGTTGCTTGGGGAAACAGATTCTCTGTGATTTCCCTTTATGGTGACAGAGAAAGTATTTGTCAGAAGGAGGACTTGATCCTGATTCCAAATCTGGTCTTATATCAAAAAGTCATGCTTATGCTATATGACAGGGGGGAAATGTCTAACTGCTTAAAAAAGTGTAGACTTCATATATCTAGTTGGACACAGATAGATTTCTAAAAATACAATCTTGTTTCTTAATTCTTAGACGTCTGGAAAAACTTTTTTTTCAGTGTTTATTTTTCTGTAATTAGAAGTCTATGAAGTCTGAGCAGAATTGTTGGAGCCTGAGGCTCACAGGTGTAATATCATTGACATATTCCCCACAGCTATAGAATACCTTCTTTTTTTGATATGGTGACCAAAGAATTTGTCTTGTTAATGTAGACTTTATACATTCATTATTTTAGAAGGCTTTTGGGTATGATACAATATGTTTCTTTATAGTTTTGAGATTATGGTTTTAATACTCTAGATTCCATTTCATTTCCATTTCCATAAAAATACATAGGTTAATCTTATTCTAATGAAATAAGGATCATGACTTCTGCACTAAGATGTTCTGGTCAAGAAGGATCCACTGCTTTCTTTGTAATAGTTCTCTTTTTTTGTAAATAGTATTTTTTTTCTATTGCATGTAAAGATAGTTTTCAACATTCATTTGTATAAGATTTTGGGTTCCAAATTTTTCTCCCTCTCTTCCTTCCCTCCCTGTACCCCAAGATGGCAAGCAATCTGATATAGGTTATACACATGCAATCATGGAAACATATTTCCACCTTAGTCATGTTGTGAAAGAAGAAACAGAACAAAAGGGAAAAGCCACCAAAAAAGGTCAAAATACGCTTTGATCTGAATTGAGACTTCATAGTTCTTTCTCTGATGTGGATAGTATTTTCTATCATGAGTCTTTTAGAATTTTCTTAGATCATTGTATTCATGAAAAGAGCTAAGTTAATCATAGCTGTTCAATGAAAAGTCTTACTGTTACTGTGCATAATATTTTCCTGGTTCTTCTCACTTCACTCAGCATCAATTCATGTAAATCTTTCCAGGTGTTTTTTTTTTTCCCTGAAATCCACCTGCTCATCATTTCTTATAGTACAATAGTATTCCATTACATTCATATACCACAACTTGGTCAGCCATTCCCCAACTGATGTGCATTTCCTCAATTTCTAATTCTTTGCCACCACAGAAAGAGCAGCTATAAATATTTTTGTGCACATTCTCTTTGGAATACAGACCTAGTAGTGGTATTGCTGGATGACAGGGTATGCACGGTCTGATTGCCATTTGAGCATAATTCCAAATTGCTCTCCAGAATGGTTGGATCAGTCCACAACTCCACCAAAAATGGATTAGGAATTACGGTTTTTCCACATCTTCTCCAATATTTATCATTTTCTTTTTCTATCATATTAGGTAAGTGGGAGGTAGTACCTTAGAGTCATTTTTAATTTGCATTTCTCTAATCAATGGTGATTTAGAGCATTTTATATGAATGCAGATTTATGTTTTTCATCTGAAAACTTCCTGTTCATATCTATGACCATTTATCAATTGGAGAATGACATATTCTTATAAATTTGACTCAGTCCTCTACATATTTTAGAAATGAGGCCTTTATCAGAAACACTGGCTATAAAAATTGCTTCCCATTTTTCTGCTTTCCTCCTAATCATAGGTTGCATTGGTTTCATTTGTGCAAAACTGTTTCAATTTAATATAATCAAAATTATCCATTTTGCATTTCAGAATGTTCTGTATGTCTTGTTGGTTATAAATTCTTTTCTTTTCCATAGATCTGAAAAATAAAGTATTCCTTGCTCTCCTAATTTGCTTATGTGTCACCCTTTATGTCTAAATAATGTACCCATTTTGACAATATCTTGGTTTAGGATGTGAGATGTTGGGGCAGCTAGGTGGCCCAGTGAGTAGAGCACTGGCCCTGGAGTCAGGAGGACCTGAGTTCAAATCCGGCCTCAGACACTTCACATATTTATTAGCTGTGTGACATTGGGCAAGTCACTTAACCCCAATTGCCCTGCCTTTCCCCCTCCAAAAAAGAAAGGATGTGAGATGTTGGCCTATGCCTAGTTTCCAGGATACTCTCTTCTAGTTTTTGTCGGTGACTTCTTATCCAAAAGCTGGAGTCTTTGGGTTTATCAAACAGTAGATTACTATAGCCATTTATTGCAGAGTCTTGTGTACCTAAATTGTTCTGCTGATCTACCACTCCATTTCTTTGCCAGTACCAAATAGTTTTGATAATTGCTGCTTTATAGTATAGTTTTACATGTGGATTGGTAGACCATCTTCCTTTGCATTTTTTCATGAATTCCCTTGACATTTTTGACCTTTTGTTCTTCCAGTTGAATTTTATTATTTTTTCTAGCTCCATAAAATCATTTTTGTGATTTCTGTTGCTTTTGTTATTGATATGATCAATTATGCAACTAGTTTTCCCAACATTAAACCAGCTCTGAATTCCTAGCATAAATGTCACTTGGTCTTAATGTATCATCCTGTGATGAATTGCTGTAATCTCTTTGCTAATATTTTATTTTAAAAATTTGCATCTATATTAATTAGAGAAATTGGTCTATAATTTTCTTCCTCTGTTTTGGCTCTTCCTGGTTTATGTATTAGCACTATATTTTTATTGTAAAAACAATTTGGCAGGACTCCTTCATTGCCTATTTTTCCAAATAGCTTATATAGTACTGGAATTAATTGTTGTTCAAATGTTTGGTAGAATTCACTTACAAATCCATCTGGCCCTGGAGATTTTTTCTTAGGAAATTGATCGATGGCTTGTTTAATTCCTTTCCCCTCCCCCAACATGGGGTTAAGTATTTTATTTCCTCTTCTGTTAATCTGTGCAAATTATATTTCTTTTGTAAATATTCAAACATTTCACTTGATTGTCAGACTTATTGACATACAGTTGGGCAAAACAGCACCTAATTATGGCTTTAATCTTCTCTTCATTGGTGGTGAATTCACCCTTTTTATTTTTGATACTGGCAATTTGGTTTTCTTTTTTCTTGTTTAATCAAATTAACCAAAGGTTTTTCTATTTCATTAGTTTTTTTCATAAAATCAGCTCTTAGTTTTATTTGTTAGTTCAATAATTTTCTTACTTTCAATTTTATTAATCTCTCCTTTGATTTTCAGAATTTCTAATTTGGTGTTTATTTGGGGATTTTTAATTTGTCCTTTTTTCTAGCTTTTTAAATTGCTTTCCCAATCCATTGATCTGCTCTTTCTCTATTTTATTCATTTAAACATTTAGAGATACAAAATATTCCCTAAGTACTGCTTTGGCTGCATCCCATAAGTTTTGGTATGTTGTCTCATTACCGTCATTCCCTTTGATAAATTTAGTGATTGTTTCTATGATTTGTTGTTTGACCTACTCATTCTTTAGGATTAGATTATTTAGTTTCCAATTAATTTTTAATCTATCTTTTCATGGCCATTTATTACATACAATTTTTATTGCATTATAATCTGAAAAGGATGTATTTAATATTTCTGCCTTTCTGCATTCGATTGTGAGGTTTTTGATGTCTTAATACATGGTCAATTTTTGTGTAGGTGCCATGTACTGTGGAGAAAAAAGGTATATTCCTTTCTATCCCCATTTAGTTTTCTAATGAGGTCTATCATATCTAACTTTTCTAAAATTCTATTCACCTCCTTAACTTCTTTCATGTTTATTTTGTGGTTTGATTTATCTAATTCCGAGTGGGGGAGTTTCAGGACTCCCACCAGTATAATTTTGTTGTCTCTTTCTTCCTGTAACTCACTTAACTTCTCCTCTAAGAATCTGGATGCTATACCACTTGGTGCATGTATGTTTAGTATTGATATTACTTCATTGTCTATGGTGTCTTTTAGCAAGATATATTTTCCTTCCTTGTCCATTTTTATTATATATATATATATATATATATATATATATATATATATATATATATATATATATGTATATATATATTTTGCTTTTTCTTTGCCTGAGATCAGAATTGCTCCCCTGTTTTTTTTTTATTTCAGCTGAAGCATAATATATTCTGTTCCAGCCTTTTACCTTTACTCTGTGTGTATCTCTGCTTCATATGTGTTTCTTGTAGATAACATATTGTAGGATTCTGGTTTTTAACCCACTCTGCTATCTGCTTCCATTTTATGGAAGAATTGAATCCATTCATATTCACAGTTATGATTACTAATTGTATTCCCCTCCATCTTCTTTTCCCCTAGTTATACTTTTCTCTCTCTCTACTTTCACCTACTCCCTCCTCACCAGTGTTTTGCTTTTGACCACTGCCTCCCTCAATCTTACCTCCCTTCTATCAGCCCCACCATTTTCTTTTCCCCTTCCTCTCCTACCTCCATGAAGGGTAAGACAGATTTATTTACCCAACTGTGTATGTATGCTACTCCCTCTTTGAGCCACATCCAATGAGAGTAAGGTTCAAAGAATGCTCATGCCCTCTCTTCTTTCTTTCTATTGTAATTGGTTTTTTATGCTGCTTCATGTGATCTAATTTATCCCTTTCTGCCTCCCCTTTCCTCTTCACCCAGTACAATCCTTTTTTTCACTCTTTAATTTTTTTATCATCATATCAAATTCAATTTATACTTTCATCCTCTTTCTAAGTTTACTCCTTCTAACTGGCCTAATAGAGATACAGTTCAAAAGAGTTACAAATATCATCTTCCCATGCAGGTTTGTAAACAATTTAGCCTTATTAAATACATGTTGTTGTTGCTGTTATCATTGTTTTCTTTCCTGTTTACCTTTTTATGTTTCACTTGAGTCTTGTATGTGAAAGTAAATTCTTTTGTTTAGCTCTGGTCTTTTTATGAGGAAATTTAGAAAGTCCTCTATTTCACTGAATGTCTATCTTTTCCCCTGAAAGATTATGCTCAATTTTACTGGGTGGTTGACTCTTGGTTGTAATCCAAGTTCCTTTGCCTTCTGAATATCATAATCCAAGGCCTCTGATCCTTTAATGTTAAAGCTGCTAAATCCTGTGTAATTCTGACTGTGGCTCCCCAATATTTGAATTGTTTCTTTCTGGCTTCTAGCAGTATTTTCTCCTTGACCTGATAATTCTGGAATATGGCTACAATATTCCTTGGAGTTTTCTTTTTGGGATCTCTTTCGAGAAGTAATTGGTGGATTCTTTCAATTTCTATTGAAATTCTCTGGTTCTAGAATATTAGGGTGGTTTTCCTTGATAATTTCTTAAAAGATGATCTCTAGGCTCTTTTTTTAAACATGGCTTTCATGTAGACTGTAATTCTTAAACTTTCTCTCCTGGATCTATTTTCCATGTCAGTTATTTTTCCAAAGAGGTATTTTACCTTTTGTTCTATTTTTTCATTCTTTTGATTTTGTTTGACTGATTCTTGATTACTCATAGAGTCATTAGCTTCCACTTGCCCAAATCTAATTTTTAAGGAATTATTTTCTTCAGTTAGCTTTTGTACCTCCTTTTCCATTTGGCCAATTCCACTTTTGAAGAACTGCTTTCTTCAGTCAATTTTTGTGTTTCCTTTTCCAAGCTGTTGATTCTTTTTTTTTTTCATAATTCTCTTGCATAAATCTTTTCCCAATTTTTCTTCTCTTTCTTACTTGATTTTTAAAATCCTTTCTATGCTCTTCCAAAAGGACATTTTTGGGCTTGAGGTCAATAGATATTTCCCTTTGAGCCTTTGCATATTGGCATTTTGACATTGTGTCCTCTTCTGAGTTTGTGTTTTGATCTTCCCTGTTGCCACTGTAGCTTCTATTGTCGGGGCTTTTTTTGTTTCTTCACTCATTTTTAAAAGTTTAGTTCCACTCCTTGGGTACAAGGGCCCCTGCCCACAGCTTCTCATACTGAGGGCCAGGGCCTGGTCACTGGCTTTCTGCTCTTGGGCCTCTGAGGTCTCTAGGGACTCTGGGGCAGGTAGCTTGCCCACTATGCTAGGGTGGCACAGCCTAGTGACACCTGTTGTGCCCTAGGTTCCATGGCTGGCAGTTAGCTTGCTGACCTTGGGCTGGAGGCCTCACAGCTGGCCTGCTGTGCCACTAGTCTGTTCAGCCCAGACTGCAGTGGCTTGATCTGTGCTATGGCTAAGAGCCTCCCACTGGCTTGCCTGGAGACAGCTTGCACTAGGCTGAGCTGCCTTTTTACCCAAGTGATACAGACCTTTCCTGAAATTCTTCTAAGTTATCTTGGGTTGGAAAACTGTTTCACTGTTTTTTTGTGGATTCTGTTGCTCCACAATTTTTTAGAGGCTTGATTTAATGGATTTTGGGGGAGGAGGAGTAGGCTAGTTTTCTGAGGGAAACTGAGGAGAGCTCAAGCAATTTCTTAGCTTCTTTCTGCCATTTTGACCCTGCTGCTCCTTCCCTCCCCCCCATGTTTCCTTGTTTTTTAAAAAAATATTTTATTATTTATTTAATATTTTTAGTTTTCAGCATTGATTTCAACAAGATTTTAAGTTACAAATCTTCTCCCCATTTCTACCCTCACCCCCATTCCAAGATGGCATATATTCTGATTGCCCCATTCTCCAGTCAGCCCTCCCTTCTGTCACACCACTCCCCCACCATCCCCTTTTCCCTTACTTTCTTGTAGGTCAAGATAGATTTCTATGCCCCATTGCCTGTATATCTTATTTCCCAGTTGCATGTAAAAACAACTTTTTTTTGAACATCTGCTTTTAAAACTTTGAGTTCCAAATTCTCTCCTCTCTTCCCTCCCCACCCACCCTCCCTAAGAAGGCAAGCAATTAAACATAGGCCACATGTGTATCATTATGCAAAACCCTTCCACAATACTCATGTTGTGAAAGACTAACTATATTTTGCTCCCTCCTCTCTGGTCCCCCTTTATTCAATTTTCTCCCTTGACCCTGTCCCTTTATGGAAGTATTTGCTTTTGATTACCTCCTCCCCCTATCTGCCCTCTCTTCTATCATCCCCACTTTTTTATCCCCTTACCCTTCTTTCCTGTGGGATAAGATACCCAATTCAGTGTGTAAGTTACTCCCTCCTCAAGTTGAACCTGATGAGAGCAAAATTCGCTCATTCGCCCTCACCTTCCCCCTCTTCCCTTCCACTGATCTGCTTTTCCTTGCCACTTTTATGTGAAATAATTTATCCCAATCTCTCTCTCTCTTTCTCCCTCTCTCAATATATTCCTCTCTCATCTCTTAAATTATTTTTTTTAGATATCATCCCTTCATATTCAACTCACCCTGTGCCCTCTGTGTATATATAAACATATATACATGTACACACACATATGTATATGTATATATATACATATATATACATGTGTGTGTGTGTGTGTGTGTATTCCCTTCAGCTACCCTAATACTGAGGTCTCACGAATTACACACATCATCTTTCCATGTAGGAATGTAAACAAAACAGTTCAACTTTAGTAAGTCCCTTGTGATTTCTCTTTCTTGTTTACCTGTTCATGCTTCTCTTGATTCTTGTGTTTGAAAATCAAATTTTCTATTCAGCTCTGGTCTTTTCACTGAGAAAGCTTGAACGTCCTCTATTTTATTGAAAATCCATGTTTTTCCCTGGAGCATTATAATCAGTTTTGCTGGGTAGGTGATTCTTGGTTTTAATCCTAGCTCCATTAACCTCTGGAATATAATTTTCCAAGCCCTTCGATCCCTTAATGTAGAAGCTGCTAGATCTTGGGTTATTCTGATTGGGTTTCCACAATATTCAAATTGTTTCTTTCTGGCTGCTTGCAGTATTTTCTCCTTGATCTGGGAGTTCTGGAATTTGGTGACAATATTCCTAGGAGATTTCTTTTTGGGATCTATTTGAGGAGGCAATCGATTGATTCTTTCAATTTCTATTTTGCCTTCTGACTCTAGAATATCAGGGTAGTTCTCCTTGATAATTTCTTGAAAGATGATATCTAGGCTCTTTTTTTGATCATGGCTTTCAGGTAGTCCAATAATTTTTAAATTCTCTCTCCTGGATCTATTTTCCAGGTCAGTGGTTTTTCCAATGAGATATTTCACATTGTCTTCCATTTTTTCATTCCTTTGGTTCTGTTTTATAACATCTTGATTTCTCATAAAGTCACTAGCTTCCACTTGCTCCAATCTAATTTTTAAAGTAGTATTTTCTTCAGTGGTCTTTTGGACCTCCTTTTCCATTTGGCTAATTCTGCCTTTCAAGGCATTCTTCTCCTCATCGGCTTTTTGGAGCTCTTTTGCCATTTGAGCTAGTCTATTTTATAAGGTGTTGTTTTCTTCAGTGTATTTTTCAGTATTTTTTTGGGTCTCCTTTAGCAAGTCATTGACTTGTTTTTCACGGTTTTCTCGCATCCTTCTCATTTCTCTTCCCAATTTTTCCTCTACTTCTCTAACTTGCTTTTCTAAATCCTTTTTGAGCTCTTCCATGGCCAGGGACCAGTTCATGTTTTTCTTGGAGGTTTCTGTTGTAGGTTCTTTGACTTTGTTGACTTCTTTAGGCTGTATGTTTTGATCTTCTTTGTCACCAAAGAAAGAATGCACAGTCTGAGACTGAATCTGGGCACATTTTCGCTGCCTGGCCATATTCCCAACCAACTAACTTGACCCGTGAGTTTTTCAGTGGGGTAAGACTGCTTGTATACTAACGAGTTCTGTGTTCCACGTTTGGGGGGGGAGGTGCCAGCTCTGTCACACCAGCACTACTCCTTCCCCAAGAACCCCCATCCTGGACTGGGCTTAGATCTTCAGCAGGCTGTGCACTCCTGCTCTGATCAGCCACTTAATTCCTCCCACCAGGTGGGCCTGGGGCCAGAAGCAGCAGCAGCTGTAGCTGCCCCACCACTGCTGTCCCAGGGGCTGGAAGCTGAACCGCAAACTCCTTCCACTCCTGCAGCTTTTCCCACTAACTTCTCTGCTGTCTTTGGTGTTTGTGGGTTGAGAAGTCCGGTAACTGCCGCAGCTCACTGATTCAGGGCGCTAGGGCCCTCTCCGCCTGGCTCCTGGTTTGTTTGGTCTGCGCTGCTCACACTGGGCTGTGCTCCGCTCTGCTCCCAGCTGCCAGCTCCCAGCTGCCAGCTCCGTGTGGGATAGACCTCACCCAGAGACCATCCAGGGTGTCCTGGGCTGGAGCCCTGCTTCCCTCTGCTCTTTTGTGGGTTCTGCAGCTCTAGAATTGGTTCAGAGCCATTTTTTATACGTTTTTGGAGGGACTCGGCAGGGAGCTCACGCTGGTCCCTCCTTTCGAGTCGCCATCTTGGCTCCACCCCCGTCCAATAATTTTTAAATCATCTCTTCTGGATCTATTCTCCAGGTCAGTGGTTTTTCCAATGAGATATTTCACATTGTCTTCCATTTTTTCATTCTTTTGGTTCTTTCGGTTTTATAATATCTTGATTTCTCATAAAGTTACTAGCTTCCACTTGCTCCAATCTAATTTTTAAGGTAGTATTTTCTTCAGTTTTCTTTTGGACCTCCTTATCCATTTGGCTAATTCTGCCTTTCAAGGCATTCTTCTCCTCATTGGATTTTTGGAGCTCTTTTGCCATTTGTGTTAGTCTATTTTTTAAGGGGTTATTTTCTTCAGTATTTGTTTGGGTCTCTTTTAGCAAGTCATTGACTTGTTTATCATGGTTTTCTTGCATCACACTCATTTCTCTTCCCAACTTTGCCTCTATTTGTCTTATTTGCTTTTCCAAATCCTTTTTGAGCTCTTCCATGTCTTGAGAACAATTCATGTTTTTCTTGGACGCTTTCGATGTAGGCTCTTTAACTTTTTTGACTTCTTCTGTGTGTATGTTTTGGTCTTCTTTGTCACCAAAGAAAGATTCCAAAGTCTGAGTCTGAATCTGAGTCTGTTTTTGCTTCCTGGCCATGTTCCCAGCCAACTACTTGACCCTTGAGCTTTTTGTCGGGGTATAACTGCTTGTAGAGTAGAGAGTACTTTGTCCCAAGTTTGAGGGGCTATGCTGCTGTTTTCAGAGCTACTTCTACATAGCAAGCTCTGCCACACCAGTTCTCCTTCCCCCCCAAGAACTGCCACCCAGGATTTCAGCCCAGATCTAGGCAGGGTGAAGCAGGTTTTGCACTCCCACTCTAATCCACCACTTAATTCCTCCCACAGGGTGGGCCTGGGGCCAGAAGCAACTGCAGTTGTAGCTCTGGAAGCAGCCTCAGAGCTGCACCACTTCTGCTGCCCCCAGAGTTGTGGCCTACCATGAATTCCTTTCACTCAGTCCTCTGTTGTCTTTGGCATTTGTGGGTTGAGAAGTCTGTTAATTGCCACAGCTCACTGATTCAGGGCCCTACGGCCTATTCCACCTGACTCCCAGTCTGTTTGGTCCTGGCTCAGCCCATACTAGGCTCTGCTCTGCTCCACTCCCAGCTCCATGTGATCCCTTCCCAGTGACCATCTAGGCTGTCCTGAGCTGGAGCCCTGCTTCCTGCTGCTATTTTGTGGGTTCTAAAGCTCTATTTGTTTAGAGCCATTTTTATAGGTGTTTGGAGGGACCTGGGGGATAGGTCCCTGCTTTCCAGCCACCATCTTGGCTCTGCCCCCAACTCCACCCTCCAATGGTGCCTTTTTTAAAAAAAATATGGAAAAAGCCAACAATGAAAGCCATTTGCCAGAATCTTTTCCCCTTTGAAAAATTAAGCTATGACATCTTCCAAAACCCCCACCCTCTAATGCTTTTATTTAGATTCAATATGTCTTTAAACAGGTAGCTTATCATCTGAAGTGAGTATCATCAAGTTTTCAAGTTTCCTTTTTGTTATTCTCCTTGTCTGGTTGCTTATTATTTCTCTATACAATTCAGGACAATCAAGCCTTTCTAAGACTGTTCTACTTTAATTGAAATCATTTTCCTGCTTACCATGAATTAAAGGGGAAAAAGAAAAGAAAGCAAATTTTAATCAGGTCACATTAGTAAAAAGATTGCAAATTCCATTAAATCACAGATGATTCTTCAAATGATTGCTTGTTTAGAAGTTGATGTAAGGTTGAATGTGTCGTTCCCAAATGAACCTGGCAAGCTGTGTTTGACCTTAAGTTACTTGGTTGTGGCAAGAATGACCAAAAGGTCATTTTTTTAATTTAAAAGTCTTTAGAATTGACCATTTGATTTTGGTACATAATTGTAATGGAATATTGTTATATTGAAAGGATGAATCTGACTATGAAAAAGTATGAGAAAATTTACATGAACTGATACAAAGTAAGGAAAACAAATTCAGGAAACCAATACACACAATGGCTATAGCAATATGGAAGGAAAAAAGAAAACAATTGAAAACAAATGCTAGGAAATGACAATGACCAAACTTATGATCATCACGCCCATCACTACATAGAGATGGTTCAGTGCTATCCTTGGACTTGGAATCCTGAGTCTGAATCCTGCCTTAGACACTGACTACCTATGTGAACTTGGGCTGGTCACTGAAATTATTGATCCCTCAGTTTCCTTATCTGCAAAATAGGGATAAGAATAGTATATTCTTTGGAGAGTTGTTCTGACCATCAATTGAATCAATATGCAAAGTATTTCACAAATATTAGTATGTTATATAAATGCTAGTTACCATAACAACTACTACTACTACTACCACTACTACTACTACTGTTACTACTACTACTACTATGAGTTATGTGAAGACACCTTTTTTCATTTATTTAGAGGAATAGGAGAATCTGAGTGTGAAACAATGTAAAATAAGACTTTTTAAATTTTAAGTAGTTTTTCCTTTGTTATAGAGAAGATATTCTAGGAGGAAGGCAAAGCAATACACTGGGAAATATAGATGATACAAAAGCAATAGATATCAATATTTGTTTTAAAATTTTAAATACAATTTGATAGAGCTAATTAGATTCATTTCCCCCTTAACTGATAGGAAAATAAAACTATGGAGTGGAATGAAATAAGGAGACATGATGATAATATACTACAAAACTTTTAGAGATATGTAATGCATTGTCACTGCCACATCTTTGTAAATTTTCCAATGATTGACTCTAGCCAAAATAATTCATTACCAGGTGGCTAATCCTTTGATAGTGAGTGTGTTTGAATTGAGCATACAGTATATCCTTCAGCTTTTCCAGATTTTCAAATCCAACTAGTGTTTGAACCCCTATTTGTATACTCTCAAGAACTCCAGGTCACTATAATGAGGCATGACAGCAAAATATTGGAGGAGAAGGATGACATAAACAACAAAACTAAATTTCATTTACCTAAAATTTGAGAATTATAAATCACTTTATATACATTATCTCACTAAACTTTCATAACAATGTAAAGTGTAAGGGATACGTGTCATAATCCACACTTAAGAGATAGTTATAAAATGATTTATTATTGTCAAATATATAAAATATAGAGAAACATGTGTATCTAAATTATCATGCTCCATTAAAGTAATTAGTTTTTACTAGTACAGCACTGAGTCCAATAATGGTATCACTGCTTGAAACAGTTTTGGAATTGTTTGGGAATTGTTTTCCATTGGAAAGCACAAAAGAAAAATCAGTCCCACTACTCTATTTGCTTCTGACCACTGCTTCCCTTATTTTGCCCTCATCTGTAAACAAGAGAAAAGTTAAGGAGATGAATTGAACTTTAGAAAAGTTAGATATGGTAGATTTCTGGAGGATATTGAATGGGAATAGAAAGGAATAAACTTTTTCTCAGCTATATATAGCATCTTCACAAAAACTGACCATGTATTAGGGTATAAAAACCTTACAAGCAAATACAGAGAAGCAGAAATATTAAATTCATGTTTTTCAACCACAATACAATAAAATTATATTCAATAAAGGCCCTTGGAGGCATAAAATTAATTGGACGCTAAATAATCTAATCCTTAAGAAATGAGTGAATCAAAGAATAAACCACAGAAACAATAATTTCACTAAAGATAACAACAATGAGATATTATACTAAAACTTGAGGGATACATCTAAAGTGGTAATAGGGGAAAACTTACATCTCTCAGCAGTTATAAAGAGCAATGAATTGTGGATTCAAGTTAAAAAAAACTAGACAAAGAACAAATTAAAAATCTCCTATTAAACACCAAAAGAGAAATCTTGCAAATCCAAAAGACAGATTGAAAGTTCAAAAAAGTAACTGAACTAATAAATAAGACAAGAAGTTACTTTTGTGAGAAAAATAATAAAATATATAAACTGTTAATGTGATTTTTTTCTTGGAGGCAATCACAATTAAGTGACTTGCCTATGATCACACAGCTAGTAAGGTCTGAGGCCAAGTTTGAACTCAGGTCCTCCTGACTCAAGGACCAGTGCTCTATTTACTGTGCCACCTCACTGCCCCAAGGTAATTTTTTTTAAAGAAGAAAAGCAAATTACAAGTAGCAAAAATGAAAATATTGAACATACCACCAATGAAGACAAAATTAAAGCTATTATAAGAAAGCATTTTACCCAATTATATGCCAATAAAACTGACAATCTAATTGAGAGGGATAAATATTTACAAAAATATAAATTGTTCATATTAACAGAAGAGGAAAGCAAAATTCATTTAAAATGATGGCAGACAATATAAAATACTTAGAAGTCTACCTGCCGGGCTAAACCTAAGAACTATATGTATACAATTACAAAACACTTTTCACAAAAATAAAGACAGTTAAACTATTCAATTGATAATTGCTCATGAGCCAATATAATCAAAATAAAATTCCACTAAAATTGATTTACTTATTTCGATCCATAACGATAAATCTACCAAAGAATTATTTTGTAGATCCAGAAAAAAAAAACATTACAAAGTGATAATCATCAAAATATTCTGGCACCTTTTCAGAAATAGAGTAGTGGATCAGTGGAATGTATTAGGTACACATTACACAGAAATAAATGATTATAGTAATCTGGTGTTTGATAAACCTGAAGATCCAAAATTTGGGGGCAAAAACTCAGAGTTTGATAAAAATTTCTGGGAAAACTGGAAAGCAGTGTGGCAGAACCTAGGTATAGTCCAATATCTCATACCATATGCCAAGATAAGGTCAAAATGGGTACACAATTGAGACTTAAAGAGTGATACCACAAGCAATTAGGAAAGTATGGAAAATTTTGCCTGTTATATCTTTGGATATGAAAGAAGAATTTCTGACCAAACAAGAGATTTTCAGAAGAATTGTACTGTAATTTCTAAACTAAACTAATGCAGAAGGACAGAAAAAATGGTAGTACTTTTTTATAAAATAAAGTTTTCAAGGGGGTTTCTCTAAAGGAAATCAATCTTTTTTGGGGAAGTATAAGCTCTTGTATTTTTGCTTAAAAACGTTGCTTCAAAATCATAACCAATATAATGGATCACAGATATACTTCCTTGGAGTGTAGATACAAACTCAGACACCTTGTTGAATGAATGAAACTCAAAACTCAAGATAGGAACTTGAAAACCAAAAATGAAGGTGAGCAAAAGTCAAGACCATCACTGGCAGGAAGCAAGATCAAAATCAAAACAGATTCAAGCCCCAAAGCACAGATTCTAAATATTAAAACTATTTCAGGAAATTAAATGTCTCTGAGAAAAACAGGTTAGAAATATCTAAGTTTTTAAAAACTAAAGAAAAATTTTCAAAGTTTACTTTTCTTGCCCTGCAGTTTTCTTTTCTTTGAGGAGGTATTAAAAATACCCAGGTCCCACTTGAGATTTATCACAAATATGTTTTGGGTTTCTCATGAAAAGAGCAGAAAAAAAGAAGCAGCCCATCATTTCTTATCAACAAAAATATGCTTATAAGCAGCTAGTTGAAAAGTGAGGAAATTTTTTTAAACAACTTTCAAAATTAAGTTCAAAACAGTAAGAATATTCTGTTCCCCTCAGTGAAAACATTCACCATGATAACAGGATTTAATCAGTTTGCCTGAGGAGTTAAATAGAAAATCTAACTGAAAAAGCAAAGAAACAAGATTGTTTACCACTTTAATAACAATAATAAAATTACAAACAAATTCAAAAGTGAAATTAATTTTTGAAAGTAAACTTTTTTTTTAAAAAAAGGAAGTTATCATGGAAAATGTAAATTCTGATGAACTTAACAGGATATCACTCATGGAATAACCTACAGTCTGCTATAGTTGAGAAAGAAAATTTGTACATACACACACACACACACACACACACACACACATACACACACAAAATTTTAAACATTTTCAGGTGATTTTAAGGAAGCAAAAAGAGGAAGGGATATAAATATTAACTGTTTATAAATAGTAAAAATTGAGGGGTGGAACCAAGATGGCAGAGAGAAGGCAAGGACTCACCTTAGCTCTCCCCAAGCCCTTCCAAAGACCTTTAAATAATGCCACAAAACAAATCTTGGAGTGGCAGAACTTAGAAAAAGATGGGGCAAAAAATTTTTCCAGTCCAAGACAACTTAAAAATTTGACAGAAAATGTCTGTTGTGTTGGGGTAAGGGTGAAGCATAGTCCAATGCAGGCCATAACAGCACAAACCAGGCCCCAGCAAACTAGAAGTAGGCCTTGCAAATGAATGAATCAGAAGCTACAGCAGTTGCTTCCATTGCTCTCAGCCCACAGAAAGTAAAGAGGTCAAATGACTGGTCAGAAATACATTACAGGGGTCTCTTTGCTAGCACTGAGGCAGGACTCTGTTGCTTTGCTCATATGCTGATCCAGGTCATAGTCCTGGGTGGCAGTCCCAGGGTAAAGAGGATCACTAGCACAGCAGAGGTTATGGTCACAATTGAGGAGGGACCCTCATCACAGTTCCAAGGCAGAAAAGGATGTTTGTGGTCACTCAAGACCGAAGCACAGGCCAGAAGAGGAGTAAATGCACCTCTCCTTAGATCATACCACCTTGGATAAACTGAAAACTTACAGGGCCCTAGAATTATCTCTGAAAATAGCTGCACAGAACCTCTAAAGTTTGGGACCATGTAAACTACCCCTGGAAGCAGAGTCCCACTTTAGCGAAGTCAAGCAATAGGTGGGGAAAACAAGTAAAGAACAGAAAAAAATGACCATAGAAAGTTACTATGTTGATAAGATCAATACCCACATTCAGAAGAAGACAGTAAAGTCAAAATTCCTGCATCCAAAGACTCCAAGACAAAGATGAATTGGTCTCAGTCCCTGGAAGAGCTCAAAAAAGATTTTTAAGATGAAGTAAGAGATGTAGAGGAAAAATTGGGAAGAAAAATGAGAATGATACAAGAAAATCATGAAAAAAAGAATCAATAGCTTGGTAAAGGAGGCACAAAAAATACTGAAGAAAATAATACCTTTAAAACAGACTAGAAAATGGTAAAAGACATTCAAAAAGCCAATAAGGAGAAGAATGCCTTAAAAACAGAATCAGCCAAATGGAAAAAGAGGCACGAATATTTACTAAAGAAAAGAACTCATTAAAAAAAATAATTGGCCAAATGGAAAAGGAGGTACAAAACCTCACTGAAGAAAATAATTCCTTAATAATTAGAATTGAAGAAGTGGAAGCTAAGGATGCTATGAGAAATCAAGAAACAATAAAACAAAATCAAAAGAAGGAAAAAGAAAACAATGTGAAATATCTTACAAGAAAAACAACTGACCTTCAAAACATATCCAGGAGGAATAATTTTCAAATTATTGGACTTCCATGATCAAAAACAAAGATCCTAGACATCATCTTTCAAGAAATTGTCAAGGAAAACTGCCCTGATATTCTAGAAGCAGAGGGTAAAATAGAAATTGAAAGAATTCACTGATCACCTCCTGAAAGCGATTCCAAAATAAAAGCTCCCAGGAATATTGAAGTCAAATTCCAGAGTTCCCACATTAAGGAGAAAATATTGCATACCAAGCATCCAGAAAGAAACAATCCAAGTACTGTGGAGCCACAGTCAAGATAACACAAGATTTAGCAGCTTCTATCTTAAAGGATCAGAGGGCTTGGAAGTTATTCTGGAGGGCAAAGGAGCTAGGATCACAACCAAGAATCACCTACCCAGCAAAACTGAGTATAATCCTTCAAGTGGAAAAAATGGATATTCAATGAAGTAGAGGACTTTCAAGCATTCCTTATGAAAAGACTGGAGCTAACTAGAACATCTGACTTCCAAATACAAGGCTCAAGAGAAGCATAAAAAGGTAAACAGGAAAGGTAGATCATAAAGGACTAAATAAGGTTAAACTGTTTACATTCCAATATGGGAAGATGATACTTGTAACTCATAAGAACTTTCTCATTATTAGGGTAAATTGAAGGAGTATATACAGACAGAGGGCACTGGTATGAATTGAATATGATGGGATGATATCTCTAAAAGTAAAATTAAGGGGCAAGAAAGAGGATTGCACTGGGAGAAAGGGAAAGAGAGAGGTAGAATGGAGTAAATTATCTTATAAAAAAGAGGCAAAAAAGAGCTATTATGATGGAGGGGAGCATAGGGAAGGTGCTGGAGGAAAAGCTTTTACAGTGGAAGGGAAGAGGAGGGAGTTGAGGATGAATGAGATAACCTTTATCTTATCAGAAGTGGTTCAAAATGAAAGGGAGTAACATACACATGCAATTGCATGGATTAAGAGAAAAGGGAGTGTTCATAAAAGGAAGGATAGATTGGGGGAGGCATTAGTCAGAAGCAAAACACTTTTGAGGGGAACAGGGTGAAAAGAGAGAGAGAATAGAATAAATCAGAGGAAAATAGGATGGAGGGAAATACAGTTAGCAATCATAACTGTGAAAAAAATTGGGAAGCAAGTTTCTCTGAAGACCACATCTCAGAGAAATGACTCAAATCTATTAAAAAAATGAGCTATTCCCCAATTGAAAAATGATCAAAAATAAGCAATTTTCAGATGAAATAAAGCTATCTATAGAAATATGAAAAAAATTTTCTAACTCATAATTGATTGGAGAAATGGAAATTAAAACAATACTGTAGAACTACCTCACACCTATTAGATTGACTAATGGGACAGAAAAGGAGAATGATAAATGTAGGAGGAGATGAGGGAAAATTGAGACACTAATATAATGTTGATGGAATTGTGAACTGATTCAACCATTATGTAGAGCAATTTGAACTATGCTCAAATATTTATAGCAGCTCTTTTCTGGTGGCAAAGAATTGGAAGTTGAGGGAGTGCTCAATCCATTGGGGAATGGATGAATAATTTGTGATACATGATTGTGATGGAATGCTATTGTAGTATAAGAAATTCTGAGCTAGATGCTCTCAGAAAAACCTGAAGAGACTTACATAAACTGATGCAAAGTGAAATGAGTAGGACCAGGAGAACTTGTACATAGTAATAACAATATTGTAAGATGATCAACTGTGAATGACTTAGTTATTCTCAGCAATACAATGATCTAAGAAAACTTTAAAGGACTTACCATGAAAAAATGTATCAATCTTCAGAGAAAGAACTGATGGAGTCTGAATACATATACTTTTTTATTTTAATTTTCTTGGGTTTTTATTTTGGTCTATTTTCTTTTATAACAGGACTGTTATGAAAATATATTTTGCATGATTACACATGTATAATTTATATCAAATTGCTTGCCTTCTCAATGAAGGGGATGGGGAAGGAGGAAAAAAATTTGGGACTCAATTTTAAAAATGAATATTGAAAATTATTTTTACATGTAATTGGGGAAAAATAAAATATTAAATAAATAGTAAAAACTTACTAGATTGAAAAAAAATGTTCCCCTTTTTGTATGGTCTTTTTAGGAAAACAGCAAAATTGAAATGTAGGAGGCAAAATGACTTACATCCTATACTCAGACACCATCTATATAAAGTGGACTTCACTATTGAATAAACTTGACTCTATATATATTATAAAATTGACTAAGAGATACTTAATATGAACCAAATTAAATGGAAAATAATTTGAAATTAAATTGAATATAATTTAAATGAAAAAATGTTTGTATACATATAGTCACATTACATGTGTATATACATATGTGTGTACATGTATGTGTATAAATATGTATGTATACTAATTGTTTAACTCTTCTATATATGTGGTTTCTAATTATAGAAACTCTGGGTGTGTGCGTGTGTGTGTGTGCATGTGTGTGTGTGTGCATGTGCCCAATTGATAGGTCTATACTTTCCTTCTAGCTATTTTTCATTACAGAAGTATTGTTATAACTCTTTTTGTATATATGGAAGCTTTCCTTTATATGGTAGCTGACCTTGATGCCATTTTCTTGCTTGTTGATGGTATCTGACATTGCTGAAAACATCATGCTAAAAAGCATAGGAGGAAGTATACAACCCTGTTGTATTCCACTGGTGACTGGGAAAGTGTGAGAGCATTCTCTACTCTCCAGAATCTGAGTGAGCATACTATGATCAAACTGACATTCATTACTAATGAACTTCTCCAGACACCCAAATTTTGCCATAATCTTCCACAAGCCCTCATGACTAACAGTATCAAAGGTCTTGGTCAGATTAATGAATGTTTTGTACAACCTCTGTTCTGCTCCTGGCATTTCTCCTGGAGTTGTCATTTCCTCGGCCCTTTTTAAAGTCACACTGGCTCTCAAGTAGATGACCATCTTCCAGATAAAGGATCAAACTATGAATGAGGGCTCTGGCAAGAATCTTGCCAGGAATGACTAAGAGAGACTACTCCCCTCTCCACCCCCACTGTGATTGTCACAGGACAACCTATTTCCTTTTACTTTATGCTAGGGTCTTGACCAGCAAGTTGCCCTATCTCAGTACGCAATGATGAGGCGGGAGCAAAGATGGTTATAACTCCGATTTATTGGCAGACATTATCCAGTTTTATAGGGTTTTGCACTACATAAGCAGAAGCAGGTGTTCAAGGGGTAAGGGGATGAGAGCATGGGAAGATCGATATCTGGTGGGAAGAATCTGGATTATTGTAAACTATGTTGCCTACAAGCGTATGGGAAAAACTAGGGTTGTGGTAAGGTGGTTTCCATAGGAGTATGGGAACAGGATGGGGTGCTGTCCTACAGTATCTATGGAGGCATGGGAAGGCTCAGGCATGTAGCCAGCTGATATCAGAGCTGTATGAGCTATGTGAGGCACGGGGCAGGATTCCCTTGTAAAGTATCAAAGAAGTTCCCATTAATTAAAGCATGTTTGTGTTAGGCACTGGTTCAAGAGCATTAGGTAGTGGCCAACTGTGTTCCTCCTACTGGGCTTGTGAGTCCTTGGTGGATGGACTCTGCCTGCATGAGAAAGGATGGCTATCAGAGCAGGAGGGGGGGCTGCTAGGGGGGCTGCTAGGGACGGAAGTCTTTCCTCCAGGAGCCTACCATTCCAACTCCTACTAAGCGTGTCTGGTATTACCCAGGAAACAGGCCAAGTGCTAGGGTCCGAGCAGCCCCGGGGGCAGCACTAACTCCCTACAACTTTACAGAGACATACAATGGACACATGCTTGAACCTGGGAGATTTCTGCTAACTTTTGTATGAGCAGTGAACCCCTTGTCTTGTAAATCTCAGTTGGAATAAAATCAGCACCAGGTGTTTTGCCACACAAGAGGAGTCTAACAGCATACAAAACTTTTTCTTCAGTTGGAAGTTCAGATGGAAAGAAATGACTTCAACTTGAAGTATGTGGTCAATGGCTTCAACATGGATTGATTATTATTTATTGACAATGATATGGAAGTATTCAGCCCATCTCTCCAGGATCATGTCCTTATCACTAATCAACGTGGCTGACATCAGTACTAATTATAGCCTTAAGGGCATCATAAAAGTGTTTTGGATTGTTACCATCAGTGCAAAACCGAATTTTATCTGCCTTCCTACTGCATCTCTCTAAGCTTCACTTGCACTTTACTTTTGATGATGTTAAAGACTAACTTCTTAGAAATGAATGAACTATCCTGCTGGCAAACCCTATGGAGTTCTCATTTTTCATTTAGCAGCTTCTGAATTTCTCCATCATTTTTGTCAAACTAATCTTGATGTTTGTGAGTAAATGAGCAAATGCAGTGCTGTACACCCAATCTCTGAAAGCTGCCCATTCTATTTCTCTTCCACTATTGCCAGCCATACGTTGGCTCAGTTTGCCCTCCAAGTTAGTAACAAACCATTCATGGGGGAATGAGCCCTCTAATCCGCTGATATCAAGTCTTCTGATAGTTGTCTTGACTTGGGGTCACCATTTTTGTTAAATGCAAATGTTTAGGTTTGTTTTTTTTTTTGGAGAGGGGAAGGTAGGTCAATTGGGGTTAAGTGACTTGCCCAAAGTCACACAGCTAATAAGTGGGTCAAGTGTATGAGGCCAGATTTGAACTCAGGTCCACCTGACTCCAGGGCCAATGCTCTACTCGCTATGCCACCTAGCTGCCCTACAAATATTTAGTTTTAAGAGGATAAGTGTATGATGGGTCTAGCACTCTGCACCACACACCACCTTTATCTCTCTCATATCCTGTCTGTATGTCCTCCTTACAATAACATAGTCTATTAAATGTCAATGTTTTCTGCGAGGATGGATTCATGAAGTTTTATTGCAAATAGGTAACATAATACAAGGTTGTTGATGATCTCATAAGATGCACAAATCTTCAGTAGTAAGTGACCATTGCTGTTGTCATTGCTGTTGCTATCTCTGACTCCATTCCTCCCAAGGACTCCCCGCCATGTTTGATAGCTTGTTCCTACTCTGTTGTTAAAGTCACCCAGAATTACAAGCTTATCCTCATCCAGCACATTGATGATGAGAATCTCCAGGTCCTCAAAAGATTTTTCTTTGACCTTATCACGAATTGTCATGGCGGGAGCATAGGCACTGATGATGGTGGCAGGACACTTTCCTGCAAGTGGTAATCTCATTGTCATAAGCACGTGGTTTACTCCTTTTGAGAGGCATACAAGCACATTGACTAGATCAGTTTTAATTTCAAAACCTATGTCAGCTTCATGGCTTGCCCCATCACAGTGGCTACTCCAGAAAAAAATGTATATCTGGCTCCAACTTTGGTAAGCTGGCCTTCATTTGCCAGCTTTGTTTCACTCAGGGCTGCTATTTCAATATAATACTTGCTGAGTTCTCTTGCAACAAAAGTTGTTTGTCTTTTAGGTCACCTGGATTTTGTATTGTCCATAAGCATGCACACATTCCATGTGCAAATGGTGAACAAAATTATTGTCTCCAAAGTTTTTGCAGGCTTTTTTGTGTTTTGACTACAGACTAGGATTCCTGCCTACTGTACTAAGCAGGCCATGGTTAGGTTAGGTGAAGCAGACAATTTTTAGAGCACTTTTTCTAGTACCTTCCTCATACCAGGAGATAAGCAGTAAAGTTCTTTAAAAAGCTATTGAGACACCCAAAATCCCCCTGTTAATTCAATCCAGTGAGAAGATGACCCTATGGTCTGGGCCAACTGTGGGTAGGGTTGTGACTATGGCTCCCAGTGTATCTGTGCCTGCTGCGTCCTCACTTGTCCATTGCCATAGGACTTTGAGTTTGATAAAAATGGTGAAATGGCATGGGTGATGTCTTTTGACTCATGCATGAATTAGATTTAAATGAGGCAGAGTTGTGAGAAGTTGTCAGTCTCACTCTCTCTTCTAAAGCCATCAAAGTCCAGTGGAAAGACAAAAGTCAAAATCAAGACAATTGGTGATGGTTTGGGATGCAGTGGATGACCTTGATGTCTTCGATGTCTAACCAAGGTCTAAGTGCTCCACAGCACCTGCTTCTGCTGCTTTCACAGCCCTTTGGAGCAAAATGATCATATTCTCTTATTTCACTGAGAAAGTATTCACATGCTTGGGATAGATACCACCCCGCCCCCCAACTCACCCATAAGCTTAAGGCCCTCCCAGTTACTCTGAACCTGGTTTAGCCAGTCTGCTAAAATGATTGATTGGGGTGTGGTTGCTGTGAATGCTATAGCTTCTTGGAGCCACTGGTGAGAGCTGGGTGAAAGACTGGCACCAAAGGAGGATGAGCAGACCTGAAAAGGGCTCAGCAGCCCTCACAACAGAGGCACTAGTCTTCCCTAGACACCTGTATTTCCCATATGTATGTACACACACATGTTACAAGATCCTTAGTAGAGATATTTAGTGTAAGGAAATTTTTTAACCCATTAATTACTTACCTTCTAAATCTTGTTGCATAATTTTTTTTCTTCTGAAAACTCTTTAATTGTTTGTAATGTCCTCTATATTTTATTTAAAAATTTTCCTACTAGACATAATTATCTCTTTCTTTTTTGTTCTATTTTTTAAAAACCATCACCATTTATACCAAGGTCACATATCCATTTAGATTACTATGGCATGAAATGATAACCAGCATTTACATAATGTATGGTTTTAAAGTTTTTACAAATAATATCTCCTTTTATCCTCACAAGAGTGCTATTGAGTAGGTTACCAGAGAGAAAACTGAGGCAGATAAAAGTTAAGTAACTTGCCCTGACAGAGTCAAATGGATAGTAAGTGTGGGAGGCTGGATTTCAACTTAGGTCTTAGCCGAAGAGCTCTTTCCATTGTGCCATTTAGCTGCCTTTGTGTGGTATAAGATAGTCCCCTAAAGCTATTTTTTTTTCAGAACTTCTCTTTTGTTTTACCAAGTTTTCCAAGTTTTTATTGAAGAGTAAAGTCATGAACCCAGTGAATGGTCTTATTGTGTTTATCATACACTAGACTATTATCTTCAAATATTCTGGTAATCTCATTTTCCTAAATAACTTTTTCATTTTCTTTTTTTTCTGCTTTTTGGCAGGGCAATTGGGGTTAAGTGACTTGCCCAAGGTCACACAGCTAGTATGTGTCAAGTGTCTGAGGCTGGATTTGAACTCAGGTCCTCCTGACTCCCAGGCCGGTGCTCTACTTACTGTGCCACCTAGCTGCACCACTTTTCCATTTTCTAATCAGCACAAAATAGTTTGAATGATTACTGCTTAAGGCCACATGGACTCCAAGGAAGTGACCCAAGCCCTCCTGACCATCCATGGGAAACATAATGCTTATTTAACATGTTGGAATCCCTTGTTGTGAGGTTTCCAGTGAGTAGTCAATAAATAAACATTTAAGTGTCTGCTATGTTCCAGGCACCGTGCTAAACACTGAGGATACAAATAAGCAAAAGAAAGTCCATCCCCTCGAGCAACTCACAATCTAATGAGAGAAGATAGCACATAAAAAGAAGCTGAAAATGGAGGGGGAAGACTTACCAGTGCAGGGGAATGATGAAATCCTGCAGCCAGGTAGAAAATGATGAGGCAGCTCCCCAACATGCCCTCCCTGAGTGGAGAATATAGGAAGAGTTCTCCAATGTCCACTCTGCTCCAAGCAGAAGGAAGAAGGGACCCCAGGCTCAGAGTTGCTGTCATCTTTGAAGATGATGTGTTTCTGGAAAGCATGAAGTCCAGGAGAGCAAAACAGTGTGGGGGGGGGGGGTCGGGGAATGATGAAAATTTCTTAAGTAGCAAGTCAATGAACATATATTATGTTCCATAAGTTGTGCTAAGAACTGGGAATACAAATACATACAAAGGAAATAGAGTCTTTGTGTTCAGGGATCTTACATTCTAATGGCAATGACAATATGCAAAAAAAGCTGAAAATGAGCAGGCACACAGTGCAAGGGGGCATGATGAAAAAATCCAGAGAGGTGGAACCTAGTGGGAAATGAGATGCCTGGACTGGATAGCCCTTTTATGTACATTCTGTGAGTTATGTGCATACTCCAATCAGAGGAAGGGGAGTGGGGTGAGGGGATACTTCTGAGTGATTGTCTATGATTAAGAGGTTTCTCAGACACAATGAAGTCCTTAAGGAGTACTACCTAGTGGGAAATGAACATATGGCTGCTCTAGGCACCAACTCACCAACTAATTTTTTGGAAAGTAGGCAATCATTGAATTAGATTAAGGAGAAACTTGGGTTTAACTTTCTCCAATAGAACAACAGCAGGGATTGTTTGACTTTTCCATTTGCATCCTCAATGATTTGCACAATTCCTGAACATTTGTTGTCCAGTTGTTTAGTCATGTCTGACTCTTCATGACCCCACAGACCACAGCATGCCAGGCCTTTTTATCCTCCACTCTCTCTACCAAAGTCTGTCCAAGTTCAGGTTTATTGTTTCCATGTTATTATCTTTCCATCTTAACCTCTGCTATCCCCTTTTCCTTTCACCTTCAATCTTTCCCAACATAGTGTCTTTTCCAATGAATCCTGTCTTCTAATTACATGGACAAAATATTTAGGCTTCAACTTCCATATTTGTCCTTCAAACAAATAATCTGAATTAATTTCTCTAAGTATTGGCTGATTTGACTTCCTTGCTGTCTAAAGGACTCTCAAAAGTCTTCTCCAGTATCACAATTCTGCAGTGCTCAGCTTTCCCTATAATACAACTCTTATAGCCACACGTTTGTGGTGCTGTGATCAAAGATCTTCCTCACCCATTCAATAGGCCTCAGGTGGAGCTAGTTAAGGGAGGCTTGATTAGGAAAGGCTTGCTTGTAGGCAGGGCCACACCCTTTTGCTGTTAGGTGCTAAGCCCCAGGCCTACACCATTTGCTACTAGGTGCTAATCCCTGGGCCTACACAGGGTAGATATACCTTGTGGGTAGCCATTAAGCTCAGACTAGAGAGCTTGAAGACTAGAGAGCTGTGGAGAGTGGAGAAAGGGAGCTGTGAAGAAGACAGAACAGTAAGAAGAAGAGAGAACTGGGAGAGAGAGAACTGAAAGGGCTCTGAGAACTGCAAGGGCTTTCAGAACTGCAGGAGGAGAGGACGCAGGCAAGCAGACAGAATTCATGAATGAGTGTTTACAGGAAAGCTCTAGCAGAAGGGAAGGTTACAGGATGGCTCGTTGCTGTGATACTGTGTTTTAATCTCCTTGCTGTTACATTGAGGTGGACTTACTGGTTTTGGTATACTATTAGTGCTATGTCAAACTGGGGCAATTAGTTTGAGGATTTGATCCTCTGGTGTCTGAATAAATGTTTTACTTCTGCCTTCTATACAGAGTCTCTTATACTTACGATTCTGAACTATACAGACATATTCATGGCCACCAACAATATCTGAATCTTGCCTTACTGATACAATATTGTTACTGAAAAACTATAGCTTTTTACTGTACAGACCTTTGTTCATCTCTGTTTTCTGTCCAGATTTGCCATATCTTCCCTTTCAAGGAGCAAGTGTCTTTCAATTTCATGGCTGCAGTCACCGTCTACAGTGATCTTTGAACCCAAGAATATAAAATCTGACAATGCTTCTATTTCTTCTCCCTCTGTTTGCCAGGATGTGATGGGACTAGTTGCCAACACCTTGGTTTTTTTGGATATTAAGCTTCAAGCCAGCTTTTATACTCCTCTCTTTTACTCTCATCAAGAGGCTTCCTAATTCTTCTTCACTTTCTGCCATCAGAGTGGTATCATCTACATATCTGAGATTGTTAATATTTCTCCTAACAACCTTAATTACAGCTTTTGATTCATCCAGCCTGGCATTTTGAATGACATATACTCAGCAAATAAGATAAATAAACAAGGTGACAATAGACAGCCTTGTTGTACTCCTTTCCTGATCTTCAGCCAATCAGTTGTTCATGTTGGTTCTGTTTCCTTTTGATCTGCATACAGGTTCCTCAGGAGGCAAGTAAGATGATATGGTACTCCTATTTCTTTGAGGACTTGCCACATTTTGTTGTGATCCACACAGTCAAAGGCTTTAATGTAGTCAATGAAGGAGACAAATGTTTTCTTTTTCTTTCTGGACTTCCCTGGCTAATAAGTACTTAATAAGTTCTTGTGGAATACTTGCTTAATAATATAGTTTGGTATCTGATAATATTAGGTCCTATTCATTCCTCAATTCTTTCATTATTTCTCTTGAGTTCCTTGACCTTGTTTTCATGTAAATGAATATTGCTAATATTTTTTTCCCACTCCGATAAGAATCTCCTTGATAATATAATTAGTATGGCATTTAGCTAGTAGTATTAAAATTGTTATTATGTAGGAATGGCTCAACCATTAAAAAGAAATACTGTCCAACTATTTTGGTCTCCTCTAATTCCTTTTTTAAAAAAGTTTTGTCATTACATTCACATGAATCTTGAATGTTTCTTGATAGGATGAATATATTTTATACATTTTTATAATTATTTTGAATATAATTTCATTTTCTCTCTCTTACTACCTGATCTTGTTAGTAACATATAGGAAAGCTCATTATTTTGAAATTTTATATTCCATTACCCTACAAAAGTTATTAATTGTTTAACTAATGTTTTCTTTGAATTTCCAATTCTCTAAATAATCATATTTTCTGAAAAATATTGTCTACAATGTGCCCATTTTTGTTTCTTAAATTTCCTTTTCTTTCCTTATTGCTATAGCTAAATTTTCTAGAATTGTAAAAATAAGTATTGAGAATGCACATTCTGGAATTGCTGTTATCTTATACTTAACCTATGGGAATGATATTCAGAAAGTTGCCCTCTTCATTGTTGAGACAGACCTCCCACATCATTTTAAGTTCTCTCATACTAAATTGCTCCTTCTCATCACTTTTCCCATTTTTCTTTCTATCATTGCTCTGTTGCTCACCCATAGAATTATTAGGGTCCATCACCCATTCTCCTCTGACCACCACTACCACATGTTTCTTAAATGTTGTACCATTTTGCTCTGCATTTCTATTCCACTAATTATATCAATTCACCTATTGGGGTAAGGGGGTTAAGATTTCATCCATGTCAGCTTGATTCCACTCTTCTGTTTTCACTTCTCCTGTTTCCTTATTTAAGTTATGTTTTTATTACCGCAGTACTCTCAAGGGCTCTCTCTCTCTCTCTCTCTCTCTCTGTGAGTGTGTGTGTCTGTCCATCTGTCTCTCCCAAAATCTAAATTTAATGGCAATTTTCTGTTCCTTTAAAAATATAATCACTTTTTCTTCTTTAATAACATCTAAAATGGGATAGTTATTACTTATTCTTAGCCTGATAATTGTGTGTGTATGTGTGTGTATATGTGTGTATCTATATGTATCTACATATGTATATATGTATATGTGTGTGTGTGTATATACATACATACATACATATATATATATATAGTAGTGTGTGTGTGTATCAGGAGGGCAGAGTTTATAATCTCAAAGAGGATCATAAACATGTCTGAAAGGTTCGGAACCGCCGGATATAAGAAACTCTCAAAGTAGAAGGCAGAAGAATCAAAACATTTATTTAGGCTCCACAGTAACCAACCCATGAACCAGAAGCCCCATTTTGATATGTTGATCAAAATCTTCCAGGCCCAATAAGTACGCCTTGCAAGAGTAACCAGGAGGCTACAGAGAAGCATGATTGCGTAAAGCAAAATCATGCTTCCCCCTCGATGGTAATAAGATTACCCACTGGCCTGAAGTCTTTGTTCAGCTTCCTCCCGTAGATCAGCTCTGCTACTGGCAGCTCCTGCCTCAGCTGTGTCTGTGGCTGAAACTGACGTAACTGTCGTAACTGCCTCTGTAACTGCCTCTGGCTCCAACTGTCGCTGTAACTGTCGCTGTAATGGCCTGAAGTCTTTGTTCAGCTTTCTCCCGTAGGTTAGCTCTGCTACTGGCAGCTCCTGCTTCAGCTGTGTCTGTCGCTGTGGCTGTAACTGACGTAACTGTCGTAACTGCCTCTGTAACTGTCGTTGTAACTGTCGCTGGCTCCAACCGGAAAAGGAAGAGAGAATCTTCAAGCTGTCCTCTCCCCTCTTATAGAGTTCTTGACATCATCAAGCTCCGCCCAAATGACCAGGGCCGATTGGTTCCTGAGTTGGCTCCTCCCCCTAGGGTAGAGGTTAACACCTCCCCTCAGCCAGCCCCATGACTCATCACACAGGAAGTTCTGGTCCTGCCCCAGAAGAGCAAGCCACAGTGTCCAGAGGCTCAATGAGGCAAGCTGAGCCATTCAAAGAAAACAAAAGCCATTATGGCTACACTCCACCCCTTGTTATAGGATACATAATCTAATCAGCCATGTATCCTAGAACATACATTGTGATCCAATTACAAAGGAAACTAAAACATATCATTCATTATAAAGCAAAACATATCATTCAGTGACATTCCCAAACATTGGTTAACGATTCAAATGCGATCCACCCCTAGATCCCAGCAAAATAATCTCTTCAATCAATCATCCCCAAAATAATTATTAATAATTCAAATGTCCACCCCTAAATCCTTGTATCCATTACATAGGATCAATAATATCATAACAATAAAACAACACAGCAAGGATAACACAAAATAAGTAAACAGAACACTATCATCATTTCCACCCCCCTTGAACGATTGGGGCTCAAAATCTTGGGGTGAGGGGTGAAGGTCTCATTTTCCATAGCTTCTTCATGCTGAAATTGGATGTAGAGATGGCCCTGCCCCCAAAAAGTCCCATTCCAGAAGTCATTTCTTTAACAAGCTGGCAGGAATTCCAAGAATGCTACATGCTTAGGCAGTCACCGGAAAGTACAGGGTGCTTAAGCCTGAAGGAAACAAAACTAGCAACAAGGTTAGCCAAAACAAAGGACAAAAAGAATAGTCTGTGAATCTATTATTATAACCTATTCACGGTAAAATATATGGTTCAGGGGTACGATTTGATAATTATTTTCCCCTGAATAGACAACTGTTACAGTGTTGTCCTTCCCATGGGCTATAACTTCTGCAGCCTTTGGAGTATCATCTGGCTTCCGTTTTACCCATACCTTAGCTCCTGACTTTATTCTATCAATGGAGCAAGACCCTTTTGCCCCTCTAGTAGTTATTTTGGGAGGAGGGTTAGTTTTCACAAAGGGTATTTTTTCACAGGGGATAATAATGACTTGAACCATCCTATCATTTCTACAAAATTGTACAGGTTTTTTACCCATATTCTGGAGTGTCACAACAATTTCTTTTTGATAATTAGAATCTATCACTCCAGCCAATACATGTATTCCTTGAGCCGCTAATCCTGGTTTAGGTAATATCCATCCAAGATGATTCTTGGGGATTCTCATACATACTCCAGTAGGGGTTTTTCTTATCTCTTTCCTATTTAACCTAAAATTCTCTATACAATGTAAATCATATCCTGCTGAACCAGGTGTTCCTGGACTTGGTAGTGGGACATCTTCCCTCACAGTCCAAAATTCAATGTTTTGGATCTCACATGTTTGCTGTTCTCTGATCTGCAGATTTGGGGTCATCATTCTGGCTAGAGGTGTACTCCCCCCTAAGGGCCTATTATTCAAATTACGTAAGGCAATAGACAAATTATCCTTCCAATGTCGATATGAATTATTTGAGCTTAATTTTCTCAGCTGTTCTTTCAACAATCCATTCATTCTTTCAATTAGCCCAGATGCTTGTGGGTAATATGGAATATGATATATCCATTCTATATTATTCAACACACAATATCTTTTCACTTCTTTGCCCTTGAAATGTGACCCATTGTCACTTTGAATCTGCATTGGGGTTCCATAATATAAACTTACAATATCTAGAGTTTTACAGGTGTTTTTCTGAGTTGCGTCTTTATAAGGACAAGCCACTAGTACACCTGAATAGGTGTCAACACACGTACATACATATTTACATCCTTTATCCTGGGGTAGTGGGCCAATATAATCTATCTGCCAAATTTGGGCTGGAACTTTTCCCCTTGCTATTTCTCCAGTAACTATCCTAGGAAGAGTTCGTTCTTTTTCTAATTGGCATATACAACACTCCTCTGTTATTTGTTTTAACAACGCATGAGAAATACTGATACCTCGATCCTGTGCCCATCGATGGGTGGCCTGGACCCCTAAATGGCCAGCAGTCTGGTGGACCCATCTTGCTAAGGCTGGGTCATCAGTTGGAGTCGGAGTAGGGACAATACATTCAGTAGCAATCTTTGCTAGTCGATCCGCATGTGCATTGTACTCACGTTCTGGTGTGGTCAGGGTTGCATGAGCATCAACATGAAAAACTGACAGATCTGTAACCAAAGACATGTCCCATATATTTTCCCATAACTCTTTACCCCAAACTTGTTTGCCATGAATCTCCCAATTCTGATTCCTCCATATAGGCATCCACGTAGCTAATCCATTAGCTACCGCCCACGAGTCAGTAAATATATGACACTGTCCTCCTTTCTCTGCTCTGATGGCCTGATGCACTGCCATCAGTTCAGCATATTGGCTACTTCCACCTATCCCAGAACTTTCCAGAGTTCTCCTCGTACAGGGGTTATAGGCTACTGCTTTCCAATGTCTCTTCTGTCCTAAATATTTTGCTGTCCCATCAGTAAACCAAGCATGTTTCTTCTGTTCTTCATTTAGTCCATCATATCCATTATTCCATTTCACTAAGGATGGTACCATCTGTTGCTTAGATTCAAGGGGCTTTTCATTGCTCTCAGTATCAATGTTCGCCACAGATTCATGTAGAGCAGAAACTCCATTTTTGCCTGCTCTGGACCTATTCTGAATATACCACTTCCATTTGATTATGCTTGCCTCTTGTGCATGTCCAATTCTGTGAGAAGCTGGGGTACTCATTACCCAAGTCATAATTGGAATTCCAGGCCTTAATACCACTTCATGACCCAGAGTTAGTTGCTCAGTTTCTACTAAAGCCCAATATGCAGCTAACAGCTGCTTCTCAAAAGGTGTATATTGCACTCCAGATGAGGGCAGTTTCCTTGACCAAAAGCCTAAAGGTACACTTCGGCTTTGTTGTTTTTGCCACAGACTCCAATTTGCATAGTCATCTTGTACAGTCACTTGTAACTCCACTGGCCCATTTTGCATAGGCCATAAGTCTAGAGCTAATTGAATAGCAGCCTTTGCTTCCTCAAAAGCTCTACTTTGTTCAAGTCCCCAGTCAAATTCATATTTCTTTCTGGTGACTTTATACAAGGGTTTTAAAATCTGTCCCAAATGTGGGATGTGGTGTCTCCAATAACCAAACAGCCCTATGAACTTTTGGGCCTCTTTCTTATTGGTAGGGGTGGGAAAATCCTGGATTTTTTGTCGAGCTTGTGGGAGAATTTCTCGCAGTCCTCTATTCCACTGTATCCCCAAGAATTTTACAGTTTGAGCTGGCCCTTGAACCTTTGCGGGGTTGATTTCCCATCCTTTGCTTTTCATATGGTCAATTAATAATGCTAAACTCTCCTCCACCTCCTTTATATTCTTTCCCTGTATCATGATGTCATCTATGTAATGTGTAAGCTGTACACCAGGTAACTTTAATTCATCCAAATGTTCAGCTACAATCCTGTGGCAAATAGTTGGGCTATGAATATATCCTTGCGGCAGGCGTGTAAATGTATACTGTCGGCCTTGCCAAGTAAAAGCAAACTGATTCCATTGCTTGGGGTCTATTGGGATTGTAAAGAAGGCATTGGCCAAATCAATAACTGCATACCAAGTCCCTTCACGTTTTTGTATTCTCTCTATTAAAGTAACCGTGTCTGGGACAGCAGCATACAAGGGAGGAGTCACTTTGTTCAGCTGTCTATAATCTACTGTCATCCTCCATGTTCCATCTGACTTTCGGACTGGCCAGACAGGGTTGTTCCATTGAGTAGTTGTAGGGACTAACACTCCTGCCTCAACACATTCTCTTATAGTGTTGGCAATTTCATCTTGCCCACCTGGCACACGATATTGCCTCAAAGTAATTATTTTAGAAGGTTCGGGCAAAGTGATTGGATCCATCTTGATTTTCCCCACTAAGACTGCATTAATGCCTATTTTCCTCACAGCAAATTGGTATTTCCCTTCGGGTAAATTTAAGGTCATACCCTTCAATATGTCTATTCCAATGATGTATTCGGGAATAGGCACAATAACCACACTATATTCTTTCTTGGGCAACTGTCCAATTTTCATCATTAATTTAACTTGCCTGGCTGATATTTCAGTCCCTCCTAGTCCTGTAATGGTAATAGGAGTTCCATGGCTGAACTTGTCTGGATTTCCATAAATAAGGGTGGCCTCGGCCCCAGTATCTATTAATGCCTCAGTTACCGTACTTGACCCATTTTTCCAATATATGGTCAAGTTAATGTGAGGTCTACAATCCAGCCTGTGTATTTCCTTAACTTGGGCTGGGGTCTGGCCTGTTCCCTAGTATTCCCTTTCATGTGATTCACTTGGGTATGAAGGTTCAACATCTGTAGCATTTGCAGGAGCAGTTCTGATTTCCCTATCTCTCCTGTTATCAAGGCCTTTATCTCTGTACATTCTATATAATTCATTGGTTGGAATTCCATCTATCATTTCAAAACCTACCCCTGCTCTCAATAAAGCAGTAAACATTTCTTTCCTTGTTACTCTCCTTTGGCGCCAAGTTTGCTGGTTATTCACCCTTCTCTCTTGAGGAGATCTATCCCTTCCCCAGTCACCTAAGTCATATAACTGTAAAATCTTATTTATCACTGTTGTAAGACGGCTCCCTACTTCTCCAAGTAATAAATTCAAAATTAGTTGTTTATAAGCAGGGGGAGCTGTCCTAATTATTAAATTCCTATGAGGCAGTTCCATTGAATCATTGTAATATTTGTCTGCAGTTCCTGTCATAATGGCAGTCTTCATTACCTCCTCCTTTAGTCTCATGATACAATCTCTAAGTGAATACCAGGGTCTGTGCTCAGTGGGCCACATAGAATCAGTAGCATATCTCTTATTGCATCCCACAGCGGCTAATGCCAACAGAGTAGTCCTGCTATCACCATCTCCTTGCTGATGATGTTCCCTAAAAGCTTGTTGAACTAGAGGATCATGGCTGATACCTATGAATCTCATGCAGTCTGTCCCATCTACTGATATTCCACCGGCCCCTTGATCACTGAGTCTTACCATCCAAGATATCAATGGTTCTCCTATTCTTTGGCTGAATCTACTCAAAATATCTGTGACCTCTTGCGGTGAGAAATCTTCCTGAATTTCCCTTGTAACTGAATCTTCACCTCGGGTTTCTGTCTTCCTCCTTTGTATGGGTCGAGCCCTTGTCTGATCATTTAACCATCTCCTATTCTCTGTGTGAGGCACATCCTGAACCCCAGTAGTGTTTTGTGCCTCAGCCGGCTCTTTCTGGGCTGGGTTGAAATGCACTCTGGGCTTTTTTGGTCTCCTGTTGCTCTTAGCCACATTAATAGAAAAGTTCTCATTTGAGTCAGTTTGGTCTCCTGCTATCTGAGATTCCTCTTCTTCCTGTGGGGTAGGAGTGCCCCCATGTCTTTCACTTAATCTCAATCTTTCGTATACTAGCCGGTAGGCTGATAACACTATCCAGCTTTGCCTAGATAGTGATGCCCCTGACTGAATCCCAACTTCTCGTAAACACTTTTCCAAATCCCTAGGATCTCCTCTCCGTAGCCTTGGTTCCCAGTTTTCACAGGGTCCAGCTTTTTTAGCCAATTCTTTTGCTAGGGAGGAATAAAATGGATCCTCCCATCCTGGGATATTCATCTCTTCCTCTGAAATTGTTCTGCTTCTAAATAGAGATCTTATACCTAGCGATCCTGTTCGTGACGCCAAATGTATCAGGAGGGCAGAGTTTATAATCTCAAAGAGGATCATAAACATGTCTGAAAGGTTCGGAACCGCCGGATATAAGAAACTCTCAAAGTAGAAGGCAGAAGAATCAAAACATTTATTTAGGCTCCACAGTAACCAACCCATGAACCAGAAGCCCCATTTTGATATGTTGATCAAAATCTTCCAGGCCCAATAAGTACGCCTTGCAAGAGTAACCAGGAGGCTACAGAGAAGCATGATTGCGTAAAGCAAAATCATGCTTCCCCCTCGATGGTAATAAGATTACCCACTGGCCTGAAGTCTTTGTTCAGCTTCCTCCCGTAGATCAGCTCTGCTACTGGCAGCTCCTGCCTCAGCTGTGTCTGTGGCTGAAACTGACGTAACTGTCGTAACTGCCTCTGTAACTGCCTCTGGCTCCAACTGTCGCTGTAACTGTCGCTGTAATGGCCTGAAGTCTTTGTTCAGCTTTCTCCCGTAGGTTAGCTCTGCTACTGGCAGCTCCTGCTTCAGCTGTGTCTGTCGCTGTGGCTGTAACTGACGTAACTGTCGTAACTGCCTCTGTAACTGTCGTTGTAACTGTCGCTGGCTCCAACCGGAAAAGGAAGAGAGAATCTTCAAGCTGTCCTCTCCCCTCTTATAGAGTTCTTGACATCATCAAGCTCCGCCCAAATGACCAGGGCCGATTGGTTCCTGAGTTGGCTCCTCCCCCTAGGGTAGAGGTTAACACCTCCCCTCAGCCAGCCCCATGACTCATCACACAGGAAGTTCTGGTCCTGCCCCAGAAGAGCAAGCCACAGTGTCCAGAGGCTCAATGAGGCAAGCTGAGCCATTCAAAGAAAACAAAAGCCATTATGGCTACAGTGTGCTTTTGGTGGTGTTGGCAAGTCAAGTATTTTGCTCACAGCTGTCTTGTGGAAAATGTAGGCAAGAACTCCACCAAACCAATCTTTTGTTTATTATCTCTCCTTTTGCTTGATGCTTCACATTTTCAGAGTGTTATTTTGAATTATAGTTTGATTTCTTCTGATTTTCAGGATATGCTATTCCATTCCATCCCAAATTTTCACAAGGCTGCAGAAAAATCATTCGCACTTATAAATAAATTTCTTAATCCCACTGTTGTTTTCTTTATTTTAATCTCACAGGAGTCATTATTTCCTTTTTAATAGTCTTTAAAGAGGGGGTATTTTCTTACTTGTGCTTTCCTTGGTAGTTATATTACCTGATTTTATTAGGTTTTTATTGTCTGAAATGTTTTCATGTTTCCTAAAAGTCTCAGGCCCTTTTTATTTTTTTAAAGGAAAGTCTTCAGATATTCTCTTATTGAATATCCATCCATTTTAATTGCTGAATAGGTTCAGATTTGCAAGTTATATCATTGTAGGTTGTATCATGAGCTCCTTGGCTTTTCAGAATTTCTTATTCTTTTAGTAGTATAGTTTCTGGTGGCTCTAGAAGTCTTATGTTATTCATATTTATTTTCCTTTACACTTGAAAGTCTTTCTCCTGGTCACTTGTGGTTAGTTGTTTGTCACTGGAACTGTTAAAATATAAATAGTATATGTCATGAAGTTTATAATATAATTGTATGTGTGTTTTCCTGGTGTTGATCTATGGATTTTTTTTCAACTCATACATTGTTTTCTATATTCAAAAGTTCTGGGCAGTTTTCTCTTAGTATTTTTTTAAATTATGGTGTTAATTTTTTTTAAACTTGGCATATTTTTCTGGGAACCCTAAGAGCTGTAAGTTGTTTCTATACATCATGTCTTTGAGATGAATGTGTTTGACTTGTACAGAGACCATGTATTTTTTAACATTGTTGAATTTTGTTTATCTTCTTCCAAACTGTCCTCTACTTCAATATATTTTTATTCCCAGTTAGATTTTCTCTTGCATCTTCAGAGAGTTGTGTTACTATGGATTCAAGTTTGTTTTTCTATTCTGTTTATTATTTCTGCTGGGTAAGCCATATATTTTCGCATTTGATCCCTTTTAACTTCTTTCAAGATTCTTATGTCTCTCTCAAACCATTCAATAACAGTTAATTGTGTGTCTTGGCTCTCTGGGGAATACACATGGGTATCTGTTTCATCAGGTGTTGATTCTTTTTTTTGTCTTGGAATATTTATATAAACATATTTGGAATTAACATGTATCCTTTGGGTGACAATATTAATATATACTATATATGTATATGTGTATACATATACATATACACATATGTACACATTACATATACATACATACGTGCATTTGTATATGTGTATATATATATGTGTATATATATATATATATATACACACACACACATATATGTAGATGTAAATTTCCCCTATTGATTTCTTTTCTTATGCTCTAGGTTTTTAACTCACTTTTCTTCCTCTTTAGACCTTTAAAATTTTAGGCCTTTTTTATTATATTCTCCTATTGTTCATTTTCTGACTCCTTTGATGGTGGATCACCCGGTGGCTAGACCTAAAAATTATCTCCACATCCACTGACAGTGAAGAAGTCATTTTTGCGCAGTCTCATTCACCACCCAGTTAAATTCTGGGGTAACAGAATTAGCCCTACATGCAAGTTACTTTTCTTCTGGTCTGATATAGCACCACAGCACACCATAGCATCCTCTCTTTAGTTCTTTGAGGCTGCTGCTGCATGCTGCACTATTCTCAGAGTGGACTCCATCTGCTAATTTCTCTTCTTCTGTGAGTAGGTAGACAAAGTTGAGGTATGTTGCTTGCTGCCACATAATGGTAGGATGAAGGCAGGAGAATGGCCTGGTATTAACTGCAGCAGCAGCAAGGAAATTTATGAGTGGAACCTAAAGTGGTTGAAGCCGTATGTCCTAGATTTGGGGGCTGGGGAGGGGAAGAAGGTGTGGAGCTGGTAGAAGAGGGTTAATAAGAGATGATTAAAGAGAATTTGAGTCATTAGTTAGCTTCCTCTGCTATTAACGGCATTGATACCTTATAAGGTATTATTCTTTTTTTTTTTTAAATGCAATTTATTTATTTAACATATTTGGTTTTCAGCATTGATTTTCACAACATTTTGAATTACAAATTTTCTCCCCATTTCTACCCTCCCCCCCACTCCAAGATGGCTTATATTCTGGTTGCCCTGTTCCCCAGTCAGCCCTCCCCTCTATCACCCCCCTCCCCTCTCATCCCCTTTTCCCTTCCTTTCTTGTAGGGCAAGATAAATTTCTATGCCCCATTGCCTGTGTATCTTATTTTTTAGTTGCATACAAAAACTTTTTTTGTTTTTGAACATCTGATTTTAAAACTTTGAGTTCCAAATTCTCTTCCCTCTTCCCTTCCCACCCACCCTCCCTAAGAAGTTGAGCAATTCAACCTAGGCCACACATGTACTATTATGTATAACCCTTCCTCAATACTCATGTTGTGAAAGGCTAACTACATTTTGTTCCTTCCCAACCCATCCCGCTTTATTGAATTTTCTCCCTTGACCCTGTCCCCTTTCCAAAATGTTGTTTTGATTACCTCCACCCCCATCTGCCCTCCCCTCCATCATCCCCCTGCCTTTTATTTTTTTTATTTATCTTCCTCCCTCTTCTTTCCTGTGGGGTAAGATACCCAACTGAGTATGTATGGTATTCCCCCTCAAGCCAAATCTGATGAGAGCAAGGTTCACTCATTCCCCCCTCACCTGCCCTCTCCCCTCCTCCCATAGAACTGCTTCCTCTTGCCACCTTTATGCGAGATAATCCACCCCATTCTATCTCTCCCTATCTCCCTCTCTCAGTATGTTACTCTCTCATCCCTTAATTTCATTTTATTTCTTTTAGATATCTTCCCTTCATCTTCAACTCACCCTGTGTCTGCTCTCTCTCTTTTACATATATATATATAAACACATATATAATATATACACATACATACACATACATACATATACACATAGATATATACATACATACACATTCACTTATATATATACATAAACTATATATATATATACATATATACATATATATATATATATATATATATATATATATATATATATATATATATATATATATATGCATATTCCCTTCAACTACCCTAATACTGAGGTCTCATGAATCATACACATCATCTTTCCATGTAGGAATGTAAACAAAACAGTTCAACTTTAGTAAGTCCCTTGCAATTTCCGTTTCTTGATTACCTTTTCATGCTTCTCTTGATTCTTGTGTTTGAAAGTCAAATTTTCTATTCAGTTCTGGTCTTTTCACTGAGAAAGCTTGAAAGTCCTCTATTTTATTGAAACTCCATATTTTGCCTTGGAACATGATACTCAGTTTTGCTGGGTAGGTGATTCTAGGTTTTAATCCTAGCTCCATTGACCTCCGGAATATCGCATTCCAAGCCCTTCGATCTCTTAATGTAGAAGCTGCCAGATCTTGGATTATTCTGATTGGGTTTCCACAATACTCAAATTGTTTCTTTCTGGCTGCTTGCAATATTTTCTCCTTGATCTGGGAGCTCTGGAATTTGGCAACAGTATTCCTAGGAGATTTCTTTTTGGGATCTATTTGAGGAGGCGATCAATGAATTCTTTCAATTACTATTTTGCCCTGTGGTTCTAGAATATCAGGGCAGTTCTCCTTGATAATTTCTTGAAAGATGGTATCTAGGCTCTTTTTTTGATCATGGCTTTCAGGTAGTCCAACTATTTTTAAATTATCTCTCCTGGATCTATTTTCCAGGTCAGTGGTTTTTCCAAGGAGATATTTCACATTGTCTTCCATTTTTTCATTCCTCTGGTTCTGTTTTATAATATCCTGATTTCTCATAAAGTCACTAGCTTCCACTTGCTCCAATCTAATTTTTAAAGTAGTATTTTCTTCAGTGGTCTTTTGGACCTCCTTTTCCATTTGGCTAATTCTGCCTTTCAAGGCATTCTTCTCCTCATTGGCTTTTTGGAGCTCTTTTGCCATTTGAGTTAGTCTGTTTTTTAAGGTGTTGTTTTCTTCAGTGTATTTTTCAGTATTTTTTGGGGTCTCCTTTAGCAAGTCATTGACTTGTTTTTCATGGTTTTCTCGCATCCTTCTCATTTCTCTTCCCAATTTTTCCTCTACTTCTCTAACTTGCTTTTCCAACTCCTTTTTGAGTTCTTCTATGGCCTGGGGCCAGTTCATGTTTTTCTTGGAGGCTTTGGTTGTAGGCTCTATGACTTTGTTGTCTTCTTTAGGCTGTATGTTTTGGTCTTCTTTGTCACCAAAGAAAGAATCCAAAGTCTGAGACTGAATCTGGGCACGTTTTCGCTGCCTGGCCATATTCCCAACCAACTAACTTGACCCTTGAGTTTTTCAGTGGGGTATGACTGCTTGTAGACTAACGAGTTCTATGTTCTACGTTTGGGGGGGAGGTGCCAGCTCTGTCAGAGCCACACTCCTCCTTCCCCAAGGACCCCCAGTCCAGACTGGGCTTAGATCTTCAGCAGGCTGTTGCACTCCTGCTCCGATCCGCCACTTAATTCCTCCCACCAGGTGGGCCTGGAGCCGGAAGTAACAGCAGCTGTAGCTGCCCCACCTCCGCTGCCCCCGGGGCTGGAAGCCGAACCGCGAACTCCTTCTACTCCCGCAGCTTTTCCCACTAACCTTCTCCGCAGTCTTTGGTGTTTGTGGGTCGAGGGGTCTGGTAACTGCCGCAGCTCACATATTCAGGGCGCTAGGGCCCCCTCCGCCCAGCTTCTGGTCTGGATCGTCCACGCCGCTCAGGCTGGGCTCTGCTCCACTCTGTTCCCAGCTCCCAGCTCCGTGTGGAATAGACCTCACCCAGAGACCATCCAGGCTGTCCTGGGCTGGAGCCCTGCTTCCCTCTGCTGTTCTGTGGGTTCTGCCGTTCTAGAATTGGTTCAGAGCCATTTTTATAGGTTTTTGGAGGGACTCGGGTACGGAGCTCACTCTAGTCCATGTTTACCAGCCGCCATCTTGGCTCCGCCATTAGGTATTATTCTTGACCTTATTATTGGTCACGTCAAGTCATTAAGCATTGAGCACCTACTATGGTTCAGGAACTGAGGCAAGTGCTACAAATATGAAGAATGGCAAAATACAGAGCCCGACTTCAAGGAACTTACAAGATTTTGAGCATGAGGAGGCATTTGCAATCGCTTTACCCCTTGCTCTTAATTCCTATTTTAGAGAGTTTTCAAGATTATATGAGACTGAAGACAATGTCTAGTCTGTCATCTTGTCTGGTCATAAAGGTGGGAGGGATTTTGTTGTTATTGTTCAGTCATTTTAGTCATGTCTGTCTCTTCGTGACCCATTAGGGTTTTTTTGTTTTTGTTTTTGCAAAGAAATTGGAGTGGTTTGCCATTTCCTTCTCTAGATCATTTTATAGATTAGAAAACTAAAGCAAAAGGGGTTAAGTGACTTGTCCAGGGTCATACAATTAGCAAATGTCTGAGGCTTGATTTGAACTCAGGAAGGTGAATCTTCTTGACTCCAGGCCCAGCACTCTATCCACTGTGCCACTTAGCTGCCCCAAATGGGAGAGAACACGCATTATTTAATGTCTTCTTTGTGCCAGGCACTGTGCTAAAACATTTTACAAATGTTACCCTATTTGATCCTTATAATAACTCCATAAGGTAGATGCTATTATTACTGCAACTTTACAGTTAAGAAAACTGAGGCAGGCAAAGGTTAAGTGACTTGCCACGGTTCACGAGTTAAGTAAGTGTCTGAGGCTAGAGTTGAACTCAGATCATCCTGCCTCTAGGCTTAGTACTCCACTCACTGTGCCATCTAGCTGCCCCTAAATGTCAATACAAAAGATTGACCCAAATGTTAGGTTTTTTGTTGTAGTTGTTTTGGGGTTTTTAAATTTTGTTTTGTTTTCCTTTATATTTGGAAATCTTTCTACTATCCACTTGCAGAATGTGTAATTGAAATTGTTAAATTTAACTACAATGTGTACTGAGGTTTTAATTTTGGGGGAGTATGCCCTTGAGGTCTGTTTACCAGGATGCTTGTCTGTATGCATTGCAGGAATTCTACATTTCTGGCCTGAGTCCCTTTCTAAAGTACAGAGTGGGGAGCCAGGACTATGAAATGAATTGTCTGTGGTCATACTAAAAGTTATAGTATTTTGTCAATGATGCACAGAGCAATGTAGATAATGGGGACAGTAATAGACATATATACATTACATGTGAATGTGCATTCACATATTCATAATACAGATACAAATATACATATACATGCATGTATACATATGAACATGAGCATTATTTATATTGTACTTGTACAATATAAATTGTACTTGTGTGTTCATATATATACACACATATTTTCTCTCTGTATATATACATGTAAACACATATAAACACACACATATATATATATAATTCAATCCTTTTAATTAATCATCTTTGTCTTCAAAATACATTTTCTGCATTTGTGTGTTGTGAGGACTACCTCAAAAATCTCCAATTTTGGCACAGAGTTTGTTTTTTTTTAATCATAGACAATATAAAAGACCAATCAGGGCTTAGACCAATATTCAGCATATATCTTGAGCATTTATGCTGTATACTTATGCTCTGTATTAATCAGCTACTTTAGGGAGCTATAGATATAACCACAGAGGGTTGAATACCTCTTCAGAGAAAAGGGATAGAAATTCTAAGCTGTTGGAAATTTCATTCAGTCTCACTTTTGAAGATTTTGAGTTGTATTTCTAGGCTCTTTCAAGTCACACGTGGATATGCTGTATATATATACACACAGGACACAAATACACATGCCCACATATAAATATATGTGTATTATGCACATATATACAGCCATACATATATGCACAATAGCATGTCTACATGTTCACACATATATATGGTTATACCTATATATATGCCTCCCATGTGTATACAGATATGTATATGTATAGCTTGAAAGAACCTAGAAATATAACCCAAAATTTTTAAGAGAAGCTATATGAAAGAAAATTCAGATAACTCAGAATTTCTTTCCCTTCTCTCTTAAGAGGCCTCAAATCCTCTGCAGTTATATTCACAGCCACCCAATGTGCATAGATTAATACACAGTATAAATACATAGCATAAATGTTCAGGACATTTATGCCGTCCAAATACATATATCTGTCCAAGTGCTAGTTGGTTTTCACACTGTCTGTAATATAGTCACAAAGTCCTAGAGTCATGGCACCCACAATTTCACATGCTTAGTCATTTTATGAGGCAGGCAATCAAAGTCAGTCTTGTCAACCCCTGTTAACTAGGTGCCCTTGAATTTTCAACCAGCTCCTATTTATTTAGAGAGAGACAGGAATGCCATGAACTTTTAAAAGTCAGCTCTCTTGTTCAGAAGTCAAGTCCTTGTAATTAATTACCTAAGTTCTCAAAATAGATAGTACTGTGCTGCAAGTACTATCTCAAATATCTTCAACTTGGGGCACTTAATAGAAGTTTTTCTCTTATTAAATGACTTGTCATTAAATATTATGCTTGAAATTGTCTTCTTCAGAAGGGAGAAGCCATAAAGAGGTATTTAGCTTCACAAAAGGTAAAAGAATAATTCAACTCTGTTCTGCCAAGCAATGTTATTCCCAACATGAATAGAACATTTTAGAAGAGTATTAATGACAGTAGGGGTTATCAGGGTACTTTTCACCTAAAATCCAAAAAAGAATCCATACACAATGACATTAGATAATACCAGATAGGCTGGTATTCATCTATATCCTTAGAAAAGATCACAAAAATTTACTATAATAAAAAATGTTGGAGAAAATAATGTTAGAGAAAATTCTCTTCAATATAATAAGATACAACTTTAGGTAATAATAGCTGGCATTCATATAGTGTCTGTAAGGTTTAGAAAATGTACTTTTTTTAAAAAAACATACATAATTTCTTCTGATCATCACAATTACCCTGTAAGGTAATCATTATCCCCATTTTATAGGAGATGAAACTGAGAATAAGAGAAGTTAATTGACTGATAATCACACAGCCAGAGAGAATCTGAGATAGGATTCGAATTCAGTTCCTCCTGATTGTGAGACCAGCACTCCATCCATTTCACTACCTAGCTGCTTCTAAGTGTCATTGTTCTTGTTAAGTCATTTCAACCTTGTCTGACTCTTTAAGACCTCATTTGGGGTTTTCTTGGCAAAGATACTGGAGTAGTTTGCCATTTCCTTCTCCAGTTTGTCTTACAGATGAGGAAACTGGAGCAAATAGGGTTACGTTGATGAGGGCACAGTCTCTGGGAACCCCCTTGAATCTGGAATGCAGTCTCTGGGAGCCCCCTTGAACTGTCCTTGTCCTCTATGCTTCAGAAGGTGTGCCCAGGTTCATGGCCTTGAACATAAACCACTGGACCAAGTACCTGAGAGCGTCAGGCTGAGTCCAAGACAGCGAGCAGCTGTCTGACCTACTGGGGACCTGGGGAGTCAGGCCCGAAAAGCACTTCCAAAATGCTTGGAGAGCGAGAAAGGGTTTGGGTTAGGGAGAGGCTTACCTTCTAATCTTGGCTGGAGAAAAACTTGAGATTAGCAGTCGTTCCCGGCCAACGCACCATAAATGAAGAGGTAAAAGGCTGAGGGGTGCTCGACACCCCAAAATACTGATGCACCGGGTCCTGCCAAAAGAATTCAACTCAAGCCTTCTTAGCCAAAGAAAAAGACAAAGTTTATTAGGGACCAGCTACAGTGGCCAGATCCTCCAGCAGCCCCGCCATATGCTAGACTCCTAAAGAATCTGAGTGCCTTTTGCAAGCCGGATGGGATTTAAATACAGATCCATTGAGGGGTCATCTGGGGTGACTAGAGGAGGAGTTCAGGGAGGGTCTTCAGGAGGAGTCCAAGGAGGGCAAGGTGAGGTAATGGGATTAAGGGTGGGAAGTAGCTGAAGGCATGGATATGGATAGTATCAAGGGTGGGAAGGTTTTGGTAGAGATTTGGGCCTAATGATAATGCAAGGCTATAGCCTTAGGCCAAAACCGAATCAAACTGGGAAGAGTCAAAGAGAGTTCAAGGTAGGGGTTTCTTCCAGGGCCTAAAGACAGATGGGCTTTTTAGGGTTTAGGAAAAAAGGTCTCCGTTTGGGGCCTGCACCCCATCAAAGTGACTTACCCAGGCTCACACAGCTTGTAAGTTTCTAAAGCCTGATTTGAATTCAGGTCTTCCTAACTCAAGTCTCCATGTTCTATCTGCTGCACTACCTGTCTGCCTCTAAGTAAGCCAACTTAAATGAACGTGCTTCAATATAAACATGCTATAAAACTAATAACAGAATAATAATAATTGTTAATATATACGAGGCTTTGAAATTTACTAAGAATTTACATACATTATCTCATTATATTCTCACAGCTCTATAAAGTAGTTATTGTCCCCATTTCACAGAGGAGGAACCTGAAAGTCAAAGGAGTTAAAAGATTTACCAAAGGCTCACAAAGTAAGTGTCAGAAGCAGGATTCAAGCTGAGAGCTTTCTCTTCCCAAAGCCAGCATGATTGTCACTAAACAATGCCCCTTCTCTAAAGCAACAAAAGAAACAAGTGCCAAGGTGGTAGTTGGGGAAAGAATAAGAAGAGACAGACAGAAACACAAGGCAAAAGACCAGGAAAATAGATTAATAAAAAGAACTTAATTCTTGGGAATTTTACTCAAGAAATAAATGCCTGGGGATATTTCAAAGTCTAATATGGATAATAGAAGAACAATATTAGGTTTGATAGAATGATTCAGAGAGGTAACATTTAGTAATATCTTCCGTTAGGATGTGACTTTTACTGAACAATGCATGAGTTCATAGAGGAACATATTAATTTTTTAAGGCATAAAACTTCAAATCAACTGGTAAGTTTATAAAAGAAATGAAGGAAAACAAATAAAACCTTAATTTTATAGCAGGCCTTTCTTCTGAGGGATTCATAGGGTTGTTGTTGGTTTTATCATTCTAGGTGTATAGAAGAAGCAAATTAACTGTTTCTAACTATTCTTGATAATTTTGCATATTATCCCCTCCAGGCATAAAACAATCCATAAGGAAACTGCAATTTCATTGACGAATAATTTATTCTCTGTGCACTAGTTAGTTCAGATGAAACTATGTCTTAGCATATCAAATGGAATTGAATGTGGTCAATATATTTTGGCACATTGGTTCTTGAGTGGTCCTGAAAGAAGTGGGCCTGGTATTTCTGGGTCCCCACCACTTACGGAACTGGGTAGGCAGCTGGTAGTGTTGTACCAGAAGCGAGCAAGACACACCACAGAGTATAAGTTTTAAGTGGAGAATTTGTTAGCTGGCGGCCATCGGGGTATGGCACCACAAATCAAGGCAAATGTGTTGGGGTAATGGCTTGGCTTATATAGGATATGGGGGTACAGAGTGGGGGGGAAAACAGGAACAAAGGTCCTGGCTGATCAAAAGATTCAGTCAGGTTATCGTACTAGTGGGATAATCTCATTTACATTCCTTGGTGGAGTCATGGAGCCCCAGGGATATTTGCTAGACAGGGTCTGCCAGGTTATCCTTCAGTGGGATGGTCCTATCTATTGAGATTCCTTGGTGGAGTCATGGAGTCCCAGGGGGTTTGCTAAATGCCAAAGATATCTGAGTCCATTCTTTCTGGGGGTGCTTGTCAGTAGCTAGGGGTTTCTCAGGGGTTCCTAATTTTCCTTGTATTACAGTAGTAAATTGGATAATAAAATATTTTAGCTGTTTCTCATCCTACTATTGATGTAAACTTAACATTAAGTTGAATAACACATTTCTTCTTGAAATAATGACCAGAAGGACCTAGAAGGCATGTACTATCATTTCCAGATTACAGATGGTTAAAAAAATGGAGCATGTAGGAATTTCCTAGCTTGCTTGTTTATTTAAGAAATCAACTAAAAAGCCAGAATCAAAACAGTTCTCTTTATTCTTTGATCTTTCTACAGGGAAGATCTACATGGTCCGGTACTTAAGAATACACTGCATCTGAAAAATAGATTCTATCTTGTCTCATTGAATTGTCATTTTCAGCTTGGACCATTATACTTTCCAGGTGTTCAGTTCTTGAGAAAGATTTGCTACCATCTGTTTTAAAATATTAATTATCTTTGCAATTCTTTTTTCTCTGTATCTTTCACTTCATAATTCTTATTTAATTTTTCTCAAGCTTTTGTATTGACCCTGTGGCCAGGATGATATTTTCTTGAGGCTCTACACAAACTTGCAGAGTTAACTCTTTCTTCTGGTTTTAAACCTTGTGTATCTCTTAGTCTAATGTGCTTGGCTTTTTCCACATACTCATTTATATCTTAAGCCTTAGACTCTGGGTTAGGGACTTTCTGCTTGGTTCAAACTCTGCTCCTGTACTCCTGGATGCTTAGACAGTTCTTTCTTGGTCTTCAAAGCAGTAGCTGAGTGGGCCTCACCTTCTAAAGCCTTTGTGTGACCTTGTCTTTACTCTGGTATAGGCCCTAGCTGTCTGGATGTTGAGTTGAACCAGGGCTGCCTGATTGTTAGGTTAGATTGGACACAGGCTACTTAGATCTGAGTCAGGCATAAAGTGAGTGAGGGTTGCTGCAGGCAGACCTGTCTCCTGCTGAGGCTAGGGTTCCATCGCTGTTTTTCTGTGAGCCCTGCTTAAGAATTTTATTCTTTCTGGGGCTCTTGGTATATCATGTGCTGGATGCTGTTATGGGCCTGCCTCCTTTTGTGGTTAGGGCTCTCCTATACTGAGCACTGCTTGGGACTACTTCCTGCTATGGCTTAGGAACTGCCTCTGGGTCTGTATCCTTTTTGTGGGATCTAGCTACTTCTTACTGAACCTTCTATTTATACCAGTTTATAGGTACTGCTGAAACCCATGGACCCTTTCTCAGAATGATATTTTAAATGCATAAAACATTGTTGTGTGCTTCATTTTGGAAGAGCACCAATAACATAATGGGTGATGTATTGACTTGCTCATAAATTGGATTTAAGGGAGGCAGAGCTCCACAAGGTGGTCAGCCTAGACTAAAGTATTTACAGGACTCGTAGTATGACAGTAGTTGTGGTATCCTGATCTAGAAAACCCTCTGTGTGCTGGTGAGCAGAGTGTGTAGCGAATGAAAGTCAGGGGCTTGAGTATAGAGAGGTAGGACAACTAAGTCAGAACAGTGGTGCTGCTAGAATGTCCAAGATGATGTGGTTTGGCATTCTCTCTCTTTGTGCATCTCTCCCCTGCCATATGCCTCTTAGCAACATTTTCAAGTCAAGGTTAACTTCATTTTCAGAATATATTGAATCTGAAATTTGGAAATCAACCCAAAATTTGTAATGAGAATAAGCAAACATAACAACGAAGAACTATGGCTTCTCAAAAAAGTATTCTCATTCCTAAGAATAATTAGATCCTTAGTGAAAACCCCATGCAGGGCAATAAGGTCACAAGAGAAGGGAGAATACATCTCTTTCAACATTCCATCAAATATTTTGGCATTTCCTTGAGTAAGCAGCCTTCACTTCCAAAGAAGCAAGAAGCAATTAGCCAGTCAACTTATTTAAAGGAGGCCTTGTTGTATAGCTAATGTAAAACTTGTTTGGAAGACACCTGACATATGATGTTTGCACTCGTGATGCATTGTTGTTATAGGTTTATAGTCATTCTGTGCTTGTAAATATTGAGTATTTAAGAGATCACAGCAGCCATTATCTGCCAACTGTTGGAACGGGTGCCATTAGACTATATAGTGTTACCTCTTGAGGGCCTACATTCTATTTTAAAAAATAAGAGAAAAAGATATTATTGACTTAGATGTATATCCAACATATTTGTACATCCAACAATTTGTGAATAATTTCAAGGTAATACCTGACCTAGTCTCAATCACAGCTTTGGGTTCAAACTGTATGTAACCAAAAATTAGCAAGCTCTAACCATGTGTAAGTCACACATATTATGCAAGAGATACAGAGAGAAAATGAAAAAATAGTCCTATACTCTAAAGAGTTTATATTTCCATATTGACAAGGGTAGGGAGGGGAAGGCTATAACACATACATTAAGTGTAAGTATTATTGTATATGAATACATATATCATATGTATTTGTGTATACACATACATATGTGTATTTGAGTTAGATTTAATTCATGCTACCTGTTGTATGTAGAATTTAATAATTAATTACACCTTTGATCATTTTTCCTAGTCAATAAGGTTGATTATTCCTTTATAACATCTGTCATATTATCCCTTTCTCTGTATTCTTTCTTTATAATACCAGTCCCTGCCCTCTTCAACTCAAATCTGGAGATTGAACTAGATTAGAGGTATCAAATTCCAGCCTATGGGACACATGCAGCAGCAAAACTCTCCCTAAGGCCCAAACCAGATTAAAACATAATTGAGAACATTTAAATAAATAATGATGCAACACAATATAGATCACCTTAATTGTTTTTCAAGTCAGTATGTGGCCCATAGGATCTGTTTCTTTTTGAGTTTGACACCACTGGATGAAATAACTTCTAAAGTCTCACCTATTTTAAACTTCGGTATTACTGAAATAGCCCCTACAAAAAAGGAAGACAAGAAATAAAAGTGTCAATGAAACATTAAAACATACACAGAAGAGAACATAGGAAGTTCAGAATACAGCACAACGAACCACAGCATGTGGGAACTATTGAGTCAAATTGAGTATATACCTTAATAAAATCTATATACATTCATGGTATCCTATGCAATCACTTCTTTGTATATGGAAATGTTCATGATTGTAGATGTTTATCAAGTTCATAAAAATAAAGCAGAATTTTAAAAAAAATAAAATCTCTTTACAAAAAAAGAAAGAAAAAGAAACTTAAACAGAAAGGCTAAATTCAAGACAGAACCAGATGATCTCTAGTGGGATATAATAAGGTGAGCAGAATCAGGAACCCAGAATAAACAAATAGTAGTTGCCTACCATACTAGTGATTATGGAATCAGTCAGTCTGCCGTTCTCAATATATGTGAGGTAGGAATACCAGATGATGTGTATGTGTGTGCATATACGATTTATAATCTAGTTTCTTCAAATGGCACAAATTCAAACATGCTCAAAGAGAGCGTTGACAGCTAAAGAATTTTTGAACCCAAAGTTGTGATTGAGGGTAGGTCAAGTATTACCCTTGATATTATTCACAAATCCCTAGTAATCCAAACTATTTGGTTAGTTAAATGTAGCTTCTCTCTGTTACTAATCAGGGACGAAGCATTCAGTGAGAACAAACTCAGCCTACTTTCAGTTTCACAGGCTTTGCATAGCCTGGAGCACAGCACTACATGTAAATAGGCATTGAATGCTTTGGAGAATGAAAGCTTCAAAGGGACTTTGAACCATGTTATTATCATTGTGAAAACTAATAAGGTGGGGAGGAGGGCATAAAGCTGAGCAAATAGAGGGGGATAAATAAGATTGGAGAATTTCTAAGTTCTGAGGTTACAGAGAAAAATAAAACTTTCAAATAAAAAGTGTTCCAGAGATGGGAATCCTTAAAAAAAAGAAGGCTCTGCCTCTTGAAGTGATATATAACAGTATTTATAAGAACTGTTTCTAATTCAGGATGGTGGGTGGAAGGCATTTGGCACAGAGCATATACGCGGTAGACACATGGAATATTGCTTACATTTTTGAATACTAAAACACTGCTACATATTTAGTGAGCAATATGGTGTTCAAATGCATGTGTCATTGACTCTAAGCATCAAATGTCCTTGAAAAGCCATTCCACCTGGTTTCCTTTGCCCTTTTGTATAATTGCTATTAGTCAGGGTATCCCAGAAGTAAAACACATCATTGGAAAATAAATAGAAGCTGTAATGTGACGGAGGCCACTCTTGAATGCAACCATCCCAGTGTCTATTTCTGTGATTTTGGCTGATTCTTAGGTTTAAAGTTGAAATGACTGTCACACAGAAAACTCTGATATGTTCTCCCATTTTGTGTATTATTGTCACCAACAGACTGCCATCAGTTTACACGCAAGATCCTCAGACATTTATGTGACTTTATAAACCATTTCTAGTTTTCAGTTCAAGTGGATGAGGGGCTGTTATTTTACACTTGAGCTTAACAAATGCCTGTTGGTTAATTGATTGATTAGAACTTGAAGAGATCTTAAAAGTCATCCTGCTAACTGCCCTCTTTTAGCCAATAGGAAAGTGAGGTTCAGAGAGGGGAAATGACTTTTTCACATCAAGATAGTGGCAGAATGAAATTTGACCCAATGTTCTCTGAATCAAAATCAAGTCTTTTCTTCATTGAACCCCAATTCCCTCCCTTTGTAAAACATGCTGAAATCGAGTTCTGGCATTTGTATAACCCAATAGAATTAGAACTGGATTAAGTTATACTTTGTTCAATAAAATAAAGAGGTAGATGTCACTATCAAGGTTTAGGAGTTTACTTCATTTAGAAGAAAAAAAACACTTTTACTTCATGAGATAATTGTGATTTTTCAATTTCTTGATTATTCTTCCTGGCACTAGTCAGTTGTCATTTATTTTACCCAAAATTGAGGTATGGAATTTTGCACCAAATGTCTCCAAACATATCAAATGCTTGCTTTCCTAAAGTTAGTTTGTAAATAATATGCAATATCACAGTCTTCAATGCAAAAGAAAGAAAAGGAACAGGTTTCTAAAAATACCAATAAAGATAAATGGGGGCAATAAACTCAGATTTACGAAGAACACACACAAAAAAAGAAAGTGTTAATAAAAAACTGAGAGTAAATAGAACAGATTAGACCTATATTGTAAAAAGAATATCAGGAAGGCCAGAACCTAGAAGGATATGAGGTCCGCAAGAAATGCTAAGCATAATAAGGACTTTTTAACTCTTCAGGTAAGGAGAGAGAAGAAACAAGAAAAAGTAAGGAATAGGTCTGTTTGTTTGGAATGGATGAGATGATGATCATGGGTGACAGAAAGAAAATAGAACTACTCAACTCCCATTTTGCTTCTGTTTCTCTCTCCAGTAGAATTACCTTCAGTTTTGAAAGGATAATAGAGTGAATTGAAACTCAAGATAAACATGGATATAGTAAGAGGACATGTGATGAAAGGAAAATTCTATATTTGGGCTTTCTCCCTGATAAAAGAGGTAAAACTCAAAAAGAGAAAATTAAAAAGGAGAGTAGAAAGTTATACTGGTTCAGTGACCCATTGTTTTCAGGCCTGTTTGTCCATCAGTGTTGGGGGAGGCATTATCCAGTCCGCAGCTTTTTATTATCCCTTATTTATCACACATCGAGTCATCTCCTACCTGTTTGTACCTGATAAACATCATTTATAGGTGATTGGGGAGGAACTGAGACACAATGGCCCATCCTCTTTTGCTGCCCTGGACCTATTCAAATTGTCTTTATTCATTATGGTAGTTAGCAACAAAAGCAGGCCCCATCTTGAAACGCTTGCTGATCTCCAGTGATCAGCCCATCAATGTGTTGCTCCTTGATATACTTTAATACACTCCTTTTAATTCATTTTGTCCTGAGTATTGCCTCATTAAAGCCAGGACGAAGGATTTTCCTTTTAATAGGAGCTTATTAAAAAAAAAAAAAAAGCTTTGTTTAGCTGGCCATGACACCAACCCAGGATTCAAAAGGAAGATTGCTTTTAAAGACAAGTTTTCCAATAGGAGCAAGACAATCTTGATAGGTACATGTTTGCAAAAGGGGATGTGTTATTCTATCTCAAATCCTTCCACCATTGCTACATCACAGGAATTGGAATGGGATGAAAGCCCACATGCCTATGAGCTGAATAGCAGGTAATACAAATGACAAGGAAATAAATACCTCTACTAAAAGACTGATTAACGCTACTCATCGGACTAGCAGGTACCGGCAAGAAGACAAAACAACTAAAACAACGGGGTCACAGCACAAACTGTGATATATGTTTCAAGCTTCAATAATTTCAAGGCAACCCACCTGGAAGAATTATCTCTTTGTCATTAAGAACCTTGTGGATATAACTTCTAAACTACCCCTGGTAATCTTTGAGGAGTTATAGAAAACCATAGAAGTGACAAAAGGCTAGAGGCCTTTGAAGGCGAATTATCCATTTTGTTTTGTTTTCTTTCAAATCTTTAAATTATTTATTCCTTGGTCAATTTGAGAGTATATTTTTAAGTAACTGGTATGTAAACACATAGGAAGAGAAACTGATCACTCAGGAAAAGTATGGTTTCACTGATATTGAGACATGCATGATTAATTATATTTTTTTTAATAAAGCTGCTAGTTCATAGACATAGTACATAACAACATGCATAGTGAAAACATAGCATCATCCTATAAGAATAATGTCATGAGAACTAAAGCTTATAGTGGGTTGACGCCTGCTGTGAATGGTAAATAATACAAAAAAGGACTTTAAAAAAAGAGCTTAGGAAAAAATGGAGAATTAGAAGAAGGTTTAACATCACTGCTCATATTAGACAAACCAATGAAAACAGACATGGAAAGATGGATGGGGAGTGCTCTAGACCTAGGTACTTGTCAACCATTCAGATTTCAGGGAAGATGAGTGATTCATTTTCAACTGAGGATAGTCTGTTCAGTTGAAGTCATTTTGGATCAACATTACCCTTTATAATAACTCAGTAAAAGGGAGAATCCAGACATGCTAGAGGCTTTTGAAATATCCAGAGAGTTCAACAGATTTCAGTTCCTGGTGCAGGGGACATACCTGGTGACTAAAGGCTTCTCTTCGTCCCTCAAGGACAAAAATTTGTCCAAGATCAGCTCCTGCTATAAACCATAAACTTTTTTAGTCCCCTAGCGCCTCCCATCCTTTTCTTTCATGACACCACAGAATGGAATATTTCCATTTTCAACCACCTATGGCTTTAGCCCACCTCGTGTCAATTAAGTAATATCCTATAATCTCGCAGCATAGTCACAATTTCATCTGTAACTGAAGTAAATATAGAATCCTATTGTCTTTGCCATCTGTAACTCTGTCAATTGCTGTTCTTTAACTTTAATAGTTCAGAAGATTTATTACTTCATCATTAGGGGTGACTTCATCACTAATGGTCACTGCAGCCTTCCCAATTGAGAGCGGATAATTTCAGACCTCACTTAATGACTGATTTCATGGTGTTGAACCAGTTTCTGCTGGTCTAATCATTAAACAATAGTTACAGCCACAAAATCTGTTATACCCATGAAATAGTTATAGATATGAAATAGTTATAGACATGTAATCTGTTGCCAACCCCCACTAAAAGAAGACTTTTCTGGTTGGTAGACTATGTCAGAGCTTGTATTGCACTGGGAGAACCTTGAAGAATCCAGGGTCTTCCCATCATAAGGCATCAGACAAGGACTTTACTGTTAACCTACATGATAGCAAAGGCAGGATGAACAAATCACACAAAAATGTCACATGTAAATCACATACATGTTAAGTCTAGAACATAAAGAATGAAGATCGAAATAGAAATGTACATTTTCAACAGTACTATGAAAGGTAATATGATAGCATAATAATATTATGTAATATGTAAAATGTATTATGATATAAAATTATGAAAGACTATTTTTGAAAAGTATATTATATATGTATATAGGTATATATGCACATATATGTATATATATATATGTATATATAATTCAGTAGTTTGAAAAATGATTTTTAAAAATCTATAACAGTAATTTAGCCAGGCTTAATTTTGATTTACTTATTCCTAACCACCTTACTATAACAATTTGAAAATGATGAATTTATAAATATAGATTTATTTAGTGATTTGAAACTATAGAAAGCCAGGTGAGAGGTAAGGACTGAGAAGATGGAGGGTAGCAATTGACTATGCTCTCTGATGATCATATTTCATGGGGCAAAGATCAAGGGGATTCAGAGTGTAATGTGGAATGACAATGTAGCTCCTAAGGGAGTTTCAAGAATATTTTTGTCAAAATAGATCAGAAGGCTGATAAGGAGGTGGAAAGGAGGGAATCCAGTAGTATCACACACCATATTTACACCCTTTGTCTACGTTTAATCAAGAGTAATTGAGTCCCTTGTGTGTGGACAGTGGGATTGAACAGAAATTTCTCTAAATGGCCTTCTACTGACCTAAGGTAAACATACACATTTATCTATATCTAGACATATAGAGATTAAAAATAATTTAGTGCAGATCTCAGAACTATCTTTTTAAAACAGTATTCTTAATAAAAGCCTCATACTTGGGGGAAAAAAAACCTTTGGAATTCTTTTCCCTCAGTTTAGGTGTGAATTCTAAGTTATTTTTTATTTGAAATTTTGAACATCTGTTCAGAATGTTTTTGAGTTATTCGATGGTTCAAAAATGTCATCTTCTACCCTTTAAGCTCAACATATAAATTTAGAATTGGTGCCTTTATAAATAAAAAAGAAGTGGCAAAATCCTGTTACTTGTTGATGAAAGGACCTTTTATTCGATGAGAATTTTAAAGACAAAAATGTGACATAATAATAATTCCTATATTTCTGGAAAAAATCATTGTGGCATTCTCTACTAAGTTTCAACAAAGAACCCTGTAACAGCTATGTGAATAGCGGGGAACTAAAAAGACCCTTCTCATTGTTCAGGAAGGCATGCAGATTCACCACAGAAAATTTGGCCTACCAAATAATTTAGTTTTGTTATCTCCAAAGTAGAATATCTTTCTTGAGAGGAAGAAATGTTCAGTTGTTTTGTTTTTTCTTAAATTTCATTTTTTATGTTTACTACCCACAGTACCTGGAACATAATAGGTGCTTTAAGAATTCTCATTTTATTGGGTTGGAATGGCTCTGATTGGATTCTGTGAGCTGTTCTAATTTACCATCTTTAAGATTAGAGATTTGAGGATGAGGCAAGTATATTTCAGTGCTGTAAGGACCTCAGTGGCCTCCCCACCTTGCTAAAGAAGAAGTTAGTAAGGCTTGCAGTAATGGCCTAAAGTGTCACCATCCCTCTGAGATAGAGAGAGAAAGAGAGAGAGAGAGAGAGAGAGAGAGAGAGAGAGAGAGAGAGAGAAAAAGAGAGGTGAAGCCTGATGCATACTAGAATAAAGTGAAATTGTATACTAGAGAACAAGCAGTATTAAAGGACTCATTCTCAAACATTACAGAACTAAACTGTAAAGTCTCCTTATGACATTGAATTGGCCTGGAAACAGCAGACATAGACTAGTTTATGCCATTAAATCACTTGGGTGGACTATGCTTTATATGACAGCCTGCAAATATTCTAACACAGTATTGAGGTTGGGGTGCTTATGTTCTGAGAAAATTGTATACTTAAATAACAGTATGTAACCTTACCTTTTCATATACATGACAGCTATTTTAGGTCAAATTCTTTCCATTTCAATTATAAATCCCTTAACATCAAGGACTATGTTTTATTATTTTTGTGACCCCCAATATTTTAGATGCATTTAATGGTCACTAAATGTTAAATAAATGAATTCACAAGAATTGTAAAGGACAAGGAAGTACAGATGGGCTACAGGAAGCACTAATAGAGGATTTATCTATGCAAATAGGAACATAGATGCATCAAATCTGTTTCTACCTGCACAAATAAAAGAAAGATGAGGCTAAATTTAAGAAAAGAAGCTGTCCAAAACTGAAGCTGCTCCCAATTCATTAAAAGCCCTCTTAATATAAAGTCGTCTTGTATTCTTTTCTAAAAGAAGCCAGAGTTCAAATTTTTAAAAAAATGATGTATTCAAACCACATCGAAAATCAACTGAGAGTGAGGGGTGTACAACCAGGGAGAACATTATACACAATTACAGACACATTGTATCTGTCTATGATGGCTAACTTTGATAGACCTGGCTCTTTTCAGCAATCCAAGGTTCTAAGACAACTCCAAAAGACTCATGATGGAAATAGCGACTCACATCCAGAGAAGGAATTATGGATTCTGAATGCAGATTGAAGCAAATTATTTGGTCTCTCTCTTTTTTGTTTTTGTTTTTGTCTCTATTTTGTTTCTTCTCTCTGGTGGTTCATTCCATTGGTTATGATTCTTTTTTATAACTTGACTATTGTGAAAATATGTTTAGTGTGAAGGTATATGTAGAACCTATATTGGATTTCATGCTGTCTTGGGTGGGGAGGGGGGAGGAGAGGAAGGGGGAGAAAATTTAAAAAAAAACTTTTCTTTCTTTTACAATCCTTGCCCACAAAAGAATCTATGCTTCCCACAAGAGGATTTGTTCCTGGTGAGAATTCCATAAAAATAGAATGTCTGGAATCTCCAGCCTCATAAGGATATTTGACTAGTCAGATCTCATTGTTAGAAAAGTTTCTGGTGAGTTGCCCATGCATTCCAAGCTGTTTCTGTTCAGCAAGAGTTACCATTACCATTACTTCTACTTTTATTGTGAAGAAAGCAGCATCCTCCTGGGCATTCAAGTTAATAGAGCTACTTCTCCAGTTTACCCATGAGGCTAATAGTCCCAAGTCTCCTTTGTGGACATGAAGATGGTGATTCATGGTCCATATGGAAATTAATTATGTGTCCTCTGAACCCTGTGCTGATGATGTTGTGTATAATGTAATGATTTCTTCCTGGGCCACATGGCCTACTCAGGAGGATGCCTGAGGCATCATTGAGCACTATTAAGAAAGACCCCCTTCTGGGAGTATATGTAGAGAACTAGGCTCATTAGCTTACATTTTACTGAAAGAGAAGCATATTTTGCATTACAATGAAGCTAAAAGTTTCATTACTTCATTTAACTTTTTTCCTTCCATGTAAGAAATTTAAATGTCTATTAATTGGATAATAAAAAGAACCATTGCTTTTATGTTTAATAAAGTAACTTCTATAATCTTTTATTTATATAGTATTATTCTTTTCATTTTATTCTGAAAGATGTAAAACTATTCTCATTTGCAATAGTTCCTCAGACGGTATTTTGGATTGATGTCCTGGGGAGGCTGGTTACAAGTAACTATGAATACCAAGTAGGCTTAAGGCAAAGCAACTCTGACCAGTACAGGAACAACTGGTGTAATAAGAATTTGATATTATTTCTGATTTTTAATGATCTTTGTCTCAAACTCTCAAAGTACAGTAATGTTAACTTCAAGTTCAAGTTGATCAATGAAGACACGTATGAAATTAAAAATTGATTTTTGGCCAATTGACCAATTGAAAATTGACCAATTTGAAAATTAGCATTTTCAAAAGACTGATTCACTCTTATGGATTCCCTAGGTTATTTCCAGAACTGAGAGTCAGCAGTGCAGAGTGTAAAGGTCACCAGGTATGGAGTAAGAAAAACTGTATTTCAAGTTCTTCTGTCACTTGTAAGCTGGATGACTTTGTGAAAGTCACCTACCAACTCTGAGACTCAATTTCCTTACCTAGGATAATGCTTATACTTCCTATGTTAAAGAGTTGTTTTGAGAAAACCTCTTTGTAATTAGTGATATATGAGTTATTCTTCTTCTTGCTTTAACTGTTCCAAGTTTAATTGTAAACATTTTATAGATGAGGATGGAGTATAGCTAAATTCCCAAAATTGTTCTAATTATCCTGCATGTCAACTACGGGGTCCATTAAAGCTTGCCCCTTTGAAAACAATCAGAAACAATTAACAAGCAAGCAAATAAGTAAGCAAGTAAACGAACCAACAAATAGTCTCTACATAGCTTCAAAATTTACTGAAAATCCTCCCCACCAAAGTTTTGCAAAGTTGTTAAAAAAGCCACTAATTCCTCTTACGAAGCTATGAGACATTGACACTCTGACGTCAGTTGTTGTTAAATGACAAAAACAACCATCTGCACAGCAAAGTTATTTGCCTTACATAGTAACTGCTTGATTTATTTGCTTCAGCAATGTGTATGTTAGAGGTTGGAATTTCAAATCAATGATATGAATATTAACCATGATCTCTTCTATGAATGGCACATTATGAGCTTTTGAGTGCAGGGAATATATTTCTTTAATATTTTAACCCCATTAGTAGCTAACACAGTGTCTAGCACATCTTTTGAATGGAAGAATAAATGAATGACTAAACAAATCTCCATTCTGTGAAATTGTCTTGCTGTTTAGCTGTTTATAGTCAAGTCCAATTGTTTGTGACGCCACTTGGGACTTTCTTGGCAAAGACACTGGAGTGGTTTGCTACTTCCTTCTCTGGCTCATTTCACAGATGAGAAAACTGAGCAAATGCAGTTAAGTGACTTGCCCAGGGCCACACAGCTTGTCAAGAGTCTGAGGTCAGATTTGAATTCAGAAAGATGAGTCTTCTTCACTCCAGTCTCTGCACTCTATCTACCTTGCCACATAGCTATCTCTATGAAATCTTGCCCATTTCCAAATGGCCCAACCAATCACCAAATTATCAAATTATGTAGGTTCAATTGCTGAGCAAAACTTATTCACAGTATCATAGTACTACACAGTTAAAGTTGGAAGGGACCTTAGACATCCCTAATTATCATTTTACTGATGAGGAAACTGGGGCATGGAGAAGTTAAGTGAGTTATACAAATCACACAGCTTGCAAATGTAAGAGGCTGTATTCGAACCCAGGTCTTCATGATTACACATCTATCCTCCTAACTGCTATACTAAGTTACTTCCAAAATTTATGAAGAATAGCATCAATTAATGTAAATTAAGAAAATTTTCTCCCAGGTTCCAGACAGAACATCAAAAGGTTGATTCAGTGGTGTTAAACAAAAACTTTACCATTAGAATTTATTCACCAAAAATATTTCAAAATTAATTTATCTTCTAAGGCCTAAACCAAGGATTTCTTGATTTGGTTAAAGTAAGGAGAGAGAGAGAAAGAGAAAGACAGAGAGACACAGAGAGAGATAGAGACAGAGAGAGAAAGAGAGACAGGGAGAGACAGAGGGACAATGAAAGAATTGAAAGAGAACTAGAAACAAGTGGGAGAGGAAATGCGATGAAGAGATGACTGGGAAGGAAGGAAAGGAAGCAAATAGGCATTTATTAAGCACCAATTATGTACTGTGCACTGTGCTAAGAACTTTACAAATATTATTTCATTTGACCCTCTCAATAATCCTAGCAGGTGGGTACTATTATTAAAGCCAGTCAACAGTGGAGAAAACTGAGGCAAAAAGAAGTTAAGTGCTTTGTCTGGATTTTGTTGTTGTTCAGTCGTTTCAGTCCTGTCTGACTCTTTGTGACCCCATTTGGGGTTTTCGTGACAAAGATACTGGAGTGCTTTGCCATTTCCTTCTTCAGCTCATTTTACAGATGAGGAACTGGGGCAAATGGTGAAATGACTTGCTCAGCATCATACAGCTATTAAGTGAATCCAGATTTGAAATCAAGAAAATGAGTCTTCCTGACTCCAGACCAGACACTTAAAACCACTGAACCACTAGATTTACAAAGCAATTAAGTATCTGAAGTTAGATTTATCCTGAGGTCTTCTCAACTTCAGGTCCAGTGCTCTATTGACTTATTACCTAGCTGCTTCCTTACATAAAGTTACATAAGCACCCTATTTTTTGTCAGGATAAAGCAGCAAGATCACCTATCAAAGCCCAATTTCAAAGGAGTGAAGTCCAAAGTTGTATGAGTGTACCAATGTTCCCATTGGTAAATTAAAGGAAAAACATTTACAGAAATGATCTAGTAAGAGATACCAGTGAGAAGACCAAATACGAAGAGGGTTTATGTTGGGAAAGATACACATGTAGGGAAGTCAGGGGCAAGACATGTTCATGAATGGACAACTCATGCCTATGATATTACAAAGCCACACAGGAAAATTGATTTCTTGCCTTCTCTAGTATTTGATGCTCCCCCATTTTTGCTATATGCTTCTCTACTGGACAGTTTCTGAAAAAGATGCTATTTCTCTAGTTGGTTACTCTTAACAATGCCTCCAGCTTTGTTCTTCCTTGACATGCTAGCTAGGGCACTATTATTTTGGAAAGAACTGGATGCCATACACTGGAACCAGCAAGTCTCAGGTCTGGGCCCTGCTGTCTACTGAGAATGATCCCATTAGACAGTGGAATCTGAATTTTTCTAACTCAACAGGACTGCAAAAGTGTGTACAGTCTATCTGGATCCTGCTCCACTGGATGACACCATGTACTTCTGCTACAAGATGATAATTCAGATGTGGGGGGTGGAAAGAGAAGAGATGAATCCTGTAACCTTATCTCTGTCCCTCCCCATTTAACTTGCCAAGAGTAACAAGAGAAAAGGTGAAAACAAAATTCAATAGCTGGGTTTTTTCTCCATATCTGGCTCTCTACTCAATTCTCTACAGTTTGATTGCTAGCAAGATGAGTTTCCTCACTTTTAGACTCTCACTCAGTCTCATTTGCACATATCAGTGAATGGATAGAGAAGACATCACCAGGACAGGCTGATTGTGTTTGACAATCACTGGCCAAGTTTCTTGATTCTTTCATATTCCAGGTTTGACACATTTTGTTAGTCAGAATTTAATAAAAAAAAAAGAATCAAGAATCCACCAATACATTTTCTTTTATGAGACCAAGTTATAATCAAATGATTCCTTTAATTTGTATCAAAACCTTGGTCTCAAAAATCATTCCTACTTAGGGGGTTTCTAGAACAAAGGTTTAATGAATCTGGGTGAAGGAAGGTATGTTAAAGAGATTCAGGTCAATCCCCACCACCAAGCCCTCAAGTTACCTGTTAATCATATTAACTGTTCTGCATGAAAAAAGAATCTAAGACTTTTTGTTCTTGTGACTTTTGTTCTACTCTACCCTCTCTTCCTCCAGCCAACCTATACAATTTCTGTGTTTCTTCTTTTTCTTTCAGTGAGAACAATGACTTTATTGGTGATATACACCATAGCTCCTTCCCCTTACAAAAGGAATGCTTGCAGACAAGTACTTGAATTGTCCATGGGATTCCCCAGTATAGGGAAATAATTTAAGGATGTGGGTACTCCAGTGGTGGAACTCCTCTTTTGATTATGGATAAAGATTCATGACTTTCTACTTTACTCATTGGAGGCCATATATACCATAAAGTCTATTATATGGTTGCTATAACCATATTCATTGTCATACAAGGAAATGAGTTTGACAAAATGGTCATTGAGGGCAATACTGGTGCCAGCATCAAAGGTGGATGTTGCTGTTACCAGGATACAAGCTGGTCCTCTGTGTAGCCCAAGATGATCTTCAAGGGTCCCTCTGATGCCTGTTTCACCACTTTCTTGATAACTTCCTATTGGACAAGTTTCTTTAGGTGACAAGTCAGATCCACAACAGATATATTGGAAATAGGAACACAGAAAGCCCTGCTTGTGAGCTTTCCATTTGGCTTAGGTATGACCTTGTCTACAGCACCAGTGGGATTATATTTTGGGCAGTGCCATGTTTGTCATTCCACAACTTGCCAGAAGGGCTATCTACCATCTTCTGGGTAGAAGTAATGGCATGGAAGGATATGAGCCCTTCCACAATGACAAAATTGTCATGAACGACCTTGGCCAAGAGGGGGTCAAGTAGTTGGTAGTGTACAAGGCACTATTGACAATCTTGAGGAGATTATTGTACTTCTCATGGTTCATTCCTATCACGAACAGAGGGGCATCAGTAGAGATAATGACTCATTTAGCTCTACCCTTTAAATGAGCCCTGGCCTTTCCCATGGTGGTAAAGACAATGGTGGACTTCACTACATGCTTGGCTTCAGCATCTCCTGATCTAATATTGGTGCGATAATGCTTCTGGAAGATAGCAGCAATTTTACCAATGATCATTAGGTTTCCATTCTATATTGAAATAACCCTTGAACTTGAACTTTTAGTGGAATCATATTAGAACATGTAAATCATATAGCTGAGATTAATGAAAGGGTCATTAATGACCAAAACATCTACTCTGCCTGAAGTGAATGTAGCCCATTGACCAGGCACCCAAAGTAGCCACATCTATCGACTCTGACCTTCACAATCATGTCTCAGGAAAGTAACTGCAGCAGATCCTGGCACTGAGCTTGGCAGAAGAACTCAATTGCTGTCTTTCTATGATTCTAATAAGTACAGATGATCCAGGGAGAAAACCTATATTGATTTGCAAATCAGAACGTCCAGTGTAAGAAAAGAAGTTTCTTCACATTTGAGTATATTTTTTTATTGGAGGCACCTATTTGAAAACTGACCAGAGCTTATTTTTTTAAGTAGAATGGCCAGCAATAAATAATACTATAAGATGAATTCACAGGGACTATCCATGGATTTCTCTCCTCTCCCAATGCCCTCAAGAGCTGAGAATTATTAATAATAGAATTCTACTACATTGCATGAATATTACTTACCATACAGTTCAGTAAGGTGACATAAGACTCCTTAAAGACATTTTTATTTGTAAAGAAGAGATTTCCAAGTCATATCACTTTATTTTCACATTAATATACTATGGTGTGTTGGGACCTTGTAAAAAATGTCACCCAAGTGCATAAGATAATGAGAGGCTTAGATTTAAACCTAACAAATACCTTGATGGGTCATTTTGCCTAATTTCTGTGGCATTTTTGAAATATCATATCACTTTTAGCACTTTGCTAATCTATTAAATGGCAGGCTCCATTTTAATAGCTAGCTTTTACATTTGGCCTTTCAAAAGCATCATGCTTTATGGTTCACAAGCAACACGGAAGTAATAACCACAGCTGTTCTGTGGATGGCATGTGAATGTGCTTGGCACCTTCCATTGCAGTTGCTTCAAGTCATTACAAAAAACATAGATGCCAAGTTTAGGATAGCACATGTGAATATGACCATTGGAAACAAGAAAAGACAGAAAATCAAAGAGGATGATATCCTATTTGCAAAAAAATGCCACAGAACTTAGGCAAAACAATCAAGGTATTTGTTAGGTTTAAATATCAGCCTTTTATTATCTAAGTCATTTGTGTGACATTTTTTAACAGGTCCCAATATACGAGAGTAATATAATGAGAGGGGGAAAATGACATCATTTGGAAATCTCTTCTTTATAAATAAATGAGATTTTAAAGGACTCTTCTATCACATTACTGTTGGGTTCAATATTTCTCATTATAATCATATTATTATTGTATATTGTTTTCCCTAACTGTGCTCATACATTGAAGTATTTATAAGTAATGAATATATCTCCACAAAGAAACACACACACACATATTGTTTCAAATAGCAACAATAACATTATATGATTAAAGTCAACCTTCTGCTTCCCAATACCTCTTAATTCTAGTGCCTTTCCTCTGTTAATCATTTCCTATTGATCCTGTATATGACTCTCTGATTATATTTGTAACATTTCTCTCCCATTATATTGTAACCTCTTTTGGTATCCCTAGCACATAGCACAGTTTTGGGGACATAGAGAGTCCTTAGTAAATGTTTGTTGATTAATGAATTCCTGACAAGGTCAAGTAACAGTGTATTCTACAGAACTGAATGATTTAACAGTGTTACCACATATAGAATATAAAAATAAACAATTTTCAAAGAACTACAATAAACAAAGATGCATTTAACCACATAGAACTATAGTGAATGTTTTTTGATTCAGGAATTAATTCACATCATTATAAACATTAATAATCATATAGAGACATCTCATTGACAAAGTACGCTGAATTGCTTCCATAATAGACTTTAATAGACCTCCGATTACATGGCATTTTAGAAACCACCTTCTTTACACGTAATTGGGAAGATGGAAGTATTTCTTGAAAGAATGAAATTTATCAAGGAGGATTTAAAAAAAAACATGAAAAAGCAGGAATGAATGTTAATTGGAGCCAGTAGGTAGAAGGATGGAAGAATATGATGCACATAAAGAAGTAAGGGAGACCAGCTATTGAACATATGGTGATACATAAGAAGCATGAAAGCAGAAGCTCAGTGGCAGAATGGATAGATTTCCTACCCTGGAATCAAGAAGACTCATCTTCTGGAGTTCAAATCCAGTCTTAGACACTTACTAGGTGTGTGACCATGGGCAAATAACTTAATCCTGTTTTCCTCAGTTTCCTCATCTGCAAAATGAGGAGAAGGAAATGGCAAACCACTCCAGTATCTTTGCCAAGAAAACCCCAAATGGCATGACAAAAAGTTGGACATGACTAAAATAATTGAACAACAAATAGGCATGAGCATTTCATAGGACCAGAAGAGGGAGCCTTGTCTCATTGGAGTGAAACAGCTTCTTGTGCTACAAGGAAAAATTTCTTGGATCCAAAGGTGCTGTCATGTGAGAGGGAAGCCAATGATGCTCAATAGAAGAAATAACGAGTTGTAGTGAGGCCTCTATTTGTCAAATATGCACAGAAAAGATAATTCTCCTGTCTTTTCATGGCATATAACTGTAATGTGAGATAAGGACTGCATAGATTGTTGAACCTGATCATCATTAGACATGTCTGGTTATTTGTGCGGTAACAAATTGTAACAGAAGAAACCTAGAAGGTGTTGCTAAGGATTATAATATCTTGAGCAAATAGTAATGATGCAAAAATTCTAAAGACTTAAATTTTTTTCTTAATATAATTTTTATTATTTTCCAATCATATGTAAAGATAGTTTTCAACATTCATTTTTTTGGTAAAATTTTGATTTCCAAATTTTTCTCCCTTTCCCTCCCCAAGATAGCAAACTATCTGATATAGGTATACACATACAATCATGTTAAACATATTTCCACATTAATCATATTGTGAAAGAAGAATCAGAACAAAAGGGGAAAACCACAAAATAGAAAAAAACCAAAAAACATGCAAAAAGGTGAAAACAGCATGCTTTGATCTGCATTCAGACTCCATAGTTCTTTCTCTGGATGTGGTTAACATTTTCCATCATGGTTCTTTTTTAATTGTCTTAGATTATCCTACTGATGAAAAGAGCTAAATCTATCATAGTTAATCATTGCACAATATTGCTGTTACAGTGTACAATATTCTCCTGGTTCTGCTCACTTCACTCAGCTTCAGTTCATGTAAGTTTTTCCAGGTTTTTTTTTCTGAAATCCACCTGCTCGTCATTTCTTATAGGACAATAGTATTCTATTATATTCATTTACCACAACTTATTTGGACATTCCCCACTTGATAAACATCCCCTCAGCTTCCAATTCTTTGCCACCACAAAAAGAGCTGCTATAAATATTTTTGTTTATCATTTTTACTAGTTTCCTTTCATCTTATAGTAAAAATGAAGAACATATTTTTGCCTAGAGTCTTGCAAATCAGATAGAGAATTTTGAATTAAAAATACACGGAAAGGAGAAAACTATTCAAAAAACCTTCTATCACAGACAATAACAGGTACCCTATAGGAAGAAAGGACCAATAATCAATGGGAGAGACTATATAAGAAGAGAACTAGTGCTGAAACTGCTGTCCTATAATCCAAAATCAAGTGCAAAAGGGAAGGGCAACAAAGGTGATGAAAGTAGACATCCTAAAATTTTGAATTCAAAAATTTGAATTATATTATTTAGAATAGGCAGGATAGAGCATATAACTAGAATAACTCTGAAAGGACATAATATTAAACAAAGAACAGTGTAGCTCAAAAGGGTGGTGGTGTAACATTTTATATCAAGGAGATAAATTCCTAATCAATTCAGAAAACTGGTAGGGATTTTTAGATCAACAGTACGGGAAATATATATACATTTTATATATATATATATATATATATATATATATATATATATATGTATGTATATATACACACACACACATATATATGTATATATATCATAGTGTTATACTATGAATAACCTAGAAAAAATAAATAATTTTAAGAGGATTTCATGGGGGTGGGGAGTGGCTCATGCCTATGATACTTGTTACTGGAGGTAGCTGAGGCTATTGATCACTTGAATTCAAGGACTCTGAATTGTACTAGGACTAAGGCTAATAAGGTATCCAAACAATGATAGGATACTAGTAGGTCCCCACCAAATCACATGGCACTTTTACTACTTAAGGAAAGACAAACATCCCATGCTAGAAAAATAGAGCAGGTAATGCTTCCATATTGTTGAGCATTGAAATTGTCCCATAAGTGACTGCTGCCTTTCCAGTACAGGTGAGATAGTCATAGTCTAAAAAGAATGGATTTCAGGAATCAAGTCAAAAAGCTTTCATAGGAAGCCCAGTCATAGTGACATCTTCATATTCTTCACATACAATGATGTGTCTCCTGTTTCTCAGCTTTTGCACTTTTTGTCCCCCATAACCAGAACCTTCACCCAAACTTGGACTCTCAGAATCATCGACTTCCAGTTCAAAAACCACCTTCTCTAGGAGGTCTCTCTCATCTTCCGCAGCCACTATTGCCTTCTCTTTTATGGCTATTTTCCATCTAGTCTTCATTTATCTTGCATGTAGTCTACATCCACCCATCCACATGTGTCTGTATATATACATATGTTTTGTCTCCCCCATTGCAATGTGACTGCAGGAACTGATTTTTTTGTTGTTTTGTTTTGTTTTGTTTTGTTTTCTTTGCATCCTTATTGCTTAGGACACTGTCTGCTACAGCAAGTATTCAACAAATTTTTGTTGATGGAGGCATAATTTTGTAATGGCAGGCTACTTCAGTTACTATTTCTGGATAGCTGTTGGAAATCTATCTCTTGGCAAAAAGAAGATCAGGTAATCATTTCCATTATTAAAGGGTGAAGAAAATGACAAAGGACCTGTTAGTGCAAACCTGGTTTTGACCAACAAGTAGGAATTGCTTTCTGAAGAAGTAATGAGAGGAACATTGCAGGGAACATGGCCAACCCACAATAGAGTTCATAATAGAGAAACAGAAGAAAATAGACAACAGCCTGGTGTTCACTTTAGATTTTTAGACAGTAAATTTAGAAGTTCGGGAGATAAGATAAGTAGGATACAGCGGTCCAATGTTCTGTAGTAAAAGTCATTCCAAAAAGGGTGGGAAAGTCCTCATGAATAAAACCCTGAAATCACAAATGAAAATTATTTCAATGAGAAAAAGGGATCTGTAAGAAAAAAACTTGTGCCTTCACAGTGAACAAAAGTGACATTAAAAACATGCAAAACATCACTGGGTATTCGTGTGTGTGTGTGTGTGTGTGTGTGTGTGTGTGTGTGTTGTTGTTGTTGTTGTTGTTTGTTAAAACTATATTGAAGGTAAGAGAAAGATCAAGGAAATAATTCTTACTTTGGGTGGTTGAGATAACATTGATGTTAAGACTGAATGGCTCGACACAGTTTTCTTTTGTGTTCTGTTCCTTGAAAATAATGTTTGGATTGGGAAAGAAGACTCCATCCTCTTTTCTCTACCAAAAAAATGGCTAACAATCAGTTGAAACCAAATGGGTGTGGAGAAAGTAAGAGATAACTTAGCTACCCCAAATGAGTTTAACTCACCAAATCTAGATAAATTAAATCATGTATTATTAGAAAAAACCAGAGCATGCCCAAATAAAGCAAAATAAACAAGGAAAAACTTCGTAGATGTGATTGCTGAGCCACTTTTTTGATGTCTCACAGAGGATGGAAGAGAAAAATGTCACTGGACTAGAAAAGGGCAAATAGTGTGCCAATTTTCTGAAAGGGTAAGAGGGTAGAATCTATTCCCTTCTGGTCATAAGTACAGCAGGAAGCATTAAGTAGATGAAGAGAATCCCTCAAGCAAAATCACTTCTTCCCTTAAATTAACCAGAGAATCTGAAAGAGGCAAAAACAGAAAAGAAGTCATACTGGGAAACCACTGGTTTCCATCTGTGTGCTAAATGATGTAAATCTGCAAAACTGGCCCACCGTGCCCTACCAGTTTAGATGGCTATCATATAGCATAAATAATTCTCAATATATGGTAGCATTTCTCTCTTTATTTCTTTCTTCTCTCCCTCCCTCCCTCTCTCTCTCTCTCTCTCTCTCTCTCTCTCTCTCTCTCTCTGTGCTCACACACCATGCTTACGGGCAAGCACTAGGTAGCTCAGGAAACTGTCCTAAGCCCAGATATCCAGATGGTGCAAATGATTCATCTGGCACAAAGAAAGTGCACATGCATATGTAAATACATATATATATATATGTATATATATATATATATATAGATAGATAGATATGCTACATAATACAAATATAATATCAATCTAGATCTAGGTATATAGATGTAAATATGAATATGGATATAGCTATTTTTATTACTCTTACCAAAATTCTTTCTATTCCTACGGTCCTCAGAGTGCTTATCTCAGTAGGAGTCATAGGAGTACTTCTTTAATATGTTGCATTCCCAATTTAAATAACTTTCTACAAAATAATCACCCATTTATATACTGTATTAATATATTTTTTTACATTTAGTGTGCATGTTATTTCCTCCTCAAGGCAAATCCAATGAAAGCAAGATTCACTCACTCTCCTTCACCTACCCCTTCTTCCCTTCTAGCAGAACTGCTTTTTCTTGCCACTTTTATGTGAGATAATTTACCCCATTCTATCTCCTTTCTCCTGCTCCCAATATATTGCTTTCCCACCACTTAATTTTATTTTGTTTTCTTAGATATCATTCCTTCAAATTCAACTCACCCTGTGTCCTCTGTCTATAAATATACATATATATATATATGTATGTATATATATGTATGTATGTATGTGTGTATGTGTGTATGTATGTATATTCCCTTCAACTATCCTAATACTGAGAAAGGACTCATGAATTACACACATCATCTTTATCATCTTTCCATGTAGGAATGTAAACAAAACAGTTCAACTTTAGTAAGTCCCTTATGATGTCTCTTATTTACGTTTTCATGCTTATCTTGATTTTTGTGTTTGAAAGCCAAATTTTCAATTCAGCTCTGCTCTTTTCATTGAGAAAGTTTGAAAGTCCTCTATTTTATTGAAAATACATATTTTTCCTTGGAGCATTATACTCAGTTTTGCTGGGTAGGTGATTCTTGATTTTAATCTTAGCTCCTTTGACCTCCAGAATATCATATCCCAAGCCCTTTGATCCCTTAATATAAAAGCTGCTAGATCTTGTATTATTCTGATTGTGTTTCCACAATACTCAAATTGTTTCTTTCTGACTGCTTGCAATATTATCTCCTTGATCTGGGAACTCTGGAATTTGGTGATAATATTCCTCTTTTTGGGATCTTTTTCAAGAGGCGATCGATGGATTCTTCCAATTTCTATTTTACCCTCTGGTTCCAGAATATCAGGGCAGTTTTTCTTGATAATTTCTTGAAAGATGGTGTCTAGGCTCTTTTGTTGATCATGGCTTTCAGGTAGTCCAATAATTTTTAAATTATCTCCCTGGATCTATTCTCCAGTTCAGTGGTTTTTCCCATGACATATTTCACATTGTCTTCTGTTTTTCATTCTTTTGGTTCTGTTTTATAATATCTTGGTTTCACATAAAGTCACTAGCTTCCACTTGCTCCAATCTAATTTTTAAGGTGGTATTTTCTTCAGTGGTCTTTTGGACCTCCTTTTCTATTTGGCTAATTCTGCCTTTTAAGGCATTCTTCTCCTCATTGGCTTTTTGGAGTTCTTTTGCCATTTGGGCTAGTCTATTTCTTAAGGTGTTTTTTTCTTCAGTATTTTTGGTGCTCTCCTTTAGCAAGTCATTGACTTGTTTTTCATGATTTTCTTTCATCACTCTCATGTCTCTTCCCAATTTTTCCTCCACTTCTCTTACTTGCTTTTCCAAATCCTTTTTGAGCTCTTCCATGGCCTGAGACCAATTCATATTTTTCTTGGAGGCTTTTTATGTAGGATCTTTGACTTTGTTCACTTCTTCTGGCCGTATGTTTTGATCTTCTTTGTCACCAAAAAAAGATCCTAAAGTCTGAGTCTGAGTCTGTGTCCCAGTCTGAGTTCCCAGCCAACTACTAGACCTTTCGGCTTTTTGGTGGGGTATGACTGCCTTCAGAGTGGAGAGTACTTTGTCCCAAGCTTTAGGAGCTGCACTGCTATTTTCAGAGATGCTTCTACTCCACTGTCATACCAGTGCTCCTCCTCCCTCAAGAACTACCAACCAGGACTGTGACCCAGATCCAAGAAGGGCAAAGCAAGAGAACCTGGCTCTGTGCCAGCAAAGCAGTCCTTGCACTCCCTCTCTGATCCGCCCCTTGATTCATCCCACCATGTGAGCCAGGGACTCTGGAAGCAGCTGACACTGGAGGTCTGGAAGCAGCCACAGGCTCTTGCTGCTGCTGCCACTGCCACTGCTGCACCACCTCTAAGACCCCCAGGGCTCCTGCCAGATGGCTCTTACCCAGATCCAGCAGTTTTCCCACTAACCTGCTCCCTTGTCTTTGGAATTTTGGGGTTGAGAAGTCTGGTAACTGCCACAGTTCAATGATTCATGGCCCTCAGTCCTGCTCTGCCCAACTGCCAGTCTGGTTGGTCCTGGCGAGCCCACACTGGACTGCATTCCACTCCCAGCACCATGAAATAGACCATTCCCAGCAACCATCCAGGCTGTCCTGGGCTGGAGACCTGCTTCCCTCTGCTATTTTGTGGGTTCCACAGTTCTAGAATTTGTTCAAGTCATTTTTTACAGTTGTTTGGAGGGATTTGGGGGAGAGCTTAAGCATGTCCCTGCTTTCTAGCTGCCATCTTGGCTCTGCCCCCTTATATGTGTTTTTTTAAGGAAGAGAAATATGGAGATAGAAGTAGAGATTGTAATGACTTTCTTTACATGCAATCTCTTATACTAGGGCTGGCAGAAGCTGTTTATCTATCAAACTGAAGAGAGTAGTGTTGCCCCAAGTGTACTTGGTCCTGAGCTATTAACTATTTTCATCAATGATTTGGAAAAGTTATAGATAGAATGTTCATCAAATGACTCAAAGTTGTGAGGGATAGTTGACAAATTGGATGACAGAGCTTAAGATCACAAGGATTTTTATTAGGGTATGACACCAAATCCAGTAAGGAGTATTGTCAATTTGGGTTCAAAAAAATCAACATAGTACATGTAAGATGAGTAAAGCATGATTAGAATGCAATTTCTTTGTTTTCTAAAACAATCTGGGGTTTTAGTTGACTATTAACTCAATGTGAAATGATAATTAATAAAATGAATGTGATCTTTGAGTGCATTAAAAGAGTCATACCATGCAGGAATAAGGAGGTGAAAATTTCTCTATATAGATCATTCAGAATACATTTGGAATAGAGTGTTAACTTCTAAGCAACTCAATTTAAGGACACTGATAAACTGGAAAGTATTCAGAGAAAGGTAATCTGTTCCATGGAAGCAGCAAATGAAGGAACTAGGGATGGTTTGCCTGGAGAATGTATAAAACTCATGGGAGATACAATATTTCTCTTCCAGTGTTTGGAGGGCTCTCATGATGGAAGAAGAATTCATAATATTCCATTTGGGCTTCCAATGACAGACTAGGGGCAATGGGAAAAAGCCATGAAGAGGCTTGATTTACAGATTGGGGGGAACAATAACAACCATTCTAACAATTAGTTATCCAAAAGTGAAATGCACTGCTTTTGGAGGTAGGGGACTTCCCCTTACTGGAGAGATTTAGGAATCTTTTTAGAATGTTTTGAGGTAATTTCTTTTCATGTAATGGATCAAGTAGATAGCCTTTAAGGATCTTCACATCTCTTGGATTTTATGATTATTCATGGTAGAAACAACAAAGGCAGGTTTTGTAGGGTTTTTGCCTAATCTCAAAACTATCTAAACTCTTCTCTTCTGTGGTTAACATGGGTTTGGTAGCCAAATTTCAATTACAATCAGTAATCAGTATTTTATGGAAACTTTTGTTATATAACTTTCACTTTCTAGTGATCTCCTCTTAAAAAAACCCTCCCTTGTAACCAAAATAAATTTGAGAAAAACATAAGCACATTGAGACAAGTCTTAAAACATGCCTCATCATGCAAAATCATCCATTTCATCCTTGGGAAGAAAAGGGAGCTATATTTTACCACTAGTCCTCTGGAGTGAAAATTGGTCATTGTGGAATCAGAGATTTGATGTTTTTGCTATTGTTTTACTTTATACTATGGTGATTATGATGTAAGTTATTTACTATATTTTATTCATGTCTGCAACAGATCATACTCATCTTCTAAAATTTCTTAGAATTCTTCAAATTTGTCATAACTTAGAATACCATAGTGCTACATTACATCTATTCAATCTGCTCAAACTATTCATTACAGGTTCTCCAGTCATTTACTAATTAATGAGTACTTATTTTTCCTAGGTCTTTTTTTGGCTACCACAGAAATTCTACTAGAAATGTATATTACTATAAATTAGTAACAACAACAATAAATAATAACTAACCTCTCAGGCTTTGACTTACTTAGAGTATATGCCCAAAACTTAGCTCACCGGGCCAAAAAGCATGTATAGTTTAGTGACATTTCTAATAGAGTTCCAAATTGCTTCCCAAATTGATTGTACCATTGTACAAATCTACCAACAGTGTATTTGCCTGCACCTGTTTTCCCACAGCCCCTCCAACATCATTTTTGCCAATCTGATGTATGGAAGGTCAAACCTCAGGGTTGTTTTAATTTCTATTTCTTTACTTTTGATTTGGAGCATTCGTTTAGAGGGTCATTGAAAGTTTTTAGTCCTCCCTTTGGAAAAGATTTGTACCCTTTGACCAGTTATCTACTGGGAAATGGTTCTGACAATTCATTTCTCAAGCCACCTTAGAATGATAGTCGTACTATAGACCACATTAATTATTCATAGTTTAATTATTCCAAGAGGGTGATGGATCAAAAAAGTTTTCTCTGTGTTGTTTTCAGTTCTGATTAAGTTAAATTAAGTTTAAAATTTTAGCTCATAAATAATACAATCATTTGTTAAGTATGTCAAGAATATCTTGTTTATTTTCCATATGTTATTAGCACAGGGATGTCATAACATCTAGTTGATAACCTGAAGACTTCTGTTTCACACACATGTAACAGCCTGCTAGAAAAATATCAGGATTTATATATACTAGTAGATGGTGACATGACCTTCTTCTAGTTGCAGGTTAAGGAAAATGACAATTGTATAATATAAGGAAAATTATGTCAGTGATAAGAAGGGAAAAAAGCACTATGTGAGAAGATATTAAATATTTAGTGGCAAAGAATGAGGAGTTTAATAGAATTGTTCTTCATTTTCTATTTAAAAAGGGATCACTGCCTATACATTGAAATTAGAAACCTTTACTCTTCTCTATTCTCTACCCCAAACTACAGACTTTAACTTACACCCAAGGTAAAAACATATGAAAGATGGCACTTTCATTCTCCTACTTTAACCAGAAAAAAAATTCTACTCAAGATTTCTGACCTTAATATATACCTCAATGTAAAATACAATTCAAATATTGTCATTTCTTGAAGATTTTCAATTATTTTCAGGTGAGAAAGGTTAAAGGTTTTTATTCTTTGCTCTGTGACCCCACAGATTTTACTCCTTCTTTTACCCGCCCATGAAATTAATGTGGCTGTTGTTGTTTATCCTTTGTTCTCAAAAAGGACCGTGACATTAGGAAGGTGATACCATGACTTGGAAGTGAATTTATTGAAATGAGGGAGGGCTGGGAAAACTCAACAGCCTCATTCTTTTCCAGACCCTTTTGGGTCCAATGGCAAAATATAGATCAGGATGAAAAGAGATGGCCATGGAGGCAGTGGGAAATATTGATGTTTTAAGCTAAGTTCTTTCCCAGGTCTCAGTGGGCAACAAAAATTCAGTGATTAAGACTACGTAAGGAATGAGGCAAAGAATGGCCTCTTTTACCTAGTCAAAAAATATCAGGGAGTCAGGGTAGCAGAGAGAAGCCAGGAAGGTGCCTGAGCTCTCCCCAGTTTCCCTCAGAAAAATGTTAAATCAAGACTCTAAATGGATTCTGGAGTGACAGAACCCACAAAAAGATGGAATGAAACAATTTTCTAGCTGAAGATAACTTAGAAGGACTTCCAGAAAGGTCTGTCTCACTTGCTTAAAAGGGGAGTACAGCTCAGTGAAGATAGTGTCTAGACAAGCCAGTGGGAGGCTCTTAGCTATAGCACAGATCAGCAACTGAGACCCCTTGGTCCTGGCTCAGCAGGCCCATAGTGAGCCCTCTGGCCTCAGCAGAGAAGGAAAAATTGCAAGCATTGGAACCCTGCTACATCAGACACAAATAGGCCAGTCCACCTCCAACACAATGGGAAAGCTGCAAGCACCTGAGACACTGGCATGGAAAGACAGTGACAAGGTACCTGACCCTCAGCATAAGAAGCCTGGGATAATGCCCTCTGTGCCACAGGAGCACAGCTCAATTTTAAAACTCACAAAATGGGCTGAAAATGACTAGGAAAAAGAAGAGAGCCCAAAACATAGAAAGACACTATGGCAACAGGAAAATCAAAACACAAACTCAGAAGAGGACAAAGTCAAAATGTCTACATGTGATGCCTTGAAGGGGAATATAAATTCATCTCAAACCCAAAAAGTACTTTTGGAAGAGCTCACAAAGGATCTTAAAAATCAAGTAAGAGAGATAGAAGAAAAACAGGGAAAAGAAATGAGAGTTATGCAGAAGAATTATGAAAAAAGAGTTAACACATTGGAAAAGGAAGCATAAAAATTTACTGAAGAAAACAACTTCTTAAAAATTAGAATTGGCCAAATGGGGGGAAAAAGCCACTAAAGATAACAACTCCTTTAAAAGTATAAATGGCCAAATGGAAAAGGAGGTACAAAAGCTAACTGAAGAAAACAATTTCTTAAAAATTAGAATTGTACAAGTGGAAGCTGATGATTCTATGAGACAAGAAGAATTAGTCAAAATCAAAAGAAGGGAAAAAAAAATGTAAACTATCTCACTGGAAAAAATACTGACTTGGAAAAGAGACCCAGGAGAGATAATTGAAGAATTATTGAACAACTTGAGGCCATGATCAAAACAAAAAAGCCTGGACAACATCTTTCAAGAAATTATTCAGGAAAACTGCCCTGATGTCCTAGAACCAGAGAGTAAAAATAGGCATTGAAAGAAACCACTGATCATCTCCTGAAAGAGATCCCAAAATGAAAACTCCAAGGAATATTGTAAACAAGTTCCAGAATTATCAGGTAAAGTAAAGAAACATCTGCAAACATCCAGAAAGAAACATTTCAAATATTGGGAAGCCACAGTCAGGATTACGCAGTACTTAGAAGCTTCTACATTAATGGATCAAAGGGCTTGGGATATATTTCAGAGGACAAAGGAGCGTGGATTACAACCAGGAATCAGCTGCCTGGCAAAATGGAGCATATCTTTGAGGGGAAAAGATGGACATTGAATGAAATAGGGGATTTTCAAACTTTCCTGATGAAAAGACCAGAATTGAACAGAAAATTTCACCTTCAAATACAAGACTCAAGAGAAGCATCAAAAGGTAAACAGGAAAAAAACCCAATATATTATTCAATAAGATTTAAACTGTTTACATCTCTACATGGGAAGATGATACTTGTAACTCTTAAAAACTGTATCTCTATTAGGGCAGTTAGAAGGAGTATGCATAGACAGAGGGTATGGATATAACTTGACTTTGATATTATGATATTTTAAAAAAATGGATGAAAAAAAGGATTATACTGGGAGAAGAGGAAAGAGAGGCAGAATAGGGTAAATTACATCATAGGAAGAGGTGCAAAAGACTTATTACAGCAGAGGCAAATGGGGAGGAGATGAGCATTGTTTGAACCTTACTGTTATTGGATTTGATTCAAAGAGGGAAAAACATACACACTCAGTTGGGTATAGAAATTTATCTTGCCATATACAGAAGTAAAAGGCGAAAGGGGGAAGAAAAGGGAAAGTGAGGGACTATAAAAGGGAAGACAGAAAAGAGGGCAGAAGTAGGAGGGGAAGGGGGAAAGGGGAGGCTGAAAGAAGGGAAGGCAGAATGAGGGAGCTAGTGGTCAGAGGCAAAACTCTGGTGAGGAGAAACAGGGTGAAAGAAAGGCATAAAGTATAAACAAGAGAGTAAATAAGATGGAAAGAAATATAGTTAGTAATCATAACTGTAAATGTGAATGAGATGAACTCTCCCATAAAATGGAAGCAGATAGCAGAATGGATTTTAAAAAGGTACCATAGACAATGAAGTAATATCAGTACTACACCGATATTCACCAAGTGGTATAGGATCCAAATTCTTAGAGGAGAAGTTAAGGGAGTTACAGGAAGAAACAGACAGCAAAACTATACGGGGGGTGGGGGGAAACTTCAACTTTCCCCTCTCAGAACTACATAAACATAACCACAAAATAAACCAGAAAGAAGATAAGAAAGTGGATAGAATTTTAGAAAAGTTAGACATTTGGAGAAAACTAAATGGGTATAGAAATATATTTACCTTATCTCAGCAGTATATGGCACCTACAAAAACTGACCATGTATTAGGGTATATAAACCTCACAATTCAATGCAGAAAAGTAGAAATATTAAATGCATCCTTTTCAGATCATGAAGCAATAAAATTCACATATAATAAAGTGTCATGGATAGACTACAAATTAAGTGTAAACAAAATAATCTAATCCTAAAGAATGAGTGGGTCAAACAACAAATCATGGAAACAATCAATAATTTCATTAAAGAGAATTACAATAATGAGACAATATACTAAAACATATGGGATACAGCCAAAGCAGTTCTTAGGGGAAATTTTATATCTCTAAATGCTTACATGAACAAAATATAAAAAGAGGAAATCAATGAGGTGGACATGCGACTAAAAAAGCTAGAAAAAGAACAAATTTAAAATTCCCAATTAAAAACCAAATTAGAAATTCCAAAAATCAACAGAGAGATTGATAAAATTAAAATAAGAAAACTATTCAATAAATAAAACTAAGAGCTGCTTTTATGAAAAAAATACAATAAAATAGATAAACCTTTGGTTAATTTATTTTTTTAAAAAAGAAAGAAAACCAAATTACCAGTAACAAAAATGAAAAGGGTGACTTCATCACCAATGAAGAAGAAATTAAAACAGCAATTGGGAGCTATTTGTCCCAACTGTATGCCAATATATCTGACAATCTCAGCAAGATGAATGAAGATTTACAAAAAAAAATATGAATTGCCTCAATTGACAGAAAAGGAAATAAAATGCCCAAATAATCCCATTTCAGAAAAATAAATTGAAGAAGTCATCAATGAGCTCTCTAAGAAAAAATCTCCAGGGCCAGATGGATTTACAAGTGAATTCTACCAAACATTAAAGGAACAATTAATTCAAATACTATATAAACTATTTGGAAAAATAGGCAAAGAATGAGTCCTACCAAATTGCTTTGATGACACAAATATGGTGCTCATACCTAAATCAGGAAGAGCCAAAACAGAGAAAGAAAATTGTAGAGCAATTTCCCTAATGAATATATAAGGAAATTTTTTAAATAAAATATTAGCAGAGAGATTAGAGAAACCTATGAAAAGATAACACACTATGACCAGGTGGGATTTATAACAAGAATTCAGGGCTGGTTCAATATTAGGAAAACTATCAGCAAAATTTATGATATCAATGACAAAATTAATAGAAATCATATGATTATCTCAATAGATGCAGAAAAAGCTTTTACGAAATACAATACCCATTTCTGCTAAAAATAATAGAGAACACAGGAGTAAATGGAGTTTTCCTTAAAATGAGAAGTGGCATCTATCTAAAATCATCAGCAAGCATTATATGTAATGGGGATAAGCTAGAAATATTTCCAATAAGATTGGAGTGAAACAAGGATGTTCATTATCACAACTAGAAATTATAGCTTTAGCAATAAGAGAAGAAAAAGAAATTAAAGGAATTAGAATAGGCAACGAAGAAACAAAGCTATCACTGTTTGCAGATCACATGATGTTATACTTATAAAATCCACTAAAAACAATTTGAAATAATTAACAACTTTAGCAAAGTTGCAGGATATAAAATAAACCTACATAAATCATTGGCATTTCTATATATTACCAACACCCAGCAACAAGAGATAGAATAAACAAATTCTATTTAAAATAATTATAGACAATGTAAAATATTTTGGAGTCTACCTTCCAAGAAAACCCAGGAAGTATGTGAACACAAGTACAAAACACTTTTCACACAAATAAAGTCAGATATAAACAATTGGAAAAATATCAATTGCTCATGTGTAGGCTGAACTAATATAATAAAATGACAATTTTATTATATTAATTTACTTATTTGGTGCCATACCAATCCAACTGCCAAAATTATCTTATGGAGCAAGAAAAAATAATAACAAAATTCCTCTGGAATAAAAAAAGGTCAAGCATATCAAGAGAATTAATTTTAAAAATACAAAGGAAGGTGAACTAGCCATACCAAATGTAAAACTATATTCTAAAGAGGCAATCATTAAAACTATTTGGTACTGGCTAAGAAACAGAGTGGTGTACCAGTAGAACAGGTGAGGTACACAATACACAACAGTCAATGACTACAGTAATCTATGGCTTTATAAACCCAAAGACTCCAATTTCCATGATAAGGACTCACTATTTTACAAAAACTACTGGGAAAACTTAAAAATAGTATGGCAGAAACTAGGCATAGATCAACATCTCACATGCTATACCAAGATAATGTCTAAGTGGGCACAAGATTTAGATATAATTTACCATAAGTAAATTAGCAGAACAAGGAATGGTTAACCTGTGAGATCTATGAAGAAGGGAAGACTTTATAACCAAACAAGTAATAGAAAACATCATAAAATACAAAATGGATGATTTTGATTACATTAAATTAAAAAGGTTTTGCACAAAGAAAACTAATGCAATCAATATTAGAAGGAAAGCAGATATCTGGGAAATGGTTTTTATAGCCAGTATTTCTGATAAAGGCCTCATTTCTAAAATATATAGAGAACTGAGTCAAATTTGTGAGAATACAAATCTTCCTCTAAATAGCCAAAGGATATGAATAGGCAGTTTTCAGATGAAGAAATTAAAGCTATCTATAATCATATAAAAATGCTCTAAATCATTATTGATTAGAGAAATGAAAAGTAAAACAACTCAGAGTGGGGCAAAGCCAAGATGGCAGCTGGAAAGCAGGGACTTGCATGAGCTCCCCGCCAGGTCCCTCCAAAAACCTATAAAAATGGCTCTGAACAAATTCTAGAGCTGCAGAACCCACGAAATAACAGAGGGAAGCAGGGCTCCAGCCCAGGAAAGCTTGGGTGGTCTCAGGGAAGGTATATCACATGGAGCTGGGAGCTGAGCCCAGCATGGGCTGTGCCAGGACCAACCAGACTGGGAGCCAGGAGGAAAATGCCCTAGTGCCCTGAATCAGTGAGCTGTGGCAGTTACCAGACTTCTCAACCCACAAACAACAGAGAACACAGAGAAGGTTAGTGGGAAAAGCTGCAGGGACAGAGTGAAAGGAGTTTGTGGTTTGGCCACCACCCGAGGGGCAGCAGGGGTGGTGTAGATCTGAGGACAGAACTATACCTGCAGTTGCTTCTGGCTCCAAGCCCACCTGCTGGGAGGAATTAAACGGTGGATCAGAACGGGAGTGCAGAGCCTGTTTAAAATCTGAGTCCAGTCTGGGTTGGCAGTTCTTGGGGGAGGAGGAGCACTGTTGTGTCAGAGCTTGCTGTATAGAAATAGCTCTGAAAACAACAGCGCAGCCCCTCAAGATTAGTACAAAGTACTCTCTACTCTACAAGCAGTCATACCCTACCAAAAAGCTCAAAGGTCAAGTAGTTAGGTGAGAACATGGCCAGGCAGTGAAAATGGACTCAGATTCAGACTCACACTTTGGAATCTTGCTTTGGTGACAAAGAAGACCAAAACATACAGCCAGAAGAAGTCAACAAAGTCAAAGAGCCTACATCAAAAGCCTCCAAGAAAAACATGAACTGCTCTCAGAACATGGAAGAGATTAAAAAGGATTTGGAAAAGCAAGTTAGAGAAAGAGAGGAAAAATTGGGAAGAGCAATGAGAGTGATGAGAGAAAATCATGAAAAACAAGTCAATGACTTGCTAAAGGAGACCCAAAAAATACTGAAGAAAATAACACCTTAAAAAACAGACTAACTCAAATGGCAAAAGAGTTCCAAAAAGCCAATGAGGAGAAGAATGCCTTGAAAGTCAGAATTAGCCAAATGAAAAAGGAGGTCCAAAAGACCACTGAAGAAAATACTGCCTTCAAAATTAGACTGGAGCAAGTGGAAGCTGGTGGCTTTATGAGAAATCGAGATATTATAAAACAGGACAAAAGGAATGAAAAAATGGAAGACCATGTGAAATATCTCATTGGAAAAACCACTGACCTGAAAAACAGATCCAGGAGAGATAATTTAAAAATTATTGGACTACCTGAAAGCCATGATAAAAAAAAGAGTCTAGGTATCACCTTTCAAGAAATTATAAAGGAAAACAGCCCTGATATTCTAGAGCCACAGGGCAAAATAGAAATTGACAGAATCCAACTATCGCCTCCTGAAAAGGATTCCAAAGAGAAAACTCCTAGGAATATTGTCACCAAATTCCAGAGCTCCCAGGTCAAGGAGAAAATACTGGAAGTAGCTGGAAAGAAACACTTTGAGTATTGTGGAAAGACAATCAGGATAATACAAGATCTACCAGCTTCTACATTAAGGGATCGAAGGGCTTTGAATACGATATTCCAGAGGTCAATGGAGCTAGGATTAAAACCAAGAATCACCTACCCAGCAAAATCGAGTATCATGCTCCAAGGCAAAATATGGATTTTCAATAAAATAGAAGACTTTCAAGCTTTCTCAGTGAAAAGACCAGAGCTGAATAGAAAATTTGACTTTCAAACACAAGAATCAAGAGAAGCATGAAAAGGTAAACAAGAGACAGAAATCATAAGGGACTTACTAAAGCTGAACTGTTTTGTTTACCTTCCTACATGGAAAGATGATGTATATAATTCATGAGACCTCAGTATTAGGGTAGCTGAAGGGAATGTGTGTGTGTGTGTGTGTGTGTGTGTGTGTGTGTGTGTGTGCGTGTCTGTATATATATATATATATGGACAGAGAACACTGGGTGAGTTGAATATGAAGGGATGATATCTAAAAAACATAAAATCAAATTAAGGGATGAGGGAGGAACATATTGAGAGAGGGAGAAAGGGAGAGACAGAATAGCATAAATTATCTCTCATAAAAGTGGCAAGAAAAAGCAGTTCTGTTGGGAGGGAAGAGGGGGCAGGTGAGGGGGAATGAGTGAATCTTGCTCTCATTAGATTTGACCTGAGGAGGGAATACCATACGCACTCAATCGGGTATCTCACCCCACAGGAAAGAAGGAGGAAGGAGATAAAAAAAAGGGGGGATGATAGAAGGCAGGGCAGATGGGGGAGGAGGTAATCAAAAGCAAACATATTTGAAAAGGAATAGGGTCAAGGGAGAAAACTGGATAAAGGGTGATAGGATAGGAAGGAGCAAAATACAGTTAGTCTTTCACAACTGAGTATTGTGGAAAGGTTTTGCATAATGATACACATGTGGCCTATGTTGAATTGCTTGTCTTCTTAGGGAGGGTGGGTAGGGAGGGAAGAGGGGAGAGAATTTGGAACTCAAAGTTTTAAAAGCAGATGTTCAAAAAAAAGTTTTTTTAATGCAACTAGGAAATAAGATATACAGGCAATGAGGCATAGAAATCCATCTTGCCCTACAAGAAAGTAAGGGAAAATGGGATCGGAGGGAGTGGGGTGAGAGAAGGGAGGGTTGACTGGGGAATGGGGCAATCAGAATATATGCCATCTTGGAGTGGGGAGGGGAGGGTAGAAATGGGGAGAAAATTTGTAATTCAAACACTTGTGAAAATTAATGCTGAAAACTAAAAAAATAAATAAATAATGATTTAAAGAAAAAACAACTCTGAGGTACCACCTCATACCTATCATATTTGCTGATGTGACAGAAAAGGAAAATGATGTTTGTTGGAGAAGATGTGGGAAAATTGGAACATTAATGCATTGTTGGTGGAGTTGTGAACTGATCCAACCATTCTCAAGAGCAATTTGGAACTATGCCCAAAAGTAAACCTAACTGTGTATACTCTTTGATGTAACAATATCACTACCAGGCCGTATCCCAAAGAGATCATAAAAATGGGAAAAGGATCCACATGTACAAAAATATTTATATAAGTTTTTTTTTATTGTGATAAAGAATTAGAAATTGTTTCTTTCTGACTGCTTGCAATATATTCCCCTCATCTGGGAACTCTGGAATTTGGCTACAATATTGCTAGGAGTTTTCTTTTCGGAATCTTTTTCAAGAGGTGATCAGTAGATTTGTCCAATTTCTATTTTCCCTTCTAGTTCTAGAATATCAGGGCAGTTTTCCTTGACAATTTCTTGAAAGATGATGTCTAGGCTCTTTTTTTGATTCTGGCTTTCAGGTAGTCGTATAATTTTAAAATTATCTCTCTGGGATCTATTTTCCAGGTCAGTGGTTTTTCCCATGACATATTTCACATTGTCTTCCTTTTTTCATTCTTTTGGTTCTGTTTTGTAATATCTTGATTTCTCATAAAGTCACTAGCTTCCACTTGCTCCAATCTAATTTTTAAGGTGGTATTTTCTTCAGTGGTCTTTTGGACCTCCTTTTCCATTTAGCTAATTCAGCCTTTTAAGGCATTCTTTTCCTCATTGGCTTTTTGGAGCTCTTTTGCCATTTGTGTTAGTCTATTTTTTAAGGTGTTTTTTCTTTAGTGCTTTTTGGGTCTCCTTTAGCAAGTCATTGATTTGTTTTTCATGATTTTCTTTCATCAGTCATTTCTCTTCCCAATTTTTCCTCTCTTTCTCTAACTTGCTTTTCCAACTCCTTTTTAAGCTCTTCCATGTTCTGAGACCAGTTCATATTTTTCTTGGAGGCTTTTGATGTAGGCTTTTTGACTTTGTTGACTTCTTCTGGCTGTATGTTTTGATCTTCTTTGTCACCAAAAAAAGATTCTAGACTCTGAGTCTGAGTCTGTGTCCCAGTCTGAGTTCCCACCTAACTACTTGACCTTTGAGCTTTTTGGTAGGGTACGACTGCCTTCAGAGTGGAGAGCACTTTGTCCCAACCTTCAAGGGCCTTGCACTGCTGTTTTGAGCTTTACATCTACTCCACAGTCACTGCAAGCTCTGCCACAACAGCGTTCCTCCTCCCCCAAGAACAACCAGGACCTCGACCTAGATCCAAGGAGGGCAAAGCAAGAGAACCTGGCTCTGTGCCAGAAAAGTACTCCTTGCACTCCTGCTCTCATTTGCCCCTTGATTTCCTCCCACCGAGTGAGCCAGGGACTCTGGAAGCAGCTGACACTGAAGCTCTGGAAGCAGCCACAGAAGCTTCTTGCTGTTGCTGCTGGGCCACCTCCACCACCCTTGAGGCTGGGACTGGACCACACATTTCTCTCACCCAGATCCAGCAGTTTTCCCACTAACCTGCTCCCTTGTCTTTAGAGTTTGTGGATTGAGAAGTCTGGTAACTGCCACAGTTCAGTGATTCACGGCCCTAAGGCCTACTCTGCTGACTCCCCATCTGATCTGTCCTGGCACTACCCACATGCTGGGCTGCACTGCTCCCATCATGGTGTGTGATAGACTGTGTGATAGACCCTTCCCAGCCACCATTCAGGCCAAATGGGCTGGAGACTTGTTTCCCTCTGTTATTTTGTGGGTTCTGCAGCTCTACAATTTGTTCAGAGCCATTTTTACAGGTGTTTGCAGGGATTTGGGGGAGAGATCATGCAAGTCCCTGTTTTCTAGACACCATCTTGGCTCTGCCCCCCCTCCCCATCCTTCTTTCTTTCTTAAAATTATTTTCTTTCTTTCTTTCTTTCTTTCTTTCTTTCTTTCTTTCTTTCTTTCTTTCTTTCTTTCTTTCTTTCTTTGCAGGGCAGAAGGCAGGGCAATTGGGGCTAAGTGACTTGCCCAAGATCACAAAACTAGTAAATGTGTCAAGTGTCTGAAGTCGGATTTGAACTCGGGTCCTCCTGACTCCAGGGCTGGTGCTCTACTCATTGTGCCACCTAGCTGCTCCCCATCCTTCTCTCTTAAAGAAGTCCACTACATCAGGAAGGTGATGCCATGGCTTGCAAGTGAACTGGATTTAACTGAGGGAGGGCTGTGCAAAGTCATTAGCCTTACTCTCTTCTCCAGAGCCATTTAGGTCCAATGGAAAGAAATAAATCAGAAATACTGGAGATGGCCTCAGATGTAGTGGGAGACCGTGTCCTTTTTAAGCTAAGGTCATTGCCAGGTCTCGGTTTGACTGGGGTAATCCCCATTCAGTGATTAAGGTTAGGTAAGAAGGAAGGAGTGGAGCTAATGTGGTCATTTTATTTGCAAGAAAGGGAAAGGTGGAAGACAGAGAAAAAGAAAGAGAGACATAGACAGTGAGAAACAGAGATTTAGACAGAGACAGATAGATAATACAAAAACACAAAGAGAGACACAGAGACAAATGCACAGAGACAGAGAAGCATACAGAGAGAGACAGAGAAAGAGAAAAGACAGAAACAATAACTTAGAGAAGAAAAATAGGGGAAAAGGATGGAAGGAAGACGGAAGGAAGGAAGGAAGGAAGGAAGGAAGGAAGGAAGGAAGGAAGGAAGGAAGGGAGGGAGGAAGGAAGGGAGGGAGGAAGGAAAGAAGGAGGGAAGAGAGGGAAGGAGAGAGGGAGGTATGGAGGGAGGGAGGGAGGAAGAACAGGTAACAGAGACAATGATAGAATAAAGTGGCTAAAATAGCTAAAAGAGAATGTGGGGACTAAAAGAAAAATGAGAAATTAATGAGCATTGTAGAATTTTCATATTGCTGTAGTAGTACTTCAACAACAAATTCAATTTCATTTCACAAACATTTATTAAGTTCTGAGTATATGTAAGACTGTTCTAGATAGCATGCAAAAATGAAATACGATATAATCCTTCAGTAATTTACAATTTAATCAAATATATGTATTCAAACTACCTGGACACAATATTATTTGATAGATAATTCCATTTAAAGATAGGTACTGTTTTAATTACCAGGAAGTCATAAAAAAACCTCAAATCATTTTTCTTATCCACAAAACACACTGGAAGTTTTTTAAATCAGGGAGTTCTTTTACAAAGCACTTAAAAAATATGTTCAGCATTGCATTCTCAGGTTTCTACTGTCCCTATGAAAGCATTGTATCTCAGGGGAGATTTTTTTTTCTACTAGGTTTTAGTATTCTGGAGTCTACAGTATTTTGCTACTATCTTACTGAAATTTTATGGACTGATCAGCTTCAACTGGCCATCTATCATTTTCTGCTTGAAGACCACCACTAAAAATAGCTAATTTTCTTTAAAAAATAATTCTACCTTTTTACATTTATAATTCTTATTTAGTTTTGCCATACATCAAACTGCAAATAGCTTCTTAGCAATTTCTACCACCTGTTCCTTCTTTGTTGGTTTGTGTGCCCACATAGGACAAGTGAAACAAATAAAGGATGCATAATGTCCAGACTATTATTTCTTATTGGATGGAAAACCTTTAGAATTGTATGAGTTCAGCATGAATTCCTAGGACAGTTGTCACTGACAGAGAATAACTAGACTGAGAAATTCATTGGAACAAGTGAAGGAGTTGGGCTGTATTTAAGAAACTGTACAACTCTTGCTATGGATCTGAAAGAAAATGCTTTCTTTTTAAAAATTTAATATCTTATTTTTCCCCAGTCACATGTAAGACAATTTTTAACATTAATTTTTAAAACTCTGAGTTCTGAATTCTCTCCTTCCCAAGTCCCCATCACTGAGAAAGTAAGAAATTTCACATAGTTTATTCATATGTAGTCATACAAAACATTTCCCTAATAGTCATATTGTGAAAGAAAACATAGACCAAAGGCAGGAGGAACCTCAAGAAAAATAAAGCAAAAAAGTATGCTTCAATCAGACTCAGACACTATTAGTTCTTTTTCTAGAGATGGATCCCATTTTTCCTCAGAAGTCCTTCAGAGTTGTCATCATTGTATTGCTGAGAACAGGTAAATCATCAGAGCTGATCATCTTACAACACTGCTGTTACTTTGTACATAGTGCTTTTCACTTTACATCAGCTCGTGGAAGTCTTTCCAGGTTTTTCTGAGAGCATCCTGCTCATCATTTCTTATACTACAATAATATTCCATCATAAACATATACCACAACTTGTTCAGCCATTTCACTAATTAAAAGGTATCCCCTCATTCTTTGCCCCCAGCAAAGAGCTGCTATAAATATTTTTGTACATGTAGGTCCTTTTCCTTTTTGTTTTTTATCTCTTCTGGAATGCAGACCTAGTAGTTGTATTGCATGGTTTTTCATAGTAGAGTATGCATGGTTTTATACCCCTTTGGTCATAGTTTCAAATTACTCTAAAGACTGGCTGAATCAGTTCACAACTCCACCAACAGTGCATTAATGTCTCATCTTCCCACATCCCTTCCAGCATCTGTCTTTTACCTTTTCTGTCCTATTAGTCAGTCTAACAGGCATAAAGTAGTACCTCAGAACTGTTTTAATGTGCATTTTTTCCAATAAATACTGAACCAGAGCATTTTTTCATATGGGTATACATAGCTTTGATTATTTCATATGAAAATTTAATATCTTTTAATCATTTATTAATTGGGAAAGGATTTTTATTTTTATAAATTTAACTCAGTTCTCTATATGTTTGAAAATGAGGCCTTTATCAAAGAAACTTGCTCAAATTTTTTTTCAAAGTTACTATTTCTACCTGTATTTTCCTCTGTCCTATTTCCCCCCTGTTAATTATATTCTCTCTTTCGTTTCACACTGTCCCTCCTCAAAAGTGTTTTGCTTCTGACTACCCCTTTCCCCAATCTTGCCTCCCTTCTACGAACTATTGGAGGGACTACACTCAATGGGATCATTTCTCCTTCTACATATATTTTAAATATATGTGTTTTTAATGCAAAGGTAGGTATAGGAGAGGATGGCAATAAACATAGTTGAAAATATGACTTAAAAACAAAAAAGAATCTGAAGACTTGAACACTATACAGACTTCTCCTTGTACATCAAGAAATTTTTCTTAAAGAAGAAAGGGACAGGATTTGAGCATGGAAAGCTGTCACAAAATAAAAATCACTCTAAATTAATGGACAGAAATGATTGGCTATGGATGTAAGTTATTCTAATCAAATGTCTGTGTATAGCATGATCATTGACTTCCTATAAAAAAGATCAAAATAACAAAAAAGAATAATAAAAGTGAGACAACGTGACACAATTAAAATAGCTATATCCTGACTTATCTGAATACCTAATTGACCCTGAAAAATTAAATTATAGGGTCATAGATCTAGAAAGGAGAGGGAATTCTGATTACACTGACACAAGCCTTCTCATTTTTTTTTCAATTTAAATTTTTATTTATTTGACATATTTAGTTCTCAGCATTGATTTTCACAATAGTTTGAATTACAAATTTTCTCCCCATTTCTACCCTCCCCCCCCACTCCAAGATGGCATATATTCTGGTTGCCCTGTTCCCCAGTCAGCCCTCCCCTCTCATCCCCTTTTCCCTTCCTTTCTTGTAGGGCAAGATAAATTTCTACGCCCCATTGCCTGTGTATCTTATTTTTTAATTGCATGCAAAAACTTTTTTTTTTTGTTTTTGAACATCTAATTTTAAACCTTTGAGTTCCAAATTCTCTCCCCTCTTCCCTTCCCACCCACCCTCCCTAAGAAGTCGAGCAATTCAACCTAGGCCACATGTGTATCATTATGTATAACCCTTACACAATACTCATGTTGTGAAAGACTATCTACCTTTTGCTCCTTCCCAACCCATCCCGCTTTATTGAATTTTCTCCCTTGACCCTGTCTCCATTCCAAAGTGTTTGTTTTTGATTACCTTCACCTCCATCTGCCCTCCCCTCCATCATCCCCCCCCCCTTTTATTTTTTTTTTATCTTCCTCCCTCTTCTTTCCTGTGGGGTAAGATACACAACTGAGTATGTATGGTATTCCCTCCTCAGGCCAAATCTGATGAGTGCAAGGTTCACTCATTCCCCCCTCACCTGCCCTCTCCCCTTCTCCCACAAAACTGCTTCCTCTTGCCACCTTTATGTGAGATAATCCACCACATTCTATCTCTCCCTATCTCCCTCTCTCAGTATGTTGCTCTCTCATCCCTTAATTTCATTTTATTTCTTTTAGATATCTTCCCTTCATCTTCAACTCACCCTGTGTCACACATATAAATACACATAGATATATACATACATACACATTCACTTATATATATATACATAAACATATATATGTATATATATATATGCATATTCCCTTCAGCTACCCTAATACTGAGGTCTCATGAATCATCCATGTCCTCTTTCCATGTAGGAATGTAAACAAAACAGTTCAACTTTAGTAAGTCCCTTGCAATTTCTGTTTCTTGATTACCTTTTCATGCTTCTCTTGATTCTTATGTTTGAAAGTCAAATTTTCTATTCAGTTCTGGTCTTTTCACTGAGAAAGCTTGAAAGTCCTCTATTTTATTGAAAATCCATATTTTGCCTTGGAGCATGATACTCAGTTTTGCTGGGTAGGTGATTCGAGGTTTTAATCCTAGCTCCATTGACCTCCGGAATATCGCATTCCAGGCCCTTCGATCTCTTAATGTAGAAGCTGCCAGATCCTGGGTTATTCTGATTGGGTTTCCACAATACTCAAATTGTTTCTTTCTGGCTGCTTGCAGTATTTTCTCCTTGATCTGGGAGCTCTGGAATTTGGCGACAACATTCCTAGGAGATTTCTTTTTGGGATCTATTTGAGGAGGCGATCGATGGATTCTTTCAATTTCTATTTTGCCCCGTGGCTCTAGAATATCAGGGCAGTTCTCCTTGATAATTTCTTGAAAGATGATATCTAGGCTCTTTTTTTGATCATGGCTTTCACGTAGTCCAATTATTTTTAAATTATCTCTCCTGGATCTATTTTCCAGGTCAGTAGTTTTTCCAAGGAGATATTTCACATTGTCTTCCATTTTTTCATTCCTTTGGTTCTGTTTTATAATATCCTGATTTCTCATAAAGTCACTAGCTTCCACTTGCTCCAATCTAATTTTTAAAGTAGTATTTTCTTCAGTGGTCTTTTGGACCTTTCTTTGCCATTTGGCTAATTCTGCCTTTCAAGGAATTCTTCTCCTCATTGGCTTTTTGGAGCTCTTTTGCCATTTGAGTTAATCTATTTTTTAAGGTGGTGTTTTCTTCAGTGTATTTTTCAGTATTTTTTTGGGTCTCCTTTAGCAAGTCATTGACTTGTTTTTCATGGTTTTCTTGCATCCTTCTCATTTCTCTTCCCAATTTTTCCTCTACTTCTCTAACTTGCTTTTCCAAATCCTTTTTGAGCTCTTCCATGGCCTGGGACCAGTTCATGTTTTTCTTGGAGGTTTCTGTTGTAGGCTCTTTGACTTTATTAATTTCTTCTGTCTGTATGTTTTGGTCTTCTTTGTCAGCAAAGAAAGAATGCAGAATCTGAGACTGAATCTCGGTGTGTTTTCGCTGCCTGGCCATAATCCCAGCCAACTAACTTGATCTTTGAGCTTTTCAGTGGGGTATGACTGCTTGTAGACTACAGAGTTCTATGTTCCACGTTTGGGGGGGAGGTGCCAGCTCTGCCGCACCAGCACTGGTCCTTCCCCAAGGACCCCCAACCCGAACCGGGCTCAGATCTTCGGCAGGCTGTGCACCCCTGCTCTGATCCGCCATTTAATTCCTCCCACCAGGTGGGCCTGGAGCCGGAAGCAGCAGCAGCTGTAGCTGCCCCACCTCCGCTGCCTCCGGGGCTGGAAGCCGAACCGGGAACTCCTTCCACTCCCGCAGCTTTTCCCACTAACCTTCTCAGCAGTCTTTGGTGTTTGTGGGTTGAGAAGTCTCGTAACTGCCGCAGCTCACTGAATCAGGGCGCTAGGGCATGCTCTGCCTGGTTGCTGGACTTGTTGGTCCATGCCGCTCAGGCTGGGCTCTGCTCCACTCCGTTCCCAGCTCCCAGCTTCCAGCTCCCAGCTCCGTGCGGGATAGACCTCACCCAGAGAACATCCAGGCTGTCCTGGGCTGGAGCCCTGCTTCCCTCTGCTGTTCTGTGGGTTCTGCCGTTCTAGAATTGGTTCAGAGCCATTTTTTATAGGTTTTTGGAGGCGCTCAGCAGGGAGCTCAGGCTGGTCCCTGCTTTCCAGCTGCCATCTTGACTCCGCCCCAAGCCTTCTCATTTTGTACATGACTTGAGTGAAATCCAGGGAAGTTAAGCGGTTTGCTTATGATCAAACAAGCACTCAGAATTAAAGGGGAAATGATCAACGGACCTGACATTAACATGGATTATTACTACTTTTTATAGGAGTTTTCTTAATGTACTATAATCACCACAACGAGGAGGCCATAAGAACCTAGAAATCACTATCACCAGCAAACCCTTGATCTTAGTGCCCATCAGAGAGATATAGCAGCCATGAATAAAGCTGGTTTGGCATGAAATTCATTTGCAAAAATGTATAAAGGAGGATAATAGATGATTACGAGAAGCAGTATTTCTTCAGAAAACAGGGTAAAGTATTGGAAAGGGAAAGAAAAAATTTATAGAATTCTAGATGTGACAACCAATTAAGCCAGATCATCTCAGGTATACACAAGAGTGCATTGGAAAGAAGATAAAAAAAATAACAAATGGAAAAGATCCACAAAGATTCTAGCAACAATTAATCTTAACCATCAGTTATGTGGAGTTACAACATCTGAATTCCACAACATTCATAGTCCCTGATATGCAACATGAGGAAGTAGACATTACACCATTAAACACAAAGAGAAAAATAAGCATACTAGAAGAACTATACATGAGAAGGTCAATGATGAAGGTGACAATTTGAGAGCACTGTTGATACCTTTTATGCCTCTTTGAATGGATCACTGAATTAAGATTCATTGATTATAGAATTAAGGAAATGTGTGACTGGAAAAGGATGTGAGCATTCATCTGATGACACTGAGCAATAACAAATGGATTCTCCTTCTGATGTACTGATAGACCTGGAGAAAGTCTTTCAGCATGTCAACAGTACAGCTTTTGGAGGATTTTTAGAACATAGACAAGTATCCTAAAAGATGAAAAGGAATGAGTGAGTTGTAATCTGTATCATATCAGTAAGGAACTGCCTCAAAAAAATAACATCATCTGAACATCACTTTGTATTATCTTTGGGTAACTCTGCTTCGTCTGGGGTCATATCTTCTTAATTTACTCCTTTGAGTTCTCATTTTTTTGTCTGAATCTTCCCACAGTATCTAATAGTAATAATGACACAACATACCAATGTAAAATGGGCTAATTTAATTTAAAATTGGAATGCAGGATAAATAGTAGGAAAGTGCATTGGGTACATAAACTTTTTAGTTCGGTTCGTCTCCCCCAAAAGAGTGGGTTCTATCATCCCATAGTCCAAACTAGAGAAGAAAAAAAAAGTAGATTAACAAATTGGCCATTAGTGGTGATGTTTCAAAATGTCTGGGTTGTTGTTCTCTCTTGTCAGCGAGTTGGTGGGTCTTTTTGATCCTGTTGCCTATCATAAGGGCAAGACCTTAAAACCTACCAAGTTATGATTGAATCAAATTAAAACTCAGGCATTATCAGGCATAAGGTAATACCTAAATGTCTGTCTGGGTGATGAAGATACACTGCAGAACCCAGCGGGCTTTTGACCAAGACAGTTAGAGATTAATGAATGAAGGCTCCATGCCCCAAATCCTAGTTGGAGTGAGAGGACAGGATTAGATTAGGGGAAACAGGGAGTTCATGTTTACCTAAAAAGAGTTTCATTATGAAGTTTTGAAGCATTATTTCATCTCATTTCTTTTAGCCCATTAATCTAGTCTGTTGAGATCCAACTCTTGACATGCAATATGTTATTTATTTCTACCAACTATTTGCCATCTGCAAACGTGATAAGTATATATTTTTGCTTTCATCAAAGGCATTGATGAAAATGTTGCACAAAATAAGGGCTAGGATGGATTCTTATGGCATTTTACTAGTGACTTATCTTCAACATGGCATTGTCCGATAAATGATTGGTTTTTTTTTATCCATCTGCATGATCCAGATACATGTAATAGAATTGCCACATCTATCTTGTTCATAGAGAAATCATGAGAGGTGTATATGAGAGGTGTTGCTAAAATTCACGTTAAAAATTTCTTTGTATTCTTGTACTTTTCAACATTAATTGCATTATATCATTCTATAACATTAATGTAACAGAATATTGAGTAGTGACGTTGTTTCTAAGTTATTGTATTTATTTGTTTGCTATTACATCAAATGATACTATAAAAATCTTTAAATAAATATCTTTTAATATTTTATAAACATTTCAATGTGTGTAACCAACAAAGAAGTTGTGATTTTTAGTTTTTATTTTTGATCCATTGGCCAAATCATTCTTATTTCTAGGTTAAAATTGGTCTTATTACATATATATGCATATGTATGCATATAGACATATATATGTATATACACATATATTTTGCATGTATGTATGTTGATATATATACATATGAAATGGCTCTAAATTGTGTGAAATATATTTCTCTACCCCTTTCTTCTCTTCTTAGTACTGATACCTCATTTACATATATGTAAGCTTGAAATTATTTTAATTATATAAAATTCTATTTCTACATTATTTTTAAGAATGTAGCCAATATCAGAATCATTTGGTGCTCACTATATTTAATGCCTCTACATTCTTTTCTTCCTGAAAAAATGCTCCTATATAGTCCATAAAAAAACCTTTGGCTTTGCTGCATTTTTACTCTAGAAAAATATTTTCCAACATTTTTTGCTAGTCTTTCCTATGCCCACTTTTACATTAAAGTCACTGAGCAGCAAGGTGTTTGCTATTTTAACTTGAAAGATTTTATTAGATTCTTCATATAACTTTTCTACCTTATTATCCTCCACCACAGACATTAGTGGAAAAACTAGTTATTTTCCAGTGAGGTTTTGGCTAATGCCTATTATTAGCCAAAGATGACCAATGCATTACACATGAAATCTTAGACATGTGGTCTAACCAACTTTACCATTTTTTTTTTCTTTGCCCCTCCAAGGAGATTTCATGAATTATGTTTCTGTTTAACTCTAATTTCCTTTTTTCTTCCAGTTTCATAATAAAAATGTTAAGATTAATAGAATTTATTACTTCCAAAGACTAGGACACATTTTAACTGCAAGAGACCTGAATACTTAAACAAAAAGAAAGAAGGCAGAAACTCAATAAGTGAATATTTTGAGGCAGCTAGGTGGAGCAGTGGATAGAGGGTCAAGTCTGGAGTCAAGAAGGCCACACTGACAAGCTCTATGACCCTAAGCAGGTAACTTAAGCCTGTTGGCCTCAGCTTCCTCATCTGTAAAATGAACTGGAGATAGAAATAACTAAATACTGCAGTATCTTGGCCAATAAAAGCACAAATGGGGCCAAGAAGAGTCAGACATAGCTTAAATGACTGAACAACAAAAATATTTATTATTAAGAAGATAAAGACATGGGGAAAGAAATGAAAACATTCATATGTCTTTAAATAGATTTTTCCCACAAACACAAGAATCAAGAGAAGCATGAAAAGGTAAACCAGAAAGAGAAATCACAAGGGACTTAACTAAAGTTGAACTGTTTTGTTTACATTCCTACATGGAAAGATGATGTGTATGATTCATGAGACCTCAGTATTAGGGTAGCTGAAGGGAATATACATACATACATACATACATACATATATATATGTGCATGCATATATATATATATATATATATATATATATAGAGAGAGAGAGAGAGAGAGAGAGAGAGAGAGAGAGAGGGCACAGGGTGAGCTGAATATTAAGGGATGATATCTAAAAAATAAAATCAAATTAAGGGATGAGAGAAGAATATATTGAGAGAGGGAGAAAGGGAGAGATAGAATGGGATAAATTATCTCTCATAAAAGTGGCAAGAAAAAGCAGTTCTGTTGGGAGGGAAGAGGGGGCACGTCAGGGGGAATGAGTGGATCTTGCTCTCATTGGATTTGACCTGAGGAGGGACTAACATACACACTCAATTAGGTATCTTATCCCACAGGAAAGAAGGAGGAAAGAGATAAAAAAGGGGGGGCAATAGAAGGGAGGGCAGATAGGGGGATGAGGTAATTAAAAGCATACACTTTCAAAAAGGGACATTGTCAAGGGAGAAAACTGAACAAAGGGGGATAGGATAGGAAGGAGCAAAATATAGTTAGTCTTTCACAACATGAGTATTGTGGAAGGGTTTTACATAATGATACACATGTGGCCCATGTTGAATTGCTTGCCTTTTTAGGGAGGGTGGGTGGGGAGGGAAGAGGGGAGAGAATTTGGAACTAAAAGTTTTAAAAGCAGATGTTCAAAAAAAAAGTTTTTGCATGCAACTAGGAAATAAGATGTACAGGGAGTGGGGCACAGAAATCTATCTTGCCCTACAAGAATGTAAGGGAAAATGGGATGGGGGGAGTGGGGTGACAAAAGGGAGGGCTGACTGGGGAATTGAGCAATAACAATATATGCCATCTTGGAGTGGGGGAGAGGGTAGAAATGGAGAGGAAATTTGTAATTCAAACTCTTGTAAAAATCAATGCTGAAAATTAAAATATTAAATAAAATAGCAAGGATCTCTTCCCAGTTTCTACATGGCAATGACTTATTCTGAACTTTGCCATTTCCATTGACCAGCTAACTAACTAGGGAAGAGGGAATTTAGTGCTTTAGGAGAAAGGAAGCTAGAAACTCAGCTGGAGCAAAATTCATCCCCATGTCTGTATTTGATTGGTGTTTGTACCAATAATATGTATATTTGTATTTTGATATACCACTTGGTTTTAAAGGGATGAGGGATGGCACAGAAAATTTCAGTTATCCAAAAAGAGGTAAGTTTTCTCCAAAATGTCCAAAACATAAGGGCCTTTACCATACTAAAATGTAGTATGTTCATATAATAAGATTCAACTTTCTAACAGTTGAATTGTTCAACCTGAAAATGTAATTAATGTATTGAAATTTCCATCATAAAGACAATTGCTTTGTTTCAAAATAATAAAACATTGAAATGAGAACAATGACAGAGCCATACCAATTCATCAGATGGTAATAAAAAGATGTGTGTTTCTTTTTCAGATGCATCACTTATCTTTTGCCAGTCAGCAATTAAGTAACATTTCCCACAATTTATGTATACAGTATTAAATTCCCATTATGGATTAAACAATACTGCCATGAACTACAAACAGATGGCCCATTGTGTAGTGTCTTGATTTGGAAAAAGAAAATGTCTTATTTATTAAATTCAAATAATAATAGAATATTCTGATGAATTAGGAATCATCATTTGGTTTTCAGCATTTATTTATATCAACAGATATATACTATATGCCCTTTTCAGAAAATGAAACATTCCACAAACTCTGGAGTATGTGATGAACTTAATTGAGAAGCCCAAGCCGGGATTTTTGACTAAAAACACAATGAAAGGTGCCTGACATCAACAGGAACCACATTTGAACATCTGAGGCCCAAGTTTATTGTCCTCAAGTTTTCATCATTGACACTAATTTGCAGTTTAGTACAGTTTTGCAAGGTGCATTTATTAGATTTATTTTGTTATTGTATTTTCACATCTCAGAGCTCTGTTGACAATTTAAGTGATTCATCGAATGTTATTTAAAAGTCAAGCTGAGTAACACCTTTTATGTTTATTGTAGAATATGCTATCCTTTGCTAATATAACTCACATTTATCAAGCAGTTTAAGGTTTACAAAACACTTTCCCTGCAACAATTCTTTGAGGGAGTGCAAATTTTATTATCCCTATTTATAGATGAGAAAACTGAGATGATAAGACTTTAAATGACTTGCCCATGACCATGTAGCAAATACATGTTGAAATGAAGATTCGAAACCTTGACTTTAAATCGATCATACTTCCCACAATAGTCAATCAATCAATAAGCATTTATTATATGCTTACCATGTGCAAAGCATTGTGCTAAATGCTGGATACTCTTGACTCTTCTCTCATGGAGCAACATAGCTTCAATGGACTAGGACAGAATAACCTTTATCTCTGTTCCATGCTGCTAGCCCTGGCTAGCATCCTGTAGTATCTAAAATTATACCCTGTAATTGTAATTTTGATATTTTCTTCCATTTAATTAATCAAGTATTTCTCAGAACCTTTAAGAGGGCTGATTTTTTCTTTTGAGATGTTTACTTGACTCAGAGAGCATATTCTACTCCAGCATTCCTTGGCTTCACCTTCTATATGACACTGGTTCCAATTTGTATTGGAGGTTAGCAAATTTAGGAGGGAGAGGGGGCAACATTAATCTTTGATGGTGATTATATTAAGGTCATACGAACATAAGATAATAGATTTAGAGATGGGAAAAAAATCCCTCAGTATCACACCCTCATTTTTCAGATGAAGATACTGAGGCTCAGTGTTTTTGAAGTGTGACATTCTCATGTTCACACATTGACTCCTGTTAATGATGGCTGCCAGTTTACTAGTTCCAACTACTTACTGGTTTACTAGTTCAAACAACAAGTTTGAATCATTCCTACATGGCTTCATTTGCCAAATCTAGAAGGTTTTGCCCTTTAGTCCTTAATATTCTCTCTAATTTCTACCTTCTTATTTACCGAGGCAGCCTGATGTGAGAAATAAATACTCAAACTAATTCCATAATACAGTGAGAAGGTTATTACAAGGTTAAATCAAGCTGCATGTGTAACTATGCATCTTAGCATCACTTCTGAAAACAAAGGCTGATTTCCAAATGTATTTTCGTCTTGAGCTACACCAGGGATGTTATGTCATTGTTTCAGTAGCAGTAGTTATAAATCTGATCAAAATCATCCTGAGGTAATTGGCGTAGTAGAAAGAGCAGTGAAATTGGAATCAAAGGATAAGGATCCATTTCACCGGTCTTTTACTTCTGATTACTGTAACTTGCAAAATCATTCTGGACCTAATACGTAAAACTAGGGGATTGGACTAAGTAATTTCTAATGTACCCTAAAGATCTAAATCATATGATAATTTTTTTTCCTGATAATAATGGGTGATCCACCACATGCACATTTGCATGTGTGCATGTATTGGGGTGTATATATGCATATTTTGTATGCATGTATACATTTGTAGGGATTTGTATTGTGTATCTACATGTACATGTGCATGTATATGTATGCATATAGGTGATACAATGGATAAAATGGATGAAAATTGACTTGGAGTTAAGATATTAGTCCAAATTTGACCTCACATACTTACAAGTTGTGCGGCAAGTCACTTAATCTTAGTCTGTCAATTTCCTCATTTGTAAAACGGATATAACACTAGCATCTCTCTGTCAGAGCTGTTATGAGTATAAAATGAAATAATATTTGTAAAGAACATTGCAAACCTTATAACACTATATAAATGTTAATAAAACACACACATGCACAGACAATTCTTTAATCTTTACTAGAACACATTAATACTACTTCAATATGATCTTCTAAATAAATTTTCTGTTCTCTTTCTATCCCTGACCTTATGCCTCCTTTTAAGGATGAGGGACAACTTTCTTGTGCCTTTTCTCTTAAACAGATCTTTTCTTGGTCTTCTGTCTATCTGATTTTCTATCAACCATCTCTTTCAGTTCTAGATCCTGTAATCCTAATAATGTAATGTTCAATTCTTAAAGAACCATGACAGAAGATAGCGGCTGGAAAGCAGGGACTTGAGTGAGCTCCCCCCAGGTCCCTCCAAAAACCTATAAAAAATGGCTCTGAACAAATTCTAGAACTGCAGAACTCACAAAATAGCAGAGGGAAGCAGGGCTCCAGCCCAGGAAAGCCTGGATGGTCGCTGGGTAAGGTCTATCGCACCCTGCTGGGAGCAGAGTGGAGCACAGCCCAGCGTGGGCTGTGCCTGGACCAACCAGACTGGGAGCCAGGCAGAACAGGCCCTAGCACCCTGAATCACAAACACCAGAGACAACAGAGAAGGTCAGTGGGAAAAGCTGCAGGAACAGAGTGAAAGGAGTTTGCTGTTTGGCCACTGCCCCAGAGGCAGCAAAGGTGATGCAGCTCCTACTTTAGCCACCTTCATTGATGTTGGAACAAATTGTTCTCCTCTGCCCATTCCTCTTGGGAAAGTCTTCACATGCTTGGGGTAGACACCCCCTAACTCACCAACAGATTTGAGGCCTGTCAGTTCCCCTCAACCTGGTTTAGCCTGTCTGTTAATATGGTTTACCAGGGTGTGGCCACTGCACATGCTACAGCTTCTTAGAGTCACAAGTGAGAGCTGAGTGCCAGGTAGATACCAAAGGTAGATGAGCAGCCCAGAAGGGTTCAGCAAGCTCTCACACCAGAGGTGCTGGTCCTCCTGAACACCACATGCACCTTGGAATGGAGGTGATAAAGTTACTAATTTAGACTAAATCTTAAAAATAAGATTAAAGTCGATTTTCAATTTTACACTCACTGCCATAAGCTTCATTGGACTAAAGTCCCTATTTTGCTGTACAATGAACTGCATTACTGTAATATGCAAGGTGGTTAAAAAAACAAAACTATTACTGTCTTTCAGGTAGAAAAAAAAACCTGATTTTTAAGGAAACTTCTAGAAATTAAAATTCTAATGAACACAGACATTGAAGTAATGCATGTTTAATGCTGCTTCTGAAGAAGTATCAAAGTGGGGAATGTGCGAAGAAAATAGGAACCACAATCATTTTTCCACAGCTTGAAGGACTAACAATGTAGAAATCCCCCAACCACCTGGTGGCCTAATCTTGGAACATTCCCAACTCCCAAGCAAGGACATGGTAAAGCAAATGGTCTCATCTACTGTTGCAACAAGTATTTGTGGGCCCTTGGATAAGAAACTAAGAGACTCTGCAGTTTTTTTCTAAAAGGATTGCTTTCACCTTTGTAAAAGTATTTGGTCTCTTTCCCTGGTCTCTTATACGTGAACAGGGAAGGTTTTCTTGCTCTGATAGTAAATCCTGCAACTTGCATTCCAGATACAACCCCCCTTTCCCCCTTGACTTACCCCTTTTCTTCCTCTACCTCTCCCACTCCTGTGAAATGCTTTACATTTAACCCTAAATTGCTGCAGATTGGCAGGGTTCTCTAAAAGGGATTATAAAAATCGAATCTGTACCCTAGGAATCTGAACTTTCTATCAGCAAAAGAAGATTCCTCAACATGCTAATAAACCTCTTTACTTTAAAAAAAAAAAAAGAACCATGACGTTCCTCTTCTATGCCCAGATTTTTCTTTCTAAATGATGAAATAAACTTGGCAATACATCAAGCTGTTGACAGAAATTTAGTAAAGTACTAAATTATGGTGAGCAGCATATAGTATGAAAATAAACCCAACTCTTTACTTCAAAAAAAATCACAGCATTTGCAGGATGCCCCAAAAGAGCCATCTTTATTTTCCAAAGTCGATGCTTCTCTAAACAATTATTTCAACTAAAACAAATATTCCTACCATCAGTAGAAACCTAAGGATCTTTACTTCTACAAAAAAAGACACAGTTACATGGAAATTCTCCAGGCAGAAGTCAATATCTGCCCACAAAGGAAGTTATTATATGAATCATGACAGATGGAATTCTGTAGATTTGTTGTTACTGGCTATTAAAGAAACTAATTTTGCTACTGAAAATTGGTTTGAGATGGACTAAATCACTGTATCTTGAAGGCAATATCCATGTGTGCCAGAAGTGTGAAATAAAGCTAATCGGTGCCAGCCCATCTCTATTTCTCAGTTAACTGTTCAGAATCCCAGAACAGATATCATGTGAAAGAACTAAGTCAAGGAGCATGAATAAGACCCAACAGAGACTAAGAGCATTCTCTGATTATAGAATTCACTGAGAATACTGGAAGATTTTGATTTTCACATCAGTAGACATTTGCTTTAATTATACCCAGAGCTTTAAGTAAGAGAAAAAAAGGAAAAAAAAAATCATATAATTTGAAAACTGGAGGGGACCTTTGAGATCAACTAATCCAGCCTCCTCATTTTACAGACGATGTCCAGAAAAGGAAAAATACATACCCAAGTCACAAAGCTATTTAGTGGTCGAGCCTGCCAAATGCCCCAATTCTTTGGTCTCTAATCCAGTGCTATTACATATAGTCTTAATTACACATCCAAGGCAGTTCGGCTGATTTAGTGGCTTATCCATAGGTACCTACTCCCTAATCACCCCTGTCATCCACAGGCTGACACAAAACCTTTCCTGACATTTATTTTTTGAAGTCATTGCTTGATGGTAAACCCTGACCCAAGGGAAAAACTGCCTGACAATGAAATCAGTGCGAAACTTGAACAGACTGCTCCTGGACATAGATTTTTCCTTTACTAAAGGTTTTTAAGAGCATAATGAATGACCATTTTTTGGAATGTTGTAGAGGGGAGCCTGTACATGTAAAATTTGGGCTACATGACCAGTGAGATCCCTTCAAGCTCTAAGAGATTCTTACTCTGTGATCTGAATTTCTCTTCCATATGCTGTGGCGTTCATGCTGATCATCTCTATACAGATGACAATTTCCAGATACATAACAACTAATATTTATATAGCGCCTACTATGTGACAGGCACTATACTAAGTGCTTTACAAATATTATCTCATTTGATCCACACAACTATCCCTGGGATATAGTCACTGTCTTCTATAGTTGAGGAAACAGACAAGTTAAGCAACTTGCCCAAGATCACACATCTATGAAACATATGAAGCTGGATGTGAACTCATGTCTTCCTGACTCCAGGCCCAGTACTCTACCGACTGTACCACCTAGTCGCCTCATGTCACCTCATTGCCTCAAGCCAATCCCAATATCTATCCTGAACTCCAGTCTCACATCACCAAATGTCTATTGAGGCCTTTCAAATAGGATAGCTTTAGATATCTCAAACTAAATGCATACAAAACAGAGCTCATCTTTTCCCCAAAAATAAATTCATCCTCAAAAATGTGACTTTTTGTATTGAAATCATTACTATCTTTCTTGTCTCCCAGGTTAACAGGCAGAATTCCATCCTTGGTATTACCCTTTACTTTTCACTCCAGATCAGTTATCAAATTTCATTTTTACTTCTGCATCATCTGTGACATCCATTCCCTTATCTATTCATATTCTATACCCTGGTTTATTCAGGACAATATCATCTCTCAAATGTACTACTGCAATAGCCTCTTTTGGACTCTTTAAGCCTCTCTCCTCTTCAATCATTATTTCACACAGCTGCCAAATAATTTTTCTGAAATTAAAGTCCAAACATATCGCTCTCCTATACCGAAAAATCTAATGTCTCCTTATTGTCTCCAGGATCAAATATAAACTCTTCTGTTTGGCATTTAAAGTCCTTGACAACCTCTCCTTAAGCTGTCCTTATAGCCTTATGACTCATTATTCCCCTTCCTGTAACCTGATCCAGTGAAACTGGGTTTCTTATAGTTCCTCACACGTAATACTCCATCTCCCATCTCTGAGGCTTTGCAGTGGTAATTCCCTATTCTTGAGAATGTGCTCCCTTCTTACCCTCACTTCAGAAAATCCCATGATTTCTTTGAGGCTCAGCTCAAGAACCACCAGGCACATCAAGCCATGATCCAGATACTATTGTCTTTTCCAAATTTTCTTGTGTTTAATTGGTATGTATTCTATTTTTACTTATTTATGTAAATATTATCACTCCAATAAAAGATCCCTTAGGACAAGAACAATTTCACTTTTAATCGCTACATCCCCCATATCTGACACAGGGCCAGGCACATAGTAGCTGCTTAATAAATTACTGTCTATTAACTAATTGATCTCACAGGCTATTCTCCCCATACCTGTGGTTGGAATACACTCTCATTTCACCTTGACCTCTTTGAATTCCTAGGTACTTCCAAAGCTCTATTCAAATGCTACCACCTTTCCTTATCTTCCCCGGATGACCAGGTCTAGAGTGCTTTCTGCCCCACTCTCATGTTACTTCTACTATTTTTCTATGAATATTACATTTATTTATAGATGTCCCATTAGAGTGTATGTGCTCCTTGAGGGCAAGGGCTGTCTTTTGACTCTTTTTGTATTTCTAATGCTTAGCACAGGGCCTGACACATAGTAGGCACTTAATATTTATTAACCATATGTTACTTGCCCTCATATTATGCAAGGTCTTCTAGGCCAGGAGCTTTTTGTGTGAATTATTAGATCCCAAGTTATATCTTTAGCTTCAGAGAAGGTATCACCTTCCACAGAAGGAGTTTCTGTGTATAGTGGCTCTTTAAGTCAATGAAATTATGGATCTAGGCCTAATCTCCTAGCCCTTATGCCTGGAGCCTAACAGAATGACTGATAGGTGCTGAACAAATTATTTTGCTTGATCCAACACAACCTTATGAGGTCAATAGGATAGGCAGCACCATTTTTATTTTAGTGAACAAGACATTGATTTTCTAAGAGGTTAAGAAACAAAATTAAAACTTGAATCCAAGTCTAAAGTCTGGTGTTTGTTCATTTCTACAAAACTACAGCTTCATCCTTACTTTGGTATTTTAAAAGAAGATTTTATCATTGTGTCCTGTGTGTGTGTGTGTGTGTCGCATCTACTGATACAGATCTAAATCCACTGTGTCTTACCCAAATTTGCTCTCTATAGACATGCCTTTTGAAACCTAGGGTCATCTCCACATGAAGAGGAAGTATTATAGTTAGTTATAATGGATGAGGATGGTATCAAATCCACTGAAAAATAAAGAGTCTTTTCAAAGAAATGGGATGGAATCCTTGTTTATCCAATGCAGTGCTCAGCACGAACCAAACCCTTGGCATAATGAAGCGCCTGCTCTGGGGCTACTTACTCAAAGTCCACTGGCATTAGTTGCCCAAGTTCCCCAAAGTGGCTGGCTACTATTCCCCTCAGGGTTCTAAGTATAAGCCTGAAAGGCTGCTCTTTCTAGTACTTCCACTCACAAATTCCCAATTGGTGTGCTCCCCATTTCAGCAAGTACATTTGGTAAGTAAGTAATGCTAAAGGGTAAGCTTAGGATTTCTGTTTGCTGAAACTTATTTCTTGAGTCTACAGACAGTCTTCTTTTTTATATCAAGAGGTCACACTTCTTTCATGTTGCTTCCTCCCTTGAGTGGCTATCTTCCTCCATCCATTCTTGGCCCAGGTGTGTCCTTGGTATGTCTCTGCTCCTAGCAATACATCTGCAATATCTCTAGTGGCATGATCAGTTTAGAGAGGGCAAAATGTAATGCTCTCTCTGGGAGTACCCCCTCCCCTTTATTGTAACTCTTCGTTGCGGGCACAAAGGTTTATGTTATCAAGGTGCTCCTAAACTTGGGGTCCTTTTCTATACCACTGACCTACAACTCAACTGCTGACTCTGAGTTGTCTTGCAGTTTTATACATTGGCCCAAAGAGGCTTCTGATTCTTTCAGCCAATCTCAAGATATATGTTTTGTGTTGTCAGTTGTCCTTAGCCAGGCAATAAAGCACTTTATTTCACTCAATTTTGTTTGTACCTAGTTTATACCTTTAAATGATTAATTGATTCAATCAAGAAATCAGAGCCTTCTGTGACCATATTAATTGTGGCAGGGGTGGAAAACTCCATAATAAAATAATATTTCAAAAACAAAATGAGAAAATTATTTCAAATATAATTTTTGGCTTTGGATATGATAAACCTTCCCTGTTCTGCCCCTCTCCCCATTTCCAAATAGTAAATATCCTATCTCAGATCTTTCTGAGAAAATTCTTTGAGTCTTTACTCTTTACAATGAACTACCTAATACTAATGGGCATTATCAGAATTTCCATTATGTGTTATATTTTACCTCCCCTGCCCAATCCCAACTACTTTATATCATCCCCAGACTTTAGCATAATCCTCTCCATTTAGTAGGTACTTTTATTTTTTGATTAATTGGAATCAACATGGTTAATAATGTTTCTGATTTGTGAAATTAATGAAAAAATGATTTTGAAAGATAAAGATAATACTAGGGGGAGGTGGCAGGAGAACCTAGCATTACATTCACTCATGCTTTGAGCTAATCATCTTTTTTATATTAAGCAGCAATTCTAACAATTTAGAATAGGGCTGAAGACTGATGTGCCGAGGGAAGCACTTGCTTAATATCTACCTCCAATCTGTTGAATGGAATTTGAAATAAGATGCCATTTGATATAGGCAGAAAAAAGAAAAGGAAATGTTGATCTTATATATTTGTTTCCAAAAATCTTATTTCCTCTAAATCATACAAAATAAAATGTGCCCACCTGTTCCTCATGTGATAACAAATCTCAATTTAGTAATTTTAGAAGTAATATATTGGTATTGCAACAATCATTCTTGATTTTTGAGTTAGGCCCAAAAGTTGATTCCATATCCCAACTATATGTCACAGTTAAATTACATTGTACCCAATAATATCACTTTGTGTTTTGGGGTTAGTTTGTTTTTCTGGAGGGGGGAAGCTTCAGAAACCACTTCTGGGATCAGATTAATGCTGAATAGAAGCAAAATTTTTACGATGACAAGCAGCTTTCAGGGTTAGGTCTTTCATGATACGCTACATTGATGAGATTTCAAGAACCAAATCACAGTGTATGTGAGTCACTGTATGGACTTTCAAATCTAGAGACAGAACCTGAAGGTTCCTTGATGCCACTATATTCCTTCCTAACCCCTACATATCTTGGAAAAAATATGAGCTATATAAGAGATGTCAAACACAAGGTGTACAAGCTGCATGCAGCCTGCAACACTTCTGAGTACCAAATTAACATGTAATTGGGAAATATTTAACAAAATAAACAAGAATACAATAAAGCATAGATAGCATTACATTTTAAAACTAAGTCAATATGCAGCCAACAGGGATTCTTGTGTATGGATTAGCACCCCCCTCCCCCATTTCTGTTTGAGTTTGACACTGCTGGGCTAGACCCTATCCAAATGACCATTCATTCAGTTCTGACTGCCTCTCTCATTAGAGGGCTAAAATAATTTTCCAACTCTTTAAATGAATCTTTTAATTTAATTTAATTAACTTAATTTAATTAAGTGGTCTTAGGTCTCCTAGGAAGTCTTTATTACTGCTTTAATGTCCTCAGACTCCACATCCTTACTAGATTCTAGGGCCAACTTCATTTTTTGTGCTAACTTCTAAAATTTTTGTTATATTACAAAAGAATGAGATGAATTAAGATACATTTTCTGGCAAAATTTGGCCATCAGAGGTGCACTTTTAAGACCACATGGGATCTTGAACATCTTAGTTTTCTCATGACTTATAATCAAGTATATATTACAAAGATTAGCATTTAGTACTTTAGCTTAAAGCGTGGAAGTATATCACCAAGGAAATAAAAAGGTAACACAGGCCTTCATATATTTGAAAGATTATCATAATTTGGGTTGGTCAAAAGGCTTAGATGTCAACTTCAGCATCCTCTTCTGACCCTTAGAAGAAGAATAATCGTTGGTATAAAATCCTTCAAGCTTAATTTCCATAAAAAGAGGAAAGTTGATAGAATATATTGTATTTGATGGTGGCATTCTGAATAATTGAATATATGTCTGTCTGTGGTCACATCTGTGATTAAATCTTGTAATACCTCAACCTATATATGAAAGATATGATATTTGAGGAGAGTCTTTGAAGGCTTGTTCTCTTTATTTTTCTCACCTCAGTCTATATCAATTTATATGCCTTCCTAAGTTTCACTGAAATGATTCCCTTTTAAAAATTTCTTATAGCACAGTAATATCCCATAACTTTCATATAGCCATTCCCCAATTGAGGGGTGCCCCTTAGTTTCCAGTGTTTTATTATTTCAAAAATACTGTTATATGTGTATGTATGCTATCTATCTATGTATCTATCAATATACATACATACATACATATACATACATATATATATTGAGACAGAGACAGAATGAGAGAGACAGAGAGAGAGAGAGAGAGAGAGAGAGAGAGAGAGAGAGGGGCAGAGACAGAGAGAGAGAGAACAAGAACATATAGGTCCTTTTTAAGGCTTTGTTATAAACTAATATGCATTTCTTTAATTATTAGTGATTTTGCACATTTTTATATAACTACTAAATTGTGAATGGTAAAATGGTATGGGTGATGGGTGTAGCTGTCATTTCTTCCTTAGAAGATATCCTATTCATATTTTTGACTATGAATTGGACAATAACTCATATTCCTATGGATCTGTGAATTTTTTCAAGAAGTAATTTGTGGATTCTTCTATTTTGATTTGGACCTCTTATTCTAACATGTCTGGGTAGTTATTTTTCAAAATTTCTTACAATATAATATGGGGGCTCTTTTTATTGGTCATAGTTTTTAGATAGACTAATTATTCTTAAATTATCTTTCTTTGATTTGTTCTCCAATTTGTTTTTTAATAAGATACTTTATATTTTTCTATTTTTCAGTCTTTTGAATTTAAAAATAATATTTCTTGTTCTCATTAAGGCATTAACTTCCATTTGATCCACTCTAATTTTCAAGGAGTTTGTTTTTTAGATATTTTGTACCTCTTTTGCCAAGGAGTTAATTTTCTTTTCAAGTTATTCTTCTAAATCTCTTGTTTCTATTCTTATTTTTTTCTCCACTGATCTCATTCCACTTATAATATCACTTTAATCTTTAAAAAACAACATTCATTTTTTTAGGAATTTTAATTGATCTTGTGTCTGAGTGGTGTTTTTTTGTTTGTTTTGTGTTTTAGTCATTGTTCGTAGATATTTTGTAGTTATTCACTTCTTCTAGGTTTATATCTTGAGCATCATTGGCACCATGATATTCTTTATCTTTTTTTTTAATTGACTAATTCTTTCATCTTGCTTCCTGGACAGAGACTTAGTACTAAGATCTGAATCTTTACGTTTCTATTGGAACTGTTGAGGACTTGAATGATTTGGGTTTATCTTATCTAGGTTTCTGCCACTATATTATTTGGGTATTCAATGCTTTGTTTTTCAGGGATCACAGGGACAACTTTAAGCACAGAGTGGCAGTCTGAAATCTGGTGACTGACCTTTGGGATTTTCCAGGTTTGTGTCTAGGCAATAAAACTTTGGACTTTCCTCTGGTTGGCATTTTAGTGGACTATAGTTGGCCTTAGCCCTGGTCAGCCAGCTGACAGACTCAGGAAGCAAAATGACACCTCCCTGTTGACTGACTTCTCTTCTGTGGCCTGGCATAAGTCAGCAATGTGCTCTGGGCTGCCCCTGCTGCTTACCTAGGTCTGTTATTAGCTTAGATTTCACCACTATTGCTGATCTGTGTTTAACTCTGCTCTTAGTCAGGGCTGAATTTGTGATGTGCTCTGAGTTACTCTGTTTTCCTATTTGTTCATAACCTCAGGGAATGAGTTTTGTTTTTAATCAAAGGTCCATTTCATAAGTGTTCATAGAGAACTCATAAAGATTTTGAGAGAGATGAAAAAAAGTGTCATATGGGTCAGTTACCATAATCGTCTTAGTTTTTCATCTTTAGTAACAGTACTATCTATAACGTTTTCACTACCCCTTATAATATCTCGCACATTGTTCCCGGAGTATCTTTAAAATTATGTTGCTATGTCTGGAGTATCTTTAAAATTACATTTTAAATTTTTTAAGTTGCTTCCATGCTGGAGGTAACATAATTTAAATTTTAAAACACAAACACACACATACACACACAAACATACATGAAGGACAGAAGGGTGAGGGCAAGCCCCCTGTAGTTAGAGAATCTGAGTATAAATCTCACCTGTAAAATTTATTACATGTGTGAACTGACAAGTCACTTAACCTCTCTGGGCTTCATTTCCTTCTTCTGTAAAATGATGAGGTTGGATGATATGACTTGTGAGCCCTATATGCATATGATTTCCCTATCCCTTTTATTATCTAATAAAAATGAATAGAGAACAATCCTAAGAATTATGAACACCTGATTTCAAAATCCTGCTTTTGACAAATAATGTCTGTGTCATACTGGGTATGCCACTAAATCTCCCCTTCAGTGTCCTAGTCAACTCTTTAAGACTTTACATTGCTGACAAGGAGATGATATGTATTTGTAAAGGTATCTTCCTCATCCAGGAATCCTCTGTATCAGTGAAATCACAGGTCTAGTCTCCATCCCCTTAATTGGTTAGATACAGCCAATATTTCCAACTTCATCTTTTTAAGTGCTATAGCTACTTCTTCATATTGTAGTTAGACAAGGAGTTGGTGATGGTGACAGTAACACTATTTATGATATTGACAATGGATTGCCATAGAAAGGTCTAAAAAATCATTCTATTTCATAACTAATTGCTATCCTCTTCTTTCCAACTAGATATCCCATCCAAATGCTCTCGCTTTAATATTTCATGCCAAGTATCTGTAGGCACATTTTCACCCTCAAATGCTTTCCACTTTTTTGTGAGGGAATATTGCTTGTAACTTTCCATCTTCTTCAAGTACGTTTCACAAATGAGAAAGTGTTGCCCTTGGCTATATCGCTTCAAGTGGGAAAGAGAACAAGTGTTTACTGAGATGGATTTTCTACATTTTTGGCTTCCTCTTTGTGGATTTTTTCCCATTCAAAGATCTATATGAAATGAGGTAGTCAGAGTCAGTCTTCCCTTTTCCCCCTCTTTCCTACTTTTGAGAATTTGCAGCTTTCTTAAAGAGATTGGTTGAGACCATTATGATCATGTACAGTATCTTCTTGTTTCTATGTTTCTAATTTGGAATTGATTTTTACATTTGCTCATTTTAATTGTTGATTTGATTTCCTACAGAGACCTGATTCTGATATGAATCCCACATCTGTAAATAGTCATTTTAAGTTTAAGATAGAATCAATTTTATTTTGTAACATCCTTTAGTGCTTGGCACAGGCATGTCTATCCTTCCAAATAATTTATTAGTGGAAGTTTTCATGATATACAGGCATGAGGGTTCTAAGAAAACTGAAAGCTTTTATGCTTTTCAATTTTATGGCTGTAAAACATATTTTAAACCATATTTTCCCACTTTTCTCTCCTGTGGCCATCTTTACACAGAAGTCACTCAGTATCAAGGTAAATGTGGCATATTTTAGAAGCTCTCGTCAAGTTTTCTATTCTTTTTTTCTTGTTTCTTCATTCTCTCAATTAACCGTTTTTACATAGGCCTATTAAAACCAAGAGAACAGTGAGTTTGCCAAGTTACCCAAAAATACTATTTTAAGCAGCAGCTGGGTGGCCAATGAAGCCAATGCCTTCAGCTCCTTTATCTTCTGTTACAAAGAAGCACTGTGTCCTGCATGAGATCATGACATGTCTTGATGTTCAGAAAACTGGAGCCTGAATCCTTTTAGACATACTACCTCTGCATGGCCAGGTATGGTACTTAAAACTTTAATGTCTAAACCATTTGCTTTTAACCAACAGGGTGAACCCCAAGGTTCACAAGATATCTATTCTCATGTATACAACTTCTCCAGAAATATGATGTGAATCATATTTCCCATTTTAGTTTGATTATCAGTGGATGTAGCTAGTATTTTTTCCACATAGAAAGCACAATTTGTTGACTACAACGAATGCTTCCTTGGGCTCCGTCTTATAGCCCTGAGTGAAAGAGAACAGCAACAACAATGAAAATAATATATACCTTTTATACTCAAAAGTATGCCTTTTATACTCAAGAAACATAACCCAAATAAAGGTGATATTCCCTTCCCCTAAGCTGATTGCAGTAGATGAGAAAACAAAATATAACCATCCATTGTATAAAAAGAAACATCTTAAAAATAAAGATTCATAAAAACCTAAATGAGAGGATGAAACAAAAATTTACTATGTACCAAATGGATTTTAAAAAGCAAGAGCTTAATCATGCTATTAAACAAAACCTAAATAAAAATTCACAATATAGAGATTAACAAGAAAAAAAATCTATCATGATTAAAGTCAAGGAACTATTGTAATAAAAAGAAGCCAATATCAATACTAATATATATGCATATATATGCTCATATCTCTATGTAGCTATCTACTTATCATCTACTCATCTTCCATAGATTGATAGTAAGTGCACTAAATAGCAGAGAGTAGAGCTTTATAAAGGAAAAGTTAACTAAATTACAAAAATATATACATAGTAACACAATATTATTAAGAGATTTTAATGTTCCTCTCTGAGAGTTCAACAAATCTAACAATAAGATAAACCAAAAAAATAAAATATAGAATTGAACAAGCAATTAAAGAATTTAAAGCTGAAATATGTAAAATGACTTCTAAATGAATTTTTATATTAAATAATGAGTATTTTTCTATACCATAAAGTACTTTTACAAAAATTGACCATGTGCTAAGGTACAAAAAATATATAAATAAATTTTAAAATTCAATACTAACCATGTACTTATTAGACAATAACACAAAAGTCATGAATATATGGATCAAAGGAAAAAGAATAAACATAAATGTAAACCATAATATCATGAATAAGTCAGAAAAATATAAAAATGGATGATTATTTGAAAGAGAATGATAACTAAAGGATCATATGCCAAAATTTCTGAAATACAGTTAAAGAACTCATCAGGGAAAAAATTATATTCCTGAAAATACACATGAACAAAAATAGAAAAAAAATGATTGATAGACTAAATATGAAATTGAAATTAGAAGATAAGCATATAATAAACCCAAAATAGAACAAAAGAAGAAATTGTGAAAATTGGAGGGAAAAATAGATAAATTTGGAATTCTCTTTTTGGCTAGCTCAAACCTGGTTCATGTTCTATGCACCCCTCTGTGAATATATAGATAACACAATGCATCATATGAATTAATACATTAAGTAATTTTATAAAAAAAGAAAAAAAATTGGTAATGAATATGCAAGAAAAGGGGTAAAGAGAAAACCTCTAAGAATAGATCACTATCATTTACATTACTATGATGTATGGATATAGATATAGAGATCGTTAGATATCTAGATATCTAACTAGCTGTTTGTCTGACTCTGCTTACTTCATTCTACGTCAGTTCGAGCAAGGTATCATTGCTGATAAGTCATCAAGTTAGGAAAAAATGGTTTGTAGCTTGCTTCAGACATTATTATCAATGTGACCCTGGGCACTTAATTGCCATCTATCTTGGTTTCCTCATCTGTAAAATGAGAGGGTTGGAATTGATGCATTCTAAGATACCTCCCAGCTTTCAAACTATAATCCTGTCTTCCCATGTTTTCATGAATTTCTCAAATTAACCATTTGTTCAGCTGTCCTGCAATGGCTGAACAGCTATTTTGTTGGTATTGTTGTTGTCATTGGCCCAAAAGTCTGGGCAACTCCATTTTTAGTACAGCTACTTCCAGATCTATCAATGTGGGGTTTTTTTTACCATCCTGCCTCTCAACTTTGAACCATTCTTCTTGTACAGGTACATTTATCTTGTGTATTCTGGAAACTTCATTTTTCCACTTTTATTTCAAAATTGTTTAAGGTCATTAATGATGACTAAATCAGGAATTTTAACCTCAAATAACCTTTCATTAGAGTATACTTTTAAAGTTGCTTTTAGTTGAGTTTTTTTCTGATGTAGATTCAGATACCTATAAAATTAGACTATAGAACCTGCTGATGATAATTACTATTCTGCTATGAATTAAACTACAGTTCTTTACAAAGTGATTTTATTTAAAGCATAGTCCTATTGTACAAAAACAGTTCAAAGCATAACTTCTTACCAAAGATGTGGCAGACTTACAAAAAGACCAAAAAATAGTTATAACTTTTGTTTCCAACAGAGAACAATACTGTTACACACTGTGTTTGTAATTATTGATGTGGTATGCTGTGGTGGACATAAGTAATAAAGTTTATTAACTATATCTCAAGGCAATGTGCTTTAAGATCAATAAAGTGGATCTTAGGAGATTATGAAAATCTTATTTTAGGGACTTTAAAACTGCTATTGATAAATAATACCTAGTATGCTACAGTTTATGTTAGAAGTGGTTTGACTATAAAAATGACCTGTTTGCCTGACCAATATTAAATTTCAGCTTGGTTTTTTTTAGTACGTAATGTGGCCTTATCCCATTTCGGTAATTCTAAAGCTCTTGCAAAGCTGTTATCTTCTGTTATTGAGAGTACTTACAGGAAAGCAAAGCAATTGTATTCCTGAAATCTAACAACTTTTCTCTTTCTCACCTTAAAACATTTTTAACTCTTTCACTAGCTACAGCCTATCATGTATATGCTACTATTAAATGCAATACAAGGGAATGAACATTTATGTAGTGTTTACCAAGTTCCAGGCACTATGATAAGCATTTTACAAATATTATATCATTTGAACCCCACAATAATCCTGTGTGGTAGGTGCTATTTTCATTCCCATTTTACAATTGAGGAGACTGAGGTAAACTGAGACTAAGCAACATGCCCAGGGTCACACAGCTATTTAGTGTGACTAACGGAAATATTTTTTTCTAGATCACACAGATCTATGATATTTGAAGGTAGTGCAGTGAATGGAAAATTGGTAGTTTGTTTTCCTAGTTTAAATCACAAGTCACTGAATCTCAAATCACAAATTCAAATCCTGTTCTTCAAGGGGTTAGCTGAAAAAGAGATATTCGTGGAGCAAGAAACACATTACGGAATATATTTAGAATTACAAAGAACCATACCCAGATGGTTGTGATAGTATCTCTGTGTGATATCATGATATGTGACTGTGACATCATGAGATGAATTTGTGATAGCAAAATGAAGTCTACAAATTATTTAGTAAATATTATGGAAATGGCTAGATGGGCCTCAGAGAAGTTGTGACTCACCCATGGTCACATAGCAAACATCAAAGGAAGAATTTTACTCCAACTCTTCCTCATTCCAAGTCAAACAATATATTTACTATGTCATGTGATCTCTTACCTAGATAGACTTTAACAAGATGGTATTTAATAAAATTAAAATCACATGCAGAAGAATATATTTCTCTGTTAACCTAACAAATGCTCTTCTCCTGATAGGGACGGCAAAAACAAAAACAAACAAAAACACCGATGTTTCTGTGAAATCTGTTTGCGTTTAATACTCAGTTTCATCTTACTCTCTGCTTCAGACATTCTAAATTAGTTCATTCAATTAAGAAACATTTCTTGAGACTCTCCTATGCACGCTATATTAAGGTAGGATTTCAGGGTACCACAAATGCTAGTAAGGTGTGGTTCTTGCCCTAAATGAGTTTATCATCTAGTAGGACTTAAAAAAATCTTCATTCTTTTCTTATTTTGAAGAAACTTTATCTCTTTATGAATAAGCAAAATCTGTGCCATTTCATACTTTCAAAACAAAATATATCAAAAACACAAATATACACATTATTAGAATTAAATCCTAATCAAGTGATTTGTGGTTAATGTTTCATTAAAAATAATAATGATGAATTACCTATTATCATAACCATCTGTGAAAATCAAGACATTGCAGTCTGCTTTCTGGTGGATAACTAGATATAAAGGAATGAAATAAAGCAAAAAATTATATGCAATGGCTGAACATCAGGGGAAAATCCTAATAAGCAAACTTATTAGACTGTAGTAAATTATGTCTCTAGGGATGTGGCAGAAACCACATTGCTTATGTCATGAAAAAGTAAAATAGAAGAAGTTCTAGAAACTATACCTTGGGGAACAATTTTTGGCTGGCAGGAGAATTAATTGGATGATGTAACGCTCCCCTCCCCCAACCCTATAAAAGTCTATAACCTGCAACTCTGTAAATACTTCCTTTACTTTGGTGGACTACTAGTATAAAGAGATGGGATGCAACATTAATCCCTGCTTTCTTCTTTGAAGAACTTGAAAAATAAGCCTTGTGAAAATTTATAGAGCAATTATAATTGTAAAATTCAATTACCACATGATTTATACTTTCCCATGGCAGGTAAACTTTAAATGAACTGAAAAGCAATTAAAACTTTCAGTCAAATAATGTCACAAATGGGGACATCGACATCACATACCATATCATTTGCTCTCTAAATTTAATAGGCCACAATGATAAAAAAACAGATTTTGTATCCTCGGGATTATGAATATAAGACATTAGTCTATTTAGAAATACACTTTTGGGATTGTGTAGCTAACGTTCTAAGAGGGATTATAACTGAACTTTTTTCCATCCATACTGTTATGGGTGAGGAGTTGGGGGAGGATAATGGGAAATAAGAACTTGAGCTTCTAATAGTAATTCAAAGTAGCCTATCCCCCGGAACTCTTCAAAACATTACTTGAAATTAGAGAATTATTTGTTCACAAAGCCATCCTGGAAAGAGAAGCCAAGGCAATCAATGTTAAACGACACTGTTTAGGACTAGTAGAAGAGAACACTCTTGGACTACTAAATTCTTGAGAGACAGAGAATTGTAGCTGAGTGATAGTGTAATAAAGTGTCATTTCCAAATAGTCCATCTCTTACCCCTGCATCCATTTGTGCCAGTTATGTTAACATCATCATCATCATCACATCATCATTATCATCATCATCATCATCATCATCATCATCATCATCATCATCATCATCATCATCATCATCTCCTTTAAGGTTTACAAAGTACTTCTCCCATAACTACCTAAGAAGGAAGTAGCACAAGTATTATCATCACTATTTTACAGAAAAGGAAACTGAGGCAAGTGACTTCGTAGCTACTGTACTAGTAAATTTTTGTGCTAGGACTCAAACGCATGTATATTGACTCTTCAACCAACAGGATTTTTCTTGTATTTTAGAGAGATTTCCATAACTAAAGGTTACTGATGACTTCATAGCAGATCAATGGATGGAAAAGAGACCCTCTGAGTTGGTATAAAGATGCAATGTCCGCAGGGGTCTCATAAAGCTTTTTCCTTATACCTTTGCTCTCAAAAAGCTTTGGGTTCAGATGTCACCCCCTTTCCTATTGTTGCTACTGAAAAAAATATACGGTATATTGTGCAGTGGTCCAAAATCTTATTCAGCTCTAATTGTTATGAGCTTCATTCCTGTACCAACAAATGCATGTTGAAGATTTCTACCTGTATTCTCCAAAGGCATCTCAAACTTAACGTATCTGAAAGAGAATTCCTGAACCCAACTCTCTGCAAAACTTTCCCATTTTTGGCCAGACTGCAATTATCATTCAGGTTTTGCCATCTCTTTATTCTTCATATGTACTCAATCTGTTCACATATTTAATTGCTTACCAAATCATATGGTTTTTATTTCCACATCTCCCATATTCTTCACCTTCCTTCCATTCGCATTGCCTCTACTATAATTGAGACCCATCTCTCTCCTAGACAAGTACAATAACCTCCCAATTTTCCTGCTCTCTTCACCTTGTCACTCTACAACCCAATCTTCAAATAGATGCCAAAATTATCTTTCTAAACCATAGGTCATACCAGGTTAATTACAGATAGACTCACCTCAAAACCTCTTTGATGCAGTCAAGCAGACCTACTTGTGTTTCCCCATACATACCATTCCATCAGCTGCTGCTAAACTTTGTACAAATAGTACCAGATATTTGGACCTCTCTCTCTCTTCACTTCCTGCTCTTAGAATCTTTATCTTTCTTTGAGGTTCGACTAAGTGCCAACTGCTTCATAAAGCTTTTCCTAGTCCTCCCAGGTATTTGTATTTTCCTTCAGCCAACTTACTTATCTTTCTTCCCCCACATCTTTTTAGTTTAATGCAAGCTTCTTTATGACAGCATGTGTGTGTGGGGGGGGGAGGGGTTGGCTTGTATAGCAAGTGCGCTGCACATAGTACAAATAAAAAGATAATATATGACAATTGAATTCAATGATTGGCACATAACTCACAGCCCTACATAGCTAACCTATTGAGAATTAGTTTTAAGTGATACTGTTGAATAATGATATGATTTGTTAGATGCCCTTTGGATCTCCTGTATAGTATGCTATCTTTTTTCTTGATAAGAGAAAAGATGATAGTGATTATGAATCAGTGCTTTTTAAACTCACTTAACATGTTGACAATTTGCAATAGATTTTTCTTAGGAAAAAAAGAGAGGATCAGCTTGTCAGACACTGCTATGTATGTGATAAGTTTGTTCAGATTCCAATAGAATTGTTTTGCTTATTAGTATTTACCATGAAAGGATGACATGCTGCTGATGATACCATAATTCTTGTTTTAAAGTAGTCTTTTTGGTTGGGTACTATTGCTAAAGAAAAAAAATGCAAAAATTTCCTTAATATGTGGTATAATTGAAAAATATCAAAAAGTGTATACATATGTGCTGAATATTTAGTTCCATGTAAAGATATAAATTATGAGGCAGAATGCAAAGTGTATTCATAATAAAATTCACCAGTATATGTGAGATATTTTCCATTTTTTTAGGGTTTGAAGTTATAGTTCCTGTAGTTCATTAATTTCAGCACATGATTTAAAGTTTCCAAAAGCAAGTAATCAATTTTGTTATATAATATGCCATTTGGAATTGATAATATGAAAATGCTCTTCTATTTTCATGATAAAAGACTTTAGACCATCAATATCAACCAATATCTATTATTCTGTTATATTGCTGCAGCATTTATCATTATGACAACATTTATGGTCACATTTAGGAATTTTGCTTAGTTGAATATCCATAACTCTTAAAAATATATTAAAAATGATAAATCCAGAAAATAATGCTTCTATTTCTCATGGTCAAAAAGGTATTGTTAGAAGAGGTATGAAAAAAATCCCCTTATTCATTTAACATTACCATCACTCTATGTACCTTATTTAGGTTCAATGTCTCAGTTATACATATGTAACATATATACCCATATAGCAGGGTATGTCTTTTATGTGTATGTTTGCATATATTATGTGTGCATATATACTTAAGATAGGCACTTGACTCAATCACAAATACCATAAATCAGAAAATGGAACAGGATTAGGGAGCACCTTATCCTGAAGTACACATGATAACACAATCATTCATGTGATATAACCAATATACTTAGGGGTAAATATGTTATCTACATGCCTATGATTTTTTGCATTCATATGTATTAAATATACATATATAGTGCGTAATTAATGTATGCATTATTATAACATTTTCTATTACTATTGAGCATATGACCATCCTTCTAGTCATCCAGATTTATAACCTAGGTGCCATTCTCCACTCCTCAATCTCTCATACTCCCCATATCCAAATCAATAGTAAGGCCTGTCACTTCCACTCTCTTAATATCTCTTGTCTTTGCCCACTCCTCTGACACTAGAACTAACTTGATGCAGGCTCTCATAACCTTAGGGCTAGACCATTGCAGTGGCCTACTGGTTGGTCTGCCTAACATAAATTTCTCCTCACTCAAGGACATCCTCCATTTAGTTGTCATATTGACTTTGCTAAAATGTAGGTTGGACCATATCAACCCTCTACTCAATAAACTTAAGTGACTCTCTAAAAACTCTAGGATCAAATATAAAATACTTTGTCTTTCAAAACTTTTCATAACCTGACCCCTTCCTACTGAAAGGTAGGAATTTTTCTTAAACCTTACTCTGCTTCATGTGCTTTGCAATCCAGTGACACCCACCCCCTTATTTCTCTCACAAGACACTCTGTCTCCCAACTCAAAGATATTCCACAGGCCTATCCCTCATACCTGGAACTCTCTTCCTCCTCACCTCTACCTCCTAGCTTCCCTGACTTCCTTTGAGTTTCAGCTAATGTTCTACCTTCTAAACAAAATGTCTTCCAGACCTCCCTAATCTTAGTGCCTTCCTTCTAAGATTATTCCTTCCCTTAATTTATCCTGTAAATATCATGTTTATTCATACTGTTTGCAAGTTATCTCTCCTATTAGACTGCAAGCTCCTTGAGATCAGGAACTCTTTTTTTTCCATTTCTTTTTATCCTCAGCTAATTTACTAGTTGACTGACTGGACTTTCTTACAAATGAGAATGCTAAGGTCCCAAGAGATTAAATGATATGAACATGATCACACTATCTGTCAGTAGTTGGGTTAAAATCAGCGTCTGCCCTGATTTCAATTTCAGCACTCTTACTGCTATACCTCTCCAATGCTCTAAAACCAACTCGAAATTATAGGTGACCTCTTCTAGTGCCAAGTCTCCAGAGTTTACCCATAATTTTATTCTCTCTTCCCTTTTTTGGCTAAGCTTCTTGAAGAAATGTTTTATAGATTCTTCTTTGGCTGTTGGCATTGTATAAGAGACAATGCCGTAAGGGCAGAGCTTTTGGCATTCTCTTTGAGGCGAACACATGACTCAGCCAAACAGGCCTCAGTCCTTTAGCTCTGTATATGTTCTGTATATGTAAAGGGATTAGTGATTTTGCCCTTGTGAATTTCAAAAGGTCAGGTCTCAGTATTCAAGAATCCCAAGATCCCAAAGTCTAGGTTTTGCAGCCAATTCAGCATTGATATTGCCAAGAAGTGACTTTTGCAATCCAGTCCAATGATATCTGACAAAATGACTCATACAGAAGGCATGCAATAGCTGGATGTAAAATTGGTGGAACCAATGTTCTTTAGAAACTGAAATAAGTCTGAACCAACTATCCCCTGAGACAAAGTTGGGATAAATAAGATTGTGCTCCAAAGGTGTTGGGATACCATATTTTTACTTTTGTTCTTGCTGTATCTTCAAAGTAAATATCTTTTTGTTAAAAAAAAAAAACAGTCCTTTACACTCAGTGCCTTCATTTTCTTTGTTCTTAGTTGATTCTTTAACCTCTGCAATCTGGATTTTGGCATTAGTGTTCACCTGAAGTTATTCTCTTCAAAGTTGCGATTCAAGGGGATGCCGATCAATTGGGGAATGGCTGAACAAGTTGTGATATATGAATATAATGGAATACTATCATGCTATAAGAAATGGGGAAGATACAGACTTCATAATAACCTGGAAAACCCACATGATATAATGCTGAGTGAGAGGAGCAGAACTAGGAGAACATTGTACACAACCACAGATATATGGATTCTGTGATGACTAAATTGATAGACCTCACTCTTCTCAGTAATACAAGGTTCAAAGACAACTCCAAAGGACTCATGAGGGAGAGAGCTATCTACATCCAGAGAAAGAACTATGGAGAGTGAATGCAGATTGAGGCAAACTGTTTGCTCTCCTTTTTTTTCTTCCGTTTTTTTTCCTCTTGTTTTTACTTTTGTCTTTTTTTGGTTTTGTTTCTTCTTTCTCGTGATTCATTCCATTGGTCATAATTCTTCTTTACAACTTGACTATTCTGTAAATAAGTTCAATGTGAAGTTATATGTAGAAGATATATCAGATTCCATGCTGTCTTGGGGAGTGGCGGGGAAGGAGGGGGAAGAAAATCTGGAACTCAGGATCATGCGGAACTGAGTGTTGTAAACTGAAAATAAAAAATCTTAATAAAAAACGTTACCAATAATGTCTTAATTACCAAATCTAATGGCTTTTCTCAGTTCCCATCCCTTTTGGTCTGCCTTCAGACTTTGACATTATTGGTCATCCTTTTCTCCTGATATTGTCCTTTCCTGGTTCTTCTCCTGCTTGTTTGATCATTCCTTCCCAGTTTCCTTAACTGACTTTTCTTCCAAACCATTCCCAATAACAGTAGCTGTTTTCCAAAATTCTGTCCTGGGCCTTCTGTTCTTCTTCCTCTGTTATCTTGCTTGGCTATCCTGTGATCTCCTATGGGTTCAATTATCATTTCTGTGCTGATGATTCCTAGATCTGAACCTTTCCCTTATGTTCCAGTGTCATATCACCAACTGCCTTTTGGACATCTCAAATTTATGTCTCATTGATATAACTCAATATATGCCAAAAGGAGCTCACTATAATTTACCCCAAAACCTGTCCTTTTTTCAAAAATTTACTCTTATTATTGAGAATACTGGTGTCCTCACAGTTCCGATTTTAAAGCCAGGAATCATCTTTTAATCTTCTCTTCCATTCAATCCACATAACCCATCTGTTGACAAGTCCAGGTATGCTCCCTCTCTTCATTCACAGAATCTCCATCTTGGTGGCCAGCCCTCATCACTTCACTCTTAGAGTTCTTCAATGGCCTTCAGATTCTTTCTGTCACAAGTATCTCCACTCTGATGCATCTTCCCTGCATCTGCCAAAATTATTTTCCTGATGCACAGGTCTGACCATGCCATCTCCCCCTCCCCCCTGCACTGAATAAACTCTAGTTACTAGCACCTCTATCTTTGTTCCTGAAAGTATAAAATACTTTACTATTCAAAGCCATTCACCACTTGTATTTGCAAGTTCCTACCCTAAAATAATCATGGTGTGAGATGTCAGGATCTATGCGGTTTGAAGCTGGAATAGTTTAGATAAACACGTTGTGATGCCCTTTGAAGGTCAGGATGGAGTATTTGACCAGGTGATTTCTCTTTTGATCCTGAGCCTCTCAGCCTTTGTTACTCCCTCAAAGCTCAATTGGCAGAATCAATAAATCAACAAGCATATTGAAACTATGTTTCAGGCAGTAGGGATACAAGACAAAGCTTTAATCATCCCTATCCTCCAGCGACTTATATTCTATCAGAGGAAACATTTACATATGAGACATATGTAAAATATATACAAAATTAATTAAAGGTAAATTTCATTTGAGGGTGGTAGACACTAGGAGCTTGGAGTTGGTAGTAGTCAAGAAAGGCTTTATGTAGAAAGTATCATTTGAGCTGAGAATTATGCCATGGTTGTGTTCTTTAGTAAGTCTGAATGCTTACTGACCAAACACAGCATAACTGAGGAGACTGTAGGTGATTACTTTGAGCAAACATTACAATCCATATCGATTAGGAATGGCTCTGCAATTGAAAATGGTGTAGGATGTATTTTATATTACATGAAGAAATCTCATGTAATTCTAGTTCTTCTGGACTGAACCCTGACTTACCTCATGTCCCTTGAAAATTATTTTTTCCTTTGTCCTAGTTTTGTCATTTGTAAAATGAAAATAATCAAGAAGTTCAATTAAAAAAAAAACTACTGTGGAATGAGGAAGCAAAGTTATTAAAACAGAAGCACCATTAAAACAACAAAACAAGGTTAAAGAGTACACCCTAATCAATGAAATTATTTGGAACTTCCTTTGACATTATGTGGTAAACAGCGTACAGCTAGGTCCTAATTAGTGGGAATATTGAATCCCCCTGAAGTATTTATATACATTTTAGTTCAAACTATCAGAATTTTAATTATGAAAAATGTGGTAATTTGTTCCACCCCCATGGAAATATATAGTGAAAATTCATAATGTTAGCACTTCAGGGGATTCACTATTTGTATGAATAGAGACCTAGCTGTATATGAAATTTGAGTTTTACACAGATTTTAAATGCCAGAAATCTTGATGTACACTATGAAAGGCAAAAGAAATTTTAATTAATTACCTAAGAATTCACAAAAAGAGGTGGTTTTGGTCTCAGCTTCTGAGGTAAATGTAGGAATGTTGATAGCAGCTTGCAAATTTCCGTTGGCAGAGAGTATTAGTAGAATGCATGAATATATTATTTCCTTCAGGCTCATTTCCTTAAAGACATAAAAGAGTAAAATATTAATCAGACATGAAAGAATACAATCATTGTAGTCATAAAAACATATACACATATACACACATAAGAGTATATACACTTCATCTTTCCCTCAAAACATAAGGTAAAAGAAGTTGTCACTTCAGCACTTTCCTTAATCAATCAAACTAAAGTATTGGGAATGTTATTGAGTTTGAGATCAATCATTTGCGCATGTAGGTCAGTTGGTGAGGTTGTGGAGACTCAGTCCATTCATTCCTCAAAAAAGCATGGAAATCAAAGTTCAGTTTCTGGTACAAAATAGTTAACCATGCCTGCATCTGCTTAGCTAAGGAAAAATCTTGTTCAGTCAGGTTTCATAGTCTGGGGGAGGAAGAGAACTAATTTGTCTCTCCATTTCTTAGACCTCTTAAAAACTTTTTGCTGTTTGGCATTTCATAAAAGAGAGTAAAACAATTAAACAGGGATTCTCCTGGGTTACTGATGGTTTCTTGCCGATTCAGCTATCAAGATATTGAGTGCTCAGCAAGGCTTCTAAAACCTCCCTGATAGAGACCATTTCAGAAATATTTGTGATTCTTTGTCCCCCTTTCCCTTCCAAACAAGGGAAATTCAAAAGCAGATAGAATAAACACCACACAAAACTTCTAAGGCCTTCCCTAGTTTAAGATATCTTGAACTGCAAGAAGGACATCTATAATTGTTTCCATCTTTTGATAGCATTGCAGAATTCCATAGCACTTTTTATTTTTGGCCAACAATGTTCAGAAAAAAATGTAATATGTGTTCAGATTGTTTTAATCCTCTAGTTAAGATATGAGAAATCAGATCTCTTTTGTAATCCTATGTAGGATATTTTAATTCTTAAAACACTCAACTTTATCTGATATACCTATTTATCTCAGCCAAGAAACTGTCCCAGAGGGAGAACTGTGTGTATTGAACTCTATCCCATCGAGAGAGAGAGAAAGAGAGAAAGACAGAGAGAGAGACGGAGAGAGACAGAGACAGAGAGAAAGAGGGCAGGAGAGAGGGGGGGAAGAGAGACAGAGAGAAAAGAGAGAGAGACAGAGAGAAAGGAGAGAGAGAGACAGAGAGAGACAGAGAGAGACAGAGAGAAAGAGGGTCTAACCAGTGTTTTCTTCTTCCTGGGCTTTGTACCAACAACTTAAAGTCTGAGTATTCTGGCTCAATTTCAATTTGAATTTTTCTAAGTTATAATCAAAACAGAAAAAGTTTCCCCAGTGAAAATACAAAATCTTTAAAAAATTACAAGTTAACTGGTAATATTGTACTATTATATATTGCATTTTCATAAAACAGATGCATTCTATTTTGTAAGCTATCATTTTTGATATAGATGAAAATCATCAGAATTGTGATTCTGACTAAGGCTACTTCCCTTCCCCCAGAAGCAGACAAGAGGATGGTATAGGATGGTATAACAAAAGAGCTGGGATTAGTGCTACGTGCATAATTTCAGCTCTTCAAAGTAAAGAAATTTTACCAAAACTGTGTTTAGCCTCATCTGGACTATTCATGAATAGTATAACCAAAGGTAGGTAAATTATTCTCCCTTTAGATTGGTCACTTTATAAAAGGCTTTAGTTTCTCTCATCTACATCATACTTTACTTTTCTCATGCTTTCCATATTGGTCAGTAGTTTGGATAAAGACTGTTTCCTGTGTTGTGGCATAGTTTCATTTCCCAGAACCAGACCAAAGGTTACTGGGAAGCAGTAGCAGAGATATAATGATACTTTTTTTTTTGTAAGCCATTCTCCCACCATCAATTTCATCATATCTACAACATAGATGTAGTTAAAGTAGATGAAGGGATGTGTTTTTCTGAACCTTGATACGCAGAATTGAACTAATACATGTTTATTAAATCTTGAAATCATACCACACTTAAGATATTTTTAAAAAATTAAAAGAGATTCAAAATGTTTATTGGAAAAGGTTGAATTATCAAATCATGATGACAAAAATTCAGGATTGTTCTCTCTTGAACAAATGTGCACTAAATCTATGAGATTTTTATTGCAACGTGATTAAAGACTGGCTTGCTTAACAAAACTGTTTGCCAGGATGTTTAGATCCCAGGCCTTGGCAAGAAAGCCTGCTAAAAAAAAAAGATTGGATAGAACAAAATTCAAAAGAGCTATTCAAAGAGACAGAGAGTATAGAAACATGAAAATGAGATATATAGTGCCCTGAAAGTAGGCAAATGCTGACAATGGAGTTTAAAAATTAGTAGCTATTATGTAATTTCAAGAAACAAGCTGATGTTAAAAAAATGAGTGGGCAGTAGCAATTTGGGGAGATTGAACCAGTGAGGGATAATTGAGAGAAATCCTGGTGGTAAGGATTAAACTAAAGGTGGTCTAAGTGGGCTTACTTAGAATCTAGCACATAACGATGATGATGATGATAATTTTAAAATGTATATAGTACTTCAAGGGTTTTAAGTCACCTTACCTATGTTATTATCTATTCTGTTACTTCAGAACAATCTTGGGTGGCTAGGTGCTATTATTATCCTCATTTTATAAATATTAATTAAATATCTATGAACTTTGTTTCAAATTCTTCCAAGGATATTTTGAGAATATTTAACTATTGCTTTTTAAAATATAAATACAAAATTTAATATAAATATATAAATATAAAATTTATATAAATATAAAATTTAAAATATAAAAAATGCTAAAATGTCTAGACTAAGTATAAAAGACTGGGGATTTATAACAAGAATGGTAAAGTAAGTGTTAGGGAATGCAATACAGTTTTTCTATATCTCAAAACAACTTTTTTGGAAACCTGTGAAAGATAAAGGCTACTATGGTTAAAAGTATAAAATAAGAAGAGAATGAATTGATATCCCATTTAATTGGTGTGTAGAATAAGTAGAAACACTAATAATGCTGTCATATGCTAGACAGAGAAAAGACAATTGTGGCATCATTGAATTATAACATTCTAAAGTTGGAGGGAACATCTAAAATCATCTTCTTTAACTCCTGTACTGTGTTAACAATAGACAAGTTTGCTGTGTCTCTAGAGCATATAGCTGAGGTAACATAACTTCCCTAAATTTGTCACATCTGATGACTAAGATCCACTTTCTCTAATTAATGACGGTACAAAGGATGATGCCAGATGAAATCTATATTGTCAAGGATGATTCTATTTGGCTGCTCTCTCTTGGTTTGACTCCTTTTACTGACTGTATCAGGTGATGGTGTTTTAAAGGGTCTTCTCCATGTGAGGTCTTGTTGCCCCATAAAAATAGGTCTCATTCTTTGCCTTCCTCTTCATTTGTTACTTTCTGTTTTAGGTGAAGGGATTAAAAACTAAGACCTTATGAGTTTGAAAAGGAAACCTTGCAATTCTGTGTCCCATTATGAAACTGAGTTAAGCCTGGACCCATTCTCCCCAAAGATTGTTTGTAAAGGGATATAATAATAATAATAATGATAATTACAAATGCTTACTATGCACCAGGCACTATGCTAAGTGGTTCATAATTATCATCTTATTTGGGCCGCACAACAACCTGGGATTGGTGCTATTATTATCCCCATTTTATAGGTGAAGAAACTGAGACAGGTTAATTTAAGTGACTTGCCCAGGGTCACAAAGCTAGTAATTATCTGACTGAACTTGAACTCAGGTCTTCCTGACATCAGGCCTGATACTTTATCTGCAGTGCCACCTAGCTGCCTAAGATTATGACCCGTAGGTACTGGGTGGGGGGCAGAGAGAGACTGTCTATGTCCCCCTTCCTTCCCTTCCTCCTCATCCTTCTTTTCCTTCTTTCCCTCCTTCTTCCTGCTCCTTTTCCTTCATCTTCTTTCTCCTTCTCATACTAACTTATGTAAAAGCTAAAAACAAGTGTATTACAAAGGATTAGAAAGGCTTGTGCAAGAATGTTAAACTTTTACTGGAATAAGAAGTGTTTTCACTGTTGCTATCAGTCACTGAGAAAGTCTTAAGAACAGAATAAAAGATTTAAAAAATGTATAGCAAGTAAATAGGGTGGCATTAGGAAAGGAGTCTAGACCATAGGTCACTCACTGGACAGCCACACCTGAGGTACTTGAAGGATAGAGCATAAATTACCCAGACTCTAATTAATTGTGAGCCAATAAAACACAGTTTAACTTGTTCAATGCCAGTCCTTAGAATTCATGTATTAATATATGCTGACCCACCTGACTCAGAGATTGGGTGATTGTCCCCTTCTTCCCTCCAAGTGCTTTTATGCTGTGTCATAGGCAGCGTTTAGTTTTTTTTTTTTCACTCCTTGACACTTAGCCTTTTTCTTTGGCAGATAATTAAAAAAATATATTCATTTCAATGGCATTACCCAGTATTGATACATGGATCTCCTAATAGTGCAAAGGCCACTTCAGAACTTTCACTAAAAACACAGTCTCATGCAGGTGCTTCAGGAGACAAGTAAGATGATCTGGTACTCCCATCTCTTTGAAAATTTGCCACATTTTGCTGTGATCCACATAGTCAAAGGCTCTGGTGTAGTCAATGAAGCAAAAGTTGATGGTTTGTTTTTTTTTTTCTGGAACTCCCTTGCTTTCTCCATAATCCAGTGAATGTTGGTGATTTGATTTGATTTCTAGTTCTTCTGCCCCTTTGAAAACCAGCCTGTTCTTCTGGTAATTTTTAGTTCATATTTAACTGAACTCTAGCTTGCAGAATCCTAAGCATAACCTCACTGGCTTGTGAAATGAATGCAATTGCTTGATAATTTGAACATTTTTTTTTGGTATTGCCCTTGTTTAGGACTGGGAAATAAATTGATCTTTTCCAATCTGGTGGCCACTGTTGAGTTTTCCAAATTTGCTCGCATATTGAGTACAGCATTTTAACAGCATCATCTTTTAGGATTTTGAATAATTTAGTAGGAATTCCATCACCTCCACTAGCCTTACGGTTAGCAGTGCTTCCTAAGGCCCACTTGACTTCATTCTGCAGGATGTCTAGCTCTAGATCAGTAACTGCCCCATTGTGCGTATCAGTAACGTTAAGATCTTTCTTATGTGATTCTGTATATTCTTTCCACTTCTTAATATCTTCTACTTCAGTTAAGTTCCTCCCACTTTTTTGTCTTCTATCATGCCCCTTTTTTACAGAAACATTCCCTTCATCTCTAATTTTCTTGAGGAGATCTCTTGTCTTTCTCATTCTATTGGTTTCTTCTATTTCTTTGCATTGCTCTTTTAGGAAAACTTTCTCATCCCTCCTTTCCATTCCCTGAAATTCTGCATTCAGGTAGGCAAATCTTTTTCTTTTTCCTTTCCCTTTTGCTTCCCTTCTTTCTTCAGCTATTTATAAAGCCTCATCAAACAACCATTTTGCTTTCTTGCTCTTATTTTTCTTTGGGATTTCTTTTGTTTCTGTCTTCTATGCAATATTTGAATCCTCTTCTTCAGGTACTCTAGATACCTGATCTAATCCCTTAAATCTATATATCATTTCCATTTCATATTCATAAGAGATATTATTTAGGTCATAATTCTACAGTTTGATGGTTTTTCCCTATTTTCTTCAATTTAAATCTAAATTTTCCAAAAAAAGATGCTGATGTAACTCCAAAAGACCCATGATGAAAAAGCTAACAACATCCAGAGAAAGAAATATGGTGTGTGAATAGAGATTGACACATACCATTTTCACTTTGTTTTTTGCTTTTTCTTTCTTGGGTTTTTTCCCCTTTTGCTCTAATTGTTCCACAACATGACTAGTGTGGAAATATGTTTAACATGGTTGTACATGTATGACTTATATCAGATTGCTTGTTGTCTTGGGCAGGGGAGAGGGGAGGGAGGGAGGAAGAGAGAAAAATTTAGAACTCAAATTTTTACAAAACTAAATGTTGAAAACCATCTTTACATGTAATTGGAAAAAAATGAAATACTATTAAGGTAAAAAAAAGATGCTCATGATCTGAGACAATCCATTCTCTGTCTTGTTTCAACTGACTGGATCGAGTTTTTCCACCTTTGGTTGCATAGTATATAATCAATCTGAATTTGATGCTGTGGGTTGTTCAAAAAGAGTGTTTGTTATGACCAGTGAGTTATCTTGACCATACTTTTCTCTACCTATTTCATTTTGTGCTTCAAGGTCAAACTTGCCTGTTATTCCAATTATCTTGATTTCCTGCTTTAGCATTCCAATCCCTATGTTCAATGTGGCATCTTTTTTGTGTGATCAACTTTGGCCTCTGGCATCAGTGATTAGAGCATAGACTTGTATTGCTGTGATATTGAAAGTTCAACCTTAGACTTGAACAGATATCATTCTGTCATTTATAAGATTATACCCCATTACTGCTTTTCTTACCCTTGTGTTGACTATGAAGGCTACTCCACTTCTACTAAGGGATTTTTGCCCACAGTAGTATATGTAATGATCACATGAATTAAATTCACCCATTCACATAAATTACATTCACTGACATCCAAGATGTCAATGTTTAAACTTCTCATCTCCTGTTTGACCACATCCAACTTATATTAGTTCATAGATCTTACATAACAACTTTCTATGCAATGTTTATCTTTACAGCTTCAGACTTTCCTTTTATCACCAGACACATCCAAAGCTGACCTTCCTTTTATCTTTAGCCCAGCCATTTTATTCTTTCTGCAGCTACTTATAGCTGTCCTGCCTTCTTCACCAGTAATATCTTGGACATCTTCTCATGTAAGAGGCTCATCTTCCAGTGTCATATCTTTGTATCATTTTAATACTGTTCATGGGGTTTTCTTGACAAATATACTGGAGTGGTTTGCCATTTCCTCCTCCACTGGATCCCTTTTTGTCTGAACTCTCCAGTATGACTTGTTCATTCTGGGTAACACCACATGGCATAGCTCAGTTTCGTTGAGCTACGTAAGCTCCTTCATCATGACAAGGCAGTGATCCAGGGAAGGGTAGATGTTCACTAAGCATCCCTTCAATAATAAATTCTAGAATTTTGCCAGAAATACAAGAAAAGCTTGCTGGTCTGTAGTTTAGAGATTCTACAATTCAATAGTTCTATATTCTATGCTTCATCTTTGATTAATTTCACATCTGCCTCAATTACTAGTCTTGTCTATAGATAATCATAGAGTATTGATCATCTCTTACATAAGGTCTTTCCTTATCCTCCAGTTGTTAGTGTTCACTAACTCCTCATCACTTTGCATTTATTTATATTTACTCCCCCTGCTCAAGAAATTCCCCCAGTTGTTAATGGCTTATATGATTAAACACAAACTCCTCAATTTGGCATTTAAAACACTTCACAATCTAGCTCCAGCCTATCTTTTCAAGATTATTACATATTTTCCCCTTCATTCATTCTATGTTCCATCCCAACTGGATTCTCATTTAAGTAGGAGTTTAGTTTGATGACCTTGTGAAGTACCTTTATAAACTTTGTTATTCATCTAACATCTTGAGAAATAATAGAGCATAAAATAAAAATGAAAGGCTGTGCTAAATTTCATTGAAAGCATATAAGGAAGTATATAAGGAAAGTATATAAGGAAATTTCATTGAAAGTATATAAGGAAAATGGATGAAGAGATATTAATAAATTAATTTTAATTATAATTCTGCAAATCTCAATGGAATAAAAATATATAGCATGCTTTTCTCCCCTATGAAATGAGGCTTCCACCATGTTTCCAACACATCTCTCACACATGTTATAGATTTATGGAACAATATGGACAACAGTAGCGTAGACTGTATAAGCATAGTCGTGTTAATACCTACATTGTTGGAAGGAATACATACACTGATTCAATTACAGATAACAAAGAAACATGGAAAGCTAGTCATTTATGACCACTACTTATTTTTGATATTAAGCAACAATCACAAAGTTGTATAACACAATCTCACCATTTACTTTAAACCAAATCATAGAAATGACTCTTTGGGCCAGCTTTTAAAAATTGTCTCAGAAAAGAAAATAGCAGTGATGCCACATCTCTTTAATTAACAATCCTCTGGAAAAAAATTAGCCACTTAAAATTTGTTATCTTTGTGTCATCCTTGCTGCCACAAAGTACTGTATCCAGTGTACTGCTAAACAAGCACAGTTATTAATTTTCATTACAGTGTTTAAGAGTGGGTGAATGCATGTTCCTGATCTATGTAGAAAATGAAAACTGATTTGTTCCCTGGAGAGCAAATTCCCAACTCTGAGTTCTTAAACTACAGAATAGAAATAACATTGAATAGTTGCTTTGGTAGAGGACTATTATGTCTCCAGATGTTATTTTTTTTCTACTTGGCAAGTGAATTAAAATTTAAAAGTTAGTACATACATATATTTTAATTTTAGTGTATCAAAAGGAATAAAAAATAAATTCATGATGGGAAATAGCTGTGTGGTACCTTCCAGGAGGTGAAAAATCAAGTGCTCAACTTTTGAAAGAAAATATTTGTTTAATTTAGGTCACTCTCTTCAAATTTAGTTCAGTGTAGACTAGATAAGATACTATAAACCATAACCACACATCTTTAGCTAGGAGATATTATATACTACAATATAATCAGGTAATAATTATTAAATGCCTGTGGTTTGCATAACATGCTAAGTCAGGCGTTGAGTGAGAAACAAAGTTTAGAGAGGACCTAACCCATATCCTCATGGATCGTAGACTCTAGTAAGAGAATAATAGACCAATACAAATAGCTATAATGCACATTATTGTACAAATACATAAGAAAGTTACCAAATGACTATAAAAATCTGGGGGTTGAAAGTCATTAACACTTTTGAGAGAATCAAGGAAGAATTCCTGGAGTAATTAGCATATGAATTAGATTTTAAAGTTAGGACTCAACAGAGAGGAATTCAGAAAATCATTTGATTTGGAATATACATATAAGTGAGAAAGTCATATAAGGTAAAGCTGAACAGGTAGGTTGTTCCATATTGCAGAGAGACCTGAACACCTTCCGACAGTCATTCTTACCTAGGTTGTGATGGCATGGCTGGGGACACTGAGTCCATTAGATAAAATATTTATTGGACAAAATATTTAATAGACTCTTACTATGGCCCATGCTCTATGACTGATTTTGCTAACAATTCTAAATGTATGGATGGAATGCTTTGATAAGTACCGAGATCCCCTAACATATAAAGGTCTTCAAGCAGAGGTTGGATAATGAGTTGTCATGGGCGTTGTAAATGGAAGTCATGTTTTAGGATGGATTGAATGACTTTCAAAACCCCTTCTCACTTTGATTCTATATTATCTTACATCCCTATTATTCATTTTATAACATCTGTACCTTTTAGTATTTCTTTCATGTTATTTAAGCACCTAAATTTTTGTGACTCATTAAAAATTCACTCAAGTGAAATTTCTCTCTTAAAAGTTACCAAGTCTCATAAAGGCCAAATGCAATTGTCTTTTCCCAGTCCATCTCATGCTCAACCTATCTGTGGCTTTTGATACTGTTGACCAGTTTCTTGCTCCTCCCTTCCTCTCTTGGATTCACTTCTAACTCTCCAGGCTTCTTTCTCCAGCATATCCAGCAGATATCTCACCCTGGAACATCTTTCCACAATGAAGCCCTTTACTTTCCTTGGTCAGTTTCTCCTAAAACTTCCATTTAACATCATTCACTACATTTATGGCTTGATTCTAACTCTCTAGACTTCTTTTTCCACCATGCTTTTACAAAATAACTTCTTCTTCCAACCCTAGGTTATGGCTTCCTTTTGTGTGTGGTTCCCGCTCCCCCCCACACACATTAAAAAGTAAGCTCCTTCCATCATAACGGTTGAGAGTGTCTGTCTTTTTGTTTGTATTTGTATTCCCAACACTTAGGACATTGCAACACATAATAAGTGCTTAGTAAATAGTTGTTGTCTTGACCACACTTTCCTCCTGGACATACTCTCTCTTTTCCGGGTTTTAATGACACTTCTCTCTCTGCATCTTCTCCTACCTGCCTGACCAAACCTTTATCTCCTTTTAAAACTCATCAGCTGTATCATAACTATTAATTGTGGGTTTCTTCTAAGGTTCTATCCTAGGCCCTCATCTTTTTTTTTCTCCACATGCCCTTTCAGTAACTATCTATCTATCTATCTATCTATCTATCTATCTATCTATCTATCTTAGTTATATATATACACATATATAGTTGTATTGTATATACACATATGGTTGTATAATTATATGGTGTTATATACATATATAGTTATATCACTATAGATATGGTCAGATGTAAATGTAGATACAATCGCTATAAATATATACAACCAGAGACTCTTCCATTTATTTTAGTCCCTCATCACAGTACCACCTACTTATTGACAATTTATTTCAAATTAGATATCTGGGAGGCATCTTGAACTCAATATCTCCAAAATGGAACAGATTATCTTTGCCCCCAAACCCTGGCCTCTAAACTTTTCTATTTCTGTCAAAGGAACTGTTCTTATCATTATCCTTAACCACCTCATCCTATATATCCAATCAGTCACAAAATCTTGTAATTTTTACCTCCATAAAATATTTTACATCCAAGTCCTTATCGCTATGCACACAGCTACCTATTATTTTAGTAGAAATCCTTATGACTACTCACCTGAAACATCAATTGTCCTGCTTCGGCTTATCTTGCAAACTGCCCCCGCGATGATTTTCCTATCACGCTTAATAAATTGTAATGGCTCTCTGTTGTTTCTGGTACAAATTATAAGCTCATCTGTTAATCTTTTAAAGACTAGATTTCCAGGTTAATTGGATATTATTCCCCTCTTCCACTGTGTGAAGTCAGTAAAACTAGTCTTTTCTCTGCTCTCTGTTCCTTTTCTCCCTTTTTCACACATAGAATTTCCTCTCTCATTCCTGGGATCACATAAAGTCTGAAATTCATACCTCCTCATTACTCCCTGCCTGTTGGTGCCCTCCTTTGACTGGAGAAGGTGAAAGGTAGATATTGGAGAGCCCTTGCAAATCCTCCATTTAAGAAGCGTGCCTGAGGCAGCCATCTCATCATTTCTCATCTGACTAAGAATTCATCATGTCCCCACAAAAGGTAACCTTGCTTCCCTAGTTTCCTGATTTTCATCTTTTTATGTTACTTCCCCCACTAGATTATGAAATTCTTGTTTAAACCAGAAGAAAAAATTCTTGTGGTACATTTCAACATTTCTTGTTACACTTCTAGAATTGCTGTGAATGAGTAAGTGTAAAAGTGTATGAAAATCAAAGGAAAGGTAATGAAAGGCAAATTAATCAAACATTTATAGACCTCAATAAAGAGTTTATTTTCAGTAAGGTCAATTGGCTGAATTAATTTGTTCAGCCTTAGCAATCATTTGTTAAGGATTTAATACTTAGTGTCTTTACTTACTGGAAAATATAAATGTCCAGCTTAAATTTAATTTCTCCAGATCAAATATTTTAGTCTCTAGTATTCTTCTTGAATAAAGTCTCTTATAAGATCCAGAGGCTTTACAAGGTTAAATAAGCATGGAATGAACATTTACTTCTCTAAATTTAATCTTACTCTCTAAAATCCAATAGTAATATATTATTTTAGGATACAAAATCAGAGAAAATAGATCCTATTAGTGTAGAGATCTTCAGTTGTCAACACAAGTATCTTTTCAAGAGAACTCAAGAGAAACTGATTAGAAGAAATTTAATTGAAACTGTCTATTCTGAATTCATTGTCTAAAGTATATGAGCTACATATTATGTAACTTTCCAATCAGGCCTCTTCCAAAGGTATGTATCTCAAAACAAGTGAAAGTCCTTTCTTAAGAGACATAATTCATACAAATTCATAAATTTGTGTCTCATTGAGGGTCACAATGGCAGAATTATTTTGGGCTTGTTTTAATGCAGTGGGAAAGCAATGTGGCAAAATGGAGAGGAGTTGGGAAGTCATAGATCCAATTTCTGCCTCTGACACATATTTTGTAATGCTGATCAAGTTATCCTGCCTCTCAGTGCTAGGCAAATGTCCAAGATTATAATTTGCAGAGACAGTGCTGATTTGCTTTGTTAAAGGGTATTTTCCTACCTGGGAATTCATTATGTTAATGATATCATCCCGCTATAATGCAGGGTATTGATATTTTCCAACTAGATATCACAATGCCTAGAATACTGGATGCAGAATGAGGACCTGAGTTCAAACTCTGCTTCAGACACTTATAAGATGTGGTACATCTATCTACCTCAGTTTTCTCATCTGTAAAACTGGGATAACAATAGCATCTATCTCCCCTGAAATAGTATTATCTCTCAGATTGTTGTTGGGATAAAATGAGATAACAGTTGTAAAGTGCTTTGTAAACTTTAAAATGCTAGGTATTTTTACAATCTGCATCATTCTCATTATTGTTGCTGTCAAATTTCCTTAAATCAAGGGCAGCATTTTTGAATATTGATTGGATCATATATATTTAGAACTAGATAGGTCCTTGGAAGTCATACTCAAATCCTCTCATTTTATAAAAAAGAAACCTACGACCCAGAAAAACTAAGTGATTTCTAAGTGATCAGCAGGGCCAGGATCCAAACCAAGACTTCTGATTCCAAATTCAGCACTCTTTCCACTACAATTAGTACTTTTTCTTCTCATTCATGTTTTAGCCAGTAAGGTAAAGAACTCAGTCATCATGAATGATGGCATTTGAATCATTACTGTTCACAAGAAAGGGTTCATTGATGGCTCCAGCCCACTTTTCCAAACATCATTCACCACAATACTTCCTGATTTGTACAGCCTCACTCACTTGACATTACTATTTCTCAAAAATGATATGCCATACTTTCACCTCTATGTTTTGCCCTTGCTTTCCCCTATACCTTGAACGTCCATCCTCCTTATTTCTGGCCAGATCCAAAGTTATATAGAATTTCCAGTGATAAGTGAACGATTTCCAGAAGAGCTATGTCTTCAGTGACTAAAATTCCCTAAATCCTAAAGCTAATATTCTAAATAAAATATTGATTGCCCAGGTATTTTATCTTCCCCACTTTCCCAATAACATCTCCAATAGTTAAAGTCCACCAAGGGTAATGGGACACTCTTAAGAATGCAATTCTGAAGACACAAAAGCAAACATTCCCATTAAACAGGAAAAGGGGGGAATGTTGTCTAAAATGATTGATGTGGAATGAATCAACCAATTTAGGTTTCTTTAAAATACATACAGAAGAAGGAAGCAGGGACAGGTAACAGGAAGATTGCAATAATATTTGATGGTAATGTGTGAATTGTGTGATGAATGCTAAATGTCAGAATGAGCTGAGGCTAGAATGGAAAGTAAGGATATCCCAAGAGTTTTATGTGTTTGTCTCAACTGGGGGCAGGGGTGGAAAGAAGGTAAAATTAAAGATAGGAAAAGGTCTCAAGATAGATGGAACAGTGGTAACTAACAAGAGAGGAAATACAGGGCTACTTCATTCCTGTTTTCTCTGCCAAAGAGAGACTAGAATGGACACAACAAAATTGACCAAGAGGTAGCTGTTATTCAAAATAGGTAAGGAAATAGTAAGAGTGTATCATCCTGTCCTTGATGAATTTAAGTCACCTAGCAACTTTTAACTGTACCCTTGGATAATAAACTGGCAGCTGATTATTGAAGAACTTAAAAATTTATTCTAAAGATTGTGGGATATGGAAGAGGTACCATGGGGTTATAAAAGGGCAAATGTTGTCAAAATTTGTTAGAAAAGGCAGGGGACAGAATGGAATATGTAAACTATAGGCTAGTGAACTTTTCTTAGAATTCTGGCAAAATTCCAAAGAACATCATTTAAGTTGACATCTAGAAAAGGAAGTACTGAATGAAAAAATAGACCATGTCTTCATGAAGACCATTTAAAACCCTGTTTCCATTTTTGACAGGGTTACTAAAGTGTGGATATTATAGATATGATTAATTTAGATTTTAGCAAAGATAGAGAAAAATGGACTAATGATAGCTACATGAATTAAGTAGATTTAGAATGGGAGAATTGCAGGATTGAAAGAATAATCACAGTGATTGAGAGTCATTGGAACAGAAGTTCTCCCTTATAATATCCCAAGGGTTGGTCCTTAGCCCTGGGTTGTTTAATATATCAGTGACTTCAGCATAAATGGCATGATCATGAAATCTGCACATGTCTCAAAGTTAGGATAACTTCAATATTTCTGATAATTCATTTACAACTGGTGATTGGATTTATTTTTAATGGAATTATGGTCTACTGTCGATGAAATATAGTCAAAGCAACATGATAAAATTAAAATAATGTTAGATTTAGTCAAAGTGACTTAAGTTGAATCTCTGTTTTGCCACTTAATATTCATGTAATCAGGGTCAATTCACTTAGTTTTTATGGGCCTCAGATTTCTCATCTGTAATGAAGGGATTAGACAAGATGGCTTTTAAGATCCCTATAAGTTGAAATCTATAATACTAATAATTCACAGATCTAAAGTTACATATAATTTTACTTATGAATGAAAAAATACCAGTGAGTATGTGTGTATATGCCTAACATGTAGAGACCTGTCTTAGGCGAGAGGAATACAATTGTGTGCTGTGCTTTGAGATCACTTACTCCTTCAATACTTCATGTTATTTGTGCCTTCATCAAACACCTAACCATATCTTTGTAACCCTGGCAAATTCTTGTCCCTGGAGTCCTATAAAGGAGGACAACCCTGAAAGAAAGCATCATTGAGGAAAGAGTGAAAACAATCTAAAATCTTTTTGTTTCTGTTCATGAAGTATTTTACTCACAAATTTGAAAGAAAAAAAATGTTGCAGATAACTCTTTCTTTCCTTTTTGCTTACATGTGTTAGGATTTTTCAATGACATTAATAGTTTGCAAAAGCCAAAATCTGGCAAATGAAATAAACTCAGTTAACTCCAATAGTAAAGCAAAAACCTTAGAATCAACTAAAGCAATGTATGAGTAAATCCACAGATATCAAGGCAGCAGAAGCTGATATCACCAGAGGATATATTCACTTGCACATAAGATGGGAAAAATATGCTAGCTCTGGCATTTTTTAACTTATTTTTTTTTCATTTTGTGTAAATGTTTTTAAATTTTGCTTTATCCTTCTCTTTTCAACCTCTTTTTATTCTCAAAAGGGGATTGCAAAATATAAATATATCTTTTATTAATTAGGTAACAATTTCAGAAATGGTAAATCCCCTAGGATTATTTACAGTGATTAATGATGCATTATTTAAACTATTTGCTTGATGTTTATAGTGAACTATATAATGGTAATGAATGCTAAAGAGAAAATAGGAAATGAACAGAAATAAGGAAATTAAATTCTCTAAGTGATGAACAAGATCTTTTATTGGAATTAAATTCCTATACAAGATCTTCCCCCATAATTCATCAAATTCAATTAATGCTTTATTTTAGAGCCAACATGACAGTAATGAACTATTCTAAAGGATTGTGCAATCATTTTGATTATTAACTAATGCACTTAGACTGATTTGGTTAACCGGTATGCTTTGAAGGATTCCTGCATTATTAATAAATGATAATCTAAATTCATTCTTCTGCTTCATTTTATCAATATTGTAGCTACAAGTTATTATGTGGTAGTAAAAATCAAGATAATAACAGAAAACCTATTATAGAACATTTAACTGAATTCAGAAAATAAAATCTTTTGTTTCTTTTCCTTTTGTTTGTTAGAGATTTTACCAGAAAAAAAGGTCTTAGGAAGCAATAATAATTCCTTGGGGCACATTCCAGAATTTGCTCATTTTTTTTTTCCCAAAAAACATCCTCACAAAACATATTTAACTATCACTGACAAAGATTAGAAACTAATTGCACTTATGAGCTTCAAATTAACTGTTAAGCCTTAGGCTAAGTATTATAGGCAAACGTTAACTTAATTTTGTCCAAAGATAATGAGAAAGTGGATAACTGTCCTCATCACTTTAGCAAAGCTAGACATTAACTTTTGAACACTGGGGCTCTGTGTACATACACAGAAAAAAAAATGCAGAATCTTTCCAATGGTAAATTTCAGGTGAAGTAATACTGTCTATCTTTGTAGTCAAAACTCTCTGGGACTAGATACTGCTATCTTTAAAATGAGATGGTGGGACTAGATGGCCTCCCATGTCTCCATGTATATGATAGCCTGGTATATACAGGAATTTATCAATTATTTTACTATATAGAAAAGGAATTAACTGCCAAGGATTCTGGATAGATTTCACATGGTTTTCACATGCTATATTAGACATTTTCTCTAGTCTGGTACAAACAATTTTGGTAAGATTTATTAAAGACCTTTGTAAAATCTGTAGTTAATAAGTTGCTTTAAGTTTAATAAATAGCTTTCCTATCTATGCGTCTAACCTATTTGTTTAGAGTGAGGGTAAGTTAGGTTGGTTAGAAAATTTAAAAAGAATTAGTTTCTTTGATAATCTAAAAGAAAAATAAATGTTTACAAGAGGTGAAAATGCTGTCACAAATTTTTGAAAATATGCTCACTGATAACACTGGTCCCTTAAATTTGAAGCATGGCCCTTGAGAAAATTAAGGTTTTTAGGAAAATTAAGGTTGTTTTATTATTTAATATTATATTATTGAATTGTTAACATTAATGACTAATTTCCTTTACTCAAAATTTGTTCTCTAAATTATCTGTGATTTCATCTGCAGTGAGATATAAGCAAATTAAAATTTAATAAGAGAATGATAAAAGCACCTATCTTTCAGGGTTGGGGGTGGAGCAAATAACATATCTGTAAAGTGCTTAACAAAGTGTCTGATACGTGGTAGATACTATATAAATGTCAACTATTGTTTCCTTAATTAAATGTAATTACTTTACATTGGGTTTTTGAATGGGATTAATGTATAATACCAAATTGTTAAATTTGGAAATGTATTCAAATGCATGGGTGTTATTTAACCGATAATCCCACCCCACACACAAAAAACCCATAAAGTTGCATTATGATCCAGAATATTATTTATGTTATTGTTAGATTTTTAAAATTTTCTTATACTTTCATCATTGAATCAGAAATCCTGCTCAGTTATGAAATTCATTGATAAAGAATGTATTTAAAAGTGTTGTTCTTATTTGAGTATATTTTCCTAAAGGAATTTGTGAAGCTCTTTGGGACTTGCTACTTGTGCAAGATTGTAAGATCTTCACAACTCTGCTGACATCATATTGTGAAATTCTGAAAATGCTGTAGTTAGAGAAATTAAAACTATCTCCCAGCCGAAAACAGGAAGCTCATTCCCTATTAAAAGTACAGCTGAAAGATTTTATATATAAGGGAATTAGCTAGTTCACTTATAGTAAAGAGAAAGTGAGTTTTATCTGATTTGGCTATTGTCTCTGTTCATAAATAGTATGCATTAAAGCTACATATTTGAGTCAACTTAGATCTTAGATTTAAAGATTTCAATCTTTCCTTAGATCAATTCGAAGCTTACAACAGTCAGCATCCTTCTAGGAATTTTGAGTCAAGTATTCAGTATTAACATAGGATAATGGAAATATCCCTGTTGGTGATAACTTGTCCTAAATTGTGATTAGTGAAATATCTCTATTTAAGGCAAAATCTTGTGAGACTGTAATTTGATATTGTTATCTGAGTTTGATTTCAGATGAGGTCATCTGAGATGTCATTAAGCCAATAGTCCACCATTTAAGGGAAATGCCAAGTGCTGCCTAAAGAGACTGCAGTCAAAAACCTGTTACAGGTGCATATTCATCAAAGCAAAAAGTTGATGGGATGACCTTACAAAGGTGAAGGTAGAATCCTCTTGACTCAGTTGCCCATTTTGCTGCTTTCCTTTTAGACAGGACATTTTCCCACATGGTTCTTAGCCTTACTTAATGCCCTGTGAATATACTGGGACTTAACTATTGGCTGTAAACTATAACTCTTATCTGTAAGCAAACAAAACTAAAGGATTTTTCCTCTGTTATAACTATGTCCTTCCTTTTTCCTTTAGTAGAAAATTTCTATAATCAAAGCAAGTGAACAATAAAATGTTCCCAACACTGCATCTATTACTTAATAGGTTAATACGAAAGATCATAATTGAAGGCATATAAAATTAAGTTTCTCATTCTTTCAGGGTTATATGGGGATAATATTCTCCTAAGGGGAGAATTAGATAAGGAATATGAGAAAAGTTGACAAGTATTAGTAAATGTTTCCCAAGAGGTTTTCAAGTTTCCCAAGAAAGTGTTATAATTAAAGAGAGTAGTACATTTTGAAAACAGCTAAAGGATCAAACTGCTTTTTTCTAAGAATTCAGTAAAATATTTTAATTGATATGTACAGGCTTTGAGTATGTTATAATAAGTTCTCAAAATTGGATTAATGATTTTATGTAATAAACTGTCATGTGAATGATGGGTTCCTAATTTGATGATTCTTCTTATAGCCCTATTTGGGGAAATGTAGTAAATTGTAATGTATTAGCTAAAGCAAGTGACTGGGAACCATACCTACTAGAAGAAGCTGCCTTGAGAACAAGACCTACTCCAGGACATTCAAGAGAAGATAATTCCAGAGATCAGACACTAAGCAAGACATTTGAGACTCAAGATGCTGATTAAATGGATATTGAGAGTGAGATGTTAAGATGCAGAATAACTTGATGTTAAGTAATTGTCATTATTATATACCTTTTTTGGGGGTGGTGGGATGTTTATACCTGTTGAGTTTATGGAAATTTAATGGTTCTATCTCTGAAACATCCAATGCTGTCTCCTCCCTCCAGGTAGAGTTTGCTGCAAACACATTTGGTGTTGAATGTTCTCACTGCTGCTAGAGGACTTAAATACTTAAATAGGCCAGAGGAGCAGTTCTCAAACTTTTTGGTCTTAAGACAACTTATACACTTACAAAATAATTGAGGACTCCCCATCAAGAATTGGTTTATACAGGTTACATCTATTGATATTTACCATATTAGAAATTAAAATATCTCAAGGTATTATTATTCTCATGAAAATAGTATTGCCTTTGAGTATACCCTGAAAGCTTCTTTGGAAACAGCAGGGTTCCTCAGATCACATTTGGAAGACCATTGGTGTGGAGAACTCAGATTTATACAGCAGATATGAACATAAAATATGTTAGTTCTGGCCTAGGTCTGAAAATATTGATATGACCTTGACCAAGGCCCTTAGTGTTTCTGGGAATCAGTTTTTTTTCATTTTTAAAATGAAATGATTCAACTGCCACTAAAATTCTATGATCCTATGATCAGTTATGGCATTTTTTTATACAGTACAAAAAAATCTAGGGAATCAAAAGTTTTACTTTATCATTTTAAATTCACTTCAGCAGATATACATAAAATTTAGTTGGTAGAATCTAGAATAAGATATTTAGCACACGTGGGGGTTGTGCCATCTTAATCTTTCCCTTTGTTGGTTTTTTTTTTTTGGTTTGGGAGAGGTACAAAGAATTGGGAAGCATTTATTATGGTTATTTAAATAAAAACTTTTAAGTCATTAACAATATGAAATCATCTTTACTGTGATTCTCTACAACCATTAGTTGCATTTATTTGAATAGAATGAAATATGGATCCTAGTCCAGTGGTTTACAAAAGGTGCAAAGCCATATTTTCCTTTTATACATGCGGGTGAAGGATCAATTCTACCTTGAAAGCATGACCAAAGCAGGGGTAAAAGTTCAATACAACAAAGGACTTGGTCCCTGTCTTTTCTGACCTCTGTTTTACTCAAAGCTTTGTCATCAGATCACCTTGGAAAAAGAACAAGATAAAACAGAAGGAAACAACAAAGAAGGTCTTCTGTATGGAACATAAATATTAATTTAATTGTCATCTCTTTACTGTTCAGAAGGTACAGTTTTCTTCAAACAATTTAGTTGTTTTCAGCTTGATGTGCTGATAATCAAATAAGGTTGACATTCACAAATATGAACACACACAAGCTCAGTGGATGACTGACAGTTCAAAAGAGATGATAATTCTTCACGGCTTGCAATATCATAGAGAAAAGGGTGATTTTCCTCAGTGAATTCCAAATATTATAAAAAATTTACTAATAGTTAAACTCAAGAGGATAAAAACTGTCTTTCATCAATGAAACTTCTTTCATGCAAAAGCCTGATTTTTTTAGAAGGGAGGAAAAAAAACTTTTTTTTAGTATAACTTGGTGGCAAAAAAATGTCTTGATAAAATCTTTATAATCTACTTTGAACAGTATGGTGAAGGAGTGATGAATCATCAAACTCTGTACCTATCTGTATGTTAACATAGTATGGTAAATTGAAAACTAAGGTATATGAACTCTCATTCTACAGTAAGATAACACAAATTTAAATAATTGGTAACTTTTCTGGGAAATAAAATGATACAAAACAGAATTCAGAACCAAAAAACAAGAATCATCTCTAAATGATATTAAATGATACTAGAGTCTTTGGGGTCATTGTCCCAGAGGCAAAGGGACTTTAGCAAAATAGTGATATAAAAGGAGGTTCTTCCAACCCCCTCACACAGTAGATATGGTGCTGAGCCTGGAGTCAAGATGACCTGAGTTAAAAAATGGGCCCAAACACTTAGTAGCTTTGTGACCCTAGGCAAATGACTTAAACCTCTGTTTGCCTCAATTTTCTACAACCGTAAAATGGAAATATAATAGCAACTATCTCTCAGAGTTGTGAGATATTTGTAAAGCATTTAGCACAGTGTGGCATATAGTAGGTACTATATTAATCAAGAAACATTTATTAAGTGCTAGGGACTCTGCTAAGTACTGGAGATACAAATAGGTACGAAAGACAGTCCCTGTTCTCAAGGAGCTTGCAGTCTAATAGGGGAGACAACATGCAAACAAATACATACAAATCAAGACAGACACATATGCATATGTGCGTATGTACATATATATGCATATGTGTACATGTATACATATGTATATATGCATATATTAAATAGGAAATAATAGAGAGAGCACACTAGAATTAAGAGGGATTAGGGAAGGCTTCCTGAGGAAGATGGGATTCACCCTGGACAGGTTGCAGTGAGGTCAAAGAGAATGAAGACTGAGTAAAGGTCATTAGGTTTTACAAGTAATATATCATTCATAACTTTGGAAAGAGCAGTTTTGGTGGAACGATAAGGTTATAAGCTAAATTGTAAGGGAGGAGAGAAAGTGGAAACACCAACTGTAGATGGACTTTTTTGAGGAGTTTAGCTACAAAGGGCAGAATAAATATAGGATGACAGCAGTGATGGAAGGATAAAGTGAAGGTTTTGTTAAGATAGGGAAGACATAGGCATGTTTGTAGGCAGTACGGAATGAATCAGTAGACAGGGAGAGATTGAAAACAAATAAAAAAGTGGAGATGACAGAGGGGGTAATCTATTAAAGGAGATGGAATAGAATGGGACTGATTGAACAAGTAGAAAGGTTAATCTTGTTAAGGAGCGAGGTCCCTTCATCATGTGAAATAGGGGGCAAGGAGAAGATAGTGGAAGAAGGTATTTCAGTGATAGATGAGGAAAGGGGGAGTAGAGGGAGTTCATGGAAAAAGGCCTCATTTTTTCCTGCAAATTATGAGGCAAGGTTCTCAGCTGAGAAAAGAAGGAGAAGGGGGAATCATAGGAGGTTTTTGGAAGGATGAAAAGGTTTAGAAGAGCCACTCACTTTGGTTAATGGAATAATGAGTTGATAATGGCAGTAGAGTCAGACTGCCTACAGCAGTGAGGGCTCAGTTGAGGTTGTGTGACATAAATTTGTAGTGGACTCAGTTAGAACAGTTGCATGATTTTCCTCATCTTTGTTCAGTATCACATATATAAATGCTGGCTGTTGTTATTATTGTTTATTGTTGATTACTTCAGTTGATATACTCATAGAAAGCAAAGAAAAAGATAACGGTGATAATGTGATATCAAAAATGTTTTAAAACCTTTCATCCTTCTACAACATGTGGCCACATTTCTCTGATGGAATTAATGGAATCATACATAGGCGAACAAATGAATTAGGCACAACCTTGGGGACTTTCCATTACTAAGCTGCAAGGCGTTTAAGATAGATAGTCAGTACGAACCATCAGTGGAAGAAGAATCTGGCCACTAACAATCAATTGTTCAGGGTGAGGGGGAGAGGTAGACTTCTCCCTACTTCTCCATGATCTATGTTATATTGAAATGAAGGGCAGGCATTGGAGCCCTTTTTAGAGGACATTCCTTCAAGAGATGGGGAGAAAGGGATTATATCCGCCCTCTCACCCTACCACAGAAAAGCACTCTGATTGAGTAGTTGAGTCAGTTTGAGAGAGTACCACTCAGGAATGCTTTGTGGATAAGACTCATGAGAAGGGTGGATTTCTCTGTGCTTCCTCCTGCATTGACCATAGCTTCTAGCAGTCAAAGGATATTTATCGTTGCATCTAGCAATTCATTGGGTCCAGTTGGTTTGAGGCCCAGTTGGGGAAGGAGATATACATACACTCCAGAAAAACACAGATACATAAAGACAGTAGCTGAAGGAGGAAAAAGATTTGAGGAATGGAACTTCTGCTAAATCAGAAGAGATAATAATAATGGAGAGAAGCACTCTGGGAACTTTGCTAAGCAGCACAGCACAAATGTTTCCTCCAAGAGGAACCACATGAGGATTCAAAAATGAGTAGAAAAGGCCTCCAGAACCTTCTATAGCAGGAGTTGTTCATGTCGCCTTTGCAACTTATGTCCTATACATTAGCCTCTTAGCCATATATGCTAAATTTGAGCTTATTCTTCATATGGACGATGTGTATATTTCTGGGAGAATGAGCTACAGGTATAATGCAGCGGGGTATCTTAAAACTACTGTTTTTACAATGTGGTCATAAGAAATGTATTTTTAAAAAGATAATTATGTATATTGGCTGACTGTTAATGGACAATCATACAGAGGGGAATTTGTGAGCTTCTACTGTTGCAGAATTTACCTCATAGGCTGACCCTGGAACCTGAGATCCTTGGTCCTATCAGAATTTAACACAGAAGCTTGTTAGTGAGAGGTGGAGATGTAGCCCAAAGTCAATATTAAACTGACATCCAATAGAAACTGGATCTCCTTCACCAGTTACTTTGAGAGAGGTGAAAGAGGTAGTATATAGGATTAAAGAGAAAGTTTAAGAATTAGACTGTGACAACTAGGCTATTGGCTCAGGCTACTCATGTCAAGAACCTGTGATTTGTAAAGGGCCCAATTTTTACCTGAGCCTGATACCTTTTAAGGGCAGCAGGAGTAGACCTTGGCCTTCCTTATCAAAGGTGAAGTAGCTAATGAAATGCAGCAAAGGTTGAATAGGTTGCCTCTGGAGGTAATAGATATCTGTCACAGGTTACTACATTATAAGGTACTACTGGAAATTTATATCTTCTTAATCCCTATATTTTTCTCCATTACCTATGATTGCAGAATGGACATGACTTTATTAGCCCCATAGAAATGTAGTTTTATTCATTTCTCTTTGGATCCTCTTCTTGACAGTCACCATGGCAGCGGTCTCTGATTTCTCACTACACCATGGATATATACCTGCTATTCTCTTGTCATACTTGCCAAGTCCTACTGCTCTACAGTAAAAGATATGAGACAGCTGATGTTCATTTTGATATCTGGTCTCTGAAGAAGTCAAGATCAGTAAAAGCTGTACAATATCTGGGGACCACAAAGATGCAGGGGAGAAAATAGGAAACTACATCTAAGGGAACGGATGGGACTAGATACTAGAATATGCATCCAGTTAAATAGAGATAAGTAGGGTACTCCAGAGATTGACAAATGAAAGCATAAAAACTCAAATGGAGTCCACTAGTCAGTATACCAAATGAGTTAGGAGTATGTGAAGTTCAAGAGGTTAAGATGAAGAAGATGGGTTGCAATATAATATTGTAGACTTCCTCTGTAGCTTCCTTTTCTTTTTGAGACATAGTACTCATGTCCTCTTCAGTCTTAGGTTTATAGGAATTATTATTATAGGATTATAGGAATGGCTATTAATTTTAGGTCGATGAAATATACATATATATGCATATGTATGTATATATGCACATACACACATGCATACTTTGTGGTGAGTTAGCTTATTTGTGAAGAGGCAAGAATTAAAAACATCTGGATAAAATGAACAATTTTAACTGCTTGCACTAGAAAAACAGCTTATATTTTAATATTAAGGAAGAAAGAGGAAAAATAAACTCAGAATCTGAAAAATGTTAAATAGTCTAGGAGCTAAAATTGCATATTAAGGATTTAGCTAACTCTATATGTGAATCAGCTTAATAGCTTTGATTGGCCTGACCAGTCGAAACAACTCCCAAGCACAGCCTAATTGATTCATATACACAAGCAGCAAGAGCATTAAGACATCACTTGGTTTCTGAAGATTTTATTATATGTACAGATAAACTAAAATATGAATCTTTGGGCATAGGTCTGTATAATTTCAATGACTTTGCAACAATTGTCATCCACTAAGTATTAAGATTCTTTAAAAGTGGAAAATGGAATACAAATGTTATTTTAATATGAATTTTGAAAGTAATATAATGACAGAATCCTATCATGCTCATATATATATACGTGTGTGTGTGTGTATATATATATATATATATATATATATATATATATATATGTAGGTGGATTTAAATATATTTCAAAATCAGTGATTTTGTTGGAAAATGTCACCTTGCCACAGAAAATATGAATCCCCAGGGAGTTAAGCAGATGTTGTACTTAATCCAAATTTATGTGAGACACAAAATGTCACATAGGTGTTGATGAAACAGCTGGACTACATACAGATTCATCTGCGTCATTTTGATTATTAAAGAATAGAATAGGATCACAGTTGACTGGATGGTGGCGGCATGTGTGGGGAGTGCTTGTGTATCAAAGAAACACACACAGAGGGAGTTCACAGAGGGTATGTATAGTCAGAGAACCCTCATGACTAAGACATACCAGTGACCAGAGTATACACATGGATTGGACAGTTCACTCCTCTCGTGTGTCAAATTTGTTAATATCCTCTGGTTATGGCATATATTTCTCTAACATCTGATGTTTTCTTTTTGTCTTCTTTCCTCTCTACTGGATGCACTGTCTCTGTTAGGAATGTCATATCTCCTCCTGACTATATTTTCTTTTATCTGCTCTATTCCAGGCATTTTTTTTGTTTGTTTGTTTCTGGTTATTCTCCATAGGTCTTGGTCACAGAAGTTCTCTTGGTTATGTCTTCTAGGTTACAGCTCTCAAGGTATACTGGTTGGGCTTTGGATTGTCATCTGACTAGAGGTCCTCCAGTCACTAGAAAAATCTCTCCCTCTCAAGAGCAGTATGATAGCTCTTTTAGTCAACAGTCAATGTGATAAGCTAGCTAAAGGTTAAATCTACCTAAGGCAGCCAAGCAGAAGCCAGCCAATGTGCCCCATATGTTATGATTAATTAAGCCTAATAATTTTTTGGCTGTATTTGATGTTCAGTTAAATTCTATGTAACTATCTGACTTATGATTAGAGTATTTTTTTTATAATTCCTATTCAATCCCTAATGAGGACCTTGAAGCCTTGTGCCCATTTACAGTAGTCTACCTATTTACTTCCCTTCCCCAAATCAACAGGAGATACAGTAGAGACTATGGAACCCATCTTCTTTCTACGTCATCCTTGATTGATGTGTCAAATAAATTTAGTAAGTGAAGAAACAAGTAATTTGCTCTTCACCTTCCTCATCCATTCTTCTGCCTCTTAAATATGTATCTACCAGCAATAACACAAAGAATAGGAAGGTAAGCAAGGAATAGAATCAAATTGCAAATATTCTCTATACTAATGTACAAAATGGCTAGTATCTCCCCTGCCTACAAGTGAATAACAACCAATCTTCCCTTTAATTAACTGTTTTCCTCCCAGAGCTGTAGGACATAGTCATTTCAAACTCACAGACTGGTCAACAAAGCATAGAACCTCACATTGTTTGCCTTTTTAGTTTCTTTTCCTCTATTTTTAGTTGAGTGTATTAGTGAGTCAATGACTCCAAGGAATTGGACAAAAGCTGAGACTCCTGCTATGGTCTGGGAATCATCATGCCATGTCAGGTCATGTCAAAGACCTCCTGTGCAGGAGGCAATAGCTTTCGCAGGATTACTGCTGGCTTCTCTCAACTACTTTTTCTGCTCTCTTTCCACATGGCTTCAGTCTTGCTCTTCTAAGTCCAAATTCCCCCTTTGTAATAGCTGATTCACGTAGCTTCTCTGCTTCTTCCAACTCCTCCTGCATGGTTCTCTCTCTGAACAACTGCTATTGCCTTCCAGCTTCACATGAGCCACTGCTTTCTCTCAGCCCATGTGGCTACTATCTCCTTACCTGTCTAAATGCATTTGATGTGATACCTTGCTATCAAGGCTAGGTATCCAGGGAGCCTCAGCTTCCCAGAACTTTCCTCAATAAGCAGCATTTCTTTGTATGACTAGATTGTAGAACAGCCAAAGTGCCTACACATTATGCATGCAATGGAAAAGCATGGGGAATGAATGTCATGAAATCATAAAACCAGAATTGTTGTCTACACTCTGTGGCTAGCTATGTGACCTTGGGTAAAACCTGTCACCTCTCTTCAGTTCAATGTTTTCATCTTTTGAGTTAGTCAGTTGACCTAAAGAAAGCTTTAAGTTTACTTCCAGCTCTAAAACACTATGACACATGGAAGGTGTGTGTATACGTATATACATACAAATACACATGTATTATATATGTTATATACTAGATAGTACATCATATACATATGATATATGATACAATACATGCATCATATCATATATGGATGTTTGTGTGTGTGTGTGTGTTATACGCCCCCCATGAGTCACAGAATTTTAAAACTAGAAGTAAACCTGAAGTTTTCTCTAGGTCAATTGACTAACTCAAAAGATGAGAAAATTGAATTGCAGAGAGGTGAATATAACAGTGAATCATTCTTTGATGTCCCTGTCAGAGACAGAGAACTAATATGAATGAAGGAAACACCTCAACCCTACCATCTCTATGCGTTGTTATTCTTTGCCTCATTGAAGGTCAAGGTCAGATGGCCTCCACATGTCCCTGCTTCCCTCAGGTAGAAGTGATTTTTCCTCCTTGAATCTCTTAAGCCACTCTATTTGTCTCCCTTTTATGCACTTGATCAATGTATGTATCTTGTGTGTGTATAATTTGCATGTGGTCACCCCCTTTATATCCAAAGCTCCATGAGAACGTAGACCATGTTTCTGCTATTCTTTGTTAACCTGTAACAACAATGTTTCTAGCAGCTACTGTGGCTGCATGAGACCAACAACAAGAACACACAGAAGGGCTGCTAACTTGATCTGCTTTTCTAAGGAAAGCAACTTTAAGGAGTTAACAATCTCAGCTTAATTAAACATACATATATCATTCACTTAAAAGATCAGCCCACTGAACTTCAGGGCAAATATGAACAGAAATTACAAGCATACATTATAAACAGTCTATCCATAGTGATACATAGTTACCAGAGAAGCACCAACATCTGCCTGGGTTATCAAAGCTGGAGCATGGGGGGGGGGGGGTGTTACTATTTCACATTTCACCGGCTTGCCCAGAGTCTTGTCACCCTTTCAATGGGTGTGCCACCAAAAGTGAAACACTAACCTTCCAACACGTATACTCTTCTCAGGGCCCTGGGGGCTTGAGGCTCACCATCCAAGGTGTGGGAAACCAAGGTGTGGGAAAGCACCACATCATATACAAATCAATGACTCTTGACTGCCCCAGTGCTGAGAAGCATTCCAAGACAAAAGATCCCACTTTACCTGCCCCATTCAAACAAAGGCCAGACTCATTAAAGGCACTTGATAGCAAAAAATCCTGCCCTGATTACCCTTATAATCCCAAGTGCTTAGCATAATGCCTGGCAAGTAGCAAATACTTAATACACGTTTTCTCATTGACTTATTGATTAACAATTTCTAATTTTTGTTATATTTATTAGCATACATATTCCATCCTTCTATTAGACTGTCAAGTCTTTCATGGCAGGGAGAGCCTGCCATTTTTCATCTTTGTATGACCAACACGTAGGATAGCGTAGTGCCTTACAAAATAACAGACATTTTAAAAATGTTAACTTGAGTTGGTTAAACCCAGGGTGATAGTTTCCCCATTATGTCAAAGTTTATATTGATATTCAAATATGCTTAATTCCTCTCCTCAGCTCCAGTCATGTATCTCAAACTACTTATTATTAAATGTGTCAAACTGGATGTCCTGTAAGCATTTTCAAATCAACCTCAACATAATCAAAATAGCTGATTATCTTTTCTCCAAATCCACCCTTCTTATGAACTTCTCTTTTCTGTCTAGGGCACCAGCACCCTTCCAATTTAACTGAGTCAATGACCATGGCATCATATCCTTGACTGCTCACTCTCATTCATCCCACATCTAATCAGCTGCAAATTCTTGTTGTTTCTCCTGTCATTCCATCTCTTATATATGTTCCCATTATTTCTACTCACATAGCTACCAGCTTAGTTCAGGCCCTAATTTTCTCTTGCATGGATTATTGCAAATTGGTCTCTTTGCCTCAGGCCTTGTCTTGCTCTAATCAATCCTCTGCACTACTGATTTTCCTAAAGGCTCTGACCAGGTCAGACTCTATTTAGCAAACTCAAAAGGCTCCCTATCCCCTTTAGGATCAAATGTAAATTCCTCTTTTTTTGCTATTGAGAAAGGCTGTCACAAACTATTCTTAAAGTGCCTTCCTAATCTGATTATATAGGCTACAGTGTTTCTTACACTGTGTGGTCTAGTTACAACAAGCTTGCTATTCTTCACACATAACCTTTCATCTTTCCATCTTCGCTTTTGCATTGGATGCCCCACTACGCATGCTTGAAATTCACTCCTTTCTCTTTTTTATCTCTTTGAATTCCTTGATCCTTCAAAACTGCTGACATGCCACATTTTACATAAAGACTTTCCCCACCTCCCAACTGTTAGTGCAATCCCTCAAACTACCTTGTATTTATTTATATTTTTACTATATGTATAAATACACAAAATACATATCACAAACGAAATGTGAGTATATCTAAATAATACATATATATATTTTCTGTTATATATACCATGAAACTAGATATGTATATTTATATAAATATATATTCATTCTATATAGATGTTATCTATCTCATTTATCATTTATCAATCATATATCATGTTATCTTCCCTATCCTCTGTCTCTGATGGAATGTTAGTCCCTTGAGGAAGATCGTTCCTTTTTTTTATCTTTGTATTCCTAACACCTCTTAGAATACCTGATAAATCATAAATGCTTGTTGTTGTTGTTCAGTCATTTTCAGAAATAGACAACTCTTCATGACCCCATTTGGGTTTTCTTAGCAAAGATACTGCAGTGGTTTTCCATTTCCTTTTCCAGCTCATTTTACAGATGAGGAAACTGAGGCAAACAGGGTTAAGTGATTTGCCCAGGGTCTGAGGCTGCATTTGAACTTAGGTCTTCTTGACTCCAGGCCCAGCACTCTATCCACTGTGCCACCTAGCTGCCCAATACTGCCTATTGATTCACTTTTTAATTACTAAATAATGACTTGAATTCAACTTCATTAAATGAGTAAATTAATAATTTAACTTAATTAACAGAATTATGACTAAACACCTTAATGTTTACGCAGTTCTAGGCACAATGAACTCTCTGATAAAAAGACTGGGTTCTCATCCTCCAGGCATCTATGTTAAAGTTGAGAAAATACTGCATATACATGAAAAGATAACACGTAGACATGTACAAATAGATAATACATAAACAGTAAGAGAGTTCCATTATCTAGGGAGAAAGGAGAAGAAAAGTAAAAGAATACTTCTTTTTATTTCATAAATATACTTGCTAATAAATTTTGTTTAATGTTTCACTTATTCTGGTTTTGTGCCTATAACAGAAAACACTGGGGAATTTTCATCAAGTATTAAGCTCTGACAGCTGGTATTTTTTAACAACTCGTCTTCTATTCTAAGATTGCCTATTACAGAACCCAGTGCAGTTTTCAGTGATTTGAAGAGACTCTTTACTTTTCATCTTCTGATATTGACAATATGACAAGATTTTGATAAAGGTTTCACCTTACCTAAGGGGGAGAAAAGCTTACTCTGCCCTCCAGTTGTTGGGCTTCATGCATATAGTTAGCATTCCTTCAGGCATAAAGCATTCTGGTCCTGTGATTGGAGAAACACTAGTATTCTGCACAGAGAATGCTCTTGTGGGTAGGGATAATGGGTAAAGACACACAGACAGCTTTAGTAGCAGCCAAGCATGGCAAGCAACTTTCTCCCCTCTTGTGATTGTTTGATCCATGTAAAACAGTGGGGTTTATCAAATGTAAAAAGCCACACTGGCGTTTTGTTCAGAACATTCTTTATTAATTGTAGAATTAAGAGCAATGGATGCATCTATTAAAGTGGATTTCAAACATCCTCTTTGAGGTAAATTAATGACTTTCCTCATGTTCTCACATAAAGAAGCATGACAATTTTAAGAACCTTACCTATGCTAGAAAGAGAGGCATAAAAGGTAGAATGCTGAGTTCGGAGTTAGGAGAACAAAGGTTCCAATATTTTTGTTGACATTTATTAGCCAATTGGCCCTGGACAGTTAATTTAACACACACACACACACACACACACACACACACACAGAGATATATATATATATATAGATATAGATATATAGATATATATTTATATGTATATATGTCAGGTAACTTCCAAGAGTTACCTAGTTATCTACAAAGTCCTTGTGTATCTGTGTGCGTGTGTATATCTGTGTGTGTGTATGTGTGTGTGTGTGTGTGTGTGTGTGTGTGTGTGTGTGCTGAGTTCACATGTAAGGAGTTTCCTATGCTAAGGAAATCTCAGATCTTTAGCTTCTTCATATACTTATAACAGGAAGAAGAAAACAGTAGGATTATTCCTTCATAACAAAGTTAGTTTCCATAGATCATTCTTGACTTTGAAATATACTCATCGGCATGCTTATTCTCTTGCTTATTAATAGGTTTGTTATAAGTTTCCTTGAAAATTACTTATAAGTATGGTGGAAGGTAATCTTTGAATTAGAGCTGAAAATCAGTTTTCACGAGCCATGTGTGAAATATTTAGCCCAATATTTTTATTTCGTACTAAAAAAAGCTCAATAACAGCTCATATTTAAATTTGCATAATAATACTAGTTGACATTAATCTACAGCTTTTTAATGCTTACAAAAGCCTTGATATATATCGTTTGAGGATTGTTCCCTCCAAACAACCATATGGAGTAAGTCCTAAAGTTATATTCTCCATCTTACAGATGAGAATACTAAGGCCCAACATACTAAAGTGATATACCTGGGTGACACAACTCAAGGATAGTAGTTGCAGGATTCAAACTAATATCCTCTGACTCTCAGTAGAATACTCGTAGAGTACTAAGTACCATGTTGACATGCTTCACATTATAACTTCATGGTAAATTTTACGTTATTTCTCATGGTTCTGCTTGATATACTTTTTCTCATTAGCAGACATTTGAGAAGTATTTCAACAGAGAGGATCTTGATCACTGTCTTTCCCCTTAACTGCCTAGAGTTTAATTGAATGCCTAGTGAGACCACTGGCAGGGGTAACCATTATTGTGCTCCTAATGATGAAAACTATAGAGATCCTTTTTTCTCCCCTTCTCTGGGGCAGCTAGTGAATAGAGTGCCAGGTCTGGAGTCAGGAAGACTCAAGTTTCTGAATTCAAATCTGGCCTCAGACGCTTACTATGTCTACCTCAGTCTCCTCATCTGTAAAATGGGCTGGAGAAGGAAATGACAAACTACTACAGTATCTTTGCCAAGAAAACCACAAATGTCACAAAAAGTCAGACATGACTGAAAGACAACTGAACAACAACAATAATCCCCAACTATGTTCCAACTGCTGGGTGTCATAGGTAGATGCAGGCAGAAGCAGAAATAACATTTAAGGAGTGGTAGATTATTTTACCAGTCATGCCTAATGCCACCAACTGTCCCATACACTTCTCAGCTTAAAATGGTTCCTTTTCCTATTTCAGGGGCTCAGTTTGCCATAGCTACTTATATGTTTATCAAACAAGTGTGGACACGGATCTGGGTCTGTACGCACCCAAACCTTTCTTTTTTATGAATGTGAGCTTTTGTGCATTAACACTCTGTTGTTTGTGGCAAAGGAAAAACACCTGAAAGACAACACAGGGATGATGGGGGTAGATAGATTATAGATGGACAGATAGATAGATACATCATAAGCATTTTTATAGTGTCTTGAAGTTTTCAAAACAACTTTTCATAGTCATCATATTTAATCCTTACAGCAACCCTGTGAGGCTGTTGTTGTCATCAACCCCATTTCACAGATGAGAAAAATGAAAGCCAGAGGGAAAGTCAAGGAAACAAAACAACTTGAGTAGGAAAGACCAAAATTGTAAAAAAGAAGAGAATCAGCAGGATGAAAAGCTTTTATTTTCCTTTTCTTGGTTCCGAACAACTTGCGTAGCCAATGTTTTTTCTATATTTTATACATTTACTTTAAAAATTCAATCAAATGTGTGAGTATGATTTCTAAGATTATACTTAGAGAATTATAAATAATTTATATTTATTGGGTACCTACTAAATGCTAGGCATTGGAGATACAAAGAGAAAAATTAAGCAATAGCAAATGATTGATAGGAAAACGAAAATTGTAAAGCAAATGATATCACATGATTTAATCAAGAAAACACGGCAATTCAGGAATAGAAAATAACGATTGAACATATTGGTTCTCAACCATGTTTTAGGGTATAAATCATGTTCTCTCAATTGTATCTCTGTATTACATGTGTGAAACCTACCTTGTTTTACTCACTGCAATGATCAAGTATTGTTTTTACAGGTAAGATGGAAACATGGCATTTGACATTAATTAAATCTACCAATCCAAAAATGCTCACAGGGATTTGTATGACACACGAAAAAGAAAGTGCAGATGTAAAATTGACAAGCAAGTGCCAACATGACTATATATCTCTGACATTTTTATATTCTTAATCAACTAAGCCAAAAGACTGCTTGCTATACATTCATCACAGTAAAATACTGTCGGCAGTCTTATGATGAACATATGAAAGAAAGAAAATATGGGATTTGGAATCAGAGGAACAAGATTTGAATCATGTATCTTCTTTCTTTCAAGATCCTGAGCCACTTCACCAGCAAATCAAAAATTTCTCACCAGAGTACTGAGGTTCCCTAATATAATAAACGGACTTGACTAGATAAATTCTAAAGTTCTTTCCAGATCTAAATCTGTGGAACCTATGAAACTAACAGAATATCCTGCTTAAATTCATATTGAAATTGCTGTGTAGCTAAGAAAGCTGACTGCAGTGGCCATTTCTCCATCCAAATAAAAAGATATTTAAATAAAGGAACGCAGGCTTATAGTGACAATTGAAGAAATAAATTTCTGGCACATTTTTGATTTTGCAAAGATACGAAGCTATACTAAATTGCTTTAGTATAATTTTTTTTTTCATAATTCTTTAGGCAAATGGATAAAAATTCTAATTCTTATTTTAGGTAAAAACGAACAAAAAACACCACCCCAGTTAAGAAATTGTTAATATTTTCCCAGAGAAAAAAGAGTGAATTTCAGAAATGATCCTTAAAATAACAACATATGAAGGTAATCACAGATACCAGAGTCATAGATTTAGAGCTCAAAGGTACTCTAGAAGCCATGTGACCAAATACATTTTGCAAATGGGGAAGCGGACTCCAAATGGTTCCATGACTAGACCAAGATCACATAGGAAGCAAGTGGCAGAGCTGTGGTTTGGTACTAGATCTCCCCATCCCAGCACTATTTCCACTGTTACATTGTAACCAGATGTGATAAATAAGTCCTCAGGGTACAATACATCTTGTTCTACTCCAGTTTAATTTGGGGTACAATTTGTCATGCATACTATCTGCTCTAGATATGCAAATTGATCAGCAAGCTCTATCATTTTTTTTTTTTACTTAATTGAATGTCACATAGCAATGCAAAGACATTCTTCATCCATTTTATTTTTCCTGCATGGATGGTCAGGCCAAACTATTTAAGTAGATTATAGATCTCTTTGAGGAGGCTCTACTACCGCAATAGCCTCCAAAATCAGGGAAATCTGGAGGACTTTATCATTCACAGGGATTCCTTATATAACCTGGATCTGGGGTTGTAGCTCTTCCATCAAAGTGATGATCACCTTTTGTGAGCATCTAGGTGGTAGGATAGATAGAGTGCTGGGCCTGAAGTTATGAGATCCTTGATTCAAACCTACCTGGACACTTACTAGCTGTGACTCTGAGGCAGTCATTTAATTGCACTCTGTCTCAGTTTCCTCAACTGTAAAATAAAGATAATTATAGCACCTACTTTCAGGGTTGTGTGAGGATCAATGTATTGGTAATTAAGATGGCTTTTAACACTTATTCAATTAAATGCCCTTGAAGAGTTTGGCCTTTGTTTCCTTGATTAAATTAGGAATCCTTGATGACCTCTTTGCCTCAAGGGAAAGCCTAGTTTACATGGGTTTGAGTGACATATTTGTGACATCATAGGTTTTTAGACCACATGGGTTTAAGTCGTACTTTGTGACACTTTAAGGTCATGTGGGCGAGTCACATGTGTAACTCACTTTTGACCCTGAACAAGACATATAAACCCAGAGGTTGGCATTCTCCCTTGGGGGCTCTGAGCCACAGGAGGAGTGGCATGTGACTCTGGGCCAGCAGTTATTATGAGTTCCCTGGCTCCTGAACTCAGATGTTGATGGTTTCTTGGCAACTATGAATTGTATTTGGTCTGTTTATAATGTATGTTTGCAATTTGTATTTGCTCTGAAGTTCAGGGTGCCAGGTTTTTCCCCTGAACTAAGTGAATGATATTTGTATGTTGGTTTGAAATAAGATTGTTAATCCCCTAACGCTATTTTCCTTAGTAAAGCAGTTCAAAGAATCTGTGCTGGCAGAGTTCTTGTTGTTGGGCTTGTGTCGGTCTTTCACCCCCACAATAGATGCTAGCCGAATTGTTGAAACAATCAAATAATCAAATGCCTTTAGCACAGTGTCTTGCGTCTTGCACATAAGTACTTAATAAATTCTTGGCATTTATGATCAGAGAATTAATGAATAAGACTGTCACTTTAAAATAGTATTGAATGATTTTCAGAAGAGCAGGATGAAATCTCCCATAAGAATGGGAGACATTTTGTTAGAAAATATACTTTAAGATATAATTTTGCTCTATTTAACATTTTATTTAAAAAAGGCAAGTATGCTAGAGTCTTTATTCTCTAAATTCAGTCAGTGTTGTGAGAGTGAGGGTAAGGGTGTGTGTATGTATGTGTGTATGTGTGTTTCTGAGTGTGTGTGTGTGTACACACAGGCACACTCACCCCCACACACATACATCCATACACACACACACGGAGTGATACAAGAGTACATTATTGTACGGCACTTGTAAAATTTTGCTATTTCTCTTCTAATACTCTCATCTAGTATACCTTCATTGCATAAATGGATGGTTATAGATAGGAAAATAGATGTATTGGTTGGTACTTTTAAATGTTGTCCCAGTTGCATTTTAGAGGGGCTGTGTTAATATTATATATTTTCCCATTTTTTAAACCTTCTCCTCCTTGATATATTTTGTGAATTATTTCCTCAATACTCTAAAATTATTACCTGTAACATAGAGCTCTCCTTTGTACACTTTGTTCTAATCAGGTTACTTTTCAGGTCCTTGTTCTATGGATTTCAGACCTAACTTATTGTTTATCCTGAAACCCACAGAAAGTGTCCTCATGGGTGTATGGTGTATAGGTGACCCTTTTGAGCTATAGAGGGAAATGAGGCACGCAGATAGAGACTGTCAGTGACTAGTAAATACAGGCTCTGACTCTCCAAGCATTCTATCAACCTCTGTGTTTAGTCTCATTGATCTTGCCAATGTTTCTCACATGTGTAAGGGATTCCAGTTCCCCTTAGTCTAACTGCACTTCCACTAAGATTGTGAACCAACACAGGATAAAGCTATCATTGGATAGTCTCCCTTCAAGGATCTGGTAAGTGGGTAGAACTTAATTTTCACAAAAATGAGGACCCAGAAATTGCCAATGGAGTACATGTGCATTAAATATGTAAATAAAGAATTTTCTTTCCTCCTTGTATGAGTGACTGTGATTTATTAACTAGTCAGTAAACCCCGTTTTTAAAATAAATTAGCTTCCATTAAATGAGCTAATATTTCTGTACCTTGAACAACTAAAGAGACTACTCTGAAGTCTATTACCTAGCTGCCTCAACTCATTGCTGATAAGAAGAGCAGACTGAAATTAGTAAAACTGACCCAAAACAGTTTATACTTAGCAATAGAAAAGAGTCCAATTTGTTAGCTGCTCTTAGTACCAAATAGCTTTTTACCTAATCTATTGCTTTTATCTCATTTTACTTAGGGTTAAATATTGGCATAATAATTATCATCATCATTTATTAGAAATTCTTTGGATGATTGAAGATAGACAATATTTGATAAATAATCTATCTTTATTTGGGATTAAAGTGACACGTAAAGCAGTTTGCAAACCTCAAAATGCTATGTGAATGCTAGTTATTATTATCATCATCGTCTTTTCATTCATTTGAAAAACAGACACACTACTAAACTGTAAGTGCATGATTTATTTTCTTTATAAACAGAAAATAAAAATAAATTGTTAGAAGATACAAATTATGAGCAGGCCTGTAAAGCACTTCAGATGCCCTTGCTAAGTCAGACTTGAAAGGTTTTCTCTGGGGAGTGAAACAGTGGAGGAACTTCAGAAAATGGCAATGGCAGATGGAAATAATTCAGTTCATAAAATGAGTGTAGTCAGGAGACAGAAGAAAGATGCATGATGAACCACTGCCTTTGAGAAACAATGAGAAAACATAATGGCTGAGTGTAGAGCCACAGATCCAGAAAAGAAATCTCTTGTGAGATTATAAGATGGAACAATTTCCACTTATCAAGGGATATTATATTCATGAAAACACAGTGCTGAAGTGGCAAGAAACTTGCATACTGGCTTTTGAACCACTCATTATGCTAACTGAACATGAAATAGCTTAGAATTATTATTTTTGTGATTTTTTTGGACCAATTTGTACTTTTTATGTCTTGTTTTGTTTTCTGAATAACACAATTCATTAAATAGTGGGCTTCTTAATGAATCACGAGATGAAAGGTAACATGTACATAATATCAATGATAAATGAAATGGCTTGGAACCAATCTCCCCCAAGTGTCTGTATGCCACTATTTTGAAGGCAGGAAATAGAAATTGAGGAAAGCAAATATACTTTATTTTTCCTTAGAATTTTGCGAATGAAATGCTTGATAATGCAGTAGATAGAATGCTGGGGTATGTTCTGCATAATGTGAGTTCAAATCATGCCTCAGAAAATGGTGATATGAAATCTGTTAACTTCAGTTTCCTCATTTGGAAAAAAAAAAAATGGCAAGTTGGACTTGATGTCCTCGAAGTTCCCTTCTACTTTTAAATCTCTAATCCCACAGCAGTATACTGGTCTTTCCACTTCATAGTTGGTCTCAATTATTGTCATTTTCATTTGAAAGAGCAATATTTTGAGAGAAATAGTTTCACGACTAATCTAATAATAATCCCAATTTGTGATGAAATTTATTTGTGAGATTTGAAAAGAACCTTAAGTAGCATCTAGTTCAATGTGCTTCCTTCCACAACCATCCAGGAAGGTCACTTGACTTCTGTTTGAACTCTTCCATCAGTGGTTAGCTCACAACTTTATAAAACAGAGTTTTAGAATTCTATTTGCCAAATAATTTTTTTTTTCTTAACTTGAGGAAAGCCTGTCCCTCTTTCTCCGTTGAATTGCCCATCCACTCATCCTAGTTCTAACTTTTGGAAATTATACAGAATAACTCTACTTCACACAATATTCCTTTGAGAATTTGACAGCACCTATCATATTCAGGACCTTCGGGGGACAGGCTGCTCACATCTAGTCTAAAATAGAATTCACTGTTGTTTCTGCTGTTGCTTTAAAGCAGACATATCACATACTGTTAGTTCATGGTGAACTTACTGGTTAAATCAAGATTAATAATACTAATAACACTTAGCATTTGTATAGTGCCAACTGTGTGACACTGTCCTAAGTACTTTGCAAAAAGTACTCATTTGACCCTTACCACAACCTTGAGAGACAGGTTCTATTATTATCCCTATTTTATAGTGGGGGGAAGTGAGGCAAACAGAGGTGAAATGACTTGCCCCAAACCATACAACTAGGAAGCATCTGAGGCTGAACTTGAACCCAGGTCTTCCTGACTCCTGGTCCACTGCTCTATCCACTACACCATGTAGAAGCCTATTTCTTTCTCACAAACCTTTTGCTAAGCTAAGCTTCTACTATCCTTGATTCAGAGGTTCATTTGAATATACATTTACTAAATGTTTACTATATGGAAAGTCTTGTGCTAGTTTCTGGTGATGCAAAGGTGAAAATGAACCTGAACACTCCTCATGAAGCTTGCATTCTATTGAAAAGACATGAAATGTGTTTAGATAAGTAAATGCAAAGCATATGCAAAGTAATACAGTGTGTCCCAAAGAGCTGTGAAATTTTAAACATTCATAGCTTTAGAATCCCTGTATAAAAGTAATTTCAAAAAAGAGAGAGAACTAATTGGGGGAATGGAAAATGGCATTGATTGCATTGGAGCTGCAGCCTGAGCTGTGAAGGGATTCTATAAGGTAGCAATTAGAACAGAATTCATTTCAAACAATTTAAATTACTTATTTATTAAATTATTATTATTATTAAATAATTTTAAAAGGCACAGATATCAAGGATAGATTGCTGGGCAAAAGGAAAAGATGGCAGGCCAGCATGACTAGAACACAGAGCAAAAAGTGGGGAACAAACTGTCCTTTCCTGACTTGAGTTCTCTGATCAGTCTCCCTATAGGCACATCCCAGAATTTACCCTAGTCAAGTCAAAAGTGCCTCACAATGCTATTGAATCTATTGAGGTGATATTATACCCTCATTCTGGAATTCAGTGTGTTAGCTAAAATATGAGCTTGGCTTCTGCAAATGTGATAAGTATGATCAGTTAATGAATAATCAATCAATAATCATTTATTAAATGCCCATTATGCACCAGGCATTATTCTAAGCATTGAGGATACAAAAAGAAGCAAAAGATTGTTCCTGAATTTAAGGATATAACAATCTAATGGACTGACATATGGCTTCCTTTAAGTGATTGAAAACATTTTGAACTTAATAGAAAACTACAGCCTGTCCCTAGAGATAAATCCTTTCATAAATCCTTTTTGGATACAGTTGTTCAACCAATTCCTTCCAAATCCACTTAATCTACTAGGGTCTAGATTACTATCTTTTGCACACAAAGATACAAGAATATTCTTGGGACTTCATAAAATACCTCGTTGCACTCAATATATACCATGGCTATAATCCTCCTCTGTTGTATGATAGTGGTCATGAGAATTAGCACTGGACTTTGAGTCAAAATATATGAGTTGAAATCTAAGTTCTGACATCAGCTACACAACTTTAGGTAATCCATTCATCTTTACTGAGCCTCATTTTCATTATCTCTAAAATGGGGTAAACATATGAAGAACATTCCTTATATCATGTTTCCAAAAAAATCTTTGTAATTGCCCATCTATATCTATATCTATGTTCTTAGTAACTCCATCCAGGGAAGAAATTAGTTTGGTTAGTTGAGTGGCATTGCCAGTCACACAACATCAGAACCAAAACTTGAACTCAGATCTCTTGACACACTCTGATCAAATGGAAAGCACATTGCATTTGGTATCAAAGGGCATGGATTTAAACCCACGCCCTGATACTTGCTGCCTATCTGACATTGGACAATTCATTTAACCTCCTTGGGGTTCAATTCCTTCATCTACAAAATGGTTGAGGTACAGAGATGACCACTAAGTACCCTTCTAACTAAATATTTTCAACAAATCATCTTCCAACTGTATTACAGTATCTCATTTTTATTCATGATGATGCTATAAGCCTAGTATGTCTTGATTTTCTTAAAGTATTTGAAAATTCTCTCATATTGTTCAGCTTCCTTAGTTAACCCATGCTAGTTTCTAGTGCTTACCACTTTCACTTCTAAATGCTTTAAAAATTTAGTAAAAGATAAAATTTTGCCAATAATCACTATCAAGATTTATAGTTTCTGTAATGTTTCATTTTGGCAATTGTGATAAAATTTTCCATTCCTCATCTTATGGAACCTTCTAAGTCTCCAAAGAAACGATAAATATCATTTATGTTTAGACAAATCTAGTTATTTTATTGGATCCTTAATTATAAAGTAGTCTATTTTTCTCTTTTAATGTTGATTGATTCATTTTAATTTTGTGGGAGAATTAATGACCAAACAAAATCTCAAAAGACCATATTAATATATTTTTTTATTTTAAATGTAAAATTTGCACAATAAAATGAGTTAAAATTCAAATTCCATATTTTTAAATAATCCTAAAATTATCAAAATGAATTCACATGTCACGTTTGATTGCAACCAAAACTGGGTTTTACTATTCTTTTCTTGATTGCCTAGTATTCCTCAGAATTGTCCAGAGATGAAGATTAGCTCCCTCCATTGCATTAACATTTCCCACTCAAGACTGATTGCAACATTATGCAAAGTAGACCTCAGTAGAAATTGTTTATAGGCAGTAGGAACACTAAATAACATGTCCCAAAATCTATCCAGATGGGCAAAACATCCTTTGAAATGCCAAACACATGCTTGTCAATGCCCTTTTAATACAAATTTAGAGATTTGATGAGCTATATTATAATTTAAATTATAGATTGTTCAGGGGGTTCTTGATCTGCAATCCTAATTATAATGCAGTCAAATCTTGATTATCCATTATAAAAGGAGACAGAAATAACATGGATAATTGATATCCACAGATCATTCCAAACTTCTAATTAAACCAATGATTTTGTATTCCTTTCCTTCAATTTTTTTCAAAAAATGATTTGTAATTCATCAGTTTCTCTCTCTTGACCATTCTAGAATAGAAATATTGATAAGCATGAAAATAAAACAAAAATATTACTAAGAATTTTTTAAAGGTTTTAATAACTGAGGTATTTGATAAAGAGTTCCTGAAGAAAATAAAGTACCTATTATTTACCTTAGATACCAAAAATAAAAGGAAAAACTGAAAATATTGAAAGCTTTATTATTCCATTCTGAATTTCTTCATATCTATGTTTATAAACACATATGCAAGTAAACAGAAACATGTTTTATATACGCATATATATTTTAAACACTCAAATATAGCTTGGAAATGATCCCTCTGTTTCTGTTTCTCTCTCTCTCCCTCTCTCTCTCTCTCTCTCTCTCTCTCTCTCTCTCTCTCTCTCTCCCCCTCCTCTCTCTCCCTCCCTCTCTCTCTCTCCCTCCACCCCTTAATCTCTCTCTCTCTCTCTGTTTCTCTCCCTCTGTTCTTTGTCTCTCTTTCTTCTGGAGGAATGTGAGCAGAAAGTATTTCAGATATGAGTCAAAGCAACAAAAAGCAGAAGAAAAAGAATGAAGCAAGTGAGATCAAGAATGGAGAACTATCATTAAACTATGCATAATCTTTGTCCCAGTAATCCCTCTAATAGGCCTATACATCAAGAAGATAAAGAAAAGGACAGGTGTATACAAAATTTTTTTGTAGTAGTGCTTTTTGTAATAGCAAGCAACTGGAAGCTAATGAAATGCCCATCAACTGGGAAATGATGAAAGAAATTATGGGATGTGAATGTAATAGGATATTATTGTATCATAAGAAATGCTGAAATGGATTAGCTTTACCTTAAAGTTTTCATTGGTGACCCTATTTGGCAAGGATACTGGAGTGATTTGCCATTTCCTTCTCCAGGCCCATTTTACAGATAAGCAACTGATGCAATATGGTGTTAAGTGACTTGCCTAGGGTCAGCCAGCTAGTAATATTTGAAGTTGGATTTGAACTCATGAAGATAAGTGTTCCTGATTATAAGCCCAGTATTCTATCCACTGTACCACCTAGCTTCTACCGAAGTAAATCTCCATGATCTGATGCAGAATGAAATTAGCAGAACCTAGAGAACATTTTATTCAATAAGAAAAACTTAATGAATACAAATCAATGCAATGACGGGCTATGATCCTGGAAAACTAGTGAGAAATTCACTGTTTGACAGGGAGGGGATGTGAACAAGATGTAGAATAAGATATACACACACACGCGCACACACACATATATATAGTCATAAAAAGTCAATTTAAAAATTTGTTTTGCTTGCCTAAAATAACTTTGTGTTTCTCTTTCTTTTTCCTTTAGGGGTGGGAAAGGGACAAAGGAGGGGTATGGAAAGGGTAACAAAGAAGAAGACAGAAAGATGAAAAGTGTCATCAAGGCATCCTTTTTTTAATTTAGAGAAGAAAACTAAAGGAGTTATAGAAAAAAGCACAGACAAGCATGAAGGCTTTGAAAGCTATAGATTGTACTTATATATTTAAAAGAATAAGCTGTATTAATCCTCTTTTAGTATTTTAACATACGTATGGAAATACTCATTTTTTGGTATTTATTAAATTTAGGACACACATAATTTTTAACAGGTTAAAAACAAAGAAATGTATGATGAAGAAAAATGTGTGTGTGTGTGTGTGTGTGTGTGTGTGTGTGTGTGTGTATACCAAGGAGGTAGTCCGAGCTTAATACTATGTGATTACGGACAATTGTCTGAAAAAGGCCAGATTTGAAAACTCCTGGAAAGGTATTTGTTTTTATCCTCTGCTTCAAAGACACAGCTATAACATATTGTCTTCTGATTCAACTATTCACTTTTCTTAATGCTACTCGTCCTGCCAGGAAGCATTAACAAACATATGCTGACTCTATGACTACTCACTTACACAGAACATTATGTCACTATGCTCCCACTGATACCAATATATAGAAAGACATTCTATATGGGGGTTTGGATAAATCCATGACATCTGTGCCAACACATGGGAAGCTGACTAGTATATATGACAGCAATGATACCAAAATATGGCCAAGCATAAATACATAGCAACTGTAATAATTTCAAGGCAACTCATTTCTTTATTTTTAAGTTGAATGTTTAGGTCTAAACCTTACTGAATTTTCAGAAGGAAAAAAAAAAACTATTTGCAAAAAATTAAGTTTAGTTTATAAAATCTTTGGGGAAGCACATTTCCAAGGGCCTATAGGAAGGTAGTATTCCTTGGGAAGTAGCTAAAATCATGACAAACCTTACTGTCACATTTATCATCTGCACTCTTGTTAATGATGCCTATTACAAAGGATTGAGATAAAAATAAAATTATTCTTGAGGATGAAGAAATACTATTTTCTGATATTTTCATATTAGTTTTATTTAGAGTATTGAGGCTTTTGGATATTAAGCTTTGGCTCATGCATGGCAACTACTGTCTTCAGAACATGGCCAAGTTATCCTTCTTATCATCCTTCATCACAAGCAACAAGGGAAAGGTGTGAGTAATACAGCAAAGAACTAGGCGAGGTTAGAGAGGGTTCTGTAGACAGCAAGAGAAGAGGGATCAGAATAAGGTAAAGTTGACACTGTAGGCCACAGAAGAGGTAAGGAAAGGGCAAACTTAGAGAACCAGGAGAGACCTAGAGGCAACAATGTAGTGGACAGACAAGGGAAGCTCAGATGTAAGAATATAGTGATAACGGAGGCATACAGGCCTGTTATTTAGGACAAATATCAGGGGTCAGAGCAACTGTGTAACTACATAACTCACATTAATATATCACGTTAAGGTTTATAAATATTTGGCTCACAACATATCTGGGAAGTTGTTAGTATAAAAATCGTACCCATATAAACGACAAGAAAACTAAACCTCACATAATTGATGCCACTGGCATAATATCACAAGTCATCAATACAGTCAACAGACAGTCACCAAGAGGTCATAGGAACATAAATTTGGAATTAAAAGAGGCCTCAAGGGCCATCTAGTCCAAGTAAATGATGTCAAGAAGGAATAACTAACTTGCATAAGGTCACAAGGGTGATGGATTTAAAAGTCAGGATTTGAATTCATCTTTTTTTGTTCCAGATTTAATAGTCCTTCCATTGCAAACCCTGGCTCACATCATATAGTCCGGTACAAACAAATTGAGTCAGCAATTAGTGAGAGAATGAGGGTAACACGGATCCAAGGAACAGATTCAAGAAAGAATGAAATTATTGTACAAACAATTGGTTTCTAAGGCAGGAACTTCTCTATTTCCTGTTCAGGGCCAGAATTGACATTGAAATATGGGAAGACCTAATGCCTTTAGAGAGGATGCACAGTCAAGGAAGAATACATACTCAGAAAAGAATACTGAAAGAGAAAATATGTAGGTACTTAATGATACATGTTTGCCCTTACAGACAGAAGAACACTGAGTTTGGAGTCAGGAAGGGCTGAGTTCAAATCCTGCCTTATGCTCTTACTAGCTCTGTGATCCTAAGAAATTAGGATCTTAATTTCTTCATCTGTAAAACAAATGGTTTAGACTTAAGGGCCTCTAAGGTCTAAATCGATGATTTTACTCCACAAGAAGGGGGTGCTGAAGCAGGAAAGTCATTTGCTAGTTTGCTTTGGTTAAAAGTAGGTGATTTTGCCTCACTTTCCCACCATCTACAGGAGCACTGAATGAAGCCTGAAGAAAGGACAGGCAAAATAGTCTAACTCCTTTGTAGTCCCCAAACACATTAATGAAGGGATGAAAAAAAGGCTTCATTAAGCACTCTCAAAGTGCCAAGCATCATGCTAAATGGTAGGGATACAAATACAAAAGCCTCTGCCCTCAAAGATTTTACATTCTTGTAGAGAGAAAACACATAAAGAGGAGAAAAGGCCAGAAGGGGGATATTTTGATTTAAAAAATTACTGGGATATTGAGTGGAGCCATATGGGAATAGATTGACACACACTTTCCAGAATCAATGTCAAAGTTTGTCTGAGTATGTTCCCAGAACTGGCAGGGTCTATGCACAGTGCCGAAAGGCAGATTGTAAAGAAAGTATAGGGAGTAAAGTGAAGCCTAGTTGGAGGCAGTCTTGGGAATAGTGGGTGACAAAGAAAACTGCTAAGTAGCCTAGCAGGTCCCAAGTCAAGAGTTCTAGGCCCTGAAGGTTTAAGTCTGCCAAGTCATGGTTTCTGGCCTGGGCTGCATGGCAGCTAATGAAGAGGCCCAAGAGTAAAATGAAGCAGCTAATTAATAGTAACCTGGACCACCAAAAGTCATCTTTTATGTGGCCTATGATAGGCTGAACTGGTGGCACCACTATACATCAAATGTTGGACAGTCACATGTCCTGTTTTTGCTTGCAATTGTGGTAAATCTCCCTTAACAATAAGATAAGCTCCTTAATCCTGGGACGTTTTTACTAGATAAGGTAAAAATTAATGATGTCTTCCTTGGCCCTGTTGCCTATAAAAGACACTTTTAGTTGGGAAATAGGCATTATTTACTGTTTGCCTTTTCTTTATTATGCACAGTCTAGTTTCAGAGAGCTTAAAAGCCATGGGCCATACTCATCAATGGAACTGGTGGGCCTGCCCCTAATATTTATTTCTTCTTTGTCCTTAATTTATGACCCACTTTAAAAATTATTCTTTAACCAATTCATGGATTTATCAAGTACTGTAAACTCTGAAGAAAAAAGAGCTCATTTCAATTTTAATGGACACATTAAAAAAAGAGCCTAGAATAAAGAACAAAACACTAGTGAAAACCATGAGACCTATCATTTCTCAGAGAGACATTTTTCCCCTTCTCTCTATGACACCTCATGGTAGTTGCATACAAAAGCAGAATTAGATAGCTGGAAATTTTTTCTTTTTCTTTTCTTTCCTCTGTGACTGCCAGCTAAAACCTTGGAAAATAATTTGACAGATTCTGCTGAGATGTTTACTTAAAGCTTGCAATTTAACTTTAAAATGAAATCACTGAGTGGGATTCCACTTTGAACAGGCCTATAGTTCTAAACTGAGATACCTATGATTCATTCTGAATTTAAGGAGTTGCCAATAATGTGAGCATTAATGCATGGAATAATTTAAACATTTAATTAAACAGCCTTCCATATTCTACAAATGGTAGCTTTTGGTTCCTACTAAGCCATTCCTTCTATTGTGCTATAGGTGAAAACCCCAGTGTTTTCTTTAATTTATGGGAAAAAAGAATTTTTTTAGAAGGATGAGGAACACTTGGTGGCAAATATAATCAAGGAATGTTCTATGGCATCAGTCAGGATCAGTTGTTAGACCTCATTACCTCTTGCTTGCATGATTCTAGTGGCTTCCTAAGTGGCAACCCTTCCTCTTGTTTCTCTCCTCCAATCCTCCAAATAAGCAGGTCAAATTAAGACATTTCTCTGCTCAAAACTCTGCTGACTATATCTTCATTAGTCTGACATCTAAAACCTTATATAATCTAGTCCCACCTACCTCTCCAGACTTATTTCATTTTACTCACCTTCATTGATTCTTCATGGCTTCCATAATGAGCTATTAGCTTTTTTCTAAACTTGATCTGCCTTCCCTCAACTTTTTGTATTCTTGCAGTAAGATTTTTATGCTTAGAAATATTTTCCCAATGTCCATATGATGAACTCTGGTAGAACACATCAGAATGCAAGCTCCTTTAGGTTAGGGCTTCTTTTGTTTTTGAGTGCCCAGTAAGAGGGAGGATACTGTGAGTGAAAAGCAGCACGTTGCAGTGTATAAAAAGTTGACATTATTCTCAGGAATGGTTAACTTCAGATTCTGCTTCTGCTGCATACTGAATGTGTGATCATATGTAAATCACTTAACCTCTTAATATCCCAGACTAAAGCTATAAGATGCAGCAGAGATGCAGTAAGTGAAAGGAGCTATCACACCTGGAGCTCTTTATACCAGTTAAATCATAATTCTGGTCTAAGAGAAAAAACAAAAACCTTAGCACATGAAGAAGCTTAACCCATCTAGTATCTTGAACATAATATATGCTTAACAAATGTTTATTGAAATAAAATCTGTTTTTTACTTTAAGGCCAATTCTTGTTCATTCTGCTTTCTGTACCAGTCTCTTATTCTATTCTCACATTGTCATTACCCTAGTTTGGTCCCTCATCCCCCATTATCTGCACTGTTGTAATATCCCCTAACTGGTCATTGACTCTATTCAACCATTCAATCATTAATGAACATTTATAAAGTGCTTACTATGTTTTAGAAACTATGTTAGATTCTGCTACAGACAAAAGTAAATAGTACTTGACCTTAAAAATCTTATACTCTAGCCAAGGTAGACAATATGTATGTATATGTGTATATGTATATACTCACGGGTGTATGTGTATTAAATATATATATATATATATATGCAAGTGTGTACACACACAAATAAAACATATGTGGAATATATATAATATATAAAGTTAATACAAGGAAGTTTGGGAAGAGAGGCATTAGTAATCAAAGTGGTGGGGCAGGAAAGGCTTCATGTAGAAGGTGGGTTTTGAATTGACCCTTGAGGAAAACTAGGAATTCTAAGATACAGAAGTGAAGAAGGGGCACATTTTAGGCATATACAATAACTGATATTGACAAAGGCATTGAAATGAACATTTGAGCTGTCAATCTAAAACACAGACTACCAAATGGAGGGAATACTCACATCCATGAAAGATCCTAGTTTTTGCTACTTTGGTAGCCTTCTTTATTTCAGGTTGACCTATCAAGTGTCAGAAGTGGGATCAAAGTCAGATAGTACCTTCTGACGTTTGCATTCTACATTCGTTTTTTGTTGTTTTTTTCTTTTACTGGTTTTAATAGTCTTTCAACTGGCTTTGATTGCCCTCGGGTGTTTCATAGCTCTAGGAGGGGGCAAGGTCAGCAGCTGTATTCAACAGAACACTGTGTATAAGAAAAGGTGAGGAGGTGTGTTTGACTGGACATAGAGGGCATGATATAGAATACTACAAAAAAATAATAGTGGAATGGAAGTTTGGAGCCAGCAAATAGAAATAAATAGCAAATAGAAGAGCCCAGAGGTAAAAGGGAACTATCACTGAATAAGAAGGTGATGCAGTCAGTCTTGTGCTTTAGGAAAAGCACTTTGCCATCCACACGAAGAAAACATGGGAATGGGGAGAAGATTGAGGGAGGAAGAACAATTAGGATATTATAATAGACAAAACTAAGGTCCCTAAGCTAGGGTTCTGTTTATTTAAGTAAAAAGTTAGTGACTTAAAGAGATGTCATGGAAGTAAAAAATGATAAAATATGGCAATGGATTGAATATGTGGGCTAAGACAGTGAGGAACCAAAAACGACATTGAGTTTGTAAACCTGGACAGCTGGAAGGATGGCAGTGCCCTTAAATGAAATAGATGTGATTTGGTGGGTGGCAGATGGGGGTAGATGAAGTGTGTTTTATACATGTTGAGTTTGACATGTCTATGAGATATCTAATGTAAAATACTCAGCAGGCATTTGGTGATTCAAAACAGGAGTCAGGAGAAACTGGAGCTGCTTATATGGCTCTGGCAGTCATTAACAAAGAGCTAAAACTTAAACCTGTGGGAACTGATGAATTCATCAAGATAGAGCATGGATAAAAGAAGAAAAGAAGGTCCCCAGATGGAATCTTGGTACACACTCACAATTAGAAGATGGGATATAAACAACAAACCTGATTTCAAAAAATTGCTAAAAGAATTGTCAGGATCCCCTTGCCAAGACCACCCCTCTCTTTTTACTCCTCTTTTTACTACTGAGACACCCTGTTTTCCAGAGCTAAGGCCAGCAAGCAAGCTGTGTCCTGAGCTTTGAATAACAACAATTCTTTGTGCTCACCCTCTGGATGATCTCAGCCACAGCAAAATCCCAGAATTGCTTCACATCAGCTTCAGGTGGTCCCTGAGCTTGGACAAGCACCTGTAGTGCCCCACCTGTAGTACCCATGTTCCAGTCATGAAGTCTTGCTATGAATCAAACTTGTCTCATTGTTGCTATTATTCCTCCATTGTCAGGGCTACAGCTCACTGTGTGGCAACTGGCATAAATATTGAGATTTGTCCAAACTAAAGTGGGTTTCCTATTGGGGGAGAAGGGTGAGACCAGCACATATATGTCTAGTTTCCCTCCTCCAACAGAACAAAGAAAGCTTTTTGCTTATAATCACCGTTAGCTCTTTGGTTTTATTTTATTTAATTTTTAGAGTTAACCGTGGTTTTGCTAACCTGTGGGAGCTCTGTGTTTTTTTTTTTTTGGTTCATTTGCTTGTTTTTAGAGTTAACAGCAATTGTAGAGCTTCTGTGACTCTTTGGTTGTTTGGTCAGGATTGACCAAATTTTCCTAATATATAAGTAGTGACTTAGCCAAATTTATTCAGCACAACATATAGCATCTAAATATTTCTCTTGTTTCAAAGTTTTAAAGCACTTTACAGACATTATCTTTATTGATCTCTACAACAATCCTGTGAGGGTTTTACTATTTTATTATCATTATTTTAGTATTATCACTAGTTTAATTTATTATCATGTTTTTTTACATTTGAGGAGATCAGAAGAACATGGAGGGTATGTGGCTTCCCTAGGGTCACACAACTGATAAGGGCCCGAGGCAGGATTCAAACCTAAGGTCTACCTGACTCAAAGTCCAATACCACTCACTAAGCCAAACTGTCTCTCAATAAATGAATGGATGGATAAATGATTGAATAAATGCCACATTATTTTTCATTCCTTGGTATTGCCAGCCTAGTACCTTGTATGTAGCAGGTGCTTAATAAATGTTTAGTGAATTTAACTGAATTAGCAAAATTTATTATTTTATTTTAAAGTCTCCCTCTAGAAGGTTTTGGATAATTAAGCTATATTTAGTAGGATACTCAGCAGCCAAGGAAAGGATATTTCTGAACTGCAATGTAAATGCTCCCAAGGACACAACTGTGTTTTGCATCTCTCATAGGCTTAATAATGAAACAATTGGGGCACTTCGATGAAATTTACATCATCTTTAATGAGATTTACATAGATTGCAAACTGTTGTAGTGGAGAGTGGGGTACATTTATAACACATGTTTTAGAGGATACTGGGAAATGTCTAAGCTCTCAGATTCATACCCACTTCCTGCTAAAGACAAAAGAGGCATCTTGAAAGCAGGGGGAAAGACATCTTATTTGGAAAGCCTAGCTAGTTGTTTCAAATGCCATGAATGGCAAATTTTAGATTACCAACAAAATTTACTAAAAAAGCAAACTGAATTTTGTTTGTAAGTGATAAAATTATTCCCCTAAGCTGATGAATTTATTATCTTGGTTCCTCTCTTCTTATTTATTTTCATATGGTGTTCCTCTTCTGCCATGGTAGTGTAATCCCTAAATTAACTTCTGTAAACTCTGAGGAAAACAATATAAAGTTTACCTTCCTATGCTAGAATAGAAAGAGGACATTTCATGAATCCTATTAGTTTAAAGATGTAAAAGATAACATGGAGGCAGCATGAAATTGTGTATAGAAATTGTGCTGGGCTTAAAAAAATTTTTTTAAAAAGATCTGGATTCAAATTCTGCCTTTGATAGTTAATAGTTGTGTGACCATTGGCAAGGAACTTAATTATTAAGTATTTCATGAACTTAAGAATTTATTTCTAAATTCAGAGAGAGATTGTATTCTCTAAAGCTCCTTCACTAAAATTTTCTCATTATACAGCACAAATGTAGAAGTAGAGCTCTAGGACATTAGAGGTCACTTATCCTAACCTCTTGATGTTACAGAGGGGGAAACTAAGGCTCAGAGAAATTCAGGAATTTGCCCAAAATCACAGTGGTATTCAACGGAAAAGTGAAAGACTGGAAAACAGTTTTGATTCCTAAGTTCAAGTCTAATCCATGCCCTACTGGGCATGGTAAGGTTCCATGGTATGGTAGAAAGAACTCTGGGCTAGGATTTAGGGGAACTAGCTTTGAGTTCCACCTCAGCAACTAAATATAAGCACGATCTTCAACATGGCATTTCATCTCCATGGTCCTTAAAGGCATCCATGAACAGGAGGGAGTTTTGGTGGGAGTCGTTCTTCTTGGTAGCTGAGGTAATGCCTAATATGCGTAGTGAAGAAATATTCAGACAAAGGGAATTTTAACTGAGGTCTCCTCTTCAGGATATGTCTTCTAGAGAGAGAAAGTGACTAAATTATTTCCAGAATGGTTGGACAAATTCACAACTCCAAAAACAGTACATTGGTGAACCTCTTTTTCTACAACCCTTCCAGCATTTTCTGTTATGTTATTTTTCTTTTCTGTCATGTTAGCCAATCTGATAGGTGTGAGGCAGTACCTCAACATGGTCTGAATTTTCATTTTTCCAATCAATAGTGATTTAGAGGATTTTTTCATATGACTACTAATAGCCTTGATTTCTTGTGAAAACTGTCTGTTTATATCCTTTGACAACTTATCAATTGGGGAATAGCTCTTTTTATAAATTTGGTTCAGCTCCCTATATATATTTGAGATATAAGTCCTTTATCAGAAACTTGTCATTAAGAAAAATAAATTCTTCAGTTTCTTAGCAGGAAATTCTTGGCAAATGAACAGGTATGATTTTCTTTACCACTTTCCCTCTTCTCCCTGCCTCCACCCCAAAAGTGAACAACTTTCTGATATGGATCCTCTATTAACTCACCTACTCTGGTTCATGATAATTAGACACATAATCTGTCACCAGACCTATCTTGTACAGCTTTCCATCTTAGTAAGTCCTGCCCTTGGGTTCCCTTTGTATAGCTTTTGGAAATGCAGGATTATTTTTATACCATATTTAGGCATCATTGTATGATTTACTGCCTCCAAAAAAGACAACAGGAGAAGATAAGTAAGATTCAACAGTATCCCAGTGCCTGCGAAGGGGGCCAAAGATTTTTCCCACATGGATAGAATTTCCGAAGGTTATCATAAAAGAAAACAAGCCAAAGATCTGTCCCTTCTGAACAAGAATTCAGAGGGTAGATGAAAGATTAGGGAAGTATCCATACAGTCAAGATACCTGAATTAGGGAAATGTTGAGGGGGTACAGTGTGTTCCAAATAGAATTTTGAAGGACACTTATAATTGAACTAAGAATTTGACATACATCAATTATCCAGAAACAGACTCCAGTTGGCCTCAGTTTTTCCTATGCTGAATGAAGGGATAAGATAAGATAATCTCTAATATCCATTATATCTCTAAAACCATACTATTCTTTTATGTTTAAAAATAGATTAACAGACACCTTTATTGTCAAGATATCTGTGATTAACTCCAGATTAATTTTAGTTAACTGTCCCATATGTCCTGCCTCCAAATAAATAATGTCATTAATTTAAAAATTCCTCAAATCCTGAATTAAATGATCATAACTAAATACTAGTTAACACACAAGAGATTTTCATTTCTAAAATTTTTTTTGTTTTATTTTGTCCTCAATTACATGAAAAACAGTTAATATTCATTTTAAAAAATTTTTGAGTTCCAAATTTCCTCCCTCCCGTACCCTCTCTTTGAGGTTAAGCACTTTGATATAGATTATACATGAATAGTAATTAAAAACATACTACCGTATTAGCCATGTTGCAAATGGCAACACAATAAAAAAAAGAAAAATAAAGTAAAAAACAGCATGCTTCGATCTTTACTTAGACTCCATCAGTTCTTTCTCCGGAGGTGGATACCTTTTCTCATCCCAAGTTCTTCAGAATTGTCTTGTATCATTGTATTCCTGATAACAGCTAGTTCATTCACAATTGATCATTGTACAGTATTGCCATTACTGAACACATGAGATTTAGACCTTTTCTCTGTGCTAATAGATGACAGGAAAATTAATTTTAATATTGTTAGTATCAAATGGAACATTACTTTCTCTCTCAAAAGGCCATCCTGACAGTAAGACAAGCTCCTCCCCCCAGAGAATCCATGGAATATCACTGAATTTTATTCTCAGCTAGGTTGGAGTGGGATCCAGGCTGAGAATCTAAGCTCTGTTTATCCTGGAAACAAAAACTAACTGGAGCTAGCCATGGCTACCAAAAGTGATTCACCTCTCATTAAGGTTTGGGGCAAGTTGGTTCATAAAGGGCTAAAACAACCAGAATGAGGTATTTGGGGGCTTTTTTTGCTCAAATTTCCAAAGATGGCTGGAACCTCATTACCAGGCCTCAGTTCTAAGATGACCCCCTTCTCTTTTTCCTTCTGAATGTATAAAAACTTTCCTGTAAGTTTTCTAGGTGGACATCCATGTACTCAAATATATAGGTGCCACAGGTTTGTGACCCTCTTTATCTTGATTAAAGATTCTTTTTTCTTTATTTTAAAATTTATTTTGAGTTTGATTTATTTCAGAGCTTGTCATAATTAATGTAATAGGTACATCTGTTGTACCAGAAGCGAGCGAGACACACCACAGAGTATAAGTTTTAAGTGGAGAATTTATTAGCCGGCGGCCATCGGGGTACGGCACCACAAATCAATGGCAAATGTGTTGGGGTGATGGCTTGGTTTATATAGGATATGGGGGTACAGAGTAGGGGGGAAGAGGAACAAAGGTCCTGGCTGATCAAAAGATTCAGTCAGGTTATCGTACTAGTGGGATAATCTCATTTACATTCCTTGGTGGAGTCACAGAGTCCCAGGGATATCTCCCAGGAAGGGTCTATCAAGTTATCTCTCAGTGGGATGGTCCTATCTATTGACATTCCAGGAAGGAACCAAGGAGTCTCAGGGATATCTGCTAGACAGGATCTGCCAGGTTATCTCTCAGTGGGATGGTCCTATCTATTGACATTTCAGGAAGGAGCCATGGAGTCCCAGGGGGTTTGCTAAATACCAAAGATATCTGAATCCATTCTTTCTGGGGGGGCTTGTCAGTAGCTAGGGGTTACTCAGGGGTTCCTAATTTTCCTTGTATTACACATCCATAATTACGGACTTTATTTTCTTAACCCTTTGTAGCAAACCCAGTACCCAATACTAAAGAGCATAGTGAAGAAGTTTTTGTAAAAATGATGATTGTAGGGAACCATAGGTTTCTAGGGGTGCTCGAGACCCCAAAATACCAACATGCCAGGTCCTGCCGAAAGAATTAGACTCAAGCCTTCTCAGCCAAGGGAAAAGAGAAAGTTTATTAGGGATTCATCACAATGGGCTGTCTTAAGAAATCCCCCCCTTTGTGATGCCTGTTTCCACAAGCGGGCCAGATTCAACCTACTGAATTAGATTGAATCTGAGCACCTTCATGGAGGCAAGATGGAGATTATATACACAAAGACTGTAGGAGGGATTGAGGGGTGGTCTGGGGTGACTAGAGGAGGGGTTTAGGGAGGGTCTTGAGGGGAAGTCTAAGGAGGATAAGGTGGGGTGAGAGTCCAGGAACCTAGAGAATGGAATTAAGGATGGGAAGTAGCTGAAGGCATGGATACTGATATACCAAGGGTGGGGAAGTAGCTGGACAATAAAGGGTGAGGCTAGGTACAGATTTGGGCCTAATGATAATGTGAGGCTTGTGGCCTTAGGGGAAGGCCAGATCTAGTTGGAAGATTCAAGGGCAGTTCAAGGGGGCTCCCAGAGACTGTATTCCAGATTCAAGGGGGTTCCCAGAGACTGTGCCCTCATCAATAGCAAACAATAAATACTGAGACAGGTTGACGATGGTAAAAAATATTCTTGTGAAGTTCCTTCCCCAATGGCAGTTTCTAAACACGCGAATCATCTTTTAGGGTGAAGTAGAAGTTGAAAACAATAGGTTTCTTCAAAGGTAATTTAAATGCTTTTCATGTGTTCTCAAAAATTTGTGAACAGATTTTCTTTTTTTGCCATCAAATACTTTTGACTGTAGTAAGAAAGGTAGTGCAGTACACTAGATAGGCGTGCTGGTGGCCTCAGAGTCCAGAAAACTTGGGTTCCATTCTTGTTTCTGACATACATGTTACAATGAGCAAGCCACTCAGTACTCCCCCCACAAGGAATTGTCCAAGACTGTAACTCAGAGAAATTGCTGATAAGCAGGAGGGTTTCCAGGTAGTTGTTGTCGAATCATTTCCATCATGTGCGATTCTTTATGACCCTATTTGGGGTTTTCTTGGCAAAGGTACTAGAGTGGTTTGCCACTTCCTTCTCTACTTCATTTTATAGATGAGGAACAGAGGCAAACAGGGATAAGTGACTTGCCCAGAGTCACACGACTAATAAGTTTCTGGAGCCAAATTTGAACTCAGGAAGATGAGTCTTCTTGACTCCACGCCCAGCACTGTATCCACCTAGCTGCTCCTCCCTCTAACAGTGTTAACAAATTTTGTTTCCCCCTCCCCCTTCCCAGCTACTCCCTGCCCAAAAAACAAACAAAACAAAACAAAATCCACAGTGGTGTGAATACTTTTGTAAAACAAAGAATCCAACTCTAGAATGAGTGACCATATAATAAATAATATGGTTTGTAAATTCAACTGTGGAGGAAGGCAATGGGAAGGGGGAAAACCTTAAAGAAAATTCCTCGTTTGTGTGCAGAAAATTGCCAGCTAGTAGTGAAGAGGTAAAAGGTTGAGGGGTGCTCGGCACCCCAAAATATTGACGCACCGGGTCCTGCCGAAAGAATTCGACTCAAGCCTTCTCAGCCAAGGGAAAAGAGAAAGTTTATTAGGGATTCACCACAATGGGCTGTCTTAAGAAATCCCCCCACCTTGTGACGCCTGTTTCCACAAGCGGGCCAGATTCAACCTACTGAATTAGATTGAATCTGAGCACCTTCATGGAGGCAAGATGGAGATTATATACACAAAGATTGTAGGAGGGATTGAGGGGTGGTCTGGGGTGACTAGAGGAGGGGTTTAGGAAGGGTCTTGAGGGGAAGTCCAAGGAGGGCAAGGTGAGGTAATGGGATTAAGGGTGGGAAGTAGTTGAACAACAAAGGGCGAGGCTAGGTAGAGATTTGGGCCTGATGATAATGTGAGGCTTGTGGCCTTAGGGGAAGGCCAGATCCAGTTGGAAGATTCAAGGACAGTTCAAGGGGGCTCCCAGAGACTGTATTCCAGATTCAAGGGGGTTCCCAGAGGCTGGGCCCTCATCATTAGAGAGGCCTAATACATCTTTGCTTTATATCGGTTTGTGAGAATGTGACTAAAACGTTTTCCAGCGACACTGTTCTATGTTAAATTGCCATAGGTCTTTGTTTATTTCTGGGTGTGTATTGCCTGTCACTACAAAGCTTGAAGATAAAGCAATAGAACAGTCCACATTGCCATAGAGGACTAAGAATTATCAGTCCAGCAAAAAGTTACAGAAGTGTTAAATGGTGCTATTGCCACTTACTGGGGAAAATCTCAGCCTCAGAAAGTTTCCCAGAGGGGAAGAAAGGGTGCCTTGGTTTGTCTGGGAACATGCATTCAATCCTCACTTGAATTGAATTGTGGAGGATTTAAACAACTGCAACTTTTCTTTATAATTGTATTTGCAAGGTGATTTACATGTATAGACAGCTTCAGTCTGGGCTTTTGGTTAGAATAAACAAAACCCATTTCTTATTAGAAAGATTAATTGTTAACAGCATAATCACCGAGAAGATATGAGTCAGAATATGGAATATAACACTATTACCTTAGTACTTTGAAATGCATAGCTAGCTTGTCAGGGAAGGGGTCAGCAGAAGCCTTTCATGCATTATTAATTGGTATGTAAAGTAGCAAGGGAGACATTTTCTTTCCTTTTGATTATCTTTGGCCTTTTTAATGAAAGGAGCACAATCAGGATCATTACCTGCTAAATTAAGTTAAGAAAAATCCAAAGGAAAAAACCACAGTGGGCAAGTTAAGCAGTGCTATGACCCATCTTTTTAAAATGTAAGCTTTGTGTTGTGCCTTACCTTGGAGCTTGTTAATGGAGAGCAAAGATCAATTCTGGGCCCTTCTCTTTTTTTTCCCTGTGCAATTTCCAGAATGCACTCTGCCTGTGAAGTCTCTAATCTCTAGGGCATGTACTTTGACCCCATGGATATAGCTGGTGCCGTAAATACAATCTGACAGCTGAAAAATCTCAGTTAAGAATAATTGTATTTTCCCTTTGTATTTAATTACTTACAGACTATCCTAGCTCATACTGAGTGACACCCTAATACCTCAGTGTATTAGGAGAGATAAAAACACCCACAATTGTAATATAAAGCTTATTTCAATAAATCCAGGTACTAACTCCATAGATCTACTCAAAAGTAATGAGGGGAGGGGTAAAGGGGAGAAGGGAAGGATAGAAAAAAATAGGTAATAAGCCATTTTTGATAGAGCAATTTTATTTTTGAATGTTTCTTCTTATCTCCTAAAGGAAGTCTGTGGTGATCACCAAATAAGTCATCAGTGAGGTCCTATATAAAGGACTTTAGCAGGCTCTGAATATTATTCTTTTAATAGACACAGATTTTTAGAAGCTGTGACTTTGACCCACTCCTTCTCAAGCCCTTGATAAGAAGAGAATAGGGTGGATGTTCACTGTAGAATCCTCACTCTACGCAAAATGATTTTAAAAAATGAGGTACAATATAAAGTTCATCTGATAAAGAACCCTTTCAAAGACAAACAGCCAAAAGGAAGATAGATGTCAAATAAGCAGTGGATTCAACTATACAAGGCATTGTTTGATTAAACCACTCTGAGAGATTGAGAAAGAAATGAAAGAAAAAACCTCTCAAAGTCATAAAAATGATATTTTCAGATTAGTAAATGGAAAAGAATTTCCATATGTGTATGTTATATATATGTGTGTGCATATATATGCATATACATATATACATACACACATATGTGTGTGTGTGTGTGTGTGTGTGTGTGTATATACATATATATGTATATGTATATACACACACACATAATTTTCAGAGCTAGAAAGCCAAGCTGTGTGGTTAAGGAATTGTTTTGCTATTCCCATAATCAACTCTGAGCAATTCTAGACATTACTGATGTCCTAGGCCTCTGCAATTGCATATCTATAAACAGAAGAAGCTGATTCAACTTTTTCAAATGGGAAGAAGAAATTCTCATTTTGGCCTTCTGTCCAGAGAGTTTCGTGAGAAATCTTTGCTTATCCCAGTTAAGTCTTGGGACAGAGAATCACACATTGAGCAGAACAGATACAAATCAAGGAAATGCTAGTGGCTCCATGCTAACTTTTTTGGAACCTAATCTAAGCTGGCAAACCCTCTGATCATTCTGGATGCTCTGACCAGATCGTATTTTGGCAGAGCTGTCTAGGTATCTTCTGGGAAAGCAACCTGTATACATTGGAAGCTTCATAGCACCAACTATGTGCCAGGCAACGGTGCTAAGTGCTTTAAAAAACATCTCATTTCATCCTTATAACAGCCCTAGTAGCTAGGTACTATAATTATACTAATTTTACAGTTGAGGAACCTGACGCAAGAAGCTGTTTAGTGACTTTCCCAAGGTTAGGCTCAAACTTAGATATTTTAGAGTGGCCCTGAATCAGTATATTTGAAAAGCCTGTGTCATTTGTGAGTTTGATTTCTATAGGATATCTATAAAATGAAAAAAAGAGAGTCAGATTAGGTAGGTACTCCTTAGAAATGAAGCTCACAGGCTCATAAATGTAGAGTTAAATGAGATCTTAGAGGACATACAGTCTAACTCTCTCTATTCACAGATGAGAAAACTAAAGTAGAGAGAGATTAAGTGACTTGTCCATGGTCATATAGCGAATGTCTGAGGTAGAATTTAAACCCAGGTCTCTGCTTGCTCCAAGTCTTGTGCTCTATCCATTAAACTATGCTGGCTCTTATGGATTATAAGAAATAATCTATGTGCCACTTTATAATCACAGATGTTTGTAAAAAAAAAAGGAAGATTGGCTTTTCTTGTTTTTCCCCTTCCCTCAATTAAAAAATGGTTAAAATTTTAGCAGCACTACTTGGCAAATGCAAACACAAGGGGGAAGAAAGGACAGTTTGTCAAATACATAACTGTGGCACATAAATAAATACAAAAACATGGCACAAGCAGGCAAAATATTCCTCTGCAGAATTTCACAAACAACAGGTGTTAACTAAGTGAATCTAAATTCATGCCATTTCTTAACACCCACCACCTTCCCATTTTCTAGCTACTCTGGGACCCTTGGCCTATCTCAGTTCTGACTTCAGGTCATCATCTTCTTCCATAAATATTAAAGAATTTTAGTAATAGCCTCTACCTAATTGCAATAAAAATCTGGCTTTGTGCATAGTAATGAACAGACTATTATCTAGCCTTTATTATCTGTGTGTGTTTAGAATTTTATAGTTGCCAGTTACGTGTAAAAACAATTTTTAACATTTGTTTTTAAAATTTTGAGTTCCAAATCTTCTCCCTTCCTCATCCACAATCCCCCACCCCTACTGAGAAGGCAGGCAATTCGATATAGGTTGTACATGTGTAGTAAGGCAAAATATTTCCATAATCATGTTGTGAGGGAAAATGTGGAACAACCAAAATAAAAACCTCAAGAAAAATAGAGAAAGCAAAAAAAAAAAAAAAAAGGATGCTTCGTTCTGTATTCAGACACCATCAGCTTTTCTCTGGGGATGGATAGTTCTTCACCATTAGTCCTTCAGAGTTGTCTTGGATCATTGTATTGCTGAGAAGAGCTAAGTCATTCACAGTTGACGATCTTACAAGATGGTTGTTATTTTGTATACAGTACATTTCACTTTGCATCAGCTCATGCTAATCTTTCCAAGTTTTTCTGAGAGGATCCTGCTCATCATTTCTTATAGCACAGTAGAATTCAATCATAATCACATAACACAATTTGTTTAGCCATTCCCCAATTGATGGGAACCCCCTCAGTTTTCGATTCTTTGCCACCAGAAAAGAGCTGCTACGAATATTTTTGTAAATATAGGTCCTTTTCTTTTTTTTTCTCCTAAATCTCTTTTGAGATATAATACCACTAGTAGCGGTATTGCTAGGTCCAAGGGTACACATGGTTTTATAGCCCTTTGAGCATAGTTACAAATTGCTCTAAAGAATGGTCGCATCAGTTCACAACTCCACCAACAGTGTATTAATGTCTCATTTTTCCCACATCCCCTCCAATATTTGTCATTTTCCTTCTCTGTTCTATTAGCCAATGTAGTAAACATGAGTTAGTACTTCAGAATTGTTTTAATTTGCATTTCTCCAATCAATAGTGAGTTAGAGCATTTTTTTCATATGGCTATCGATAGCTCGGAATACTGCATCTGAAAACTGTTCATATCTTTTGATCACTTATCAATTGGGGAATGGCACTTATTTTTTTTTTCATTAATTTGACTTAGTTCTCTATGTGTTTGAAAAATGAGGTGTTTATCAGACACTTGCTTCAAAAACTTTTTCTAAGTTACTGTTGCTACCTATATTTCCCTCAACGCTATCCCCTCCACCCTATTTGTTCTATTCCCTCTCTCTTTTCATCATGTCCCTTCTCAAAAATCTTTTGCTTCTGACTACTCCCTCCCCCAATCTGCCCTTGCTTCTATCAACCCTTCCTTTCTCTTACCCTCTTCTCCTCCTACTTTCCTGTACGGTAAGATAGATTTATATACCCAATTGAGTGAGCATATTATTCCCTCTTTGAGCCGATTCTGATGAGAGGGAGGTTCACTCACTACACCTCATCTCCCCCCTCTCCCCACCATGGTAAAAACTTTTTCTTGCCACTTTTATGTGAGATAATTTACCCCATTCTACATCTCCCTTTTCCTTTCTCTTAGTACATTCCTCTTTCACCCCTTAATTTTATTTTTTAGATATCATCCCTTCATATTCAAATCATACCTATGCCCTCTGTCAACTGCCCTAATAATAAGAAAGTTCATATGAGTTACAAGTATCATCTTCCCATGCAGGAATGTAAAGAGTTTAACCTTATTATGTCCCTGATGATTTCCCTTTCCTATTTATCTTTTTGTCTTTCTCTTAAGTCTTGTGTTTGAAAGTCAAATTTCCTATTCAGCTCTGGTCTTTACATCAAGAATGCTTCAAAGAGCTCTATTTCATGGGATGTCCATTTTTTCCCCACAAATAATTTTATTCAGCTTTGCTGGGTAGGTGATTCTTGGTTATAATCCTAGCTCTTTCACCCTCAGGAATATCATATTCCAAAGCCTCTGATCATTTAATGCAGAAGTGGCTAAAACTTGTGTTATCCTGACTGTTGGCTCCATGACACTTGAATTGTTTCTTGTGGTTGCTTGCAATATTTTCTCTTTGACCTGGGAGCTCTGGATTTTGGCTATAATATTCACAGGACTTTTCATTTTGGGATCTCTTTCAGGAGAAGAAGGATGGATTCTTTCAATTTCTATTTTACCTTCTCATTTTAGAATATCAGGGCAGTCTTCCTTGATAATTCCTTGAATGATAATGTCTAGGCTCTTACTTTTTTTTATTGTGGCCTTCAGGTAATCCAATAATTTTCAAATTATCTCTCCTTGATTTGTTTTCTAGGTCGATTGCTTTTTTCCAATGACATATTTCACTTTGTTTCCTATATATTCATTCTTTTGGTTTTCTGTTATTGTATATTTGTTTCTCATAAAGCCATTAGCTTCCTTCTAATTTTTTAAGGATTTTTTTCAGTGAGCTTTTGGGCCTCCTTTTCCATTTAGCTGATTCTACTTTTTAATGAGCTCTTTTCTTCAGTGAATTTTTGTGCCTTTTTTCCATTTGGCCAATTCTGCTTTATAAGGTATTCTTCTCCTCTTTGGCTTTTTGTACCTCATTTACCATTTGGCCTAGTATGGTTTTCTTAAGGTGTTACTTTCTTCAGTATTTTTTGTGTCTCCTTTACCACACTGTTGACTCTTTTTTCATGATTTTCTTGTTTCACTCTCATTTCTCTTCCCAATTTTCCCTCTACCTCTCTTACTTGATTTTCAGAATCCTTTTTGAGGTATTCCATGGCCTGAAACCAATTCATATTCTTCTTGGAAACTTTCAATGTAGTAGCTTTGACCTTGTTATCTTCTTCTGAGTGTATGTTTGGATCTTCCTTGTCACCATAGTAACTTTCTGTGGTCAGAAGTTTTTCTGTTGTTTGCTCATTTTCCCCAGTCTATTTCCTGACTTTTAACTCTTTGTTAAAATAGAGCTCTGTTTCCATGGTGGAGGGTGCACTGTCCCAAGCTTTAGGGATTTTGTGAAGCTGTTTTCAGGGATACTTCCAGGGACCTGTAAGTTTTCAATTCTTCCAAGGTGGTATGATCAGAGGAGAGGTGTTTGCTCCTCTCCTGGCCTATGCTCTGCTCTGTCAGCAACCACAAGAACTCTTTTTCTGTCCTAGAATTGTGAGGAGGGTCCCTCCTCCACTGTTGCCACTAGCTCTGCTATGCTAATGTGCCTCCTTGCCCTGGGACTGCCACCCAGGACTGAGACCTGGATCAAAGTATGGGCAAAGCAACAGAGCCTCCTCTAGGGCTAGCAGAGAGACCCCTGTAATCTCCTTCTGACCAGTTGTTTGACCCCCCTACTGTGTATGGGCTGAGAGCTCCAGAAGTAGCTGGTTGTGCTGCTGCTTATTCAGTGGCTCCCAAGGCCTTCTCCTGGTTTGCAGAGGCTTGGGCTGCACTGGACTGCATTCCACTCTCACTCAGGTGTGACAGACCTTTACTTCTAAGTTGTCAGGGCGGGGGGGCGGGGAATTGACTTCATTTTTTTGTGGGTTCTATTGCTCTAGAATTTGTTGAGTCATTCTTTAAAGATATTTGGAGGGCTTTGGGGGAGGGCTTAGGTGAGTCCCTGCATCTACTCCACCATCTTGACTCTACCCCTTAATATTTTTTCAGTCCAACTTGAGGACATGCTGAATAGTTATTGGGGTCATTTTTGAGATCTATGCACACAGTACGTAGGCAAGTTAATGAAGGAATAAATTAATGAATACATGTGAAAGTGATGTTCTCTGCTTTATTTATTGTAAAATAAATGTAGCCATTTTGGCTATCACTTATCTGCATTACATTATTTTATCAAAAAATGGCAAAGATATTGACTCTTTGTAAGGCATTTTTAGGTGGTACTTTAAAAGATAAATCTTACATTGCACTAGTTCCAAATCTTTTCTTAAATATTTCTTTTTTTAGCATTAAAAAAAAAAAACCTCTCACAAACACCTGCATGATGGTAGTTGAATTTTTAGTGTCTGATGACTGAGAAAATACATGAGTCCAAAAAGTTACTTTCGATTCAGTAGCCTTTCAAATAAATTTGTATTTTTACTGATCTGCTAGGTGATACAGTAGATGGAGCACTGCGTCTGGAGTCTGGAAGATCTGAATTTAAATCCTGCCTCATATATTTAGTAGCTGTGTAACCTTGGGAAAGTAATTTAACTTCTCTTTTCTTCATTTTCCACATCTATAAAATGAAGAAAATAATAGCATCTACCCTGCAGGGTTGTTATGAGGATCAAAAGAGATAATATATGTAAAGTCCTTAGCACAGTGCCTGGCACATAGTAAGTATAAGAGAAATACTTATTCTCTTACCTCTTTCCTATCAATTAACCAAGAAATTTTTATTAAGGACCTTCCTCCTACATATTAAATCTTGTCGTATGCATTGGAGAAAAAAAAGCAAATCACTCATCGACTTCAAAGAGCTTACATTCTCATTCTTTTGGGAGTCAAGAATAAATTATAAATCCTACAAAAATGAATATATATATATATGTTAACAGATGTTTTCAAGCAGTTTCTCATGGATTACCCACTGGCTCAAAAAGTCTTCGTCCCACAAATGAAACACCCTTAAGAGGCAATGGCTTTTGAACTATTTGGCATAAATGTTGCATGAACATTTTTTTTAATATATAGGTAGGATATTAATGACACATCACTATTGCGGTGGTGACAAATTTGCACAGTTCACTTTCATTCTTTTGCGTAGTTTCTTTTTCCAAGCTCAGTGTCTAGCACATAACTGATACGTAATAAATATTTATTTAGCGCTGCACTAATCCTCTAACCCCCACCTCTCTCTTTTCATCTAGTGGAGGCTTCAAACCTAACCTACCTTTTCATTTTGCATCGGCCTACAACACCCTAAAGAAAGTTAACAGGCAAATAACCCATGCTACATTCCCCAACTAATGCTTTCATTGCATTATTTTTAGCATGTCCAAACTGATCTCTTTCATATAAAGGGTTAAGATGTGGTTTCTTTCATTTTTTTAAATCCTTCCTCCCTTCCTACTTATTATCATTTAAAGACATTTAAAATCATACTTAAGAAGTCTTTCAGGGCAGTAACAAATTGCTGAGGAAATCACTTCCATCCATTAAACAAAACAAAAACTCCTAAACCTTCAATGGCATAATTAACTATCTCTGATTTTACTTCATTAAAATAATGCAGGATACATAATTACTGAAAGCCTAGAAAACAAATTGAGTTTTGGGTTTGGTTCTGTCCTATTCAAAACTTAAATGAATTGCAAAATGGATTATTCAACCTTTGATTAGAAGAGAAATTCAAATACCTTGCCTTATTATAGAATGAAAAATGGGCTTTAATAGGGTTTAGTCAGTTAATATTTTCAGCTTTGAATTTGTTCTTCATGATGCTTTTGATATCCCTTTTCCAAAACTTACTCAGGTACATTTTAACTTCCTGTTAGGAGCTTAACACATCTCACTGACTAATGGCAGTGGCTCTGAATGCTACTCAGTCACACTCCAAAATGTTATCCCTGACACAAGGGTTTGCATCTTTTATTTATGCATTATGAATATGGCTTTTATTTTTAGAAATTCAAAAGAATGTGTCATTGTGTCCTGTATATTATTCGCATTTGGAAAGGAAAATCTTTCCTATGCTACATCTTCACAAAGATTGATTCTTTTTACTGAAAATCTGTTGTTTTGCCAAAGATTTTTTCCCCCACAGGTCCATTAAATAGTCCATTAAATGGCAATAATTCATACGCATTTCAGCTAGGAATTAAATCTGCCAGATGGTTTATGGCACAGTTGACTTCAGCCATTTAGAATGTTATTCATAAACATTTGTCATCCTAAATCTTGTCATGAATCTCTTTCATGCAAGTCTTATTGTTTTCAAGGAATCTGTTATTTACATGGTCCTAATTCTATTCCAGATATTCCACCCTTCCATAATCTCACCATTAGCACTCCCTAAATATCTTTACGGGACAAAGTCAAATGTTATTATAAAAATAATACTACACAACCCTTAAGCTAATTTTGCTTCACATTTAGTAGAATAATTAACCATAGCTTAAAGAAAACAGAGATTAAAGTGGTCTGAACTTGATTTTCCTAAAGTATAATTCTAGACTTTGATAAAAAGAGAGGTGTATAACTAATATTAACCCCTTTAGGAGAAGATGTCATTAAGTCAAAGGCAATTCTTTACATGTGAAGCATCTAATGATAATATCCTTGGTACCAGTTAATTATAATCATAGAGCTTGATTTTGCACTGAGGTAGGTAAACAGGCAGAACCTTATTACCTAAATTCTGATTCTGTGCTGACATATACACTAAGTATTATAAATTAGGAGCCTGTGTTTTAGAGATGCTGATGGCATCCTTATTGGGAAATGATATTTGTTCAAGTAAGAAACAAGACACATTAATTTACAATGCAAGAGAGGTGGAGCCAAGATAGTGGAGTAAAGTCAGGTAATCACCTGAGCTCTCCCAAATTCCCATTGAAATAAGTTTAAAATAATGCCTCAGAATGAATTCTGGAGTGGCAGAACCAACAAAAGGACAGAGAGAGAAAGAGAGAAAGAGAGAGAGAGAGAGAGAGAGAGAGAGAGAGAGAATAGGATGTAGGATGTAGGGAAATATATAGTTAGTAATCATAACTGTGAAAAAAAATTATATCAAGTTTCTCTGATAAAGGCCTCATTTCTCAAATATATAGAGAACTGAGTCAAATTTATAAGACTACAAGTCATTCCTCAAGTGATAAATGGTCAAAGGGTATAAATAGGCAATTTTCAGAAGAAATCAAAGTTATCTATAATCAAATGAAAAAATGCTCTAGATCGTTGTCAATTGGATAAATGAAAATTAAAACAACTCTGAGGTGATTAGCTAACATGAAAGAAAATGAAATGATAAATGTTGGAAGGGATGTGGGAAAATTGAGGTGCTAAAGCATTATTGATGGAGTTGAGAACTGATCCAACCATTCTGGTGAGCAATGTGGAACTATACCCAAAGGGCTATAAAACTGTACATACTCTTTGACTCAGCAATACCATTACCAGATGTGTAGCCCAAATAAATAAAAACAAACACAAACACACACATGAAAAAGAAAATTACCTATATATAGCAGCTTTTTTATAGTAGCAAGAATCGGAAATTGAGGCTATATCCATCAACTGGGGAATGACTCAACAAGTTGTGATATATGACTGTATGGAATGCTACTGTGCTATACAAAATGATGAGCATGATGCTTTCAGAAAAACCTGGAAAGGTTTATATGGACTGATGCAAAATGAAGTGAGCAGATCGAGGAAATCACTGTACACAGTAATAGCAAAATAACTTAACCGTGAGTGACTTGGCTATTTTCAGCAACGATTCAAGACAATTTAGAAGGATTTATGATTAAAAAAAATGCTGTTCACATCCAGAGAAAGAGAATGATGGAGTCTAAATGAAGATTGAAGCATATTTTATTTTATTTTTAATTTTTTTATTGGCCAGAACACAAACACAGAATAGAGAAAAGAAACAAAAATATATCATAAATTTAAATATTGAAACTTAAATACAAAGTAAGAAAGGAAAAAAGCATGTCATGTGCATAGCAGAACATGAGAGGATTCAAAATATGTAACAATAAATTTTCATTTCAAGAAAGCCTGTATGATAAATAATATACCTTGTGTTGAGAATTGTTCACCTTTGCTTTCTTATGTTTTGTTCTATGCTGTGCACTTTTAAACTTTGTTCTTTTTTCCCTCCTCCTCCCACCCATCCAGAAGGTTTTATTTTCTTTTTTCTTGCCTGTGTTTTCTTTTACAACATGATTAATATGTAAATATGTTTTGTGTGACTGCACCTGTGTAACCTATACATGGGAGGGGCTAGGAGGAGAGAGAGAATTTGGAGTTTAGAATTTTTTTAAAAGTTTCAATTATTTTGATATGTAATTAGAAAAAAAATATTAATTTACAGTTTAAGCCAAAGTCTCATTGAACTTCAGCATAATCCTTCTCTTCTTAATTCCAGGTACATAGAAATGTCATGTTGTCAACATGATTTTTTTTTAACGTAATGTAACTTAAATCAACAAATGCTTATTAAGCACTTACAATGGGATAGATAGTACAGAAGACACTAAACAATGAAATAAAAAAAATGAAGCAACCTCTGTCCTTAAAGAGTTTACATTTAGATGGTGGGAAATAGCATGTACACAATTAAATAAACATTAAGTATATACAAAGTGATAAAGGGTAATTTCAATGTACAGAGAGTTCAAGTAATGAGAAGGATCAACAAAGATCTCCTGTAGAAGGTGTCTATCACTTTTACTCTGCTTTCATGGAAGTGAGATATTTCATGAGATGGATATTTATGATTTTGTAGTAGCAATTTAGATTTGAAGATCTTTCCCATTATTAGGCCATGTGACCTGTTTATGTCACAGGAAGCCTAAGACATATGTGGTAGGAGGAGTTTCCTGACAAAAAAAGGAAGTTACGTCACAGCAAATGCAGAGAGAGAGAGCAGTTATGGCTGCTAATGGCCACTGTCATGATAGTTAGAACTGAACAGGCTGACTTAGCTGTACTGTGAGTTTGTTTCTGGGAAGACCCCAGCAGGGGGTTGGAGAGATTTTGGGATGGAAAGGCTCCATATTGTGATATAGTGTTTTGGGTTCCTTGCTGTTATGACGAAGTGAGTTAACTAGCTGTGGGAGCTGAACATTTGCTTATGGGATATGGTTCTCTGGTGTCTGAATAAATGTTATACTCCTACTTTCTATGTGGAGAGTCTTGTACACTTGGCAATGCAGAACTACATAGGCACTTTGACAATGATTGTCTACATTGTTATTATTGCCTTACTGATACGGAGGTAGAGGGGAAGGAGAGTGCATTCCCAGATTAGGAATTTGCAAAGGCATAAAATGGAACTTCTAAGAGGCTAAGAGAACCACTCCTGTAAAACATTCACCAAAATAACTTATAAAATAAAATAGTCTATATTGACAAAGATTTTTGTAGGTGTATTTTTTTTTAATTTGGAGGAGATCAGGAGAGAAGTGGTAATTGTTTAAACTTGGAATTTAATTTTTGTGGTAAACTCAACACATGGATGTCAATCATTCTATTGACTTTGACAGCTGAAAAAGTTAAATGACTTGTCAACAGTCACACAGCCAAGGTGTGTCAGAGATGTTCCTGTCTCAAATGCTGGCCCTCTATCTACTCCCTTCTCCCCCCTCCTTTCCCCTTTCCTCCTCCTCCTTGTTCTTCCTTTAATATGTCCTCCTTTTCATTAAATAATATTTTCCCAATTGCATGTAAAAATTTTTTAATATATTTTTGGTTTTAATTTTGAGTTTCAAATTCTCTTCCTCCCTCCCTCCCTCTGTTCTTACCTCTCTGAGTTAGTAAGCAATTTGATATGGGTTATACATGAGCAATCATGAGAAATAAAGTTCCATATTAGTCATGCTGTGAAAGAAAAAACATAACAAAAAAAAATGAAAAAATAAGGTGGAAAATAGTATGATTTGATCTGTAATCAGACTCCATCAGTTTGCTTCTCTGGAGGTGAATAGCATTTTTCATTGTGAGTGCTTTGGAACTGTCTTGGATCATTGTATTGCTGAGAAAAGCTAAATCATTAACAGTTGATTATGATATTATATTGCTGTTACTGTGTACAATGTTCTCACTTTGCTCACTTCACTTTATTCATGTAATTCCTTCTAGGTTTTTCTGAAAGCATTCTGCTTATCTTTTCTTATAGAATAATAATATTCCATCACAATCATATACAACAACATTTTCAGCCATTCGCTAATTGATGGACATCCCCTAAATTTCCAATTTTTGCCACCACAAAAAAGCTGCTATAAATATTTTCTGTACAAATAGTCTTTTATTTTTCTTTCTTTTTTTCTGTCTTAAGGATACAGACTTAGGAGTGGCATTGCTGGATCAAAGGGTATGCATAGTTTTATAGCCCTTTTAAAAATATGACTATAGATTTGATTTCTTCTGAAAACTGCCTGTTCATATCAGTTGACTATTTTTTAATTTTTCAATGGAGGAATGACTTGCATTCTTATAAATTTTACTCTGTTCTCTACATATTTGAGAAATAATGCCTTTATCAGAGCCACTTCCTGTAAAAAAATTCCCTAGATTTCTGCTTTCCTTCTAATCTTGGCTGGATTGCTTTTGTTTGTAAAAAAAACTTTTCAATTTAATATAATCAAAATAATGTAGTAATGTTCTTTACCCCTTGTTTGGTCATATATTCTATCCTTATCCATAGATCTGACAGGTTAACTATTCCATGCTCCCCTAATTTGCTCATGGTATCACCTTTTATTTCTAAATCATGTACACATTTTGACCTTATCTTAGTAAATAGTGTAAGATGCTAGTCAATAACTGGTTTCTGCCAGTTTTCTTCCAGTTTTCCCTGATTTTTTTTCAAACAGTGAATTCTTATACCAAAAGTTCTGATTTTGTTTTGTTTTTCTTTTTAGTTTATCAAACATTAGATTCATATGGTAATTCACTACTGTCTACAATATAATTCATCTATTCCACTGATGCATGACTCTATTTCTTAGCCAATACAAGATTGTTTTGAAAATTACCACTTTCAAATACACTTCAATATCTGGTACAGCTAGACAACCTTCCTCCACATTTTTATTAATTCCCTTTATGTTTTTTATCTTTGTTCTTCCAGATGAAGATTTTATTACTTTTTCTAACTTTAAAAAATAATTTTTTGGTAATTTGATTGGTATGGAACTAAGCAAATTAATTTAGGTAAAACTGTAATTTTATACCCAAGCTTACACTTAATATTTTTCCAATTGTTTAGATCTGACTTTATTTGTGTGAAGTGTGCTTTGTAATTGTTCCTGGGTTTGTCTCAAGTATTTTACATTGTCTATTATTATTTTAAATGGAATTTATCTATCTCTTGCTGCTGGACTGTGTTGGTAATATATAGAAATACTGACTTTTTTTTATCTAGGTTTATTTTGTATCATGCAACTTTGCTACAGCTGTTAACTATTTCAACTAGTTTTTGGTGGATTGTTTTGCTGGTTAGGTTGTAATGTTACCTGCTTTGACTTCCAGAATATCATATTTCAAGACACAAGTTTTTTAATGTAGAAGCTGCTAAATCTTGTATTATCCTGACTGTGGCTTCAGAATATTTGAATCATTTCCTTCTGGCTGCTTTCAATATTTTCTTGTTAAGCTGGGAGCACTGGAATTTGATCATAATATTCCTAGGAGTTCTTATTTTGTGATCTCCTTCTGGAGATGATTCGTGAGTTCTTTCAATTTCTATTTTACTCTCTCATTCTAGAATATCAGGGCAGTTTGATAATTCTTGAAATATGGTGTCTAGGTTCTTTTTTCATCATGGCTTTCAGGTAGTCCAATAATTCTTAAATTGTCTCCCGGATCTATTTTCCAGGTCAGTTGTTTTGCCAATGAGGTATTTTACATTCTCTTTTGTTTTTTCTTTCTTTTGATTTTGTTTCATTATTTCTTGATGTCTCATGAAGTGATCGGCTTCCACTTGCCCAATTCTAATTTTTAAGGAATTATATTGTTTAGTGAGGTTTTGTAACTTCTTTTCCATTTAGTCAATTCTGCTTTTTAAGGAGTTCTCCCTTCAGTGAGTTTTTGTATATAATTTTGATTTGGTCAGTTCTGCTTTTTAAGGCATTGTTCTCCTCATTGGCTTTTGGTGATTCCTTTACCATTTAGCCTATTCTATTTTTTTTCATGGTGTTATTTTCTTCAGTATTTTTTTCTGCCTCCTTTACCAAGCTGTTGACTGTTTTTTTTTCATAATTGTCTTGCATCACTCTCATTTCTTTTCCCATTTTTTCTCTGACTTCTCTTATTCTATTTTTTAAAATCCTTTTTGAGCTCTTTCAGGAGTTTGGGTTTTTTTTTGTTTGTTTGGGGTTTGTTTTGTTTTTTTGTCTGACATCAAGTCACATTTTTGTTTTCTTTTGAGGCTTCCCATGTAGCTATTTTGACATTGTTGTCCTCTTCTGAGTTTGTGTTTTGACCTTCCCTGTCACTGTATTTTATATTGTTAGGTTCTTTTCCTTAGTTGCTCATTTTTCTAGCCTTTTCCTTGATGTTTAATTTTATGCTATTATTCTTCTTTGTTCCTGGGGTGGATAAGCCTCTGTCCCAAGCTTTATGTTTTTCATGCTGCTGTTTTCAGAGCTAATTCTGGGGACCTGTAAGTTTCTAGCCTGGAACTATAACTAGGATCCCCACTCTCCTGTGGCCACGTGCTCTTGTGTGCTAGTGCCCCTTCTCACCATGGGACTGTGCCCCAGGTCTGTGAACATGATCCCCACTTGGGAAATGCAAGAGAATCTACACTCAGTGACAGCAAAGTGTCTCAGGTAATCTCCTTCTGACTAGTTATCTTGCCCACTTACTTCCTGTGTGTTGAGAGCTATGGGAGTTGCTGCTGCTAATTCAGTTGCACCTAAGGTCTTCAAAGGCTTCCACAGTACTTCTTATGATATATTCAACTTTTTTCTGGATCCATATTGAAATACCTCTTTGTTTTGTAAAATGCAACCTAGGAAAACTATTTTCTTTTATTGTGAGGGGGCCTACGGAACAAGCAAAATGGATCAAAAATGTGATTTCATCAGTGTAGGTAAATCCCAAGATGAAAACTCCTTAAATCAATGCATATCAGCAACTAATCTGTAAAAGCACCTTAGAGTATTCTCAGGAGCACTGTGTTTGTATAACTTGTTGGTAATCACATACGTAAGATATATCAGAGGAAGTCCTTGAATCAAGATCTTCCTAGACCCAAGGTCTGCCTTTTATTCACTATAAAATACTATCTTTCACATACTTTTTTGAGGAATATCAACTACTGATTCTCTCCGTGTTTCTTCTAAATGTGAATCTAATCATAGCACAGTTTGAATGTAGAAGACTAAATGCAATAACTTAGAGCTTTAATTTTTATAGGATTCACCTATTAAATAAAGTTAAATTTAAAAGGATTCATTCTATTTTGGGCTCAAAAGATCTGCTCTTGTTGCTCCTAAAACTTTCCCAGAAGAGAAAGTCATGTTCCAAATGATAAAGCAATCAACCCACCAAACTTGGGAGACAAATCCTTGTAAAGGAAGGGAAGGAACAAGGCAGAAAGCATGATGGAACTATATTTTATGACAGTTCAGAAATCCTGCTTTCAAATGCTTCTGTAATCCTTTGAAGTAATTTTAATGCCATGCTATGTAGCTATTTTTTTCTGAAGTCATATATTATTGGGGGATTGGGAGGGGGAAGAATGAAGGGTAGGTTTGTAAACTCCCTGTATCTATTTTTTTTTTGGGGGGGAAGAGGGGCAGGTTGTATGGTGGTCTACGCCTTGAGATCAGAGCCCTGTACCTTTATCAGATAATCTAAGAATATCACTTTTCAAATCTTCTCATTATGTAGTTCTTTATGCCACCTCCCTCTCCTCTTTGTCTGCATAAATGCCACCTCATTCCCCTCTCCACTCCCCCCAATACAAACACAGTAACCCTTCTACTGAGATTGTTTTATTCTCCTTTTTGGAAAACTATCAATGGTCATTGTAACTAACAACTTATAAAATAGTAATGAAAGATTCCAAACAGAATGTCAATAAATTGTTCACTTTTATAATGACTTAGCTTTTCATAGAAATAAATATGAAAATAACTGAGATAAATCCCACCCCTTTCCCTAATATTGTGGTAATAAAATAATTGTGTTAGCAAATCTTGACATTTTATTTAATTGGGAAGGTCTGGAATTAGTTTAACATGGTATTAAACCCAGTAATCTGATCAACATCACTGTGGTTTATTAAAATGAAATAATAATCCATTAATACACATACATTGATTTAAAACTTTTGCTATTCCAAGTGAGTTTCAGTGTAACCATATCAGGGATTTTTTACTCACATACCAGAACCACTGATGACAAAAACTATCACAGACTTTGAGATCAGGAAAGGAGCTCAACATTCATCTATTGTAACCCATATCTTAAGGGGGATGATGATGATGATGATGATGACAATGATGATGACAGCATTTATCTGTATTATGCCTACTGCATGGCAGGCCCAATACTAAACACTTTACAAACTCTTATTTAATTTTCACAACAATCATGGGAGATGCTATATTCTAATTTTACAGATGAGGAAATTAATACAAACAGAAGTTAAGTAATTTGCCTGAGCCATGTAGCTAATAACTAAGGTCATATTTGAATTCAAGTCTTCCAGACTCTAAGCCCACTGCACCAACTAGATGCCCCCCTTGTAGAATCACCACTATACCATATCTGACAATTCATCATTTGGCTTGTGCTTGAAGACCTCAGATAAGGGGGAAGATACCACTTTCCATTTTACTCTTTGATAACTTTAATTGTTAATGTGTTTTCCCCAACATTAGTCTAAATTTGCTCCTTTACAAGTTCTACCCTTTACTTCTGGTCCTGCTCTCTAGAAGAGTACAGAACAAAATTCCCATTAAATCCTTAAACCCACCTACTATGTTCTGCATAAATCTTTACTTCTCCTAATAAGCTAAACATTCTCAATTCCTTCAAATAATTCTCATATCAATTAATCTATAAATATATTAAGTACTATATGCAGGGTACTTTAGTAAGCTCTGGGAATATGAAAAAGAGGCAAAAGACAATCTCTGTCCTCAAGGGATTTACAATCTAATGGAGGAAAACAAAATGCAAGCAAATATATACAAAACAAAAGAGCTCTCTCTCTGGCTCCCTCTCTCTCTCTCCATATATATACTCACATATATACATACATACATGCATATATATACATACATACATACACATGCATATATACATACACATATATGTTACTTCATATATCTATATGTATGTATATATATCTACATATATCTGCACACACATATGTGTATGTATATATGTATATCTACACACACATATATACATATATATATATATATATATATACATATGAAATAATTGACAGATGGAGGGGCACTAGAATTAAGAGTGGTTGGGGAAGGCTTCCTATAATAGATGGGATTTAAGTTGAGGCTTGAGGGAGAGCACTCTAGGAATGGGGGAATAACCAGAGAAAATGCCTAGAATTCTCATATGATAACATAAACAAGTTTCTTCACTATCCTAGTTGTTCTAATCCAGACCCTTTCTAACTTATTGATATCCTTTTTTTAGTTGTCATGTCTCAAACAAACAACAATACTTGAGGTGTAGTCAGTTCAGGGTAAAGTACAGAGGAAATGTCATTCTTAGTAGTTATAACTCTCTAATGTAGCCCAAGATATGAATTAATTTTTGTGCCTGCCTTTGCTTTATCTTGTCTATTCCTTCCTTCCTTCTTTCCTTCTTTCTTTCATTCTCTTTCTTTTTCTTCCTTTGTTTCCTCATCTGTTCATTCATTTTATTCATCTGCCTATCTTTCTATCTATCTATCTATCTATCTATCTATCTATCTATTTATCTATCTATCTATTTTTGGTCTCCATTCTACCCTCCCTTTCTGAAACTGAATAAATGTTAAGTTCCAAATTGTTGCAGAAGTGTAGTTTCATGTCCTGTTCTTGATGATGCCATGGTTTGGCTTAGCTCTTTGAGGTCATCGTGACCATTTTTAATGACCCAGCTGTGCTCACTTTTCTATAGTTATAAAAGAGAACACTTTTCTTTCCTAATCCCTTCCCTTCCCTCTGCTTGCCTCAGTTTTCTAATCTGTAAAAGGGAATAATAATAACATCTACCTCCCAGGATTATTTTGAAGATTAAATGAGATATTTGTAAAACACTTAGCACAGCACCAGGCACAGAGTAATTGCTATAGGTTAATGACTAGTAGTAGTAGTAGTAGAGGTAGTAGTAGTAGTGATTATTCCATTATAAAAACATTGATTAGAGAATCAGCTGAGAAACAAAATGTTCCATCTATTCATTAGAATCACATCTAACTTTTAAGAACCTATAATACAATTTGATGTCTGTCAAGAATGCACCCTTTTGTAAAAACAGTTTTAATACTTTTTTCTTTTTTTATTTGATACCTTGATTTCTCCTAAAAGAAAGTAAAAAAGAGTGCAACGGTAATCACCAAAAAAAAAACCCAAACCATTATTTAGTCCATTATATTGTGAGATCCTCAAGGGCATGGACTTTTTTCCCCCTCTTTTTGTATCCCTAGCATTTAGCAGAGTATTGGGCACATCGGATATCCTTAATAAATGCTTATTGGTTGATAGATTGATTTGAGCTCTGTCTTGGATAGTGCAATTACTACATAATTAAATTCTTGTAATCTGCCCCTGTTTTCGATATGATATTTGCTAGAGGTTTCAGTGGGTCACTACCAGCCATCACTAATAACTAACATTGATATAAAACTTTAAAGTTTCAAAGAGCTTTAGAAGGGTCATGTCTTTTGAGTCTCACAATAACCTAAAGAGGTAGGTGCTGCTATTAATTTGTGGATGAGAGAACTGAGGCAGACAGAGGTTAAGTGATTTGCCCAAGGTGAAGGAAGACTGATGTGGTAAATGGATGACCAAACTTTGTAAGCCTTATCTTTATTTTTTTCTGGAAATGACTTCCATGAGATTTCTAGAGAAAAATATACAAATAAATACTCTGAAATGGCAGGATTTTGTATTTTGCTATGTAGGAAATTGAGCCATTATGTTAGTTTTGAAGATATCACAGAAAACAATTTTTCTAGGGTAATGCATTCCAAATGAACCAATGAGTGTGTGTGTGTGTGTGTGTGTCTGCCTGTCTGCCTGTATGTTCCTGATCTCATATGGCACCTAAGAGGCACAGTGAATACAGTACTGAACATGAGGTCAGGAAACACAAGTTCAAATCTGCCCTCAGAACATTGTACCCGTGTGACTCTGAGTAAGTCACTTAACCTCTGTCTCACTTTTCTCATACGCAAAATGAGGATACTAATATCACCTAATTTCCAGACTTGTAGTAAGGATAAAGTGAGATAAAATTTATAAAGCACTCTGCAAACTTTTAAGTGTTATATAAATGCCAATTATTATAAAAAATGATAGCTATTCTAAGTACTGAGTGAATGCTTTTAAAATTGGAATGGCTTGTTATAGGAATCTATGTAATATATACAAAATATGCAACCTGCTAATGTGTTCTTGTTCTTGTTAGTTATTTTTCTCCCCCTCCTCCTTGAATGGACTCTTGGAACACAAGCAGCATTGTTTTTAAATGCTAAAATGGAATTGGACATAAAAATTCCCCCAAATCATAAGCCAACTTCATAATAATTTTCCAGAAGGGATCACTGTTAAAGTCAATTAATTAAAAATACTGTAGTTCAATATATTCCATTTAATTTGGTGGCTGAATTGTTATGAAAAAGCAAATCCACTGAGCCACGCATAGCATTGACTCACTAAATGAGAAAAGAGATAAAATAGAAATTTGAACTGATTCTGTATGGTTAGTAACAGAAATAATGTCCACTCTATCTTTAGATATATATTAATCAATAATTTAATTTGGAACAAATAAGAATCAATAATTTTAAATGAGATGTTTTCTCTCTGAAATGATTTATTATATGTATAATATTTGAACCCAGACATACACCTGATATTTCAGAAATGTATTGATACAGACAACAGCTTGTCTCTACAATGTACAGAAGTTTTCAAGATACTGATATGCCAAATGGTATATTAAATCTAGAAAAATGTTACAAGATTTTAAATTTCAGGCAATTATGTTCAATTTAGAGGTTTTAAAAAGCAAATAAGTAGAGGTCATAAAAATACAAATTAAAGTACTTCTATATGTAAGAAATTACCCTTGCTTCTTAAATGAGATGAAGCAATATGGAAAGAAGAGAAAAACATTAAAGTTTTACATGAATGTCTAGATATTAAGGAAAAACAAAATTACACAATTCCCTGGATGGTTCATACCTTAGATATGGAAATGAGAAAACTCATTTGTAGTACAAACAAATCGATATAATGTTATACTACTTCAAAGGATATGTTTTTTTTTACTTTTTATGTGATAAATGTCTTGATTGTATAATAGAAAGGGGGGTACTTGCTCCTTTCATTTTCTTAAGAGTAGTCTGACATTACCGCCGTCATTTCCTTCTTGAATTCTCAGAGAGTGATTTAATATATTAGTAAAGAAGAGGATGGGTAAGTCAGTGTTCAAATCTCTTTATGAGACTCTCCATTCCCAAGGGTTATTTTCAAAATCAGATTTTTGAGAAGCAACAGGGTGTAGTGGATAAAGAACCAAGTTCAGCAAAAGGAATTTCAAGATTGAAGTCCTATCTCTAAAATACTTTCCAGGCCACAAGGGTCAAGTAACTTATTTTCTCAGTAGCACAGGTGCATCTCTAAGATTTTAAGTTTTAGAGAAGTTGGTGATTATCATTGCTAAAAGAAATTTTCTCATTAAAAGTTTCATATATAGAAAAATCACAGATATAGAAAAAAGCAATTAAAGGTAAAATTTCAACTAACCATTTCATTTCAATTTTTCACAGAAGTGCAAAATAGAGACAAATAAGTGGCCTTTGGTCACTCTCCACAAAATATGTAACTTCCATTAGTGGCCCTGTAGTCTTATTACCCCTTTAAGTATTCCCAAAATGTACAAATCATTAAAAAGGAAATTTTTATCTGTAAGGTCAAAATACCCAAATATGTGCTTTAGTAAGAAACCTATTCTATATACCATTCTATATTAAAAGTCTCTGTTAAGCTAGGATTTAAAAGTTTACCAAGATAAAAAGAATAATGTCTTAGAAAAAAGTTTTTCCAAAGAAAGGAAGAAAAATAAATCTTGCTGGATAAGACCCTAATTTTGACATAATTAAATATTAAGAAGTATATACCAGAGTACTCAATACAATGAAACTAGAAAATAAATACAGTACCCCAACTCATATATGCTTTGGTCACTTTGGCAATCTAATCCTGATGGGTGGCTAAGTGCCATAGCATAGAGGGGTAGAGGAGGGGTATTGGAAAGGAGAAACCTAGAAGCTAGTATCTTGGAAGGATTTTTTTTTTCTTTTTGAACATAGAAGGGAAAACAAATCCCCAATGATGAAGAGAATAATTTTTCTTTTTCTTTCTTTTTTTTAGGCCTCAACCTTGGAAGATGTTATTTGGCAAGCTACAGGAAAATGTCCCAGGGTTATTATCTGAGAAAACTAATGAAAGGGGGTAGACAGGTTGAACTGGAAGCAGAATGGGGCCTCTGGTACCCATAGCAAAACTATTTAAAAGTTTCTGCTAGAAATCCCGTTTGAAGATTTCTTTGTAGTTTAGGGTTGAGAAGTGGGCCTCACACATGAAGTCTATACATCAAGCAGAATAGTATCCTTCCCCCACTCCCCAAAGTAACCAAACTATATTAAGACGGCAAATACTAGGAAATTTACTGAGCAAGGACTGTATATTCTCCCTCGTCTATCCAGAGTTAATAATATACCAAAAAAATTTCACTGGCAACTGGTCAAAATTTGTACCAACCATAAATATTGTACATGCTCTAAGAACCATTTCCTCATTCAGTAGTCCCACCACCATTATTTACAAAATAAGCAAAATTGTAAATCAAACAAGAGTATATTTCTAGTTACGTAAACCAATTAAATTTATTTACTATCTAATGTTTTCATCTCTTTACTATTCAACTAAATTTAAATTGATTTAATTTTACTCTCTTCCATTTCATCATCTTTATCTTGTATCCATGTTAATCTTGGTACTAGTGCAGTTTTGTGATACCTATATGTTTAACTGTCATCTTATTAAATGTGCATCAGTTCAGCATAATAAAGCAAAAATACTGTCTGTGATTAGGAAATGAAGCAGTGAAGAGAACTCCGGAGTTGTAGACAGAAAGACTTGAGTTCACATCATGACTTAGAAACTTAATATATCTGTGCACCTAGGGAAGTTAATTAATCTCTCTGAATCTGTCTCTTTTTCTGTAAAATGGGAATAAGGATAGCAGCACCTGCTTCACTATATTTTCATGATAATTAAATGAAATAATGTATATAGTTTTTCAAAAACATTAAACATTAAATAATAGTAAATAATAATTAAATGGCTATTAGATGTGATTAATATAGTATGAACTCATTTAAATGTTGTATTTTAAGCTTTTGCATCCTATAGTGATGTATTATACATTTTCTACCACTTCAACATGTCTAATAAAACTGAGCTCAATATATTTTCCTCCAAATCCTCCCGCATTCTGAACTTCTCTATTGCTTTGATTTATATGCAATCTTGGTCACCATATTAAAAAATAAAGACGTGAAAAAGTTGCAGTGGCTTCAGAAAAAGAATGACAGATCATTGAAGAGAAATAGATCCTTTAAAGTACATTAGATTTGTCGAATATAACAAATAACTAACTTACCTCTGGACAGTGCCGGTAAAATGGACAGGGTTCAAGAGAAGAATCAAAATGCCAAGAATAAATTCACAAATAAGAAACAAATAAGCAGCTGAGTCTTGGTGATTTCTTTACAGAAATAGAGGAATTTATGAGAGGGTTTTGAGACCAGTTTTGCCACCAGAAGCTACAGAGAAACTGTTCTTTTTTTCACAAAGTACAATATACTTAAACTTTAATTTGTGATAATTAATGACTGCAAAACACTCAAGTTTTTGTTTTAGAATGACATTGTTAAAAGGCACATCTCATTTTAAGGAATGCATAGTGTACCATTCTAAAATATCCTAATTTCCTTACAAAGTGCTCTAAGCAGTCACTGACAGATAACAGTATAGCAAAATATATTTACAGTTTAGAGTTTAAAATTTTAAATCTGACTAAAAATAAACTTTAAAAAACTACAGAGAAAATTAGTCCTTTCTTCAGCTTAATTGTGTGAACATACCCTGCCCTCTAATTTTTTTTAGTGATTTACTTCAATTAAAAAAAAAAGATTTCTGTACAATGCTAAAAGCCTTTTCAGACTTGGCTCTCTGGGTGTATGTGAGAACCAGAAAGGGTAAGCAGACTGTTCCTCAAAAGTATTTCATGTGTCATGTTATAAAACAGTTTCAATGAAACCCAGAGCCCTGCGCTAAGTTCCTCCTCTGTCCCCTGCCTATGATGGTAACTGGCATCATAAAATAACTTCAGAAAGTGTGTTTCTCTCTCCAGTGAGAAAGTATTTGGAATTCTGAGGAATAAACCCAACATGCCCTTGTTGGCCCTCCTCTTTGTATGGTATCATGAACTTTATATAATTATCACTTGGTTAGTGTCACAGGGTATGAATGGAAATACCAGTGGTCTTGGGTTACACTGTTCTGAAGAGGACGAATCACAAGTGACAGCGGAGAACCGTAAGGTCCTTCAAACACTCATAGATATCTTTAGCTCAGGCCTTTGTTACTCCATGTGCTTTCATTTTTCCCTATAGGATTAAACATGAATTCTCTTTCAGAGGGGAGCTTGCTTATTGCAGTTACATGATTAATCCTGTCTAGATTAGTCAACAGCTTGCTATTGGTTCGGCATGATGATCCTACACGGCTGAGCCAGGATCACAAGATATCCATATGTACATATAGATAGATACATAGTCTGTATCCTAATTGAGGGAAAACATATCAAGAGTCACAGACAAGGAAAAAGGCTCTAGGCAAGTAGAAACTTAGTTGGCAAAGTGACTTTCTTATAGCAACACTAAGATAACTCAAAACAGGCCCTCTCAGGAGAAACTGATCAAGGTAGAGTAGGTAAAGAAATGATAGAAAATATGTAATACATTACTATACGTTGCAAAAACTTAAAACACTTGTCATATAACTTGGAAGACATAACCTATTGATCCATTAAAATTAACATTTTAAATAGGTAATGGCATATCAAATATTATCTCTAGGCTATATGGAAGGAAAAGCTTATAAAATATAGAGTCCTAGCAGAAGAAATCAAAACCATGTGGGAACAGGATGAGACAAATATCATCCTGGATTCTATGGCTAAATCTTGGTACAAGGCAGAGGTATTAAACATCAGCCCACAAAAATCCTAAATGCAGCCTGAATCAAATTCAAATATAATTTGGAAATGTTTCATATGTTTAGTTTTTAGGAAGTTTTTCAGTCATATCTGACTCTTCATGACTGCTTTTGGGGTTTTCTTGAAAAAGACATTGAAGCGGTTTGCTGTTTCCTTCTCTAGCCCATTTTATATATGAGGAAACTGAGGCAAACAGCATAAGTGATTTTCCCAGGGTCACACACCTAGTCAGTGTCCAAGATCAAATTCAAACTCAGATGTTTCTGACTCTTGGCATTGTACTCTCTCCACTGTGCCACCTTGATGCCCAAATATTTCATAAGATTAGTAAAAATATGATTTCACAGTGTTAATTTGTAGTTTTCTAAGTAAATATGTGACCCTAGGGGATCCTTTTCTATCTGAGTTTGACACCACTGGTCTAATGTTCTAATAGACTCTACTAGAGTGTTAATTAGAGTTATTTGGAAAATGCTTTCACTGATAACTATAGAAGATAAGCTTACATTCCAATATTTTTATTTACTTTTTAAAAGTAGTCATTTTCTCCAGTTGTGAAATAGTTGGCAGAACATTCAACCCAAAGGAATAATAGATTAGTAACAAGTAACAGGAACATTTCTCAGCACTTGCTCACACAGTTAAGAGTCACAGCCAGGATTTAAAGTCAGGTCTTCTTGGTGTCAAGCATAGAACTCTCCACTTTATGCCACACTGCCCTTCAATCTTTGGTGATCTCTATAATTTTATATCAGTTACAAAATATATGCAAAGACATAAGCCAACCTTGGTAGATTAGAAATGCCAATACAACTCACAGCAAAATGCAATTAGCTAAATAGTTTATTAATATAATTATTGCTATGGGCACTAATTAACATGAAAATTAATTTAATAACCTAGTATAAGGAAACTTCTAATTATACAAATTATCACTAGTACAGGAAACAATTGCCTTAGGATATTGCTTCTTGAAGATTATGTTAATAAACTACATTAAAAATTCCCTGTTTATTATATCTACCTGATTATTTTACTGGAATACAGATTACATAGAATGATGCCAAACTTTGAAGAAATCTTACTAATCTCCTATTCCAATTCTTTAAGTTTTTTAGCTGAAGAAATTAAGGTCCAGAATTGCCACAGATCACACAAGTACTTGATGCCAGAGTCGGGGCTATAACGCAAGTCTCCTGATTCTCAGTACAGTATTTTGTTTATGCCAATATTCCTCCTGGTCAGTAATATCAAACTGTGGCTTTACTATGATAGACACACATGACACAAGATATTTACTTAAATTTTGTGTTCTTGAATAAATTTTTTCTGGCAATTACATTTATTTTTTTGTGAATTCTTTATTTTTTCTTTTTTTGTTTTTTTTTCTAGTATTTTAATTTTAATTTATTTATTTAACATATTTAGTTTTCAGCATTGATTTTCACAAGAGTTTGAATTACAAATTTTCTCCCCATTTCTACCCTCCCACCCACTCCAAGATGGCGTATATTCTGGTTGCCCTGTTCCCCAGTCAGCCCTCCCCTCTGTCACCCCACTCCCCTCCCATCCCCTTTTCCCTTCCTTTCATGTAGGGCAAGATAAATTTCTATGCCCCATTGCCTGTGTATCTTATTTTCTAGTTGCATGCAAAAACTTTTTTTTGTTGTTTTTGAACATCTGTTTTTAAAACTTTGAGTTCCAAATTCTCTCCCCTCTTCCCTTCCCACCCACCCTCCCTAAGAAGTCAAGCAATTCAACATAGGCCACATGTGTATCATTATGTATAACTCTTCCACAATACTCATGTTGTGAAAGACTAACTATATTTTGCTCCTTCCCAACCCATCCCCCTTTATTGAATTTTCTCCCTTGATCCTGTCCCCTTTCGAAAGTGTTTGTTTTTGACTACCTCCACGCCCATCAGCCCTCCGCTCGATCATCCCCCCCTTTTTTTATCTTCTTCCCTCTTCTTTCCTGTGGGGTAAGATTCCCAATTGGATATGTATGGTATTCCCTCCTTAGGCCAAATCTGATGAGAACAAGGTTCACTCATTCCCCCCTCACCTGCCCTCTCCCCTCCTCCCACAGAACTGCTTCCTCTTATCACCTTTATGCGAGATAATCCACCCCATTCTATTTCTTCCTATCTCCCTCTCTCAGTATGTTCCTCTCTCATCCCTTAATTTGATTTTATTTCTTTTAGATATCTTCCCTTCATCTTCAACTCACCCTGTGTCTGCTCTCTCTCTCTCTCTCTCTTTCTCTCTCTCTCTCTCTCTCTCTCTCTCTCTCTCTCTATATATATATATATATATATATATATAAACATAGATATATACATACATACACATTCACTTATATATATATATATATATATATATATACATATATATATATATATATATATACATAAACAGATATATATGCATATTCCCTTCAGCTACCCTAATACTGAGGTCTCATGAATCATACATGTCATCTTTCCATGTAGGAATGTAAACAAAACAGTTCGCCTTTAGTAAGTCCCTTGCAATTTCTTTTTCTTGTTCTTTTTCTTGATTACCTTTTCATGTTTCTCTTGATTCTTGTGTTTGAAAGTCAAATTTTCTATTCAGTTCTGGTATTTTCACTGAGAAAGCTTGAAAGTCCTCTATTTTATTGAAAATCCATATTTTGCCTTGGAGCATGATACTCAGTTTTGCTGGGTAGGTGATTCGAGGTTTTAATCCTAGCTCCATTGACCTCCGGAATATCGTATTCCAAGCCCTTCGATCTCTTAATGGAGAAGCTGCCAGATCTTGGGTTATTCTGATTGGGTTTCCACAATACTCAAATTGTTTCTTTCCGGCTGCTTGCAGTATTTTCTCCTTGATCTGGGAGCTCTGGAATTTGGTGACAATATTCCTAGGAGATTTCTTTTTGGGATCTTTTTTCAGGAGGCAATAGGTGGATTCTTTCAATTTTTATTTTGCCCTGTGGCTCTAGAATATCAGCGCAGTTCTCCTTGATAATTTCTTGAAAGATAATATCTAGGCTCTTTTTTTGATCATGGCTTTCAGGTAGTCCAACAATTTTTAAATTCTCTCTCCTGGATCTATTTTCCAGGTCAGTGGTTTTTCCAATGAGATATTTCACATTGTCTTCCATTTTTTCATTCCTTTGGTTCTGTTTTATAATTTCTTGACTTCTCATCAAGTCATTAGCTTCCACTTGCTCCAATCTAATTTTTAAAGTAGTATTTCCTTCAGTGGTCTTTTGGACCTCCTTTTCCATTTGGCTAATTCTCCCTTTCAAGTCATTCTTCTCATTGCCTTTTTGGAGCTCTTTTGCCATTTGAGTTAGTCTATTTTTAAGGTGTTGTTTTCTTCAGCGTATTTTTCAGTATATTTTGGGTCTCCTTTAGCAAGTCATTGACTTGTTTTTCATGGTTCTCTTGCATCCTTCTCATTTCTCTTCCCAATTTTTCCTCTACTTCTCTAACTTGCTTTTCCAAATCCTTTTTGAGCTCTTCCATGGCCTGGGACCAGTTCATGTTTTTCTTGGAGGTTTCTGTTGTAGGCTCTTTGACTTTGTTAATTTCGTCTGTCTGTATGTTTTGGTCTTCGCTGTCACCAAAGAAAGAATCCAAAGTCTGAGACTATATCTGGGGGCGTTTTCACTGCCTGGCCATATTCCCAACCAACTAACTTGGCTCTTGAGTTTTTCAGTGGGGCATGACTGCTTGTAGACTAGAGAGTTCTATGTTCCACGTTTGGGGGGGAGGTGCTGGCTCTGTCACACCAGCACTCCTTCTTTCCCAAGAACCCCCAATCCGGACTGGGCTTAGATCTTCAGCAGGCTGTGCGCTCCTGCTCTGAACCCCCACTTAATTCCTCCCACCAGGTGGGCCTGGGGCCGGAAGCAACAACAGCTGTAGCTAACCCACCTCCGCTGCCCCTGGGGCTGGTAGCGGAACTGTGAACTCCTTCCACTCCCGCAGCTTTTCCCACTAACCTTCTCCGCAGTCTTTGGTGTTTGTGGGTTGAGAAGTCTGGTAACTGCCTCAGCTCACTGATTCAGGGCACTAGGGCCCCCTCTGCCCGGCTCCTGGTCTGGTTGGTCCACGCAGCTCAGGCTGGGCTCTGCTCCACTCCATTCCCAGCTCCCAGCTCCCAGCTCCCAGCTCCGTGTGGGATAGACCTCACCTAGAGACCATCCAGGCTGTCCTGGGCTGGAGTCCTGCTTCCCTTTGCTGTTTTGTGGGTTCTGCCATTCTAGAATTGGTTCAGCACCATTTTTTTATAGGTTTTTGGAGAGACTCGGCAGGGAGCTCATGCTGGTCCCTGCTTTCCAGCCGCCATCTTGGCTCTGCCTCCTGACAATTACATTTAAAAAATTATCAAGAATTTCATAAACGTGGGTGAAAATATATCCATTGAAATATAAACCATACTTCCGTCCCACCTTTAAATCTGACTTATCTAAAGCCATAATGCAATCTGTACTTACTTTGCTCAAAGAGCTCTGAATTCACATGGGCAAGTTCTTTCTCCACTGACACAAATTAAAATCCTTCAGAACTTTGAAAAACATCACAAGTTGATATAGTCAAAACATTCAACACCTTGTGGGTGATCTGGTCATAACCCTCTCTGATTTTAGTGAGAGAGCTCTTCTTACCACAAACATACTAACACAGCCTACATTTCAATGGGACCTAGCACAGGCTAAATATTATTGACCTAGCCTTCAAGGAGAAATTATTATTCCCTTGACTTAAGCAGGCAGAAGAATAGGACTTATTGGAACTCTTTAACTTCTGACTTCAAGTGTAGTATATAATTGATATTATTTGGTCACTGAATACAATGGTATATCTAATGTGTGATATATCTAAAGTTGCCAAAGTGGTCATACTAAGGCATAGGTTTGACCATGTTATCATCCACCACCATCCACACACTCAGAAATCTCCAGTAGCTCTCTATTATATTTAGAATCTAACATCTAATATTCAATATTATCTAACAATCTAATATTAGAATCTAACAAGTTCCTTAGGCATTCAAAACTCATCACAATTAGGCTCCTTCCTACATTTCCAGTTTTCTAATACTTTATCACCACCCACATATCCTACATACTACAATGCAGTTATACCAGTCTATTTTCTGTTCATCAAACACATATTCCATTTCTATTTGTTCCTGTTCACTAGGCAACTAGGGAGCTCAGTGGGTAGGTGCTAGACCTGGAGTCAGCAATACCTGAGTTCAAATTCTGCCTCACAGACCTGGACAAATCATTTATCTTCTGTCTGCCTCAGTCTCCTTAACTGTAAAATTGGGATAAAAATAGTACCTAACTCCTAGGGCTGCTAAGAATCAAATGAAATGTCTGGCACAAAGTAGGCACCAATAAATGCTTCTTTTTTTCTTTTCTTCCTTTCTGTTCCTAAAATGCTTGCAGTCTTCACCTCTACTATTTAGAAACCCTGGATTCCTTTAAAACTCAGTTCAAAAGTCACCTTCAGTGGGCCTTTCATATTTCTTTAACTTCTAAAGCTGAAGGAGGTTTCCTCTAAGGTTTTCTGGGATCTATAATGTGTGTATCTTGTACATAACTATATACATGTTGTCTCCCACATAAAAATGCATTAGAATTTATGATTCTTGAGGGCAGGGACTTTTCCCTGCTTCTTTCCTTCCTTCCTTCCTTCCTTTCTTCCTTCCTTCCTTTCTTCCTTCTTTACTTCTTTCCTTCTATATCCCTAGCCATTGGCATGGTGTCTTCCATAGCTAAGTTCTAAACATATGGTTGTTGATTGATATGTACATACAGACTTGCAGATATGCCTACATGCGTATTAATTGTTAGTTTATGAAATTATAAAATGGGGGCTGGCATGCTCAATTCTTTGGATACTCGCTGTGAAAGACCAAGATGACAGCAGGAAACAGTTATAATCACACTTTAATAAGGCACACGAGCAGGAAACATAGTTTTATAATCACACTTTAATAAAGCACAGAGCACATAGAAGCAAACAGCAGAGGAAGTACAGAGATGAGGCAATGAGACCTACAGAGGTAAATAGAAAGGGAACAGAAGATGGGGTGATAAAGCAAAGCAGACAGAGGGAGGGAAGGGGATAAAGAGGGGAAGAGGTTACTCATGTAACCATCACCTAGAGTTGGGAATACCCAGCATCATGGACCCAATGGAGTGGGGGGATGAATTAGAGGTCTCATTGTTATAGGGTTTCTTTGGTGGGGGGGAGACTAATGCTTATCTGTACCACATTGGGGTTCATTCAATAACATATCCAAGTCTTCAAAGTTAACAGTTCCACATCATCTCAAAGTTAACAACACCATTTGGTGTTCTACTGATCTTACTGTGGATGTCTGGAATTTGTCTGAGGTTTATATATCATAGGTCTAAAATGCCCTGACAGTAAAGACTAAATGCTGTCCCCTGATTTGGAACATATTATCAGGATGTGATTTTTGGTTCATATATGGCACAAATTGTAAATTATGCTTCCTTGATTTTTGGGATGATTTATACATGACTTCCAGGTTCCCTTCTGCAACCTTATTTCCTGCTATTGCCACTTTATTTTGGCTACTAATAAATCTACTATACTGATTAGAAGTGGGGTGGGTCATGGGGACCAGAATAAGATACAATTTTAACACACACATACATACATGTGGATATATATTTCATATCTAGTAAGTGAAGGTTTATTTAGGTTTCAAAACCAAGGTATTCTTATTCAAATCCCATCTCTCTCTACTACATCACACTGTCATTTCTTCTTTTATGCTGCCCTAGATCATGATAGAATAGCATTCCTAATGTATACAATTAACAACAGCTAATATTTAGATACACTACTACATCCAGGCACTGTGTGCTAAGCACTTTACAATTATCATCTCATTTGATTCTCAAGACAATCCTGTGATGGATGGGCTATAATTATCCCCATTTTATGGAGAAGGAGACTGAGGCAAACAGAGGTTAAGTGACTTGCCTAGGGCCAGACAGATACTAAGTGTTTGAGGTCACATTTGAACTCACATCTTCCTGAATCCAGGACAAGCACTTTAGTTACTGGGCCACCTAGTTGCCTACCAAGTGAAAGAGATAGGAAAATCAGTGACAGAATATGAAGTTATTCAGTCTGAAATTACCTTCAGATGCTTTAGTTAGGAAACCTCAAGTTGAAATTTTACCAAAATCTATGTGAAATGCTTTAATTTTTTGTGTATGAATTGTACCTTTTGGTACATTGTAAAATCCCATTCTCTCAGAGTCCTCAGTTTTGAGGGGGGTTAGCCAAGATGGGGGCGGAAAAGCAGGGACTTGTTTAGGCTGCCCCCCAAAACCCTCCAAACACCTGTAAAAATGGGCTCTGAACAAATTCTAGAGCTGCAGAACCCACAAAATTGCAGAAGGAAACAGATATCCAGCCTAGGAGAACCTGGATGGTTGCCAGGTCTATCCTGAGGTGCTGAGAGTGGAAGGCCGCCCCACATGGGCTATGCCTAGACAGACCAGACCTTGAGTCAGCCAGCCAGAACAGGCCTTGGGGCCATGAAACAGTGAGCTGTGGCAGTTAGCAGACTTCTCAACCCACAAAAGCCAAAGAGCAGGTTAGGGGGAAACTGCAGGATTCAGTTTACAGAGGTTCAACCATCAACTCTGGGGGTGGAGGAAGTGGTGCAGTGGTGGCCATAGCAGCAGCAGCAGGAAGCTCCTGAGGCTGCCTCCAGAGCGCCAGCGTCATCAGCTTCCCAAGTCCCTGGCTCACACGGTGGGAAGATTCTAGCAGCAGATAAGACTGAGGGTACAAGGAGCATTTTGTGGGCACAAAGGCAGATTTTCTTGCTGTGCCCTGCTAGGATCTGTGACTGTGGAATAGAAGCAGCTCTGAAAACAGCAGTGCTTGGACCCTAAACCTTGGGACAAAGTACTCTCTACTCTATAAGCAGTCATATCCTGACAAAAAAGCTGAAGGGTCAAGTAGTTGGCTGGGAACATGAACAGGCAGAGAAAACAAATTCAGACTCAAACTCAGACTCAAACTCAAACTCTAGATTCCTTTTTTGGTGACAAAGAAGACCAAATCATACAGCCAGAAGAAGTCAACAAAGTCATAGAGCCTATATCAAAAGTTACCAAGAAAAATATGAATTGGGCTCAGGACATGGAAGAGCTCAAAAAGGATTTGGAAAAGCAAGTAAGAGAAGTAGAGGAAAAATTGGGACAAGAAATGAGGGTGATGCAAGAAAACCATGAAAAATAAGTCAATGACTTGCTAAAGGAGACCCAAAAAAATACTGAAGAAAGTAACACCTTAAAGAATAGACTAACCCAAATGTCAAAAGAGCTCCAAAAAGCCAATGAGGAGAAGAATGCCTTGAAAGGCAGGATTAGCCAAATGGAAAAGGAAGTCCAAAAGACCACTGAAGGAAATACCACCTTAAAAATTCTATTGGAGCGAGTGGAATCTAGTGACTTGATGAGAAATCAAGAAATTATAAAACAGAACCAAAGGAATGAAAAAATGGAAGACAATATCTCATTGGAAAAACTACTGACCTGGAGAATAGATCCAGGAGAGATAATTTAAAAATTTTTGGACTACCCAAAAGCCATGATCAAAAAAAGAGCCTAAACATCATCTTTCAAGAAATTATCAAGGAAAATTGCCCTGATATTCTAGAACCAGAGGGTAAAATAGAAATTGAAAGAATCCACTGATCACCTCCTGAAAAAGAGCCCCAAAAGAAAACTCCTAGGAATATTGTCCCCAAATTCCAGAGTTTCCAGGTCAAGGAGAAAATATTGCAAGCAACCAGAAAGTAACAATTTGAATATTGTGGAAACATAATCAGGATAATACAAGATCTGGCAGCTTCTACATTAAGGGATCGAAGGGCTTGGAATATGATATTCCTGAGGTCAAAGGAGCTAGGATTAAGACCAAGAATCACCTACCCAGCAAAATTGAGCATCATACTCCAAGGCAAGATATTGACTTTCAATAAAATAGAGGACTTTCAAGCTTTCTCAATAAAAAGACCAGAGCTGAATAGAAAATTTGACTTTCAAATACAAGAATCAATAGAAGCATGTAAAGGTAAACAAGAAAGAGAATTTATAAGGGACTTACTAAAGTTGAAATGTTATGTTTACATTCCTACAAGGAAAGATGATGTGTGTAATTCATGAGACCTTTCTCAGTGTTAGGGAAGTTGCAGGGAATATAGAAGGAGGGCACAGGATGAGTTGAATATGAAGGGATGATATCTAAAAAAATGAAACAAATTTAAGGGGTGAGAGAGGAACATATTGAGAGAGGGAGAATGGGAGAGATAGAATGGGGTAAACTATTTCACATAAAAGTGGCAAGAAAATGCAATTTGTTGGAAGTGAAGAGGGTGCAGGTGAGGGGGAATGAGTGAATCTTGCTCTCATCAGATTTGACTTGAGGAGGTAATAACATACACACTCAATTGGGTATCTTACTTCACAGGAAAGTAGGGGGAAGGGGATTAAGAAAAAGGGGGATGATAGAAGGGGGGCAGATAGGGGGAGGATGTAATCAAAAGCAAACACCTTTGAAAAGGGACAGGGCCAAGGGAGAAAATTGAATAAAAGGGGACAGGATAGAACACAAGGAAATATAGTTAGCCTTTCACAACATGAGCATTGTGGAAGTGTTTCACATAATGATACATGTGTGATCTATGTTGGATTGCTTGCCTTTCCATGGAGGGTGGGTGGGAAGGGAAGAGGGGAGAGAATTTGGAACTCAAAGTTTTAAAAGCAGATGCTTAAAAAATTTTAAAAAGGTTGGTTTTTTGCATGTAGCTGGGAAACAAGATATATAGGGAATGGGGCATAGAAATCTATCCTGCCCTACAAGAAAGTAAGGGGAAAGGGGATGGGGGAGGAGTGAGGTGAAAGAGGGGAGGGCTGACTGGGGAACGAGGCAATCAGAATATATGCCATATTGTAATGGGGGGGGAGGGTAGAAATTGGGAGAAAATTTGTAACTCAAAATCTTGTGGAAATCAATGTTGAAAACTAAAATATTAAATAAAAAAACAGAATATTAAAAAAGAGTCCCCAGTTTCCAAAGGTCCCTAAATCAACTGCAGGTATGAGCTTAAAGACTGAAAGAATCTGGCTTAATTAGCAATATGCTAATGTTAAAATTGTTTCAGCAATAGCAATTGAAAATGCAGAGACTAAAAAAAGGATGCAAAATAGCTTCAAGGGCAAAATTTTAAAATATGGAAAAGCCAAATTCATTTTGGTTGTATGAAATATAATATAAATAGTAAAACATTATTAATTCAGATGTCACTAATTTGGAATTTTTGATAATCAAGAAAAAAGTTGGATAGTGCTTAGCCTGTCCGATGAAGGGTTGACTAAGAAACATAATAAAGTAAAAAAGTTGCCTGGAGAATACTGAGCTTTTCTTTTCTTTTTGGGGTAGTTGGGAAGATAAAGTTACTCAAAGGGGTTTTCTTTCCCATCTTATGTAGAACCATCTTTTCACAGCAATTTACAGAAAACAGTGTGTCATCCATTACTGTAACAAATAATTTTTAAAATAGAAGGAAAGCAGTTCAGCAAAACTAATCAACACATTAAATGAACCTGACAGTATATGCAATGTCAACCTCTAATCATCACCACTCTCTCCCCCTATCACTTCTGCAAAGAAGAGAGCAAGTTGAATTTTCTCGTATGGGGAATCAAGCGTGGCTATTTTAATAACATTCTGTTCATTTTTATTTTTTTCCCATGTCCAGCTTTATGCTTTACATTGTTATAGTTTATGTGAATATTGTTTTCTGGGTCTGTTTAATTCACTTTGCATTGGTTCATAGAGTTTATGCCTCCTTATGCTTCCATATATTCTTCTTATACATCATTTTGTATGACACAATGACATTCCCTTGCATAGAGGTAACACAATTTGTTAAGCTATTCTTCACTCAGTGGACATTTACTTTATTTCCAATTCCTTGCTGCTAAAACAAGTGGTACGATAAATAATTTGCTATATATTTTGTGGGACCTTTTTATCTCTTACCCCTTGGAACAGTTTTCATCAAGGCTCCAACACCATCTTCTACAAGAAGCCTTTCCTAAAGTTAGAGCCTTAACATCAAAAGTATTTCATATGTATCTTCTATATTCCTACATACATGAAAGATATGCTATCTCCTGTGGTTAGATTACATGCTAATTGAGTAGTGTTTGATTTTAATCTTTGCATCTCCAATGCCAAGCAGTGCATATAGGTGCTTAAATGCATAATAGGTGCTTTAAAATGCTCTTTGGATGACTGATTGATTGATTGAATGAGCTATATGCCTAGCAGTAGGAGCAGCAGGAATGGACATGTTAGTAGATTTCTTTTCACAATACCAAATTGCTCTCCAGAATGGTTAGAACAATTCAGAGCTGCCCCACAGTGCATTAGTTACTCAGCTGGATCAGTCAACAAGCATTTATCAAGCGTTTACTAGGTGCTAGGCATTGCGTTAAATGCTGAAGATAAAGGAAGACAAGGTCACAAAGAGCTATCACAATTATCTTCCCCATCCTGATGAGGAAGATAATATATAAATGAATCTACTTGCAAAATATATACAGACTAGATGGAATGTATTCTCAGAGGGGAAGGCACTAAGCACCAGCTGAAATGTAAAAGACCTGCAGAAATAGGGAATCATTTGAGTTGACTCTTCAAGAAAACCAGCGAAACTGAAAAGCAGGCTTGAGGAAGGAGAATATTATGAGCATGGGGTCATGATTAACAAAGTCACAGAGACAAAGAAGGAATTTCAAGTGTAAAGGACAGCAATTAGATTAGTGTGATTGGATTGGATGATATAGAGGGCAAATTTCTTTTCCTTCTTTCTTTTCTCCCTTCCTTCCTTCTTCCCTTCCTTCCTCCTTTCCTTACCCTCCACTATAATAGCTCTCTTTCCCAAAGTTAATATAATAATAATTTTGTATTAAATATAAAAATCCATCAAAATTACACTGTAAGAAAGGGAAATCAATTTCACTTGGAATATTTTTATTGCTGATACAAACTTCTAACAGTATTTTCATATTAAAAGTTATACTCCATCTTGGGTTTTTTTGTACTACATTATTATGACAGTTTAAACATATAAACATTAAAAGTACAAAGTTAATCTATTTAGTCTATGTACAAACTATTTAGTCCCTAGCATAATGTGATGTAATAGAAGACACTATGCCACATGATATGATGAACTAGCATGTATGCATACATACTTTGATGAAAACTATTAGTCTTCTAGTTTAGAGAGAATAACTTTTAAATTTAAGTTTATTATAGTTACAGTCATAACTTTAAAGATTATAATATGTTAAAAAAAACAAATTTAAAGAAATAGTGGCTTATTTTGTGAATTACCAGGAATATAGGTGAAACACGTAGAATTTTTAAGAAGCCAAGATGAAACACAATCAGAAACTCTAAGAAGCAAATGCAGGTCATCAAAAGTTGTTAGAAACTCAGAACATGGAGAATATGCTATTAATTTCAATATTTAAAAATCAATATTCTAAAACTGCAATGTAATAGAAAATATCCCATCTCTTTTCCTCTGTGTCTTTTCACCAGTTATCCCCCATGACTGGAATTCTCCCCCCCTTACTTCCTCGTTATTCTTTCCTTATGAGAAGCAGTGGTGCATGGTAAGTAGCATAATAAGTAGGCTGGCCTTGGAGTCAGGATGACCTACCTGCCTGTGATACACAAACTATATGACTGAGCAAGTTGAAACCTCTTGATGAGCTAGGTAACTCTCTAAGTCAAAAATTACATGAAAAGTGAAGGACTATCTTAGCAGAGGGAATTTCCTTACCTTGGAGCTCCCAATACCAAAGAACTAAGAGGTTCAGTCCACATCTTTAAAATCATCATTTGGATTAATAGAAAAAAAAACAATTCACTGACACAACTTTTTATCATTTTGTCTTATGTATCTTTGAACAAACATGCTTGGGTAACTGCATAAGGTAAAAGAAAAGGAAATGATTAATTAGTAAAACATTATCTTTGCCCTATCTGCCAGGAAAATGCATTTTAAATAATAAAGCATATTTAATCCCACCATTCTCATACAAAAAAAGTTGGCATTCTTAGTGAGAGCAAAAAGGGTTTTGTACCACTGATAAATATTTTTAAATTGGTTTTTACATTTTTTCTTTTTAATGTGTTTTTGTATGTTTTATAATGTAATATATTGGTATAGTGGTACCTGAATATAATTGTGTCAGTTGTATATTTTTTTATTGATAGGACTGTATTGTCAAAAGAGTTTGGACAACAGTGGTTCAGGGCAATAAGAGTTTAAGTGACTTGCCCAAGATCACACAAATGGCATGTGAGTGGGGGGGGGTGCTTTATGGTCTAGGTCAAGTTACCTCTTGACAACTATAGTTCCTTACATTGAGTTGAAACTTGCCCTCTCACAAATTATATCCACTGCCTCTAGTTTCCCAATCAAAGCAACAGAGAATGGAAAAATGTTTTCAAATCCAAATTTGCTGTTTCTGAGGTTCCAATGATAGTGATTGAGACCTCTAGGCCAGACAGTACAGTGGAATGAGCACTGGACTTAGAGTCAGAAAGATGAAAGTTTGAATAGTGGCCCAGGTACTGATTACCTGTGCGACCATAAACAATTCATTTAACTTTTCTCATCTTCAGTTTCTTCACCAGTAAAATGAGGACAATAAAATTCTTATTTTTCTGGGTTATTTTGAGGATTAATTGAGATAAGCTATATAAAGTGTTTTATAAACCTTCAAGTTCTTTGTAAATGAAAACTGTTGCTGTTACCACTGTTAATATCTCAACCATATTCTTAGTTACCACTGTTTCTGTCTCAACTATATTCTTAGTTTGAGGGAAAGAGGAATTCACAGCAGGGACATGGCACAAGTGGGTCATTCCCATACCATTGCAACTGAGTCTCTGGAGCAGGCTGCATGGTGGGTTCTAGGGAAAAGCTGGAAAAATTATGCTGTGGCACTGGGTTTATGACCTCATCAGGCCTCAGTGCATGCTTCTATCTCCTTGTCAGGGAGCCCTAAGAGTTTCTTCTCCAGATTTCCCACCCTCACCTCCAGCCTCAGTGATATCTGTGGAGAGGGGTGAATTAAATTCCCTGAGAGAATCCTCAAACACTCATCCTGAAGTATCTGGGAGTAAAGACTTGCCCTGGGGAGTTAAGCCTGTTGCAAGTAGAGACTAGGCAACCAGCTGCCTCAAATCCAAATTGGGAGCTTTTCCCTTGTGGCTTAGCCCATTTTCCCTCTTGTTGCACTTCAAACCACCTTAATACCATGTGATCCAGGACAATTGACTGGCTTAATTTAGGTGTATTCAGATTTTCTCACATTATTATATAGTATATCCCATGCAAAGAAGATAACATCTCTTGGTTGTGTAGGGCATTCATAATTATTTTGTCTTATTCTGTACATTTCATCTCTATCTTAACAAGTTTTGTGTCTATGATGAATGGGATCATCCAAAGAGCAAGAAAAGTAAGTGTAGACAGTTGTTTCTCCCCTGCCCTCCCCACCCCCCAGAAGTTGGGTTGAAGAAAGGAGGAGAGATATAGGTGATGAGGGCACAATCTCTGGGAACCCCCTCGAACCTGGAATACAGTCTCTAGGAGCCCCTTTGAACTCTCCTGGAGTCTTCCAACTAGATCTGGCCTTCCCGGGAGGCCATGGACCTTGCATTATCATTGGGTTCCAGTCTCTGCCTAGCCTAGCCTAGCCCTCTATTGTCCAGCTGTTTCCTTACACTTAATCCTGATCAAAATATCTATACCCTAGCTCTGTTACCCCAGCCCTCTATTGTCTGTATGTCTCTATGTAGCCTTCAGCTATTTCCCACTCAGGAGTCTGACCTCATCTCAGTCCCATCAAGCTCCTCCTTAGACTCCTTCTCAAGTCACTCCCTAAACCCCTCCTCTGGTCACCTCAGACCACCCCTTAATTCCTCCCACAATCTTTGTGTATATAATCTCCATCTTGCCTCCATGAAGGTGGTCAGATCCAATCTAGCTCAGATTGATCTGGCCTGCTTTCGTTATAGTCGTCACAAGGGGTGGGATCTCTTGGGGCAGGCCTATTTGGCTAACTCTTAATAAACTTTGTCTTTTCCCTTGGCTGAGAAAGCTTGAGTCGAATTCTTTTGGCAGGACCCGGTGTGTTGGTACTTTGGGGTGTCGAGCACCCCTCCACCCCAAACCTCTTCAGAGGATAATGACTTGAGAGGATATAAAGATATGTGTGACTGCTGGAATAGGCTTTTCTTATATTCTTTGGATCATTGTATCTATAACCTAGGGTAAAACTCTAGAAGAAGTATCTTAAAAATAGTATGTTTGTTTGTTTGTTTTGTGGTTTTCATCGTTTTGTTTTAGAGGGATTAAGGAGGGTTATATCTAGGGTCTCTCCTCAAGGAATTAACAAGGTCAGGTAAAAAAGATAAAAAGAGAGTTTATTTATTACCAACACCACAAAGAAATGCTTTCTTTTTTAAAAAGGCTCATTGGTGTGTTTCAACCACATTTATATCATCACATTACAAAGCTTCTACTATGATACTTTCTTGGAAGTAGAGCCAATTTTCTAAGTCCCACACTCTTCCCTACCACATAAGGCCCCAGTGTAATACTCTGTGCTACATACACATACTCTGAGGAAGTCTACTAGATTAAGAACTGATAAAATGGTGAACTGAAGTTCTTAATGTTCCAGGATGCCTTGGGGTGTATGGAAATAACAGGTTTTTTTATAGTGCTCTACAGATAAGGGCTTTAATAGGTGGTAATGGATTCCCTCTGAATCTACCTGAGTTTAAAGACTTCAAATCCTACCTCACCATGGTATCACAGCACAAAACAATCCATTTGACCTTGAGAAAAGTCACTCCTTCCATACATATAACTGGACTGGAAAGATAGCTATGAAGGAAGGTAAAAGAATAAAGAAAGAGAAGCAGAAGAGTACAATAATATTGGCTCATGAATAGGAAAACACTGTTGCCAGGATACACATTCATCACTATATACAATATCTTGCTCAAATTATAACGAAACTCCACTTCAGAATATTCTCTACAGCTGTTTTCTGCCATCATAAAGCTTTGACTTAATTGAGCACTCAGAAAAGAATGGATCTCTTGGGTTTACAAAACAGAGTTAAAGAATTGATAACAAGAGGTACTTCTAACACATTGCTATTGCCTTCTGTTTCTGAGCAAAATGGAAAACAGCAGGTCAGGTTTTCAACCAATTAGTGAAAATTTCTTCATAAAAGAAACAGCCGAGAAACTGGTCTAAATTTAAAATGCTTGTTGTAAAATGTCAGACATTCATAGCTTAGTTATGTATCATACGATTTAGATCTAGAAAGGAAATTTGAAATCATTAAACCCATTCCCTTTATTTTACAGATGAAGAAACTGGAGTTCAGAGAAATGTAGTCATTTGCCAAAGCTCATACAGTCAATCAATAGCAGAGCAAGGATTAGTACCCAATTCCCCTGACTACAAATCCTGTGCTTGTTCCTATACAATAACCTGAAGCACCACTGCCAGAACAAAAACAACTTGGGGAATCAATCAAAATTTCAGCAAATATTAAGTTTTCCTTTAGAGTAAAAAGAAGTTTATTTTTTTTTCCTTTTCTGAGTTTCATTATTTGAACCAGTTCACAAGTTTATCATATCATAAGGTATAGTCTATATGTTATTAAAAACAACATGATGAGTATATGACTAGACATTTTGGTTAAAAAAAATCAATGAAATCTTCACCAGGACAAAAAAAATGATTGAATGTATGTATGATTCAATAAGCAATTGAATTGGTGTCACATGAAAAAAACATATATTCAACCCAGATAAAAATGATTTGTTCTTTAATTATAAATATATATTTTAAAGTTCGATGTGACAGAATTGTTGGGTAGAGTGAGCAGGAGAAGGAGCCCAATTAGGTCAGAAGGGAAGGAGACTGGCACCCAGCTAAAACAACTGTGTTCCCCTAAAAGTCACTTGGGCCAGAGGAAAAAAAAGTCATATTATCTTTGATTAAGCACTCTCAAATGCTCTGGTCATTTAGAGATGAAAAGGGTTTTCACTGCCTTATAATTTCTGCTAGAGGACAAATGATATGTATAAATAGTAATGATTAAAAGCATAGTGGGGCAAAAGGAATACCTACATAAATTATTCCGGGCAGATTTTATACAAGAGAGAAAACTTTTCACTATGAAAAACGAGACAAGGCTCTACAGAAAAGGAAGAAAAATTTGGTATGTTGGGTCATCATTATAACTTTTTTTCACATAATTATTAAACATTTCTATTGTTTGTTAATCTCATCATTCTGGATTTCATTGTTAATTCTCCATTTGAATTTATGTCTTCTGTCTGTGACCTCTAAAAATATAGGAATTTATTTACTATTTCTACATTTTTTTTTGGTTTTTTGGCAGGGCAATTGGGGTTAAGTGACTTGCCCAAGGTCACACAGCTAGCATATTTGTCAAGTGTCTGAGGCCAGATTTGAACTCAGGTCCTCTTGACTCTAGGGCTGGTGCTCTACTCACTGCGCCACCTAGCTGCCCCTATTTCTACATTTTTACATTTATTTTTGTGCCCAAATACACAGTCAGTTTTTGTAAAATTTCCATATGATGCTAACGAATATGTATATTCTTTAGCAGTCTCATTTAGTAGATGTAATGTCATTTCGCTCCAGTTAGCAATTTTTTTTTCAATTCTATATTTTCCCTTCTGCTTATTTTTCTATTTAATTTGTCCAAACTCTAACAGACACATTGCATATGTGATGTCATGGATTCAAATTCATCTCTTCTGACAATCATCATCATCATCATCATCATCATCATCATCCTTGCTAGTTTATCTACTTGTGATCAGAATTTTAAAATTAGTTTTCTTTCCCCTGAAACCTATGGTAATTTCAGTCTTTATTCTTTTATATTCTCTTATATCTCAATTTCTGACTCCTTTCCCTTTGATGATGGATCCCCCAAAGGCTAAATCTAAAGCTATTTCAGCAAGTTAACTGTTAACCCCGAGCACAAGCTTATTGGTCTTATTGTGCAGCCCTTTCAGAATGTGGTGGTGGTAAGTGATGGAGGCATTGCTGAATGAGCACATCAAGGATTAGGTATTAGGTTTTTTCTACTGTTAATCCATCAGGTTGTCACCTCCATAGAGTTCTTGGTGCCTTAGTCTGTGGAGGTAGTTGTAATTCCTTAACAGGTCAGGAGAATCAGAGAAAATGTCTAGTCCTCTATCTTGCTGGTCATATAGCCTGAGTATAAAGGATTTTTAAGCATATTTGATTGAAAGACCAGACTCAGGTAGAATCTGAAAAAAAAAATAAAAGTATACAAGAGAAATCTGGAAAGGTAAATACATTAAAGTATTTGAAAGAGTTTAAATAATGAAACACTAGCAATCTCATAAGGGAAAGGGAAATAGATCTCACTTCAGAGTTCTACTATCTGCAAACATCACAGAGACACAAGATAAATGCAAGATTTGTGTATGGTTTGGTTCTATTTTTGTTGCTTTAAAGAGAAGAAAAGGACAAGGAAAAAGGAATTCACTAGTTTAAAAAAATGAGGAAGAAGGAGGGGGAGACAATACTTAAATTGGTCAAAGGAAAGTTGAACATGCATAGAGTATGGTGTTTAAATTCATTAAATATAACAGAGAAATTCACATTGTCAAGGAGAGTGTTACGATGGAAGGTGGAATTTGTGACAGGCCAAACAAACTTTAACAACAGAAGAAAAACTGTACAAGAGGCATTAAAAGAAAGAAATCATAAGACGCAATGATTAAGGTGGGAGTTGTGTGGAGAGAGGAGAAGCAGAGGAGGAGGATCAGACCTCTTTAGTTATAGAGTGCTACTATTAAAATTTTCTTTCCACATGTTCTTTTCTTTGGAAAGTGCTCTTTGACCAAGCAAGAGATAGAAAGATGATCACAAAAGAAAAAAAAGTGCAAGCTTGATAATATAAAATTGAAAGGCTTTGCAAACAGAAGAAATAAACTTAAATGTAGCAAGGAAAGTCAATTTGGAAAAATTTTTAAAAATAAAACTTCGCAGCAAGTTTCCCTGATAAAGTTTTCATTTGTAAGATATGAGTATGATTCACTCTTCTAAAGATAAATGATCAAAGACATGAAATGGTAGTTTTTAAAAGAAAAAAGTCAAATTATGGACAAGCACACAAAAATACTCTGTTACCAATAATAATAAAAATAATAAAACAATGTTGAGGCTCCCCTACAAAGCCAAATATGTGGGAAAAATGGCAACTGTTTGAAGTCCTTGCAGAGAGCAGGAGCATTAATGTAAGCTGTTGAATGCGTAAATTGGTCCAACCACTCTGGAAAGCAATTTGGGACTTTAACCTAAAAATCACTTTGAATATAACCTTTAAGTTAATAATGTTACTATTAGGAATACACATGCAAAACTAAAAGACAGAGGGAAAGAACACAGATGTACAAAAATTTTAAGTAACATTTTGATTGTAGGAAAGTACTGGAAACAAAATAAGTGCCCATCGTTTGGGAAATGGCTAAATTAATTATGGTATGTAAATATAATGAAGTATTATTGCTCCATAAGAATTGTAGAGGCATATACATAAAATCCTGCGAAAAGTTATATGAGCTAGTGTTTAGTAAAGTAAACGGAACCAGGAAACAAGTTATATAATCCATATGCAATACCATGGGAAATGTAATGGCTTTCAAATAAGAGAACCTTAGGTTCAAATAGCACTTCTGACACTTAACAATATATGCAGTCAGGAAGGTCAGCGTCTGTGGGCCAAAGTTTCCTCATTTTTTTAAATTTATTTTTTGTCAAGTACATGTAGAAACAATTTTTCATACTCATTTTTTCAAACTTTGAGTTCCAAATTCTCTCCCTCCTATAATCCATTCCACATCTTGAGAAATCAATCAATTTGATATGGATTATATATGTGAAATTATGCAAAACATTTCCATAATAGGCATGTGACAAAAAATAAAGAAGAAAAATAAAGTTTAAAAAAAAGAATGCTTCAAGATGCATTCAAAATCCATCAGTTCTTTCTCTGGAGGTAGATAGTATTTCATAAGTTCTTTGGAATTGCTTTAGATCATTGTATTGCTGAGAATATCTAAGTCATTCACAATTAATCATCTGACAATATTGCTGTTACTGTGTACAATGTTCTCATGGTTCTTCTCATTTTACTTTCTTTCAGTTCATGTAAGTCTTCCCAGGGTCTTCTGAATCCATTTTGCTCATCATTTCTTTTAGCACAATAGCGCTGGTTGTTGTTCAGTTATTTCAGTCATCCAACTCTTTGTGATTCCATTTGAGGTTTCCTTAGCAAAGATACTGGAGAGTTTTGTCATTTCCTTCTCCAGTTCATTTTACAGGTGAGGAAACTCAGGCAAACAGGGTTAAGTGACTTACCCAGGGTCCCACAGCTAGTAAGTATCTAAGGCCAAATTTAAACTCAGAAAGAGGAATCTTCCTGACTCCATGTCCTTCTGATCTTGCCTGAATTGGTTTTGTCTGTGCAAAACCTTTTTTAATTTAAAGTAATCAAAATTATCCATTTTACATCGTATAATGTGATCTCTTGTTTGGTCATAAATTCTCCCCTTATCCATAGATCTGGCAAGTAAATTGTTCCATACTCCCCTAATTTGATATCTTTTCATATCTAAATTATGTATATGTTTAAACTTTGTTTTGATATATAGTATAAGATGTTGATATATGCCTAGTTTCTGCCAAACTGCTTTCTAGTTTTCCCAGTAATTTTTGTCAAACGGTGAGTTCTTGTTCCAAAAGTTTGGATCTTTTGGTTTGTCAAATACTAGATGTTATGATCATTTACCACCATGTACTGTATACCTAATCAATTCCATTCATTCATCACTTTGTTTCTTAGTCAATACCTCATTGTTTTGATGATTACCATTTAGTAATGCAGTTTGAGATCTGGAAGTGCTGGACCATCTTCCTTCACATTTTTTCATTGATTCCCTTAATGGTCTTGACCTATTGTTCTTCCAGATTAAATTTATTATTTTTTTCTAGCTCTATAAAATATTTTTTGTCATTTTTTTAGTATGGCATTGACTAAATTAATTTAAGCACAATTTTCATTTTTATTATATTGGCTCAGCCTAGGCATGAGCAATTAATATTTCTCTAGTTATTTAAATCTGACCTTATTTATATGAAAAATCTTTTGTGTTGTGTTCATATAGTTCTTGGGTATGTCATGGCAAGTAGACTACCACGTATTTTGTATTGTCTGCAACTATTGTAAATGGAATTTCTCTATTTTTTCCTGCAGGACTTTGTTGATAATATATAGAATTGCTGATGATTTATGTGGGTTTATTTTATATCCCGCAACTTGGATTAAGTTGTTCATTATTTCAATTAGTTTTTAGTTGATTCTCTAATATTCTGCAAGTATACCATTATATCATCTGGTTTTATTTCCTTGTTGCATATTCTAATTCTTTATATTTCTTTTTCTTCTCTTAGTTCTAAAGCTAGTATTTCTACTAAAATGTTGAATAATAGAGATAATGATGCACTTCATTGATTCACCCTTGCTCTTATTGGGAAGGCTTCTAGTTTATCCCCATTAGAAATAATGATAGTTGATAGTTTTAGATAGATGAAACATCATTTTAAGGAAATATCCATTTATTCCTATGCTTTCTAGTGTTTTTTTTTTTGCACAAATGAAATGTTGTATTTTGTCAAAAGCTTTTTCTACATTAATTGATTAGACTGATAGAATTGATAGAATCACATAAGTCTTATTGTTTTGTTATCGAAGTGGTCAATTGTGCTAATAATTTTCCTAATATCGAACCAGCCCTGCATTCCTGATATAAAAGGTACATGGTCATAATATATGATCTTTACGATAAATTGTTGTAATCTCCTTGCTACTATTTTAACATTTTTCCATCAATATTCATCAGGGAAATTGATCTACAACTTTCTTTTTTCTGTTTTGGCTCTTCCTGGTTTAGGTATCAGCACCATATTTGTGTTAAAAAAGGAATTTGGTAGGACTCTTCCTTTGCTTTCTCCCCAAATAGTTTATATAGTATTGGAATTAAGTGTTCTTTAAATGTTTGTTAGAATTCACTTGTGAAACCATCCAATCCTGGATTGATTTTTTCCTCAGGGAGATTATTTACAGCTTGTTCTATTTCTTTTTCTAAAATAGAATTATACAAATATTCTACTTCCTTTTCTGTTAATCTGGGCAATTAACATTTTGTAAATATTCATCTATTTCCCTTACCTTGTCAGAATTATTGGCATGTGGTTGAGCAAAATAGCTCTTAATAATCATTTTAATTTCATCTTCATTGGTGGTGAATTTACCTTTTCATTTTTGATACTGGTTATTGGTTTCCATCTTTTTAAAAAAAATCATAATAACCATTTTTTCATAAAAGAAGCTCTTAGTTTTATTTGTTAGTTCAACGGTTTTCTTGCTTTTAATTTTATTCATCTCTCCTTTGATTTTCAGAATTTGCAACTCAGTGTTTATTTGGGGATATTTATTTTTTTTCTAGGTTCTTTTTTCATAATTGTATGCCTATTTCTTTCATCTCTTCATTCTCTATTTTGTTGATCTAAGTAGTTAGAGATATGAATTTTCCCCAATGTACTGCTTTGGCTATATCCCATAAATGTTGATATGTTGTCTCATTGTTGTCATTCTCCTTAATAAAATTATTTAATGTTTCTATGATTAATTTGTTGATCTACTCACACTTTAGGATTAGATTATTCAGTTATGATTAATTTTTAATGTGTTTCCGTGACCTTGTATTGCATTATGATCCAGAAAAGATGTATTTTATATTTCTGCTTTTCTGCATTTGGTTGTGAGGTTTTTATGCCCTAATATATGGTCAGTTTTTTTTTTTGTGAAGATACAATATATAGATGAGAAAAAAGGTACAAAATCCTTTCTATTCCCATTCAATTTTCTGCAGAGGTCTATCATATCTAATTTTTCTAAAATTCTATTCCACTCCCTAATATCTCCCATTTTTATTTTTTATTTCATACATCTAGTTCTAATAGGGGAAAACTGAGGTCCCCCATTAGTATATTTTTACTATTTCATCCTCTAACTCATGTAATTTTTCATTTAAGAATTTGAATGCTATGTTTATAAGTTTATATGTTGAGTATTCATTGTCTGTGGTTCCTTTTTAGCATAATGTCTTGTCTCTAATTTTCTTCAATTAGATTTATTTTTGTTTTTGCTTTGTCTCAGATCATGATTTCTACTCCTCCTTTTTCCCCTACTTCAGTTGAAGCATAATAGATTCTGTTAGAAGCCTTTATTTTTACTCTGTGTGTGTTTCTCTGTTTTGAGTGTTTCCTCTAAATAATATTGTCAGATTCTGATTTTTAATGGATTCTACTAATCTCTTTTCATTAATGACTTAGTTCATGCCATTTAAATTCATTGTTATGATTACTAATTTTATTTCTCTCTATCCTTTTTTGCCTGTGTTTATCCTTCTTGCTTTCTCTTTTTACCCTGTCTTTCCTCAAAAGCCTGTTTTGCTTCTGAATGCTGCCTCTCTTGATCTGCCCTCTTTTGTATCATCCCCCCAACTTCTCTTGTCCTCTTCCCCTCCTACTTTCCTGTAGGGTAAGATAAATTTCCATACTAAATTGAGTGCATGTATTATTCCAATTCCAATGAGAGTAAGGTTCAAGTGTTGCCCATCCCCCACCCCCACTGTAAAAGCTCTTCTTTTCACATCTCTTTAATGCTAAATACTTCTTACCATTCTTCTTCTCTCTTCTCCCTTTTCCCAATGCATCCCTCTTTCTAATCCCTTAATTTAATTTTTTAAATCAATCCCTCCCTATGCCCTCTTTCTGTGTATATTCCTTCTAGCTGCCGTAATAGTTATAAAGTTCCTAGGAGTTAAGGTATCATCTTCCCATAATTGAATGTAAACAGTTTAACTTTATTGAATCCTTTATTATTTCTCTTTCATATTTACCTTTGTATGTTTCTCTTGAGCCTTGAATTTGAAAGCCAAATTTTCTATTCAGCTCTTCTAGTCTTTCATCAGGAATGCTTGGAAATCCTCCATTTCATTGATCATCCATTTTTTTTCCCCTGAAGGATTATACTCTGTTTAGCTGAGTAGGATATTCTTGGTTGTAATCCTAGCTCCTTTATCTTCCATAACATATATTCCAAGCCCTTCAATCCTTTAAGGTAGAAGCTGCTAAATCTTGTGTTATCCTGACTATGACTCCAGTCAGGAGCATAATAGAGTTGTTTCTTTCTAGCTGCTTGAAATATTTTCTCCTTGACCTGGGAAATATGGAATTTGGCTATATATTCCTTGGAGTTTTCATCTTAAAATCTCTTTTAGGAGGCAATAAGTTGTTGCCCAATTCTAATTTTTTAAGGAACTATTTTCCTCAGTGAGCTTTCATACCTCTTTTTTGCATTTGGTCAATTCTACTTTTTAAGGAGTTCTTTTCTTCAGTGGATTTTTGTGTAGGTTTTACAATTTCCAGATTCTGTTTTTAAGTTGTTATTTTCTTTAGGGGGTTTTTGTGCCTATTTTGCTAAGCAGTGAACTCTCTTTTCATAATTATCTTGCATTTATTTTCCCAGTTTTTCCTCTAATCCTCTCATTTGATTTTTTAAAAATCTTTTTGAGCGTTTCTAAGAAATTTTTTTAACTTACATTCAATTCACTTTTTTTCCTCTGAGGCTTTGCATGAAGCTGTTTTGACTTTGTTGTCTTCTGAGTTTGTATCTTGATCTTACCCATTCCCATAGTAACTTTCCATGCTAAGCTTCTTTGTTTACCTTGTTGTTTGCTCAATTTCCCAGTCTTTTTCTTGACTTTATGTTAAAGTTGAGCTCTGCTCCTGGAGTGAAGGGGCTACTGTCTCAGATTTCAAGTTTTTGTACTGTTGTTGTCAAAGCAAGTTCTGTGGGTCTGTAAGTTTTAAGTCCTTCCAAGTTGGTATGATCTAAGGCAGGGCTGTCCAACCTTAGGTTATCTTAGGACTGCATTAAAATAAAATAATTATTCAAGGGCTTCACCCAGAATAAAAATTATGGTACACTAAGAGAAAGTGGGGGAACGCATGTCATCAATACAACAGGTGAAGGCATGAAGCATGAAAGCAAACATAAAACAACCACGCAACAACACATTATAAAGATAGGTGCATATTGACTACTCTGCAATGTGCAGATGGAATGCATTCCACGGATCAACTGAAAATTACATGTGATATGTTCCATCCATAATACTGCCAAAAACACCAAAGAAAATTAACATCAACAAGATTATTAGTGATGGAATTAAAAAAATCTAATATGCATTTCATGTAAATTACTATTTTATTTTTTCACTCATGAAAAAGGCAGGCCGCATAAAGTCACACTGCGTGCTGCATGCTGCCTGAGGACCATATTTTGGACAGCCCTGATCTGATGAGAAATGTATTCACAGCAATCCTGTCCTTTGTACTTATTTGTGAATGACTACAAACACTCTTCTCTGCCTTGGATGCATGACAGGGCTCCTGCTCCACTGCAGCCACAAGTGTTCTTGTTTCTTATGGCCCTCCAAATTTAACTAGGGCCCCTGTAGCTTCATGTGTTAATGCTTCTTTCTGCCTTGGACCTGAGACCAGTGCCCTGCTCCCTTATGGTCAACTGCAAGCATTATTCTCTATGCTGGTCACAGTACCAAGTGTGCTAGTGCTCTTCTTCACCTTGGGAATGTGACCTAGAACTGTGTATAGGCAATACAACAGGTTCCTGTATCCAATGTCAGCAAGTGGTCCCCTGTAATCTCCTGACAAGTTGTCTGATCCCCTTACTGCCTGTGAGTTGAGAGCTCTGGAAGCTACCACCACCAAGTTTTGCTGCTGGTATGCTATGGTGAGGCTTGTACTGCATTTCACTCCAGGCCAGACCACCACCTTGATGAAACAGACCTTTCCTGCTGACCTTCTGAATTATCTCAGGGTGGAAAATGTGTTTCACCCCATCCTTTCACTGGTTCTGCTGCTCCAAAATTTGATTTGAGGTGACATTTTAAAGTTGATTGGAGGGGAATTTGGGAGAATTCGATTGAGTTCCTGCTTTTACTCTCTAATCTTGGATGTTCTCCATCCTCATCTTTTAAATGAAAGGATTAGACTAGATTGTTTCTGAGGTCCCCTCCAGCTTCAGATCTATGACACATGAACAATAATGTAAAGGAGAATAACTTTGAAATGTTTAAGGACTCGGATCAATACCATTAATTCACGACTCCAGAAGACTCTGACTAGAGGTACAGTGTGATATGCCCATACTCAGACATGTGCAATTTTTAAATTTGTTTTAGTTGACCACACTTATTTGTTATAAAGGACAATTTATATGTATATTGGAGGGAGTCATAGAGAAGGGTTTGTAGTGATAGTAGTGGGGAAAAAAATGGGAAAGAAATAAAAGAAAAGAAAATAGATCATGACAACAAAACATTTTTAGAAAGAGTCCCTAACCTCATGTTATTTGCAGACCTGAAGGGATTCTTATCTACTCATTAGTTCAAGAATAACATTGGATTTGATATAACATTTTGGCACCACTCAATATCAATAATAAAGCAATACCCTGATTTTTGTGTCATGTCATATGGCAGTATAATTTTACTTCACAAGTCAAAAGATTAAAGGAAAAACTGCATTACAAGTATCCAACTAAATGAAAAATAATGACCTGCATTTGTTTTGGTTTTATCATTTGAATTTAAAAGAGAAAGAGAAAGATTTCTAGGCTTATGAAAAAAAAGTTTGCCTGCTTTCATTTGAGATATAAAAGGATTTTTAGATTTGTTCAAAAATATGTAAAGCAAACTGTGCACTTAAAAGAGCCTCACCTGCAATATAATTTTTGCCAATTTGTCTTTAAAGTGATGTCAAGTTCTTATGTGGAGAAAGTTAATGTAATATTTACTTATTTGACATTGGACTTCGGCTCATAGATATTTTTGGAGGGGGGAAATGCAGCTTGAGAATCTTAGAGTTAGGAACACATGAACGTAAAAGCCCTCAATACCAATGGAAAAAAAAAAAACTTAAGTGTCTACTATATGTGAGGCACCATGCTAAGTTTTGGGATACCAACAAAGCAAAGAATCATTTTCCCTATCCACCCAAGCCACTTCTATCAAGGAGATTATATTTTAACTCATTCAATGTGTTGGAAGACTCACTGAAAAGAAGATAATTTGTTACAAATGGTGGAATGATTTCACTTTCCTTTTACCCAATTTCTTTGTCATCAGCTTTTGAATTAGTGATTTAAGCATGTGATTTTATTATTAGGGGATGTGACAGTGTTTAAAGGGCAGGCCTTAGGGTAAGGAAGACATAGGTTCAAATTCTGTATCTGATAGATGTGGGATTATGGTTCAATCATTTAGCAGTACAATGTCCCAGGCAACTGTCTATGGTTATATTGTGGAGGTATCTTATCTATCTGCATCCATTGAGGGAGTTTCCACTAGGAGAATTCCTCACATTGATGAAGTCATAGGTCCTGAGACCACCATTCTGCAAGAGAAAGGTGTGTGTAGGGATGGGTATGGTAGAGAAATGTCAAAAACTAATTCTAAGATACAGTGAAGCCAACAGCCTTTGAACACACATACTTAACTGGAAAAGAACTCAACATTTGCCGATACTTCCCAACATTTTCTTAATTAATTGCAATTATAAAAACTCAAATTGAGATAGGCTTACATATTTGTGAATTTCTTCATCTATAAATCAAACACAATGATTTTAAATTATTTCACATTTGAATACATTAATCTGTAGCAGTTGTAACTACACAAATGTTCATGTTTTAAATGGAATTAGAAATACTTTTAAATGGCATTAAAAACCAAATAGTATGCAAATATAATTTATAATAATAACATCTAAAAATAGTATGGTCATTTTTTAGAAAAGTTTGAGACTTAATTAAATTGAAAAAAGTAATAGTCATTTCTTTTTAATCCAGATAATGAAAAATTTCATTTATATATTTTTTCCCAAAGAAAAAGATAACATAAATTTATAATATCACTTATAATGTCAATGCCTATAATGTCATCTTTTCTCTTTGTTTATCCATTTCAATTAGCCTTATGGCCTCAGTCCAGGAATGTTCATCTAAATCTATGTCTAAGGAGGCAGGCAAATCAGACTATTGGCACAAACAATGCATTAATTTCACCTTTTTATGATTGACCCTAATTATGATATACAAATCAATCAAGTAGAGAGTACCACTTATCAATATGATGCTTGACATGAACAGGTTTGCCATATCATGATGTAACCAGCTTTAATTTGACACTCTGAATTAAAGTCCTTTTGGTTCCACTATGATGTAAGTAACCATTTAAGTTTCTAGTAAATTGCAGGCATTGTGTTAAGCTCTAACCATCATGCTAAAGATTAAGGGATTGGTTTAGAGAGTAGTTCATGGCTTTAGGGAACCTAGCTTTGGAACTATTATCCAACTTCTTATTTTAAGCTTTTTGAACATGCAAGGCCATTACTTACCTGTGTTAGCCCAAATTTTTATGGAAATCAGGTCATTCTAGATATAAACATTAGAGTTTCATTCAAACATATGTGTCTAGTGAACACTGGAAATTCTCAAGGTGGTTTCACTTTGTTCCTTGTATTCTATAAAGAATACCTACAACTTCTGAGGTCTTTTTAATTCAGTAGTTTACTCGGTGCCTATTGTGTGTAGAGAACACTGTTGAAGGCTCTGGGGGAGATGATAAAACTCAATTAGAATCAGTCCATGTCTTTGTGAGGGTTTATAATATAATTGGAAGATACGCTAAGTTAAAAGGGCAAATGTAAGCAAAATTCTGTGTGATGTATGGGGGTGAGGCAGAAGTGGGAAGTTGATTAATGAATAAAAAAAATGGAAGGATTTTCTAGGAGAGATTGCATTCAAAGTTGGGCTTAAGGAAATGGGTAGATCTTAAATGGTCAAAGCATAAGAGCTTGCATTCCAATAATGAATAATAGCATGAAGGAAGACTTTGCTAGAGAATAAAGCTCCCCTAACCTTCATTGCAGGAAATGAGTATTGATCTATTTGAACATGTAAAGAAAATGCTGTGTTGATGAAATTAGTAACCTGCAAAATGGGTATAATGTTAATGGTATAGTGGGTAATATATTACTTTCCATGATCTTAAATTATATGCAAGCCTGAACAATTGCAGAACAAATCCCAATTTGTTGTATATAATTAAGAATTAAGTATTGTCATATTCCAAAATCAAGTATGTAGAAACCTATGTATGCATGCATGTCTGTGTTTACCAGAACTGGCTACTAGATGTCACTCTTGTCTTAGACACAATGCCATATATAGAACTGTTATGAAATAATGAATAATCACCATTTTGAATTTGTGAAATGAGATATCAACAACCGTACTTCTTACATGAATTCAGTGATACACCATTTTAAAACTTTTGTCATTATTCATATTTCTTATTTAACCTTAAACCTGTGTCTTAGTAATAAATAGCATGCTATTTTTTTAAAAAAAGTTCTCAAATACCAAAGTCCTGCTCTGTTAATTTTAAAAAATAAACTTTAAGAAAGTTATGAATTAATTTTTCTTAAAGTATTGAAAATAAATTGTGATTCCTTAACTAGTTGAACAACTCAAAGTACATTCTTTCAGAGAAAGAATAAATACTGATTTTTTAAAATTTGAACTCTTTACAAATATGGAAAGAATAAAGAATTTGGTGTCAGGAATACCTAGCTTTTTAATCTTGTCTCTGACACTAGTTGTGTGAGCTTCGGTCAAGTTATTGACAGTTTGTGGTGCTAATGTGATCAAAGATTTTCCCTCCCATTCAATAGGCTTCAGGTGGAGCTAATTAATGTAAGCTTGAAAAGGAGAGTCCTGTTTGTAGGAAGGCCCATTTGCTAAGTAGGTGCTAAGCCACAGACCTACACAGGGGTATATATACCCTGTGGGTAGCCATTAAGCTCAGACTAGAGAGCTGTGGAGACTAGAGAGCAGTGGAGACTAGAGAGCTGGGGAAACTAGAGAGCTGCAGAAACCAGAGAGCTGTGGAGACTAGATAGCTGCAGAGACCAGAGGGTTGCAAGGAGAAGAAGAAAGAATTGCAAGAGAGGACAGAGAATTGGAAGAGACAGAGAGATAAGTGGAAGGGTTCTGAGAACTGCAAGGGCTTTCAGAACTGTGGGAGGAGAGGACTCAGGCAAGCAGACAGTTAGGATTTGTGAGTGACTGTTTACTGGAAGGCTAGGGAAGGCAGAAGGGAAGGTTACAAGATGGCTTGGCTCTTTGCTATGATACAGAGTTCTAATCTCCTTGCTGTTACATTGACTTACTGGTTTTGAATACAATTACTGCTATGTTGAATTGGGGTTATTGGTTCTGGGATTTGATCCTCTGGTCTCTGAATAAATGTTTTGCTTTGCCTCCCTTCTATACAAAGAGTCTCTTATACTTTGCAATTCTGAACTATACAGATATATTCATGGTCACCATCGATATTATTAATTTTGCCTTACTGATACACAGTCTCTGACCATCAGTTTCCTCTCTAAAATACAACAAATAATAACCTCATTATCTACTTCATTAGGGTCATTGTAATTCTCAAGTAAATAAAATGCTTCACAAACCTTTTAGCATTAAATAAATGACTTATAAAAATGCTAATAATACCTGCAAAAAGTCACAAAGCCTTTTTTTCATACAGAAAATCAAATATCCCCCAAACTAAATGAGTTAGTGAAGTGCCACATGTCTCCTTGTCAAAAAGAGCCTATTGTTTTTTTTTTCTGAAACCTGCCCAAAGTTTGAAGGAATCAATATATAGAAGACTACAAAAATCATAGAAGGATCATATTTTGTGCTTTATGTGGAATATTCTTCATGGAACATTAATATTATACATTAGCAACAAGTTTGTGAAAAAACAAACGTTCACTTAATATTCCTCAAAACTAGGGAAAGGTTTGTTTTATTTTTCCTACCAGGGCAGTAGATCACAACTGTGTGTCACTGCCCATATCTGCTAACGTGTTTCTACATATATTTCTCCATCAACCCTAATATACAAGTTGTAATTACCTATTTAAATGACAATTTCAAATCTTTGCAAGTTGAAAATAGTTCCACTATACAATGCCCTTTCGTTGTAAATTTAGAGGAAAATTTTCCTCATAGTTTTTATTATCTCAGAATTTTCCTATCATTAAAATGATTAATTTTTTTTTCTTTTTTATTAAGATTTTTTATGTTTAGTTTCCAACACTCAGTTTGGCATGATCCTAAGTTCCAGATTTTCTTCCCCCTCCTCCCCCTCTCCCTACCCAAGGCAGCATGGAATCTGATATATCATATAGATAACTTCACATTGAACTTATTTACACAATAGTCAAGTTGTAAAAAAGAATTATTACCTATGGAATGAATCATGAGAAAGAAGAAACAAAACAAAACAAAAAAAAGAGAGGAAAAAAAAGAAAAAAAGGAGAGCAAACAGTTTGGCTCACTCTGCATTCAGTCTCTATAGTTCTTTCTCTGGATGTAGACAGCTCTCTCCCTTGTGAGTCCTTTGGAGTTGTCTTTGAACCTTATATTTCTGAGAAGAGTAAGGTCTATGAAGGTTAGTTATCACAGAATCCATAAATCTGTGGTTGTATATAACGTTCTCCCAGTTCTGCTCCACTCCCTCAGCATTATACCATGTAGGTTTTTCCAGGTTGTTATGAAGTCCTTATCTTTCTCAATTCTTATAGCAAAATAGTACTCCATTACATTCATATGCCACAACTTGTTCAGTCATTCCCCAATTGATGGGCATCCCCTTGATTTCCAATTCTTTGCTACTACAAAAAGAACTGCTACAAATATTTTTGTACATATGGATCCTTTTCCCACTTGTGTGATCTCTTTGGGATACAGCCCTAAAAGTGATGTAGCTGGGTCAAAGGGTATGAACATTTTTATAGCCCTTTGGGCATAGTTCCAAATTGCTCTCCAGAATGGCTGCATCAGTTCACAACTCTACCAGCAATGTAACAATGTTCCAATTTTCCCACATCCTCTCCAGCATTTATCATTTTCCTGTTTTGTCATTTTAGCCAATTTGACAGGAGAGATGTGGTACCTTAGAGTTGTTTTGATTTCCATTTCTCTAATCAGTAGTGATTTAGAGCATTTTTTCATATGCCTATAGATATCTTTAATTTCTTCCTCTGAAAACTCCCTGTTCATATCCTTTGACCATTTCTCAATTGGGGAATGACTTGTATTCCTATAAATTTGGCTCAGTTCCCTGTATATTTTAGAGATGAGGACTTTATCAGAGATACTAGTTTAAAACATTTTCTCCCAGTTTTCTGCTTCCCTCCTAATCTTTGTTGCATTGGCTTTTTTATTAAAAAAACTTCAATTTAACATAATCAAAATTATCCATTTTGGATTTTGTAATGTTCTCTGTCTCTTGTTGTGTCATGAATTCTTTGCTTTTCCATAAATCTGATAAGTGAACTATTCCTTGCTCTCCAAAACTGCTTACAGTATCAGCCTTTATTCCTAAATCATAAACCCATTTTGACTTTATTTGTTTATATGGTATAAGGTATTGGTCTATGCCCAGTCTCTGCCCTATCATTTTCCAATTTTCACAGCAGTTTTTGTGAAATAGTGAATTCTTAGCCTAGAAGCTGGATTCTTTGGGTTTATCAAAGAGTAGATTGCTATAGTCATTGGCTACTGTGTCTTGTGTACCTAACCTATTCCACTGATCCATGACTCTGTTTCATAGTCAATACCAGAGAGTTTTGATGACTGTTGCTTTATAGTACAGTTTAATATCTTCTATGGCTAGGCCACCTTCCCTAGCATTTTTTTTCCTTAATTCCCTAGATATTCTAGGCCTCTTGTTCTTCCAGATGAATTTTGTTATTATTTTATCCATCTCAATGAAATAATTTTTTCGTAGTTCAATGGGTATGGCACTGAATAAATAAATTAATTTAGGTAAAATTGTCATTTTTATTATATTAGCTCGGACTAACCATGAACAACTGAGGTTATTCCATTTATTTAGATCTGACTTTATTTGTGTGAAAAGTGTTTCATAATTACATTCATATAGGCCCTGGGTTTGTCTTGGCAGATAGACTCCCAAATATTTTATAGTGTCTACAGTAACCTCAAATGGAATTTCTCTTTCTATCTCGTTCTGTTGGGCTTTGTTAGTAATATATAGGAATGCTGAGGATTTATGTGGGTTTATTTTATATCCTGCAACTTTGCTAAAGTTATTATTTCAAGTAGTTTTTTTACTCAGTTCTCTAGGATTCTCTAAGTAAATCATCATATCATCTGCAAAAAGTGATAATTTAGTTTCTTTTTTGCCTATTCTTATTCCTTCAATTTCTTTTTCTTCTCTTATTGCTACAGCTAACATTTCTAATACCAAATTGAATAATAGAGGTGATAATGGACATCCTTGTTTCACCCCTGGTCTTATTGGGAATGCATCTAGCCTATCCCCATTACAAATAATGCTTGTTGATGGTTTTAGGTAGATGCTATTTATAATTTTAAGGAAGGCTCCATTTATTCTTATGCTTTCTAGTGTTTTTAATAGGAATGGGTGTTGTATTTTGTCAAAGGCTTTTTCTGCATCCATTGAGGTGATCATATGGTTTCTGCTAGTTTTGTTGTTGATATGATCAATTATGCTGATAGTTTCCTCATATTGAACCAGCCTTGCATTCCCGGAATAAATCCAACCTGGTCATAGGATATTATTCTGGTGATAAGTTGCTGCAATCTTTTTGCTAATATTTTATTTAAAATTTTTGCATCAATATTCATTAGGGAAATTGGTCCATAATTTTCTTTCTCTGTTTTGACTCTACCTGGTTTGGGTATTAGGACCATATTTGTGTCATAAAAAGAATTTGGTAGGACTCCTTCTTCACCCATTTTCCCAAATAGTCTATAAAGTATAGGAATTAATTTTTCTTTAAATGTTTGATAAAATTCACATGTAAAACCATCTGGCCCTGGAGAGTTTTTCGTAGGGAGTTCATTGATGGCTCGCGCAATTTCTTTTTCTGAGATGGGGTTATTGAGGTATTTTACTTCCTCTTCTGTTAACCTGGGCAATTTATATTTTTGTACATATTCATCCGTATCCGTAAGGTTGTCAAATTTATGGGCATACAACTGGGCAAAATAATTCCTAATTATTGTTTTAATTTCCTCTTCACTACAGGTGAATTCACCCTCCTCCGCTGTCTCCACCACGGCATCATCTAGGCCGGGGGAGGGAGGTAGGAGAAAGGATGGAGGGAAGGATGGGATGGCGAAGAAAGGGGAAAGGAGGGGGGGAAGGGAGGGGGAGGGAGGGGAAGGGAGAGGGGCAAGAGTGGAAAGGGAGAAAAGGGGCCACTAGTTTGGTTTTGCTGTCTATTTTTTCCTGTAACTCCCTTAACTTCTCCTCTAAGAATCTGGATGCTATTCCACTTGGTGCATATATGTTAAATAATGATATTGCTTCATTGTTTATGGTGCCTTTTAGCAGGATGTAGTATCCTTTCTTATCTATTTTAATTAGATCTATCGTTGCTTTTGCTGTGTCTGAGACTAGGATTGCTACCCCTGCTTTTTTTACTTTAGCTGAAGCGCAATATATTCTACTCCAGCCTTTTATCTTTACCCTGTGTTTATCCCCCTGTTTCAAATGTGTTTTTTGTAAACAGCATATTGTAGAATTATGGTTTTTACTCCATTCTGCTATCCACTTCTGTTTTATGGGAGAGTTCATCCCATTTACATTCACAGTTATGATTACTATCTGTGCCTTTTTCTCCATCCTATTTCCCCCCATTTATGCTTTTGTTTCTCCCTTTCCCCTTCCACACCTCAACAGAGTTTTGCTTTTGACCCTCACCTTCCTCAGTTTACCCTCCCTCTCAATTCCCTTTCCTTGTCTTACCATTTTCCCCTTGCTACTTCTTCCCTCCCTTCCAACCACCCACCTCCCTTTTATCCCCTTTCCCCTCCCACTGCCTGTAGGATAAGTTTGATTTCTATACTTATCAGGGTATGTTATTCCTTTCTTGAACCAAATCGCATGAGAGTAAAGCTCAAATACTGCTCTTCTCCCTCCATTTTTTCCACTCTACTACAATATGTTTTTATGCCTCTTCATGTGATGTAATTTACCCTTTTCTACTACCTCCTTACCTCTTCTCCCAGAATCATCCTTTTATATCTCTTAATTATATTTTTATCATTATATCACTTATTTTATACTGTTACAGTCTATGAATTTTCCTTTCAATTGTCATAATAAGTATACAATTCTTAACATTGATATATATATATATATATATATATATATGCATATATATATATATATATATCAATCATATATAAAACAAAATAATCCTATATCGGGACGTAACTTATTAGCCTTATTGATTAACTAGGGTTTTTTCTCCTGTTTACCTTTTTATGTCTCTCTTGAGTTTTGTATTTGGAGATCAGATTTTCCACTGAGTTCTGGCCTTTTCATCAGGAAGGTCTGAGACTCCCTTATTTCATTGAATGTCCATCTCCTTGCCTAAAAAATTATGCTCAATTTTGCTGTGTAATTGATGTTTGGTTGTAGTTCAAGCTCCTTTGCCCTTTGGAATATCATATTCCAATTTCTCTTGTCATCCAATGTAGAGGCTGAAAGATCCTGCATGATCCTGACTGTAGTTCCATGATATTTGAATTGTTTCTTTTTGGCTGCTTGAAGTATTTTCTCCTTGACTTTGTAATTCTGAAATTTGGCTATTATATTTCTTGGAGTTTTCAACTTGGGATCTCTTTCAGGGGGTAACCAGGGGATTCTTTCAATGACTATTTTCCCCTCTGGTTCTAGGAGCTCTGGGCAATTATCTTTGTAATTTCTTTGAAGATACTGTCTAGGCTCCTTTTTTCATCATGGATTTCCGGTAGACCAATAATTCTTAAATTGTGTCTCCTGGATCTATTTTCCAGGTCAGTTGTTTTTCCAATCAGATATTTCACATTTTCTTCAATTTTTTCCTTCTTTACATTTTGTTTGACTACTTCTTGATGCCTCATAAAGTCAGTAGCTCCCAATTGCTTAATTATAATTTTTAATGAGTTGCTGTCTTCATTTTGGTTTTGAGTCTCCTTTTCCAATTGGTTGATTTTACCTTTCAGGGTGTCATTTTCTCTATTTAGATTCTTAATCTCTGTAGCCATTTCACTGATCTTATTTTTTAAAGACTCGATTTCATCAGTGTTTTTTTTTCCATTTTTTCCATTTTTCTTTTACCTCCCTAATTTGGTTTTTAAAGTCCTCCTTCAGCTCTTCCAGGAATGGTTTTTGGGCTTTAGGCTAGTTCACTTTCCCTTTTGAGGTAGCACATGTGGGTATAGTGTCAATGCTGTCCGCTGCTGAATTGGTATTTTGATCTTCCCCGTTTCCATAAAAAGAATCAACGGTCCTCGGTTTTTTTTCGTGTTCTTCTTCACATTGGTTAGCTTTTTCCTGGCTTTACAGTGGATTTCTGCTTTTGGAGCTGAGGGATCTCTGTCCCAGGTTTCTTGTTCTGGGAATTGTGAGCCTAGTTACTGGCTTTGTGCATTATGGCCTTGGTTTTCTGAGGTGTGGGGCAGGGGTCATCTGGCTGATGGAAGTCTGCTCTTCCCCTGGGGGAGCTCTCCAACAATGATCTCAGCTGTTGTCTGTGTTGATTTCTGCCATTTCCCCAGGCTGTGCAAAAGCAATTCTGGGCTCCCAGTGTTGACCCCTGCTGGCTCTGCCCCTCTGGGACTCAGGAACTCCCACTGCTCAGCCACTGAAACCCCACTTCTGTCTCCTCTATTCCAGAGTTTTTCCTGAGGAATTCTTTGGGTCAGGGAGGGAGGGATGAGAGCCATTTACCTGGTCATTATGTCTCCTGGAAGTTCAAGAAGGTGCATTTCAAACCTTTGGGCTGCAAGTCACAGGAGTAGATTTCTCATGGTTGCATGTGTTGTGCTGCTGCCTCTCATCGCTTCGACAGACTCCAGTCCCATGTTGGGAGGCCTGGGGATCTCTGCCAGTTTCAGGAACAAAGCTTCCTCCCAGCCTAGATCACCGGCTGGTTTCTGCAGCTGCTTCCACTTTGGTGTGGTCTGGTGCAGCTCCATGTGCTGGGTGCTCTCCCAGTCTACAGATCTGTCCCACCAACCTTTCAGACTCTCCTAGCTTGGAAATTTGCCCCACTCAGTCTACCAGTGGCTTCTAACTCTCTCAAATCTGCTCAGATTCACTTTTTTTAGAGGTATCTGACAGAACTTGTGAGAGAGCTCTAGTAAGATGCTGTTTTCATGCAGCCATCTTGGCTCCACCTTCCCCCCAAATAATTAATTTTCAATTGATTATTTTATAGATTGCACATGGAGGTAGCAGAGGAATCTGACATTTACAGACTGCTCAACTTTGGGAAAGTTATTTAACTTCTCTGTGCTTATTTCCTTCTCTGCAAAATGAAGGGGTGGACTTAGATGACCAGTAATGCTCTTTCCAGATCTATGGCCCTATGACTCTAAGGAGCCAGCAACGGTACTGGACAATAACAAAATTTTTATTTAAGAGAGCCTCCATGAGTCTCATATTCTCATCCCCTTTCTATTCCTCCTTCATACCTCATTGCAGTCACACTTAATACAGCAACAGCATATCTGTTGTTATCATCTGCCTAATTATGAATGAATAAATGAAAAATATTATTGTCTTTACCATATACCAAGCATCAAGCTAAGTACTGGGAATATAAATGTAAAGTTAAGGCATTCTATGCCTGCCAGAAGTTCATAGTGTAATGGGGAAAACAAAAAATATATGACAGAAGTGGTTAGGGAAGTTTTATTACTATGCAAAGTCAAAATGATGGAGAGAATAGAACAATACACCTGTCCATTAACATATTCTTTCCAGAGGCAGCACCACTTATTTTATCCCTATCCGAATATCCATATTTTCTTTTTTTTAATGTTTTCATTATTTTGTAAAAATAGAAACATTTTTCTTGCAGCAACATCATATATAGATATCAATGGTTGTTCAAGAGAATCATTTTAAATTAGCTGAAATAAATTCTATATGATGTGTTTTTCTTCTGTTTCTATCTAGCACCCTGCTGTGGCTAGCACTCAAGAAAAGATGGGAGTTAAATATAGTGAACCCAAGCATTTGAAAACTTCCCATTAGTATTTCCTATTAAAGGTGGTTCCTAAAAGTGTAGCTGAGTGATTTCAGTTAATTCTTTCACTCTCATATATGCTGACAGCTCTGTAAATAGTTGCATTGATCTGTTAGTGTTCTTGGTTTTCTATATATAAGAAGATAGGACGATAGATAGATAAAGACTGTGGGGCTGGGATATTTAATACTAGCAAAGTTTATTTCAGATGGCTGTGAGTATTTTCTAGTATTCCAATATTGTAACTGATTACTTCTTAAGTTCAAAGAAATCTGCAAACATTTTATGTAGATAACAGACCCATGAATGACAGTGTCTTGCTAGTTCCTTTTTGGTATGCAATGCAGCTCGCGTGTATGAAATAGTGGCATTGAAACTAAGAGTAACAATAATAACTCAACTGAATGATTTTCTATTAATCAGTCTAAGAAAAAGTTACATGAATTGGGAATTCACGGAATCAAAGAATATTTGATGAGTTTTGACAGAAGTTCCATTATCAGCTAAGTATTTTTTTTGCCCCTGACTCAGATTCTGTGGAAGCAAGTACTTATCTTGCAGATCAAATATTACAGATCTTATTACTAGAAAGAATAATGAATTTATGCAATGCTTTACTGCTTCAGAACATTTGTTAAAATTAATCTAGTATATGGGAAAATGCCGTGAGAGAAATAGCGATATCAAACTTGCAGATGCATTCATTAAAAATATATCATGGGACACAGAAAGCCCATTTCACCCCTGTTTGGCAGGTGCAATACTCTCTAATATTACCTTTACTCCTGTTGTCTTATGATATTAGCCATTATAGTTTGGGTCATGTTAAAAGTGTCAGACTTACATAATTCGTAGAGGCTGCTCAAGTCCTGATAAAGTCCTTATAGTGAGACAAAAATCTATGTGGAGTTTTAAAAGAAATGCGATGGCAGAGGTGGCACCAGAATGGAATTTCTCCTTACATAGTCACAATAATAAGTAGCTTGCATGTACATAGAACTTCAAGGTATGCAAAGCATTTTACAAATATTATTTCATTTTACATTTACTATAATTAACTATTATCACTCCTGTTTTACAATTAGGAAAATAAGGTAGACAGAGTTTGAGAGATTTGCCCAGGATCACACAGCTACTAATTGTCTGGAGCCACATTTGAACTCAAATCTTCCTGACTCCAGGTCACTGCACAACACTGTTCCAACTACAATCCTTTAACAGCTCTTATTCCACTTATTTGGAAATTGATATGCTACAAATGAACACCAAATGTTGAGACTGGGCCCTAACAGTCATTGAGTGCTTTCTCCAATGATGTCTGCCCAAACAAAGAAGGAATGAGGGATGTGTGTGTGTGTGTGTGTGTGTGTGTGTGTGTGTGTACCTTTTCATCACAAACTTGTAAGTATATGAAAATTTACAGACAAAACAAAGACCTTCTATTTCCCAATCACCTATATTTTGAACAGGGGAAATCAGAATAAAGTAGATTCTTGAGAAGCACTGGAAGGAAATAATCACACCTTGACAAAGGACTCTACCATCCAAAGCCTTGAAGGCAAAGAAACAGTAGGAGACATCACTTTCTGTGGTACACCTAAATAGCTAAGGCAATCAGAGAGAGGAAAGGACCAAACATAAAAGCTGGCCCCACCCAACTAAACATCCCAAGTTGGGTTTAATAATATGTTTAACAGATATTTGAGTGAATGTATTTAGGTATATATTTACAATTATATTTACATTCTAAGAAAAATCCCCAGTCAAGGCAACAACATGCCCCCTTTCTTGGAACTCTAGAAATAACTGTATGTAAAATCAATTTGTCGTTGTATTTACATAATTTGGTATGTCTTCTCTCTCTAATTAAGCTGAAAACTCTAAAGGACTAAGGACATATGAAACAGTTGGAAAAATGTGGAATTTAGAGTAATCAAAAACCTTACTTCAACTCTAGTTTTTGATAGTTATTAGTTTCGACCCTGAGAGAGTTACATAATTTCTCTAAACTTCTTTCTTCACCAGTGAAATGAGGAGAACAATAGCTACTTCACATAGCTGTTTGGAAGATCTCAAGAGATGATGACTAAAAGGTCTTTTATAAACTTTAAGTGTAATAAAATGTCAGTTATTATTATGCTTTTTTTGTATGTGTCAATTTAGAGACCAGCACCATGGTTTTAATAGGCTCATTAAATATTTCTTGGTGATATTTAATGAAATTTTATTTCTTTCAATTATTTTAGTCAATTCATTGGCATAATTGGAATACTGCTCCCCTACCCTCTCCTCCTTGTCCCTGTCTCTTAGAATCTTATAGCTTCCTTTAAAGCTTGACTCAGGTGTTCTTTTGTGTGAGAAATTTTACTGATCGGTTATTAATAATTAATAATGATAATTACAACAAAAATAATAATATTTAGCATTTATATTTCCATAAGCTCATTCCAACATCTCTTTTAATCATTTAATACAATTGCCCTCCTAAATTCCAACCAAATGGGATAACTAGCTCTTCACTGATGTAGTCACACACTTTCTCTCTTCGTTACATTTGCACATTGTCAAAAGCTGGCACCTGAGAGTGCTTAGTGTTTTAAGGTTTGCAAAGCATCTTAGTCATATCATCTCATTTTATCCTCATAATAACCCTGGGAGGTATGTGGTATTAGTATCCTTATTTTACAGATGAGGAAACTGAGGCCAAGACACGTTAAGTGGCTCTCTTCATCTCCAAATTACATTTTCATGTGTTATACCTCCAATAGAATGTATATTTCTTTACAGGAGGGACTCATACTCACTTTGTCTTTACATTGGTCTACCTCCTTACCAGTAACCTCAACTACCTGGGGAGGTCTCCACACCTGATTCCCTGCTCTCTTGAATGGTGAGTCCCTGGCCTGAACTACCACTGCATAAGAGGCCCTATCAATGCTCACTTCACTGGACTGCTCCTCCTCTGCACAAACAGCATTGCCCCCTTGAACTTTCCCTCCTACATTCTGCTTTCTAGCTCCCTTTTATTCAAATTCAAGCCCCTTTTCAGTAGGGATGGTATTCTCATTCTAGTAATGTGTCCATTGGCTGAGAGCAATGGGGATAAAAATAGAACAAAACAAGATTGTCCCTATTTTCACAGGCCTTGCACAGTGCTTGGCATAGAGTAAACTCTAAATTAATACTGTCTTTTAATCATATCTATCTATGTCTATTTATGCATATATGTGTGTGCATGTGTATGTGTATATCTATCTATCTATCTATCTATCTATCTATCTATATATATATATACATATATCCAGCATCTACTACTTGAATGTAGTAGTCACTTAATAAATGCTTATTATACCAAATTGATTGGTTCTATTTTTTTTTCAAAAACAGCTTAAATGGAATGAGCTAATAGCTGGTTCTTCATCAGTTTAGGCAACACTCCATGAAGAATCGCCCTCTGTCAATGAAGATGAGTGTTTTTTCTGTAGCTTACAGTGTTAGAAAATTGCCTAGAGCTGTGGGTCCAAATGCAAATAGAAATAGGGGCTGCTAAATCATATATAAGCATCTGTGTGGGTCACATATTGACTTAGAAAACCATACACATTTATATATTTCTTTTTTAATATATCAACATAATACAAGCAGATGGAAAAGACATTTTAATCCAATTCAGATCACACTCAGGCGTGTATAGACCACATACTGGACATCTCTAGCCTAGAGTACTGTGAGACTAAGTGCCTTGCTTAAGGTTACACTCAGTATTTTTCAGAGGCAGGAATTGAACTCAGGTCTTTTACTTCCATTATACTATAATGCCTGTAAGCAAAGCATTTAGTAGCCAGTAGTCCCAAAAATCTCCCCTCCAAATGCTAGCCAGGCTAGGATGGTAGGGCAATTTGTTTACTTGTCAAAAAATAACCAGCTTGATATTTTAATGACATATTTTTAAAAATCAATGATCAAAGTAACACTTTGAATGGGGATTGTTCAAAAAGAGTGATCAATGGCCAATGTAAGCTAAGTGACATTTGACCCCTTAACTGGATCTTTCACTTTCACATACTACCATAATAATCTTCCTAATGCATAAGTCTGACCATGTCACTCTCAGTTTAAAAACCTTCATCAGCTCCATGTTGCCTCTAGAATAAAATAAAAACTCCTCAGCCTACCTTTTAAATACTTCCATGAGCCGATTCCAGCTTCTCTTCTAAACGTTTAATATAACCACCCTTCTAAACTCAAGCCAAATTGGACAACTAGCTCTTCTCTGATGTAGTCATACACTTTCTTGCCTCGTTACATTTGTACATTGTCAAAAGCTTTCACCTGGGAGTGCTTAGGTTAATAGGAAAGTGAGTGAAGAACAAGGGGGGAGGGGCAGGACTGGGATCTAAGCCATAATTAGCAGAAAACAAAACCCCAGACCAGCATACTACTAGAGTTCTTTAGAGCACCAAAATCATAGGGCCTGGATAAGCTGGGGAAAATTAATCATTGAAGTAGTGACTCAAATCAGAAGACAAACCCCACATCATAAAACAAGATGGAAGCCATTTCAGAGTTGATCATGTAGGGTCTACTAGTTTCTCCAAAACTCTTCCTTTATGGTGGCAGCTTGTATGCCCCTGCCTTTTTCACTGTGCTCATTTGCCACTGGGGTTGTAGAATCTATCAGGTCAGGTGATCCTGAGTAAGTAGAAGCATTGGCACAGATAGCCCACCATTCCCTAGTCCTGACATATACTCCCTCCTTTGAAAGCAGTTATTTCCTTAAAGACCTGGCCTAGGTGTCACCTCCTCAATGAGGACTTTCTTAATCTCTTTAGCAGGAAGGAATTATCCCTTCTCAAATTTTCTTATAATACTTTTGGAGTTGTCCTTGGCTCCAATTATTATTTTTATTATTTAGTCATTTTCATTTTAGTCATTTAGTCATTTTCAGTTCTGTCCTACTCTTTGTGACCCCATTTGGGGTTTTCTTGGCAAAGATACTGGAGTGGTTTGCCATCACCTTCTCCAGCTCATTTTACAGATAAGGAATGGAGGCAAACAAGATTAAGTTACTTGTCCAGGGTCATAGAACTAGTAAGTATCTGAGGCTGGATTTGAAGTCATGAAGATGAGTCTCCCTGATTCCAAACCCAGCACTCACTACTGTGATGGAGGGGAGAGGGAGAATTTCAGAATTCAAGTACATAGAAAAGAAATATTTGTTGTTCAGTCATTTCAGTTGCATCTGACTCTTCCTGATCCCATTTGGAGTTTTCTTAGCAAAAATGCTGTAGTTGTTTGCCATTTTCTTCTCCAACTCATTTTACAGAGGAGGAAACTCAGACAAACACAGTAAAGTGATTTGCCAAGGATCACATGGCTAGTAAGTGTCTGAGGCCAGATTTGAACTCAGATTTTCCTCACTTCAGGCCTGGAGCTCTACCCACTGTGCAACCAAGCTGCCCTTGATTCCTACTAGTCTTCTTTAAATTATACTTATTCATGTCCATATTTTATCTACTCCCTTTCATCACTGGGGACTATAAATTTCTCGAAGGTAAGAACTGTGTTGCCTTGGTTCCTAGTGCAATACTATGAATATAGTATACACCAAATTAATATATTTGTTATTGAACACAGAAGAATTGAATTAATTTTCCTACCCATCCATTTATATTGAACATAAATCAAGAGTAATATGATATTTAGTCAATCAATCCACAAGCTGTTAGTACATACTTACTAATGGTCAGGCACTATACTAAGTGCTGGAACTACAAAGAAAGGAAGAGAAAGGGGGGGAGAAATGAAAGAAAGAAATACACCCACCTTTGAAGGAGCTTATACTCTAAAAGACAAGATATTATGTAAGTAAATAGGTGCTTGCAAGATATATACAGACAGGATAGGAGGTAAGGTCAGAAAGGAAGCAGCTGGAGGACTAGGAAAGGCCCTTTGCAGAAGGAAGAATTTGAGAGAATTTGAGCCTGAGGGAAGTAAGGTAATCTAGGAGATGGGCTGGGGGTAGTATTCCAGGCATGGGGCACAGACGCTGCAAATGTCTTGTGTGAGGATTAAAAAGTAGGCCAGTGTAGGTGAATCTTAGAGTATGTGCAAGGGAATAAAGTACTTAACGAGAAAACTAGAAAGGTAGGAAACAGCCAGAATAAGAACTTGAAATGCCAAATAGAGGATTTTACATTTCATCCTGCAGTTAATAGGGAGCCACTGGAATTTATAGAGAAGGGGAGTGGCACTTCAATAATTGAATGAAGAAGGGATTGGAGGGGAGGGGAGGGGAAGAGACTTGGAGGGAACAGTTAAAAGGCTATTAAACTACTCCAGATGAGAGGTAATGAAAGCCTGAACCAGGGTGACAAATATGTAAGTGGGCATGTTCATACAACAGTAGATATAACTTTAGAAAAAAAAAACCTTTTCGAAGGATCTGATATGTGGTCCAAGTGAAGATGAGGAGTGTCAGATGTCATTGTGGATACAAGCCCGAGTGGTTACCTGGTGGTGCCTTTAAGACTAATAAGGGAATTTGGAAGTGTTCAAGGATAGCTACTACATTTTAGGAAGGGTATTGATAAGTTAAGACTATCCACAGAAGGACAAGCAGAATACTGAAGGGAACTGAATTCATGCCAGAAAAGGATCATTTAAAGGAAGAGGGAGAGTTTAACCAGAAGAAGAAAAGACTTAAGAGGAACATGACACAGTAGCTATCACCAAGCATTTGAAGGGCTGATACTTGGACACAGAAGACAGAACTAGAAGGTGCAGACAGAGAAGTTCAGTCTGTACGTAAGGAAAAAAAAAACATCAAATTCCTATCAGAGTTGTCCCAAAATGGGATAGTGGATACTGGTGTCATAGTGATCAGCATGCTGGATCTGGAATCAGGATGACTTAAGTTCAAATCATGCCTCAGACACCTACTAGCCCTGTGACCCTGGGCAAGTCTCTCAAACTCTGCTTGCCTCAATTTTCTCAGCTGTAAAATGGGGATAATTACAGCACCTACATCCCAGAGTTGCTGTGAGGATCAAGTGAGATAATATTTGCAAAAAGACATTTAGCACTGTGGCTGGTGGACAGTAGGTGTGATTTAACTGCTTGTTCCTTTCCCTTTATTTGCTTCTATAGAAAATTTTAAGCAAAGAATGGATGAAAATTTGTTAGGGATATGATTGAAGGGATCATCATATAATTCATTCCTGTTCATGAGTTAAATGAGATGAGTTCTGAGGCCCCTTCCCCTACGAGAGTGAATTGTGAAGTCAGAATATACTGTATATATCACATAGACTTGCTCATCTCTTTTCATGAACCAGAAGGATGAATTTCATCCACTCCTTTTGGACAGCAAGGGAAAAAAATGAAACTCGAGTCCATATGTGGAAAAATTACTGAACAGAATTTATTTTTATTTTTTTGTTTCCAAAACAAATTACTTTTCTCTCAAATACAGAGTTTATTCAGATTGTAAAGGAAGAAAATAAAGAACAAATACTTTGCTTAATTGTTTAATATTCAATTTACTCTGTCCAAGTCAGTTAACAAGGCTTATGGTGATTTATTCATCTCTTGTTTTTGCTTTTCGTCAAGTTGTTGTCTGGGATTTAAATCGTCTTGATATGATTTTGTTTTTTTCCCTCATGGAGAGTATTAGCTTCTTCTTTGGAAAGTGACCTTTGAAAATGAGATGTCAATATCATGACTTTTTCTTTGTCTAAGTGTGTTGCTTTACTCAAATATGTGAATACATCATTTTCTAAGTAAAGCTACCAAACCTATGGTCCGATGATATCTCGGTGAGTGAACTTTTGTGTGAATATGTGGGCATGTGTATACGCATTCACATTAGGAACCATCTATTTTTTTTGAGGGGAGGCAGGGTCACAAGAAAAAAGCCCCTTTTAGTTTCTCATTTGAGTTCATTCAATTCAATTAAAAATTAATAAGTGGTTACTATGCATAGGAATTATGCAAAACACTGAGAATGCAAAGACAAAAAATCTCTTAAATCTTGATTTTATTCTTTTTGGGGGCAAAAACTAAGGTAGAGATGACAGTGGAGTAACACATGAGATTTATCTTTTTAATTTTATTGTTTAATTCAATAAAGCTTTATTTAAAATGCAAAATCCATTCCTCCCTCACAGGCCATATAAAAACAGGACTGCCTTTGGCCATCTGGCTATAGTTTTCTGACCTCTGAAATAGGTAAATACAAAATAGATACAAAGGCAGACAAAATAATTTCTACAATAAGTGACAATAGCTGGGGAAATGAGTGGAGATCCTGCATAAGATGTGGCAAATGATCTGAGTTTTGAAGGAAATTAGTGGTTGTAGGACACAGAAATGAGGGAGGAGCCCATTCTAGACACAGAAGCACAGAATCTCAGAACCATTTGATCAAAGGCTGGGAAGTGGGAGATGGAATATCATACAGAGAATATATAGTTAGCAAACTAATTTAATTAGAGCTGAGAGAGTGTAAATTGAATAAATATTAAAATAGACTTGAAAGGTACATGGAAACTGGATAGTAGAACTCATTAAATGCCAGTCTACAGAATTTGTACTTAAAAATGGGACAGTGGGGAAAGAAACACCATCAATAACAACACCACTGGATTTGGAATCAGATGATCCTTGTACAAATCATAGGTCTACCAAATACAACCTATACAAACTTGGACAAATCCTTTTATCTTTCTTATCCTAAATTTTCTCAACTGTAAAATGAGGAGATTGAATTAGATGTTCTTGGATGTCCCTTCTAGCTCTGAATCTATGATTCTATGAATAACTATCTGGTAGCTATGCAGCGAGGTGGCACAGTAGATAAAGCACCAGCCTGGAATCAAGAAAGATTCATATTCCTGAATTCAAATCTGGCCTCAGACACTTACTGCTATATGCCTGGTAGTTTCCTGGCATGGATATGTATTGTATATATGATATGTTGTCTAGATTTCATAAACATGCAACAATGAGGCTAGCAAAACAGCTCTGAAGACCTTAAGTTTGATAGGCAGTCTAATGTCTCTTCTCTCCTACATTTTCCTTTGGGGTCTCCCAAACACTGATTTAGCTCTGGCAATGCATGTGTCAACCTCACTGACAATGTGTACAAACTAAATCATTTCCATTTGAATTGTCTTAGTAAGCTTCTGAAGACCACCTGGCAGGACTTGACACTGAGGTCCTTTCTTGAACTAAACTGCCAAGAATTTGTACCCTAACGAAGAAAACACAACTTGGATGGGCTGGCCGGATTGTTCAAAAGAAAAATGTACAGTTGCCTAAAAGACTATTTTATGGAGAATTCACACAAGGCAAGCACTCACATGGTGGTCAGAAGTGACACAAGGACACTCTCAAGTTCTCTCTGAAGAACTTTGGGATTGATTGCATGACATGGAAAATGCAGGGCATAACCACATCAGAGAAGGCCCTGTGCTCTATGAGCAAAGCAGAATTGAAGTAGCTCCAAAGAAACATGAGATGTGCAAATTTAGAGAATCCACCCCAAATGTTCACGTAGACTATTTGTGCTCAACCTGCGGTAGAGCATTCTGTGCTCATGTCTGATCAGCCACAGCTGGACACACAGTAACCTGCTTCTAACATGATGATGTCATTTTGGTTCTCTTCAGGAAGGAAGGTCAACAACCAACCAATCCCAGGCAAGTCATTGAACTGTGTTTGCCACAGTTTCTCATCTGTAAAATGAGTTGGAGAAGAGAACAGCAAACCACTCCAGTGTCTTTGCCAAGAAAGCCTCAAATGGAATTATGAAGAATCAGATACAACTAAAAGGACTGAATAACAACAGCAGCAAAGCAATGCAGACTATGGAATTGAAAGGGAGGGAGAGAGGGTGTAGAGAAAATAATTAGGAGCTCCTGAAACAGTATGGAAAAAAGTAACACAGGCCAAGACCAGGAGAAAAGCTTTGTAAGATGAGACACGGGGATGGTTGCAAGAAACCTTGTAGAGTGGAGCTGATAAACCTTGGCAACTAATTAGATATTTTTCGGCACAACAGGTTAAGACAGAATGAAGAGTCAAGAATGACTGACTCCTACATGGGACACTTGAGTGAGTGGAAAGTTTGTAATGCCACTTCAGAGAATCTGTCAATCAGTCAACGAATATTTATTATGAGCTTACTATGTGTTAGACACTGTCTTGAGTGCTGAGGATAAAAGAAAAGCAAAGATAAGGCCTGGCTTCCAGGAAATTTACATTTTATTGAGGAAGACAGTAGGTAAAAACAAATAGAGACATATGAGATGTATAGAGAATAGATATGAGGTAATCTTAGAAGAGATTCAAGTGACAGGATCAGGAAAGGTCAATTGTAATAGATGGCTCTTGACATGTCTTCAAGGAATCTAGATATTTTAATAGGCAGAGGTAAGTAAAGAGAGAATTCTATGTTTGGGGTCAGCCAGGAAAAACACAGGGAGAAGTGATGGAATATTCTGTTCAAGGAACAAGAATTTCAGAATTGCTGGATATTAGAATATAAGGAATCAACTACCATTCAAGAAGAATGGAAAGGGAGTAAGAGTTAAAATATGAAGAGCTTTAAATGACAAAGGAATTTATACTTTCTCTGCAGTTAATAGAGAATGACTGGAGTTTGCTGACCTATACTTTAGAAAAATCACTTTGGCAACTGAGTGGAGAATGGATTGCAGTGGGAAGATACTATAGAGAGGGGAAATTATGTAAAAACTATTGTAATAATACAGGTAAAATGTGACATTCTGAAAATGGATGGGTTTGGGATTGAAATGAGAGCTATTTAGGATATTTTAATTTGAGCTTCCTAGCAGATAACATATTAAAATATTATAGTAAATAAAACACTGAATTTGGAGTCAGAAAGTCCAGGCTTCAAAACCCACCATAGAAAGCTATGTGATTCTAGCCAAGTCACTTAACCATTTGGTGACTCTGTTTCTTATTCTATAAAAGGAAAGGGTTGAATCTGGTATCCTCTAATGTCCTTTTAAATTCCAAATCTATGAGCCTATTACTACACCTTTGTGATTTCATAAAAATAAATCACAGGACCATAGATTTAGACATAGAATAGCCTAAGGTGTCCCTCTGGTCCAATGTCTTCACTCTACACATAAGGAAACAGATGTCCGGGAATGGGGAGGTAATATAACCTGCCTAAGATAGTCAGCGTTAGCACTGGGGTTTGACCTCATGTCATGTACCTCCAGAATCAGTGCCATATATACTATGATTACATTTTCTTTTAAAAAATAAGCCAGTATAGGCTTAAAAGAGTTGACTTCAAAGCCAAGATGAACTGAATACAAGTCACATCGCTGATACTTACTGACTGTGAGACCATGGACATCACTCATTTATCAGCTCCCTCCTCTCTTCTTGCCCCTACCTCCCAACTCTCTACAATTAAAATTTACAGAAGTTGCCATTTTGAATTGGTAGAGAAAGTCTCTTCACTGGGTAATTCCCTTCATGGACAGGGACTAGAACAAGCCAAATATGAATTAATATCATGTGAATTATGATAAAATTATGATAAAAAGTGATATCCCAAAAGTATAATTCTATAAATATTTCATATTCGCATGTGTTATATTTTATTCTCCATAATAATTTATGTTGTTTAAATAATAAAGACAATGTTTTAAAAGGTTTTAGAGCTTATATCTGTAGTTTACAGTGGGAAGAAAAGCAAAATTTTAAAAAAATGACCTGTTCCAAAAAAATCATCTCCCCTCCCTTAATTTAATCTCTTTGTTCTTGCTTCCCTTAACTCACTTTAGCTTTATTAGGTCCATTGAAATTGTGGTGACTTAAGAAAAGCCTCCTTGAATTATGTCAATGAGCTTTATTTTCCTTGTCTAGAATTATTAGAGATCTTTCCAATTGATTGTAGGATTCTTTTGGAGCATAGAATGTAGAAAGTGAAATTCACTAAGGTCATCTAATCCAATGTTATGCAAATCAACAATCTGCTCTATAATGAAGTAAATTGAGAAGAATGCTTTGGAAACAAGATGACCATTGTAAAAGAAGAGCAGCAATAACAAAATCCATCGTCCCTCTTTCTACCCTAAACAAAAACATTTGCTAAAGAGTAGGCATTTGGAAGGGCAACCAAAGTGGGACTTGTTGTCTTTTGTTTTGGAGTGCTTCTCAGTACTAAGGCAATCAAGTGCCCTTGATTGAGTCTTGCCTTTGTTTGTAGGAATGCCCACACCCTTTTGCTAATTAGGTCACAAGAGGGATAAAGCCCTCGAGAAGTGTGAAGTCCTCCACCCCAGAAAAAGGGTATATATACTCTGAGGTTAGCATTTTGCTAGGGGGTCACTTCCTGGAAGAGAGTCATGTGATTTGACCAGACGAGACTCTGGGTAGCCATTGGAGCCTCCTGGCTTTGAAAACCCAGATGTTGGTGCTTCTCTCTCTGGTAACTATGTATTGTGATTTAGTCAGACAGATAGAAGCCTGTCTGTTGATTTGTGTAATTTTGCTGTTTATAATTCCTTTTTGTAATTTCTCTTTGTAGTTTCTCTGAAAGTTCAGGGTGCTGACATCTTCCCCTGAACTAAGTGAATGACATATGTATATTTAATTAAAGTTAGATTGTAAACTTCTTAAGGTTGCTTTCCTTAGAAAAGCAGATCAAAGAACCTATGCTAGTAGCCCTCCTGTGCGCTGGTTTTATTGGCCTTACACAGCCACAGTAGCGACAAGTAGCAGCATTGTTACGGCATCTTCACTTGCTATTGAAAGCACTTCGACATATTCTTGCTCCTTTTTTCAGATCTAGGTATGTACACACACACACGCGCACACAAACACACACACACACACACACACACACACACACATTCAATTAAGACTTGAGAATTTATAAAATGTCAACAAGGTTCTGTCTCTGTAGTTCCCTACCTCTTTGACAAGTATACGGAAGTATATTTTGTTATCTGCTCTCCAGAAACCATAATAATCATTGCAGTTACTCTGAATTACAATATTGGAGTCATTGTGTCTATTGCTTTTCTGGATCTGTTTATTTTAGTCTATCTCAGTTCATAAAAATGTACATGTTTCCCTGCATTCCTCACGTTCATCATCTTATTGCACAATAACATTCTTCTTCATTCTTAAACCATACCATTTTCCTAGCCAGTCCTCTCAAAATATGTACCTATCTTGCTTCCAGGTTTTTGCTTTATCTAATTCAGAGGTCTGTCTAGAGCATAGGAAAGAATGTGCTACAGTGCCAGGAACATAGGACTTGGCTGGCTCTTCCATTTGGTAACTTCTTTGTTTCTTACTGTTGTTGCTGTTGAGTCACATCTGACTCTTTGTGACTCCATGGACTATACCGTACTTGGGGTTTTCTTGGCAAAGATATTGGAGTAGTTCTCCAGTGCATTAAGGCAAACAGAGGTTAAATGATTTGCCACGGTCACATAACCAGTGAGTGTCCAAGGCCAGATTTGAGCTCAGGTCTTCCTGACTCTTGCCTGGGTTCTCTATCCACTGGGCCACCTAACTCCCTTGTAGGCAAACAAAGGTTAAGTGACTTCCCCAAGGTTACATATGAGTCTGAGGTTAGATTTGGACTGGTAGCTACATTCTCTCAAATGAGCCATTTGTCTTCTCTGTCTCAGTTTCTTCACCTGTAAATTTGTGATGCATCTTTCAGCTCTGTCTCAAAAAGTCAGTCAATATTTATTAAGCACCTAGTAAGTGTTAGGGGCAGCTAGGTGGTACAGTGGACAGCGTGCTGGGCCTGGATTCAGGAAGACTCCTCTTTGTGAATTCAAATCCGGCCTCAGATACTTGCTAGCTGTGTGACTCTGGGAAAGTTACTTAACTCTGCTTGCCTCAGTTCTTCATCTGAAAAAAAAATGAGCTGCAGAAGGAAATGGCAAACCAACCCAGTATCTCTGCCAAGAAAATCTCAAATGGGGGCCTGGAGAGGCAGACACAGCTAAAAAACGACTGAACATAATGTTTTAGGCAGGATACTAAGTGTTGGAGATATACAAAAAGGTAAAAAAAAAAACGAGTTCAATGAGCTCACTGTCTAGTATGGGAGCCAACATGTAAACAGCTAGGCACAAACAAGCCCTATACAGAATAAATTGGTGACTACTAAACAACAAAGGACTAAATAAATGAGAGCCATTATTGCTACAAGTAAGTCTAAAACATCTTGGCATGCATTGTCTTTAAGAGATCAAAAACGAATGATTAATATTTCTCAAGTCACAAGGAGCTTGTTAAATATTTACACTTTACTTCATTTGTTATTCCCTTTTAAAGTCTTCCTGAGTCTGTGTACCTGTGCTTTGTTGGAAGCAAACATCCAGCTTATTTAACAAGTTTCCAACCAAAGTTTTCATACGAGACTTTATTAATATATTTTCATTTCATCTCCTTCAAGTAGAACATAAAAAGCACCTCTGATGACTTAAGCTAGAATTAGTGGAAAGGATTTTCAAGATTATGTCAAAATAGATCCACATAACTGTAGACTATAGACTGACTTTCAAAGTGACTTATGAAGATCCATTTTCTAGATTAGTTTCCCAACCTTATTCATTTCCATTTTCACCATTAATGCCAATCTTTTTTGAAAATCCCAGCCAGAGCAGATCTGTACCTTTTTTCCAGGGAGACAATGGCAAAACTCTGCATTGTGCTTAAAGGTAAATAATTCCTGATACTTTCAGAACTCATAAAAACAAAAGCAAAGGGAACTAACATGACTCAAGTGGCATCATCCTTCTGAGAAATACACAACAGTTCCACAAGCCTGATGAATATTTCAAATACCTACACAGGGCCAATCCACAAAAGTGAAGGTTAAAAAACACTTTAAAAATGCATTATGAAGCAGCACTGGAAATGTTGATGGTTTCAGGAAGGTAGATATTGAGGAATTGTTGAGAAATACAAAACAGCATGTCTGTGGAATGACAGGCATTATGGTGTTAGCATGGTAGCTCTTCTAAAATGACAGGGAGGAAAGATTTATGGCTGTAACTTCTGATGGCTTCACACAGACAGAAGTCTGGATTCCTTTGAATAGAGAGATTGATTTTCTCATCTAAAGGAAGGGAAAATACTTAGAACTCAGGCAAAGAGGCATTTCTATATCATCTACTCTGAAGAGAATTAGAAGCAGTGACATGTTTCTACCTGACCTTAAGGAATCCACTGACCTTAGGAAATCTCTATGTACTTCTATAACCTAGAGTTTCTTCCTGTGAAATGACAGCAACACTTTCCCTCACTTGATCTCCTCTCAAGTATTCTAAACATAAATGCAAAGACTGACATGGTCATAGGCAAGATATCATGTCTCATTATTATTCAAATAGAAGAACGTGAATTTCTTAATGTTATAAAGTTAAATGATTGTTTTATGAACATTGCAGAGGGCCATAAAGGAGGCAGAAAAAAAGCAACAAGGAATTCAGTATTCATTTAGATCCAACAACCATTTATAAAGCACCTACTGTGCACAAGTCAGTAAGTGAGCCAGGCACCAGTGATTCAAAGACAAAATTGAATGGTCTCTGCCTTTTAAGGACCTTACATTCTCCAGATGGGGATAGAAAATGTACGCATATAAATACAAAGCAATTTGAACAAAGACACCTAGGGAATACTTTCTTATGTGAATTTGTAAAATGAATCAAGATTTGAAGATTTTCTTTAGATTTTCAATACCTAATATCTCGAAAAATCTTATTTTAACTCACTTGTAATGGGGAAAAGTAATATTTGTGGCTATGTTCAATATATCAGGACACATTCTTTTATATAATTTTTGAGTCCTCTTAGACATAGCAGAAAAATAATAAATATAATAACAATAACACAATGCATCTCTGATTCACTTAAGATTTGCCCAAACATTTTCTTTTTGTAGCTCAAGAAAATGCTTATGAAAGCCCATAGAGAAAAACAAGGAAATAGGAGATGTTTTCTCACTTATTTCTCTAAAGTGAGGAATTTTTAAAAGCCAGAATAAAATGTATACCGTGCCTTCCAAGAATGGCAAAGGGTTAAGGGTAGAGAAAAGGTTAAATATGTAGATATTTTGTAAACTTTGTATATTTAAAATGCCATAAACAGTTACCAGCTATGCTGGAACTTTGGGTAAACAAGAAAAGACACCTTGGCATAAGGTTCTGAATCAATCAAAACTTGGCATGGTTATGAATGAATCAAAAAACTATTTGTTGAGTACCTACAAGGTGTCCAGCACTGCATCTGCATTGCATGGGGATATCAAAGAAGTTTTTAAAAATTCTTGCTAGAAGGAGATTAATACCATAGCTCTATATGCAATCATATCATACATGTTTTAAAGATATTTTTCAGATGATGTGTAATCCTTTAGAGAATTTCCTCCTGAATCAATGTCAGATGTCCATCAGTTTTTCATATTTTTAATAGATAGCTAATTAGAGGTAGCCCCAGAATACTTGATTAAATGTGGAAGTCAGGAAGTCAAGAAGACAGGGATTCAAATTCTATCTCTCACACAACTACCTGTGTGATTCCAAGTAAGTCAATGGGGAAATCACAGAACATTTATGTATCAAGGCCTAATGGTTCACTCTGTATCATAGAGAGGATCTTTTCATACATCTTTATGAAGCTCTAAGAGCTAAAAGCTTGTAGTTATGGTCCTTTTCATTACTTATGAATGCCCCCAGAAGGGAGAGAAAGTATAACATCCACCCAAGAGAAGTCGAATTGCTCAATGTTTTAATAGTCCTTTCCGTCGCTATCATGAGAATTCTTGAATTCTATTGTTTTCTCTCAGTGTTTCTTAGCTACCCAGCCACTTTGTGTACCTGAGAGAACTACAGAAAATAAGTTAAAACTTTTTTTTACCTTTGTTGACCTCTATACAGTATACTTTTTTTGCAGAATTAATGGTCAGTAAGAGTTAATGATCCTTGGCATCACCTCACAGCTGGTCATTAATCCTTAGGAAATGCCCTTTGCTCCAGGTGTCGCTGACAAAATGAATGCAGTACATATGACAATCAGCATGTCTTTTTCATTGTTACTGTAGAAATCATCTTTCTTTCTGAGCACTAGTCACCTTGAAAACAGCTCCAAAATTTGAACACCTAGGTGTGAGAAACTCATATTTATGTCAGAGGTTCCCATTCCTTACTAGTGCAACAAAAAACAAATCTCTTGGATCTTTAGAGTGAAGTTATCTTTGTAAATGAGTCAAATGAAGGCAATCATTGATGTATTTTTGACATTTTAGAATTATCCAAATTTTGTTATCTATGTATTTTAAAGTATGCTTGCATGGTCAGAGACCACATGCCTCTACAAGCATTATTCTTTCATCTGTTTAAAATATTTTTAAAAATAATTTTTAGTTATACAATTCTCAAACAATATAGTATAATATATTGTATCAAGGTAAATTTTTAATGGATATACTTAGATTATTTGGGATGAAGCAAGATGAAATTATAATAAAATTCCATGTGATCTTTTTTATTGTTTTTTAATTAAAATTTATTTTATGTTATGCTCATGAAGACACATGTTCTTTCTCTCCTACATTCCCCCACTCTCATTGGGAAAGCAATAAAAACAAAACCCCTGTTATGAACATGTGTAGTCTTTGCAAAACGAATTCTCTCACTGCTCATGTTCAAGTATATTATATCTCTGACTCTATTCCCAGAGTCTATCACCTCTCTAAGGAAGTGAGTATCATAAGTATATTTTATAATAAGTTCTCTAGAATTCCATCTGATTGTCATGTTAATCAGAATTTCTATATTTTAAAGTCCTTACAATATTACAATTAAAGTCTTTACAATATTGTTGAAAGTACAAGTTGTTCCCCTGGTTCTTCTCATTTTGTTCTGCATAAGTTCATACAAGTTTTCTCAGGTTTCACTGAAATTACCCTTTTCGTAATTTCTTACATTACAATAGTGCTATATCTTATTCCATATCATGTCTTGTTCAGCTATCCCCCTGACTGATGCACATTCCCCACAGTTTTTAATTTTCTGGCACTATAGAAAGAGTTGCTGTAAATGTTTGTGTACATGTGGGCACTTTCCTTCTATCTTTGATAATCTTTGAAATATAGATTCAGTAATGGTGTCACTGGAACAATGGTTATGCATAGATTAATAACTTTGGGGCTATATTTCCAAACTGCTTTCTAGAATGTCTGGACAATTCTAGCTATTGGTGGATGTTACACCAAGAGTGCATTTATATAATCGTGTTTCCATACCCCTCCAACATTTGTTATTTCGTTTTTACCAAATTTGTCTATCTGATGGGTATGAAGTAGAACCTCAGAGTTGTTTTAATGTCTATTTCTCTAATTGTTAGTGATTTATAGAATACTTTTTCAGATGGCTATTGATAGCTTAGATTTCTTCATCTTAAAACTTTCAAATTCATATCCTTTAAGCATTTATCATTTGGGGAATTGCTCTTATTCTTATAAATTTGAATCAGTAACCCTTATATCATAGAAATGAGATCTTTACCAGAGACCCTGGCTGCATTTTTTCCTATTCATTTGACGTTCTAATTTTAACTGCCTTGTTTTTCATTTTATTTTTTCACTTTTTAAAAATTAAATGAATGTCAGCAATATATTTTGGTTTTGCATCACCCACATTTCCCAATATAGCCTTTCTCCTACTCCTTCATATTGAACCTTCCCTTAAAACAGAGAATTTTAAAAATGGAGGGGGGAGACAAAAAGTTTAGCAAAACTAACCAACAAATCAAAAAATAATATCCTCCATTACCTCTGCAGAGAAGAAAGGGAGAGGCCGTCTCACATTTATTCGTTGGATTCGAGCTGGTCATTATGAAAAAAAATCACAATATTTTGTTTGAATAATTTTGTAATTGGTCTTCTTTCCATTTATATTGTCTCTTCCTATAGGTTAAAGGTGAAGAGGCATACTTGATATTATCCTTGATTTCTCACCCTCCCTTACCCCACATATCCAATCAGTTGCCCAATCTTGCCACTAACCTCCACAACATCTCTCATATCCAAATCCTTTTCTCTATTCACGGCTACCAGGTGGTTCAGGAATGGGCTACTTCTCATTTAGACTATTGCAATTGGCTCCTTTAATTCTTTCCCCAATCTAATCCATCCTCTACAGAACTACCAACATGATTTTCAGTAAACACAGGTCTTATGGTGTCACTCTCCTACTCAATAAATTCCAGTGGCTCCCTAGTACCTGTGGGACAAAATATAACACCATCAATTTGACTTTTAAAGCCCTTCAAAAGCTGGTTCCAAGCTATCTTTCTCAAACTGTACAATCCAGCCAAAACCAAATGTTTGTTTTTATTTTGTCAAACATGGCATACCACCTTCTATCTTCATGTCTTTGACATGGCCACTCTACATTCTTAGAATGTTTTCTCTTCTCATAGAGTTCATTCTAATTTCCCCACCCACCCACCCACAATTCATAGAATCCCTCACTTCTTATACAGGATGTCCCAAAAGTCTGGACAAATAGGCAAAAATGCATATTTTTAAATATTTGGAATATTAACAGACATTAGCCCCTTTGACTTCTTTTTCTGGGGTATGCTAAAGGAGAAGGTGCACTCAATGAAAATCACTGATGCAACACACTTGATTGAACACATAAAGAGTGAATTGCTAAAATTTACGGCGAAGTGGAGTTATTGCATTGAGTTCACGTGAATCTTGCAAAGTGCATCAATCTTTGCATCACAAATGATGGAAATCATAGTGAAGATGTTATTTGTTAATATTCCAATTAAATAAAATTTTGTTGAAAATTTCATTCATTTCATTTCTCGAAAACATGCATTTTTGCCTATGTGTCCAGACTTTAGGAACATCCTGTAGGAATCTATGCAAGTATAATCTTCAACTTGAAATCTTTGCTCATCCCATCAGTTTCTAGCATCCTATCTAACTACCATATTTTTCACTTTCTTGTATTTGAATGCATATATTCATTCTTTATATGTACATAGTACCCACCTTATAGATTACAAGCTGCTTTTTGTCTTTGTATCCTAAATGTTACATATGGAGTTTGGCACATAGTAGGCAGGCAATAAATATGTCAGCATTAATTAATTAATTGAGAGTGGATAGAACAATGAAAATAGAGTGAGGAAGGCCAGAGTTCTCATTTTATCTCAGCCACTTACTAACCATTTGACTCTGCACAAATCATTTTCCTCCTTTCCTTCAGGTTCCCTATCTGAAAAAAGGGAATAACTATTAAATTTAATGGATGTGAAAAGCTCTATACAAACATTAAATTACCATATAAGTGTCAATTGTAGTTCTTACTATGATCCTACTGTAGTCACAATTTTCAACATTTCCATGAAGTAATCAAAATATATAAAATGAAGAACTGGTATTCTTAAGCTACATATTTAAATCAGTAAAAAAAATCAATATTTGGAGATGACAACATTTTTCTTACTGTTCACTTTTAGTCAGTCCTTGACTGATCACTGTTTAAAGTTTCTAGGTCTTTCAATGGAAGAAGAGAACTTTTGTTTTTCTTTAAAGAGCTATTTAAATCATTATAACATTCCTATTCAATTTACAATGCTGAAAAGATTAAATTAGTAGGAATATAGTCTAAAATGAACTTCCCTAAAATCCTAATTTAAAGAGAAGATTGTGGGTTTGGGTTTTTTCATCTTTTATTTGTAGGGGAGGCAGCTCTTGCCTCATTCTATAATTGAGTCGGCAACCTCATTACTGATGTAATATCCCTAAGCAGAGGAATTTCCTATAACCTCTTTGCTTGAATATTTCAGAATGGAATGAAATTGCAACCATTTGGTACTTATGTTTTCTAGTGGACAATCATTTGTTAAAGTAATTGCGTAAGTGGTCAGAGACAAAAGTATATTCACATCTTCATTTATTAAGTGACTTGGGAAATTTGCCTATCAACTGGATTCAACCTTACAAGCATTTATTGAGGATCTATTATGTAAAAGGGATTGTGCTAAATACTGGGAATGTAAAGCCAAAAAAAAAAAGGCCCTGCCTTCAAGGTGCTAACATTCTTTTTTTTTAATGTAGATATATAAGATGTACACAGAGAAGTAAATAGAAGGCATACACAAAATAATTTCCAGATGTTCAGGGCACTAACAACTACAGGAATAAGAAATATATTGTACTTATATAATACATTGGTAAACAATAGTAGATTTTTGCTGTCTAAATTTTTTATCATCTCTTTTACAAATATTCACACAACAAAATTATTTCATTCCTGATGGGCCTCAATTTCATTACCTATAAAATGGAGGGATTGGAAATGATGATCTGAAAGGTCCCTTCTATTATTTTAGGATTCCATGTAATATAGTCATTGGTAAAAAAAAATAAAGTTGACTAAACAGAAATAGTTTGCTGCAATTGAATGAGGACCCAGATTTCTGATTCTATAGAGCATGGCAGGACACTGGAAACCAGTTTCTCCTGGCAGAACAAAAGTTATACAGGAGCCTTTGGGAGACGTAGGAACTAAATGTGTTTTAATGGTAGAGCATTTTCTTGCCTTTGCCCTGGAAGACTATTCTCAAAGAGGTGAGAAATGTAGAGAGAAAAAGGGGTGAATGAAGAAGGGATTTGGAGAGAGGAAAGTGCAGTAAATACCTGCAAGGTATAAGAAAACAAGTGTGAGAAGGAAATGAAAGACTCCTGGTATGATTACACCTACCAGTTTTTGAGCAGTGACAGGAACTCTACCATATCCACAAACTGAGACAATGTGTAGGAATAGCTAGCTGTGTGAAACTTTGATGTCCAGGAAAGCCAACAAGAGATGGCTAAATATATGTTTCTCCTCCCCATTCCAATCCAGGGGTGTACAGGTATTCAAAGTTTCTTTTTTTCCCATTCTCTAAAGCTTATTTGAATTTCTGTTCAATTTTCACTAAAAGGTGATTTAGATTAAATGATTTTGATTGATTATTGATTCTGATTTGCATGATTCAAAGTTTGTGAATAGGGAGTTTCAAAAGAGAAAGGGACAGTGGACAATAAGCTATCGAGGAAAAGGGGTGAGAACACAGACCACTCACTGTTAGCATTGTTAAGGGTCATCCTGGCTGGAGACTATAGAGTTATACCAGAAAAAATCTTAAGGGTTTATATTTTATAAGGCATAACTTCCCAAAGTGGGGCAAGCCTAAATCTAGTTTCTATTTTCCTCTAGGCAAAATGTGAGTTCAAAATAGTAGTGAGGCTCTAGTATTAATGAGCCTCCAACATGGAGTCATTGTGTATTTCCTATTGTTTTACTCCACGTTCAGAGATAGGGTTTAATCAGTGGAGCCTAGAGAAAAGATCACAGCTGCTGGAATGGCCGAAGGATGAGTGATATCCATATTCCAAATGTGGGGCTTAGAAGTAAGGAATTAACTTTCCTCCATCTTTCAACAGTTCAGTAGGCATGCTTTTCTGCCATATACAAAATGATTGTCAGAAACGTGGTTTTACCCTTCTTAGCAATATGGAGCAAAACATATGTGTGTGTGTGTCTGTATTGAGTTCAGTAATATCCTTTCCCAGCCCCACCCACCCAAAGCAAACCAGAGCAGGTGAAAATAAACTGTCTTTATACATTTGAGGTATGGTTATAATAACCAATAAGATAACTTTTTAAGGAAGATATCAGGAAACTTCAGTAGAGATGTGGAAGTGACAAGGTTAGGCAAAAGTAGATTTCCCACAAGTGGCATAGAAATAAGAGTTTCTGCAGAAAACACCTGGGCATCAAATAAATACTACAAATAGATTTTTAGGATATGATCAAATAAATATGTGGTATAAGCCTTTTTTTTTCTGCAGGGCTAGCCATGTAGAACCAAAGCCAGGCCTCAATTAGGTGCAAAGGAGGTAAGCAAGAGTCAAATGGTACAGGAGAATGTGGATGCTTTCTTTAATTTTTTTAATTATACCATTGATTATCTACCAGTGATATCATGGATATACTGAATTAATATAAATACTCTCAAGTATTCTCAGCTTACATGTGATTTTAGAATTTAAGTTCTGGTATAGTTTGGGGTTTCATACTTCCATTCCACTTAAATAGAATAGTCTGTGTCAGAGGGTAGGATACACAAATTATAAGCTATTAATTCAAATGGAGAAGTGAGAAAAGTTGGATGACTCATAAAATAGATGCATCTGTTTACAACTGAAAAACAGAAAGAAAACATCAGGTTTTCTCTTTTTAAAAAGGGATAACCCATTACTGTGGAATTTTTCTCTTTGCTTTTGGCTGGTCCATAACAAGAAATAGAAAGCAAGGAGAGGAAGGGAATCATAAGGGCAAATGGAGTCTTTTTTCTTAGGAAGCTGTAAGCAAAAAGGTAAAGGCCTCTCTTGGCAGAGGAAGATAAAGGGCAGGGTGGAAGCTGCCTGCTGGAGCTTTTGATGCAAAGCTTTCCTAAAGTTAAACAGAATTGTGAATAGGCCCTGAGGATTTTCTGTCTCTCACTAAGGAAATTCAGGGTGTCAGATTTACCCAAATCTGGGGTCAAACCAGGACTGATTGCACAGAGCTTGAATACAGTTAAAGGTTTGTGAATGGTATACCTAATTGTATCTTGCTTTGCTATATTTAATAACCACAATAATAACTGGTACATCTATGGTGTTTTTTGATTTGCGAAGCACATTCCATACATTTTCTCTTTTAAATCTCATAATCAACAGTGATATAAAGCACTCAGGTTTATTCCCACTGGAAAGATGAGGAAACAAAGGCTCTGAGATAGTTAGTAAAACAATCACAAAACAAGTATCAGAGGTGGGATTTGAAAGCAGGTCTCTACTGATTCCAAATCCAGGATATTTCCCACCGCAGCACAATGATTCTTTATTTTAAATTATACATTCTCTTTTTAAACATAACCAAACATGCCAGCATGTATTGTTGGCTCTATCTCCGCTGCCTCCATGCCTTCGGCTTCAAATTCCCACAGAACGATAGATTTCAGAGTCTGAAAGTTCTTTAAAGGTAATCTAGTACAAGCCTCTCATTTTATAGATGTGGAAAAACTGATGCTTTTTGAAGATAAGTGGGCTACTGATGGCACATAGATAAATGGCACAGATAGGGTGCAAACTGGTGTTCTGGCTCCAAATGCCCAGCTTGTTTCTCTGTTCCATGCTGCTTCACTCTTTTCTTTCCATAAACCACCTTAACAGTCAAGTACCTTTCCTCCTTACTCTAGGTTTACTCCAACTTTCAGGATTCCAGTGAAACCCTATGGTATTAAATGTGGTGTTATGTACGTATATATACATACATACATACATAGATACATACATATATATGTATATATATGTATGTATGTGTGTGTATATATATACGTACACACACACTATGTCTATCTATATATACACACATACATATATACTATATAATATATTCAATATACATTACATTTTTATATGTAGTATGATATATAATATATATTATGTATTATACTCTATATATGCATGTATCTAATAGTGTGTATACACATAGATACATGCATAAACATATTTATAAATACATGCATAGACACATACATTACTACACACTATATATATACACATACATACATACATGCATATATGTATATGCATAGAGAGACTAATTGATTTGTTCAAAGACTAATGAAGCACATGTATGTATGTATGCATATGTGTATATACATATCCATACAACGAGGCCAGGGACCTCAGAAAGGAAGCAAAGTGGTTGGAATGTTGACCATTCAAATCCTGATTTTGATGCTTAGGTCCTCTGTGACCTTGAGCAAATCACTTAATTTCTCTAAGCCTCAGTTTCCTCAACTGTAAAATGGGAATAATAAAACTATATACCTATATCATAAATCATAGAGTTTGTTTGGACCTCAGATGAAATCATGTTTGGGACATGTCTAATGCATTTTAAAGATCTGTATAAATTATTTGCAGGATGCCCAAAAAGTCTTGGTGTAGTTTTCATCTAAGCTTAGTTTTAACCTTAAAAATGAACTGACTCCTCCCATGTCATGATACCATGCATGCATCCAAATGCACAAAGATGTGTACAAGGATGTGTTTCATATACACACACACACAACCATACAGAAATGCACAAACATTCCTATACATACATTTATGTGTAATGTATCACATATATTTATTGATACATATGTGTGTCCGTATGTTTAGATCAGTATACACATGTATGTATCACTTTGATAAATATCATCTGCACATCATTATTTTACATACCAGAATATTAGATCATATAACTACCTCATAAGGTATGACGATAAAGCTAAGTTTCCTCACCAATAATAATTTAAAAATAAGGAAGCTGATTATTCCCAACTTTAATATTTATATTTCATAATGTAGGAATATAGTGTAATACGGTAATACATTTTTGAGTACAACAATGTTGGCACTCCTTCCAATGATATTGATTGCAGCTCGACCATTCTTCTCCCAAAGAGTGTACCCTGGGAGATGACTGGGAGCCTTCCCTTGTTCTCTTGCCACTGCATTTGCAGTATTAGAGCATGTGATCATGGATCAAATGAGATAGTATTTATAAAAGTACTTAGCACAGTGACTGACACATAGTATGTCCTTGTATAAACATTAGTTACTATTATTATTGATGATGATGATGACGATGATATCTCATTATGTGACAGGGCCCTTTTTATTTTTCTGGTCATATGTGTCCTTGATGACATCCTTTAGATGACTTGTCCTGGATAATTTTTTTGTAACATATTTCAGCCTATTTAAGTCCACAGTGCAGCTCAGTTTTGCCCTTCTGGGAGAAGTGTATGTGTCTCTGAATATACATATATATGAGGTAGATATATAAAATATCTATGAACCTACATATAAATGCACACTTATATTAGGGAGTTTACATATCTATCTCCGTATATATAGTTGTATGCATGCCAATACACCATGTATTATAGGAAATATGCCTCATTATATGTTTTTCCCTCTCTTTTCCAAACCAAAGTATAATCTGAAATGAAGGAAAAGCTGTTTCCCTCTTAGCTGTCAATGAGTAAACCAGGAGACTGTCTGAATATGATATAGCAGGAGAAAAAAAAATGCTGTTTGGCCTTGCACTAGTCATGACAACTTTCAAGGATTAAGAAAAATGTTTGCTTCTAACTGCAATAGCATTTTACTGCATTCAGTGACATTCATACTACCCAGGGACATTCAACTTTAGACTTGAAGTAGGGGTCATGATAACCTTTAGATAAACCTGTAAAGAAATAGGTGGCCGCCTCATGGTACTATCCAGCAAATCTGACAATTGGCATAGGGTAATAGATGGCCAAGATTCTTTGGAGAACAAAAGAAAATTCTAAGACAAGGTGCCATAGAGTATTACGCTGCAGCATTTTTAAGGGTTATTGACTTCAGCTCTGTAATGGGAAAAAATTCCTGAAAGAAAAACAAAATATAGCATGTAATACTAAAATAATTTAAGATTCAGAATTTGATGTCCTCACAAAATACATAAATATGGATACTAAGCTGGCCAGTTGATTACAATTCAATTCAACTTAATAAACATATATTAAACATATATTATGTGCAAGGAATCCTGCTGCCACTAGGGGCTATAAAGACATAAAAAGAGAAAAGTCCCTACCTTCAAGTAGCTTTAATGTGATTTCCTATGTGATAATGAGAACAATGTAATTGCTACACTTATTATTTTAAATCACTAGAGAGCTCTACATTTTTAAGTTCTCATAATGTATATAGATAGATGATAGAAAGACAGATAATTAGAAAGAATAATAAAGCATTATAAGCCATAGCTCCAGAATGAAAGAATGATTCAGCTTATGTTTAATCTTAGACCTGGGGGTACTGTCAACCCTTCCTTTCCTGGGTGCTCAAGTCCAGAAATTTGTTTAGGTTAGATATCAGATGGTGGAATTTTAGCAATCACAGACTAGCCACAAAATCTATGCTGCCTGTTCCACCTATTCAAAGTTTCTGATATGAAAATTACATGACAAGCTTCCCCAGGGTACTACCAGGGAGATATGGGTGAATTATGAGAAACAAGAGAAAAAGGGAGCCACCAATGACTCCCCACTTCTGCCAACTTCTAAATCAGAACCACAAAGACAAAATCCACTGAACCAGTAATGACTGGTGATCCTCAAAAAAGAAAATAAAATAGGGCAGCTAGGTGGTGCAGCAAGAAGAGCATTGGCCCTGGAGTCAGGAGGACCTGAGTTCAAATCTGACTTCAGACACTTACTTAGCTGTGTGACCTTGGGCAAGTCACTTAACCCCAATTGCCCTGCCTTCCTCCCTCTAAAAATGAATAATCCATCTCCCCTTCACTTCACTTTTGGGCAGCTAGGTGGCGCAGTGAGTAGAGCACCAGCCCTGGAGTCAGGAGGACCTGAGTTCAAATCTGACCTCAGACACTTGACACATGTACTAGCTGTGTGACCTTGGGCAAGTCACTTAACCCCAATTGCCCTGTCAAAAATAAAATAAAATATCTCAGAATAAGTTTTTTTAGATGCCTTAGTCTGATTTTTGTTCTTTTCCATTAACAGAAATATCTATCTATCTATACATATATATACACACACATGCATGTATGTGTGTATATAAATGCATATGTGCATGTGGATACATAAAAGGTAAAACAGGTGAATTAGGCATGGTAACAGTCTATATGTAGCTAATAATTGGTTAGAGGAAGCAGTGAATATAATGCAAAATAGAGTATGAGGGTAGAGCAAATAAAGAAATGTGTAACAGAAGAAAAACAACTTGGGTTTGAAGTCAGGAGGACCTAGGTATAGATCTTGGTCTGGCCCTGAATATATCTGTGACTTTGGGAAAGTCAGTTAATCTCTGTTACCTGAGGTCATTCCTTAGATCTTATCCACTAAGTCATAAACTGTTTACAATCTATTCAGGTGAAAGGAGTTCCCATGTTGGGAGCATTCCCACACTAATAAAATCAAAGTTATATTAGAGGTGAAATAGCTCTTAGTTTTTGTGTTTTTTAAGAAAGAGTAACAATGGGTTCTTCCAAATAGCTCCCTTTCAAAAATTTACATGTCATTATTTGGGGGGGAGGCGTGAAAACAGCTAACAGATTATCAAGAGAATATTTAGTGTTTAAATAGATTAATTCGTATTTAATTTCCACATATTTAGAAAACTTTCACATGATCAATGAATATAATAACAGATTATCATTGCCCTCAAGGCACTTACATATCGCTAGAGGGGAAGCAATATGGACACAGATATGTAAATAGAAAATACATAAAAATAAAATCTATGATATTGTGGGGGAGGACCACTGAAATCACATTCAGTATGTCATAGTTGGGTTTTCCTGTGAAAAAGTTGAAAAGACGATTAAAATCCCTTTCCTGTGATTGGAGGATTAGAAATTATTTTCCTTTCCATGGCTGTTTCTTAAAACTCAGAATCTAATTTGAATATCTCTCAGTCTAATCAAACCACATACGACAGTGCATGACAACATCAATAGCTGACTTTTCTGTATTTCCTAGGTTCTGTGTGCCTTCCTGAGACTTAAATCATTCCTTATAGAAGTGAAATGAATTTAGATTAGGAATGAATAGAGTCTAGAAACATCTAGGTAGAGACAAGCTTTTCTAGTGTTTTACTAATCTGAGCTCTCCAACCAAACTGACAGATGATGTGAACCCAGCTTTCACAAGATTTTACAGTGTCTGAGGATGCACACTATCCATCGTAGCTTCTTGTATAATGATGTCTTAGCTATAAAGAAAGTTGTGCTCTCTGCTGCATATTAGAATAACACTAATTTAAGCCTCTAGCTGATTCCACCGGGAAGCTTCAGGCTGAGTCCTGTGAGTCTGTGAAATAAAATGGATAAGAAAAGATAGGGGAAAGGAGAAGTGAGATTCAGGAGCTTCCTAAACCTAATGGCTGTATCACTCACCGAAAGTTCTATTTTAGTCAGGCTAAATACAATGTCTGGGTAAGAAGAAATTAGTTTTTTGAAACAGCTATTGAGAATGGCTGCTGACCTCATATTATCAGGATAATAGGTTTACTTGGAAATGTTACTTTCCTTTTCTTGAAATGAGTTCCAACAATTTCTGAACAATTTCTCCCTTGCCTTGCCTTCCTTTCCCTTCCCTTTCCTTCCCCTCCCTCTTTCCACATTGGTGCTCTACCCAAAGGAATGCAAGTGCTGATCCTTAAAACTTCACAAAATAAGCCACACCAGATATTAAACTGTACTACAGAGCAGCAGTCATCAAAACTGCCTGGTACTGGTTAAGAAACAGGGGTGTGGATCAGTGGAATAGGATAGGTACACAAGTAGGTGAAATCAACAAGTTTAGCAATCTACTCTTTGATAAACCCAAAGAAGCCAGTTTCTGGGCTAATAATTCACTATTTCACAAAAACTGTTGGGAAAATTGGAAAATGGTAGGGCAGAATCTGGGCATAGACCAATATCTTACACCATATACCAAAATAAAGTCAAAATGGGTTCATGATTTAGGAGTAAAAGCTGATACTATAAGTAATTTGGAAAAGCAAGGAATAGTTTACTTATCAGATTTATGGAAAAGTAAAGAATTCATGACCCAACAAGAGATAGAGAGCATTACAAAATGCAAAATGGATAATTTTGATTATGTTAAATTGAAAGGTTTTTGTACAAAAAAAGCCAATGCAACAAAAATTAGGAGGGAAGCAGAAAATTGGGAGAAAATCTTTGCAACTAGTATCTCTGATAAAGGCTTCATTTCTAAAATATACAGGGAACTGAGCCAACTATATAGGAATACAAGCCATTCCCCAATTGAGAAATGGTCAAAGGATATGAACAGGCAGTTTTCAGAGGAAGAAATTAAAGCTATCTATAGGCATATGAAAAAATGCTCTGGATCACTACTGATTTGAGAAATGCAAATCAAAACAACTCTTAGATACCACATCTCTCCTGTCAGATTGGCTAAAATAACAAAACAGGAAAATGATAAATGCTGCAAAGGATGTGGGGAAATTGGAACATTGTTACATTGCTGGTGGAGTTGTGAGCTGATCCAGCCATTGTGGACAGCAATTTGGAACTATGCCCAAAGGGCTATAAAAATGTTCATACCCTTTGACCCAGCAATACCACTTCTAGGGTTGTATCCCAAAGAAATCACACAAGCGGGAAAAGGACCCATATGTACAAGAATATTCATAGCGGCTCTTTTTGTGGTAGCCAAGAATTGGAAATCAAAGGGATGCCCATCAATTGGGGAATGGCTGAACAAGCTGTGATATGAAGGTGATGGAATACTATTGTGCCATAAGAAATGGGGATGATGCAGACTTCATAACAACCTGGAAAAACCTACACGACATAATGCTGAGTGAGCGGAGCAGAGCCAGGAGAACACTGTACACAACCACAGATATATGGATTCTGTGAGGACCAACCCTGACAGATTTCGCTCTTCTCAGCAACACAGGGTGCAAGGACAACTCCAGGGGACTCACGATGGAGAATGCTATCTTCATTAGGAGAAAGAACTGTGAAGTCTGAATACAGATTGAGGCACACTAAATGCTCGCCTTTTTTCTTCTCTTTTGTTTTTGTTTTTGGGTTTTTTTGGGGGGGTTCTGTCTCTTCTTTCTCATGATTCATTCCATTGGTCATAATTCTTCTTCACAACTTGACTAGTGTATAAATTAATTCAATGCGAAGTTATACGTGATAGTTATATGAGATTCCATGCTGTCTTGGGGAGGGAAGGGGGAGGGAGGGGAGAAAATCTGGAACTCAAAATTATGTAGAACCGTGTGTGGTAAACTAAAAATAAATAAATAAATTGATTAATTAATTAAAAAAAATTTAAAAAAACCTCACAAAATATCTTGGGGTATATGGGCTAGATTTCTTTCTTACGGATGGAAACCCAAATCACTCTGGCCCTCATTGATTGACTGTTGTCCTTTGTTCTTGAAGAGGACCAAAATGACATCACTATGCTAGTCAAGTTTCAATGTGTCAGCCTGTGGCTGATCAGACCAATATGAGCTTGGAATGCTCTCCCACAGGTCAGGCACAAATAGTCCATGTGAACATTTGGAGTGAATATTGTAAATGTGCACATCCTGTGTTTCCTTTGAGCTGTTTCAATTCTGCTTTGTTCATAGAGCACAGCACCTTCTCTGATGTGGGAATGCCATGCTGAACGGTCCTGTGCCAGTATCTCCCATGTCACACAATCAATTCCAAACTTCTTGAGAGAGACCTTGAGAGTGTCCTTGTGTCACTTCTTCTGATCACCATGTGAATGCCTGCCCTGTGTGAGTTCTCCATAAAATAGTCTTTTTGGCAAGTGTACATTTTGTATTCAAATTAAGTGGCCAGCCCATCAGAGTTGAGTTCTCTGAAGCAGAGTTTGAATGCTTGGCAGTTTAGTTGGAATAAGGACCTCAGTGTCTGGTACATTATCCTGCCAGATGAGCTTCAGAATCTTCCTAAGACAATTCAAATGGAAGCAATTCAGTTTCTTGGTATGGCACTCGTAGACTGTCCAGGTTTCACAGGCATACAACAATGAGGTCAGCACCACAGCTCTGTAGACCTTCAGTTTGGTAATCAGTCTAATAGCTCTTCTCTCCCATACTTTCCTTCAGGGCCTTCCAAACACCGAGCTAGTGCTGGCAATATGTGCGTCAACCTCATTATCAAAGTGTACATCCCTTGAAAGCAGACTACCAAGGTGAGTGAACTTATCCACAGCATTCAAAACTTCTCCATTTGCTGTAACTGATGGTTTCATGTATGGACGGTGTGGTGGTGGCTGATGGAGCACCTGTGTTTTCTTGGTGTTAATTGTTAGGCCAAAATTAGTACAAGAAGCAGAGAAGTGACTTACACTTTGTTGCATCTCAGTTTCAGAGGCTGCATTGAGTGCACAATCATCCACAAACAGAAAATCATGCACCAACACTCCTTCCACTTTGGTCTTGGCTTGTAGCCTTTTCAAGTTGAAGATTTACCATCAGTGCGGTAGCTGACCTTGACACCCTCCCTACTTACCCTCTCCCCCCCACCCCCCCACCCCCGTTCATCCTCATTGAAAGCATTTGACAATATGGCTGAAAACATCATGCTAAAAAGCAAGGAAGCAAGCACATGGCCTTGTTTCACTCCATTGGTGACTGGGAAGGCATGAGAGCATTGTCCATTATCTAGAACCCAGGCAAGCATGATGTCATGAAATTGACATACTATGCTGATGAACTTCTCAGAGCGACCAAATTTTGACATAATTTTCCATAAGCCCTCGTGACTAACAGTATCAAAGGCCTTGGTCAGATCTACAAATGTTGTATACAGACCTCTGTTCTGCTCCTGGTGTTTCTCCTGAAGTTTTCAGGTGGCAAACACCATATCACCTGTTCCTCAACCCTTTTTGAAGCCACACTGGCTTTCAGGTAGATGACCATCTTCCAGGTGAAAGATCAGCCTATTAAGGAGGACTCTGGCAAGAATCTTACCAGCAATGACTGACAGAGAGACACCCCTCCCCCGGCCCCTCCCCAGGATTGTCACAAGACAGTCTATTCTCTTTACCTTTATAGAGATGGATGATGGAAGCATCCTTGAACTCCTGGGGGATAACCTCCTTTTGCCATATGACCTGGAAAATTTCAGTCAGCTTTTGTATGAGCAGTGGACCCCCTACCTTGTAAATCTCAGCTGGAATAGAATCAGCACCAGGTGCTTTGCAAACAGGAAAGAAGCCTAATGGCATTCAAAACCTCTTCTTCAGTTGTAAACAGCTATTGTTTCTGTTTTGGCCAGAAACCCTGAGGGTCTTCCCCTCCCATATGGATTTTTTTTTCTACTAGGTAAAAGTGGTCGTTTTTGCCTCTTTTCTTACTTAGCCTTAATCACTAATTGGGCATTACCTCAGTCAAACTGAGAGCTGGGAAAGACCTTAGCTTAAAAAGGCCAAGGCTTCCCACTGCCTCCAGGGCCATCTTCAGTTCTCCTGACCTATATCTTGCCACTGGACCTAGATCGCTTCTAAGGTGGGAAACTTTGCACAGACACCCTCACTTAAATCCAATTCACTTGCAAGTCATGGCATCACCTTCCTGATGTCATGGTCCTCTTTGAGAACAAAGGACAATGACAACAACAGATAATATATTGAAGGTGATCTAAAAACCAACAAAAGACATCAATTGGTGGGAAAAAGTCCAGTTTAACACTGAGGCCAAAATGATAAAGAGATAGCATAGTGAAATGATATGAAGCTTACGTCTAGGGCCAGTTGACTTGGGATCAAGCCTAGATTCTGCCCCTAACTCTCTGTGCAACTTTAAGCTCATCCTTTCCTTTTTCTGTGCCTACTTTTCAAATCTATAAAATTATAGTGATGGATATGATATGATATCCAATGTGCCTTTCAACTTTAAAGATATAAGTCTATGTTCTAAGAATGTATCACACCAAATGTTTTTAAAACAATGTCTACCTGAAAAGCTAGGTGGCAAAGTGGTTGGAGTGCTAGGCATGGAGGCAGGAAGACTCATCTTCTTGAGTTCACATCCAGCCGCATACACTGACTACTTGGTGACATTGGGCAAGTCACTTCACCCTGTTTGCCTCAGTTTCCTCATCTGTAAAATGAGCTGGAGAAGAAAATGGCAAAGCACTCCATTCCCTTTGCCAAGAAAACCCCAAATGGGTTCACAAAGAGCAGGATGTGACTGAAAACAACTGAACAACAACCACCTGAACAAAATGATTGAGTTGCTCGTGGCTACTGCATTTGGACAAAGAGAATCAACGAATGGCCAATTAGCTGGGCAGAGTGGTACAAATGAATGGATTCTAAGCTTCTTGAGGGCATGAATCAAATCTCACATCCTCATTTTCCCCCTAAAACATGTAACTATCATCCTGGGCATGTAGTAGTCACTCAGCACATATTTTTGGAGCTAGAATTAAATGTCCCTTTATAAAAGTTATGTTCTAATTACTCATTATGTATGAAAAATAAAGTACCTGTCAACTGACAGTTTTGTTATAGACACTAGACTAAATACACTTAGTACCCTTTAAAGGGGAATGATAAGTAGTTTATCTGATGACAATGTAGTAGATGGGAAGCCAATATGGATCAGTTTGGTTCAGGTTTCGTGAGACTATGTTGCATTTTTTCTTTAATTTTCATTCTCTCTGTCTCTTTCAATCTCTCTCTCTCTCTCTCTCTCTCTCTCTCTCTCTCTCTCTCTCTCTCTCTCTCTCTCTCTCCCTCCCTCTCTCTACTTTTCCAGTCTTCTCCCTCTCTCCCTCTCCCTCTCTCTCTCTTTTTCTCTCTCTCTGTCTCATTACCCTAATTTACATTCTACTTTCTATGCTTTCTAAATCTAGTTTCACCAAATGAGATAATAGTTTTAAAGTGATTAACATATTGCCTGGCACATAGTAAGTGCTATATGTTAGCTATTGTTGTTGTAATCATTTTTATCAATGTCTTTATTTCATACTCCCATTCCTTTCATTCTGTAAAATATTTCTTGTAATCTGTATGCTACACAAGGGAAAGGAGTGGATCTTTTTCTAAACTTTGCATCCAACCTTGAAACCATGGGGCTAATGGTGCCGTAGCATGTGTTCTGGCCCTAGACTGAGGAATGAGTGAGATTTCAATCCCAGCTTTACATTTACTCACAGGGCAACCTCAAGCATGGCACTGAATCTCCTTGAGCTTCATGGAAATGATAAAACTTACAATACTTGAATTACAGAATTGCTGTTAACATAGCCCTTTGTACACCTTAAAGTCTTCTATAAATCTAAGTTGTTACTGCTACCTCACATTATACTCTGCACATAATAGAGGCTTAATAAATATTTGTTGAACTGAAATACACAGAAGGCATAATCAAAAGGAATTTACAAGGCATATTATATATATATATATGTATATGTGTGTGTGTGTGTTTGTATGTGTGTTTTTAAATTATGTTGTAAGGTCTTAGAGACTGGAAGATCAAAATTATTCTTAAAGTAAGTATTAGGTTATAAGCAACAAAGATCAACACAATGGAACTAAGATGAAACAGATCTTCTGGAATTATTAACTTTTCAATTAATTATGAATTCTCCTTCTTAAGTTATCTCTCCTTTTGGTGATGGTGTGGCATAGAGGAAAGAATGCTGAACTTGGAGCCAGGAAAGACTTTGGTTCAAATATTACCTTTGAACCAGACTATATTTTGAATATGGCAAAGTCAGTCAATGTCTCTGTCCCTCATCTTCTTAAGCTGGAAAATGGGGATAATAATGATACCTGTAATATCTACAAGTGGATATGTGATACACCTTGCCAATGTTAAAGCCATTTTAAATGTATATATGAATATAAATATACACATATATTTATATGTAAGGACTTTGCTTTATATACACTTATGTAAACATATATGTGTGCATCTGTGCAAAACAATATGTTTATTACATTTCTACCGGCCGTGTGTGTGTGTGTGTAACAGAGTGAGAGTAATGGCTCAGTGAATAGAGCACTGGGCCTGGAGTCAGGAAGAACTGAGTTGAAATCCAGGCTCAAAAATTTACTAGCTGTATAACTGAACAAATCACTTTAACCACTATCTGCCTCAGTGACCTTATCTGTGAAATGGGGATAATCATTATACTTACCTCCCAGAGCTGTTGTAAGGATCAAAATATGAGATTTGTAAAATGCTAAGCAGAGTCACTAGCACATAAACAGCATTTAATAATTGCTTATTTCCTTCCTTCCTTTTATATTTTCTCTAGTCTAGATAACTCCCCCCAAATATTTGCTCTTATAGGTTGGATCCTCAGAGGGTGGCTGCCATTTCCAGGAGTTCCAGTGGTGTCTTGTGAGCTCCCAGCTCTCAAACTACAAGTTACAATAATCTACTAGTGTGCTTCCTCTTAACATTCATCTAGGAAACACAATTAGTTGAAAGCAGTGTTATTAAAATGACAGGGATTCACAATTAGTGATCATGATAACTAACATTTATACAATGCCTACCATGTGCCAGGCACAACTCTAAGCACTTTACAATTATTATCATATCTGATCCTCACACCAACAATGAGATGTATTATCATTATCCTCATTTTACAGATGAGGAACCTGAGGCAGGCAGAGGTTAAGTGAGCTGCCCAGGGTCATTCAGCAGATGTCTTAGGCTAGGCAGGTTTTCCTGACCCCAGACCCAATGCTCTAGCCACTAAACCCCCTAGCTGCCCCACATAAAAACAGTAGCCATAAAACATCCCTTCCATACATCTTTAGTGGACTCTCCCACAAATAGGCATAGCACCCATGGGAAGAATAGACACAATCTTAGCATACAATGGTAGTTAATCACAAATGTAGGGAAGACATATGGCCAAGACAGCTCATTCCTCTGGTACTTCCAGGCTTCCTCTCTATAGCTAAGGTCTCCGTTGCCAGGGCTATATCTCTCTTGAGTCCAGAGCTAACTCTCTTCTCTACTGCCAGGGGCCATGTTCTTTGAAATTGCTTCTAACCTACAGGGAATATCTTTTTGTCTAAGTGTCTTTCTGGAGTGTGTGGCTTATGCTTCCTAATGGAAGCAAGTGAACTGATGGCTAACTGCTCTGCTTGGTAAGTCTCTTGCAAAATGCTGAGACGGTAAGAGTTAAAATTTCTCCCCTCACCCTCAGGAGGGATTCTCAGTGGTTCTTCCTCTACTGCTAGATTCTGCCAAAACTTCCTTGACTGACTCCTGGATCTCTAGAGTCTATTTGAATGTCTTTCTTCTGCCAAACAATAAGAAGTTACCCGTCTAATCAATTAAGGTCTTCATTATTTCTAAAGTGTCAACACCTCATTAACACATTAACATCTTATCATCTTGTAGTTACATGGTGAAGGGGGAGGGGAGCATCAAATCTAAATCTCCCCATCTTACAAGTAATGATTGATAGAGATATTACTAGTACGGCATTTTCCATACATTATCAGAAGAAGGGTCTTTGATGTTCCATTTTTCTTAGCATTTTCTTTGTTAAAATAACGAGGTCAAGAGTAGAGGGGTCTGTGCTTGGCTTCATACTGTTTTAATATTTTTAGCAGTGATCTGAATAAGGGAATAGATGGTATGCTCATCAAATTTGCAGATGACAGAGTTGGGAGGGATAGTTAAGATACTGGATGACAGAGTCAGGATATGAAGGAATCTTGGAAGCCTACAGAATTAGGCTGAATCTAATATGATGGAATTCAATAAAGAGAAATGTGAAGTCTTGCACTTGAGTACAAAGAAAAAAATCAACTCCACAGTTACAAGATAATGGAAGAATAAATAGGCAGCACATTTTTCTGGGGAAAAAAACCTAATAGTTTTAGTAGATTTCAAGCTTAATATGAATGTAATATATCAGTCAAAATGAAATGCAATCTGAAGCTGCATTAACTTTTAGTAAAAGGGAGGTGATATCCACACTATATTCCCTATCATCAGACTTCTTTGGAGTACTGTGTTCAGTTTGGGGTGCCATAGTTTCAGAAAACCCACTGATATTCTGGAGAGTGTCCAGAAAAGGGCAAATGGGATAGTAAAGTGTCTGGAATCCATGATGTATGAGGGCCAATTAAAGGAACCAGACATATTTCACCTGGAGAAAAGAAGACAGGGTGGAGTATGAGGTTGGGAGTCAAGACAGATGTCTTTCCATATCTGAAGGGCTTTCACATGGTGGAGTAATTCCTCCTTGTTTTGTTTGGCCCCAGAAGGCAGAACCAGCAGCAACAGTGAAAATTGCAAAGAACTAAATTTAGGCTTCATGTTCCAAAAAAGTTTTCTAATAATTAGAGCCATTCAGAGGTGTAATGGGTTGCCTTTAGCAGTGATGGTTTCCTCCTCCTTACAGATCTTTTTTTTTTTTTCTTTTTTGGAGGCAATTAGAATTAAGTGACTTGCCCAGGGTCACACAGCTATTAACTGTCTTAGGCTGGATTTAAACTCAGGTCCTCTGGACTCCAGGGCAAGTGCTCTATCCATGGTGCCACATAGATGCCCCCTAAAAGGTCTTTAAACAGAAGATGGACAACCACTTGTGGGGTTTCTGATAGTGTGGATTTATTTAACATATGGGTAAGACTAAAAGGCTACTGAGGTTCTTGCCCACTTCCTGTTTTCAAATTTTGTTATCTTAGGATATTGGGAAACAACTGTGATAAAACACATATATGCTTACACACTCACATCCACCTAAATGAGAGGGTGAGGAGTTGAAGAACTCCAGATCTATGATTTAATAGCCTTGAAAAATGCCCCTATACTATTAAGGAAAAAAAAGAAAAAGAAAAACGCCATGTGTGGGAATCCCTTCCACTGAAGCAAATGGGTGTCTGGAGTCTAAATTTTAAAGAGTCACATGGGCCACTCAGAAATTAAGTGACATTCTCATGGCCCCATCACAAGAATGTGTCAGGGGCAAGTTCTAAACCCTATTTATTCTGACTCAAAGGCCAATCACCTATCCACTGTCACACTACCATACAAAGCACTATATGAATCTTCATTATTATTTCAAAATGAAACAAAGTAGAAATAGATATTGTTTAAGCAACAAACCCATATTGAATATTATGTATTGAAATAGTTTGTCAAAAATTATGAACTTTGACACAAGGTCAAGTTTAGATCAATAAATTCAATAACATGATAAATAAATCTGTGGTTTGCTAAAACTCCTATTAAGATTTAAGTATTATTAATGCTGACCACAGCGTGGGGTGGGGGGAGCTATTGTATGACCATGAAGGGAAATATTAAGGTTCCACAGCTGTGACGAATGCATTGCTTATGAAACTGCAAAGTTGTGTACCATGAAAAAAAACCTCACTGTAAGTGCTGGCTGTGATTGTCTGGAGAATGCTACAGTTAGTTAATGACAGCTTTGACTGGAGATGAATCACAGTTTCCAGTGGATAATAATGGTTTTAGAAAGTAAACAATACTTTGTCTCTCTTTCTCTCTCTTTTTGGTTCAGAATGAGGGTCTTGAAAAGTCAAATCAAGTTTCATAAACGCATTTTCTTTTCCAAACTTCTGAATGTCATTTATTTCAAAACCAGATTTTTCTCTTAAGTTTAACTGTAATTTATGGCTTACCCATACATAATTAGCTTAGAACTTGATTGCCTCCATTTAAAAGGAAGGAAACAAGCTATTAATTATAGGCTAGGGCCCAAACTGATGGGAACATCAATACTTTTACTGCAATTTTCACAATAAATCCTAGCCCATAAAGCCTCATGCATGCATTCTGGAGGTGGGACAAGTTTTATATCCATTAACATGGAGACAACACATTGATTCCCTGCTATGGCATTATTAAAATGAACTGATGAGGCAGCTCCAAGAAAAAAAATGGCATAAAGTGGGTGTTCTGCTAGAATAATCCATGCCTTTTATAAATCTAAGAAAGAAAATACTCATTTCCCAGTTTCTATTTGTCTTTCCTATTTTCTTTTTTTATGTAAAAGATTTGAGCAGTAATGTAGTCCATCTTATAAACGTCAATAGGCACAGTGATTACAATCACAGAAGTTAAAATGGAGGCTCAATTCCCTCCAAATCTCTGTTTTGACTGTGGATTAAATGTTGATTCAGGATTTCAAAATGTTTCCTTATTGCCAGGGAGAATTACATAACTTGTATCAGTAGATGAACTTATTTTACTTTATTCTATTTCTTATGTGCGAGAGGTGTGGTTCCTTAGACTATGTGGATAGAAAGCGTAACGATAATTGGGCAAGAATTTAGGCATTGGTTGCTAGGCTAGGTTCATGAGAAGGAAGGCAAGAAGAAGAAAGGAAGGAATAAATAGACAGCACATTTTTCTGGGGAAAAGACCGAATGGTTTTAGTAGATTTCAAACTTAATATGAATGTGTCAGTCAAAATGAAATGCAATCTGAAGCTGCACTAACTTTTAGTAAAAGGGAGGTGATATCCACACTATATTCCCTATCATCAGACTTCTTTGGAATGCCGTGTTCAGTTTGGGGTACCACAGTTTCAGAAAGAAAGGAAGGAAGGAAGGAAGGAAGGAAGGAAGGAAGGAAGGAAGGAAGGAAGGAAGGAAAAATAATAATTCACACATGATGTTTTAAGATTTTTTAAAGATTATTATAAATACATTATTTCATTTGACCCTTCCAACAACTCTTTGATGTAGATGAAAACTATTACCACAATTTCATAGAGAAGGAAACTGAAATTCAGAGAAAAGTAGTTTGCCCACAGTCACAAAATTAGTAAATGCTTGAGGTGGGATTTGAACATAGAGGTTTCTGACTCCAAGTTCAGGGCTCTATCAGCCTTGACTATGCATCAAAAATTACCATGTTCACTTAGGGGAAAGTATGATTTTCCCCCTCCTTGAGCAAGTGATACCTTTATGTACTCTTAAAGACAGAAGGTCCTGTTCTGTCCCTTATGTAATGAGTTCTCATTTCCTTTTTTGAAAATGTAATGAATTTTAATTTTTTTGCAAGGAATATATTTTCATATCTAAATACATGTTAGTATTCTAACAATAGTTTGGGGTTTTTTAAAGGCCTTTCTTAATTGGAAGAGTTGTCATGTAATCATAGATATTAATGAATTAATGAGAGAAAACTCATTTATTAAGTGCTATATGCCTAGAATTGTGCCACAATGGCAGAAAGGCAGTGTAGGATGGATCATGATCAAAGAGCAGACTTCAAAGTCAGAAAGATGTGGGTTCAAGTCCTGACTCAGACACATGTGTGACCTCTGTGACCTTCCAAGCACTATGCTAAGCACTAGGAACACAAGTGTGAAAGTAATCTTATATTCCAATAGAAACAGATGACATTATAGAGCAGAATAGTAAACCAAGGAAGCCTGCTAGTCAAGGAAGTTTCCCTCACAGTGAATGGAATAATAGTGCAGTTTACTGACATACCCTTTCCAGAGTCAAAGTATTGAATTAATTACAGCTGTCAGATTAAGAGGCAGAATATGGAAATGGGTGGTAGATGGGGCCATGACAAGGTAGAAAGATGGCCTCGGTAAAGGTGAAGTCACAGGATTCCAAGGAGTCCAGAGCTAGGGATGGTCTCTGGTAAGCCCCAAGCTATGCCTTTCTTGGAAGTGGAGCCAAGATGGTGGAATAAAAGCAGTGACTTCTTGAGTTCTCCCCCAAAGCCCTCCAAATATCTGTAAAAATGACTCTAAATAAATTCTAGAGCAGCAGAACCCACAAAATTACAGAGCTAAACAAATTTCTAACCTAAAATAACCTGGAAGGGTGAAAGGAAAGGTCTGTTGCACCAGGCTGGGAGAGGAGCACAGTCCATCTTGGGCCATGCCAGCACAGATGGGCTGGAGCAGGCTTCAGGGGACTGAATCACTGGCAGCTGCAGTGGTTTCCTGACTTCTCAACCCCAAAGGACAACTTCTCAACACCAGAGACTACTTAGAAAGTCAGTAGGAAAAGTCTGTCCAACCTGGGTGAGAGAGGAGCATGGTCTGGCCCTAGCCCTGGGACAGTGGTGGAGGTGGCAGAGGCAGTAGCAGTGGCTGCTTCCAGAGCTCTTGGCCCACAGATAGTGGGGGGAATCAAGCTACTGATCAGAGGGGGATTGCAGGGATATCTGCTGGCACAGAGGCAGGATTCTCTTGTTTTGCCTGTGTTTGGACCTGGGTCCCAGTCCTGGGGGTCAATCCTGGGGCAAGGAAGAGTGCTGGTGTGGTAGAGCTTCTGGTGGCTGTGGAGAGGGAATCTGCCTTAGTTCTAAGGCAGAAAAGAGTGCTCGAGGTCACTCAGACCAGATCACAGGCCAGGAGAGGAGTACACACCTCTTCTTTGATCATACCACCTATGAAAAGCTGAAAATGTACAGGTCCCTAGAAGTATCACTAAAAACGGTTGCACAAAACCCCTGAAGTGTGGGACAGTGCACCCCTCCCCCCACCCAGAAGCAGAGTCCTACCTTGGAAAAGAGCTAAAAAAGTCAAGTAATTGGCTAGGAAAATGAGCAAACAGTGGGGGTGGGGTGGTGGAAATCAGACTACAGAATCTTAGTTTGGTGACAAGGAAGATCAAAACATAGAATCAGAAGAAGACAACAAAGTCAAAGCTCCTACATCCAAAGCCTCCAAGAAAAATATGAATTAGTCTCAGACCATGGAGGAACTCAAAAATGATTTTAAAAAGAAAACTAGAGGAAAAAATGGGAAAAGAAATGAGAGTGATGCAAGAAAATCATGAAAAATGAGTCAAGGAGACCCAAAAAAATACTGAAGAAAAGCTATGCCTCTCTTAAGGCAGCTTGCTGGCTCATAGCTGTGTTGGTGTGGCTTCTTGGTCATCTAGGGCATAGAAGATTCTATCCTATGTGAGAAGTTAAGGACCACCAGATGTAGATGTCTGAAGACAATGATAATCATTACATCCTGCTCTGATGAGCGAATTGTTCTCATGTGGAAATGAGGAAAACAAAGTCTGTGGAAACAAGGTACTACCATATCTTTTTTGTTCATTCTTTCTATGTTAGGGCTTTTGCTAATTGTTCAATGATTTGAGTGCCTGATTTTGTCCCAACTTCAAACCTAAACTAACAGGTTGCTGGCAAAAGCTCTTTTGTTCGTAGGTGATATCTACAGAGAATAGTCTTCAGATTCCAGTTCAGCCTGAATAAAGAAGAGTTCCCCAAAACCACAGCCATCCATCAATACAATAAATAGCCCCAGAAGTAATGTGTTCCCTCTTTACTAGTGATCTTCAAGTAGAGTAATCTTTGATCTGGAGTGTTGTCATGAGAATTCATGCTTTAGGTCAGATTTGAATGTTTTATAAGGTGATTTATAAGGTCCCTTTTATGGAGAAATGATATCTCTAAAATTATTGAATAGGTGCACAGTTTAGAGTAATTCTTAATGACAACTACAATAATTTCACAAAAGTCCATTCTGTAATAAGTCTGATTCAGATGAAAGAAAGTATGTATGGATATAAGAACTTGAAAAAGAAAGTTGCATTCATTCTTAAGATATAAATCAGCCTAGTGAAATACCACAGAAAATTTTCTACAGGTTCAGAAATTCAACATTTATTTTACCCAAACTGTGAATTTGTGGTGTCTGTTCTTCCCTGAAGGTTTGGAGTAGAATCAAAGGGTAAAGACAAGAATATAATTCTCCCCATGTTACTCAAATTTTAGTTCTTTTCATTCTATATCCTCCTGTGTTTTGGAGGAATCATAATACAAAAAGAATGGATGAGTGTCCTGGTTCAAACCTTTATAAAGAATTCTAAAATTGGAAGCAGGGAACAAATTACAAAAGATGACTTTGAAAGTCTCTGATGATGCTGGAAATAGAATCTTTTACATTCAGGAACATGGGCTATTTAAAGCTTTGAGACCCATTGGATAAAACCAAGAATGCTAGTGTATCTGCATTACTCCCTTCCCTTGACTTAATTTTCAAAACCAAAATTTTAGTTAAATATTTCTTATTCAATCCTTCAAGAGCAGTGAATTTTCGAACTTCAAATTAAAGTAAATTTCTCATTAAGCAAATGATATGGTTTTTTTCTTAATGATATGTTGATATCTTAAAGGAGTTGATTCTTCCTTTTTGGGAGAACATTTTAGCAGTATCTCCATGCTGCTACTAAGTCAAATGTTTTAGGCACAAGAAAGCATAAATGCCATCTACATAGCAACTTATGTTCTCTACACATGTACTATAATACTGTTGTAATCTTAGTTTTTGCATACTCTTCCCACATATATTGTGTATACTTGTGGGAGTGTATACCATAGGTGTGCAGGATAAATGCTTTCTAACTAATGCTCTTGCTATGCCATTTTGGTAAAAACCAACAACAGCAACAATTTGAGCTAATTTTATCTACTAGCTAAACGTATTTATTTCCTATTGTTTATTTAAACAAACACATAAACATTCCACATGGCACAGCAGAAAACAACCTTCAAAGCCCTACCACAATGAGGTTTCTCTCATGTCTATCTTCAGATTTTATAAGATTCTGCGAAAGTCAAAAAGCATAATATCCAGAAAAAGGCAACCAGGATGGTAAAAATCTTTAAGTTAATGACATATGAGGATCTTTTGAAGGAACTTGGAATATTTAGCCTGGAGAAGAAAAGATAGGGCAGACATGAAAGCTAATTTCAAATATTTAAAAGGATGCCATGTGGAAAAGGGAACTGACTGGATTATCATGGTCTCCACAAGCAATACTAGGAGCAATGTGTGGAAGTTATGAACAGTCAGATTTAGACTTTAGATTAGAAAACAATTTCCTAAGCATTAGAGATACTCAAAAGTTGAATAAGGTGTCCTGGGAGACAGGTTCCCCAAAAATGAAGAAAATTTTTCCCCAAAGGGACTCAAAACTGTCTCACCCAGCAAATGCTCCATCACCTCAAAAGCAGAGAAATATGACAGCCAAGGGCAACATATATTTAGGGTTTAAAATCAAGGATAAGATGTTACACAGGATCGTGGTTTGAAATGATGAGTTATATTGCTCATAAAACAATCACAATCAGTGAAGGAAAAACATTTGCAGACAGATTGGTGAGAGATTCAGTAAGCAACCTCACTTGAGGATAAAATTAGAAGTAAGGTGTTGTGGAATTCTCAACCTGAGTCCCCCACTCTACATATCTGCTGACGGTAAGAATGGCTGAAAGAGTGGCTGAAAAGAAAATAGTAAATTTATTCAAATCTAGCTTAGGGAGGCACTCACTAAGAAAGTGACACTCTCAAGAAAAGGTTACTGTTACTTTAATTAGAATTTTCACCTCAATATATAGCTCCCTTTTTCAAAGGTTAGACATATAAGTGGCAATTTTGGTCAAATAGGTAACACTTTTCAAAGGAGAAGGAGGAGTAGAGGAAAGGAGTAACAAAAGGGGAGGAAATAGGGGTATCTGGAGCACCATTTGTTAGGAATCATTTAAAGGATGGGAAGATGATCTCTTTTTAAGAACAGTAAAGGGAGCTGAGCTTACAGGAAGCTTCTGATACTGGTCTATTCAAGGACAGGAAAGGAGAAGGGGGGATTTACAATCAGTTTTATCACAATGATTAAGGCCATTTGTTCTATGGTGTCCTTGTAATGTTTTTCTCCTTCAAAAGCAGTGAGTATATAGTAAAAAACATAAAGTATTTTATTTTAAAAACTCTTCTCTACCATAGCAATGGAGCCTTAGCATATGAAATCAGTTTCTGATATACTCATTTAAAAAGTAAAAATAGCAATAATGAAAAGCACAAAAGAAGCAGTGGGGGTGGGGTGGGGAGGGAAGCAGCTAGACCAAACAAAGGCTTACAAAGAAAAAATCTGAGTAGGGAGGGACAAAATGTTTAAGTACTGATGAATTGATTTTCAAGGCATCTGAAAAAGTAGAAGATTCCAAATATTTAGAAAAATCCTGGACCTGATCACACACACACCCCAAATAATCAAGAGAATATTAGCAACCATTGACTCAAATGATTACATTATCAACTCTTAAAAAAATTCCTTTTGGATAATCTACACTTGAATCACAGGCACATTTGATGAATATATGAGTAGAAAATAAGTTTTTGCAAATGATAGTTTTCATTAGACCATATTTTATAATGCCAGAAATATCTGAGAAAGAAGTAAATAATGCAAGATCCCACTGTCACAATTACATTTTCATTATGTGTATATATACATACACACACATACACACACACACACACACACACACACACACATATATATATATATACATATATATTTATATGCACTTTATTCAAGAGGACAAGACTCCACTTTAAAGACTCTTTTCTAACAACTCCTGACCTCCTTATAAATATGGTGGAAATCATACAACATTTCTTTAAATAGGTAACAACTGATATAACTTTCTTTGATGGTCATCTGATTATTAATATCAAACAAGGCTTAAAACAGTGATATATATTGAGAAAATGTTTGCTACTCTCATGGAGAATGTCCAGAATAGAGTCTAAATGGAAAATGGATTCTCTATACATCAAGGGTTCTTAATCTTATATCTGTGATCTTGCTTTTAAAATCTTTTAATAATTGTATTTCAACATAAATGATTTCCTTTGTAATTTTATGTATTTGATAGTTTTAGTTCAGAAACATTAATCACACAAAACCTCTATATACTTCTCCAGACTATCAAAAGTACATCTGACCAAAAAAAAGTTAAGATCCTTGCCCTGTAGATAATAATAACCTACACAGGACAGTGTATTGATTGCATTGAGCTTTCAAACATCACAGGCAGTAGCAGACACACATAGACACAGACACACACACAAACACACAAACACAGACACACACACACCACTGTATAATTATTCATACAGGAAAATTAAGTAAATTAATAATTCCTATTATCCAGACAAGGATATGCAGTTGGATAGGTAACTAATAGAGTTGGTCTATCAATACATCTATCTTGAGCTGATATCACAGCTCTACAGTTAGGACCAGAATTAAACAGGAAGAGGAAAACATTTTGGATTAACTCTTGGAAATTGCATTGTTCTTTCCATCAGGAATTCTTGAAGTGCTCTATTTCATTAAACATCCATTTTCTCCTGAAGGATTATACTCAGTTTTCTGGCTAGGTTATTCTTGATTGTAATCCTAGCTCATTTGCCATTTAGAATATTATATTCCAAGTTCTCTGCTTAAGATGGTAGCTGCTAAATCTTAGAGATTCTGACTGTGGTACCAAGGTATTTGAATAGTTTGCTTCTGGCTAGTATTTTCTCCTTGATGTAGGAGATCTGGAATTTGGTTATAATATTTCTGGGAGTTTATATTTTGGAATCTCTTTCAGGAGGTGGTGGGCAATTCTTTCAATTTCTATTTTGCTTTCTGCTGTTAAGATATCAGGGCACTTTTACTTATGTTTTCTTGAAATACAATTTCTAGGTTCTTTTTTTATCATAACACTCAATCCAGTAATTCTAAAATTCTCTTTCTGATATATTTTACAAGTTACTTGTTTTTCCAATTAGACCTTTCACATTTTCTTCTCTCTTTTCACCCTTCTGGCTTTGTTTTATTGCTTCTTGATGTCTCATGGAGTCATTAGCTTCCACTTTCCCATTTCTAATTTTTAAGGAATTATTTTCTTCAGTGACCTTTTTACCTCTTTTTCTACTTGACCAATTTTGCTTTTTAAGTTTTTTTTTCTTTCAGTGACATTTTGTATCTCTTTTACCATTTGTCCAATTCTGCTTTTTAAGGTGTTATTTTCTTCACTATTTTTAGTGCCTTTTTTACTGAGCTGTTAATTCTCTTTTCATACTTTTCTTGCGTAATTCTCACCCTGTTCCCAGTTTTTCCTCTACCACTCTGATTTTTTTTTTAAATGCTCTTTCTTTAGCTCTTTCAGGAATAGTTTTTGGACTTATGTCAAATTATTTTTCTTTGAGGTTTTGTGTGTAACTTTTTTCATATCGCTATCTTCTTCTTCTGAGTATATGTCTGGATCTTCTCTGTCACCATAGTAGCTTTTTATAGTCAAGAAGTGTGTGTGTGTGTGTGTGTGTGTGTGTGTTCACATTCCAGTCTACTTCTTAACGTTGAACTTTATATTAAAGTTGCAATCTGCTTACCTTGGTGTAGTGGGATATTGTTCCAAGCTTCAGGCTTTTTTGCACCACAATTTTCAAAATAATTCTAGAGGTTGGTAAATTTTCTGGGCTTCCAAGGTCATTTGACCCAGGGAGAGGTGTAGTCACTGCTCTTCTGGTGTATGCTCTGGTCTCTACCCAGGAAGGGTCCCTACTTCCTTGTAGCCTGAAATGCTAGTATCCCCTCTGCCCTGAAACTTCAAAAAGAGTTCTTTTGAACAAAAATATTCCCCTCCACCCTGAAACTGAGACCTGCAACTAGATATAGGCAATGCAGCTGTCAAACAGCACAGAGCCCTACACCCAGTACTAGCATTAGAGATCCACGTAATCTCTTTCTGACCAGTTGTCCAATCTCCTTTCCATCTCTGGGATGAGAGCTCCTGAAGCTGCTACTGCTGCTGCTGCTGCTACCACCACCTCCAAGCACCTAGCTGTTTTGCTCCTGTATGTGCTCTGGGCTAGCCCTTACACAGTGTCACAGACATCTCCTTCTGACCTCCTAAATTTTTTTGGTTAGAAAAAAATGTCTCACCTTGACCTGGTTGTTCCACTCCAGATTTTTATTTGAGGCATTATTTTGAGTTATTTAGAAGTAAATGTTGGGAGAGCTGGACTGTAGTCCTTTACTCCACCATGTTGGCTCTTTATGCTATTCTTTTCATATCTTGACACTTTTTCTTGAAATAAAAACTCTTCTTTTTATCAATATTTTACTGGTGATACAGGATTAAAGTTCTAGATCACCCAAAGGATTTGGAGAATGTCATGATGGGCATAAGTAGGCTTAAACAAATTACCCATTAAGAATTAAGCAAGCAAAATAGTGGAAAGGATGTAATTCAAGAGATAAGTAATCAGACATGTATCATGAGTGAATTATTAGATGATTAGGTTTTATGCTCTACTGTTATAAAGAGAAATAGAGGAGATTCTCTTGCACATTGGATAGAACTCATAGGATGTTTTATGGAAAGATACAGAAAAAAACACCAGATAATATGGAATAGTTGTGATAGATATCACTTCCCAGAATAGTTTGAGATCATAGATTGACTGAAGTATTAACTTATCACAAAGTTTAAATACATATTATGTAATTGTATGTTTGTTGCTATTCATTTGTTTCAGTCATGTCTGACCCTTCATGACCCCATTTCAGGTTTTTTCTCGAAAAACATCCTACAGTGGTTTTGTATTTCCTTCTCTAGATCATTTTACAGATGAGGAAACTGAGGCAAACAGTGTCAAGTGACTTGTCCAGTGTCACACAGCTAGTGTCTGAGGCTGGAGTTTAATTCAGGTCTTCCTGACTCCAGGTCCCATGTTCTATACATTGTGCTACCTAGCTACCCCAAAATTGTATATACATAAGGAATTATTTCTAAATTTATACTAGTATTAATTTTAGTCATTCTGCTAAATTTGTCCATTCATGGATCAAACTTAAATTCATAAGGTGGATTCCCTAACAGTTGGTAATTTCTTATTGATTAATGTACCTCCAAGATGGGTGGCTGCTATCTGGTGGAGATGGTACCAATCAGGCTAGTTATGTCGGGTAGAAATGCCCTTTCTACATAGGCCTGGATAGTTGAGAAATATATGATCAAACACGTAATACAGGTAGCATTGTTACTTTGTATATGATTTGAATGTCTTGATTTTATAAGAGAAAAACTACTGACCTGGATTACACATTTCATTGCATCTACATATAACATTAAAAGTAATATAACAACAAAAATAATCATAAGTTTGGAATCGATTGTGTGCTTATTATATATGAGAGAAAATAAAAATTAGAAGATTAAAAGATATGAGAGTTAAGTGTAAGTATAAGCTCTCATTAACTTCACCTAATTTCAGTGAGTTTATTATATTTAACTCTAGTTTAACTTTTGTTCACCTACTGAAATTCCAGAGAATGAATATGGATCTTAACCTGTCCATAGCCACTATATCTCACTGTAAATTTGACATGAGAAATCTTCAATACACATTATCATCAGAACTGTGCTATAGTGCTCACCCTCTACTTGCAAACTATAGACTAGGATATTTTAGGACTCTTGAGCTCATTAGAACTCTCTTATTTTTATATACTACCTCAACAAACACTCTTGGTGGTGGTGATGATTTATCATGATAGTAACACAAAATATATTTATTTTTTCTTAAGCAAACCAGTTTAGTGCTAAGCATTTGGGAGACAGAGACAGAATCTTCCCATGTACTTTTGAGTCTTGGTATCTTCGCCCATAAAATGTAAAAGTTTTACACTTGAATGAAAAAATAAAAATAAAAAAAAAAACAGCTTCAGAGGTTCAAGCCGGTCAAGGCATGATTTAACCAAAGTTTGCCTGGAAAAGGTCTAGAGGTTTTAGTCAATTTCAAGCTTTATGAGTTAATAGTGCATTTTATCTCCCAGAATACCAATCCCTTTGTACACTGACATTGTCAGAGTATTCTGTATTTTTTTTAGGCAGCACAGTTGAAGAAAAATGTTGATAAGCTAGAGCATATACAGAGAAGAGCAACCAGGATGGTGAAATGCATTTAGTGTATGATATAAGGATTAGTTGAAAGAACTTGTCATGCTTAGCCTGAAGAAGGGAAGGCTGAAGGAGTTATAGAATAACTTTCTTCAAGTATGTTACAGGTATTTTATGTGGGAAAGGGATTAGACCTGTTCCATCTGGACCCAGAGGACAGATTAGTAGCAATGGGTGGGAGTGTCAAGACAAATTTAGGGTTGATGTCAGAGAAATTTGCCCGACTAGAACTGTCTGAAAGTGGAATGGTCTGTCTTGAGAATGGTGGGTTCCTGTTTCCTAGCTATCTTCACATGCTGGATGGATGACTACTTGCCAGGCATATTATAGTGTGACTTAAATTATATGTGGATTGGTCTTTGAAGTCCCTTCCAACTCTCCAATTCTGTGAATTTTTAGAGTCAAAATTGAGTTCTGAGGTCATTTGTAGCTCCAAAATGTTATGGACATACCTATGATTGATATAATATTAATATTTGATACAACTAAATATGATATGCTCATAATTTGGGCACAAATACTTATTTTGTTGATTAAGATAAATGTCTACTAGCAGTAGATTTCTTTGAAGTTTATATTGAATGGCTCAAAGACATGAATGTTATGTAAAACTGCATACCTACGTGAAACTATTGTAAAACTTTCAAAAAAAAGCTTTCAAGCAGTGATTTTAATAATGCAATAAAATGTACTCCTCTTTCCCCTTGTTAAGGACAAATTCCAGAAATCAGAAACATGCTTATCATGCATATTTGTGTGTTACATGTATTATTTATAAGCAGTTGCACCCACCCTTTACAATCATTCTGCCTCCAACTAAGTAAAACACTAAGGGTTTCTTTTTCTTTTTATCTCTAACAAAAGCACAACCCCATAAGCACTGCCAAGAACACTTTAACTAAGAAATGCCATGAGCTCTCAGGCAGGCTCACAAGCCAAAGTGGCAAAAAGTCAGCAGGTACTTAGAAAGAAAACTTGTGTTTCCCTACTTCTGTGCTTAGTGGAAATTTTCACATGAATTCATTATATCATCCCAGTTAGATTCAAATAGCAAACGATGTCCCATAATGAAGTGAGTTTTATTTGCTGTATCCTAACATTTTAATGGTGTTGAATTCTTTTTCTGACAAGAGAAACCTTGAGATGTCATAAACCAACCAGCTGTTGAACATCTCTCTTCTATCAAAGTTATGGACAGGTCCATATTTACTGTAGTTTATTTCAGGCAGCTATTGGTCAAGTGCATGCGAAGATGCTATATATCATGTTTGGTTATCATCATTTTAAGGAAAAAGCAGTTGAACCATGAAGAATAGCAAAACTTGATTGCAGGGCAAAATCCTAAATGTTGGTATAGACTTGATTCGATTGCAAAGACCTAAGTAAATTTTTGCATTTAGCCAAGGTCCCCTTGCAAGGCCCAGATTGGAAGCATGGAAAGTGAAAGGACTCCACAACTCACACTGCAAGTTCTATGGCAGTTCTAATTGAGGCTAATATAAGTTTTAGAAATTCAAGAAATAATTTTTCTACTGTTATTGGAACTCCCTGATTTTTTTTCTTTCTTTCATGGGGTGCCATGACCAACAAATTCATTGCCTAGTGGTTGGTCCACTGGTAATAAGCTTCTTCAGACATGAAGACCGGTCAGAAAGTAGATATAATTATTTTGTTGTGATTTATATTGAAAGCCTTTCCTGTATGAGATAGCCTAGCTGTGCTAACGTGAGGCCTTAAAGTACTGAAATATCCAAAACTTCTAAGGATACAGCAAATGCTGCAACCAAATGCAATGTACACTTTAGATGAGGCACATAAATTTGTAGAAAATATTCATTGATTGAAAACGTACTGATCTGATGCTGAATATAAATACTGGTTGGGCAAAAGTAAAAATATACTCTTTACGGGTTTAATGCCATTTCTTGCTGTGTGGGACATGAGTAGGTATGGGTGTGTATGTGAGAGAGACAGTGTGTGTGTGTGTGTGTGTGTGTGTGTGTGTGTGTGTGTGTGTGTGTTGGTGGGGAGGGGTAGATTTGTGGAGATCTTTTTTTTGCAGTGAACAAAAGGCTTTTGTCCTTTGCTTTAAAGAGGACCAATAATATCACAGGATGATGTCTTGACTGCCATGAATTTAAGTGAGGCAGAGTTGCACAAAGTCATCAGCCTCACTCTCTCTTCCAGTAACGGGAAGTCCAGTGACAAGACAAAAGTCAGGAGGCCTAGCAATGACCTGGGATTCAGTGGATGATGTTGGTGTCTTCAATGTCTGCCCAAGTTGTAAGAGCTCCATAGAGCCTGCTTCAGCTGCCTTCATGGCTATTGGAACAAATCATTCTCATCTGTCCATTCTTCTGGGGAAAGTCTTCAGGTACTCGGGGTAGACATCCCCCTAATTCACTAAGGGTTTTGAGACCTGTTGGTTACCTTGAACCTGGTTTAGCCCATCTGCCAAGCTGGTTTTACCGGGACCTGGCTGCTGGGCATGCTACAGCTTTTTGGAGCCACAGGTGAGTTGGGTGAAGGTGGACACCAAAGATGAATGAGCAGCCCTGAAAAATCTCAGCACCCCTCAAATCCCGGATAAAGGGTACAGGACTCATTGTGACATTTTTACTTGGAGATTAGCATTTAAACTACACTATCATCTAATTTTCTTAGTCTATAACATTGAGAACATAGTCTATAGTAGGCTAGCAGTCTACAGTTAATGTATCATTAACATACTGCCTATGTAACCCTGGACAACGCATTTGGTCTCACAGTGCCAAAGGCAACTTTCTAAGACTTTTCACTACAAATGAAGTGTCAATTTATATATCTTTGCAGGAGTTTCCACACAGATGAAATAACAGATAACTAGATGGATAGCTAAGTAGACAAATAGAGATAGATTAAGGGCTTGTGATTTCATTGGCATAGGAACTCCACCTCTATTAATGTATGTCTGCACCTCTGCAACTTATATACTTTCATAGATTTGCCTAGAGAACCATGAGGTCAAATGAATTGCTTTCATTCACATAGACAGTATGCAGAGGTGGAACTTGAACTCAGGTCTTAATGGTTTCTAGGGTGTCTATCTACAAAGCCATGCTCTGTCTCACAGTATACATAAAGACACACACACTATACACATACATACATAGACACATGTTTATATAGTCTGTCTTTTGTATGTAAAAAATATAGAGAAAAATTTTGTACCTAGACTTTGAAAGAAAAAAAAAACTTGAACTTGAAAAATTTCAGAATAGTTATTGCTAAAGTGAACAGCTTACGGAAGACAGGTTTAAATGACCTCAACTTTGATTTAAATGTCTATTACATCAGATTCGATTTTATTTTAAGCAGCAAATGATGAGTAAGATGTCACCATTTGCATCAGTCATATAAAAAAGTATACAACAGGCTCTAGAAACATAAAGAGAGAAGACAAGGCAATCCGTACTTGCAATCACAGAACATTATGTATCTGATGCCTGGAATAAGCTCTCTGAAGATGAAAAACTGTCAAATTACCCCAAAGCCTGAGGAAGATGGAAAATTCCATAGTTCCATTCTAAGGTCATATTCTCTGTAAGACCTTTTTTTTCTTTTTTTTCTACATAACTATTTTAAGATTTTACAGTATTTCAGGCATAAAACTGAATTATTCTGTGAGTGGGGAAAAAAGGAAAAATAAAAGATAAAACTAATCACTGAGTTTCTACATGGACCAGCTTCTTTGATTACATAAAGAAAGCAGAGTAACCTTCATTAATTATGGATATACTCAGTGCAATATATCTTTTAATCGATTTTTGAGGATTTGAGCTTTTACTTAATAATACATAATTTTAACAGCAAGAGAGTAGAGATTAAATTTTTAAATAGAAAACAGAAAAGACACAAATTATTCCAATGTGTTTTATATATAATATACAAACTTCAATATGTAACAATGGTCAGGCAGCTGTAGAGTTATAATAACTAAAATTGTCGAAGGGTATATTTCCTTGTTTTAAAAAAAATGAAGAAAATATTCTAGCTAGTTCAGTTAATTTTTTTGCATCCATGCTTACAAATATATGTCACGATACCTGAAGAATGAAATGCTGGTGAAGTATACACAGTATAGTGATAATTCTTTGACTTTTAATCTATTATCCTCAAAATAATATTAAAATTGCTAATTGAGGCATCAAGGCTCAGGCCTTCATAGTACAATTCAAGCCCTTTCCTGGCATCATGTTAAATAACAACATCATAGACTTTGCTATTTATGGTGTAAATGAGAAAGCTACTCTACATTTTAATGTTACCTAATGTGCACCTCTAACACTTTCAATTTTGGTATGACTATGTTATATCATCATTTTTAAAAGAACATTAGTAACTTTGGAAAGAATAGTTTTAGTTGAGGGCTAAAGTCAAAAGGCAGATTTCAAGGAGAGAAATAAGTAAATAAATAAAAAGAGTGATGTGGAAGTGAAGACAGGTAGCTAGATTTTCAGTGATTCATAATGTATACTTCAATATAATAGTGTGCTTGAACTGTAATTCGACGTAATATTTCAGTGTATCCCCTATACTACTAGCACATAGAGTATTGTTTCTAATTAACATCCTCTTCTCTGCACACAGGTATATTTAATTGTACAAAACCAGAATTATTCTCTAACTATAATAGAGAAATATCTATTTAAAGTGAGATTTCAATAGAAATTCAGCAACGTGTAAGCAAAATGTGAAGTTTTGTTGTTGTTCTTTTAGTTTCTTGTACCATTTCTTTTGTTAGCGACTGCTGCATGAAAATGATTATACTTTTCCTTTTAAATTTATTTTCCCCAATAACATGTTAAAATAATTTTTAACATTTTTTATAGTTTTCAGCTCTCTACCCACTCCCTGCCTGACATGGTAAGCAATCAGATATAGGTTATAAATGTGCAATCATGTAAAACATTTCCATATTAGTCATTTAATACAAGAACACTGAAAGAAAAAGAATGAAAGAAAGTAAAAAATTTGCATGCTTCAGTCTCTATTCAAACATCAGTTCTTTCTCTGGAGGTGGATAGCATGCTTCATCATTAGTCCTTTGGGACTGTCTTGAATCATTGCATTGCTGAGAATAACTCATTCACCATTCATCATGCAATATTACTGTTACTGTGCACAATATTTTCTTGGTTCTGCTCACTTCACTTTGCTCTAATTCACGTAAGTCTTTCCAAGTTTTTGTAAAATCATGCTACTTGTCATTTCTTATAGCATAATAATATTCTATCACAATCATATACCACAGCTTGTTTTACCATTCCCTGATTGATGGGCATCCAATTCTATATTCTATATTCTAACACCACAGAAGAGCTGCTATAAATATTTTTACATGAACAAGTCCTTTTCCTTTTTTATGATCTCTTTGGGATACAGACCTAGCAGTGGTATTGCTGGATCAAAGGGTATGCACAGTTTTATGGCCCATTTGGCCTAGCTCCAAATTGCTCTCTAGAATGATTGGATCAGTTCACAACTCCACCAACAATGATTGCACTTTTCTTAAAGATTCTTTCCTTTAAACAATTCTGGAAACTTGTGAGTGATGTGTAAATCATGGGGAAAGTATCTGCCATTTTCTCAATGAGGGTACACTCTCTATACATATAAGGTCAATGAGTCATTTGTATTTTTTCCTATGTATTCACTATATGATGAAATAGAGATAGAGAGATGCCAGAGCTACGCTATTGGAAAAGAGGCAATCCATCCTTATCTAAGCACTACTCTCAGTATCATTGTTTTTGCTTCCTCATCTTCATACCTTGGGTGGAATGTGTCAAGGAGTTCCCCATATACCTCTATCTTCTCAGGGGGTGTAACAACAATATTGCTAGCAGCTGTTTGTGGGGGGTGAAAGACCAATCACACCAGCACACAAGAGGGCTGCTAGCACATGTTCTTTGATCTGCTTTTCTAAGGAAAGAAACTTTTAATGGTTAACAATCTTACTTTAATTAAACATACATATATCATTCACTTAGTACAGGGGGAAAAGTCAGCACCCTGAATTTCAGGGCAAATACAGGGAAAATATAAACAGAGCAAATTACACAAATCAACAGACAGGCTTCTAGCTGTCTGACCAAAACTATACATACATAGTTACCAGAGAGAGAAGCACCAACATCTGGGTTTTCAAAGTGGAGGGCTCCTTAATGGCTACCCAGAGCTTCCTCACCAACACTCTTCCAATGATTGAGCCCCCCACACAAAATGCTTACCTCAGAATATATATACACTTCTTCAGGGTCAGAGCACCTCCACACCTCTTGAAGGTTTCACACCTCTCATGACCTAACTAGCAAAAGTGTGTAGGCCTTCCTACAAACAAAGGCAAGACTCAATCAAAGGCACTTGACTGCCTTAGTGCTGAGAAGCACTCTAAAACAAAAGACAACAAAAAGTCCCACTTTGCTTGCCATTCCAGAGCGAGATACAAGTGATATATGTACTCTAGGAAACTCTGAAAATCTGACTACCTCACTTCTACTTTTCTCTTTTTACTCATTTCTCATGCCACTGCCATCTGCATTCTGACTTCAGCACTTAACTAAACCTGTTCTTCCAAAGTTAGTAATGTTCTTCAAAAAAGCTAATTTTATTTATTTTATATTACTTAAATGCCCTAAAGTATCCCACTCTCCTCCCCTTCCCAGAGAGCTATAACTTATCACAAAGAACCAAAAATAGAAGGAGAAAATTGAACCAACTGGAGTCTATTGAAAAATCCTGACATTTCTGTAGCATTCTATAGTCCCCCATCTCTGCACAGAAAGAGGGAAGGGTATTTTCATATCTTTTCTTTGGCGCCAGGCTTGTTCATTTTTTTAACTCTTATCACTTATCTTTCTTGATCCCTTTTCCTCTATCTTAATTTTATTTTATGGATCATCATCTTCCAAATGTTTGTATATGATGAGTCTACCCTGGGGCCTTGACTCTTGTTAAATGATTTCATCAGCTCCCATGATTTACAATCATCTCTATTCATAGGATTCATAGAAATATATATACAACCTTATACTCTCTCCTGAGCTCCAGTTCCACATCATAAACTGCCTATGAAACATTTCTTTTAAACAATTCTTTTACAATCCTTTTAAAATGTGCATCTTCATGAAGAAAGACCCACACATACCCATAAAATAGGCAAGAAAAGAGAAAAGCAATGAAATTATACTTGTGAGATTGTGGTAAAACAGTTACACCCATTCACGTCTGTAGTAATTGCAAACTTCTTTTTGAAGAACAAACTAGTGATAGGCTATTAAGATGATAACAACAACAAAAACAGTCATCCCCTTTGACCTCCATTAGGAATATGTTCTGACCGGGTTATAAAAAAGAAACAAGTAACCCAAGAGCCAGGAACTGTGGATACAACTAAGAAAAGATGGTCCCTGCACTCAAGGAATTTATAATCCAATGGGTGAAGATATACAAAAGAAGGCTGAAAAGGGATTGGGGGCAAGTACTCATTAAGTAAAAAATAAATAAAAATAGAAAAATGAGTGTGCCTGGAGAAGCCAAATAAATCAAAATGAGTTCAACCAGAGAAGTCACAGAAGTTCCAAATAAGTACAGTCAGTGGGGAAATGAGGAGATAAGTGAGAAGATAAATTTCTTGTCTCTCCTCCTAAAATGGATATTTATAGTCCTACACTCTAATCCAGGAGGCAAAGGATGCTGATGAAGTATGAGTGGCTGTGCCAATTGGTTCTTGCAAGGTAATGATATTCCCAATGATGACTTTACTGGGGACATGGTGGAGAAATCAGTAAAGTTCCAAATAAGTTAAACCAACTGCAAAACAAGGAGGTAATTTATATGCCTGTTTTCTCCTCCAATAAAAATTATGTTACTTTATGGTAGGACCTTTTTTGTCTTTGTATCTCCAGTGCCTAACGCAGTGGTTGGCAAAGAGGAGGTGCTTAATGAATGCTTGTTGATTGATTAGTAGTAGTTGCCAATCTCTTAACCTCTTCTTATTATAAGGAATAGGTAGCCATTTTTTATTTACAATTGGATTTCTGCTCTTTCTAATCCAAAACTAAACCTCCTTAATAAAATAAGCAGAAACAAGATTAGTGTAACTCAGCCCATCCTTGTCATCTGTAATGGCAAGCAAAGTGGAACTTTTTGTTGTCTTTTGTTTTGGAGTGCTTCTCAGCACTAAGGCAGTCAAATGCCTTTGATTGAGTCTTGCCTTTGTTTTAGGAAGACCTACACCCTTTTGCTAGTTAGGTCACTAGAAGTCTGAAACCCTGAAGATGTGTGAAGTGCTCTTATCCTTCAAAAGGGTATATATACTCTGAGGGTAGCATTTTGTTTGGGGCTCACTCATTGGAAGAGTTTTGCTGTGGAGACTCTGGGTAGCCATTAAGGAGTCCCCTGGCTTTGAAAACCTAGATGTTGGTGCTTCTCTCTCCAGGAATTATGTATGTATAGCTTTGGTCAGACAGCTAGAAGCCTGTCTATTGATTTGTGTCAGTTGCTCTGTTTATATTTTCTCTATTTGTAATTTCTGTTTATATTTTCTCTGAAGTTCAGGGTGTTGCTTTTTTCCCTCTGAACTAAGTGAATGATATATGTATGTTTGATTAAAGTGAGATCATAAACCCCTTAAAGTTGCTTTCCTTAGAAAAGCACCTCAAAGAGCCTGTGCTGGCGGCCCTCTTGTTTGCTGGTGTTGTTGCTCTTGTTGGCCTTAAACAGCCACAGTAGCTGCAAGTAACATGGTTGTTACATCATCAATCTCAGCTCATTATTAATCGTCACACTTGAAACTATTCTTTCAGGGCTACATCACAGTTTTATATTCCTCATTTTTACATGCCTTTGTTTCAGTCTTCTGCGTGTCTTTGAAATTTCTATTCAATTTAATTCAACAAGTATCCAGTGCTAACTATCTCAAGACAGTGTGCACTCACAGCACTTGGCACACAAAGATAAAACAAAAATGGTTCTTTTCTCTAAAGTGTCTAAATTTTTACTTGCTGACAGCTAAGTTCCTTAAACAGTTCCTTATGTATCCAGAGCAGTTTCTTTTCAGAAACTTTCCCTTATTTTCATTGGAATTATTTTTCTTTGTGAGATGAAGATTTGATTCTTAAGAGCCTCCCATTGCTCATGTACTGACTTCCTTTACATAATTTTATTGCATGACATCCAACCTTTTCAATGAGAGGACATTATTTTTTTGCATATAAATCTCCAGTTTGCAGTGCATATTGGGCAATATGGATATTTATGCAGACATGTGAGGCCATGGATTATTCCTAGTTCTCTTTCTGAACATTGTTTCCTGTGAATTATTGATGCTATATAGAGATATTTCCTCCTTATGCTTTACTTAATACGTTCTGTGACATTTAGCTTTGTAGCCATATGTAGTATCTTCCTCCAAATTCAATTTAAAGCACTCAAGTAAGATTTCGAAGAATATAAATTACACACATATATGTATATGTTACATAGTTATATACACATGTATATATTATGTGTTTATATATTCCCATGTATTATATATATATATGCCTCTTGTTAAAAGTATTCTATCTCTAACCAATAGTGCATCATTATTTTTGCATTTTAAGTCATGCCCTGAAAATCAAATTCTATTCTCAGATGCCATCACCTTAACAAGCTTTTAACCCCCCAGATACCCCTTTCCTTCTGAAGCCCCTATATTCAATTGACATTAGTTGTGTCCTTAAAATCCTCAATTTCTTACCCAGAATTTCATAATTCTATAATTCATGTTTTAACTTAGACACAGAGAAGAGAAACATAAAGGAGATTAAATGTACATATTGACGGCAATATAACATGAGCTGATTATAAGAGAAGTATTTAAAGAGTCTATTGACAGGAATATCTTAGATATGTGCTGAAAAAGGAGAATGATCAATTTGGAAATTAAGTAGGAAGAGAACACTGAGTAGTATTAAATTTGTAAAATACAACTTTTTTAATGATTTTAAATTGCTCAATGTTGTAAAAAGTTTCTTTAATGTTCATTTTCTTGCCATAATCTGCGTGGCTATTGGTTTTTAAATGCCAAAGAATGTCCCTAATAAAACTTATAAATAACTCAGAGTCCTTTGAAAAGATACATATCATGCTATGTGTTATAAGCTGGGTACAGCATATTGTCAATGATAACATATGGAGTGGTATAAATGTATCATAGAGGACACATATGACTGGAAAAGGAAGTAGATCTGTCACAAACAAATGTGAGTCTATGAATGAGTATTCTTAATGGTGTACTGATACCCCAATATATGTGAAAGTTTGAAGGGTATGTAAATTTAATACATGTTTCATGTGCGATTTCATCCCTGAGATACTAAAAGAATTATAAGAACATCTCTAGCCTACTTTTAAATACCTGATAAAAGACTTATGGAAAAATATGGGCAAGAATTAGACTGAATGGGGAGAGGAATGCTTTCAATCTGTACTGGTAAAGGAAGTGTTTACATGGATCAACCAAAGTACTAAACAAGACTCAAAATATTTATTTTATAGAACTTGGATAAAATGATAGTGAAATTTATGTGGATAATAAAACTTTATAAAAATGGTAACGCGTATCTTGAAGATTTCATTAAATGTGGATTTGTCCTATATATTAAAACATTTTTAAAAGCTTGACTTGTCAAAAATCATCTGATACTTGGGAAAATTGAAAAATGAACTAACAGAAATAGGTCATACATATAAAGTTTTAATGTATGAGAACATTTAGTAAGTGATGAGGAAAGCAATGATTGTTTAATAACTATTGTTGATTGAGAATAGACAAGGGAGATTATTTTTATTACACATGAATTCTTTTTGAAACTAATTGAATAGCCAGGGTTGAATGTGCTTCTACTCTCCTAGGACTATCTCTTGTTATACAAACTTGGTATACTGAGGGCTTAAATTGCACCCTAACTGGTTATAACTAAGTAGTTATAACTAGCTACTTAAAATATCAAGCAAATTTGCCAATGTGACATAGTTACACGTCCACATTCCTCATCCTTAGTAGACCCTCCTGGTTAATTTTTAGAAATCTTCTTTTGTTACTAGTTTGTTTCCTGATCCCATCCTGCCACCAGCAATATGATAGCTGCTGTGGCAGGCTTTTTTAATCAAGAAATCTTATGTAAATATGGGACCCAAATAGCTCTGTGCCTTTTACCTGAGAGAACAACCTAATACTTTTCCATGCTACCACCCATCATGCTCCCTCATGGGACAGTGGGAACAAGTGAAGTCACATGTGATGCAGTTGGCTGTGAACATCAATAAATCATTCTTATGCAATCTAATATCTTTTTTGTGTCATTCACTCAAGTTGGCCCTAAATTTAAATGTCACTTAGGAAAGCGTTTTGAAGCTGAATATTTAATGTACATATTTCTTTCAGAATATTTTGAAATTTCAAATGATTTGCTCAGATAATATCAAGTCATCTGAGTAATTAGTACAGGATGCTTCAATGTCCCTAATCCTGTTGAGAATATGGTGATCAGTGAAGGTTTCCCACTTCTCTCTATTCGTGGAATTTAAGGAATAGTTTTAATGAAAACCAGGCAAAGGATAACTTATTAGATACATCTGAGAGACATTTTTTTGGTTTTTGTTAAGCAATATAATCTGTGACAGGTGTGTGTAAGGTATAGGTGTGTATGTCTTTGTGTGCACTAAAAAATGAATGTATAACAAACAGCAATTATTTCATATTTTTTCATCTATGCGAAGCCTGGTTGCACAGACAGCATAGATTTGGGCTAAAGAGAACAATAGGTTCCATATGCATTATGCAATGTTTCATTCTGTATAACTTTAACATGAAATCCCAAAAGAGGGATACTAAGTAGAACAGATGAGAAATGTGTCACTGCCAGTTAGCTCAAATTTGCAGCAAGACCTCAAAGGCATGTTGCCACAGTCACTGTGCATTCTGGACCCCATCTTCTGTGAAACACATGACTATGGCAGAGAAAAAGAGATAGAAGGAAAAGAGTTACCATCTTATTTTTTTATTGGCAATGACAGAAGTGAAGAGAAAGAAAAAGGAAAGAAATAGTTGGAAGTTAGATTTTTATGAAAAACTTTCCAGATGACAGGTGAGGGCAGCTTTAGTTTTCACAAGGGTACTGGCAGGAATCTACTGTGTATCAACTTCAACTGAGAAGTATTCCAATATGAGTGGAGAAAAGACAGATAAACATACTATGAAAAAAAGTATTAGGATAAGATTTCCCAGAAATAGAATCCTACTTGGCTACCTAACAACCCCCATTTTTTGGCCCCAGATGGCTAACAGTTGTAGCAACTTGGTATTTTAGCAGTGTATTTTAGCACTAAGCATTAGCAAAAAGTACAGCAGACAACCAAATATCTTAGTTTAGGAAGGCTAAAGGGAGAGGCGAATATGCAATAGTCTGCAGAGATTGATCTATGTTTGTATTTCGTCTGCTAAGAATTACTTTTGCACCAATGAAGTTTGCTTTTCCTGTCTCTATCGCCTAGAATCTAATTCCATCTCCTTTTCCTGACCTGCCACATGACTCCCCTGGAAGACCTCCACCCTGGGGACCTCCCCTCCTCATTGGTAACTCCCCATGACCACCTTTTTGGGAAAAATCCCAAGCCTGTTTTCCCCAGTTTCACCTAGATTTTTCTCAAGACTCCATCTACTTCTTTTTGCCTGCCACGATGCCCCCTTCCTCCTTTCTTCTTTCTGGTATCCCTATAATGTACTGCTTTCTCTCATTAAAACATAAACTCCTTGAGGTTAGGGACTATCTTGCAAGGTTGTATCTATATCCCTATCACTTAGCACAGTGCCTATAGCTAAGAGTAAGTACCTAATCAATGGTTCATCTACCTATCTATCTAAGGAAAGGTTTGGATGCCAGCCATTCTCTCTAGCTTATTAGAAAGTCGAAAGTGCTTCTCAACTACTCATGCTCAAAATTAAAGTTATAATTGGTTAAATTTAACCTGTCCTCTTCCATCCTTTGTTCTTCATCATCATAATCAGTGTTACTGTTGCTGTTGATTTTGGGTTGGGGGTAAGAGATAGCATGCTATAGCAAATGGAAAGCAGTTTTTCATATCAGCAAAACCTGGATTCAAATCTTGTCCCTGATGCATTCTAATCGCAGTGACCATGACTGGCAAGTTACTTAATCTCTCTTTAACTGAGGCAATTCGCTAAGCCTGATTTGCATTGATGGATGGATTTTTCACAAGAATTTCCCCAACACTGATGAAATCACAGAACCAGATCATAAGAAAACAATTTTTTTATTTCTCTAATACACGTCCTTTACTAGCTTTAAAATATATTCTCAGTAAAGAGAACCCTAAAATTCCTGAATTTTATAGGTACCTCACCTTTCGGAACTTGTCAAAAAAGCCTTGGGCATGGAAAAAGGAGAGCTGGTACTGGTTTTGCCTTCTGGTGATCAATCCCTTCTTCAGCAATCTCTGAACTCTGAATTGAATTCAGATTTTACCTGAAGACAAACTACCTAGACAGGTAACCTATACTTGAAAGTGGTTTGGGAGTAAGAAAAGTAAAGAGAAGTAAAATAGATAAAGGATAGAAGAGGAGTTTTGATCTTTATGGAGAGTGGCAGAGGCTGAAGGCTAAAAAGTATCCTAGTCAGATTTTATATATTGAACTCTGCCAGCATGGGGTTGAGATGAGCTCCATAAGGCATTGCAACTTACCAATGATAACGGCATGTTCTAAGGAACAAGGGACTGAATTTCTGAGCTTCCCAGTGACCACAGGAGATGCAAGAACTGGGCCATTTGTGAGAACGGAGATGTCCTAGTTCCTTTCCTGAGATTGAAATCCACTTCCCTGTCATCCCTACTCCCCACCCTGCAATTTGTTGCTTTTGTTGTTGTCTTTTGTTGTTGTTTAGTCTTGTCTGACTCTCTTCATGACCCCGTTTTGGGGCTTTCTTGGTGAAGATACTGGAATGCTTTGCCATTTTTTTCTCCAGCTCACTTTACTGATGAGGAACTGAAGCAAACAGGGCTAAGCTACCCAGAGTCACACAGTTAGTAAGTATCTGAGGCCAGATTTTAATTCAGTTCCTCCTGATTCCAGAGCTGGTACTCCATCCACTGCACAACTTACCTGCCCCATTATCTAATGGAGGAACAAACAGAAAGATAGGAAGACAGTGGAACAGCATCTGATTTTTCTCTCTTTCTAGGACAGCATCCCCTGGTCACTTTCAAAATTTCCATTTCCGTAATCAGTTTTATTTTAAGTATTTCTCAGCATGTGTGTGATAATATATTAAAATCCAGATGGTCACTCAAATTTGTTCCAGTTCTGCTTACTTGAATGATAGGAATGAGATTAGAAATAGAAGATGCAGAGGGGAAAGCAGGGAGGGAGGCCAGTGGATGGAAAACAGAGACAAAACCCCAAAAGGAGGCAGAGTTAAAGTGTTGAAGTTTTATAAACCCAAATCTGAATTTGCCAATGTATCTACACTGGTAAGGTGTCCAAGCCTTATATTTAATTGAGGGTACAATGCTTTAGATGGGGGAAAAGCAATACTCAGGGCTAGATTCCTCCAAGAAATAATTAGAACCAAAACTTTCTAGGGGAGAACAATTTAGGTAAGTTTATTTTCAATTTTAAAACTCAGACCCACCATTCAATGGAGATTTAAAAAGGAAATGACTCCCCTGAGGGAAGAAGGTGAAAAAAACCTATGCCACCGAAAGAAGGGAGTGGGGGAATGCATTTTGAGCAAACTCAATGCAAGTTCAGCATGCTTAGTTCAGTAACACTACTAGCTGCTTATATGTACTTTCAGCTCCATTAAGAAAACAAAAACAACTTTAACTTCCCCCACAGAACTTTGACATTTTGATTTTCTACAATCCCCTTCCCATAGTACTTTCCACTTACAAAGTATTATTCTTTTCTTTTTATTTCTTTACTTATTTTTAGTTTACCACACACGGTTCTACATAGTTTTGAGTTCCAGATTTTCTCCCCTCCCTCCCTCCCTCCCTCCCCAAGACAGCATGGAATCTCATATAACTGTCATGTATAACTTCGCATTGAATTAATTTATGCACTAGTCAAGTCGTGGAGAAGAATTTTGACCAATGGAATGAATCATGAGAAAGAAGAAACAGAACCAAAAAAAAAAAACCCAAAAAAACAAAAGAGAAGCAAAAAAAAGGCGATCACGTAGTGCGCCTCGATCTGTATTCAAACTTCACAGTTTTTTCTCTGGATGAAGATAGCATTCTCCATCGTGAGGCCCCTGGAGTTGTCCTTGCCCCTTAGGTTGCTGAGAAGAGCGCAGTATGTCAGGGTTGGTCCTCACGGAATCCATATATCTGTGGCTGTGCACAACGTTTTCCTGGCTCTGCTCCGCTCACTCAGCATTATGTCGTGTAGGTTTTTCCAGGTTGTTATGAAGTCTGCATCATCCCCATTTCTTATGGCACAATAGTATTCCATCACCTTCATATACCACAGCTTGTTCAGCCATTCCCCAATTGATGGGCATCCCTTTGATTTCCAATTCTTGGCTACCACAAAAAGAGCCGCTATAAATATTCTTGTACATATGGGTCCTTTTCCCGCTTGTGTGATTTCTTTGGGATACAACCCTAGAAGTGGTATTGCTGGGTCAAAGGGTATGAACATTTCTATAGCCCTTTGGGCATAGTTCGAAACTGCTCTCCAAAATGGCTGGATCAGCTCACAACTCCACCAGCAATGCAACAATGTTCCAACTTCCCCACATCCTTTCCAGCATTTATCATTTTCCTGTTTTGTTATTTTAGCCAATCTGACAGGAGAGATGTGGTATCTAAGAGTTGTTTTGATTTGCATTTCTCTAATCAGTAGTGATTCAGAGCATTTTTTCATATTCCTGTAGATAGCTTTAATTTCTTCCTCTGAAAACTGCCTGTTCATATCCTTTGACCATTTCTCAATTGGGGAATGGCTTGTATTCCTATATATTTGGCTCAGCTCCCTGTATATTTTAGAAATGAGGCCTTTATCAGAGATACTAGTTGCAAAGATTTTCTCCCAATTTTCTGCTTCCCTCCTAATTCTTCTTGCATTGGCTTTTTTTGTACAAAAACATTTCAATTTGACATAATCAAAATTATCCATTTTGCATTTTGTAATGCTCTCTATCTCTTGTTGGGTCATGAATTCTTTACTTTTCCACAAATCTGATAAGTAAACTATTCCTTGCTTTCCCAAATTACTTAGAGTATCAGCTTTTACTCCTAAATCATGAACCCATTTTGACTTTATTTTGGTATATGGTGTAAGATATTGGTCTATGCCCAGTTTTTGCCCTACCATTTTCCAATTTTCCCAACAGTTTTTGTGAAATAGTGAGTTATTAGCCCAGAAGCTGGCCTCTTTGGGTTTATCAAAGAGTAGATTGCTAAACTTGTTGATTTCTCCTACTTGTGTACCTATCCTATTCCACTGATCCACACCCCTGTTTCTTAACCAGTACCAGGTAGTTTTGATGACTGCTGCTGTGTAGTACAGTTTAATATCTGGTGTGGCTAAGCCACCATCTCTAGCATGTATTTTCATTAATATCCTAGATACTCTAGACCTCTTGTTTTTCCAAATGAATTTTGTTATTATTTTGTCCAGCTTAGTAAAAAAAATTTTTGGTAGTTCAATTGGTATAGCACTGAATAGATAGATTAATTTAGGTAAAATTGTCATTTTTATTATATTAGCTCGGCTTAACCATGAGCAACTGATATTTCTCCATTTATTTAGATCTGATTTTATTCGCGTGAAAAGTGTTTCATAGTTATGTTCATATAGGCCCTGGGTTTGTCTTGGCAAATAGACTCCCAAATATTTTATAGTGCCTTCAGTAACTCTGAATGGAATTTCTCTTTCTATCTCTTGCTGTTGGGCTTTGTCAGGAATGTATAGGAATGCTGAGGATTTATGTGGGTTTATTTTATATCCTGCAACTTCACTAAAGTTATTATTTCAAGTAGTTTTTTACTTGATTCCCTAGGATTCTTTAGATAAATCATCATATCATCTGCAAAAAGTGATAATTTAGTTTCTTCTTTTCCTATTCTAATTCCTTCAATTTCTTTTTCTTCTCTTATTGCTACCGCTAATGTTTCTAGTACCAAATTGAATAATAGGGGTGATAATGGACATCCTTGTTTCACCCCTGATCTTATTGGGAATGCATCTAGTTTATCCCCATTACAAATAATGCTTGTTGATGGTTTTAGGTAGATGCTATTTATAATTTTGAGGAAGGTTCCACTTATTCCTATGCTTTCTAGTGTTTTTAATAGGAATGGGTGTTGTACTTTATCAAAGGCTTTTTCTGCATCTATTGAGATGATCATATGGTTTCTGCTAGTTTTGTTGTTGATATGGTCAATTATGCTAATAGTTTTCCTAATATCGAACCAGCCTTGCATTCCTGGAATAAATCCTACCTGGTCATAGTGTATTATTCTCGTAATGAGTTGCTACAATCTTTTTGCTAATATTTTATTTAAAATTTTTGCATCAATATTCATTAGAGAAATTGGTCTATAATTTTCTTTCTCTGTTTTAACTCTACCTGGTTTGGGTATTAGTACCATATTTGTGTCATAAAAAGAATTTGGTAGGACTCCTTCATCACCTATTTTCCCAAATAGTCTACAAAGTATTGGAATTAGTTGTTCTTTGAATGTTTGATAGAATTCACATGTAAAACCATCTGGCCTTGGAGATTTTTTCCTAGGGAGTTCGTTGATGGCCTGCTCAATTTCTTTTTCTGATATGGGGTCATTAAGAAATTTCACTTCCTTCTCTGTTAGTCTGGGCAGTTTATGTTGTTGTAGATATTCATCCATATCTCTAAGGTTGTCAAATTTATGGGCATACAGTTGGGCAAAATAATTCCTAATTATTGTTTTGATTTCCTCTTCATTAGAGGTGACCTCACCCTTTTCATTTTTGATACTAGTAATTTGATTTTCTTCTTTCTTTTTTTTAATCAAATTGGCCAAAGGTTTGTCAATTTTATTGGTTTTTTCATAAAACCAGCTCTTTGTTTTATTTATTAATTCAATAGTTTTCTTGGTTTCAATTTTATTAATCTCTCCTTTGATTTTCAGTATTTCTAATTTGGTATTTAATTGGGGGTTTTCAATTTGCTCTTTTTCTAGCTTTTTCAGCTGTATGCCCAGATCATTGATCTCCTCTTTCCCTATTTTATTCATGTAGGCATTTAGAGATATAAAACTTCCCCTAAGAACTGCTTTTGCTGAATCCCATAAGTTTTGGTATGTTGTTTCATTATTGTCATTCTCTTGAATGAAATTATTAATTGTTTCTCTGATTTGTTCTTTGGCCCACTCATTCTTTAGAATTAAATTATTTAGTTTCCAATTAGTTTTTAGCTTATTTTTCCATGGTACTTTATTAAAAATGATTCTTATTGCATCATGATCTGAAAAGGATGCATTGACTACTTCTGCTTTTCTGCACTGGATTGTGAGGTTTTCATGCCCTAGTACATGGTCAATTTTTGAGTATGTGCCATTTACTTTTGAGAAGAAAGTATATTCCTTTTTCTCCCCATTCAGTTTTCTCCAGAGGTCTATCATATGTGCCTTTTCTAAAATTCTGTTTACCTCCTTAACTTTTTTCTTATTTATTTTGAGGTTAGATTTATCAAGTTCAGAAAGGGGGAGGTTGAGGTCTCCCAATATTATAGTTTTGCTGTCTATTTCTTCCTGTAACTCCCTTAACCTCTCCTCTAAGAAATTGTATGCCTTACCACTTGGTGCATATATGTTAAGCAATGATATTGCTTCATTGTTTATGGTGCCTTTTAGCAGGATATAATGTCCTTCCTTATCTCTTTTAATTAGATCTATCTTTACTTTTGCTTTGTCTGAGATTAGGATTGCTACACCTGCTTTTTTTTACTTTAGCTGAGGCACAATATATTTTACTCCAGCCTTTTACCTTAACCCTATGTGTATCCCCCTGTTTCAGATGCGTTTCTTGTAAACAGCATATTGTAGGATTATGGTTTTTAATCCATTCTGCTATCTGCTTCTGTTTTGTGAGAATGTTCATCCCCTGCACGTTCAGGGTTATGATTTCTATCTGTGTCTTTTTCTCCATCCTAATTCCCCCTGTTTATGCTTTTATTTCTCCCTTTCCCCTTCTCCTCCTCAACAAAGTTTTGCTTTTGACCGCCGCTTTCCTCAGTTAACCCTCCCTCTTTATTCCCCTCCCTTATCTTACCGTTACCCACTTGCTACTTCTCCTCTCCCTTCTGCCAACCCCCCTCCCTTTTTCCCCCCTTACCCTCCCACTTCCCGTAGGACAAGTTAGATTTCTAAACTTATCAGAGTATGTTATTCCCTTCTTGAGCTAGATCAGATGACAGTAAAGCTCAAATACTGCTCTTCTCCCTCCCTTCTTTCCCTCTACTATAATATGTTTTTATGCCTCTTCCTTTGGTGTAATTTACCCTTTTCTACTACCTCCTTACCACTTCCCTCATAGCCCTCCCTTTATATCTCTAATTTCTATTTTATATCTTTACATCAGTTAATTTATACAGGCATTCACAACCTATGTATATCCCTTTCATTTGTCATAATAGTTGTACCATTCACAAGAATGACTTGTATATGTATATATATAGATATATATAGATATATATGTATAGATATATAGATATACAGATATATACATAAAAAACATACATAAGATGATATAATCCCACGTAAAGATGTAAACAACCTGCCCTTATTGGTTAATAAGGTTTGTGGGGTTTTTCCCCCTGGTTACCTTTTTATGTCTCTCTTGAGTTTTGTATTTGGAGATCAAATTTTCCATTGAGTTCGGGCCTTTTCATCAGGAAGGTCTGGAATTCCCTTATTTCATTGAATGTCCATCGCCTTGCCTGGAAAATTATGCTTAGTTTTGCTGGGTAGTTGATCCTTGGTTGTAGTCCCAGCTCCTTTGCCCTTCGGAATATCATATTCCAATTTCTCCTGTCTTTTAATGTGGAAGCTGAGAGATCCTGCGTGATCCTGACTGTAGTTCCACGATATTTGAATTGCTTCTTTTTGGCTGCTTGCAGTATTTTCTCCTTGAGTTTATAGCTCTGAAATTTGGCTATAATATTTCTTGGTGTTTACAGATTGGGATCTCTTTCAGGGGGTGATCGGTGAATTCTTTCAATGACTATTTTGCCCTCTGGTTCTAGGACCTCTGGGCAGTTGTCTTTGATAATTTCTTTGAAGATACTGTCAAGGTGTATTAGGAGGGCAGAGTTTATAATCTCAAAGAGGATCATAAACATGTCTGAAAGGTTCGGAACCACCGGATATAAGAAACTCTCAAAGTAGAAGGCAGAAGAATCAAAACATATATTTAGGCTCCACAGTAACCAACCCATGAACCAGCATCCCCATTTTGACATATTAATGAAAAGTTTCCAGGCCCAATAAGTACGCCTTACAAGAGTAACCAGGAGGCTACAGAGAAGCATGATTGCATAAAGCAAAATCATGCTTCCCCCTCTATGGTAAAAAGATTACCCACTGGCCTGAAGTCTTTGTTCAGCTTCCTCCCGTAGGTCAGCTCTGCTACTGGCAGCTCCTGTTTCAGCTGTGGCTGTGGCTGTGGCTGTGACTGCGGCTGTAGCTGTAGCAGCCTCTGGCTCCAACGGGAGCTGCTTTTAACCATCCAGCTTCTGCGGGGGTGTAAGGTACGCCGGGGAAAGCACAGGTTCTTTCAATCTGCTTAAGCAAGGTGAAGGGGTTGACCGGGAAAGCACAGGTTCTTTCCATCAGCTTAAGCAAGGGAAGCAAGGTGAAGGGGCCGACAAGCTTACTCCAGTCCAACATACAAACAGCATTCAGTTCAGGGGAAAAAGCCAAACTAGTCAAGGGCACTTGTTGACTAAGTGCTAAGGAGCCCATTTTTGGTTGCCAATACACAAGGCTCCTTTTTTCATCGTGGATTTCCGGTAGACCAATAACTCTCAAATTGTCTCTCCTGGATCTATTTTCCAGGTCAGTTGTTTTGCCAACCAGATATTTCACATTTTTTTCTATTTTTTCATTCTTTACATTTTGTTTTATTACTTCTTTATGCCTCATAGATTCATTAGCTTCCACTTGCTCAAGTCTAATTTTGAATGTGTTAGTGTTTACATTTTGCTTTTGAGCCTCCATTTTCAATTGGTTGATTTCACCTCTCAGGGTGTCCTTTTCTCTCTCTAGATTCTGAATCTCCGTAGCCATTTCGCCAATCTTATTCTTTAGGGACTTGATTTCATCAGTGGATTTTTTCTCCCTTTTTTCCATTTTTTCCATATTTTCTTTTAGCTCCCTAATTTGGTTTTTAAAATCCTCCTTTAGCTCTTCCAGCAGTGCTTTTTGGGCTGGAGACCAGTTCATATTAGCTTTTGAGGTATCTGATGTATCTACCGCGTCATTGCTATCCTCTTCTATGTTGATATTTTGATCCTGCCTGTCTCCATAAAAAGAATCTATTGTCCTCGGTTTTTTTTTTTGTTCTTCTTCATGTTGGTTTGCCTTTTGCAGGCTTTACAACAAATTTCTATCTGTGGGTCTCAGGGCTTTCTGTCCCAGCTTTCTTATTCTGGGGGTTGTGAGTCTAGAATTATAACCTTCAGTTTCCTGAGGTGTGGGGGAGGGGTCTGGCTCCCTGGCGTCTCACTCCCTGTGGGTGCTCTCCAGCACTTGCTTTTCAGCAATGGTCTCAGCTGTTTGTTGTTTGAGCTGATGTCTGGCACTTCCCCTGGGGGAGCAAGGTTACGTCTGGGCTCCTGGCGTTGACCCCTGCAGACTCTGCCCCTCTGGGACTAATGAGCTTCTACTATTTGTCCTGTGAGGCCCCACTACTTTCTCCTCTGTTTCAGTTCTCTTTTTTTTTTTCCCCGAGGAATTCTCTGGGTGAGGGGGGGAGGGATTAGAGCCTTTTACCTGGCCATTGAGTCTTTCGGAAGTTCAAGAAGCCGAGTTCCTGGGTTTTGCAAGTGTCAGGAGTGGGTGTTTTCACGGCCAGTGGCCTTGCGCTGCCTCTCATCGCTCCCACAGACTGCCGTTCTGTGTTGGGAGTCCTGGGGATCTCCGCCGGTTTCCGGCGCCCAGCTTTCTCCCCATCTGTCTCCCACGTGGATTTCCCCACCAGCCGCTTCCGCTTTGGTCTGGAGCAGCTTCGCACCGAGCACTCTCCGAGCCTACAGGATCGTGTCTTCAGCCTTTCAGACTCTCCCGGCTTGGAAATTTGCCCCACGCAGACTGCTCGCGGTTTCTGACTCTCTCAGATCTGCTCAAATTCACTTTTTTACGGGAATCTGACAGATCTTGTGAGAGAGCTGCAGTAAGACGCTGCCTTCACGCGGCCATCTTGGCTCTGCCTCCAGTATTATTCTTTTTGTTCTTTATCTTTACCATAAATAATCATCTGTTGCATTCCATTCCCCCTTTTTCCCTTGTAGCCTACTCTTTTTTTAATTTGGTGATTAAACCAAGTAAGTTTTGGATTATGTTTAATCCTATTATAATGTTTGGTATTGCCTTGAATAGTTAATTATAGATGTAAAGTTATCTTTTTTACTGAATTACTTATCTTGCTGACCCAGGTCTTTCCTGTAGTCTTTACTGGTTTTGAGAGATAAAAAACTGTTCTAATTTGGAACTTTTCCTATACATTTCTCAAATCCATGATTTTAAGTGATCTTTTTATCTTTGAAAACAATCTCAAAAAATAGGAAAAAATGATTAGCTTTGCTGGGAAGCAGTTTTAAGGATGTATTCCCAATACTTTTTTACATTCTAAGTATCTTATTTTAGCTTTTACACTTTTTGCCAAAAAAAATCTTGTGATTTTTAAAAAATGTGTTGTCTTCTTGACTAGTATAACAATTCCTTGTAATTTATATCTCACAGTTTGAGTTGATGTTTCTGGAGGAGTGAAATTTGGGGCCTTTCCCTATTATCATTGTAAGAATGGTGCTGATTTGCCATCTATACTTTATTTTCTATATTTATAGGAAATTTTTATATAATTTCATAAAATATAATGTTCTTATTCTATTGGAGCTTGTATTTTATAAATCTATTAATTATTATTTCCCCCTTTGCTAGGGCTCAATTATATTTAGAAATATTTCTTCCATTTGCTTTCCAGTTATTGGCTTTATGTCTTTGTTTTCCTTCTTCTACTACTCCAATATTCTGCTTGGGGGGGGGGTGGGATTTGTTTTTTTTTTTCCTCAAATCTATTGATTTTTTAGAATTACTTGATTATATTTTATCAACAACTTGTCCTAAGATTGCTTAGTTCCATTCATTTCTTTTTTATCTCATGGTTTCCTCTATTAATTGCATTTCTTTTTTTAATATTTTCTGTATGTTTAATCTTTTTAAAATGTTTTTGTCTCCTTTTAATATATTTCTTTAAATTGTTTCAAGTTTTTTGCCTTTAAATTTGAGAGGATTTTAAAAATTTTCCCTTTTTGAATTTCTTAGTAGTTTGTTTTCTTTAAGATGTATGTTGTACTCATTGTTATACTTGAGAGATTCAGGGAATGGGTTGCCTCACAACCTCTAATTCCACCATCTTTCCAAAACAATTCATATATCCAAATGATTAATGATTGACAAAACAAACACAAGCTAATACATAAAAAATCAAATGAAAACTCATGAAATAAGAATGTAATAGTATTATGCCAAACTGTGAAAAGTAGCCTAAAAGGATACAAATAAATACAGCAAGACCTAGTTGAAGCTAAGAAGAGTGAACAAAGCAGATCAGAACACTATAATACTGCTTAGAGTTATGGGAAATATATCAATAACAAGAAATTTAAAAGAACTTAGAACATTAAAAACAAGCAGCAGTTTTTTAGTTGCTTCATTTTCCTTGCTTGTAAATAAATTTCAAATAGTCATGTTCTTGATTTCTTACACAATCTTTAAAATTCATTTAGTTATTTGCATTTCTGTATGTTTTTATTGATAGTTATCATGTTTAGATTAAAAGTATTAAACATTTAAAAAGCAATAATTAAAGGAAATTGAAAGGAAGGAAGCCAGGAATTCAGGGAACAAGGAAGTAAGAAGAAAAGATCACAGAAACAAAGAATTATTCTATAATCTAGACATTTGGGCAATACTAAGGCGATACCATCCAGAATAGAGGGAATGGAAAGACCATAAGAAGCAGGATCTCTGTCTCAGGGTTACAATGGAGGAGATCTAAATCTCTATCAGCACCTACAGGGTTATGGCAGGGAGAAAGATCTGAACCTGGGCTCCCCATGTAGAGCTCCCCAAGAGGGAGCAAAGACTAGTCGTAGTGCAGCATCAAAATTCATAACTACAATAGAGTACATGAATCAGGAGATGGGCAGGAAGTAACATCTTGTAACGCTGCATGAGACAAGGCTTGACTTGGGTCAGCATACTAATTTAGGATTGCTACATCTGTCAGAGCCCAAAAACCATTAAAATCCTAGACCAGTTATACCCAACTAGGTCAAGAAAACTGAGAAAATTCTATAGTCAAGTAATGGAGGCTTAGATTTTCCATCTAGGACTATTATTTCTACCCTTTTTGCTGGCTCTTCATCCCTGTTATGCTATCTGATGTCCATTTTCTAATCAGATATCACACTAATCTGCCAAAAAAACCCAGGTCTAACAATAACATCCTCCTAGTCAATAAACTACAGGGACTTTCTATTACATCCAGGATTTCAATATAAAATCTTCTGTTTGCCTTTTAAAACTTCCATAAACTGTCCCCTTCCTATGCTTCCAGTCTTCTTATACCTTACTCCCCTCAACCTACTCTGTTATCCAGTCTTCGATGCTCCTTGCACAGGACACTCCATCACCCATCTCCAGGTGTTTTCACTGACCATCCTCCATGACCAGAATGTTTTCCTTTATTTTCTCTGTCTCCTGGCTTCAATGGCTTCCTTGAAGTCTCAGCTAACTTTTCACGTTCTACAGAATATCTTTCCCAATCATTCTTCATTTTAATGCCATCCCTCAGAGACTAACCCCAATTTGTCTTGCATATATTTTGTCTGGACGTAGTTGTTTTCATATTATTTCTCCCATTAGACTGTGAGCCCCTTAAGAACAGGAAATGTTTGCTTTGGGGTTTGGGTTTGTTTGTTTGTTTGTTTGTTTGTTTTTTCGCATTTCTGTGTATCCACAGTGTTCAGCATATTTTTCTGGCACATAGTACCACTTAATAAATGCTAGCTGACAGTCTCAGTATAAGGTCATATTGGCTGCCCTACTCTAGTCCAAGCACTGAGAGCTCAGTTTGCGTACTTGTAGTCTTTAACTACCACCCTGAATCCTACACGGAGGTATCAAAGCAACAGTGAATCCAGCAAATGCAAATCCAGCAAATAAAGAGAAGTTTGAAAGAGAAGTTGAAGACATAAGCAAAGTCTAGAAAAATGGAAAAATAAATCTTTCATTTTGGTGTACCTTGATGTAAAATTGCAGAAGAATATATATTCACAATAATTACAAGTAAAAGAATGTATTAACCAGAAGGACTGCAAGAGAAAATGGAAGAAATAAAGATTTAAATTAAAAGGTAAGAAAATAAATTGGGATTTTTGAGGAAAAACTTGGAAGGAAAATAAATAGAATGGAAGGTGGAAAACCAATACCTTAGCATTAGACCCCCTGAAAAAAAAAACAGAGCAGTTAAGATTTAAAAATTCACTAAAAAGTGTGATGAAACCACAAGAACAAAAGTGAGAGTCAATAAGTATTCTTCAATCACTATTTTCCCTAGGTCAATAGCTGCCCAACTTCTTTTGAGAGGTTTTGGATAATATTTGGGATGTTCCAGGACTTGACATAGTTAGCTCAATGTCATTTGGTTAAAGGCGCATCTGGAGGACCTAGGGAGTCCTTATTCATTTGGACTCTACTTGATATTAATAATCACAAGATCATCACAGAAAAGTATCTTTGGCTCATATTTATTAAGGAATATTTATGATCTTAACATATACATAAGAAACACTGAATTAGTTCCTTTAAGGCTACTTTTTTCTCTACTAAATCAAACATCTTTTCACAATAAACAAAAAATAACCACCTGAGGTCTTGGATTCTCTGTACCATTCAGTCAATTGTGTGATTATAAAATAGAATATCTTTTGTGAAAGTCTGGCTATGTACTTTTCATAGATTCTTCAAGGATAATTTTGATACACATATAAATTATGCTCATAAAATCTATTTATGGAGAGTAAGAATATATATCTAGAGTTCCTGGCATCTCCTTGATTTCTCATTTTGACTAGTAATAACATCTGTGATTTAGAAAAAATCATTCCTTACCATTCACTCTATTTTTTTTTCTAGGGCTTTCAGAGTTTCTTTTTTCCTGATACTGACTGAGCTCTATCAGGACAGAGTACAATACAATTCTCCCACCCGATATCATTTTTATTTTTAAAAATATCCCAATGAAACTCAAAATTTCCCTTGATGTGACATTATAATTAATAGATTGGAAAATAGAGTTGCAAACAATAAATCTTCCCTAATATCACTTTTTGATACTACCTCAGGTCTACAAGCAGTAGTTTAAAAGTGGATCCTTGTGTATTTTGGACAATGTGAATATTGCATAATCACTTTAACCAAGAAATAAGAGTGAGAAGCTATATAAAGTTTTTTTTAATATATTATGAGTAATCAGCTTTAAAAAGAACACTTAAAGGAAATTCCTTTAGAACTCTGATCAATGTAATGAAAAAACAATATTCCAGAAGAGCAACAATGAAGAATGTTACTCACCTCCTGAAAAAGAGATGACAGATTCAGAATGGAGAATGAGGGAATTTATTTCATCTGGGAAGACTGGAAAAGAGATGAAATGCATAAATTGAAAAAATGATAAATATTTTTAAAAGTTTCTCAATAAAATTGTGTGAAGATATGGACGCAGAGCATAGGACTCTAGCATGCTGCCTGTTCATGTTATTGATGTTTATCAAGTTAATAATTAAGAAAAGGAAAAAGTACATACTGGAAGAATATAACTTTTTTATTTTGTTGGGGTTTTTTGTAAAAAAGAAAAAGGAGTGTGTGTGTGCATGCTTGCCTGTGTGTGTGTGTGTGTGTGTGTGTGTGTGTGTGTGTGTGTGTGTGTGTGTTGGGGTGAGGATGCACATTGCTGAATAACCTTTGGAAATCACTGGCCTAAAGAATATATTCCCTCATAGGAAGACAGAATTAAGTTTATTATAAATAACTAAACAATTAAATACACAATATCAACTTGAAATAAGTAAAGATTATGATAAAATGGGGCTTTTATTGTTTACTCCCTCCACCAAGGCAGATTGCAACTTAGTAGATAGTCTAGGGCAGAAAAAAGTGTCACCTCATTGTGGCCAACTGGGTGATTGGGCTTTTTGAACTAAAGCAGACCAGTTCTTGGAAAACAGCCATGATCTTTTACTATATATGTACTTGAAATCTTTTCAAGTTAGTAGGACATACCAGAGCATATGATTCAGGGGCATAGCCACTGAGAATTTAAATTACCTATATACCATAATGAAGCATTAGAGAAAGGCTTTTGTCAAAATCTTTGAATATCTATAAGAGTGAAAATGAAGTCAGTTTGGCACAGTGTATAGTGAACTGATTCAAATCCTGACTCATACTACCTGAATGACACTGGATAAGTTATTTAACCTCTCTGTGCTCTAGGAAATTTTTTAAGAGTGGAAGTTGCAGAGAAGGAGCCAACTTTCAGTGGGAGAGAAAGATCCTCTCTGGAAGCTCCCAACATTGAAGAAATCATAGGTATAATCCCTATTTCTGTCCTAATAGTGATATTTACAAAAACAAAATTTGTTCATTTTACTGACAAAACAGAATTATCTTAAACGTACTTTTTCACTATTACTATTTTGTTTCCTAATACAGTTCATTTATAAGTGTATTCTAGATATATGAATGTTAATGATTTATGTCTTTGATGTCATTCTTACTGATAGTAAATAGGGGAGAAAATTGATCATGCCTGAGAGCAAAAATTATATTTCTAAGGATAATAATATTTTCCAAATACATCAAACGATAATACTAAGAACAATGATAATTTTTAACATTTTTTCCATTCTAAAGATTTATTAGTAACTGACATTATTTTTAATTTATTTTGCTTAATAAAGATCATTAAATGTTAGGTGGTTGTCTTACCAAACTTCACTTACACATTTTCAAAAAAACAAAACAAAACAAAAAACTATTTCTTGCAGTTGTTAGCTGTGTAATTATATTAGGATAGGAAAAAAAAATCCATCATGCCCCCTCATATTAGTTCAGCTAATTGCATTTGGTTTCCATTATTCTGTTTACTGGAAAATATACAGGACTTCAGTGAAGGGCTGGCCCTGGGCAAAACAGTGAAGTAGATTAATGTCTATCTTCAATGAATGCCCTGTTCAGAGCTCTTCTCCTCTATATCAATGCTCCCCTGCCTCTCCTAAAGAGTCCCTAGATGGATGGGAAGCTCTCCTAAATGAAATTCTAAAGACACGGATGCAAATAGGTCTAACAAGGAATACATGAGACTGAAATAGATACTCTCATTTATAAATTTAAAATTTTTAAAGTCACAGAGTGGATAGAAGCAAGGGCATGTAATAGAGCATGAATGTAAACATTGGCATGATGATGTAAGAATAGGATTACGAGCACTAAAGCCTGAACAGAGCTGAACTGAGCAGTGATTGCTAAGGACAATTCAAAATTGTTTTTAAGCAATATTGTAAAATAAAGGTTGCTAAAAAAAATAAGATTAGCTCTCTGGGTAGATAGGATGATGATAATGGAGAGAGGGTAGAAGTACTAAAAATATTTTCTTTCTGTTTTTCATGCTATTACAAAGGGAGGGAGGCCATTCCATTTTCAGGCTATTCTAATTTTTATGAAGTTTTTGTTTTATTTTGTTTTTTGCCAATTTGCTGAAAACCAAATTTTAAAGATCAGGAAAAATAAAGGAATATATCACAGCTCAAGCCATATGAGCATATTACAAACTAGTACAAACTAATTTATCCTAGTTTAAGAGTAAATATAATTATATATCAATAAAATAAATAACTGAAATTTAGTATGTAGGAAAAAGAAAGCCTCTATTCTTTCTAATAGGAATTTATTATGTCTGATTAATATAGAATTCAGTTTGAAATAAAAAGCAAGTTGTATGTAATTTTTAATAATAAAGAATAACTTTAATAGGAAAAATGTAAAATATGTTTTGAAATGAAATGCTCCAAAGATAGTCTCCATCTTACAAGAGGAAAGTACAAACTGTTTCCCTTTCTTTTTTTTTCCTTGAGATTTAGGGGCTAGGCTTTTCACTTCCTTTTCTGTCTTCTGGAAAAGATTCAATTGCTTCTGTCTATGTAGCTGCAATGGATATTCTTTCACTTAGAGGCAGAGTTTCACCTACTATTAAAATCATCAAAGCTTGCTGGAAAGGATTTTGTATCCCGCACAATGTAATTGCAACCACTCTATTCAATGAATGTGCTTATCTTAAAATGAAGTCTCAAGACTAGATGTCACTTTAAGGGGAAGAAAAGGAATAAAAAGAAAGAATTGCTGGCTACATTACAAAAACTGCAAGAATATATATGCAAATGTATTATAACTTCCAAAACAAATAAGTCACAGGTATTATATATTACAAGTCACAAAATTTTATTCCTGAGTTCAAAGTTCATTAGTACAGAGAATTTAATAGCTATGAGAAGACTATGCCTAAAATGTGTCAAAATGACATCAATTTTCTCAAATCCCTGAAGCCAATAAATTTTGAGTGGGGGTAGAGATGAGTCAAATTCAATTGTTTCACTTAATTGAGTGGAAGACATTGGAGGTATTGAAATGTTTTCATATTTCTACATGATATAATTACCCACAGGGTGAGCAAGGTCCTTATTATTGATAATTATAGCTATACAATAAGGGAAACACTTCAGAATATTTTAGAGCAGAATGAGAGCTAGCCAAGGAAAAAATAAGGGAACCAGTTCAGTACAGTGAGTATAGGGTAGGTGAGAAAATAGTAAGGATAGCTAAGTAAAATAAAAAGGAAACAAACATGAGGATATATATCTCAAATGCTCTTTCCTAGATTAATGATACTACAGAGGACAAAAAGATTGTATAAAATATATAAGAAATATCTTTAAGGGCTCGTGGAGGTGATATAAAGTGTAGAGAGGCAAATACTGTCCCAATCCTCAAAGGAGAGATGGCAGATTCCAGAAATTATAGACTGACAAACTTGAATGCAATTCCTAACAAAATTCCATATGCAACCATTAAATTGAGGACTTAGGACAACTTAGAAAGGGAAGCTGTATCTAGAATCATACAATGCTAAAGTCAGAAGGATCACTGAAGAACATCTAGCCCAAAGCATCATTTTCCAGCAAATGAGGTACTTGAAAGATGGAGTAACTTACCAAAGCAACCTCAATGTCAAAACCAGGTCAAAAACCCATTTCTCCTAAATCCAGGTTAGTATTTCCCATGATATTTTTACAAACAGGAGAGAGAGAAATCTGGGTTGAATAGTAGCAAAATCTGGTGCATTTGGTGTCGATTTAATGAAAACCCAAATCACGTTCATTAATAAATCACTCCTTGGATCTGTTTTATCCAAAGTGCTTTGTCAAGCCTTTCAATTAATAAATAGATAATAAATATAAATTTACAGGTACAATGAACTTATCCAATAATTAGATCACTAAGTCCTTGGTTGACATGGTGTTAAAAAAAGGATCCTGACAAGCTGGAATGATGGCTTAAATCTAAATCTGAAATTTGATTGAAATGCATTTTAAGACCCTACATATTATTTAATACCTCTAACCAAATACAGACTGGGGGAGATGTGACTAGGCAGAAGCCCATGTTAAAAATGTATTTGTGATTTTATTTAATTGCAAACTCATCACAAGTCAATGGTATGATAGAATACCTGTGATGGTATAAAAGGAAAGACCTCTAAGCTTGAACTCAGAAGGTAGATTTAAGTCTTCATTCTAGTACCTATAATCTGTATCACTGTGGGTAAGTGACATAAACTCTGGCCTTCAATTTGCTCAGCTACAAAATGGAAATAAGGACATGTGTGATATCAGCTTCACTGGGTTGTTGGGAGAGCTTGCTGATGATACACTATTAGTTGGATTGGGCCATTGAAAAATTGAATTGGAGGGGCAGTGAGGTGGTGCAGTGAATAGAGCACCGGTCCTGGAGTCAGGAGGACCTGAGTTCAAATCCAGCCTCACACACTTGACACACTTAATAGCTATGTGACCTTGGGCAAGTCATTTAACCCAACTGCCCTGCCTTCCCTCCTCAAAAAAAATAAACAAAAAAAAAGAATTTTTTAAAAAAAGAAAAATTGAATTTGAAAAATCAAATTGAATTTAAACAGAAATCTCTGTTTCTCTTCTAGGTAGGGCAAGGTGACTGATTCCCCAGGACCCTGTTCTGTACCCCAAAACCTAGAAAAATAACAACCTCCTCAGATCATATATAGGGGACAACCCTAGAAGAGAAATCTGCCATTCTCATCATCACCATTATCAACTACTGAGAGCCACCAAACAGTATACAAGTTGACCTGCCTGAAGCAGCAAGGCAATCTGAGGTACAGACCTTAGCTGCATATACCAGACAGATCAAACCACCATCACCTCCTCTCAAACCCAGAAGGACACAGTCCAGGACTCAGCACCAAAGAGCCTCTAGAATAACAGCACCCCCAGATGACGACAATGATGCCAATGCCGACGACGACTACTACTGCTATTACTACTATTACCAGCCAGCATTCATATAGTATTTTATGGTTTACAAAGCAATTTACAAATATTATCTCATTGTATACTCACAATAGTCAACAGCCTTAGTAAGTAGATATTAATTTAATCCATTTTCCAGTTGAGTAAACTTAGTGCTCAAGGTTACACTGCTAATTAAGTGACTGAGGCTGGATTTGAACTCAGGTTTTCCTGACTTTGGGTCCAGTGCTCTCTTCACTGTGCCACCTAGCTGCTTCTACTTGTCCAGCTTCCAGCTCACTCTTTTCGGGAGCAATCCTTGTAAAGATAGACATGACCTGGCAATTGCCTCTTCAATTGCTAAAGTCCCCACCTCATCAGCAGTCATACCTAGGTCTGAAGACACAAGATCCGACCATCAAAGTCTTATGCACTGTCAAGTGGCTCCTTATTAGAAACACATATGATTTTATCAGTGGAAATAGCCACTAAAGAAGATGTATTACCACATGCTTTCCTACTTGATCCTAAGGATGATTGGGTATTTCCACGTGACTTATAGCTGAAATCTTCTATGTGAGTTGTCTTCCCATATTAGAATGGGAGTTCTTTGAGAGCAGAGACTGTCTTGCTTTTCTGTTTATATCCCTAGTGCTTAGTTTAATAATAAGAGTTTAATAAATGCTTTGTAATCCATTCCTTCATTCATTCATCCGCATATATCCCTAATACTATAGTACTTGACATTTTAAGTAAATCATTCCTATTTTCATTTCTATGATAAAGGAATTAATATTAATATCATAAACATATGATATTAATTGTGTAATTAATAGTAAAACTTTTGGTCTTTTCAGGGGATAATTCACAGTAGAAAAGAGGGTTTAGTCAACGAAGAGTATATTCTGTCAGAGAGCCCCAAGTTGACTCATAAGGAGTAATAGGGAGAATTGAGATGTCCTTCTCTGTCACACACACACACACACACACACGCATGCACGCACGCACGCATGCACGCACACACAACCTGTTATCTGACAAAATATACTCTATCCCATGTAAAGCAGTATGTCAATATGAGCTACTGTTATGAGCCTGGGTGGTAAAAGGGGGAGAGGGGAAGACCTTCAAAATTAAAGTTTTACCTTAAACTATATTATCACAAGTTTTATGTCCAAAACAAGGGAAATAATAGTCTTCCTAGACTGCGCTTTGTCTGACAGCAACCACACACTATGTTTCTCAGAGCAGCAGCAGGGTCTGCCTCTGGAAGGTGAGAAACCCAAACGCTTTGGGGTGGAGATGCTCAGCTTCTAAATCGATTTCCCCATTCTGCAGCTTGACTATTTCAGCAGTCACGGCACCACATGTCCAGAGGTATCAGCGGCAATCACACCTACTGAGTACAGTAAGAAGCAAAATATTTATCTTACTCTTTTGATGGCAGCCAATCCAGTACTTGGCCTAAGCATTCCTTCAAGGCGTAACTATGAGCCTGAGTGGTGCACTCTGGCCCTGCAAAGACTGCCTTCCTAGAGAATCTAGTCAGGTGTGGGGGACCTGTGGCCTCAAGGCCACATGTGGCCCTCTAGGTCCTCAAGTGTGGCCCTTGGACTGAATCCAAACTTCACAGAACAAATTCCCTTAATAAAAGGATTTGTTCTGTACAACTTGGACTGTCAAAAAGCTGCACCTAAGGACCCAGAAGGCCACAGGTTCCCTACCCCTGAAGCCCTTTTCCTCTCCCCTAAAACAGTGTCTACTGATTGCCCCTTTAGTCTGGGTTTTCTGCCTTGTTTATTCCTCTGCATGCTGGGCAAGATGATGGAAGTGAGACCTTGAGGTCTGAGTCACGGAACTGCTATTGCTCTTACTGGTTTTTAAACTTCCTCCTTCCTCAGTGTGGCACCCTGGGTCTCCTTACTGCTGTACCCAGGTCGTCTTCTCACTCTGCCCTGGATCTCCGACTTGGCATGGGTAGTGGACAGCAAAGCTGCCAGCGCCATCCATCTCCATCAGAGTACCCAAGGGTGGGTCCAAGGATGGCCCAAGATGAGTCTGGGATGGCTCTGGGATCTCCTTTTGTGTCAGTATGTGGCTTCTCCCTGAGCACTGGAATGCTTATAACACGTTATGCTTGTGCCCCAGCCCTGTCCTCAATATCTGATGATCTCTGTCTTTCTCCCTCTGCCTGGGCTGCCTCTATGACATTTTCTGGATTTGTCCATTAGGATTTGGTCTGCTACATTTTATAGATCCATTTGCAAGAGTTGTGGACAGGACCTCAGCTGCATTACTGTCTTCTACTTTGCCATCTCGGCTTTTCCCCTGTATATCTTCAAAAAGATAAATGGCTAGACTGGGCATAATGGTTTATACCTGAAATCCCTTATCCTGGGATAGGGTGAGGGCTGGTGGATCACTTTAGCTCTGGAGTTCTGAGTGGTAATAGAGCTAAAGACAATTCAGTATCTATACAAAGTCTGGTAAAACACAGGAGAAGGGAGTAGCCTATGTAAGAAGGAGGAAATTGGATAATGCTGGAAAAATGAAGCAGGTCCAAAGTTTTGGTAATGATTAATAGTGGGATGAGGCCTGTGAGTGGCTGCTGTATTTCTAACTTGCTGAAGATGGGGATTTGCTTAGTCACTTTCAATTGTGTCTGACTCTTCATGACCCCTCTTGGGGGTTCTCTTGGTAAAGATACTGGAGAGGTTTGCTGTTTCTTTCTCCAGCTTATTTTGTAGATAGATGAGGAAACAGAGACAAACAGGGTTAAGTGACTTGCCCAGGATCACACAACTAGTAAGTAAGGATTTGAACTCAGGATTTATTGACTCCAGGCCCAGTGCTTTATCCATTGCACCACCTAGATGCCCCTGGAGACAGAGATACTTGATTTCAAATAAACAAATAGAAATGAATCTTCTATAGATAGATTTAGCATGTCAGGCACAGTTGGAATTAGATGAGCTCTAAGGTTCCTTCCAAACCTAAGATGAGATGATTTTATGGTAAGTACATATGCAGAAACACATTTAACAGAAATTATGAGTCAGAAAGAAGGCTGTAATAAAACCCTGGAGGAATACAAAGTCCTCTCTATTCCACTTTAATGATCTAATTGTATAAGATGTAAGGAAGATGTAAGAGAGGTATTATTCTAAATTAGACCCACAGCTTGTCCATCACATCATTGACAGAAAAACGTAGAGAATAGGAGATTTAGCTCTGTTTATTGTTTATAAGCTACTTTTTAAAAGGATTTTATTTGGTAAAGAAAAATACTCCCTTAAAAATCACTCCTCCAACAAGGCATCCCCCATGTATAGATCAAATAAATATTTGTGAATTTAACAAAAATTTCCATTGAAGAAAACTATGACTTTTGGGAACAAATACAATTTGCCCCTTTCATTGGGTCTTGCATAATCCAATGTTAGTAAAGTAACCTGAGGAAAAACTTTGTATTAAATGAAAAGAAATTTATAAAAATTTCATGCATATACTGCTTAAAGCTATTTATGGACTGTGAATCTAAGAAGACAAAAAAATGCACCACCTTAAATCTTCATTTCACTTTTGGCATTCTGTAAATATCATCCACACCTAGAATACCAATCTATAAGTATAATATGATATAGAAACGATGGGAACATTATCATCTCTTACTAAAAATATCACTTCATGTAAAACATGATTTCGATTATCATTATCTTGAAGATAATTTTACAGTAGTCAATTACAAAAAAAAAAAGTTAGTGAATGTACTGTGAACTTTGACCTATCACAGACATTTTTTTTCCCAGACTCTGGAACAATTCCATTAGGCTTTTATGAGGCTTATACAATATCAGGAGACTGGACAACATCACCAACAAAGGACAAAGAAGGCCTGGAACACAGCCAGCTACTACTGAAGTGATGCTTACTGCAATGCAATTCAGCTGAGCTGTACATATGAGAAGGACTGGCCATTAGATCCCAAAACACCTGTTGGCATATTGGACTGAAGTGTAGTAGGAGAAAGCCAAAGAAAACATTAAGAATGTGAAGAAGACACAACCTCAAGTCACACATCTTTAAAGTCATAGTGACAGAAAGACCAATATGGCTATCAGATCAAGTTTCTCTTTTGAAACAAAATCTTTGGGTCACATGTGAACCTAAGCTACAAAACTGTAAGTAATGGTAAGCTCTTCACATAGATCCAAAGCTTCTGAGACCTAGAAAAATTTCATTAGCAAAGTGGTGAAAGAATTGTTGGTAATCATGAGTCAACAAAATTTCTTAAGTGCCTATACTGTGCCATGCACTATGATGTGATGTGTGCATGTATATACATATACATACATATTTATGTGTGTATATAAATATGTGTGTATTATGTATGTGTGTATATGTATGTGTATATGAGTGTGTATTGCTTCAGCTATACTCACATATAAAGACTGTTATTAGTATTAGCCTACTATATTAAAAAGAAGCAATTTTGGTCAATCATATCAAATTTAAAACCACAAGCATTTGTTAATTTCCAACTATATTGTGTAAGTCAATGTACTCAGCCATGGGGATCCAAAGATGAAATTAGCCATAGTCCCTGTCCTCAAGGAACTCATACTCTAAACCAAGTTTTATATATAGTGTCTATCTTAAATAGTTCATGAAGACATGATTTCCTTATTAATTCCATCAAGGGTGATACTTCAATAAACCTGGCTTAACCCCCTAACTTATTTAATCCAAGCTAGACAATTACACTTTTTTCTCTGTGGGCTGCCAATATCAAAGTATAATTTATATATTTTAAAATTTTAGGATATCTTGTCCCCGGTTATTTAAATGTCTGAATATGATGCTTAACTCCGAATGGTTGGAGTACTATAGGAACATTCTAAGTGTTTTACCACAGTAATATGGATTTTTCTTCTCATGTTAGGAAAACAGCAACAAAACTCCCTAATAAAAAGAGAGTAAACACATATATGGCACTGCATCATGTTCTTATACAAGAAAAATAAATTTATTAATAGCATTTGCTTAATTCTGCTAACTCCACTGAATGAAGTTCAGTTTTTGTTGATGCCTCCCAAGGTGTATCAGTAAGGCAAGATTCATGATCTTGAGGATGACCATGAACATGCCTGAATGGTTCAGGATCGCAAAGTATGAAAAACTCTCTAGGTAGAAGGCAGAGGAAGTATAACATTTATTTAGACACCAGAGAATCCAATCCCAGGACCAGTAATTCCAATTCAATATAGCAGTAATTATATTCCAAAACCAGTAAGCCCACCTCAATGTAGCAACAAGGAAATTATAACACAGTATTATAGCAAGGAACCAAGTCATCCTGTAACATCCCCCCCCCCCCCATAGGGCCTTCCTGTAAACAATCAGTCACGAATCCTAATTCTCCATTCAGCATTCTCTTCTGCAGTTCTGTAGACACTGGCTCTCTCAATGTCTGCTCTTAAGCTCCTTTTTGATGTCTGGTACCTCAATGTCTTCTTGATACCTGCTTCTCAGTTCTACTTCCCTTCAGTTCTTCTTCTCTTCAGTTCTGGTTCTATCACACTCTGGGCTCTCCTTATATACAGTCCATCTGACTGGCTAGAACTCAGGTCTCTGATCGGCTAAATTCATGATTGAGGAGAACTCAGTGCACATACCATTGGCTCTGGTTTTAGCAATTCCCCTTAGGGCCCTGAGGGCTTCTAACCCATTTTGGCTTAGTACTTGGTAAGTAAAGGCTTTAGGCCTACTTAGACATAATCAGGCTTTCCCACCTAGCCCCACCTGAGGCCTATTGAATAGGTGGGGAAGCTCTTTGATCACATTAATACTACACAGGGAAAGGCACACTTCTACTCCTCCAGCCAGTAGAATATATGCTCATTGAAGATATATAGTCTTTTTGGTTTTTGCATTCCATCCCTTAGCATAAGGCTTTTCAAATAGCAGATGCTTAATAAATGTCTATTAATTTGTTGAAGTAATGTAAACGTGTTTTTTTTGCCTCTATCACAATGTACAAAGGGTCACTAAACTGAATGGACTTGTCTTTTTATAAGAAATGTGATTTCATTGGTATAGGAAATTCCCATTGAGAAAACTTCTACCAACGCAGATCTGAAATTATTCTGTACCTTACGGTCAGAGACTGGGCATTCTTATTTTTTTGTGCTTCATGGACCCCTTATGCAGTCTTGTGAAGACAGAGGACCCCTTCTCAGAATAATGTTTTTAAACTCATAAAATTAAACATTTATGATTGCAAAGGAGACCAATTATAATAAAATACAGTTATCAAGAAATTAAACAACACAAATACACACATATATATATAGCATATATTATATATATATATAATAGGAGATATTTACAGTGTAAATGGAAACAATTCACTGAGGGAAGGGTGTGAGAGACAGTTCTTCTGCAGAAGGTGAGAAGAATCCGAAGGAAACCAGAAGAGCTATGAGTAGAAGATGAGTAGAGAGAGCATTCCAGGCATAGGGGTTATTGTTTGACCTTAGTTCTGGAAGAGGACCATGACATCAGGGAGACAATGTCATGACATGCAAGTGAATTCCATTTAAATGAGGGAGGACTGTGCAAAGTCACCAGCCTCACTTTCCCTTCTGGAGTCATCTGGATCCAGTGACAATATAGAGATCAGGATGACTGGAGATGTCCCTGGATGCAGGGGGAGATCTTGACCTGTTTAAGCTAAGGCCTTTAACAGGTCTCAATTTGACTGAGGCAATACTTACTCAGTGATTAAGGCTAGATTAAAAATGAGGTAGAGAATGACCTCTTTACTGAATCAAAAAAAAAATCAATCTGGATGGGAAGATCCTCAGGGTTTCTGGTCAAAACAGAAATAATTCCTATTTACATTCATTCTGAGCCAATCAGGGCCTAAACAGAGACCAGGTAGGGCTAGATTGGCAAAGGTTAAATCCAAACCTTTTTATATTATTGTTAATAATCTTATCCATCAACAGATCAATACAAAGATTAATCACTATGTCTCCATAGCACAAATTAATCAAATACAAAAATAGTTGGTCTTATCATTAAGAATTCCTACGAACATTTTACAAAGAGAGAACCAAAGCAGACATGAAAAATCTAAAGTCCTGGACTTGGAGTCAGGAAGGCCTGGGTTTAAATACTCTTTCTAGAAGTTCTGATTTAACCTGAGACAAGTCAATTAAGTTCTCTGGGACCCAGTTTTCCCATTTGCAGTAAGAGGGAGTTGAACTGGATGACCTCTAATTTCCCTTCCAGCTCTAAATCTATGGTACTATGGCAGTAGTTTATAAAAATGATCTATAATCAATCAGACCAACCAAATTTGCCTATTAACTCTTATTTGGTCCCACTAAAATAAAGAAGGCCTCTAATTGGACACATTATTTATCTATTCTCCCTTGTTTTTGCGGTGGTGCTGGTAATTGATTTTCCCAGATATAGAATGGAAAACTTTTTGTGCCTAGAATTTAATCTGGTAAAGTAAGTATATATGGTAGTAGCATTGCAAAGGATGACTTTAACATGTCCTTGCCCCTCTACATAAATGCTACCTGGTTTACTTTTTCATTAGTACTACTTTCATGACTGGACCATTGAAGAAGCAGGCAAAAAGACAATTTTCTTAATGTGATTACAGAAAAGCATGAAGAAATATTTTTTTATGGGCTACCTGCCTGCCCCTTCAAAATTCATATGCTCCACATTTTCTCTCTTTCTGGGATACATAACTAGGCAAACAGGTAAAGGCTGAAGTTATTCAGAGATGTATTCCTTTTGTGCAAAGGTTTTTGCCTCCTACTTAATAAACATGCCCTGAAGTTTCTCCCTCATGGAGGGAATAGTCAAATTTTCTATAAGTTAAAACTAATCATCATGCCTGTATTATGGCCTGTTTTATTTTCCCTCCATCATTCGCAACAATAAACATTGCCAGGGTTTTACCCTCAGCAGGCTCAAAGAAAGTAAAACAAAACAGAATGCAAAATTATATGTGCTAGTCTCAAAAAAACAAAACAAAAACAACTATTTCTTAACCTCAGCTTATAATTATAGAACCAGCACAAAACCACAAGAAAAGCAATTATTTCTTGTTAATATAGAGATTTGGCATTGTCATAGCAAGCCCAACCTATTATAGAGTTGTTTTCTTTGATGGAAAACAACCCGGGGATTTGCACAGCCAATACTTTGCATGAAAATATTACAGCAACATAACCTTGAATGTTAGCAGTGACAGAGCAGCAAATAAAGGCCTCTATATGACAAGAGCTGTACTTTTCTTTCTAAGCAGTTTGCAAATTTTGAACAGAGAAACATCACACGTGAATTAGATGGATGGAACAGTTTAAGTGGAAGGAAGTGATCGAAGTTGAACTAAGCCTACAATTTTTCATTGCTAGTAATTAATAGAGAAAATACCTGTTTGAATCTATTATTTTCCATCACCGAGAGTAGCTTAAGTTTCAAGTGATACACAACATTGTAATAACTAATTTATGGACAATGTTTCTCTTTTAAAATCATTTAAATTGTAAGTGAAGGAGACACAAAGGGAATTTTCAGTCATTGATGCTCCATTTTTAACATATTCATTTAAGTTTGACAGTCTTACTAGAAGATAACTGGCTCGGTCTCTTTTAATACAGATAAGTAAAGTTTGCTGAAAATACATATACCTACAACTCAAAAGGAAATTATGAAACTTCTCTTATTTTTTCACCTTAGGCTTGTGTTTATTTGAAAAAAAATATATGAATTATTTCCAAACTTTGAATTGTGTTCTGTTAGTGGAGCTAGTATTAGACTGAGGTAGCTATGTGGTGTACCGGATAAAGCACTGGCCTTATAATCAGTAAGACTCAGCTGTTGTTTTCCCTTCATTCAGGGAGGCTGATGCCATGACATGCAAGTGATTTGGATTTAAGCGAGGGAGGACTGTGCAAAGTCACCAATCTCACTTTCTCCTCCAGAGTCATGTGGGTCCAGTGGCCAGATACACATCAGGACAACTGGAGGTGGCCCTGGATGCAGATGCTAGCCGTGTGACCCTGGGCAAGTCACATAAATGTCTCTGGGCCCTACTTTCCTCCTCTGTAAAACTATGATAGTAATAGCAACTACCTCTCTGGGTCGTTATGCAGATAAAATATAAAAAGCACTTTGAGAATATCACAGTGCTATACAAATGCTACTGGGCAGTTGGGTGGAACGTGGATAGAGTACCAGGTCTGGAATCCGGAAGACTCATCTTCCTGAGTTCAAATCTGGCCTCAGACACTCACTAGCAGTGTGACCCTGGGCAAGTCACTTCACCCCATTTGCCTCAGTTTTCTCATCTATAAAATGAGCTGGAGAAGGAAATGGCAAAATGCTACTGTATCTTTGCCAAGAAAACCCAACAATGGGTTCTTAAAAAGTCGGACACAACTGGAAACTACTGAAACAATATTAATTATTATATCTCAAACACTAACTATGTGACCATGGGCAAGTCACTTAACCTCTGTTTAATTTTTCTCACCTGTAAAATAAGATGAACTCTGTGGTCCCTTTTACCATTAGAGCTACCATACTCATTTGCCTTATGAAACTTACAAAACTCCTTTCTGCCCCAAGTTCTCAGACACCTTTCTTCTCATTGTAAATATCTGATATAAATTCCATTTTAGTAATTATTGTTATTTGTTAATGATCTAGAAGAAGAAGATAAATTAGTCTGTTACTCAAGGGGACAAGGAATACAAATGATAAAGAAAATTGCAAGCAATTGGTATTCCTTCTAGAGAAGGAGAGATACAGGTCTAGGCAACCCATGGTAAATTGGGCAGCAACTGACACTAAAATCTAGAAGAAAAATAAATTCAGTTAGGAAATGTTTCAGTCCACAGGGTTCTGGGAGATAAGTTCATCTCACCCTATTTGGACCCTAGTTTGGTCACACTACAAAAGAGATTACCACAGAAAACATAACAATAAAAATTTAATCCATCTCTTTTAGCGGCTACTTTTAATCATTTAACAGAATTATACATAAAAAGTCAGAGTCTAACAGGAGTTGAGATGAGACAAGTGCTTTTCTCTCACCTATAACAAGAGGAGACTTTACCTAAAAAAATGACAAAACTGCCAGGGGACCTTATTGTCTCTGGCTTTCCTGACACAGTTAGTTAGGATATCTAAGGTCATAAAAAGTTCCAGTCTTGTGGAATCTGGTTTTCTAAGACTTGGTGGATTTCTTTTTTTTTTATTTGACAAATCAATTTTATTGGAAAATCAGCTGACCAGCACTGTTGGCTACTAGAAGCAACGTATCAGCATTTTAGGTCCTAATTGTCTCAGACATTAAGGAGATACGTAGAAGATACTTTGTTCTAAAACATCAGAATGATTATTGACATTCTCTTACATTTATTTTAAAATTATACCTTGTGAAAATTAGCACCTTCTTTTTTTTAAATCATTATGTATTTATTTAATATTTTTAGTTTTCAGCTTTAATTTTCACAAGAATTTGAATTACAAATTTTCTCCCCATTTTTACCCTCCTGCCCACTCCAAGATGGTGTATATTCTGGTTGCCCGGCTCCCCAGTCAGCCCTCCTTTCTGTCACCCAACTCCCCTCCCAACCCCTTTTCCCTTCCCTTCGGGTAAGGCAGGATAGATGTTTACACCCCACTACCTGTATGTCATATTTCCTAGTTGCATGCAAAAACCTTTTTTTGAACACCTTCTTTTAAAACTTTGAGTTCCAAATTCTCTCCCCTCTTCCCTTCCCACCCACCCTCCCTAAGAAGGCAAGCAATTCAACATAGGCCACATGTGTATCATTATGCAAAACCCTTCCACTATACTCATGTTGTGAAAGACTATATTTTGTTCCTTCCTATCCTATCTCCCTTTATCGAATTTTCTCCCTTGACCATGTCCCTTTTCAAAAGTGTTTGCTTTTGATTATCTCCTCCCCCTATCTGCCCTCCCTTCTCTTGTCACCCCTTTTTTATCTACTTCCCCCTTCTTTCCTGTGGGGTAAGATACCCAATTGAGTGTGTGTGGTATTCCCTCCTCAGGTCGAATCCAGTGAGAGCAAGATTCACTCATTCCCCCTCACCTGCCCCCTCCTCCCTCCCAACAGAACTGATTTTTCTTGCCACTTTTATGTGAGATAATTTACTCCATTTTATCTTTCCCTTTCTTCCTCTCTCAATATATTCCTCTCTCATGGCTTAATTTGAATTTTTTTAGATATCATCCCTTCACATTCAACTCACCCTGTGCCCTCTGTCTAATATATATATACACATATATATATTCCCTTCACCTACCCTAATTCTGAGGTCTCATGAATTATACACATCATCTTTCCATGTAGGAATGTAAACAAAACAGTTCAACTTTAGTAAGGCCCTTGTGATTTCTCTTTCTTTTCATGCTTCTCTTGATTCTTGTGTTTGAAAGTCAAATTTTCTATTCAGCTCTGGTCTTTTCACTGAGAAAATTTGAAAGTCCTCTATTTTATTGAAAATCTATTTTTTGCCTTGGAGCATGATACTTAGTTTTGCTGGGTAGGTGATTCTTGGTTTTAATCCTAGCTCCATTGATCTCCGGAATGTCGTATTCTAAGCCCTTTGATCCCTTAATGTATAAGCTGCTTGATCTTGTGTTAGTCTGATTGAGTTTCCACAATACTCAAATTGTTTTTTTCTATCTGTTTGCAGTATTTTCTCCTTGATCTAGAAGCTCTGGAATTTGATGACAATATTTCTAGGAGTTTTCTTTTTGGGATCTTTTGTAGGAGGTGATCAGCAGATTCTTTCAATTTCTATTTTACCCTCTGGCTCTAGAGTATCAGGGCAGTTCTCCTTGATAATTTCTTGAAAGATGATATCTAGGCTCTTTTTTTGATCATGGCTTTCAGGTAGTCCAACATTTTTTAAATTATCTCTCCTGGATCTATTTTCCAGGTCAGTGGTTTTTCCAATGAGATATTTCACATTGTCTTCTACTTTTTCATTCCTTTGGTTCTGTTTTATAATACCTTGATTTCTCATAAAGTCACTAGCTTCCACTTGCCCCAATCTAATTTTTAAGGTAGTATTTTCTTCAGAGGTCTTTTGGACCTCCTTTTCCATTTGGCTAATTCTTTCTTTCAAGACATTCTTCTCATTGGCTTTTTGGAGCTCTTTTGCCATTTGAGTTAGTCTAGTTTTTAAGTTGCTGTTTTCTTCAGTATTTTTTGGGGTCTCCTTTACCAAGTCATTGATTTGTTTTTCATGGTTTTCTCACATCATTCTCATTTCTCTACCCAGTTTTTCCTCTACTTCTCTAACTTGCTTTTCCAAATCCTTTTTGAGCTCTTCCATGGCCCGAGTCCAGTTCATGTTTTTTTGGAGGCTTTTGATGTAGGTTTCTTTGTCACCAAAGAAACATTCCAAAGTCTGAGTCTGAATCTGAGACTGTTTTCACTGCCTGGCCATGTTCCCAGCCAACTACTTGACCCTTGAGTTTTTCTTCCAGGTATGACTGCTTGTAGAGTAGAGAGTACTTTGTTCCAAGCTTGAGGGGATGTGCTGTTGATTTCAGAGCTATTTCTATACAGCAAGCTTTGCCACACCAGTGCTCCTCATCCCCCAAGAACCACCAACCTGGACCTGACTTAGATCTTAAGCAAACTCTGCACTCCCTCTCTGATCCACCACTTAATTCCTCCCACCAGGTGGGCCTGGGGCTGGAAGCAACTGCAGCTGTAGTTCTATAGCTGCACCACCCCTGCTGCCCCTGGGGTGGTGGTGGAACCCTGAACTTCTTTCACTCTGTCCCCTGTAGCTTTTCCCACTAACTTTCTCTGTTGTCTTTGGTGTTTGTGGGTTTAGAAGTCTGGGAACTGCCACAGCTCACTGATTCAGGGTGCTAGGGCCTGTTCCGCCTGGCTCCCTGGTTGGTCTGGGCGCAGCCCAGGCTGGGCTCTTCTCAGCTCTGCTCCCAGCTCTGTGTGTGATAGACCTTACCCAGCAACCATCCAGGCTGTCCTGGGCTGGAACCCTGCTTCCCTCTGCTATTTTGTGGGTTCTGCAGTCCTAGAATTTGTTCAGAGCCATTTTTTATCCATGTTTGGAGGGTCCTGGGGGAGGGCCCTAGGCAAGTCCCTGCTTTCCAGTGGCCGTATTGGCTCTGCCCCCAGATTTGGTGGATTTCTGAAGATTAATTGAGTCACCATGTCTTTCATCATATCATACTGTGATTATTACTATTCTTTTCATATGGAGAAGCAGGGAGTCCCTTACCCTGTAACCTTGCTGTGTTAGGACAAAGTAAACCTCCTTCTTTAACTGTTCAATGACTTAGAAGTCAACATAACATTTGATCTGAATTATGAGAGGGTTTGTCTTAGAGCTGACTCCAATAAGAATATTAATACCTGACCTAAGTAGCATCCTTCCAAGGAGAATGAGACATTGCAAGTGAGGATTCCAGTTTATATTTAAGGTCATACCTGGGGAGGCTGCTCATTCCTCCCCCAACCAATATTCCATTATCACAACGCATTTAACAAAACTCTCATGGATGGACAATTAGGTTTCTAGTAATTTGTATTTCCATATAATTAAACAATGAAAATTTGTGAAGAGCTAAGTCTTTGCTTGCTTATTTGTTTGTATTTTACAATGCTTCCAAGGTATATTCTCAATGATGGAATGATTAGTTTAAAGGGAATGATGATTAAACACTTGTATACTTTCAGCGTGTACTTATTGCTGTTGTTCTGTTGTTTCAGTTGTGTTTAACTCTCTCTGTATATGTACACACACATACATATATACACACATATGCATACACAGACGTGTATGTAAATGTATATGCATATATGTATTTGTATATGTATGTGTGTACTGTGTATATATGCATGTATTATGTGTGTGTATGCATGCATGCATATATGTTGCTATTGTTCAGTCATTTCAGTCGTGTCCAATCCTACATGACCCCATTTGGGGTTTTCTTGGCAAAAATAGTGAAGTGGTTTGCCATTTCCTTCTCAATTGGATCAAGTGGATCTATTTTGTCAAGCAATCAGAGATTAAGTGACTTGACCAGGCTCACACAGCTAAGAACTGTCTGATTCTGGGCCAGCATTCTATCCACTGAGCTACTAGCTGCCTCACATGTATATGTATATATGTGAGTATGTATGTGTATATATGTATGTGTGTATGTATATGCATGTATAAACACATATTTGTGTGTATGTATACACACTCTTATGAGAGATGGGATATATGGGATATAATCAGCAGGGATTTGGTGCTTAGAGAAACCACTATATCCAAGAGAATGGTCAACATCCTGCCTCAGGATAAGGTGATTCAGTGCTTAGTATCGTGCTAGGCACATATGAAACACTGATTAAATGCTTCTTGCCTGATTGTTGAGTGAATCAGAGCTATCAAGGTCAATTGCCATCCATATTCGCTATCTCCTGCAGGAATAAATATTTCTAAAACTGAGGGACAGAAGAAAAAAAGAGGGGGGAGGTGGTAAGACCTGTAAGGCAATCACATGGAAACTATTTAGGAGACTCAAAATAGTAAATTATTAACTTTAATTCCATGAGGAAAAGAGACTAAAGAAGAAATTAGTAATTACAAGGACCATGAATCAAAGAATTAAAGCCTTATGTAAAAAGAAAAAGAAGAGAAATCATGTAGATAATGAGGAGAAGAAATCCTTTTTAAAAAGGAACAGAAAAAACCAAATTAACAGTATCAAAAAGGGAAAAAAAAAAGGTGAACTTATAACTGGTGAAAAAAATAAAAGAAATCTTTGAAATTAGAGTACCTAACTAACCTAACATTAGAAAAATAAATTGAACAGGTAATAAATGAATTCTCAAAGGGAAATTAAAGGAAAAGATAGATTTAGAAACAAATTATATAAAAAATTTAAAGAACAATTAATTTAAATACCACAGTAACTAAAAATGTTGGTAAAGAAGGTGAGCTGACAAATTTCTTCTATCACTCAGATATGGTTTTGATATCTAAACTAGAGAGAGTCAGTATAGAAGAATAAAACTATAGACTAATATCCTTAATGGATATACCGAAAAGAAAGAAAATACGAGCAAGAAGACTAATTCATGAAATCACAAAATTTATATCCTGTGGCCAACTTGGATTTATTCTAGGAATACATATTTACTATCAGAAAAAATACACATAAAATAATTGTATATAGTAATAACCAGAACAACAAAAATCATGTGATTATATCAATAAACACAGAAAGGTTTTGACAAGATACAACACCCATTCCTGTTTAAAAAGCAAACTAGAAAACATGGAAATAAAAACAATTTCCTTAGTATGATAAGTAATATCTATCTAAAACCAAGAGCCAACATTATCTGTAATGGGAATAGAATCCTTTCCAAAAAGATCAAAGAAAGCAAAGGGTGAGAGTCAATTGTTAAACTTTCAGTGTGGGGGTCAGAGCAGGGATGGCAGAGTGGAAAAGCACTCAGCCAAGCACTCTTGCAACATTTCCTTCCAAACAACTTTAAAATAGCACATCAAATTGAATTCTGGAGCATCTGAACCAACAAAAAGTCAGAGTGAGACATTCAGCATGAAACAATGTAGGAGGTCAGAAAGAGAAATCTGTAAAATGAGGAAGGAATGTGGCCCAGAGCTGAACTTGGTTAAAACACTAAATGATGGGACTAAATGGTGGTGATAGTGTTGTGTAGAAAATAACAGCGAGATGAGACCTGGGTTCAAGGTAAATTTAGGGTGTGGATTTATTGGCCAAGCACGCGACTACCTGGAGTATATACTCACATCAGGCAGTTCCGAACTGAGAGACTTACAGGCTTTTAAAGACAAAAACCACAATGACACAGTTAGGGAGGGTCACTAGTGGAAGCAATGACATACAAAAGCAAAGATCAGCCATTTGTTGAGCTTATCAATTCAGAGCTAATTTGGGAATATGGTTAGACTCAGGGGTGCGACCATCCTGTGACACAGGGTGGTCTGCTTCCTAGAATGGGAGGCCTTCAAGGGTGTGACTGTCCTGTGACTCAGGGTGGAGGGTACAAAGTGGAATTCCCCAGAAAGTAACCCTTACTTGATCTATTGTCTGAGTTGGTGGGGGGGACCTAGCTTGGCCAGCAGAATAGCTGCACTAAAACCCAGGGTGTGGGGCTACTTGGTAACCAGGGGGTTTCCCTTAAAATAAACTTATGCCTTACCCTAGCAACTGATTCTTGTACATAATGCTGATGTAGAGAGAATATACAGAGTGCTGAATCATAAGGAAAGGGGGGGTCAGGGGACTAGCCTTGGGCAACACCCAGAATTATGCCTTAAGCAGTTTCAAGCCATTTCAGGGTGTAGGCCAGAGACAAAGACAAGAATATAAAAGGGATTAATGATGGCCTCAAAGGGGATTAATGGTGGGTTCAAATGGTGGGCTTCGTGGTGGGCTTCAGTTTGGGTGTAACAATAGAAATAGCAGCAGTTTCAGAAGTTCTCATGCCAAAGACACTGAGGGGGTCTGACAATTGTTCAGAAAGAGATTACAGGGTATTCCTGTCCTAGCACTAAATGAAGGACCAATGCTGTTTGGCATTTCTATCCCTTTCTTAGTTATAGGTCAATAACAGAGAAAAGTACTTTCAGTCAAAAGGATGTAGGAGCCCTGAGGGGCAACTGTTTGGCAACTCCATTGCACATACACATTTCTGGTCCATAGTTAAAGGGCAAAGAGGAACATTTTTTGATGAAGAGGGAATGGAAACCTTGAAGGGTAGTATCACTTCAGGCCTCAAGGGATCAGGGAACCTAAGGGGCAGTATCACTTCTGTTCCCATAGAATGAAATGCCCTTCCTGGGTAAGTACCACAGTACAGACTAGGAAAGAAGTGAATACATCTCTCTCCAGATCATTTCACCTTAGAAGCATCAAAAAACCTACAAACCTCCAGACTGATCTTTGAAAACAGTAGTGTGAAAAAGCCTGAAGCTTAAAACAGAGCCTTTCTCCTCCCTCCCTGCCCCCAGCCCCCATGGAGGGAACAGAACCCAACATTAACAGAAAGTTAAAAATCAAGAAATAGTATAGAGAAATGAGCAAACAACAAAAAAAGAACCTGACTATAAAAAGTTACTAAGGTGAAAGAGATCAAGAGACAGACTCAGGTGAAGACAATAAAGTTAAAATAACTACAAGCAAAGCCTTAAGGGAAAATATGAACTAGACAGAAGCCCAACAAGAATTCTTGGAAGAGACAAAAATTATTTTTTAAAAAAAGCAAATAAGAGTGATGGAGAAAAAAATAGGTAAAAATAAAAGCAAAGGAAGAAAATTATGAAAAGACAGTTAACAACTTGGTAAAAGAGACACAAAAATACTGAAGAAAATAGTTTCTTTTTTAAAATAGCTATATGGGTGGGGGAAAGGGCATAAGAATTCACTAACAAAAATAACTCCTTAGAAAGCAGAATTGGCCAAATGGAATAAGAGGTACAAAAGCTCACTGAGGAAAATAATTCCTTAAAAATTAGAATTGGGCAATTAGAAACTAATGCCTTCAAAAGAAATCAAGAAACAATAAAACAAAATAAAAAGAATGTAAAAATAGCAGGAAATATGAAATATCACATCAGAAAAACAACTGACCCAGAAAATAGATGGAGGGGAGATAATTTAAGAATTATTGAACTACCTGAAAGCCATGATCAAGTAAACAACCTAGATATCATATTTCAAGAAATTATTAAATAAAACTTCTCCAATATCCTAGAACCAGAGAGTAAATTCGACATTGAAAGAATTCACTGATCACCACCTGAAAGAAATTCCAAAATGGAAACTCTCAGGAATATTATAGCCAAATTCCAAAGCTCCCAGGTCAAAGAGAAAAATATTTCAAACAGCAAGAAAAAAAACCATTCAAATATCATGGAGCCACAGTCAGGAACACACAAGATTTAGCAGCTGCCACCCTAAAGAATCAGAGGTTCTGGAAAATGCTATTCTAGAAGGCAAAAGAGCTGGGATTAAAATCAAGAATAACCTATCAAACAAAACTAAGTATAATCCTTCAAGGAAAAAAAATGGATACAATGAAATAAAGGACTTTCAAGAATTCCTGATGAAAAGACTAGAACTGAATAGAAAATACATCTTTGAAATACAAGACTCAGGAGAAGTATAAAAAATGTAACATGAAAGAGAAATCATAATGGATCCAATAAGGTTAAACTGTGTACCTTTCCATATAGAAAAATGATTCATGTAAGAACTTTATCATTATTAGGGCAGTAAGAAGAATTCTACATAGAAAGAAGGTGAAGGAGTGAGTCAATTAAGTTCAGGTGATATACAAAAATGGGTAGGGAAGAAAGAGGTATCCCCCAGGGGAAGGGAGAGGAAAAATGGGGAAAATTATCTCACATAAAAAAGAGATGCAAAGAAGAGCTATTTCAGTGGAGGGGGAAAAGAAGGGATGTTGTTGAACCTCACATCTAAATTGGTTCAAATACACACACGCGCGCACACACACACACACACACACACACACACACACACACACACACGGAAATCTATCTTACCCAACAAGGAAGTAGGAAGGAAAGAGGATATCAGAAAAAAAGTGAGGGTGATAAAAGGAATGGCAGATAAAAGAAAACTGTTCAGAAGTAAAACAGTCTTTAGAGGAGGGATAGGATGAAAAAAGAGAACAGGATAAGCAGAAGAAAATAAGATGGAGGGACACGCACAGTTAGCAGTCATATCTGTGAATGTGAATGGGAGAAACTCACCCATAAAACAGAAACAGATAGCAGAATGGATTAAAAACCAAAATCAAATAATACATTGTTCACCAGAAATACACTTGAAACAGAGACACACAGAGTTAAAATAAGGGGCTGGAGCAGAATCTATTACTCTTCAGCTGAAGTAAAAAAAGGCAGAGGTAGGAATCACCAACTCAGACTATTGTGACTGAAATTAAGGTAAACTAAGGCACAAAAATTCAAGCACTTTCCATTTAGCAATTATTAATAAAAGGTATCTCTCAGCCCCATGGCCAGCCAGAAGACCATGGCAATAATTGTACCCCACTTTTCACAAATACCATCAATAACAACATCACCAACACCACTGCCAATCCATATAGCTTTCTTCCTTGGAGGAATACAATAATTTACCAGGAGGTTCTTCAATTTTGTTTCCCTTGGGTAAAATCCTGGACACCCTACTGTAGCTATGTCTAGACAAGGAAAAATAGTTATTCAAGACTTACTTTAAAGAACAAAATTAATTCACAAGTTTAGCTTTTTGAAAGCTTAAATCCTTCCAGATTATTTAACATATCAGCTAAAATTTTTTATTAACTCTGGCATTTTAAAAATTGTTGTTAGTTGAATGGGCAAAAACAAGAATAACAACAATAATAGCTAACTTTCATATAGCATCTAAACATTTGCAAAACACTTTACATGTATTATCTAATCAGACACAAACTCATCTGATATTGAAGCAGGTTCTCTACCCTTTAAAATCATTTCTGATTTTTAAAACTCTATCGCTACATTTGTGATCCTTAATAGTGAATGCTCCAGATAGGAGGACAGTTATCTAAATGAAGCTTTTTTCAATTGTTAGCGTGATGACCTCAGAATTTGTTGTACTTTTATATTAATACATAACCATCTTTCTTTTGAAACCAAAAGAATCTAAGTCAAAATAAATTGGCTCCAATGACATTGGAACGATTGAAGAAACAGGCATTTGTACTTTTGTCTTCATGATCAGCATGCCTGTCATAACTTTCATGTCACGATGAATACATTTACTGAATGACCAAACATGCTAACAAAGATAGACGACTGCAATGAGTTGACTATAGATTAGTAATAGCATACGATTTCCCAAATTTTTGTATAAAGTTCTCTATTTGGAATACATGGTTGTGTCATTCATTTCACTGATTGGCTTTTTGTGCAGGGAGGGAGGATTTTATTTTTAATGCTACTAAATGGAAATTGCTTTTTAAAATTACTATATGTTATTATTATTTTTACATCTAAAAGCAGTATTTCCTCAGTTTAGGAGAAGTAAAGTGTTATGATCATTGGATAAAAGTAGATGCACCACAAAAGAAATGTTTTGTGAATGGTTAAAAATATTAATAATGCCTTATGGGGCTATGGAAAAAACATGAAAGCTAATAAACTGGTGGTTGAGGGAATCACCTTGGTGGGAGGAGAGAAGGATGAATTTTTTTCTTCCTTCTGCCTTTTTCATTGACCTTATGAATTGCTTTTATGAGTATCATACAGAAAGAACTTAATTAAAATAATTAGAATTTTCATGCTTTCCTGTTTAAATACACCATAAGAGTGTGTATTTTGATTTTTTTAAAAAATAACTTCTATTAATGGTTATAAATGACAGTTACATGTGTGCAATAGCTATCTAATTAATTTAAAGCCTTTAAGATTTCAGGTTGGACTCTTACTTCGTATGAAGTAAAATATTAGCAATGTCTTCTAGCACGTATGGAAAGAAGAAGTCCTGGCTTCACTTTGATGACCTCACATTTTTGTGCTTGCCTGAAGCCAGAGGATAAGCTGGCTGCCACTTGAGTTACATGCACTGTTTTGTGAATAGGGCCACCACAGTAACAAGCTACAAATGTTTTTCAGTGTGCTTAGCAAAATGCCTATTTAGGGAAAGAAGAGTATTGACAGTCATGTCCTGGAAAATCATTGTAAGGGTTCAGTCTCTGGCTCCACTTGCAGCAAATCTTTGTTACCTTTATCCTTGGGGATTTTGCTGGCCAGGATTACACCCAGGCAAAGTATCCATGCCTAAGTTGTCAGGCTCCTCAGTATATATGCAGAATAATTCTGCCTGCCTTAAAAAAAATTGCAGTGAGATAGTTGGGCTCATGAATTTGCACAACTATAGGTAAAAAGAAAGCCTCATTTTTCATAATAAATTAACTGAGATACATGAAATTAAATGATTCCCTCAAGTGAGAGCAAGTGATATTGTGACATAGTGGCAGAGGGCCATGGAGAATACAGGCTTTCTTGTTCTCAGCTTCTGGACCATGTATTTAACTGTTGCAAAATTTTTTTAAAAAAATTACCTGTTAGAAATATTAGTGCCCTCCCCTACCCCCTTAAACTAGCTTTCTCTTATGATATTGTATTTGGGTTGTATATAGTTGTTTTAAGAGATAAAACAAGTCCCAACGTAATACTTTGATGAAAACTTAATTTCTGCTGTGCTTGGAAGAAGGACAAGAAAATCACACACAGGAGATAGTATAGAGGTAACATTCTCAAATCTCCCCCATAAAGATGCTCGCCTGACATTTCCCTTGGTTCTATATTTGGTATCTTAACATTCTAATCAGAAAATTCTACATTTTCACTATGTTTTCTGCTTCTCTTCCATCATCCTAAATACCTCTCTACCCCACCCCAGATCTTAAAATACAGACATGCAAAACTGTTTTCTAGGCTTAAAGATTTAAGACATTTAAAGTACTGGATTCCTAACTATACAACAACAAAGTCACAAAAATCTGAAAAGCTATAGGGGATAAATAGATCTCTGTATTAATCTATAACAAGAAAAAATTATTTCTAAGCCTATAAAAGTAAACAAAAATTCCTTGAAAATTGAGGTTTAAAGACAAACAAATACAGTATTGAAGCTAGATTATTTTAAAGGGGGTTTTCTAGTTATAGAGGAACAAAAGAGTATCTCACATGCATAGAGTACTTTCTTTTGTGAATCATTTTTCTCATAAGGTAATGTGAGAGAGGTAATACAAGTATTATCTCCAGTTTACCAATGAGGAAATTGAGTTCAGAGAGCACTTTGCTGGGCCAGTAACTGCCAGAAGTATTTCTTGATTAATTTCTTGATATTCTTAACACAACATAATATTTCATCATTAATCAACACTATGATTATTGTAGAGTTACTTGGTGAGATTTTCTGCAAATAAGAAAACGTGTTATAAAGGGAATTCATTTCAACTGAAAAATATATATTAATATAAATCATTGAGTCCATTGCTACATTTTTAAGGGGAGGGGCTGAACCTAGGATTTTATTTCTCTAGGGAATTCTGTGAGCAGAAACTTTCTTCACTGATGTAGGTGCACAACTCCTCTGTAGGTGACATTAGAGGGTTGTCTGGAAACATTGAGAGGCTAAGTGATTATCCCTGTGGTCACAAAGTTAGTAGGTATCAGAGTTAAGACCTGAACTAAGGTGGTTCTTCTATCCATATATAATGCTATCCTACTTCAACACTAATAATTATCTCTATTTTTGTCTATTTCATAAACATGGTTCCAGATGAGATTTCTACTTTATACCATTAGTCACAATCTAAGGGGGTGAAAGGCCTAGGATTCCCTTTATGAGTTCTGCTTTTTATGGCTTATAAATAGTGAAAAAGAGATAACTGGTTTACAATGTAAGCTATTATATATAAGCTCTCTCTAAAGAAGACTGCCCTAGAAATGTTAGGCCAAGGGTCACCAATGCTTGGGGTTTCCAGTCTGGAACCATGAAGATATTTCTCTGTCAATGTTCTCCTATGTGGCTAACACTTACCAAAGCTGGCTGTCATGCTACACACATAAACTGTAATAAAAGGGATATAAAGTAATACACGTATGATTTGACTGCAGATCTTTATGAAAAGTGAAATTATGTCAGCTAAAATACAACTTACAGACAAGTAAATAAATGAGCTCAGAAATTGGTGTCAGTCACATCAGAAGTAGTAGGGCAAGGAAAGGAGAACTAAGGCAGTCAGTTCCTCCACATTCCCCCACAACATATTTGTTTTTACCCATGATCCAGTAACATGCAGAGTGGCCACAATAAAAAGTAGGCTTATGTCTTGCTGCTTGCCCTGACTTGCTTCTAGTTCTTCACTCCATTAATTTGGGTGAGACTGGGAAGTAGGGAGAATGGGACAGTGGCGGGGGACTAGAGAAAGGAGGGGTGCCAGCTTTTAGGCAATACATCTTCTTTGGGGCTGGTACCAATGTTGCTGGGGAAGAAAGCCATCCCCTCCCCTGTTTTTCCTTTTTTTGTTTTTCTTTACAAGATACTCTAAGTCTCTCCCCATTCCAAAAGGATGAGATATTTCCTTTCTTTGGAATAGGAATAAAAAGTCAAAATTCCAGAAATCTATGCAAATTTAAGCCACTCCTCCTCCTTCAGAGGAGAAATAGATCCACCCAGAAACTAACCCTGATTCCACAGAGGGTTGTTATGGATGTATGGGGGAACAATTAAGAAGCCAACCTATTTTAAAACATTTTTCACAATGTCTTCATCATTAAGAATTTTAAAATAACTCATTGAAAGGCAAACAATGAGAAAGAATTAAAGCACTGCTTGTCAGCCTCTGCACATTGCTAAGAATAACTAGTAAGTTAAACTAAGTAACTTAAAACATCAGTCAAACTATTTAGTTAAGTGTCCTACAGACAAGTAATTGATTGTTGAATTTTTCTGTTGACTATTTTGCCAAGCCACTCAGAGAGTAACAATCAGATACTAAAGAGAAAAGTTTAAAAGTCATATTGGGATGACATGAAATCAGTCTTGGAATCAGACTTTGCAGCTGTAAGAAGCCTTAGACATCAACTTGCCCAACCTCCTCATTGTTCAGAAGACAGAAATCGGGCTCAACTTGGTAAAATGGCGTATCCAGTCACATGATGACGATCGGGAGCATGCAAAGATAAACCAAATACACGAAGATGAGATCAAACTTTCCTTTGATTGAACATCACCTCACAGTCTAATGATAGTAATGAGCCAAGAAGGCCAATAAATGATACAAATTAGAATTTATATGCACAAAAGTACAAAGTACTATGAGATCAGAAGTAGAAATCACTTCCATCCAGTGAAATGAAAGAAGGCTTCTTGAAGGTAGTGGCTTTTGTTCTGGAACTTAAACATGAGCAGAGAAGGAGGGAGGAAGCAAGCACTACAGATATAAGGGATGATTTCAGTACCTATGGGCTGGTTCTGGTTTGACTGGATAACAACAAAACAAAATAATGGATTTTGAGGAGCAGCAGGAGAGATCAGGTGGGGAAACTAGGTTGAGATCAGAGAGTGGAGCTTTAGGAAAGTCAGCCTAAGGAATCTGGACTTTAAGTTGTAGAATTAATTTGTAGAAAATAATGAACCATTTAAGACTTGTTGAGCAAGGATGGCATATATTGAGTGCTATTAGTTATGGAAATTAATCTGAATGTAAAGAGTTGGAGAAGGGGTAGTCAGGTCCAGGGAAATGAGGTGGGAGGTTGTGATAGGAGGTTATGATAATATGTCACGTGAAAAGTAACATAGATCTGGACTAAGTTTGTGACAGTGAAAGTATGAGAAAGCATAAATTTCAATGGTAAAATCTCTAGCTCCCCCATATGGGATACTACTATAGATGAGAGCTCAAAGAGATCTCGAAGGCTATCTAGTCCAACACCTTCATTTCACAAATGAGGAAATTGAGATAAACAAACATCCAAAGTTATATAAATAGTAAGCATCAGATAAAGGATTTGAACTCAACTCTTTTGACTTCAGAACCAATTATCTTTCCATTGTACCTAGTAGCCTTTTTTGACCCATTGCAAATGTTATTTTTAATTAAGTACATCAGGATGAGTCACCATGCTATAGTGGTTAAAATAATTTTTTTGGTTTGAAACCTGTCACTGACTGTGTGACCAAAGGGAAAATATTTAACTTCTCTGATCCTCAATTTCCTTATAAAAATTTCTACAGTACCCACATAGCAGAGTTGATTTGAAGTTCAAATGGTATAGTGTACATGAAGTGTTTTGCTAATTTGAATGTACCGTATAAACGTTAGTTCTAATTACAGTTTGTCTAGACAGGATAAAATAAAATATTAATCTATCATGTTACCATAAGCACTGACTGATGGGCCACAAATTGGAGACATCCACCATGACTTCATAGCCCACGGTCACACTAAATAACCACTAACTGAGAAGTAAAAATAGTGAAATTTGTCTCCTGACATTGTACAGGTCAACCTGTACACTTCTGAAACAGGGCTTTTCTGTGATTATTTTGTACGTGAAATAGATTTGGCCTGGCTCAAATTCTAAAAGTAGCTCAGTACCTCCCTAAAATAGTAAATATTTCAGGTAGAATTCTCCCCAACTTGGAGAAATAAGCTTAGTTGTCAATTTAAAGCAAACAATCTAGTTATATGATTGATTTTTTTTCTGTCAAAATCAATTTTATGAGAAAGAGCCATATGATCAATGACTATTAAAATCAATTTTGTAACTTACCAATTTAACAGCTTGGATTTACCATTCATCTCCCCATCTTCCTTTTTTTCCTTTCTCTTTTCACCTTCTGTACTATAGAACTAGGGCCCTAGGCAAACATGGAAGGCTGTTAGAGGGAGAAGCCTGCTTCTGCTTTCTCTCATAGACCCATGGATTATGCTTGTCACAGATTCAGGAGAAACTGATTCTAATCCTGTTGATCACTTCCAAATTGTGTGACCTTGGGCAAGATACTTCCTTTACCTGAGTCTCAGTATCCTTATCAATAAAATTAGATATTCGGACTGGAAGATCATAAGTAAGATAAAATATAAATTAAGAATTAGAAAAAAATATCTGCTTGACCTTTTTCTCTAATTAACTGACCTGATTCCTAATTAGTTTAATCAAGCCAATGTCTTTGCCCAGATAATGTATAGGTCACTTTCAACTAATTTCATATTACCTATGAATCTCTTTATGTCATTTAGCTCTCTTACTTTTTCCATCTGCTGACTCTATCTTTAGAGAAGGGGAAGTAAAACTTTATAATACAGACCTTAATTTTTTGGCATCAGAAATACTGCAACCCATTTCCTTGGGTTACTAGCAACTTCTATCTACTAATCTCAACTGTTATTTGCCTTTATAACACAACTCTCTATTCCCAGGTTCTGTGTGATATTTTGAAGGTATTGTGGTGTTTAAAAAGTTTGAGGGCCATAATTTCTGGGTAATTAATGATTTTATTAATAATGCTAGCATATCACCAATAAAACTGGTCAGTGATACTCTGGGATACCAAAGACCAATCATGGGGCTCACAGTTTATATGACCTTGGAAGAGTGGATGTTCCTGAAGGTGGCAATCATCCTTGATTGGTTAAAATTAATGAGAGAGAATGATTATTACAATGAGAGGTGTACCTATTCTAATGAGGGCCTGGGGGATGTAACTTTGATCATATAATTTATATGATCTAGACAAAGGGTCTATATCCCCCACTCAAACCTGATCAGAACACAATGGGAAGGGAGTTTCACCTTAGATTAGATTCCTTGGCTTTTTTTTTTAATGGAGAACTCACACAGGGCAAGTGTTCACATGGTGGTCAGGAGAAGCGATACAAGGACTATCTCAAGGTCTCTCTCAAGAACTTTGGAATTGATTGTATGAAATGGGAGACACTGGCACAGGACTGCTCAGCATGGCATGCCCATATCAAAGAAGGTGCAGTGCTCTGTGAGCAAAGCAGAATTGAAACAGCTCAAAGGAAACACAAGATGCACAAATTTAGAGTATCTACCCCAAATATTCACATGGACTATTTGTGTCTGACCTGGGTTAGAACATTCCAAGCTCATATTCATCTGATCAGCCACAGTTGGACACACTGAAACTTGACTCTAGCATAGTGATGTCATTTTGGTCCTCTTTGAGAATGAAGGACAACAACCAACCAACCAACCAACCAAATTCCTTGTAAGGTTGGGTGGGATAGCAATACCTAGATTGAAGAGAGTGTTAATCCTATCTATCATCATCAATACTGTAGGTCAGAGGTTAAGCCTTGACTTTAGAGAAAGGTAGAGAATCCTGGATCTCCCTAAATTATTGGTTTTTAATAACGATTTCTCTCAGTAACCAATCCAGCAATTCAAGGTCAAAGTCCCCATCTAATTCACCTTTTATTGCTAGGCTGAATTAGATAATATAACTCCTATAGCAACAATATTTAATTAATACTTAAAACAGTGAAAACAATAAGAAAGTTAGTTCCAGCAAAGATGGTGACATGATGTTCCATGCCTGATAAACACTGATACATATTCCCTGATAAACACTCCAAGAGAGATATAAAGTGGTACCAGATGAAACAGTCACTCAAAAACACAAGAAATATCATCCATTCAGACTAGGACTACACAAGAAAGTTGCAGGAAGCTTGAAGGCACTTTGACCAATGGAGTCTTAGGCCAACTTGATCCCTTAAATACTAGGTTTGAAGCCAGTGGGATCCTGAGTACTGGACTCCTGGTGCCAAAGCGGAACAAATCCAACTCTATGTAGTTGGTTGCCCAAGGAGAAAGAAACAGTAGAGCAGCACTGTATGGTATAAGCACTAAGGAATGGTATGAGGTGGAAATATTAAAGCTAAAGAGACAGAGGGGTTGATGACCTGAGTGTGCCTGAGGAACCTACAGGACTCATGAATTCAGTGTGGCTTCTCATAAATAAGACAAAGCAAGGAGGATCTTGGCTTTAGATTGTCAGAGAAGCAGAAAGGGCCAAGTCAATCCCCAACACTAGGAGAACAAAAGGGAGCAGAAGGATCCCACAGTGCAGCCTTGGGGGCTTCTAGGAGACTTGATATTGATAGGATCATAAATACTGATGGAGACATATCAGCACTACATCAAGAAAAAAGTCAAGTTTCTGAGAGGTGACTAAGCAGAAAGAGATGGAAATGAAACTAAGGCTAGCACATGAATTAGACTACTATGACATGAAGGAAAAAGTCAGTGACCGAGGATGGTCACAAGTTGTCCCTAACTCTTTCTCAGGCTAATCTTGCAGTTATGGGAAGGGAAGAAGACAAGGACCTGGCCAACTCATCTAGAACTGTACCAAGGCCCAGATGCCTTATTCAAGAATGGAGGAGAGGGCAAAGCTTAACTTTTTAAGTGATCTCAATCAAAGAACTGAGGTAGAAAACATGCAAAACAGAAGAAATCTCTTACCACAATGAGGAAACACTGTAGGTTAATAGTAGTTCGAAAGTAAATCCAGAAGAAGAGTATAACTTTAGAATAAATACAAGTAAAGCCATAGGAAAAAGACTAGGTTGGCCATAGATACTCCAAGAATAACTAGAAGAAATACAAGTAAGAGATACAAGGTGGAATAAGAGCTCTTAGGGGAAAAATAATGGAAGGAAAATAAATAGCTTAGAACAGAAAGTAAAACAACTTAGCCAAGTAAAGGGCACCCTGGGTGGGGGGGCGGGGCAGTGGGGGACAATGGAACCAAAAAACTCAATGATACCAAAATTCAATAAGAAACAATAGAAAGTAAAGTAAAAGATTTGAAAGAGTTGAAGAATATGTAAATAAACTGCTATATTTTAATAAAGTATTTGGAAAACAGGGTGAGGGGATATAATTTAATTTTCAGCAGACTCCCTGACAATATAACTAAATGAGAGTTGCAACAATCCAGCTAGCAGCTGCTGTGGGGGTGAAAAACCAACACAACCCAACAACAAGAATGCTGCCAGCATAGGTTCTTTTGATCTGCTTTACTAAGGAAAGCAATGCTAATGGGTTAACAAGCTTATTTTCATTCAACATACAAATATCATTCACTTAGTTCAGGGGAAAAAGCCAGCACCCTGAACTTCAGAGCAAATACAAACAAATTACAAACATCGACAAACAGAACAAATACAATTCATAGTTACCAACATCATAACAAAGGCTGGCCCAGAGTCATACACACCACCACTGCTGTGGGTAAGAGCTCCTAAAAATAGAAAGCCAACCCCTGGTTTTATATCTTTTCCAGGGTCAAGGGTGAGTCACACATGCGACTCACCCACATGACCTAAAATCGTCACAAAGAGACGACTTAAACCCACATGGTCAAAAAGCCTCTGATGTTCCAAACATGTCACTCAAATCCATGTGTAAACCAGGCCCTCCTCTGAGGCAAGGAGGTCACAAAGGACTCTCAATATAATCAAGGAAATAAAGGCCAAACTCTTCAAGGGCACTTGGTTGAACTGAGTGCTAAGAGCTCATTTTGTTTGCCAACACAACAAGCCATAAGAACTGGATACAATGTTTTAACAAATTCTAAAAGAAAATTTCCAAGACCTATCAGAACCAATGGTAAAGTAAAAATAAAAATAACCCTCTGGTTAACTAATAAAAGAAAGCTCAATTTGCAGATACTTATAAATGCCTTAGATAAAATGCAGAGCAGTCAGGTAAAGGAAAAGTACTTTGACTAGCTATAAAAGAAATAAAAAAATTATAATTATACTAATATAAAGGAGACTAAATATTAGAATAGGAAATTCTAAATCATTTACAAATGAGTCTATTCTACCCTTCAGAACTGAGTACAATCTTATTGGGGGAAACTGTCTTTTAGTAAATAGAAGACTTTTAAACATTCCTGATAAAAAACCAAAGTTTGGTGTGATCTATGAGATGCAGACACAGGAGAGAAGCGAAACCTAGAAAGGTAACCATATATGAGCAAGGTGAAGGAGCTAAACAATGAACAAGCACTTTCATTCGAATAGTTGGAGAATGTGCCTGTCCCTTCATAATCCAACTATTTACAAGGGTCCCAGAGAGAGTAAAGTAAAATAAGCAAAGGATCTGGGTCATGATTTGTTCTCTTTTGTTAGTTTTAAGAGAGGGGAAATGTAATATTCAAGGGGCGAAATCAGGAAGCAATTGAAGAAACTTAGTGTTATTTTCACAACTGGTATGTGCCAAAAGCAGAACACATGATCATAGAAGTAGAAGTGGGTGGAGTAGGCATCTCATGAACCTCATTCTTATCAGAACTGGGTAAGGAAGTTTGGATAGGGCAGCTTGGTGGCATGGCGGATAGAGCACTGGACCTGAAGTCAAGAATACCTGAGTTCAAATGTAGCCTCAGACATGTCCTGTGTGAACCTGGGAAAGTCACTTCACACTGCTTGCCTCAGTTTTCTCATCTATAAAATGAGCTGGGGAAGGGAATGTCGAACCACTCCAGTATCTTTACCAAGAAACCCCAAAGGGCATCACAAAGAGTTGAACATGACTGAAATGACCAAACAACAACAACAAAGAAGGATGAATATATGCAGTATTTGATATAGAACTACATTAAAAACAAGAGAGAAGAATGGAAAAGGAGACCAGAGAAAGACTATGAGATATTGTATAACGTTAAGGAGGGAATATTTGTGTACAAAATAAAATCAGCAACAGAGGGCTGATAATAAAAGGAAAGAAGGAAGATTTATTAAGCAGTTATCATGTGCCAGGCTCTATGATAAAAAGAGAAATAAAGGAAAGAGATAGAAAGAAAGTGTAAGAACTTTTAACCTGTGTCTCCATAGCTAAGGGACAAGAATAGTGAAGTAGAATCAGACTACTCCAGTTATTTATTCATGAGGACCCTATACCTTTCTACCAGAAGTCACGTACAGGAAGTCTTCCCTAACCCCTCTTAATTCCGATGCTTCCTCTCTTCTAATTATTTCCTATTTATCCTGTATGTGGCTTGATATATAGATATAGATATGTATGTGTGTGTATTTGTTTGCAGGGTATCTCCCCCATTACATTGTAAGCAGGAACTGTTTTTCCCTCTTTTTGTATCCCCCAGGCTTAGCACAGTGCCTGACACTTAGTAAGTGTTCAATACATATGTATTGTATTATATTTCACTACCTTACTTTAATTTGTGAAGGTGCAGAAAGGGGGACAAAGAAAGGAAATAGGAAATGAAATGGAAAATAAAACAATTTAACAATTATAACTGTGACTATGAATGGGATAAATTCAAGAATCAACTGAGAAAGGTAATGGGTGAGAAAGCAGAATTCAGTATTATTGACAAAAAAAACCCACTTCTACCGTGAAAAGTCACAAAATAATTTAAAATGAGTAGTTCAAGCAAATCTATTATTCCTCAAGAGAATCCAAATAAGCAGGGGTAGCAATCAGTTACAAAAAAGGCAAGAGTACAAATATATACTTGGTTACATGGCATAAGCAAGAAAATTGAATTATGCTCAAAGGCACCACCATGAAATAATATTAATAATATTACATATGTACCAAATGGTATAGTATCTATGTACAAGATAGAAAAGTTTTTAAAATTTTGGGAGAAATAAACAACAAAACTCTTACAGTTTGGGGACCTCAATATGCCTCTTTCAGATCTAGATAAATTTGATAAGAAGATATACAAGAAGAAATTAAGGTTTTTAATAAAATTTTTAATAAAATTAGATATGCCATACCTCCAGTGACTACTGAATAAGAATCAAAGGAAAGGCAAAACAAATTCCAACAAAAAGACCCTCTTTTTAAGGAGCTCATGGTCTAGTAGAAAAGATAACATACCAATAACTATACACACAAGATAACCACAGGATGAATTGGAAATACTCTTACAGAGGTGGCTGCTGGAAGATGGAAGTCTGTCTTCCCCTGTATTTGGGGTCTAGCCCTAAGCTGAGGAAAGTCCTGGTCCCTATCTGTTAGGTAATTGGTATGCGTTGCTTAATAAATCAATATGCACAGAAGATCAAACCTTTGTTTCCTTGGTCATTTCTTCTTTCCCAGGACACAAAGGTAAGGCATTAACATTTATGTAAATTGAGATGATTTTTTTCAGAAAGTGAGATTTCACCTATGATCTGAAGGAAGCCAGGTAATCCAGGATGTAGATATGAGAAAGAAGAGAATTTCAAGCATGGGGGAGGGGGGGTGACAACAAGCGAAAAATGCAAATGGTCAAGAGATAAGTGTTATGTACAAGATTATTTCAGGAGTCCTTCTTTGGCTTAAGACTCATCAGTCTTCAGCTATGACTCCATTCCATGCAATCCTTGTCTGCCTCCACAATTCAACAGCATCTCTATCTCTCCTGGGTCTGCTTGCCTTTTCCACATCTACTTACCTCCTTTCTTTGCTTTCTGAGGTAGCTAATACGCCTCTTATAAAACTACCTGCCTGTGTAGTCATAGTCTTTTTTTGTTACTATTACTATGTTGTGTTCTAACAGAGAGCCTTCTGTCAAATATAGTCCATTGGACTTCCCTTTTGGCCCAAGTAGTATAGAAATCAAAGTTGAACAAATATGCTCACTATCACCACTAAATCTTGAACTAATATTCTTTCTTATCTTAAATAGCATCTTTAAGATAATCTCATCATCTCAATGGAGGTTTTTCTCTGCAGCTCAACATTTTCTAACATATCCGTTGCCTTCTTTGTTACCTCTTCTTTGTTCAAATCAAAATGAGGAAAAATTCTGCATGATCACTTTTTCATTCTATCAAAATATCTAATTTAATGTATAATGATAGAGATAACCAGCATACCCTACTTTTCAATGAAAACTATGCTGGTGGCAGGCCTTGCTTATATCTAAAATGACTGACAATATTTCAAATACTTCAGAATTCTGCTTCTTGGCTTCAATTCCTTCATCTTCAATTCAGCTTTAACTTTTCCTCTTTTTTTCCTTCTGCGCTACTCCTCATAACCACTTATCACATCTGACCAGGTACGTGTTTTGGTTCCTGCTTTTCCTCACTCCTTTGAATTTATCATTCCCACTTTCTTCCTCTATCAACGGATTTCTGAGGTATATCATGCACTAACAGCTTTTTAAAGGAAACCTTTTCCCAAAAAGCATATTGATCATGGCCACTGACTTCTAAACATATAGCAGTGAGACTTTGACATTTTAATAGTTTATAGGAGGGGTTGGCAAATTAAGGTCCACAGACCAAATCTGGCCTGCCAACCTGCTTTTCTACAGCTTTGCAGGCTAAAAGTTAGTTTTACATTTTAAAATAAAGTTTTCTTATAATTTAAAATTCACCAAAAAAGTTCTTTAGCTTGCAGACTTAATTGAAAATCACCTTTACATGAACATATTGATAGAAATATAATTACCAGTATTTTTTTTCTTTAAAAGCATAAAGATAAGAAGTCATATATGCAAAGGCATACTTCCAAGAGGAAGTATTCATAGTATTTCAAAAGAATCTGGATTTCTTAATCATCTTTAGTACTGTGTTACCTTGGTACCTTGGTGATGCCATAATTGAGTCTGGTTCCCACTGTATAACAGCAATATTACCCTAACACTCATTACTTCTGTAAAAGTCAATGACAACTTAAAGCTAGACCTTTGCATTTAATTGCTAATAGTACCAATCCTTTGAAATAATATAATTGTTTTGTAATACTTTAGGGACTTAAAACTACTGCATTTGAAAAAAATAACTATATAATTGGTTTTATAACCTGAAAATGACATTTTGAAGAACAATCTTTAGTTTTTGTTATTTTTGGGGAGCTCTAAATGGAAACATTTGGGGGGGGTGGAGCCAAGATGTCCATGTGAAAACAGCATCTCACCAGAGCTTTCTCGCAAGTTCTGTCAGATACCTCTAAAACAGTGAATCTGAGCAGATTTGAGAGAGTTAAAAGCCACTAGTAGATTGAGTGGGGCAAATTTCCAAACCAGGCCCAGGAGAGTCTGAAAGGTTGATGGGACAGATCTGTAGGCTGGGAGAGTGCCTGGAGTGTGGAGCTGCACCAGACAGCACCAGAGAGGAAGCAGGTGTGGAAAACAGCCAGTGATCCAGGCTGGGAGAAAGCTGGGTGCCTGAAACAGACGGAGATCCTCAGGCCTCCCAACACAGGATGGCAGTTAGTCAAAGCAATGGGAGGGAGCAGCGCAGTGCCTGTGGCCATGAGACATCCACTCCTGAGACTTGCATCCCAAAGGTTCGAAACCTGCCTTGAACTTCTGGGAGACCTAATGGCCAGGTAAATGGCTCTTATCCCTCCCTCCCTCACTGACCCAGAGAATTCCTCAGGGAAAAACACTGCAATAGAGGAGACAGAAGTGGGGCTTCAGTGGCCAAGTAGTGGGAGTTCCTGAGTCCCAAAAGGGCAGAGCCAGCAAGGGCCAACACCAGGAACCCAGATGTGCCTTTGCACAGTCAGGCAAAGTGGCAGACACAAGCACAGATGATAGCTGAGAGCACCCCCAGGGGAAGAGGAGATTTCTAGCAGCCAGATGACTGCTCCCCACACACCTCAGGAAACTGAAGGCCATAATACACAAAGCCAATAACTAGGCTTACAATTCCCAGAACAAGAAACCTGGGACAGAGATCCCTGAGCCCCAAAAGCAGAAACCCACTGTAAAGCCTGGAAAAAACTAACCAATATGAAGAACACGAAAAAACCAAGAGCCATTGATTCTTTTTATGGAGACAGGGAAGATCAAAATACCAATTCAGCAGCAGACAGCATTGATACTATACCCACATGTGATACCTCAAAAGGGAATGTGAACTGGTTTCAATCCCCAAAAGAATTCCTGGAAGAGCTAAAGCACAATTTTAAAAACCAAATTAGGGAGATGAAAGAAGAAATGGGAAAAAAACCACAGATGAGATCAAATCTTTAAGAAGTAAAATTAGTGAAATGGCTAAGAAGATTCAGAATCTAAATAGAGAAAAGGACACCCTGAAAAGTAAAATCAACTAATTGGAAAAGGAGACTCAAAAGCAAAATGAAGACAGCAATTCATTAAAAATTAGAATTGAATAAGTAGAAGCTAATGACTCTATGGGGCATCAAGAAGTAGTCAAACAAAATGTAAAGAATGAAAAAATAGAAGAAAACATGAAATATCTGATTGGCAAAACAACTGACCTGGAAAATAGATCCAGGAGAGACAATTTTAGAATTATTGGTCTACCAGAAATCCACAATGATAGAAAGAGCCTGGACAGTATCTTTGACGAAATTATCGTAGACAATTGCCCAGAGGTCCTAGAACCAGAGGGGAAAATAATCATCGAAAGAATTCACCGATAACCCCCTGAAAGATATGCCAAATTGAAAACTCCAAGAAATATTATAGCCAAATTTCAGCCAAAAAGAAACAATTCAAATATTGTGGAACTACAGGATCTTTCAGCTTCTACATTAAATGACAGGAGAAATTGGAATATGATATTCTGAAGGGCAAAGGAGCTTGATTACAACCAAGGATCAACTACCCAGCAAAATTGAGCATAATTGTTCAGGCAAAGAGATAGACATTTAATGAAATAAGGGAATTCCAGACCTTCCTTGTGAAAAGGCCAGAACTCAATGGACAATTTGATCTTCAAATACAAAACTCAAGAAAGACATAAAAAGGTAAACAGGGGGAAACCCTGCCCCCACAAACCTTGTTAATCAATGAGGGCAAATTATTTACATCCTTATATAGGATTATATTGTTTTATATATCTTTTACATATGTATATATATATAATATATTATATATAATATATACATATATACATGCCAATCTTGAGAATAATACAGTTATTATGAAAATTGAAAGGCATACAGATAGACTGTGGATATCAGTATAAAAATAACTGATGTAAGGATAAAAACATAATTAAGAGATGTAAAGGGAAGGTTCTGGGAGAAGAGGTAAGGAGGTAGTAAGAAAGGTGAAATTACATCAAATGAAGAGGCACAAAACCACATTATATTAGAGGTAAAGACGGGAGGGAAAAGAGTAGTATATGAACTTTACTGTCTTCAGATTTGGTTCAAGAAGAGAAGAACATAATCTGGAAAGTATAGAAATCAAACTTGTCCTACAGGCAGTAGGCAGGGAAAGGGAAAAGGAAAGGTGGGGGGGGGGTCAGAAGGGAGGGAGGAAGTAATAAGGGGAAAAGGGTAAGATAAGGGAGGGAAATAAAGAGGGAGGGTAAATTGAGGAAGGTGGTGGTCAAAAGCAAAATTCTTTTGAGGAGCAGAAGAGGGAGGGAGAAATAAAAGCATAAATGGGGCGGGGGGAACAGGATGGAGAAAAAGACACAGCTTGTAATCATAATTGTGAATGTGAATGGGATGAACTCTCCCATAAAACAGAGGTGGATAGCTGAATGGATTAAAAACCATGATCCTACAATATGTTGCTTACAAGAAACACAATTGAAAAAGGGGGATACACACAGGGTAAAAGTAAAAGGATGCAGTAGAATATATTGTGCCTCAGCTAAAGTAAGAAAAAGTAGGAGTAACAATCCTAATCTAATTAAAAGAGATAAGGAAGGACACTATATCCTGCTAAAAGGCACCATAGACAATGAAGCAATATCATTATTTAACATATATGCACCAAGTGGTATAGCATGGAAATTCTTAGAGAAGTTAAGGGAATTACAGGAAGAAATAGACAACAAAACTATACTAGTAGAGGACCTCAACCTCCCTCTCTCTGAACTTGATAATTCTAACCTCAAAATAAATAAGAAAGAAGTTAAGGAGGTGAGTATAATTTTAGAAAAGGCAGATATGATAGACCTCTGAAGAAAACCGAATGGGGATAAAAAGGAATATAATTTTTTCTCAGCAGTGCATGGCACGTACTCAAAAATTGACCATGTGCTAGGGCATAAAAACCTTACAATCCAGTGCAGAAAGGCAGAAGTAATCAAAGCATTCTTTTCAGATAATGATGCAATAAAAATATTTGTAATAAAGGACCTTGGAAAAATAAACTAAAATTTATTTGGAAACTAAATAATCTAGTCCTAAAGAATGAGTGGGCTAAAGAACAAATCATAGAAACAATTAATAACTTCATTCAAGAAAATGACAATAATAAGACAACATACCAAAACTTATGGGATATAGCAAAAGCAGTTCTTAGGGGAAGTTTTATAGAGAAAAAGGAGATCAAGGAAATAGACATGCGACTGAAAAAACTAGAAAAACAACAAATTTAAAATCCCCAATTAAATGCCAAATTAGAAATATTGAAAATCAAAGGAGATATTTATAAAACTGAAATCAAGATAATGAACTAATAAATAAAACTAAGAGCTCGTTTTATGAAAAAACCAATAAATTTGATAAACCCTTCGTCAATTTGATTAAAAAAAGAAGAAAACCAAATTACCAGTATCAAAAATAAAAAGGGTGAATTCACCTCCAATAAAGAGGATATTAAAACAATAAATAGGAATTATTTTGCCCAACTGTGTGCCCATAAATTTGATAGCCTCAGGGAAATGGATGAATATTTACAAAAATACAAATTGCCCAGGTTAACAGAAGAGGAAATAAATTACCTAAATAGCACCATCTCAGAAAAAGAAATTGAGCAAGCCATCAATGAACTCCCTAGGAAAAAATCTCCAGGGCCAGATAGTTTTACATGTGAATTCTATCAAACATTTAAAGAACAACTAATTCCAATACTTTATAAACTATTTGGGAAAATAGGAGAAGAAGGAGTCCTACAAAATTCTTTTTATGACACAAATATGGTACTAACACCTAAACCAAGAAGAGTCAAAACAGAGAAAGAAAATTAGAGGCCAATTTCCCTAATGAACATTGATGAAAAAATTTTAAATAAAATATTAGCAAAAAGATTGCAGCAATTTATTAGGAGAATAATACACTTTGAACAGGTAGCATTTATTCCAGGAATGCAAGGCTGGTTCAATTTTAGGAAAACTATCAGCATAATTGATCACATCAATAACAAAACTAGCAGAAACCATATGATTATCTCAATAGATGCAGAAAAAGCTTTTGACAAAATACAACACCCATTCCTATTAAAAACATTAGAAAGCATAGGAATAAATGGAGTCTTCCTTAAAATTATAAATAGCATCTATCTAAAACCATCAGGAAGCATTACATGTGATGGGAATAAGTTAGATGCATTCCCAATTAGATTCAGGGTGAAACAAGGATGTCCATTATCACCCCTATTATTCAATTTGGTACTAGAAATGTTAGCTTCAGCATTAAGAGAAGAAAAAGACATTGAAGGAATTAGAATAGGCAAAGAAGAAACTAAATTATAACTTTTTGCAGATGATATGATGATTCACTTAGAGAATCCTAGAGATTCAAGTAAAAAACTACTTGAAATAATAAATAACTTTAGCAAAGTTGTAGGATATAAAATAAACCCACATAAATCCTCAGCATTCCTATATATTACTAGCAAAGCCCAACAGCAAGAGATAGAAAGAGAAATACCATTTAAAATTACTGTAGACACTATAAAATATTTAGGAGTCTACCTGCTAAGGCAAACCCAGGGCCTATATGAACACAATTACGAAACACTTATCACACAAATAAAGTCAGATCTAATTAAATGGAATAACATCAGTTGTTCATGGTTAGGCTGAGCTAATATAATAAAAATGACAATTTTACCTAAATTAATTTACTTATTCAGAGCCATACCAATCAAACTACAAAAAAATATTTTACAGAGCTGGATAAAATGATAACAAAATTCATCTGGAAGAATAAAAAGTCCAGAATATCAAGGGAATTAATGAAAAGAAATGCTAGGGAAGGTTGCCTAGACATACCAAATATCAAATGGTACTATAAAGCAGCAGTCCTCAAAACTACCTGGTACTGGATAAGAAACAGAATCGTGGATCAGTGGAATAGGATAGGTCGACAAGACACAGAAGTCACCGACTATAGCAATCTACTCTTTCATAAACCTAAAGAATCCAGTTTCTGGGTTAAGAATTCACTATTTCACAAAAACCTCTGGGAAAATTGAAAAATAGTATGGCAGAAACTGGGCATAGACCCATATCTTACATCATATACCAAGATAAAGTCAAAATGGGCACATGATTTAGGAATAAATGCTGATACTATAAGCAATTTGGGAGAGCAAGGAATAGTTTACCTCTCAGATTTATGGGAAAAGGAAGAATTCATGACCCAATTAGAGATAGAGAGCATTATAAAATGCAAAATGGATAATTTTTATTATGCTAAACTGAAAAGTTTTTGTATAAACAAAGCCAATGCAAGAAAGATTAGGAGGGAAGCAGAAAATTGAGAGAAAACCTTTACAACCAATGTCTCTGATAAAGGCCTGATATCTAAAACATATACGGAACTGAGCCAAATTTATAGGAATACAAGTCATAACACAATTGAGAAATGGTCAAAGGATATGAACAGGCAGTTTACAGAGGAAGAAATTAAAGATATCTATAGGCATATGAAAAATGCTCTATATCACTACTGATTAGAGAAATGCAAATCAAAGCAACTCATAGGTACCACGTATCTCCTGTCGGATTGTCTAACATGACAAAACAGGAAAATGATAAATGCTGGAGAGGATGTGGGAAAATTGGAACATTAATACATTGTTGGTGGAGTTATGAACATATTCAACCATTTTGGAGAGCAATTTGGAACTATGCCCAAAGGGCTATAAAAATGTGCATACCCTTTGACCCAGCAATACCACTCCTAAGGCTATATCCCAAAGAGATCACACAAGTAGGAAAGGTACCTGTATGTACCAAAGTATTTATAGCTGCTCTTTTTGTAGTGGCAAAGAATTGGAAATCAAGGGGATGCCCATCAATTGGTGAATGGATGAAGAAGTTGTGGTATATAAATGTAATGTAATACTATTGTGCTATAAGAAATGGGGAAGATATTGACTTCATAATAACCTGGAAAGATCTACATGATCTGATGCCGAGTGACAGGAGCAGAACCAGGAGAACATTATACGCAATCACAGACATATTGATTCTGTGATGACTAACTTTGATAGAAATGCCTCTTCTCAGCAACACAAGGCTCAAAGCCAGCTCCAAAGGACTTATGATGGAAAAAGCTAGCTACATCTAAAGAAAGAACCATGGAATCTGAATGCAGATGAAGGCAAACGATTTGTTCTCTCTTTTTTTCCTCTTTTTTTTGGTGTTATTTCTTCTTTCTCATGATTCATTCCATTGGTCACAAATCTTCTTTGCAAATTGACTATTATGTAAATAAGTGTAATGAGAAGGTTTATGTAGAATCTCTATCATACTGCATACTGTCTTGGGCGGAGGGGGGAGGGAAGGGGAGGGGAGAAAATTTGAAACTCAAGAACACGTAAAACTAAGTGTTGTAAACTAAAAACAAAAAAAATCTAATTAAAAAAATAGAAAGGTTTGAAAGGTATTTGATTTAACAGGTTACAAAAGATAGTCATAAATCATTTGACATAACATCCCGACTTTAATCTGCAGTTATTCAACCACACGTTTACAGAAAGACTCTGAGTCCCAAAGTGTGTCTTTTTCCCCTCCTGGCTTGAATTGTTTGTTATTGGAGGGAGGGGTTTGGGTAGAGGGAGACACTGGAAGAGATATGAGAAGGAAGGAGAGAGAGAATTGAATGAGGGAGACTGAATTGCACTTAATATTATTTTATATTTATTTTTAAAATTCACTTTTTTTATTTTTTGGACCAAGCTAGTGAAACAAAAATATAAGACTGTCATTGACCGAAATATGGAAAACAGATTATTCAGGGTGTTATTATACTAAAGTTATAAAGACCTCATGAATTTTTCTCTTCTTCCTATTGCATGATAGCTGTGAATTATGTAAAATGTTCAGCCACTTAATAACTCTATATTGGTCTAAATGTTGGGACACCCAGGGGATATTTATGGACAACTAGCTGCAATGCTAACTTATTGAGTCAAAGGCATGCTATTTGCCTTTAATTACTCTGCAAATTATTAGATTTCATGGGTTAATGTCACAAAATAATAGAGGATTTGCTTCTATGGTGAGCTGGGGTACCAAAACTCCATTTATTAAATAGTATTATGTGATCATAAGATTGATAATTCAACATTCACATTTGCCAACTTAATCTCAGGAACCAATTTGTTGTCTTTGTCTTAACAAAATCAATTCCACAAAATATTTACTGCTTTTCTTTATGATGGAAAAAAAAAACCTCTGAGGAGGATTATGGGTATTTTGATGGAGGGGGCACTAACCAAAATATAGGAGACAAGTCCCTAGTTGTATCTATGACATTAACTAGTTTTGTGACCTTGGGTTGGATCAGCCACCTGAAAAGTATTCATATAAATGGGAGGTGTTAAATTGGAATATATTACATGTGTATATGTGTATATATATACATCCACACAAACACTCTCTTTCTCTATACACACACATATATACACACACACATATATGTACATGCATATACATATATAACATAGTATATAAACAGGATATAATTTACATGTACATGTGTTTTATATATGCATATATATATACACGCATATACACATATAATTTATATTACATAAACAGGATATAATTTATATGCATATCATATACATATAGACACATATCTTACATATATGTGTATATAATTATACAATGTGCTCCAGTGACTTGGGTGCATCTTATCTCTTCTCTGTCCAATCTGTTTTCCATATAGCTGTCAGTGATATTCCCAAACCATAGGTCATGGGATTATAGATTCAGAGTTGATTGAAGATGGATAGATGGACACATGGATGGATGGACAGATAGGTGATACGGAAATTGATGTTTCTTTGATCAGGGTTAAGGATCCTAAGTCAAGTACTCAAAACCTCATTTTAATATAGCCCACCTCCCAGCAGGTGGACCAATCAGAGTTGATTGGCACCCCTTGGGAACACCTACTCTTTGAAGGACATATAACAATGTACCCCCAAATCCCAGATTGAGCCAGTTCTGAACTGACCCCCTTAGGGGAGCCCAGTTTTGCACTGTAACTCTCATGCAATTCATGTCAAGCCTGCTTGAGAGAACTTAAACCATGGTCACACACACCCTAATTTTGTCTGTCTCTTTCTTAGAACAGACTTTGTTTCAAATCAGGGTTCATAGGGTTCACATTAGATAGACAGATAGACAAACAGATAATTTATTAAATTCTTGATATGTGCTAGATGATAGGAATAAAAAAAGAAAAAGAGAAAAAAAAAGATTCTTGATTCTCCAGCATCCTACATTTTAATCAGTGAAAGACTATACATCAAAGGGTGGAAAAGTCAGGAGAGTAAGGGGCAGAGATCAGTTCAAAATGAACACAGCATACCCAGGAACTTCCTCAAATAAAATTTTGGGGTAGGAATTCATCCTGTGAGAAATGAATATCTCTCTCCTATATTTAATAACTAATTACTGTGTTAGGACCAAGGGTTTTCCTCTTTTCTACTTCTTATCCAGAAACCAACCAATGTTGGAAATCTTTCCTAGAGATTTTCCCAGGCTGCAATCTAATCAGACAGTAAAAGAAATTCTAAGCTTGGGCTAGTGGGGGTATTCCTACTAATTGTGTTTGCTCTGACAGGTCTGGGAAAATGTTGATTCTCCCTGTTATCAAGATAGGTGATATGGAAATTGATGTCTCTTTGACCAAGACTTTAGTGACCTAAGTCATGAACCCCAAGATAGCCCCCCTCCCAACTGTGCTAACCAATCAAAGTTGATTAGGCATCCCTAGAGAACACCTGCTCTTCGAAGGCCATAAACTGCAAGCCCACCACCATAAGGGGTCTTTGGTATAAGAGAGAAGGCCAAATGACCATCCTTTTGTTAATGAAGTGCTGGCTTTAGTAACAAAATGATTAAATTACCCAGAAACTACGTCTCAGAACATTTTCATCATCATGATGTGGATATAGCATAGAGTTAAGCATACTATTAAGGGATACTTTTCCAATACCTTGTGAGGCCCCTTCTGAGCTTGAGGGCATCCTAAAATCTCTTCCCCCTATCTTGAAATACCATAAAACTTCCCCTTATCCTGGACCATAAAATTCCTTGTCTCCCTCATCCTGGGTCATAAAATTTCCCCTGCCTTCCTTATCCTGTCCTTATAAAAACAAGCCCCTGTCTCTCCGTAAATTGATAGTCCTTCTTCCATGGCTAGCCTGCTGCTTTTGCATTAATAAAGCTCCCCTCGGTTAGGAGAAATTTGTCTGAATGAATTCTTTCACACCTTGAATCCATGCTCTCCCAAACTCTAAACCTCAACAGTGATAAGAAGGGGTGGGTGGAGGGCACGGGGAAAGCAAGAAGGCGGGTAGAAGAGTTTGGAGAGTCAGGAGCAGAGTCAGTTTTGAGAAAAAGAACAGGTCTGGAATGTCAATTCCCTGCTCAGAAAGATTTGGTGACCCCCCCTTCTTCCAGGATGAAGTATAAATTCATAAACTCCTCCGTTTGTTATTTAAAGCCCCTGAGAATCTAATTTTAGCCTACTTTCCTAGGGTTATTACACATCCTTTCCCTTCACACATTCTTTACCCCATTCAAACTTGCTCCTTATCCATGACATTCCATATCCTAGCTGAATGTTTTTATAGAGAGGCTCTCCTAAATGGCAATGCTATACATCCCTCTCACTCCTGTATTTTATTAGAATCCAGAGGTCCCTTCAAAATTTAATTTGAATACCATTCCTTCCTCCCCCCTCTCTCTGTCTCTCTTTCTCTCCCTCTCCCCTTTCCCTCCACCCCTTCCCCTTTTCCCCTCTCACTCTCCCTCTCCTTTTGTCTCTCTCTCCCTTCCTTACTCCCTCACCTGTTCGTGCCCCCCATTTATATTTCCTGATATATTAACATGTTGCTTCACTCCAGGACAATAAAGTCCTTAAAGGCTGGAATCTTTTCATTATTGTATTTATTTCTCCAGTGTTCCTTATGCTTCTCTACCTATCTTCATCATCTCATTATTCTCCGGGTTCCTTATGAGAATTTAATATTTTTTCTGGACTCCTCTTGGAGAAAAAAAATGTGAAATGACATTTTGATAGAAATTGTCAAACCAGAGGCTAGACCACTGCCTGTGAGGGATGTTGGAGAGGGATGTTTCAGGTAGGGACAGTCCCAGAAGATGTCAAATTTCCCTTTCCAGTCTTAGGTTCTATGATACTTTAGGTATTTAGGGATTATAGAGCTATTCCTAGAATATACACAACTTACAAAATGTAGAAGCACAGTTCGACTTTCACATAGCCAGCACTATGGATCAACACTACAGGGAAGCCCACAGAGGCCTTTTCTCCACAGGATTATGACAAGCCCCTATGACCTATAAGTAAGAGGATTCAGCCAACTGCTGGATCATGAAAGCAAATCTAAGTATCCAAATGACCATAATTAATCACAATGATTTCACTTTAAGCTACCATGGAGATACTTTCAGCTACCGCTGCAGTCTGGGTACTACATTTTTTTTCTCCTGGAAATGAAAGATAAAGTAGTATGAAAAACTAAGTCAATCAGACCCCTTTCATCTATTCTGTAATGGCTTAGGAAACCTGAAGAACTTTCTACTACCATTTAATAAAGTCTTTGCTCACCTCTGCACATAGAACTAAAGCTTTGGCCTGCATATTATATTAGGATGATTATATTTCAACAGTAGACCAAAAAGGGCAAAGAAAAGTAGCACTGAAAATGGAAAGTAAACAGCTTATATTTATTCTTCAGTCAACCTAGGGTTCAGTTTCACTTTCTATATATTTAGAGTTCCACTTAGAAAGATGAAAAAAAGTGTGAAAAATAGACTAGGATATTTCGTATTGAAAAATGAATCAGAATTACAGTCTTTCACACAAACACTTATTCCTATTCCTCTCCTAAAAGGGAGGTATATATTTCCTAAAGTTTTCAGTTTTTTTTAACACTCTCTCTCCCCACCCCCCTCTCCTGTCTCTGTCTCTGTCTCTATCTGTCTCATAAATTGAATTGTCTCACTACATTCAATGATGAAAGCTGTGACGGCTTAGTCCATCTTGCCACACCGCCACACTCTGGAGTTCTACTAAGAATATGCTATTTTCTTGTCCAGGGTATTTACTTGTAGATATTGGAAGCAGAAATTAGACTACAAGTGTGTACCATAGTCTGGTCACTATAGCTGTCAGTGTTTAGAATTGTATTCCTAGACAGAGGGAGTAATCTATTTGCCATCAAACTCTAGCAAGTAACAATAGAAGGACTGCCCACTTTGACCCTCATTTATGTTACAGTAAAGGAAATGGTGGCTTTGTATAATTGGATGGTCCACAGTGTTTAATAGTTTGTTTCTACAGTGTACACAGTTGTAAGCCTAAGGGTAGTCCCTTATTTTGTGCCAGAATTTAAAAACAGAGAAATATGTACAAATGACATATAAGGCAGACTGGCCTGAGATTTGAGAAAAATGTTGAAGAGTAAAAATGAAGCTAATAGCTCTTCTCTTGGATTATGAGGGGGAAAAACCCTAAATTTTAAAACCAGACAAATCTCAATTATCAGCACCCCCACAGTCCCAGGAAACAAGTCCCTGATAAAAACAAACCACTTTCCACTAAATGGGCATGCACCTGCTACACAGTAGGCAATTAAGAATTGCTTGTTGGCTGTTTAAGTATATGGAATATCCAAGAATCTAATGGAATAAGAATTTATTAATGCCTGTTATATACAAAAACAACAGGAATTATAATATATGCCCTCTAGGAACTTACATTCTGTGGATTTATGACAGACAGAAATATCCATGTTTCTCCAGGCATAAGACATAGAATTTGAAGGGACCTCAGATAATCTAGTCTAACACCCCTCATTTATTGCAAGAGACTGCTAGCCAAAACTTATTTGAAAATGAAAACGTATTGGGAAGTTGTTAACATGTCCAAAGTCTCTTATCATTTCCAATGATTTTTCTCCCACTTTAAATCAAAGATTACAGCTACATTTTCTCTGATCTGGTTTCCTGGAATGCTTCTTGATTGGCTTAGAGTTGGAAATGATTAATAGGTATACCAATGTAAATGCAAATGCAATTCAGATGACCCTACAAGGGATAGTTCTTAATAAGCTGAATGATAGCTTTGCAAATAAGCTTTTGAAAGAATTGACTTCCATCTTACGAGCCACTTCACTACTTGAAACAGAAATATTTTCTATTAAACACCCATGTACAATTTAGCTTTTTGTATCTTGATCCCCACTCCAAAAAATTAGAAGTGATACATCTTTCTTTTAATATTCAGCACTATTCTGTTTTCTTTCCTATATGATAAATTATATCTCATATTGTATTAAAGATTTTTGTGTACATATTTCATCCCTTCCTTCCTCCAGTGAGATTTTAAACTCTTTGAGGATGAGGACTGTGTCATTCCATCTTCCCATCCCCTGCATGTAGCACAGAGTTTCTATTTCATTAGCTTTAAAAAAAAGTTTGCTTAATTATATTTTAGCACATTTATATAGCATTTTAAAGTTTGCAGAAGTACATTACAAATATTATTACATTTGTCCCATACAATATCCCTGAGAGGTTAAGGCTATTATTACCCTCATTTTACAGATAAGAAATCAGAAGTAAATAGAGATTAAGTGACTTGCCAAGGGTCACACACAAGTAGTGAGTATCTGTAGCAGAATTAAAACTCAGATCTCCCTGATCCAAAGTTCAGCGTTCTAAACATTGTACCAATTAGCTGTTTCTTGAAATTGCAAAATATATTTGTGTCCTATCTCTCCTTTGTTCCTTACACACACACACACACACACACACACACACACACACACACACACACACACAAAAAAAAAAAACCAAAAACTCAAAGTTTATAATATCCTTAAATTTCCCTTTACTTCAATATGATATTTAAAGAGAGGAACACCTGCCAGCTTCCTGGCTCCAAACCTGAGAATAAGTGTTGTCTCCTAGGAAATTAAAAAATAATAAAGGCATTTTATAGCAGGTTTTTAAAAATTACTTATTGACCTGAAAGTGTATCATACTTAAGTGTTTTCATTGTTTTCTTTTTCTTTTTTAAATCTATAGTGACCTTGGGAATAGGAATAAACCATGCTTGGAAAGTGTTTTGTTTATTTGAAGCCATCAGGACCTTGGCTTTTTTCCCCCCTCCCCATGAAAGCTGTGTATAGATTGAAACACATCTTCCTGGGATAATTTTTGAAAAAAAGTGAATTTAGAGTCAGAAGACCTAAGTTTTAATCTCTTCTCTGCTACTTACTACCAGTCTGACCTGGAACAAAATATTTAAATTCTATGGACTCATAGAAGTTATGAATCTCTATCTTCTTGTATGTAAAATGAGGCTATTGAGGGCTTCAAAGGTTCCTTTGAGTTCTAGATCTATGATCCTGTGCTTAGATGACTTACGAGATCGATTCCAACAATAGTATTATGTAAATTTAGGAATTTGGATGGTTTTGTTTGACTGTCATTGTTACAAAAGGAGAATTCAGTGGGAGTGATATTTGAAATAAGATTGTAATATAAAGAATAAAAGACATCGATTTTTTTTTTAAATGAGGGCATTAAACTAAATGATCTCAAAGGTTCCTTCCAGGTTGTAATCTATCATCTCTATTTAAATAACTAGAGAAAGCATTTATTGTGAAGAAATATGAATGAATGGACAAATTGAGCATTTACTAAGCATTTATTATGTAAAAGTTACTGTGAAGCATCTGAGATACAAATAGAAAAGCAAGACAGTTCCTGCTTTCAAAGACCCCACAAACAAATGAGGGGAGACAAGATTCAAAGGAGTTTTCAGCAACAAGTGAGACAAAAAGACTTACAGTTATTATGATGCAGCTTCAATGTCATTTCTATTGATAAATTCTATCCATTTTAGATGTTGAACCATTTGACAGTGTCAAGGAGTGAGGGAGTGAGGTCTTGAGAACTTTCTTGCTGTGTCTGCGTCCCTAGCTATTACTTCACTAGATCATTACCGTGGGGGCTGAGTGGTAGGAAGTGTTGGTGTCTTGAGCAGGTTCTGAAACAAGGGGGTGAGGTTGGTTTGATTCGGCTGGTGCCTGCTGCCTCCAGATTCCTTGGTGCTTCAGCTAGGCTAGCTTGTCTGCTTCTTCTGATTATGAGCTTTAAGCACATCAACCAAATTTTTCCTCTTTATGGGTCACTCCCAAGGCATTTTTTCTTGGTTATTCTCTATTATATGTTTCATATAATTTGTCTACATATGCTCCTGAAAAACCTAGTAAATGACAGAAATGGATTCACCCAAAAAATTTAGTCACTTAATGCCAACATTTGCAATATGTGCCAACATTTTGAAGACCAATATTTTTGGCTCTTTGACCACAGTGTACTCTTTATATTTATTTATTTTCCTTACTGTTCCTTTTCACTCGTTTTTCGAATGTCCCATTCTCCCCATAGCTTTTTTTGTTTTTTTCTTTTTTTCGGAGGGGGAAAGGTAGGGCAATTGGGATTAAGTGACTTGCCCAAGGTTACACAGCTAGTAAGTGTGCCAAGTGTCTGAGGCTGAATTTGAACTCAGGTCCTTCTGACTCCAGAGCCAGTGCTCTACTCACTGTACTACCTAGATGCCCCCAATGGCTTTTTAAAATAGATCTTTGATGTATTTTGTTTTTATATCACATAGATATCTTCTTATATATGCCTACTCTCCCTTCCAGAGATTTTTTTTAAGTAAAAGGAAAAAGTAGGAAGAGAGAAACTAACATATACAGGGTGTTTCAAATGTCTTATATGCCATGATTTTCACCTGTGTACAGCCCCCTTACCACTGCCTCTGAAAAGGAATGGGGCGGGGGGGGGCAGAATGTCAATAATATTTTTCCTTTACCCCCCTGCTTTTTCTTTGTAATTTGCAATATTCATTTTCCTTTGTTGTATGATGGGTATTCTTTCAACTTACATTACTATTGCCATTTTTGTATCTTTTCTTGGCTCTGCTTACTTTCCTTTGCATCTGTTCATGTAAGCCTCTCTATGACTCTCTATTCATTACATTCACTATTCATATGTGACCTTTTGTTTAGCCATTCTCCATTTGATGGGCATCTATTCCACCAGTTCTTTACTATCGCTCTCAATAGCTTTTAGGTATTTTGGCATCTCAAAATTCTACCACCATGGAAATACCTCTGTTATGCTCTACTGTTTGATTTGCATAGAACACTACCACCAAAAGCTTCCTAACCATGCTTTATGTCACTCATACCTTGACTGATTATTTGGTCTTTTATCATCCTTCTCTCCCCTTACTCTTCCCAACTCCCTTTCACGTCCTGCCCTTCTACATTAGAACATATGCTCCATAAGGTTAAATGATGTCCCATCTGTTTGTATTTGTCTCCCTAGAGCTTAGCACAAGGTTTGGCACATTGTTTTTGTTGTTCATTAAATTCAGTTGTGTCCATTTCTTTGTGACTTTGTGGACCATGCTGTCCATGGGATTTTCTTGGCAAAGATCCTGGATTGGTTTACCATTTCTTTTATCACTAGGTTAAGGCAAACAGAGGTTAAGTGAGTTGCCCAGGGTCACACAAGTATTACATGTCTGAAGCTAGATTTGAACTCAGGTCTTCCTGACTCCAGGCTGAGAACTCTCTCCAATGAGCTATCTAGCTGCCCCAAACATGGTAAGTCCTTAAAAAAATGATCTCACTATCCATCTCTCTAGCTATCATCTATTTTCTTAACAGATGTTTTATACATTTTTAGAGTTCTGTTTCTATGGGCATTGTTTTAACTAGGAAAAAGTAAAAACATTAAATCACTCAGAGAGCTAACCAACAATACTTTGTCAATTGAAAAATGAACTCTCTATCACTCTTTTCACCCTTCTTGAATAGTGGTGAACAAGCTGTTCTAAATACACACATGCTGTCAGGGGATGGGAATGCATACTTCCTGTGGCAAAGGGGAGATTAAAGCAGATTGTTTGAAAGATTCCCTAGTGCCATGTTTAATACATGCCATCAATAAATATTTAAGCACAGCTTGTCTATTTACCCTCAATTATTGTGACAGTAAACAGAGTTTTTAATTCCCAAACATTTTTCATTCCAAATAGGACAAAAGAAAGAGAGGGGTTCAGTATGTTCCCTTCATACTCATTTTACGCCTGTCACATCTGCCCTGTTCCTTTAAATTCTGATTTTAAAGTATTGATATTTGGGACATTCACCTCATCAATTCTCACTTTCACAGACCTCATTCAATACAAAACTCAACTTCCTCATAGCCTGTGAGACCTCCTGGAATCTAAAGAATTTTGTTTTGATAATGGTTAAAGTGCCGAGAGCTGGGTACAGGAAATCACCTGGGATTGGCAAGGCAATCAAGTAAGACTCAGAGATAGTGTTAGGATGTCACCAGAAGGGATACACAGATCTCTGCAAGCACTTTTTATTGTGTTTCATTTAAAATGTGCTGAGTCTCCAAAGACTTAGGACTTAGGAGTTGAAATCATGTAGAAAGATTAACATTATAAAAGTGATACTCCTACTAATAAACACCATGGAACAATACCCTTTCCACAATATTTTTATATAACCACAGAAATGAAAAATAAAGCCATTAAGGTATTTAAAATGAACATGAAATTTTTTTATGGTTTCAGGGAAAGATAAAATAGCAAAGGAAAGTGATAATAACCTTTTTCCTTTGAAAGTATTACATAAGATTGAGGGGGAAATGATACTTCTAACTTTGCCACATAGTAGGTGCTTCCTAAATGCTTATTGACTGAGGTGAAGACATCCATTAAAATATTTGGGTTTTTTGTTTGTTTTATGTTTGTTTGTTTTTAAATGGATTAATGTTATGTCTGCATGATTATGGGCATTGGCTTGGTCTTTGATAATGATTCCACTGTGCTTAGCTCTGGGGATACAAAGAAAAAAATTGAGCCTTTCTTCAAGCTGTATGAAGCAACAAAAAAACTTTCAAATAATGGAGACATAGTAGAAGAAATCAAAATCTTCTGGGGTCAGGATATGGTACATATACCTGTCAGTCTTTCTGCTCCTAAAGGTAGGCTAAGAATACTTTCAGGGAGCCTAAAGAAGGTGTGCTTACATCCATATTCTTTTATCAACTATAAAAAGCCATCATTTTATCTAATTGTGTAATTGTCCATAGAACATTAAATAGCAAAGAATAATAACAGAATGATGATTTGTCCCAGGGCTGCTTGTATCTGAACTCTGCTGAACAAGTTGAGAATGGTTTTTCTACAGTGTTATTTCAAAAATGTATGGGAAATGTTCTTGGCAAGCTTATAGGAAAAAAAAAACCTATTAGAAAAAATAGATTTCATTTCATCAAGTAGTAATAAGGGCTGGTGATAGGAATGTGTCACTGAATTTGTCTTAAGAGACCAAAGGTGACCTAACTCTAGATGGAGATTTTGAAGCCGTGAAGATTTAAAAAAGAAAATTACACAGTCAACATCGACATAAAAATAAGAAAAAGCTGACAAAGAAGTGTCCAAGGAAAGACTCCCCCAAGAAAGTTTGCTTACAAAACAGACTTAGGATACAGACTTAAGATTTGGTCATTTTCATTGGAAATTACATAAAGGTTATCTTTAAGGACCTTGGACTTACTGATGTATGAAGATGAGGCAATTAAAAGTCGGAAACTGCAATATTATCACTGCAGGTTATAAAAATATAGCATGTACTAGATAACTAGAAAGACATGATCAGGACACTAGCATTATACAGCTGATGCTAACTATTCTTCACAAAACAAAAATGGCAAATCTTAGGACTAAAAAAGTACCCCCTCCCACAATATTCTTGAGAATTTGTAAATATATGAGAATTACAGCAGCATTACAGATAGAACTGTTGCCCACAACTGCTTGGAAATAACACTGATCCTCAAAAATGAAAAAACATTTTAATAGTTTCAGTGATACTGAGTACTCATAATCTCCAAGTACATGACATAGAATGATTTCAAAGTATAAATAGCTAGGAGAAGAAATTTAAAGCACATGAGACCAGAATGTAATATGGAAAAGGGTAAAGTACATGTGAACATGTACTTTAAGAGAAAAGGGTGAGATAAGTGTTGATAATAATAAATTACATTCAAATAAGGCTTTTAAAATTTGAGGAAAAAAGATACCTAACATAAATTATCTTATTTGTTGTAAACATGGGCGAATGACTTTATTTCCTCAGGACTCAATTTCATCTCTAAAATCAGATAGTTAGACTATATATTAGGCTCAATAGACAATCAGTGTTCAGGTTTGAAATAAGAGCTGCAGGAAGTGATTACATGATTTATTTATATTAAAGGAGTGAAGTAAGGTTTATTGGAAGTATAAAGAGGGACAGACACTGTCCTCAGTATCCTCTTATAGTAGTGGACATAGCCATAGTGGGTCCCAAATTGGCAGCCCAAGTGGATGTTTGTAACCCCGGACCTTAGATTCTTGATGGATGGGGATGTGGCAATACCTCAACCTAAGTTAACTTAAGGTCCCTTAGGATAAAGAGGGTTTTATATATTCTAAAGAGGGCCTTGACTAGAAATACTGGCTGTATTTTTTTTGTGATATTTGTGATACTTGTGATAGCTTCCTGAGAAGTATGACCTAAGGCACTTCAAGGAGAGGCAGGAGACAGGAAGGATATGACCTATTTTATCCATGATAATGGACTTCAGGAGCCAAGAAAATATTACCCCTAGAAAACAATAAAAAATTATATTCACCAACAATAATTTCTAACATTTATATAACACTATGTGCTAGGAACCGTCCTAAGTGCTTTATAATTATTATATCATTTGATTCTAAAAACAACCCTAGGAAGTAAGTGCTAGTATTATACTCATGTTATAGATAAGGATACTGAGGCAAAGAGAAGTTACATGACTTGCCTAGGGTCACACAGCTATTAAGTGTCAGAGGCTAGATTTGAACTTAGATCATAATGACTCTAGGCCAGGCACGCTATCCAAGATGCCACCTAGCTGCCTCTTACTAGAGAAGTAGAAACTCCTCAGATAGGTACCTACCTATCATTTAGTTAATTAATGGAATCAACCCAGTAATATAACTGGCATCTTTCCCTGGGAAAGGCACATCTTTTCCAGCTATAATTAATGAATATATGCATTTTTTGTTAAGATAATCTGAAACTTCATCATTAAACAATATTACTTAGAAAATATCAAGGGACTACCTCGTTTTAGATTGTCAATAACTACTATTAAAATATGATTTCTTCACTTTGTAGAATTATATTTATGTAGCTATTATAGAGTTTTGCTATGTCACCCTCTTCTCCACTAAAAAAAATATAAATCTTTATGATGCTATTCTAAAACAAAACTTAAAAATTACTCAAATTCTTTTAAACCACCAGGTGGCACTAGTAACTCTACTCACTGGGCAATTCCCCTGGAACCTTGGCAGCTTGAATATGCTTCACTGGACCGGAAGTGCTAAGTTAATACAGTGAGCTCTACGGTTAGCTATGAGTCAGAGTCCCTTAGCTTGGCTTATCTCTATAGGACAGAACCATTGAGTACCTAAAGATATATGGATTGATGATAGATCAATAGATCGATAGATAGATGTAGATATAGGTTATAAAGATAAATATATCAATATATCTTATTGACATTTTAATAGATGCCTCCATACTAGTCAGTCAATATATTTATCAATGTTTATAGATATATCAATATGTTGATTTCTCAATATATCTGTCTAGAGATATCTCTCACTCTATAGATGATACTGATAGATGATATCAATCTGAACTACTATTTCCCTAACTAGCCCTATATCCTTTTTTGCTGTAGTATTTCAATGAGCATTAGTCATGTGATTTTGTGTTAATGTTATTGATTCTCCTTAGAAGCAGGGACAGCCAGAATTCAAGATAAATTTTTATTTTCTTCCTTGCATAGAATCGATAAATATAAATAAACAACACGTAATAATTGGAGAACACATAATAATGCATGTAAACATCTACTGAGCAGTTTCAAATGCAATACTCTTCCAGAACTGGGAAATCCTTCAACTGTAGAATTGCTCTGGATCTAGGGAACCAATCTTGTTTCCTAGTTCTAGGGAACTCCACAGCTAGACTCCTCCTTCAAGCAAGCAAAGGAGTATAACAAGGCAGTTTCCACAGGTTTCTCAATGCAAGCTTCCCTTTGGACTGGTCATCAAGTGACAAAAGCAGGAAGGCTAAAGTCTGACTTTCAGCTCCCTCTCAGCCCGGGAAGCAGGACCATGGATCCATTCTGAAATAGAGCTCATAAGGACTGGTGATTTGTCTGCTTCCTCATTGGGAATTCCTGAACCCCTCTGGCTATAGCAAATTCATAGGGGCATATAATTAATGAAATCAGCCTCACAGCCTGAGACAAGGGATAGTGCTATCAATGTCCTTTATTGTGTCCCTGCATCTTTCTCTTATCTGATCTTGACCACTTATAAAAGTTCTTTCACTCCTCCAGCCCCCAAAAGCACAGCAGCTCCTCAAAGCAAGAGGGAGAGCAGCTGTAGAGCAATAAATATTGCAAAGATCATATTCATCAACAGGATTATAGTAAAACCTTTGAAATATTTTTTACATAATTATTCTTTTGAGTTAAGGATAGCAATTTGTACTGGATCTTTGAGTACTTCATTATGGGAAGCTCCTTCTACCAATATACATTAGCATGATAGTCTTTAAGAAGGAGTTCTTTACCTGGGGCCAATAAACTTTTTTTTCTCAATGTTTTAATAATTCGTTTTCAATTGTTTTCCTTTGTAAACCTATTTTATTTTATGCATTTAAAAATATTATTCAGCAAAGGAGTCTATGGGTTTCCTCAGACTTTCATAGTGGGCCACATTACACTCAAGGAAATGTTAAGAACATCTGTGCCCAAGGTCACAGAGCCAGTATGTGTTAGAAATGGTTCTTGAACCCAGGTCTTCCTGGTTCCAAAGCTGGTTTTCTAGCCCTCGTGCCAAATTTCCTCTCTCCTTTTGGAAATATTCAAGACACAAATCAAAACACCACAATATTGCTTCCTAAGCTGTATAGTGAATATTACCCTCCTCTTACCTTGCTACTATGCAGACACTGAAACAGTTGACCATTAATGTGTATCTGGTTGAGAGCATGGACCTTATAAAAGGACTTATTAGGAAAAGAGTTGTTAAAACACGTTGAAACAGAGCATGCATGAAAATGCCTGGCACAGCTGGGGAGGGGCTGGTGTTACAGATAACATCAAACCAGTATCCTATGCAGATATACAACTGCTTGGCTTGGTGTTGGCGATTTCTCCAAGCAATTGCCTCCATTTTTATGAGACAAAGTGATAAAGTACTCATGAAGACCATTTTCAAAACCCTGTGAACTGGAAGTTTCCATACCTGTAATGCAAAGAAGTCCTACCTGAATGTTACTTTCACGTGAGTCAATGCAGCTCATCTGGACCCCTGTTCATTTGAATCTAGGTCTAGGCAGCAATATTTCACTTAAGTGTTTACCAGGAAGGCAATAATTCTGGTCAGGGCTGTAGTCTTTGTCTTTTGATGGGTAGTTAGAACTGAGGAAAATAGTTGATTCAATAGATTAGGAAGAGCAAGTGAAGAACTGCTAATTACAATCAGCCTCAGATTAAGTTGTTTTGCCTCTTTCTGGAGAACACAGCTTTGAGGGACTTCTTATTTCTACTTCATCAATATAGAACACTGGAAGAATTAAGTAAATGCTCCCAAATGATGAATTAATGTTTGTTTAACACTTTACTGCTTTCAAAATGCTTTCATAAATATTATCACAATCTGATGTGTTCTTCAGTAGAAATCTGAGCAATATTAATCAAAGAATGTTAAAAAGTCAGGAGCCATTACTAATGTGAATAGTATTCACCAAATTCCATGCTACTTTTCCACTTTTTATGTCTTATGATATTTTTGAACTTTGAACTCTCAACACTTTTTTCCCATATATAATTTATAAAGATGATAAAGGAATATTGTGATTTGTTGTAGTTTAGCTTTTTTCAGTTGTGTTCAACTCTTCATAACCCTGTTTGGGGTTTTCTTGGCAAAGAACTGGAGTGGTTTACCATTGCCTTCTCTAGCTCATTTTACAAGTGAGGAAATTAAGGCAAACAAGATTAAATGACTTGCCAAGGGTCACACAGATGGCAAGTATCTGAAGCCAGATTTGAACTCAGGAAGATGAGTCTTCCTGACTTCAGGCCTGGCACACTGTCCACTCTGCCACCTAGCTGCCCCATGTTGTGATTAGGAACTAATAAAAATATAAAAGATCATTTTTCCAAGCAAAATTAAAATTTCCCAAAAGTCTCAAATCTTTCATTCACAGAATTTTTCTATACCCATTGTAAGAAAAGATAGTATGGTATCTGGTTTTGCTGCCACAGAAACCATCCATATAATTGAGTTAAAGTTTACCTACCAAGACAATGGCCATCCAGGGGTCAGGGAAGCTAGAGAGGCTAAACCGGTTGAACCAGTCCAAGCTTATCATGTCAGTTCAAGGGTTAGGTCCTGGCCAAGTGTCCAGGTCTACTATCCTGCATAATTTTCATATGTTTAAGAGGGAAGGTAGGCAAGTAAACAATGTAGACTAATCCTAACTTAGACAAGAAAGATAGAACTAATTAACTTCACTTTTGCTTCTGTATCCTTACTATCCTACTTATGTAAACTGTATAACTTAAGGAAAATATGTAAAAACATAATGAATGTGAACTAACCATAACTCAAACAGGGGTGGAGGAGCTGGTAACCCTCACTCCTACTTCTGTATCGGTGTGAGTGTTCCTAGTGAGCACTGCACCTGCTCTCTCGAGGAGTGTAATAAATGCCTTCCTCTGCCCACTCTGGTCCTGAGTTCTTAGGGTGAGAATGGTCAAATCACATGGATCTTCCTAAGGTTATGCTACCAGGAAAGCAATAAGCTGCAGAAGCATGTCTTGGCCTAACTTCCTGACCCTACCTTGGGGAGTCCTGTGATCCCCACAGTGGTGTTAAGGGGACTACCACTTGGGACTTCGCCGGGGAACCCTGTGGTCTGCACAGCCTTCTTAAGGGGCCATCACTTGGGTCTTCCGGCCCCGTCTTGGGAGCCTTGTGATCTTACCACCATTCTAAGGGGCCATCACTTGGGCCTTCCTCAGGGTCTATCCCCACAGTTAGAAGGGATTATACCACTTGGTCTTCCTCTGGGAGTCCTGTGGTCTGCATAGCCTTCTTTAGGGATTATCACTTGGGTCTTTCTCAGGGTCCAACCCTAGGAAGCCCTGTGATCCTCACAGTTAGAAGGGGGGCTACCACTTGGTCTTCCTCTGGGAGTTCTGTGGTCTGCACAGCCTTCCTTAAGGGTTATCACGTGGTTCTTCCTCAGGGCCTGACCCTGCCTAGGGAGGTCCTGTGATCCCCACAGATTAAGAGACCATTGCCTGGTTCTTCCTCAGGTATTTGTTCCTGCCCAGGAAGTCCAGTGCCCCCCCCCAAAACTGCGTTTCTCACACCCATGTACAAGAGAAACATGTGCACACACATAGATACATGCACACATAGAGTATAAATACTACAAAGGAATTGGGGGGGGCCGTAGGGAGCATACTACATAGATAAAAAGGTTCCTATTATCTATTATCCCTTTTTTCTGTGTTATCCCAGTAGCCTACATAGCTCAACAGCTGCTATGACTTAAATAAATGTGGGTACAAAAGTTATTTTTAATAAGAATGGGATAAAAAGGGAAGAATTAATAAGTATTGACAATTGTATGTCACTTAGTTTAAGGTATTAAAAGCACTTCATTAAAATAATTCTGCAAGGTAAGCTTTGCAAGTATCATGATCCCATTTCACAGATGATCAGACTGACGCTCAGAGAGGTTAATTGACTTGCCCAGTATCACAAAGTTAATAAGAGTCTGAAGCAGAATTCAAACTTAGGTTTCATGATCTATCCAGTCCCAGGATGACTTTTGCTTGCTTTACTCCTAAAATAACCTGTTGTTGTTTCAAAAATAAATTATTTCATCTACGTAAGGATTTTAAAGAGATTGAAAAGAGTCATTTTTTTTGTTTAACCTCTTGTGACTCTCGGCCAGTAAAAAGGAAACGGAAGAGACACCATATGTGTGCATTATAATTCATAAACAACAACAAAACTCCAAGAAAAAAAGATTCTTAGGAAAAATGCCTCCCCATAGCATTCCCTAGGAGTCTGCGTCCCAGAATACATCAGTACTGAACCACTGGCTACCAGAGCACAACATCTAGCAGCCTTTCAACATGCTTGAAAGTGTGTAACCTCATGATTAGTATCTACTACAAGGAGGGGGCCAGACATAAGGAGCAGTGGAAGCTTTCAGTTTTTTGTCTCTCTCAATGTAGAGGTGACATAGCATTGCTGTGTGGCCTTGTTCTCTTCAATTATTTAACTTTGTAGTAATTTAGAGGCTCAATATGAACTCATTCTATTTCAAGTTCAGAGGTGACGCAGAGAGTGTATTCCACAGTGTAAGTACATTGCTCTGGTACACATAATTCAGCTTGATTCCCTCTGGAATAAACAGACACCTGATCTTTTGCCGTCAGTAGCCCATGTACATACTAATTTTTAGAGTCAGAGGAGATCTGTCAGGACCATTTTATACTGGAGATATGTAGATATATATACGTGTGTGTGTGTGTGTGTATGTGTGTGTGTGTGTGTGAATATCATCCTATCAGGTAAAGGAATACAGACAACACAGATTATCAGTGGGAGACTACCTCAGGAGTCTGCCTCTGCCAGGGATAGGGGAGGAAAGAAAGGGAAGCAATGGGGGAATTTTATTTTAGATTGCTTAACTTAGATTAACTTTTTTTGTTGTAATTAGTTTTGCTCATAATGTTTTTAGATGCGGTGTTTCTGTGCTACCACTGTCAGAAGCCTCTAAATTTGTCAGGCTGGGGCAAAACCCCTAACCTAGTTTCAGTTCTGATTAATAGCTCTACCCTGACATTCTACTAGATAGTATTTTTTAAAAAGTACACTCTATCTACCTGTGTTAAGTACAGCCATGTACTGTTTAGTTCGAATAATGAATCCTCAGGAATGGCCTCATTATTTGCACTTGTGCTACATATTTCTTTTGGGCTGAAGCCATTAGATATTTTACATAATTATAACTCTAAGTATCGTAAATTCAAATACATGTGACCACATCAGATTTGTTTTGTTATTGTTATTTAGTCATTTTGAAGTCACATCTGACTCTTTGTGACCACATTTGGGGTTTTCTTGGCAAAGATATATTGGAGTGGTTTGCCATTTCCTTCTTCAGCTCATTTCACAGATGATGAAACTGAGGCAAATAAAGTTAAGTGACTTGCCCAGGGTCACACAGCTAGTAAGTGTCTGAGGCCAGATTTGAACTCAGGAAGATAAGTCTTCCTGATTCCAGACCTGAAACTCTATCTGCTGTACCACATACTAATTGGGACTTAGCTATATTAATTAGAGGTTAAAGTAAGTTGGGAAGTGAGGGAACAGCATAATTTTGCAATGTCAACATAACCTCTTCAATAAGGTCTAGCTGCTAGATTATTTGAATCTTTTCCTCAACATGCAGAATGGAGAATCAGATTTTCTGTCATTTTAAAATACCAAATTATCCCTTCCTTTGTAGTTTTTCCATACACTATGTGGTAGATAAGAATAGACGATAAATAACTGATGGAAAAGTAAGAGGTTTCTAATCAGATAAATCCAAATCCCCATCTGTCAGACTATATATTATATGAACTCAATCCCTGTTCTCTCCCCCTTCAATCATAAATTTATAATCAAAGAAAATATTTTCTAAAGAGATTAGCTTCCAGTTAGATTTTTTGCCCAGGTAGTCATTCTGTAAGAATATAGATGCTTAGAAATATCAGAGTTGAGCACTTATAAATAAGAAAGAAATGAGCTTTGTGAAATATGGAAACAAAAACCACAAATCAAGTGTAATGACATTCTGAGAAATATTTTCTCCATTCAACAAGATATGGGGAGGGTGAATTTTTTAAAAACCCACAGCATCTGAAACTTCAAGTGAACTTTTTTGCATTGAATGAGACAGATCAAGTCTTAGAATTGCTGTCAGTTACTAGTTCGGTAAGACAAACACACAGCACTAGAGATTGGTGAAACCTTTCTTCAAAATGTATTCCTCTTTTGAATCAAAATGAAATGAATTATTTTAAATCTGGAGAAAGGATCTAACAAGGAGGGCACCATGCAGAGCCTTCCAGCACACCAAAGGAAGGATTGCATTATGTACTTAAGGCAAGAAGAAGCACCAGGTCCAGCAGAAAGGGTCCTAACACTGTGTGTAGGGCAGGATTAGATGTCATCTGAGAGTGCTTTTATTCATAACCCTGAACTTGGTCCCAGTGAAACCTGAGGAAGGGACTTGTTACCTAGGGGTGCTGACACAGCACAAGAAATGGTTGAGGCTCTAGGATGTGTACTGAGCAAGGAGTGGTAGCAGAAGGGACTAGGAGCTTTGGGGGCTCTGACCTTTGAATAGGAGCAAGGTTTCAGTATTTTTTGTTTTCACCAAAAGCATACAAAGTGCTTGGTTTAACAATGACTTCTTTCCCCCTCCCCTGCCTGAATTAGGTAAGAGGTGGGTATTACTATTCCAAAACAGAGACAGGGAAAATAAAACCTGATGAGGTTTATTTCTCCAAAATCACATAGAGATACAACTAGAGTATTAAAAAATCTATATCTCCTTATTTTCAGGCAAGTTGTTTTTTCACTAGATAACATTTTATGAGAATGATGAGTGAATGTTATAATACTATCTATGGATTAAAATCATCCCTGCTCCCCAGGAATGAGAGTAAAAGTAATGCATTTTCTATGGAAATAATGTATGTATCACTTCAAAATGTCATATGCCATCTGGTGTATTGAAAGAAAAGAGAGTCCAAAGCTAGCTTTCTTTCTTTTACAAAATGCTAAACTACTTCAAGAAATGTTACCTTTGGTGAATTTCTAAGGTGTGGAGCTGGTATTTAAATGTAGAAAGTATGAAGTCGCTAAAATGCTTTGATTTCAGGCATTTTAGACAGGTTTCTCCAATACAGAAATATCATCGTCTCCATTATATTTCAAAGTTTTTTGGTCTTCATTTTGTTATATTCTAAAATTCCACTATTAGAGATTTCATCTTTTAGGTTAACAAGTAATTTCTTTCAAAACTCAAATCCCCCATCAGCGATAACAATGAGGTTTGGCACACTATCAGTCATTTTATTTCTTATCATTAATGTATTTAATTAGCTTGTTTTTCTTCTAATTACTTGTAGAGCTGAGTACAGTGAGGGAACAGGAGTTTTGATGGTTTGGATGGGAGGAGGAATAGTAATTGAGTAATTGGCAAGTGTGAACCATTGGCAAAATGGGTGGGCTCTAAGAAGCCAGATGTTGACATAAAGACACTGAAATTCTTCACTAAGGTGTAGTGGGTGGGTTCAGGAGGCAAAAAAGAAGAGATGGAAAAATGCCAAAGAAAAACTTTTCATTATTATAATTATGATAATCGCTAAGAACTACTTTTTTTGTTTTTGTATTAATAAGTGAGTCACAGAGTGGGAGGGAAGGATTGGAAAGATTGTTATGTATAATTGTTCTGTAATGCTTTTCTTAATTGTCATTTGTCCTATGGCTCCTGGCATATAATACAATAATTTAAAGTAAATTAAAAGAAATATCATTGAACTCTTTTTGCCAAAGACCGTAACTTATATTTTTTCTGTAACCCTGCAAATACTAGCACATTGTTAAAGTAAGTAGGCAATCAATGAATATTTGTGAATTCATTGAACAAACCTAGTTTACTTGACAATGTATAAATACATAAACCATTTTCTATATTAAAAAAAAGAAATAAGTGTATTTTGAGTTCTAACCTCCAAAGCAGTGGCTGATAACATGTTTTGTTTGTTATGGACTCCTTTCACAATCTGCTGAAGCTTATGGACCCCTTAGTACTCCTCAAAACATTGTTTTTAAATAATTGAAGGAAATGCTGGATTTCAGTTATATGTAAATGAAAACAATGCTGTATTTTTTTTCTATTCACGTTTGTGAGGAACCCTCCCCAATTTTAGTTTTCTGTTCTATAAAACAGGAAAAGTAATAGCATATACTCGTCACGGATGTAATAAGTGAACATACGCAAAGCACTCAACAAACCTTAAAGCACTATATTAATTATGGCTATTGTTATTTATGACTTTCAAGGAATTCCTTATGATTTTTCAAAGTCTTGAAGGGAAAAGTTTTTAAGCTAGCTTTTTGCTCTCCTGAATTCAATGCTATCTTGCAGTCAACGAACACTAAGCACAGTGCTATATCTTCTCTGTACCTTTAAGTCACTTGTGTGAGCACTTGCTAATCATTCTTAACTCTTTTCTCTCCCTCATCCCATAATTTCAGTTGAAGGAAATGTGCCTCAAGCGAGTTTAAATGACTTACATAAGTGCATAGTCATCACAGAATTAGAGAATCAAAGAATCTATCTTGTCCAGCCACAGCTAACACATATTTTTACTTGTAAAGTTTTTTTTAACCCAAGTGAAAAACCTTACATTTATCTTTACATTTAATCTACTAGATTCAATCCTTTTGTTTTAGTATGTTAAGAATTGTTTGGACTTTGATTATGTCATTCCACATGTTCACTATCTTAGCTTTGCGCCTTATGAAAATTTGATGAACAAGCTGTCTATGGCTTCATACAATTCGCTACTAAATTAGAATAAATTAGGCCTTGTAACCCAATTATTGTATTTGCACAGACATGCTACAAAAAATTGCTAAATAATGTAGTTTTACTCAAATTATGTCCAACAATTTTTTAGTGCCAATAGTGTTTTCATGCATCTTCAATTTTTTTCCTTCCTTTTAATTAAAAGTAGCAGCCTTAAAAGTCAAGAAGCATTTGTTAAGTACTTATAATATGCCAGGAACTGTGCTAAAACCTAGGCATACAAAGAAAGGCAATAGACAGTTTCTACTCTCAAGGAGCCCAAGGTCTAATGGCAGGAGACAGCAATCAACTATGTGCAAACAAAATATAAACAGAATAACCTGAAGATAATCTTAGAGGAAAGGCACTAGCTTTAAGGATGATCAAGAAAAGCTTCTTGCAGAAACTGGGATTCTAGACAGGACCTGAAACAAGTGAGGGAAGGAAGAAGACTGAGATGAAAGGGGACGGCATTTCGGTCATAGAAAGCAGCTAGCAAAAATGCCTAGAGTCAGGAGATGGAGTTTATTGTGCAAGCAACTGTAAGGAAGCCAGTGTCACTGAATCACAAAGAAAATGGGGAGAAGTACAGATGGATAAGGAAAGAGCAAATTATTGGCCAGGTCATAAATCATTTTTAAAAACCAAACAGAGAGGAGAGATGTGAAGCATGAAATGTGTTTTTTTTTTTAAATTTAATGCTTGGGATGGATCTGAATTCAAATTCTAAATTGTTCATGTGCAATGTCTTGTCTAATGTCTTATCTGCGTGTTTAAGAAAAGTTTTGTTCTATGTTCATGTGGAAAATTTTAGCTCTAGGAACTGAGAGGTTAAAAAGGTATTTATTAGCAAAAGAAAGGCCCCAAGAAGGCTGTGGAGGGAGAAAACAGGTTGGGAGACTAAAATGGGCTCCTTTAGTATGCAAATTGCTAGATAAGGAATCAGAACCAAGGCAGCCCCAAGGAAGAAAGGGCAGATAGAAGAGGGCTCAGAGATCTGAATTGAGGTTGGATTGGGTTCTAAAGGTTAAAAATCTGTATATTTTCATTAAACTCAGTGTATCTAACATCAAGCAAAGTGTTTTAAAATTGTGGAAGTAGAGGAGCGGAGCCAGGGTGGCAGCTGGTAAGCTGGGAATAGTGTGAGCTCCGTATCGACCCTCCAAAAACTTATAAAAAATGGCTCAGAACCAATTCTAGAACGGCAGAACCCACAAAACAGCAGAGGGAAGCAGGGTTCCAGCCCAGGACAGCCTGGATGGTCTCTGGGTGAGGTCTATCCCACACGGAGCTGGGAGCTGGGAGCTGGGAGCTGGGAGCTGGGAATGGAGTGGAGCAGAGCCCAGCCTGAGCGGCGTGGACCATCCAGACCAGAAGCAGGGCGGAGGGGGCCCTAGCGCCCTGATTCAGTGAGCTGCGGCAGTTACGAGACTTCTCAACCCACAAACACCAAAGACAGCTGAGAAGGTTAGTGGGAAAAGCTGAGGGAGTGGAAGGAGTTCATTCACAGTTTGGCTTCCAGCCCCAGGGGCAGTGGAGGTGGGGCAGCTACAGCTGTTGGTTGTTACTTCCGGCTCCAGGCCCACCTGGTGGGAGGAATTAAGTGGCGGATCAGAGCAGGGGTGCACAGCCTGCTGATGATCTAAGCTCAGTTCAGGTTGGGGGTTCTTGGGGAAGGAGCAGTGCTGCTGTGGCAGAGCTGGCACCTCCCCCCCAAACGTGGAACATAGAACTCTGTAATCTACAAGCAGTCATACTCCACTGAAAAACTCAAGGGTCAAGTTAGTTGGCTGGGAATATGGCCAGGACGCGAAAACGCACCGAGAGTCAGTCTCAGACTTTGCATTCTTTCTTTGCTGACAAAGAAGACCAAAACATACAGACAGAAGAAATTAATAAAGTCAAAGAGCCTACAACAGAAACCTCCAAGAAAAACATGAACTGGTCCCAGGCCATGGAAGAGCTCAAAAAGGATTTGGAAAAGCAAGTTAGAGAAGTAGAGGAAAAATTGGGAAGAGAAATGAGAAGGATGCGAGAAAACCATGAAAAACAAGTCAATGACTTGCTAAAGGAGACCCAAAAAAATACTGAAAAATACACTGAAGAAAACAACACCTTAAAAAACAGACTAACTCAAATGGCAAAAGAGCTCCAAAAAGCCAATGAGGAGAAGAATGCCTTGAAAGGCAGAATTAGCCAAATGGAAAAGGAGGTCCAAAAGACCACTGAAGAAAATACTACTTTAAAAATTAGATTGGAGCAAGTGGAAGCTAGTGACTTGATGAGAAATCAGGATATTATAAAACAGAACCAAAGGAATGAAAAAATGGAAGACAATGTGAAATATCTCCTTGGAAAAACCACTGACCTGGAAAATAGATCCAGGAGAGATAATTTAAAAATTATTGGACTACCTGAAAGCCATGATCAAAAAAAGATCCTAGATACCATCTTTCAAGAAATTATCAAGGAGAACTTCCCTGATATTCTAGAGCCACAGGGCAAAATAGAAATTGAAAGAATCCATCGATCGCCTCCTCAAATAGATCCCAAAAAGAAATCTCCGAGGAATATTGTTGCCAAATTCCAGAGCTCCCAGATCAAGGAGAAAATACTGCAGGCAGCCAGAAAGAAACAGTCTGAGTATTGTGGAAACCCAATCAGAATAACCCAAGATCTGGCAGCTTCTACATTAAAAGATCGAAGGGCTTGGAATGCGATATTCCGGAGGTCAATGGAGCTAGGATTAAAACCTAGAATCACCTACCCAGCAAAACTGAGTATCATGTTCCAAGGCAAAATATGGATTTTCAATGAAATAGAGGACTTTCAAGCTTTCTCAGTGAAAAGACCAGAACTGAATAGAAAATTTGACTTTCAAACACAAGAATCAAGAGAAGCATGAAAAGGTAATCAAGAAACAGAAATTGCAAGGGACTTACTAAAGTTGAACTGTTTTGTTTACATTCCTACATGGAAAGATGATGTGTATGATTCATGAGACCTCAGTATTAGAGTAGTTGAAGGGAATATGCATATATATATATGTTTATGTACATATATAAGTGAATGTAGAATGTGTATGTATGTATATATCTATGTGTATATGTATGTATGTGTATGTATGTGTATATATATGTGTGTTTATATATATATATGTAAAAGAGAGAGAGAAGACACAGGGTGAGTTGAAGATGAAGGGAAGATATCTAAAAGAAATAAAATGAAATTTAGGGATGAGAGAGCAACATACTGAGAGAGGGAGATAGGGAAAGATAGAATGGGGTGGATTATCTCGCATAAAGGTGGCAAGAGGAAGAAGTTCTCTGGGAGGAGGGGAGAGGGCAGGTGAGGGGGGAATGAGTGAATCTTGCTCTCATCAGATTTGGCCTGAGGAGGGAATACCATACATACTCAATTGTGTATCTTACCCCACAGGAAAGAAGAGGGAGGAAGATAAAAAAAATAATAAAAGGCGGGGGAGGATGGAGGGGAGGGCAGATGGGGGTGGAGGTAATCAAAACAAACACTTTGGAAAGGGGACAGGGTCAAGGGAGAAAATTCAATAAAGCAGAATGAGTTGGGAAGGAGCAAAATGTAGTTAGCCTTTCACAACATGAGTATTGTGGAAGAGTTATACATAATGATACATGCGTGGCCTAGGTTGAAGTGCTCGACTTCTTAGGGAGGGTGGGTGGCAAGGGAAGAGGGGAGAGAATTTGGAACTCAAAGTTTTAAAAACAGATGTTCAAAAACAAAAAAAAAGTTTTTGCATGCAACTAAAAAATAAGATACACAGGCAATGGGGTGTAGAAATTTATCTTGCCCTACAAGAAAGGAAGGGAAAAGGGGATGAGAGGGGAGGGTGGTGATAGAGGGGAGGGCTGACTGGGGAACAGGGCAACCAGAATATATGCCATCTTGGAGTGGGGGGAGGGTTGAAATGGGGAGAAAATTTGTAATTCAAACTGTTGTGAAAATCAATGCTGAAAACCAAATATGTTAAATAAGTAAATTTAAATAAAAAAATGTGGAAGTAAAGGGGTCTTCTGTATGATAACTGGATGATCACTTTAAAAGGTTCACTGGTCTGTTTAGAATGTGATTAAATTGTTAGTCATTTATCTCTTAAGTTTTAAGATAAAAGCAACTGGAGAAGAAACTTGGTAAGTATAATACTTTTTTTTCATTTATTTGAAATATTTGAAGTAGTTTGCGTCAAGATTGGGAAAGAGAGATTGAAATTATTTGAGTAGGGGGATGGGTGAGCATTGAGTCCATGTGCTGATCTTAGCTGGCATGTGTTCTTGGCTACTCCTCCCCCACCCTCCACTTTGGAGGACTGTGGGTGGGTCAAGCCCTGGCTGAGGCAGACAGAGACCTGTAACCTGAGTGGAAAATAAGGCTGATCACTAAAACCTTAATAATCCAAGGTTTTATATAAAATTATACTAGTAGCTAGGGATAGGAAATTAAGTTATCCCCCTGAAAATTAGCACATCTAAAAGGCAGGCTCCTTTGTTCTCAAAAGGGTTGCCAGGCCCAAATGTAATCCGCCTAGGGATGAGATCTGTACTATTGATAATCCTGTGCTCCTCTTCAACTCACCTTTGTCAATTGCGTTTAGTAACTGAAAGGGATCTGCCCCTCCACGTTATCTGAGGCAGAAGGACAGAGGGGAAACTAAAAATATTCCTAAATTCACTCATGGCCAGGCAAATATCCCTAATACATGGGCCAGAGGCAACAGTTAGCTGAGAAGAGGAGCTGTTCAGTGCTGAGGAATATAAAACTAATTAAAATGTATTTAAGGGAATACATAAATATAAGAAGTAATAGAATCAATAATTTCTATATGTGATAATCTGAAAATGTAATTGAAGTCATCTTATTTCTAAATTGTATTTTAAGAGTTCTCTTAGGCTTTAAAATTCGAGAGGCCCTTGTGAGGTCTAAACTTTGTTATATATATATATATGAATTGATCTTTTAAAAAAGGTGTGACAAAAAAATGTGATCATTTGAAACTGTTATATTTGGCCATGAACAAGTAATATTACTTTTAATCTCCATGTGTTGGTAATAAGATGGGTGACTTCCTGTGTAAGGAGACTTAAAAATGCATTCACTTAATTTGATGGGTATTTTCAAGTTTTTAAATACATAAAATTTTTAAGGCATTAAAATTGTATGGCTTAAAACTACATTTGTATGGTTTAAGTTTAAAATAGATGATAATTGTTTATGGTATTGTTGTATGTCTAAAATTTTCCTTTATTGTATAATTTGGTAAACAACTATCATCTGTGTTGTCAGAAAAAGCAATTTCTCTTATCTAAGTGTTGTTAGGCTGAGAATTGTACGGTAAAAAAATGAAAAATGATGAATGGGTTAGGAAACTTTTAAGTCATTCTGTTTGACCATGTATTATATTATTTTGAAGTGTTATAATTTAAGAAATCATAAAATTTCCAAGTTTTGTCTTTATTTAAAGGAAATTTTCAGTTAAAAATTGTTTTGATATCATTTATGAAATCTGTGAGATTGTTAACTAAGCTATTGGGGTTGTTGCTTAAGTCAAGTATTTACAAAAGTATGTTTAGCTTTATTTTCAATTATGTAGAAGAAGTGTTGTGATCAAATTTAAGAATTGTTTAGTATTTAGGAATTAATATCAGGATAAATTGTAAGCTGTTTCTGAGAAAGGGAAATATTTTTATGAAGAAATATTTTGTAAAATCCTTTGCATGATTTTTACAAGGCCTACTAAAGTTCTATTTGTAAGCCAATCTGTTGAACCAATTTGATATTGATGACAATTATGTCCAAACCTACAGTAAATTTTTAAATTTTATTTAAGTTTCATTCCTAGGTTTGTTGTGACTTTGGATTGACCTTGAATAAGTGTGCTCAGACAAACAGCAAAGGATAGCAAACAGGCCCAAAGTTTTTCTATTAACCCCTTCCCGAGATCCATGCTGATCCTCCTTATTTGGCAAATTGTCAAAGCCCTAGAAACATTTGTATGGGCTAGGTCATCGGCCCCAGGAAACAAACTTATTTGATTTATGTGGGTCCTGAGCAATGAACTTAACTTGCTGAGAAGTTGCAAGTTTATGTACAATAGGTAGAAAGGATTCTAACGATTGGCTTTTACACCAGGACAAGTTTAAATTTGAGAGGAAGAGATGTTTAATGGAATCCCTTATGTATGTGAGTCCTGGTCAATCTCTATTGCTTATTGCAACCTCCATGAAAGCAAAAGCAACTGTATTTGGCTCTAAGCTGTGATTGGTGAGACTTGCTGTTTAAAGCAAAAGGCACTTGGGACCATAACTAATTTTGCTTTGAATTTAAATTTGGGTATAGTTGTCTTCATTAAATCAGTATCTGAGAGCAATGCCACAAGATAAGCTACTCAGTGCGAATGTGATCCTGTACTGTTGACAGGTGGAGGTCTGTATTTGGAAAAACAGACAAGGGAACAATCTTAGCCTCAATCTAGGATGGGATCCTTCTGAATCAGTTTCCCCATTGTGTTCCTTTGGATAGGAATGTTTTCCCACCTGACTATTCCTGAATTTAGCTATGGAAACAGATACTGCATAATTGAATAACTGTAACTATATCTGAATTTAAGCAAAGCCAAGGATGTTTTATCCTGTCATATTTGGTATGTCACATGTCCCTGCTTTTTCTCCTTCTATAGCAAATCTCTATGATCAAAGCAAGTAGTCAGTAAAAGATATGAGCTCTTTTGTATTATTTTACTGGGAAATCTAATATTTTCATCTAGAACTAGAACATGTGCAGAAATTTAGGCAACCTGCTTAAGACTCACTCTAAGATGTTCTCTTTGCTTAAAAGGATTCTAAGAGCAGTAGTATTTTTTTCCTGTAATACCATAGGACTGGAACCAGTGTTCCTGTATAAGTTAGGGTCTTTTAATTCTTGGTAATGGTATGGACACAATTAGGTCAAGCGTTTGTGAGAATGTTATTTGGTTAATATCAAGCTTGTCTAAGGTTTTGTTAAAACTAGTAATGTTAAAAGAAGAATGGCCTGTGGTTTATTTTGCAAATGCCATCAAAGAAACATGGCATGACTAAAAATTTATGATGTTATATGTACTGTGTTAACAATTCATTATTTAATGTATTTATGTATGTCCTGGATCCTGTTGTTAATTCCTTAGTGAAATCTCATCCTCCTGGTGAGGAAATTGATAATGGGCTAATGTAAAATATAAAAAACTGGGTTCTGATGTGGATTTCTTAAACATGATAATTGGTCAAAGCCCCAATTTTGAAAATGTATAATGATTAGGGTATAAGGATTAGAAATGGTAGTTTTAAAATGTGCTAAGGTGACTTTTGTAGGAGAATGGACAGAAAGCTGGTTCCTACAAGAAGACAAAAGGAAGAAGATGCTGAGATGCTGTACTGAGGATGGCTGGAACAGATTCCAAGGACCAGAGGACCTCATTGACAATTGCATTGTTGTTTTCCTTTGGGTCTCTGTGTCTGTATTTACAAAGGAGACTGCCCCCTTTGATTTGTCAATGATTCAATCAATCCTTCCCATATTTACTAAAAGGGGTGATAGTTAAGGGGAAGAATTCAGATGCACCAAGACTGATGTGAAAGGTCTTGAATGAACAAATGAGAGGAAGGATTGAGGAGGATAATCGAAGACCTCTAATAAAATCTGAGCCTCAACCTTTCTGTAAATTGAGTGATATGAAGGCTTCTCAGAAGAGATACCTTACTAAAATAGCTTAGATCCTAGGCCCAAGTTTCTATGTACTAAAGTCACCTGACTTACAGGAATCCGAAACTTAGAGCAGTCTGAATCCCCCCAGCATGAACCTCGCCAAATAAGGATAAAAGTGTTTTTAAGAGTTTGGCATTGGCTAAATTGTACCTGAGGTAGTAAATCTCCACATTTAGATTGTAAGCCTGAACTCCACCAATGAGAGTAAAAGGCCAGTGGTGGGGTGGAGGGTTGTTTATGTTAGGATATAAAGCTAAAGATCTGCCCTCTGGGCACCGCCTCTCCCTACCAATTGTCTATGGGTTTGGAGACTGCCCTTTCCAGTGGGATCATAATAAAATGCATTTCTAATTTCTACTTGTGAAGCCTCTGAGTTTAATTTTTGGTGAAGATACTGTACCACACACTGGGACAATTTGAGAAGATCTGAAGAAAAATCGCAGGAGGAGGTTTGGTCCCTGAGAGGAGTAAACACCTCTAGGCTAGTTTCCATTTTTAACAACTATAAGCAAGTCCTTGGCCCCAGCCACTGGCACTTTTCACCCCGGATAGTGAGGGGAGTTGGGCGTTTGAGCCCAGGAAGATTGAGGGAACCTCTGCTGATGATGAATGCCAGATCCAGCTGTGCTTCAAAGAGCAAAGAGGGGAAGAAGGAACCAACACAGGCCCAGTGAGTGCAGAAGCAGTGGGGCAGAAATCCCCTGGCTCTGGGCACTGTGGTTGGAGGTTTAGCTTTGATTCCAGCCTAGAGTGGAGAATTGAAAATCTGGGGCAAGAAGCACCATTTCCCATATGCCAGGGCTAGAGGTGATTACAAAAATCAAGTTGTTACCACAAAAAAAGAACAGGCCAAGGAGAAAGCATCCAACCATAGAAACCTATTATGGGAATAGAGATGACCAGGGTTCATCTCAGAGAAGGATACTGAAGTAAATAAACCCTCAATGAGTAATGTCAAATGGTCACCTGCCCAAAATGAATTTATAGAAGATCTTTAAAAAGACTCTGAAAATAAAATGACAGAGATGGAGGAAAAACTAAAAAAAAATAAAAATAAAAACAATCCAAGAAAAACAAGAAGATTATGAAAGGAAAATCAATCAATTAGAAAAAGAGATCCAGAATCTTAAGGAGGAAAATGACACCTTGAAAATTAGAATTGGGCAAAGTGAAGCCAGTGAAATTATAAGAGATCAAGAAATAATTGAACAAAACATGAATAATGAAAAAATAGAAGGGAAAGTGAAACATCTTATAACAAGAACAACCGATCTGGAGAATAGATCAAGAAGAGAAAATATAAAAATAATCAGACTAACTGAAAGTTATGATCAGAAAAAAGAATCTTGACACGATAATGTAAGAAATAATTGGGGCAGCTAGATGGTGCAGTGAGTAGAGCACAGGCCCTGGAGTCAGGAAGACCAGTTCAAATCCGGCCTCAGACACTTGACACATATACTATCTGTATGACCTTGGGCAAGTCACTTAACCCCAATTGCCCTGCCAAAAAACAAACAAACAAACAAAAGAAATAATTAAAGAAAATTGTCCTGAAGCATTAGAGCACATCAGAGAAGTAGAAATAGAAAAAATTAATCCAACACCACTTAAAAAAGATCCCATGAGGAAAAATCATAGGAATATCATAGTCAAATTCTGAACCGCGCTCCCTTTATATCTTCTCCTCAGACTATTCACCCTTCCCCTTTTCTCCCTTTCCTTCCACTCTTGCCCCTCTCCCTTCCCCTCCCTCCCTCTCTTTTCCCCTCCCTTCCCCCCTTCCTTTCCCCTTTCTTCGCTATCCCATCCTTCCCTCCATCCTTTCTCCTACCTCCTTTCCCTGGCCTAGACGATGCCGTGGTGGAGACGGCGGAGGAGGCCACGGAGCCCGCCGAGGCGGACATCACAGGGCTGTGGCAGGACATGTCCTCCAAAATGGCCACGTACCTGACGAGCGAGCTCACAGCTACCAGTGAAGACTGTAAACTTCTGGAAAATATGAACAAACTGATTAGCTTGAAGTATCTAGAAATGAAAGATATTGCAGTAAACATAAGTAGAAACCTAAAGGACTTAAACCAGAAATATGCAGCACTTCAGCCTTATCTGGATCAGATCACTCTAATTGAGGAGCAAGTAGCAGCTCTTGAGCAGGCAGCTAACAAATTGGATGCATATTCAAAGAAACTAGAAGCAAAGTACAAGAAGTTAGAGAGGCGATGAAAGAATTCTTTAGCACAGACTTTTAACTACAAGAATATTTTATAAGAGCTGAAATAAGTGGGATGGAACTTATCACTATGCTTCAATTCCTAAAAAGAAGCCATGCTGCTGATCCAAGGAGAATCCCAGCCCCCACCTCTGGTTGGATGTGTAACTCTGGCCACCCCCACCCCCGCCGTGTTTTCCTAAACCTGTACTCCCCAACCTCATCTTAATCGCGTGCTTCGTTGTGTGCCCTGGACCAAGGCTCAGAAATCAGGATCAACCCCGTCTAGAGCAGACACAGACGAGAGGCTCTAGTCTCCCTGTCTCTTCCCTCCCTCTCCTCTACGCCCTCCCACATCCACCCCTTTCACAACCTGTTCTTGAACTTAAATAATAAGTGCCAACATATGACCCTGAAAAAAAAAATTCTGAACCGCCCAGCTCAAGGATAAAGCACCAAAGTTAAAGTATCAAAATTAAAACAATTTAAATATGATGGTGCCACAGTTAGAATTACAGAAGACCTAGCAGCAGAGACATTAAAGGACTGCAGGTCTTGGAGCACAATACATTGAAGAACAAAAGACCTGGGGCTGGAGCCGAAAATATAATATCATGCAAATTTAAGTATTATCTTGAATGGAAAAAAAAATGGACATTTGATAAACTCTCAGATTTTCAAGAATTTGTTTAAAAAAATCCTGAACTTAATAGAAGATTTGACATAAAAGAACCAAGAGAAACATAAGGTACACTCCAAAGACTGATCATAAGGGATTCATAAAGACAGTCTGTTTACCTTTTATATAACATAAAATGTAAACTGTATGTCTAAGATTCTTATTAATAATTGGTGAGCTTATAAGAAAGAGGGGAGTAAACCTGACTATGACATGAATTTTAAAAGTAAAACCATTTAGAAAGAGATAAAAAAGAGTAACTATTTTATACAAATGAGGTGTAAGAAGAAGAAAGGATACAGAGGAATTAGATAGGAGAGGAGGGCTGGTAGTTCCGGTAACATACTTTCACTGGGAATGGATTTAAGAGGGAACAATATATATATATATTTAGAAGAGTATAAAAGTCTTCTAAATTTAGAAGAAATAAAATGGTAGGGGTATAGAGAGGGAGGAAAGGACAAGGGAGGGATTTTTAGAGGGGAGAATGAGGGAATAGGTAAAAGGGGGGTAGAAAAGGGTGTTCATATTTATGGAAATGGGAGGATAGGGTAGGGATCCTTGAAGGGGGTAGACAAGTAATAGGAGGGGAAGGTAGTTGGTAAAAATAAAGTAGAGGAATCAGGAGGGATAGGAAATAAGAGATATGCACGAATGTAAAAACAAAGATCAGGAGCAGAGGATGGTTGGGAAAGTATATGTCTATATGTATGCATGTATATGTGTATGTATATAGCCATAAGTATAGAGAAATTTCTAAACTTTATTGCAGCCTTTCAGAGGTGGGAGGAGGGAAAAAAAGAACAAAGTAAAAAAGTGCACAGCAGAGAACAAAAGAAAACTCACAAGGAAGCAAAGAAAAGATGGGCAATTCTCAACACAACATGTATTATTTATCATATAGGCTTTCTTGCAATGAAAATCTATTGTCATATATTTTGAATCCTCTTACATTCTGCTATACACATGCCATGCGTTTTTTTTCTTTCTTACTTTGTATTTAAGTTTATGATATCTTTAATTATTTTATTATTTATTTAGTATTTTGGTTTTCGACATTGATTTCCACAAGATTTCGAGTTACAAATTTTCTCCCCATTTCTACCCTCCCCCTCTCCAAGATGGCATATATTCTGATTGCCCCATTCCCCAGTCAGCCCTCCCTTCTGTCACCCTACTCCCCCCCCATCCCCTTTCCCTTTACTTTCTTGTAGGGCAGGATAGATTTCTATGCCCCATTCCCTATATATCTTATTTCTCAGTTGCGTGAAAAAACAACTTTTTCTTTTGAGCATCTGCTTTTAAAACTTTGAGTTCCAAATTCTCTCCCCTCTTCCCTTCCCACCCACCCTCCCTAAGAACTTAGGCAAGCAATTCAACATAGGCCACACATGTATCAGTATGTAAAACACATCCACAATACTCCCTCCATCCTATCCTGCCCCCCTTTATTCACTTTTCTTCCTTGACCCTGTCCCTTTACAAAAGTGTTTGCTTTTGATTACCTCCTCCCCCATCTGCCCTCCCTTCTATCATCCCCCCCCTTTTTATCCCCTTCCCCCTACTTTCCTGTGGGGTAAGATACCCATTGGAGTGTGTATGTTATTCTCTCCTTAAGTCAAATCCGATGAGAGCAAGATTCACTCATTGCCACTCACCTGCCCCCTCTTCCCTTCCAGTGAGCTGCTTTTGCTCACTTTTATGGGAGATAATTTACCCCATTCTATCTCTCCCTTTCTCCCTCTCTCAAAATATTCCTCTCTCATCCATTAATTTTATTTTATTTTTTTTTACCATCCCTTCATATTCAAATCACCCCATGGTCTCTGTCTATGGATAGACAGATAGATAGATAGATAGACAGATAGATAGATAGAGATAGATAGATAGATATAGATATAGACATGTATGTATATTCCCTTCAACTACCCTAATACTGAGAAAGGTCTCATGAATTATACACATCATCTTTCCATGTAGGAATGTAAACAAAACAGTTCAACTTTAGTAAGTCCCTTATGATTTCTCTTTCTTGTTTACCTTTCCATGCTTCTCTTGATTTGAAAGTCAAATTTTCTATTCAGTTCTGGTCTTCTCACTGAGAAAGCTTGAAAGTCCTCTATTTTATTGAAAATCCATATTTTGCCTTGAAGCATTATACTCAGTTTTGCTTGGTAGGTGATTCTTGGTTTTAATCTTAGTTCCTTTGACCTCCGGAACATCCTATCCGAAGCTCTTCAATCCCTTAATGCAGAAACTGCTAGATCTTGTGTTAACCTGATTATGTTTCCACAGTACTCAAATTGTTTCTTTCTGGCTGCCTGAATTTTTTTCTCCTTGACCTGGGAACTCTGGAATTTGGCGACAATATTCCTAGAAGTTTTCTTTTTTGGATCTTTTTCAAAAGGCAATTGGTGAATTCTTTCAATTTCTATTTTACTCTCTGGCTCTAGAATATCAGGGAATTTTTCCCTGATAATTCCTTGAAAGATGATGTCTAGGTTCTTTTTTTGATATGGCTTTCAGGTAGTCCAACAATTTTTAATTTATCTCTCCTGGATCTATTCTCCAGGTCAGCAGTTTTTCTAATGAGATATTTCACATTGTCTTCCATTTTTGTATTCCTTTGGTTCCGTTTTATAATATCTTGATTTCTCATAAAGTCACTAGCTTCTACTTGTGCCAATCTAATTTTTAAGATGGTATTTTCTTCAGTCATCTTTCGGACCTCCTTTTCCATTTGGCTTATTCTGTTTTTCAAGGCATTCTTCTCCTCATTGGCTTTTTGGAGCTCTTTTGACATTTGGGTTAGTCTATACTTTAAGTTGTTATTTTCTTCAGTATTTTTTTAGGTCTCCTTAGGAAGTCATTGACTTGTTTTTCATGGTTTTCTTGCATCTCTCTCATTTCTCTTCCCTATTTTTCCTCTACTTCTCTCACTGCCTTTTCCAACTCTTTTTTTGAGCTCTTCCATGGCCTAAGACCAATTCATATTTTTCTTGGAGGCTTTTGATGTAGGCTCTTTGAATTTGTTGACTTCTTCTGGCTGTATGTTTTGATCTTCTTTGTCATCAAAAAAAAAGATTCTAGAGTCTGAGCGTGAGTCTGAGTCTGCATCCTTTTTTTGCTGCCTGGCCATGTTCCCAGCCAACTACTTGACCTTTGAGCTTCTTGTCAGTGTGTGACTGCTTGTAGAGTAGAGATTTCTTTGTCCCAAGTTTTAGGGTCCAAGCACTGCTGTTTTCAGAGCTACTTCTACTCCACTGTCACCACAAGCTCTGCCCCAGCAGTGCTCCTCCTCCCCCAAGAACCGCCAACCAGGACTGCAACCCAGATCCAAGCAGGGCAAAGCAAGCCACTGTGGTCTGCTACTTGATTCCTCCCACTGTATGAGCCAGGGACTCTGGAAGCAGCTGATGCTGGAGATCTGGAAGCAGCCACAGGAGCTTCCTGCTGGTGCTGACACCACCACTGTACCACCTCCACCACCACCAGAGCTGGGACTGGACTGCATTCTAACCTGATCTAGCAGTTTTCCCACTGACCTGCTCTGTGGTCTTTGGCATTTGTGGGTTGAGAAGTCTGGTAACTGCCACAGTTCAATGATTCATGGCCCTAAGGCCTGCTCCAGGCTGACTCCTGGTCTGGTCTGTACTGGCACAGCCCACGCTAGGCTGTGTTCTGCTACCAGCACCATTTGATAGACCCTTCCAGGCCATCCTGTGCTGGAGACCTGCTTCCCTCTGCTATTTCGTGGGTTCCACAGCTCTAGAATTTGTTCAAAGCCATTTTTCACAGGTGTTCAGAGGGATTTGGGGAAGAGCTTAAGCAAGTCCCTCTTTTCCAGCTGCCATCTTGGCTCTGCCCCCCAGTTTATAATATGTTTTGTTCCTTTTCTCTATTCTGTGTTTGTGTTCTATCCCTTGAGTCTAAAATAAAATTAAATTAAAAAAAACTAACAGAGGTCTTTTATTTGATCCTGGAAGTATTAGGGAAGTACTGGGATTTATTAAATGGTATGTGTGTGTGATGGTCAAAGCTGTACAGTGAAAAGTTATTTTTGACAGGTGAATGGAGGGTGGACTATGGTGGGGAGAGTCTCAAGGAAGAGAGTTCATTCAGAAGGCTATTCTAGTAGTCTAAGCATAAGGTGATGAGGACCAGCAACAAAGTGGTAGTAATGTCAGAGGAGAAAGGTTCAGTCAAAATCTATAGGATGTGGCAAATTATTGGCTATGGGAGAACATAAGAGTTAGGAGTCAACAATGATACAAGTTACGAGTCAGAATGACTGGGAGTATGATGGTGCTCTTAACTATTAGAAGATGTGAGGAAGAAGGGAAAGTTTGGGGAGATAGATGAGTTCAGTTTTGGACATTTTGAATTTAAGATATCTATGGGATGTTGATGTTGAGTTGTTCAGTAGGCAATAGAAAATATTTGACTGGAAGTCAGGACAGAGACTAGGACTATATCCATTCCCAGAGATAGATAGATAGATAGATAGATAGATAGATAGATAGATAGATGATAGATTTGTGTGTGTATGTATGTATATATATTCAATAGATATGAGAATCACCAGCATAGAAATGGTGAGTGAAAATGAATCTATAGCAGCTAATAAGATCATCAGGCAAAACTATATAAAGGGAAAAAAGAAAAGGGACCAGGAGAAAGCTAAAAAAATAGTCCAGAACAATCTGGGTCTTCTCTGTTCACCAGTCTACTTATTAATGGATTGAAGACTTAAACTTGTACTTAAGTTGTGAATTTTGATAACTTGCTTATGATTCATTTGTTTTACAATGCATGCTTTGTTAACAGATAAATTTATTGAGAAAAAGTGATGCATGTTTCATTTTTCCTCATGAATTTTCTCCAAAGTAACTCATTGGCTATAAGTAAAACTACCAAGTATATAAATTTCTATTTTGTTGTATAAAATACTAGGTAATTTTATATAATAAAATGAACTTTAAATAAGGTATATGTTATAAAATATTTAAATACAGCTTTGTTTCTAAATGTCATTCCCCACTCTACCCTATGATTCATTTCTTGTAACATTTTTTTAAAGAGAAAAAAAAAATTAGTTCTGGAAAAACCTATCAACACATCACTTCTTTGTGACAGTATAAGCAATATTAAAGACCCATTAGTGCCCCACCTCTTCAAAGAGGAGAGATGAATGACCTTAATTCTTCAAATCCAAGCTTGATCATCATAATTTACTCTCATTCTCTCTCTCTTCCTCTCTTTCCATATATATGTGTATATATGTACATGCACAAATATATGCGCATGCACATATATACATATGTATATGTACATACACATGTGTGTATATATGTGTGTATATATATATACATACATATATACGTATGTATGTATTTGTGTGTGTATATGTTCCTGCCTGGATTTGATCACTTTTTATCAGTTCATCTTAATCTTTCCCTATCTCTCTAAATTCTCATATTAATTATTTTTTTTGAGATACAGTAAATATTTCATTAGCTATAGCCTTCCCCAAATGAGGGATATCTATTTTATTTCTACTTCTTTATTACCACACATACAAAAAATGCTGCTATGAATTTTTTGGTACATATAGGACTATTTTCCATCTTTAACTTTTGTTGGAGTGTATTCCTGGCAGCTGGATATCTGGGTCAATGGCTAGGGACATTTTAGTCAGTTTCCTAGCATAATTCCAAATAAAGCCACCAAGTTTTAAGAGCAAAAGTTATTGAACTGTGAGGGAAAAATATAGAATACAAAAACCATCTCATGGTAAAAAGCAGATAGAAAGAATACAACATTCACACAAATTTATTCTCCTTAATAGATACTATGTAGAAATAGCACATCATACACAAGGGCACGAGTAAAAAGATTTTGGCAAGTTATTTGTAATATTCTTCCCAGACCTGCCAAGGGATGAAACTGCCATGGTATGATGCCAAGAGCTTTACTCGGTACAAGCTGAAGCCCTTTCAGTTAGGGAGCAATTAACTGCTTTAGATGGAATGTGCTTACTTAAAGAAGGGAGAGATGACTTGCACTTATAAAAATCACAATCCATGGCTTGAGAAAGTCAGGACAGATTTGAAGTGCATTCTCATGAAAGATGTAGGGTCAGGAAGACCTGGGTTAGAATCCTGTTTTACATATTGGCTAGTTGTATGACTGAGCCCATTTAAACTCTTATCCTTAGTTTTTTCATCAGTAAAATGCAGGAACAGTAGCAACTATCTCAAAGGTTTTCTATCTGAGAAACAAATGAAAGTATAAATAGAGCTCTAGCAAACCATAAAATGGTACATATGATTAATTTTTTAGTTCATTAGAATTATTTTTATTTTCTGGATCCCTCAACATTTCCTGCCATTATTTGACATTTTAATTGCTTTCTTATGATTTGAAATTGTTACTTTTTACTCCTTTCTTGTGATATCCTGATTGATTTTTTCCTGTTAGTCTCTTTATTGCAACTTCAGGGTTTAATTCAAAATACGGTTTAATTCTTCATGAAGTTTCCTACAGAGAATGAAATTTACAAGGATAGTGAAGTGATATAGTTCCATAGAATTCTAAAACTCAGATTTTTATATTTCTGAGTTCCTCATTTAATTTTATTTCTAATGTTTTATATCTTCTCATTTCTTGAATTCCTTGATACCTGATATGACATTTATTCACTCTACATGGGATTAAATTAGCTAATCTTGTCTCTTTGGACTTTTTGACACCAATTATCTAGATAGCCCTGTTGATGTTTTATGTAGTGATAACCAGCCCTCTCTGCCCATTTTTAACTAGAGATGGTTGGGAATTCTAGATATGTTGTTTTAGTATGAAAAAAAATCTTTATTAAAATCAGAACGAACATGAATTTGTATAAAGAGATAAAAGAGGAGAGATATAGGAGTAACACTTTAAATATAAATGTATTTTTTCACCAATAGGTATCTGTGTTAAACACACGTATTCTATCTATTTATTTTAATCTAAGATTATGTACTGGCCTGAATTTACCATTCCCTTCATATATGAAGCTTCTGGATCTCTTTCTACTCAATTTCTACTCAGATTTTAAATCACTAACCCTACAGTCTTGGTTTAAAAAAATTCTAATTAAATTTTTTAATTTAATCTAAATTTAAAAATTCTAATTCTAATTAGGCTACTACTTACAAATATTTGAACAGAATATTTATAGAGATGTTGCAGGTGAAATGAAAGTTCCTCCCCCACATCCTATCCAGATCCCTAGATTTGGAGTTAGGCTGATCCTGGTTCTGTTACTTATGGGCTATGTGACTTCTGAGACCTACTATGTTCTAGCCCTCAGGTTGTTTTTATCACCGGTAAAAGGAGAGGGTTGGATGGGGTGTTGTCTTAAAGTTCTCTAAGTCCTGGGCTCCTGTATGGTTAATAAGAGCTGGTAGGATGGGACTTTTCTCAATATATATGCTCTCCACTTGATTCCAAACAAAACCAAATCCAAAGGAAAGAATATAGAGGCATTTCAGCTTACTAGATCCTATATCTGTCACTTTCCTCAATCAGAAATGGAAGGGATTATATCTGGAGTACAGGAAAACTGAGGATTTTCTTCCCTTCATTAATGTGTCTTTTATCTGTTTCTTCTTTCCTACCTCTGTCAGACCTGGAGACTGAACTCCACAGGTGAAAGTAGTGGTCAACTCTTGTTAGTACTGTTTGCCAAAGGAACATCTTTCTACACTAAAGCGGAAAAAAAATGCTGGTTAGGCAAAGAACCTAAGCATAGGTCTGTTCCTAGGGCTACATGACCTCAGAAAGGAGAAAGCCCAAGGCCTCTCCTTTTACTAAGTTGTCTGTCTTTGGACACCATCAGCAAAAGACTTCAAGCCAAAAGCAGAGCAGCCAAGAGTGTGGCCTAGGCCAACTCAGGCCTTTTTGAAAAAGCAGCCAAAGAGCCTGCTTTTTCACCATGGTTAGGCAATTGAAATCAATTAGAGATTTTCTTTACATGCTCCAACTTCCCTCCAAGATATTTTTATAACATGTCATTACATCTTTCCTGGAAGCAGGCTCCCTAACCTCTTTCATGTGGAAAAGCAGCATCAGAAGCACTCTGGGAATGTGCCAGACCCAAGTTAAAAACCAATGTAGAAACATGACACTCAGTCTATTATATTTAGATTCACACAGGAGGCAAATAGAACTGAAAAATAATTCCTATTCACCTCAGATGTGTCATTTTTTAACTCACAAAAATATTATGGACCGTTAGAAAGGTCTAAATCTTCTGAGTGCTCATGGCATGGTTTTATTTCTCCAAGAGGAATGGTTCCCTTCCTGTTTAAGAAGTGTGCTTGCTAAGGAAATTACCTCTGAGAGTCTCATCCCTCCAAATTAGAAATTTTGAAATCATAATTAGCCAGAAAATATCCCCCAAGGTTAGAAATAACCATTCTCAGTATTGCATTCCAAGACCTTTGTCCAAAAAAGGAAACAGAGAAGGAGGAAGTCAGGAAAAGGATTCCCAGAAATGCTCCACTAGAACTCACCTAGGAGAACACAGGGCTTTTGTTCTGAGTTTCTACTCTAAGCATTTTATCCTCCTTGTTGGGGAAAAAAAATCCTTTCCCCCCCTCTCCCAATGCTGCACCCCAGTCTGGAAGTTCATGACAAAAAATGTGGGTGATACAGGACAAGTATAGAGGCGTAACTTTTTTGACCTCAATGCTCTTGACTTTCAATCACCATTTGTCTTGGAAACTTGGAGGCAGTTGCAAGTAATTGAGGGAGAATCAGGTAAGTTTCCCTGGTCCTTTTAACAAGGAATAAGTGTGTAGGTCTATCTTTCTAGGAGGTTCTTTTCCAAGGTCCCCTTCTTGTTATCTCAAAAAGTTGATTGCAAGATGGGGGGAGGGTCAATGAACTCTTCAAATTGCTCTGGAAACCTCTGATCAGCTCCTTCTCTTAAATACTTATGTATGTATTTATTTATAAACTAATCAGTCCACAGACAGTTGTAGATTTCCACAGGATCCTCTCAATACACTAAAGGGGAAAAGTAAAGGGAAATACACAAACCTATGTCTTAAAAAAAGATGTGAAAATGCACTTTAACAAGCATTTATTATATGCCTACAACATGCACTGGAGATTTAGAAGAAAAAAAAAAGACTGTAGACCTGTCCCTCAAAGAGCTTACATTCTATGTTGTCAAACTCAAATAGCAAAGGATCCCTACAGGCTGCAGATGGAATTCAGAAGACCACAAATTAATAACATATATGTTGTATTTCATACTTATTTATTTACATTTTAATCTGGTTTGGCGCGTCTTGATTTTAACACCTCTGATCTACACAGTACTTTTCATTTGAAGAGCTAAAAAAGATTTCATCACACTTATAAAGACAAAATTGATTGGATTCCTAAAAAAAGAAATGGTTAAAAAATGTTCACTATGGTTCTAGCCTAAAACATCCACCAGGAAAGCAAGAGGAGTATGGCCATGCAAAAAGGGCATTTGAATATGAGCAGCTGAGAAGTCCCAGGGGGAAGTGTTAATCTTTATATTTAGGCTTTGGTCAAATTGCAGAGTGAAACAGATTTATTTGGACTTTCTTAAGCCCTGAAGTTGGACAACCTTTGTTAAACTCTAGAGAGGGCAATACTTTATTCTGAGCCCAACAAATTAAAGATCACCGTGGGCCATCTGGGTCTATAACAAGAACAAATAGCAAAAGCGAAAAAATTCAGTTAGCAAATATCATAGACTGGTTAAGGGAATGTTGCAAACATAGCTGTCTATAGATGCTATAATTTACAGATATTTCCTACTCCCTTTGCTAATAACTTTAATTTGCTTTTTCTAGAGCTCTATTTTGGATCATTTTACTCACATTTCATCAGCATATTCCCAGGAAAGAGAGAATAGATGAAAGTGGGTATATAATCCTCAGTGGGACTGGTCTAAGGCAAGTAATAACATCTGAAATTCACAAGAATTTGCAACAAATCATTTCCTTCTTCTATAATCTGTATTTTAACAAATAAAAACTGTTCAAGTGAATTGTAGATGGGAACATGTTTATTCATTATGCCTTATATTACTTTGGAAAGAATAAGAAAATGAAGAATTATAGGCAGAATTATGTACAAGAAAAAATATCAGTATAATTTTGCACTCTAGTTAGGAAGAATACTGAAAGATGACTATTCTTAAGTGTCACTGGCTGGAATGTCACATTTCCATTTGCTCTCTGTCCTTTCATACTATATGTATGTTTTATATCTCTCCTGGGCAAGATATTTTATTCTACTCAGAAATTTGGACCAACATGTAAAAGCAAAAGAGCAAATGATGCAAGGGAAATATATATTTTGACAACTACAAATTACTCATGAGTAACCAGGGCTTCATGGGTACCACTTTCTACATTCTATGTGTAAAGAATGGAGTTTGCTCATTATTTTGTTATTTCTGGAATTGAGGGCATTTGCTTGAAAAATTATATTTTTACCAAAGGTTCACTATGACATTTCTCATTTTAAACTAATAACTTTCAAATGCCAATGTTTTAAATATTTTACCACTATTCATGACCTAAAAAACAGATTTAAGAACTATGTCTGAGAATGAGTAGTGAAAATGGAAAAAAGTTCTAAAGAACAAAGATAAATATTTCATTAAATTATACTTAAGTATGAGACTTCTTAAAATCAGCTTAAAATATCTCCATATAAAACCTTTTCCTAAAAATTTTCAAGAGAAATCAGTGGGAATGAAAGAAGATTGAAATGCATTGAAGAATGTCAAAGGAACTTGGTTTAATTTCTTCTCTACTACCTGTGAAGCATGTCAAGGCACTTAATATCTTTAGGTCTGTTTACTCATTTGTAAAATGAGGGATTGAAATGAATGACTGCAAGTTCCTTCAATACTGTCTAAAAAATACTCAGTGTTCATAGGATACCAAAACACCTATTCATTTCAGGCTGTGATGTATCTACATATATAATAGTCCCCACATTCCTTACAACCTAAAAAAAATATGGTACAATATTTGAATGTCTAGTAGTAGGTAAATTGCAAATATATGTAATCATTAATTCAATGATTCCATTTTTGTATCCCAACTCCCTAGTGTAGCTCAAGAATATATATACATGTATATATGTACATACATACATATATATATATATAATATACACACACATGCCCCCCCACACATATATGCCACATTAAGACAGAAAAATGATCGAATATTTTCTCCATAAATTTGATCAAGAGATCCAGATGACTGATAAAAGAATAGGTGACAGAAAAATGAAGGAATCCAAATCTTATGTTTGGTATGCTAATAGGCAAGAATTTATTAATGAAATATATGTATACATAAACACATCACAACATCCATGGGTTTGTCTCTTGAATACTACAAGATTTCCTAGAAAGGAACAGATATTGATATACATGGATGAGATAAATATAGACCACAGATACAGATACAGACATAAATACAGAGACAGAGAGGTGATATAGAGAGATATTCATGTTTAAAGTCTTAGTACAGTTATTTAGTGATTTAAACATATCTTTATAGATGTATATGGACATATTTCTATCTACAATATATTATTTGTACCCAGGCCCCATAATATCATATGTGTGCGTGTATATGTATATATACACACATACATGTATACATATCCACGTGTGTATGTTTATACATGCATATATGTATACTTTCAGAGGCAGAACTGGGTTAAAGCCTAACTTTTGACACATTGGCTATGTGAATGTGGACAAGTAACTTAACTTCTCAGTGTCCCAAGACAACTCTCTAAATTGCAGAGTAGTTGCCAATCTACATTTATTGGAGAGGGTTTCCTGCCCCTGAATGCTATATACTGATGAAATCATAAGGCTGGATTACTTCCCCCCCCATAAGAAATCCATAGAAATAAAGGAATTATACATATATGAACATATATATGTTATACACATACATGTATAATTTTACATTATTGAAATACAAATTGCTACAAATTGCACTATTAATGACATATTTACTTGAAAAGCATTCTTGGCTTTTACTACAATTCAAATAAGGTTTATATATGGCCACACATTTAGTGCTGAAAGGGAGTTTGGTGGATATTGAGTTTGAGTCCCTCAATTTATAGATGAGATAGAAGTGACTTACCCAAGGTCCCATAACCTGTGAGTAGCTTAAATAAAATCAAAGCCCAGATTCTGTGATTCCACATTCAGTACATTTCCTAAAATACCACACTCTCTACCTCATGTTGTTTTATTTTTTATTTTATCCTTATTTATTATGCCTCATTTGTTTTAGTATTTCTGCTCTCTTCATTTATTTATTATTTTCAATGTAATCTTATTAATAGCTGAATTGTTATAAATGAGTGAAAAACAAATTTATTAAGTTCTTACTGTGGAGTTAGCATTGTACTAAGTCTGGTTATAAATAGCAAAGCAAGAACAGTTCCTGCATTTCTAATAGAGGGAGAGAACATATAGAGAATAGTAGTACAAGGAAGGAAGGAATGTTTATCTTAATTCAATTTATTCATTACTTTATAAAGAGATTTTAGAACTGAGTTGGGAATGCATTTATCTAATTATTATTGATTTAAAGCATTTTTAATATACTTATTTGTAGCTTGAATTTCTTCCTTAGAAACTGCCTGTTCCCATCTTGTGACCATTTATCAATTAAGAATTAACACTTATTCTTTTAAATTTGAATTAGTTCCTTAAGGATATTGGAAAGAGAATGTTATAGAGAATTGCTACAAAGGCTCTCTACCCTCAGTTATGTTTTCCTTCTAATTTTAGCTGCTTTGATTTGTGTGTGTGTGTGTATGTGTGTGTGTGTGTGTGTGTGTGTGTGTGTGTGTGTGTGCGCAAGACCTTTTCATTGATATTATCTTTATCTGCCTGGCTTCAATTTCAAGGAACAAACAGCCCTCCTGGAATAAGCACATCATTTCTAATCTCATTGCCATGCTGCTAACTGAACTCTGGATACCAGTTCCCTCGGCCTTGTCCAGCCTTTGATTTGGAGGACCTTAGCAGGGAATGTCAAACTCCTCCCAAAGTCTTCCGTTATAGAGGACAGAATTGGACTTCCAACTTACTCCCCTTAGCATTGGTAGCTCTGCCTAGTTTCAACACCCTGAAACAACAAAAACCCACACCAAGTAACCCCTAGAAGTTCCCCCACTCCTTTTACACTTTCGTTTTGTATATTGCCTTCTCCCATTACATTTTAAGTTCTTTAAGGGCAAGGACTACCTTTCTTTTTATTTGTTTCCCTAGCTCTTAGCACAGTTCCTAGCACGGAGTAGGTATTTAATAAATGCTTATTGAACTGAATTATCTTCTGTGACCTTCTCTTATGTTTCATCATGTCTCATCCTTTTATCTGAAAGTACATTCTGATTTCTTGAATATGTTTATTATGTTACTCTTTATGTGCAAGTTATTTTATCTATTTGAAGGGTATCTTGGTATATAGTATAAAATGCTTCTCCATATCTATTTTGTGCAAGCCCATTTTCCAGTTTTCCCAGCATTTTTTGTCAAATAGTAAGTTCTTATCCCAGTAGATGAGGTCTTTGTGCTTATCAAACACAATTGTGGTTTTTTTGCTTCTCTATCACCGGTAACTAAATTGTTCCACTTATCAATCTCTATTTTTTAACCAGTACCAAATAATTATGATGATCACTTCTTTGTAGTATACTTTGATATCTGGTACTGCTAGATCCCCTTTTTCCCACTTTTGTTTTATGTTTACTTTGGGATTAAGACCTTTTGTTTCTTCAGAAAGCAATACAATCTAGCTATCACTGACAACTACAACAAAGACTATATATATATATATATATATACACATATATACATATATATACACATATATGTATATATACACACATATATATACATATATGTATATATACACATATATATATACATATATATCTTACTGAGTAGTGATTGGGAAATCTAAGGAAAAATTCACAGCAAGTAATTCTTCCCCCAGGGCATATCATCATGTAGAGACAGACAGGTCTCTGGACTCAGGACTGAGTCTATCCAGAAAGGCACCATTCTCAACCACTGGACAGTGGACTAAGATGTGGCCTCTGATGCACTCTGATGCACCACTCTGGGACAAGAGTGGTAACAGATCCAGCATAGATGGTCCTAACACTATGTAGAAGGAGGAACAAGAATCAGTTCTGTTGTTCATATACTGGACCTGGTTGGAAGATCTACTACGGAATGCAAAGGGGACCTTACCTAGGGATGGCTGAAGTATGACTGCATGGAGAGCAACAAGCTATTGAGGATCAAGGCCATATACTGGGCAAGAAGAAACAGAAGCAAACAGAATAGTGTATGTCTCTGACCTGTAAGCAAGTTCTTAGATTCCTCTTCAATCGGAGGCCCACAATGAATAACCAAGGTAGGGAGCTCAGACGACAAAAGAGCCTGCAATTCTCTCTCTCTGAACCTGCATGTCTTTGCTGATGGCTAAAAGGGGTCTGAGGCCCACAGATGTGTCCATGGACATCAACTGGGGGACAAGCCTCCATTGTATCACTCAAACTCAAAACTGGGTCAGGAGCTTGTATAGAACCCTAACTTAACTTACTCCAAGATCCTTGAAAAAGGCAACATCCAGTAGCCAGAGAAAGCAGAGGAAAGACCCCAGAATATACAAAACAGGGCCAGAATGTGGACCAGACTTATCCCAAAAAAGTGCACAAAGCATAGCTCAAATACAATGTTTCACTTAGAGAAGTAAGGCAAGAAGAATGAATTTTTTAAAAAAGATTCCCATAATAAAGCGTCATTATGGTGATGTTATGCCCTGCTCCCCCTCTCCAGTTTCTCCATCTTGCCCCAGCTCACCCCACTCTTTTTACTCCCATCTCCACGGACCCCACTGTTTGTACTCCCATCTCTACAGACCCCACTGTTTGTGTTCCCTTCTCCACGGAAATAATCCTGCCTCAGCTTGTCCCACTGTTTGTGTCCCCATCTCCATGGAAATCTAATTGTGTTCTTTCCTTTTAAATATTCTTTCTCTTCCCTTGCTCACGGCTGTTGCATTTGAGTAATTACTCCGAACAGTCAAGTGCTTCAATAAATCCACATCTAAATTTATATCCGGGTCTCGCTCACTTTTTTTCGGCACAACAGTGACAGGGACATCCAAGAAACATCCCAGAAGAAGAAAATGACTCAAACATGTCTACAAGCAAAGTTTCAAAGAAAGACACAGCTTATACACGAGTTGAATCAGAATTCTTGGAGGAAATAAAGAGTTTTTTAAGCGATTTCATTAATGAAATGAGGATAGATGGCATATCCTATTATAATAGGAAAGGAAATGAGCACTTTAGAGCAATGACTTGGAAGTAGAATTAATAGAATAGCACAAGATGTACAAAAACTTTATCCATGGAGGGCTACTTAAAGCAGGGAAAGATAGTTTACTCTCCAAGTCAGGGTGATTCAGCCTAGCAATCACTAGACGAAAAGAGTATTAAATTTAGAAAACAAAAATTAATCATCATTTTCAATAGTCAATTAAGTCACTTTTTAAAAACTGAGACAGTATATGTAAGAAACAAAGTATTTGCTACAATTAGTAAGAGAAGCTTCAGCTTGTAAGGACAAGCAATTCCATTACATAGAAAAAGAAAAAAAGCAAATCTAATGTGTTACTTTCTCTTGTGGAAACAGACATAATATATAAGGAATCAGAATATTATAGGGTTTGATAAGATATCAAAGATCATCAACTCCAACTCCTGTTTGATTTGTATACACTGAAATATATCTGAGGATTTCTCATCCAGACTCTTCTTGGATATCTCCAATGATAGGTAATTCACTACATTCCTTTTTTTAATAGAAAGGAAGGTCTCTGTGATGAGTGAAAATGACTGAAATTTTCTTGCTGAGCTCTTCAACCCTAAGGAAGTACAAGTATTATATAATCCCTCTTGGACATAACAATTTTTCAAATACAAAATACATTTATTACAACCCTCTTAAAGTCTTCTCTTTTCAAGCACTGATCTTTCAACAAATCCTTAAATGACATGACTTAGAGTATTCCCACTGTCTCATTTGTTCATTGGATATACTCAAATTCAAGAGTCCCCCTTTACCAGTGTCATTGTAGACCAAATCCTCAAGCACATTCAAGGTTTAAAATGCAGTAAACACTGTTGGAGCATAAAACATAATTAAAACTAGCTTTACAAAGTAAGAATTTAAAAAAAATCATTTAAGGAGGTTACACAGTTAAAATAGCCTTCCTGTAGAGTCCACAAATAGCAAATAGCTATGAAAGCATTCCCTTGAGTGCAGCAAGATGTGCAAGGTAAAGCTTCTGACTTTAAATTCCCTCTGGGCAAAGTAAGGAAGAAACAAAGAAGAAAAAAGAAAACAGGCAGCCTGCCCTCTTAAAGAACTAGTCCAGTCTATGTAAAACAAGGGTTGCTTCTTCTAGAAATGTTGTGCTTAAAAATAACACTCTAAGATGCAAACGCACCTATACAGGGTATAGTGAGTCAGTTACTCAATAAGTATTTACTAAGCGTTTACTATGTACAAGGCACCATGCTAAGTTAGGGATACAAAGGAATACAAAAACTCACATTCTAATGGAATGCAGGTAGAGTGGGAATCCCATTTCCCACATTCTAGTGGGGGAAAACAATGTATTTCTATTACTGCAGTTTAGGAATTCCTACCTAGCAACGTCTCCTTTGCTTTTCAACCAAATGAAAAGAACTGCTGGAAAACAAAGATCCAAATAAGAAGTCTAAAAGGAAGCAAAGGTGTCACACTTAATTACTTTTTCCCAGAGTCTTTATGAAAGAAAAGCAGGAAACTACAGCTTTCTGCTTGATACACTTTCACTGACATCTTGTTAAAGTACTTGAATCAAACTTAATGGAGAAGGGAAAGGAAGATGAATCCTGAAAGCAGATCACCAAATTGACAAAGAACCATGATTTAGTACTGATGGAGGAGTTATCAGGACAGCTGCTAGAGCTCTAACGTGGCTAAATGCAGAGCAGCACAGAAATTATTCAATTGTCTTGATTATTTCATCCTTCAAAGGATGGAAGAAAAGATGAGAGCAACTCTAAAAATTATTCTGATGAAGGAGTAGGAACTGTCTAAAAATGAACCTTGGGTTATAAATGACCACACTATTGTTAAGGTCATTTGGTTTTAAAAAGCATGTCCAGAAGGTGGGGAAAAAAGGACAAGTAACTAAGAATGAATACAAAAAAAAGAGTGCACATCTATTCAAAGGTCAGGCCCAGCGGAAACTCAGTTTTACAGATGACAACAAAAAATGACTTTTTAAAAATCCATATTGGTGAGAAGGAAGATTAAAGGAGGGATAGAATTGCTGTTGGGACAGACGAGAAAATAATTAGCGATTATGGAAAGAGCTTCTATTTTGCTTGCAGTTTCTTTATAAAGAAAAATGATCATTAAGTTAGCAAATCTAAAACAAAGCACAAATAGTTAAAAGAGAATTGCTTTTCATGAGTTTAAGTCAACATATTTGGGCAAGCTATACAACAACTAATTGTATTTTTATAACATTTTAAAAAGTATTTTATAGTACAATGTTGTAAACCTCTTAGTACAAGTATTTTACCAACAAGAAAATGGAAGGTCAGAAAACTTAAATGATTTGCCCATGATTAAAACTAGTATAAGTTGAAGAAAGGATTAACCAAGATCTTCTAGCTCCATATCTGTAACTATTTCTATTATGTTATTCTACTTTACTCAGCATCCCTTACACCAAAAGGCTTTTTCCATTTTCATCACCAAGCCACTGCTAATGATCTTTGTGTGATTTGATAGATGTATTATTTGTTTTGGCAAGCAACATTTTTCCCTCTCCCCTCTTAGAAGAGGAGGGGACAGAATACATTGGGAAATGGAGATGGATTCAAAGTAATTCACAAAAAAAAGAAAATTCACAGACATTAGAAGAGATATAACATGAGAGACATTAAGAAAATGTCATTCCTAATTTCCAAGGAGGGAACAAGTTGGATTTTTCCAATTATAAGCCAATGTGCAAAAAAAAATCTAGAATGTTAAGAAAATGGTTTATATGCAGTTAGAAATGAAAGTGACAATACAGAACTAGAGAAGGACATGCCAAGATTTTTTTTCAATTATTGATAGAGTAACTAGATAGATAATTAGGATAATATCACAATCACAATACACTTGGATTTCAACAAGACATTTGACAGGTTATTTCTTAGTATCCTTGATATAATTCTGAAATGAATGTCATTACAGTTAGATAGATTCAACAAATGGCTGAATGACCAATCCCATTTGAAGTCAAGAGTATTACTACTAGCTCTTTTCTTAGATTTTGGTCTTCCAGGAATTTTTTGGTCCATAAATTACTATTCTTCTTCCTACATTGTAGCTATTGTCTGTGATATTTGGCTTGATGAGTATTTATCAGAATTTCTCCCTCTCCAATACTATTAAGTTCAATGTCCATTCAATTAGATTTATAATACACTAGTCAAATACATTCCTACTGGGCCATGTTAGTATACTTGTCCTCATTAGGAACCTGTCATTCCTATATTTTATTTATTTATTTATTTATTTATTTAGCTTTTTGGCAGGGCAATTGGGATTAAGTGACTTGCCCAAGGTCACACAGCTAGTACGTGTGTCAAGTGTCTGAGGCCGGATTTGAACTCAGGTCCTCCTGACTCCAGGGCCGGTGCTCTACTCACTGCGCCACCTAGCTGCCCCCATTCCTATATTTTAAGTTGTGATCCAGACATCCATGATGCACTCCTAGACACCACCTTGTTAACCAAATGTTCACTTCTAAAATGTGCTTTTGAAATTGATGGGCAGCAGTGATGAAAACTTCATCTCTGTCCCTAAATTCACCAGTTTCTTACACTAACATTACAATCCTTGGCAGGGGGGTTGCAGGGAGTGGGGGAGGAAACTTGTTTAGTTGCCTGATGGCAAATCTTGAGGTCCAGAATATGTTTCATCATCTCACAATTGATTCTCCTGACTCAAGTTTCTCCTCACTCCAATCCATCTTCTTAGCTGCCAAAGCAATTTTCCTAAAGCATAAGTCTGACCATGTCACTCCCTCCCTCCTGAATCAATAAATTCCAGTTGCTCCCTATCTATAGGATCAAATACAAAATCCTCTGTATAGCATTTAAAGTCCTTTACCACCTGAAACCTTCCTTTCTTTCTTTTTTATTTATCACTTTCCTTCCTACCTCACAATCTACAATCCAGTGACATTAGCCTTCTTTGCTGTTCCTTGAACACAAAACACCATTCTAAATTCTGTGGCATTTTTGTTTTGTTTTACTGTCTCCCATTCCTAGAATGCTCTCCTCTTTCACCTTATCCTCCTGACTTTGCTGGTTTCCTTAAATCCCATCTTTTGTAAGAAGCCTTTCCAGTTTCCTCCACTGTACTTCACCTTTAAGATAATCATCAATTTACACTGTAGTTATTTTATATATACATTTTTTGCATGCTGTATCCCCTATTCAAATGTGAGCTTCTTGAAAGAAGGTTTGGCATTTTGTTCCTTTATATCCCCAGTGCTTGGCACAGTAAGCACTTAATAATTTTTTGTTAACTGATCCTGGAAAGTTAAAACAATTGACTAAATTTAAAGTGAAGTTAATAGATTAATCTAATAGAGATCAACATAAAATCGTATGCTTGAATTTTTAAAAAACATATTTATACACAAATACATATACATAGGGAGACAGTAGCTTGTGGATTTCAAATCTAGACTGAGTCACAAGTTTCGCATGGGTTTGAAATAACCTGTGTGGAACATTCTCCTCCAATGTAGATATAACCCTTCCAAATCTTATCCTGCGTAGTTGGTATCTATACTCTACCATTAATACAATTCACCAACGGTGCTATTGCTTGTCTTCTGTAACCTCTGAAATTCCCTGACTGGCAGTACGGTACTGATGATGTTTCTTTGTTAGCCTTCATCTTGCTATTTGACCAAGACATCTCTGAAAACCTACCACTTCCTTCTTTATATTTTCATCAAATATTCTCTCAGTGAACATCTATACTATTCTCATACAAAATTGTATTGTAAATGTGTGAAAGTAATTCTATGCATCGCATTAATAGTTACCGATTTTATCTTCGTGGCCATTTGTTTGTCTTGGTAATGCAACCAGCCATGATCTCTATTATTTGGGAAGTTTCTCCTCAATATTTCTTGAAACTTGATCTCTGTGGACAGATCAAACCACTTTTCCTGACTTCATTTTTTGAATGCCTTCATCACTATAGTGATATCACAAAATGGGTAAAATCTGAATTGTATGCAAGGGAATTAGAAATGTTTTTTTAATGTGTTCTTGTTTTTTTATCTGACACTGTGACTTTATTAGCATAGAACTCCTATTGATGGGAGTCCCTCTGCTAATACAGAGAACTGAGACATTGAGACTTGCCTATGTCTACACATACCTTACATGTGAGTAATGGGACTCAAAATCATGATTCCAAGGCTGATTCTCTATTCTGAATATCCTATTATCTCTTAAATTCATATTAATGGTCATAAACCATCAAAGGTTTTTTTAACTTTTCATTAATATTTTAAAATATCCAAGTAATAATCTTCAGAAATTATATCTTCTATTAATACAAGGTACAACATAGACAACACTAAGTTCACCCAAAGGGAGAGACATGCAGTTATTAAACCTGAAAGAATTGTGGATGGACCCAGGAATTGATCATTTCCATTACTTAGTAGGTCACATAGTAGGCTATACCATCTGGAAGTGCAAAAAGAAATGGGCCTGATCATGTTTATAAGTATATACATATTATCCTTTTCATGTGAACAATACAGATGATTTTTAACTGATTTCTAACTCTTTTCTTTTGGATTCTCACTATACCTTTTTATCTCTGCCCTTTATCATTTCTGCACTCAAAGGCCGCATAAATTTACCTCTTTTCAGATTAACTCTAATCTTCTAATAGTGTTGATGCTACTTACTGTGTGTGCACAGGCATGAGAAAGTAAAAAGTCATCATGTCAGAGTGACCTAGGAATAAACATGTGGTCCTTTCGCTTTGTACACTATGTATCACTAACTATCAAATACCAGATGGTCTAGAAAGGTAAGATATTTTTAATGGGTCTCAAGACATTGCACACCAATTAAAATGAGTGACCAAGGTCAAACAAGCCTCATTAGATTCTTCAACACAATTTACCTTGAACCATGAAAAGCACAAAACCAAGAGATCCAATGAAGAGGAAAACAAATGCTGAAATACAACCATTTCTTAAATTTCTACGTTATATTATTCAATTTTCTTCAGGTTAAACCTTTAAGGTGATAATTAAATACATGTTCTTCAATTTTAATTATAAAAGTTTTGTATGTAATATTTTAAAACTAACATTTTGAAATATAGCCACAAATGATATTTTATCGTATATGTGCATATGTATATGTGTATATGAAATTTAGAGAAAGAAATGTGTATTTTCTTATTAAATAATTTAAAAAGCTTAATATTAACATATTAGTATACTCTTGACTTATTGAAGAGGGTGTTTAAGGTAATTCCTAGGGCTCCAAACTAAGACTAAACTAGGCAAGTAAGAATATACTCAATGTTCAGCAATAACAAAATTATTTCGTATAAGATGCTATGTATAAGGAAGATTCAAAGAGTCTCTGCTCTCAAGTAGGTTGTAATTAAGTAGTTGGAGAAATTATTTCTATTTTTATAGAGCTTTTAGTGCTAAAAATCTTTAAAATATGCCCCTACATTTATCCAGGTACAGCTATATCTAAATTTACACACTGGCTGTCCTCTTGCTGTCTTCCCCATCACTGTACAATAGTTTTCACTTCCATATCTTGGCTTTCCCCATCTCTGTTTTGATATATCATGGGTCAGCCTAATAAATTAAATGGGAATTTTGGGAGAGTTTTGCAGAAGACATGCAAAAAATCAGCAGAAGACACAGAAAAAAATTTAGAAACTCAGAAATGCATAAATATATGTGTAGTTTTGCATAGTATCAACACAATTTTATAAGAAGGTACTGTAGACACCCCATAAAAGAAAAAAAAACCAGATTTCTTCTCAAAGGGAGGGACAAAAAATTTTATGCAGATTTTTCAGATCACAGGGGTGCCATGTCCCTGACCCGGACAATATTGAAAAGATAACTGTACATCCTCCCTCCCCACAAACAACACTTTCTATTTCTGGAATCATACCATATGACCTTGGCTAATAGAATACTAGAAAAGTTTGCAAGTCAATGTAATGGCAACCACACTGGCACACCCAGGATGGCTGATAGTGCAGGTTCTTTTACCTGCTTTACTAGGAAAGCAACTTAAAAAGGGGTCAATGATCTTCTTTAATTAAACTGAAAAAATACAAAGAAAAGAAACAAAGACCAACAGACAGGGCTCTACTGCCTGAAACAAAGATTTACATCCACTGCTGAATCAAAAGAGCCTTTACCTCTGAGGAGTCGGGGAGCTCTAAACATTCAGCCATTCAGAGTCTCAACCAGAGAATCACATCTTTCTCATAAGTGAGCCTCCAAAGCAAAAGCTTACCTCTCACAATATGTATTCTTTCAGCCAAAAGGCCCAGAGTCAGAAGACATCACAACCTAACTCATTGCCTAATTAGTTTATTAACAAAAGGTGTGCAAGCCTTCCTATAAGCAAGCAAGCTTTCCTTAATGGGCTCCCCCATGAGGCCTGTTGATGGGCGGGGAAGATCATATTCCCCATTAACCTTATAGTCAATCAACTCTCTTATGACTTCAGTTACCATCCTTGTGATTTCCTCAAACAAAATAACCCTTCCTGGCCATTAGTCCCCATTTAAACGTTGTCTCTCTCATTAGGGTGCATGAGAGACTGCCCAATTCAATTAAGGTAACAACAACAACAACAACAACCACAACACAATGTTGTAGCCCTGAAAGAAAAAAAAATGCCTCTCTGATTAAGGTATAGTACCAATTAATCAAAAGTATAAACTAGGTATGAGCAATTCCTAGTCTTCTGAGGTGTCACCATTAAGCCATCAATTAAAGACAGGAACTAGTTACAGACAAATCTTTAATCAATGTGGGAGAAATGAAGTACTTGGATAAAGCAGATGATACCTTACAGGATGTATGTTTGTGTTTTGTTGAAAAATATCAGTCATGCCTGATAAAACAGTAAGCCAGTTAGGAATCCAACATTTCAAAAGGAAGCCAGTATAGTGGAAAAGCAGCTCCGGCCAAGCCCCAGAGAGTAAATTGCTCAAGAGAAAGAGAGAATTCCTGTCTCCCTTCTCACATCCCAATGACCAGAGCATAGGGGTCTCAAGCTCTCTAAAGGTTGCAAAATTTAGACTTCCCATTGGCGTCATAATAGCATGCCCAGAACAACACTGGCAAATGGCAGTTTCAGTATAAGGGATTGAGGACAAATTAGACTCACTGAAGAAAGGGAAATTCAAGACTCATACCCTTGAAGCTTGGTAGAGAGTTACAATCATCAAAAAGGAGCTTCATGATTACTTCAAAAATGGAGAAAACTACTTTCAGTAACTGGAGCTGTATTTACTCTTTTTTCCTAAGCCTGAAACCACTTTCCCTCAGATTCTGTATATACTTGTGGGAATGTTTCTTCCAGACTTTTGGGAGGTTGTTTTGTAGCTACCTTCTCTTACTATACCATCAGAGTAAATAGCCTTTCCTTAAAGCTAATTTATTCTGGTTTTCTAAGAGATAATTAGTAGGCAGACCACACTGGTTAGGGGCAATAGCATGAGAGAATTGTTTCCTCCTCCCCAAATTGCCTGATTCACAGTTGTCCCTAGATAGCTTATGAGAGAAGTAGTCATTGGCTTTGGGAGAACTCAGCCTTCCAGTAAAAGTAGATAGATATTAAGGAAAGTAGCCGGGGTGGTGCTTCAGAAGAGGGGTACACAGAAGTACGTTGCTCAATGGCAGGGAGTGTTTATTGTTGTATTTTTATCAGCAACATTAAACCCAGTGTTTGACACATAGCAAATAATTAACATTTTTTATTCACTTACATACATTGTTTCGTCAAATCCTTATCATAACCCTGAAAGGCAGACATTGTAAGTATTGCTAGCCACATGTACAAATGAAGCAGCTGAGACACAGATGATAATTGTTTTGTCCAAGATTCTGCGGTTACTAACTGCTGGAGCCAGTATACTAACTCACATGTGTTGACTCAAAATCCAGACAATTTTCCATCAGAATATAGATTGTTAAGCCAGGCATTTTATCTATTATTTCGGTAATAGCTAGCTCTATTGATTGGAGTAGATTGCTGTGATTAACTACAACATTGAGAGCCTTGTGTAAAATCACTTTTGTTTCAAACTTTTATTATTAGTTTAAAGGAGACCAAACCCTGTGGGCAATCTACTCCTGACTCAAATAAATAATTCCACTTCAAAATGGTGATTAGTAAAAGCTAATAACAGAAAGAGATCCCCAAGGTAGAACCAACCTTAGCTTTAGGTTATGGTATGCAAACCAAGAGCATTTTCATAACCTGTTATTATATTCTATTTTGTCTGCTAAAATTACATGGGGGGAACAGAATCACTATCATTGTCTAATTTTTCCCACCTTCACTAAATGCTAGTCACCATCATGACATGGAGATGAAACTAGATTTGGGAAGTTTTTCTTTGTATAATACAAGCACTAGGAAGTTTTACAAAGTTGTGAAGATTTTGAAAACAACCATTATTATCAAACTGCTAAAGGAAAGGCAACTTTAAGGGGTCAACAATCTTACTTTAATCAAACATATATAAATCATTTACTAATTCAGGAGAAATGTCATCACCCTGAACATGGAGAAAATACAAGCAGAGAAATTAGCACAGAGATCAACAGACAGGGCTCCAACTGTCTGAACAAAGTAATACAACTACCTACATGCATCACTGCATCAAGGGGGACATCAACATCTGAGTTGAGTAGTTGGGGGGCTCTTAACAAAAAGCTACTCAGAATCCCGTCCAGGGAATCAAAAGGTCCTTCTCATGAGCAAGTCCCCAAAGCAACATCTCACCTCAGAATATATATATATATGTGTGTGTGTGTGTGTACATATATATACATACATACATATATATACATATATGTATGTATATGTATATATGTGTGTATATGTATATATGTGTGTATATATACATATATATGTATGTATACACACACACACACACACACACACACATGCTTTTAGCTAGTAGGCTCAGACCCAGAAGACATCACAACCCTCATGACTCAGTGCCTAATTAGCTTAGTAGCAAAAGATGTGAAAGCCTTCCTATAAGCAAGCCTCCCCATAAGCAAGCTCCTCCCCCAATGGGCTCTATGTGATTCAGGAGGTATCACAGCTGGGCCAGAGTTCAAAGCAGCAAGACATATAGTCATATAGGCCTATTAATGGATGGGGAAGATTTTCCTATTCCATTAGCATTACAAGTATAATTTGTAGAGATGCCCATTACCAATAGTTTAATCACCAGCATAAATATTTTAGCCATGACAATGCATGAAACAAATACTATTATGAAATCGACCCCTTCTACTTCTGCCATGACTGTGTGGAAAATGATCCAATTTAGTTCATTTCAATTAAAAAAATTATTAAGCACCTGCTACATGGCAAGCATTGTGCTAGGTACTGTTGATATAAAGCTTAAAACAAATTCATTCTTGATTTCAAAATAATTCTTACGGAGGAAACCTACATATGATACATAAGCAAATGCAAAATATATGAAAAATTAACACTCACAAATCCCTTTTCTCTTGATTTGTTACGATCTGGAGGTGATTCTAGGTTCATAAAGATTATGCCCACAGAGAACCAGCTCTGGAGGGGTTGAATTGGGGGTTCCACCGAGCAAAATAAAAACTTCAAGCATGGTTCTTTTGAGTCTGATTTCTGAGGACCAGTATCAATATGGGGAAGCTCATCACCATTAAAATAATAATAATAATGGCTAGCATTTTATAGCACACTAGGGGGTACAACATACTTTAGATATTACTTAAACCTCAAATCATCCAGACTGTTCTTATATTTTAAATATTTTATTAGTATGCTTTTTATTTTTACATCACTTAAATTTCCCCCTGTATCCCTGCCTTTACTCCTTCTAAGGAGTTGTCCCATATAGCAATATTTTAAGGGGAAAAAGAAAAAGAGGAGAATGGTAGAAAAGAGCAAAAGCAATCATTACATTGGAAAAAAATCTGAAAACATATCCAATTTTTCAGAACTATGGACCTCTCACCTTTGCAAAATAGTGAATGTGAGGGAGTTTTCCCATATCTATTTTTGGGGGGCAGTCAACAATCATTTGTTACACTCTTATTATGTGCAAGGCACAGTGATAAGTGCTGGGGATACCAAAACAAAGGTAAAAAAGAGAACTTGTTTTTGAGGTGCTAACAATCTAATAGGTCCTATTTATTCTTTTTAATTTGTAGCATGCACTTTTGAGTAGTTTATATTTGTTATTCTTTCTGTTACATAGTTGTAACCATTGTGTATATTGATTTGATGGCTTTTCTCACTTCACTCTGCATCAGTTTATATGTCTTTTTTTAAGTTTTCATTGTATTCATCATTTCTTACAACACAGTAACATTCCGTTTGATTCATGTGTCACAATTTGTTTAGCAATTCCAAATCAATAGCAACCTGCTATATTTCTAGTTCTTTGTTGCAAAAAAAGTGCTATTATAAATATTTTGGTGTATATGGGGACTTTCTTATTATCAATGATTCTCTTATGGTTTAAACCTAATACTGGAATGCCGAATCGAAGAGTACGTATATTTGAATCATTCTTTGCATAATTCCAAATTGTTTTAGAAAATAGCTGTGCTAAATCACAGCTCCTCCAACAATGCACTAGTGTATCTGCCTTTTCACAAACTGTCTAGCATGGACTATTCCAATCTTTTATCACCATTAGTATTTTCAGGGTATAAGGCAAAAGTTTAAGGTTGTTTTGATTTATATTTGTCATATCATGAGTAATTTCAAATAGTCTTTCAAAAGGTTGTTAGTAATTTGTGATTCTTTTGAAATTTCTCATCTTTTGATCACTTACCTATTGGAGAATAGCTTTCAATCTTATCTATTTATCTTTTTAACCAGATCTACGTATATACATATGTGGTACATACCAAATGTATGGCTATATGTGTGTATACACATATATATGTATGTATATAAACACACATATCCTTAATATTAAAGATGATCACAAATGCATAAAAATGCATCAAATTTATAGTACATGTATCCTACGTATATAGAAAATATTTTGTGTCAAATTTTGTGTGTACATAGTACACATGTATGCATAGGCATGGGTAGATGGGTGGCTAGGTAGTACAGTGGATAGAGTGCCAGGTATCGTCAAGAAGACTCATCTTCTTGAGTTTAAATCCAGCCTCAGCCACTTACTAGCTGTGACATTCTGGCCAAGTCACCTAACCCTGTATGCCTCAGTACCTCATCTGGAAAATGAGCTAGAGAAGAAAATGGCAAACCACTCCAGTATCTTTACCAAGAAAACCCTAAACAGGGTCATGAAGAGTTGGGTATGACTGAAAAACAAAATATGTACTATACACATATGTATATGCATATACATGTACGTGAATACACATATACATAGAATAGAGATCTATAAATATCTAGGATACCAAACCCTCATCTTTATTTATTTATTTTTAATGCATGGAACAAAACAAGCATTTCTATAGCACAGTACAATAAAAAAGATGAGTGTGCATGAAACTGCAAAATTGCCATGTACAACTTGTTATTCCTTCCGTATATACCACAAAGTTATGATGTATTTTTTTTCCTTTTTTTTCTTCTCTCCCTCCCCCTGTTCTAGAGATGGCTGCCATTAGACACAAATAGTTGCATGTGTGTATGCACACACATATACACATGTATATGCATGTATGTATGTAAAATTGGTGTATACATACTTCTATTTATCAGTTATTTCTCTGGATGCAGAGAGCATCTTTCTTCATATGTCCTTTACTTTTAATTTCTATATTTGTAGTACTCAAAATTATTTAGCCATTCAAAGTTGTTCTTAAGAGAATATAGCTGTTAATGTATATGATAATCTCCTGATTCTGCTTACTTTGTTCATCATTTCATGCCAGTCTTTACATGTCCTTCCAAGATCGTTATTTCTTATAGCACAGTAGCATTCCATCACAACTATAAACCACAACTTATTCAGCCATTTCCCAATTGATAAGGATCCCTACAATTTCCAGATCTTTGCCACCATCACTCTTATCTGTGAAATCTGATACAATTTTTCCCCATTTGACTGCTCCCCTTCTTATCTTAGATATGACATTTTAATCAGCTTTTCAATTTCATGCAATATAAATCATCTTGTTTTTTGGAATTGTTCTTTTTTAGTTACAGATAAATCATCGCCCCACAGCTATGAATGGTACATGATCAGATTCTTTTTGTGTGGGGGGGTGAGGGGAGGGGGATAAGGGTAAGGAAAAATAATCCTTACTATTGAGGACGTATGTGGTATAAGATCTTAGTCTAAGCCTACTTTCTTCCAGACTTCTTTCCAGTTTTGTTTTTGTTTTTTTTTTTTTGCTTGTTTTTTGTTGTGTTTTTTTTTCTGGCAGTTTTTAATCAGATAGGAAATAATTTTTAAAGTAATTTATGTTTTTCAGTTTATTGAACATTCAGTAGCATAGTTTCTGATTCACCTTTGTCTAATCTGTTCCACTGGCCTACTTATCCATTTTTTTAACTGTTATCAAATGGTTTTGGTGAATATCATATTATAATATAGTCTAAGGTCTGGAAGTGTTATTGCCCCTTTATCCCCTACCTTGATTTTCTCTATTTTCTGGTGTTTTTTTTCTTCCAAATAAAGTTTGATATTATTTTATTGAGTTATATAAAGTTTCCCACTTACAATTTGATTGGTATAGCATTAAAATAGTAAATTAACTTGGGTAGTATTGTCATATTTATTATAATGGTGTGGCCCAGTCATGAGCATTGCCTATTCCCCTAGCTATTTTAGTTCTTTATTTCTGTAAGGAATACAATGTAATTGAATCTATACAAGTCTTCTGTGTGCTTTCATGGATTGATTCCCAGATAGTCTATGAATTTTGTACTTAGCTGAAATGGGATGTCCCTTTCTATTATTGCTTTTGGATTTTTTTTGGATGATTTTATAGAAATGTTATTGATTTTTATGGGTTTATTTTGTCATCTGAAACTTTGCTGAAGCTATTTTCTCAAGTAATAGCTTTGCTGGTTTCCATGGATTTTCTAAGTAAACCATTAAGTCATCAGTAAATTAGGATTTTTTTTATCTCTTTACCTATCTTTATATTTTTCATGCCTTTCTCCTATATCATAGAATTTTCTAGTGTTTCTATAAGAATAATAAATAAGAGCTGGGAGAATAGTCATCCTTTCTTTATATCTACATGGATTGCATAAGCTTCTAGTTATACCCACTTATGTAAAGCTTGCTTTTCATTTTAATTAAATACATTTATTTTTAAAACATCTCTCTATTGCTATTCTTTGTAGTTTTTAAGCATAAATAATTTTGTGCTTTGTTGGGCTTTTTTGGTTTTTGTCTGGCTCTATTGAGATAATCATGTGGTTTTAGAAGTTTTGTTTTTAATATCGTTGTATTGATTGTTTTCCTAATATTGAACATTCTGCATCTTTGGTATAAAAACAACTTGGTCATATTGAATGGAACAACAACTTGGATGAATCCTGTAATTTAACAGTATTTGATTTAAAAGACTGAATCAATAGTTTTTAATGATATTTATTATAGTTCTCCTTTGTTTATCCTTGGTTGTTTCAGGTAGTAGTACTATAATTATCTCAAAAAAAGGTTCCTGGCATGGAGTTTCTTTCTCAAATTTTGAGAACATTTTCTATTGTATTGGCATGAATTGTTTCTTAAAATTTGATAGAATTTGCCTTCTAATCCTTCAAAACTGAGAAGTGTTATCATTCTTCCCTTTCCCCACTGACACACATACACCTCTGTGATAGCTTCTTTAAAACCTCTATTTCCTTTCCTAAAACTGGATTATTTAGGATCTCCATTTGGTCTTTTAGTAGATCAGGTATTTATATACATATATGTTTAATTATTTCTCTGTTTCTTTTGTTTTTTCAGTTATTTTAGCATATGACAACGTATAGTAGTGTCCGATAGTATTTTTTAAAATCCTGGTTTTACTGTGATTTCACCTTTTTCATTTACTATTTTTTTGATTTTATTGTCTGCCCTCTTTTTAAAATTAAGCTGGCTAACAGCTTACTCACTTTTCAAAGTCTTTCTAAAGAATCAGTTTTTAGTTTTGTTCATAATTTCCAAGTATTTCTGCTTATCAATTTATCTATTTCTCCTCTATTTTCCAACATTTCCTCCTTTGTGCTTATTTTGGGTTTACTACATAATGGTAGGGTCAGGGCAGAGTTAAGATGTCTTGGTAGATGGAGGCAACAACAATAAAATGCTAAGTGTATGCCAGAGCAAGTTCCAGAGACCCAGATTTGAACTCAGGGATTCATAACTAAAAGTCTAGTACTGTCAATAAAGTTGACTTCTAGAACCCATTACTAAAGAGCTGGTGAGTGAACATCTAGAAAAGTAAGTAGTGATCACAAGAAGCCATCACATCTTTGTCAAGAAAAAGGTCATCGTAGACAAATCTGATTTCCTTCTTTGGTACTATTAAAATACTGTTGATAGAGAGGAACACTATAGATTTTTGAAAAGTGCTATTCATGAGAGCTGTGGACTAGGTGATAGTATTATCTTGTAATAGTATTATTACTAGGTTGAACCATAAGTGGTTTAATGTTGGCTTTAAGAGATATCAGATTTTGTTCTCAACTTAGAAAACTGTGTCTAGTGGAGTGTCTAGGGATCTGTGTTTGATCTCAAGTTGTTTTAAATTTTTTTTGTCAATGGCAGGGATAAAGTCATAGGTATTATGGAAAAATTCCTAAGTTTTGTCAAAACTGTCAGTCACTATCTTCTAGTGGTAATTAATATGGGGACAAAAGATGCAATCAGAAAAAAAACTTAGCAAGTGGAGGTCAACCAATTAGTCTAACAGTATTCTTTATTGTCTTCTATGTGGGAGGCACTGAGCTAAAATCCCTGAGGATACAAATATAATACAAAAAAGGAACAGTCCTAGTATTCTATTAGCTTGCACAAAACAAATACAAAGTAACTGGGTGGGGGGAGTGGCCTTGATATTTCAGGGGATCAGAAAAGGTTTCATGTAGAATGTGGCACTTGAGTCAAGTCTTGAAAAAAAACAAGGGATTTTAGAAGACAGAGTTGAGGAAGGAGAGAGATGGCCAATTCAAAGGCCCACAGATAAGAGATGGAGATGCAGTACTTGGGCAAGTGATGAGGCTTGAAAGGTAGGTTGGGCTGGGTTGTAAAGTATTTTGAAAATCAAAAGGAGTTTATGCTATGGGGAGCTACGGTCTCTTAAGTAGCTGAGTGATCTACTCAGGGCTGAACATAGGGAAAGTCATTTGGCAGCTAAGTGGAGGATGCATTCCAGTGGGGAGAGGCTTGGGGCAGGGCTCTAGAGACCAAGTATTCCACCGAGAACCAATTATTCCATTGCAATAATCCAGGTAAAAGTTAATAAGGACCTAACTAAGGTGGAAGATGTGCAAATAAAGAGAAAGTGGTATATGGAGGTACACAAGAAAAGATTTTGGCAACTGATTGGACATATGGAGTGAGTTAGAATGATGACTTGAGGTTGGTACTAAGCATTATCTTAGCCTACCTCTCATGCAACACTTGATTTCAGGGAATCTATATATCTTGAGAGTAATAACTGTAATAACAGCATTTTTAATGTGACAGGTAGATTTGTTTGTAGTGCAAAATTCCTAAAAACATGTTGTCATGGATCATAATGCTGCTCATAATTCTTTTTCAACTCTTAGCAAGATCAATATTTTGTCTTTAAAAGCTATAGCAAAAATCCTGCTTCCTATAAATACGATGATATAAATAGTAGTTAAAGTTTCACAGAACCGCTGAATTCTGGCATAAAAGACTACAAAGGCCATTTAGTCCAATCCACATGTAAAAGGAATCGCTTCTGCAGCGTATCTACCAAGTGGTCATTCAGGTTTTGATGAAAGACCTCCAAGAAGAGAGTACTCACCAAGTGTCAAAGTAGTGTTTGCCACTTTTGGACAGTTCTGATTGATAGACATTAAGCCCAAATTTCTCTCCTTTTAAATGTTATGCTAATTAGGGTGGGACTTTTTTGTTTTCTCTTTTAGAAAGATGAGTTTTGCCTTTCAAATGTAATGGAAAGCAATGTGGACTTTTTGTTGTCTTTTCATTCTTTGATTGAATCAAGAGTCTTTGACCTGCTTAAGAAACAAGAAAGCCTAGTTCACATAGGTTTGAGTCTCATGATTGTGACACCCTTTGACCCTGAGAAAGGCATATAAGATCTGAGGTTGGCGTTTTGTTTTGGGACTCTCACTCACTGGAAGAGTGTTATATGATTTGAGCAGATGAGACCATGGGTGGCCATTGTTAAGAACCCCCAGCTTTGAAAACCAAGCTGTTGGTGCTTCTCTCTCTGGTAACTGTTTATGTATTGCTTGGATAGATAGATAGACGCCTGTCTTCTAATTTGTGTTATTTTGCTGTTTGTGTAATTTCTGCTTGTAATTTCTGTTTTCTCTGAAGTTCAGGGTGCTGGCTTTTCCCCCTGAACTAAGTGAATTATATATATACACATATATATGTATGTATGTGTGTATATATGTGTGTATGTATATATGTGTGTATATATATATGTATGTGTATATATATATATATATATGTATGTATGTATATATGTTTAATTAAAGTAAAATTGTTAACCCCTTAAAATTGCTTTCCTTAGAAAAGCAGATCAAAGGACCTGTGCTCATAGCCCTTCTGTGTGCTGTTGTTGGTCTTTCACCCCCACAACAGCTGCTAGCAGCATTGTTGTTACATTAACTTCCACCCATTGCTCCTGGTTCTGCCCTCGGTGGCCAAAGATACTGAGTCTAATTCCTCCTCCACATGACAGCTTTTCAAATAATTAAAGACAGTTATTATGTCTCCTCTGAATCTTCTCTACTCTAGGCTAAGCATGCCTATTTCCTTCAGTGTTACATGGTCTCAAATCACTTCACTGTCCTTATTACCTTCCTCTAGGCACTATCCAGCTTCTCAATTTCCTTCTTAAACCATGGTATCCAGAACAAGACACAGTGCTCTTCATGAAGTCTGATAAAAAGGCAGAGTATGGTGGGACAATACCTTCTCTGTTTCTTGAAGCTATGGCTCTCTTTGATATAACCTAAAATTATATTTGATTTTTCAATGGTTAATTTGGTATTTTTCTTTTTTAAGTGATATTTTATCTTTTCCTCAATTCATATTTGATTTTTTTGGCTGACACATCACACTTCTAACCATACTGAGATTGCAATCTACTAAATGTGCCCAGATCATTCAGAACAAATGCTGCTTAACCTGCCTCTTCCATTTTACATTTTTAAATTCATCCCTATGAGATTTCATCTGTTTAGAACCACCTCAATGCTAAGCCAGCAAAGACCTTTTTTATACTGTGTATTGACTATACAAGATTTGTATTACTTTATTTTTTTATAAACAAGAGGTACCATTCATCTAGAACCAAAACATAAAATAAAATTTTCAGATTTAAATTCTTATTTCAATGTACTGAATAAGTTAAGTTACCTAAGTTAGTCTTAGATAAGACAAGTTTGCTAACACTTCTTGATCAGATGGAATGACCATTTATATTTGTTCATTGCAAGTGGCTTCTTTACACATTCATATTTAGAAAGATCTAATTCTATAATATGAAAAACAGATCACTATTCTATTTAATTTGCATAGCAAATATTTATGTTTAAGTTGAGAAATAAAACAATATTATTTAGTAAATTTTCATCTACAGTTCTTTTTTTCCTGTTATCTTTCTGGGTCATAAAGGACCATAAAATTACTGTCTAGATTTGTTTTTAAATATTTTATATTTGTATATGCATAGTATATGTGTTCATGTATTTATGCATATATACACATATATATATATATACATGGTAGAATATATGTGCTATATGTGCCATATTTCACACACTATACTTGTATGCTTGTATGTGTATCCGTTGTGTACATATGCACATGCAAAAATTATATATAATTTATTTTCAATTAATATACAAGTTTTAGGAGGAGGTTTTTGCTATACATTTATTTACTTCATCCTTGGTCTTACCACTGAACAAATAATTACTCTTTTTACTCAAATTCCTTTTGAAGAACTTAAGCAAGAGAAAGTCAACGTGCTTCCCAGTGATATAGAAATACCTTTGGCTCTTCTGAAATATAATGAAACAATTTAGCAGATTCCCTTTTAATGGACTTCTTTTTATAATACTAATCTTCTTGTTACAACTTGAGTAATTATATATACCCTTTTAGTCATATTCGTTAATATAAGCAATTCTATGTAAAGTATGCAATGTTGCCAAATTACATGAGGGATGAAATGGGGGGGGGAGGAAAAGAAAAAAATAAAGAAAGGAAGAGAAAAAGGAGGAGAGACAGAGAGAGAGAGAGAGAGAGAGAGAGAGAGAGAGAGAGAGAAGGAAAGAAAGAAAGAGAGAGAAAGAAAGAAAACAAAAGAGAGAAGGAAAGGAAAGAAAAAGAAAGAAGGTAAGGAAAGAGGAAGAGAGGAAGGAAGGAAGGAAGGAAGGAAGGAAGGAAGGAAGGAAGGAAGGAAGGAAGGAAGAAAGGAAGGAAGGAAGGAAGGAAGAAAGGAAGGAAGGAAGGAAGGAAGGTAGGAAGGAAGGAAGAAAGGAAGTTAGGAAGGAAGGAAGGAAGAAAAGAAAGAAAACTATTGCTCATAGACCAGTATTTTATTCTGAAATAAACTGAGCACTGTCAGTGCAATGCCCAATAATATTCCCTCACATTACATCATTTTCATTTTCTAAATGTCTATCAATTTTGTTAAAAGTTGTATAAATATGAAGATTTTAGGAGAAAGGAAATAAATGGATAAATGAAAAAAATTATAATATTAAGTACTTACAGTGTGCCAAGAACTGGACTAAGTTCTGGGTTTTCAAATGAAAAAAAAAAGTTAAGTCTTGTTTTCTGAGATTTCATATTCCAACTGATCACAAAATTCTTCAGACGTGGTCAATTCACTTTCTCATCATCATATTATCTTCAAGTGGAACCATTCCAAAATACTTTGCCTATGATTTGCCAAGGAACATTTTTGCCAACATAAATAACTACAGGTTGCACCAATTAAAATTAAATTTAACTCCTGAAAATTTCAAATTATTACAACCATTTTTGAGCTATTTCATTTTATTTAAGTGGCAGATTTTTTAGGGAAAATCATTTAATTTATCAAAATGAATGAGGTTGAGAATGTACAAAATATACTATTTTAAACTTCTCCACAAAGCATGTTTAATTTTGAGCTTCTACATTCCACAAGCAAGTAGTTCAATGACACACTGATCGCTTTCATCAGCTTATAATGACTGGTGATGACAGGATCATGTTCATATCAAGTTTCAGTATGAATCAACTCAAATTTGACCTCATTTGTATATTCTGTATTAAATAACAGATTCCCTAAATTTGCTAGCAGATGAACCAAATGTGCTTAGTCATACTTTTTAAACTTTGATTTGAACTTTAAAAAAGTTCATGTATTTTCCAGGTATTGCAACTTGAAAATATCTATTAATGCCCCTTCCCTCCCACCCACACGTACATTTGAAAGCATAACCCAATTCCCTTAGGAGATGGGTTCCAAGTTCAAAAAACTCAGGATTACAGTCAGGAAAACAACATAGATAAATAATAGCAGTGTTACATTTATAACATATGTAATATACTCTGCCAAGTAAAATGACATTGAGGTTAACTAAGGCATGATTGTCTTTAGGGTAAGATTACAGTTTATTAATGATGATGCATATAGCTGTTAAAAAAAATTGGGTCACTGGTAACCTCAGCAAAGCCAGGGACCTAAGCATAATCAATTTATTAGTTAGATTAGCAGCAACCAATAAATTTGCTACCAGGTGGCACAGTGATTAGAGTTCTGGTCTGGAATCAGGAGAACCTGAATTCAAGTCCCTCCTCAGACACTTTACTGACTATGGGCAAGTCACTTAACCTTTTTTGCTTTAATTTTTAGTCTATAAAATGAGCTTGAAAAGGATATGGCAAAACACTCCAGTATATTTGCCAAGAAAACCTCAAGAAAGGGTTTTGAAGATTTGGACAAGACTAAAATGACTCAATTGGGTCAGTAGCCTCTCTTAATAAACATAGATCATGGATCAGGGCCAACAGGGTCTTGTAAATCTAGGTGTGTCTTCCTTCTGAGCAGCCTGACAATACATCATTTGGACCACCCCTAGCAAATGTAAGACAATCCCAATTGGTAGATATTTTAATGGGGAAGTGGTTTAAGAGTTACCTAAGCTCCTCCCTATTACCTCCGTATTATCATTAGAAGCCTGATAGCATTAGTCTGCAGCTAGGAAGAGTAGGTTGGCTTTCAGGTGTGGCTGATCATACCCCTCTCTGACAATTATGGAATGCTAACTGCTCTATGGGCCCCAGCTGCCTCTGGTATTGAGGCGAAAATCTGAATGACTCCAAATTTGGTCCCCTCTACTTCCCCCTCTTTGCCAATTCCCCTTGGAGACCAAATCACTCCTAACTTTGACAAGGGAAAGAAAGGAGAGTCCTGCCCAGGGCAGGGGCCCAGGACAAGCTGGTTCTTTGTTTACCTTTAAACAAAGCCAGGGTCCTACTTTATACTGGTTAATGCTAGAAGTGATTACATTACTCAATCATTCCTTTAGTTCAGACTGTGAGAGACTGATTTTTGAGCTAAACTGAGAAATAGGGTTTGACAAAATGGAGAATATAATAGATTATGGAATAACACTGGTTTTAAATGATACAGCATAATATTAATTTTCTTCAATACAGATGCATACACACATAGATATATACATGTCTGTGTATATATCTGTATCCATATAAATACATATGCATATATAGTTCATGCATATAAGTATAGATATGCATTATGTGTGCATATGCACACATATATACATGTACATTCTCTAAATATCATAATAGCTAAGACTTTCTTTTATTTTTTTTTATTTGAGGGGGAAGGCAGGGCAATTGGGGTTAAGTGACTTGCCCAAGGTCCCACAACTAGTAAGTGTGTCAAGTGTCTGAGGCTGTATTTGAACTCAGGTCCTCCTGATTCCAGGGCCGGTGCTCTACTTACTGTGCCACCTAGCTGTCCCTAAGACTTTGTTTAAATCGACAAAATCATTTGAAATGCCAAAAATCATAAATAGGCAACAAAATAAGTACTTTTGACATTTCCTTTTTAAAAATTTAAAAACTAGAACAAAACCAGAAGGAAATTACAGAGATGAATGAAATTCTGAAACATATACTTATCTTTTAGTGTCATATTAGAATCTTTTTGAAAAAAAAATCATCATCTGCCAAGGAATAAGGAACTAAAATTAGAAGCAAATGTCATAAATTTAACAACTTCCTTAGACCACAAAGGGGCAGCTAGATGGCAGAGTGAATGGAGTTCCACTTCTGAAATCAGGAAGTCTCATCTTCCTGCATACACATCTGGCCTCAGACACTTACTAGGGCAAGTCACTTAACCCTTTTTGCCTAAGTTATGCATCTATAAAATAAGCTGGAGAAGGAAACGGCAAACCACTCCAGTACCTTTGCCAAGAAAACACTAAATGGGGTTACAGAGAATCGAACACAACAGACAACAACATAGACCACAAACAAAAACATAAATCAAAAATAGAATGCATAAAAGTACCCTAAATTATGTGGCTTGAATCAGGAATCAGCGAATCAGCTCGAATCAGGGAAACAAATACTAAAAGCATAGGAGGAATTTGAAGATGACTCTGGATACTTAAATTAACAAAAGAGAATACAACAAAGATTAAAAATTTCAGCACATAAAATATTTTTAAATGGAAAGCAACAATGTAATAATCCCAAGACAAGCTCATTTCTTCTTCTGTGCCTATCATATGACCTAGTACATAGTAGGTTTTTTAAAATGCTTATTGATTTCTCAATTCTAAACATAAAAATAGTGAAAGTTGGTAAAAAAAAATCTAAAGTTCCTACTAAAACTCTGAATAATACTATTATCCTTCCTCTTTTTTCTTTCTTCTCCTCTGCTACTACCATTACTACTAGGAAAATCCCTCTGTTTGTTCAGCTATAGATCACACAATCATAGATTTACATCTAAAAGGGATCGTAGAGAGACCATTGAAATAGATACATACATTTATACACAGAGATACACATCTTCATGTATGTATACATATATATGCACACATAAATAGAAATGTCTTTGTGTATGTTTATATGCAAGTATGTATACACATATACACACATGCATAATATCCTATTTGTACACATTGTTATCTAATTGTATTCCTCAAATAGCCTTCAGAGGTATTACAGTTTTACCTATGTCAAAAGAGAGGCTCTGAGAGATTAAATAATTTCTTGAACATTCAATAGCTAGTAAATATTTGAAGAAGGATTCAAACCCAGCAATGGTCTCATTAGTACAGTGATGAAATGATGGGTCACAAAATCTCAGAGTTGGAAGGGACCTCAGCAGCCAGTCATTTGAATCTACTAGAACAAGAATCCTCCCTATAACATTTCAGACAAGCAATCATCCTTGTAGACCTTTAGTGAAGTGAAAAGCCACATTATCTACCAAGCAGGCCATTTCACATTTGGATAACTAATTATTAGGAAGTTTTGCTTTAAGTTAAGTCAAAATTTGCTGCTATGTATTTTTGGTCCATTGTGACCAGTTCTGCCCCTTTGGGTCAAGTAGAATAAGTCTAATGCCTCTTCCACATGATAGATTCTTATCAGGGGTGGGGAACCTGCAGCCTGTAGGCCACATGTGGTGCTCAAGATCCTCGAGTGCAGCCCTTTGACTGAATCCAAACTTCAACAAACAAATTCCCTTAACAAAAGGTTGTTTTGTAAAACCTGGACTTGGTCAAAAGGCTAAACCCAGAAGGCCACGTACAGCCTTGAGACCAGAGGTATCACCCCTGCCTTAGGTGGTTGAAAACAGCTGTCATGTTTCCTTAAGTTATTTCTCTCCTCAAACTAAAATAATCCCTCAGTTCCTTCAGTTCATCTGAACATTTCCAGATTTTGTGGTCCTAGTCACCTTTCTTATAAAGACTGATCAATGTCCTCCCTAAAATATATGTATGTATATATCCTAAAATATGGAATGCAGAAAGCTAATTTCCCTGTTCACATTGTCTATCAAAAATCAAATGCAGAGTGTTGATTTTATAGTTTAAAGTCATATAAACTTCTGCTATTTTCCAGTAGAGTGGAAGTCAATTATAAAGTCCCTTGCTATTCTATAGATTTAGTTACACTGCAGGCCAAATCATGTCCCCTGTGTAAGCATCACTTACAGAGAAGTTCTTGCTATATGATGGAAATTTTATACATATTATATAATGAAACTATTATCCTCATCCCCTGACAGCAAAATTATAATGAGTTTTTGCCGTGTTTGATTGAGAACAAATTAGAAAAATTTAAATCATGCCCTCAATATTAAATGTGTTAAATCCTGTGTGAGCTTTATTCAACGATCCTCTGGGTAGAGAAAGGAAGGCATAAGGAAAGGGAGAGATATGTTTCCCAAAGGTGTTCAGAAGTGTCACTCAGGTTTTATTGTAAAATCCAAAATGGTTAACAATAAAAACACTACCACCACCAAATGCTATCTATAAAGGACTTTAAAGGTTTACAAACCACTTTGGCACTCAATCCTCATGACCCTTGTGAGGATATTGTTCCCTTTCCCTTCCCCTTCTGTGAAATGGGAACAGTAACAGCACCTACTTCATAGGGTTGTTGTGAGCATCAAATGAGATAATAATTGAACTGAAGTTCATAAAGGTTAAGTCAAAATGTAAAAGGAATTACCTATAGGGTGTGAGCTTCTCTAGGTCATTTGTTGATATCATACTTCTCCATATGTCGGGCCCCAGTATACTGCAAGGCCTGTTGCATTAGATCCATGATCACATAAATTAAAGAAAGAAGAAAGGAAATAATCATTTGTGAATATTTCCCATGCGCCAGGAAACATGAGCAAAAATGAAAGACAGTCCCTATCTTCAAGGAACTTGCAGAGAGACAACGCATAAAAGAGGAAAATAAGGATGGGGGTGGGGGAATTGGAATGGGAATAAAGATGCCCAAAAGGGAGGGCGGAGCCAAGATGGCGGCTGGTAAGCACGGACTAGAGTGAGCTCCGTACCCGAGTCCCTCCAAAAACATATAAAAATGGCTCTGAACCAATTCTAGAACGGCAGAACCCACAGAACAGCAGAGGGAAGCAGGGCTCCAGCCCAGGACAGCCTGGATGGTCTCTGGGTGAGGTCTATTCCACACGGAGCTGGGAGCTGGGAACGGAGTGGAGCAGAGCCCAGCCTGAGCGGCGTGGACGATCCAGACCAGAAGCCGGGCGGAGGGGGCCCTAGCGCCCTGAATATGTGAGCTGCGGCAGTTACCAGACCCCTCGACCCACAAACACCAAAGACTGCGGAGAAGGTTAGTGGGAAAAGCTGCAGGAGTGGAAGGAGTTCGCAGTTCGGCTTCCAGCCCCAGGGGCAGCGGAGGTGGGGCAGCTACAGCTGTTGTTACTTCCGGCTCCAGGCCCACCTGGTGGGAGGAATTAAGTGGCGGATCACAGCAGGGGTGCACAGCCTGCCAAAGATCTGAGCCCAGTCTGGACTGGAGGTCTTTGGGGAAGGAGGAGTGCGGCTCTGACAGAGCTGGCACCTCCCCCCCAAACGTAGAACATAGAACTCTGTAATCTACAAGCAGTCATACCCACTGAAAAACTCAAGAGTCAAGTTAGTTGGTTGGGAATATGGCCAGGCAGCGAAAACGCGCCCAGAGTCAGTCTCAGACTTTGGATTCTTTCTTTGGTGACAAAGAAGACCAAAACATACAGCCTAAAGAAGACAACAAAGTCATAGAGCCTACAACCAAAGCCTCCAAGAAAAACATGAACTGGCCCCAGGCCATAGAAGAACTCAAAAAGGATTTGGAAAAGCAAGTTAGAGAAGTAGAGGAAAAATTGGGAAGAGAAATGAGAAGGATGCGAGAAAACTATGAAAAACAAGTCAATGACTTGCTAAAGGAGACCCAAAAAAATACTGAAAAATACACTGAAGAAAACAACACCTTAAAAAATAGACTAACTCAATGGCAAAAGAGCTCCAAAAAGCCAATGAGGAGAAGAATGCCTTGAAAGGCAGAATTAGCCAAATGGAAAAGGAGGTCCAAAAGACCACTGAAGAAAATACTACTTTAAAAATTAGATTGGAGCAAGTGGAAGCTAGCGACTTTATGAGAAATCAGGATATTATAAAACAGAACCGAGGAATGAAAAAATGGAAGACAATGTGAAATATCTCCTTGGAAAAACCACTGACCTGGAAATAGATCCAGGAGAGATAATTTAAAAATAATTGGACTACCTGAAAGCCATGATCAAAAAAAGAGCCTAGATACCATCTTTCAGGAAATTATCAAGGAGAACTGCCCTGATATTCTAGAGCCACAGGGCAAAATAGAAATTGAAAGAATCCATCAATCGCCTCCTCAAATAGATCCCAAAAAGAAATCTCCTAGGAATATTGTTGCCAAATTCCAGAGCTCCCAGATCAAGGAGAAAATACTGCAAGCAGCCAGAAAGAAACAATTTGAGTATTGTGGAAACCCAATCAGAATAACCCAAGATCTGGCAGCTTCTACATTAAGAGATCGAAGGGCTTGGAATGCGATATTCTGGAGGTCAATGGAGCTAGGATTAAAACCTAGAATCACCTACCCAGCAAAACTGAGTATCATGTTCCAAGGCAAAATATGGAGTTTCAATAAAATAGAGGACTTTCAAGCTTTCTCAGTGAAAGACCAGAACTGAATAGAAAATTTGACTTTCAAACACAAGAATCAAGAGAAGCATGAAAAGGTAATCAAGAAACGGAAATTGCAAGGGACTTACTAAAGTTGAACTGTTTTGTTTACATTCCTACATGGAAAGATGAGACCTCAGTATAGGATAGTTGAAGGGAATATGCATATATATATATATATATATATATATATATATATATATATATATATATATATATGTTTATGTATATATATAAGTGAATGTGTATGTATGTATGTATCTATGTGTATATGTATGTATGTGTATGTATGTGCATATATATATATGTAAAAGAGAGAGAGCAGACACAGGGTGAGTTGAGGATGAAGGGAAGATAGCTAAAAGAAATAAAATGAAATTAAGGGATGAGAGAGTAACATACTGAGAGAGGGAGATAGGGAGAGATAGAATGGGGTGGATTATCTCGCATAAAGGTGGCAAGAGGAAGCAGTTCTATGGGAGGAGGGGAGAGGGCAGGTGAGGGGGGAATGAGTGAACCTTGCTCTCATCAGATTTGGCCTGAGGGGAATACCATACATACTCAGTTGGGTATCTTACCCCACAGGAAAGAAGAGGGAGGAAGATAAAAAAAAAAATAAAAGGCGGGGGGATGATGGAGTGGAGGGCAGATGGGGGTGGAGGTAATCAAAACAAACACTTTGGAAAGGGGACAGGGTCAAGGGAGAAAATTCAATAAAGCGGGATGGGTTGGGAAGGAGCAAAATGTAGTTAGCCTTTCACAACATGAGTATTGTGGAAGGGTTATACATAATAATACATGTGTGACCTAGGTTGAATTGCTCAACTTCTTAGGGAGGGTGGGTGGGAAGGGAAGAGGGAAGGGAATTTGGAACTCAAAGTTTTAAAATCAGATGTTCAAAAACAAAAAAAGTTTTTGTATGCAACTAAAAAATAAGATACACAGGCAATGGGGCGTAGAAATTTATCTTGCCCTACAAGAAAGGAAGGGAAAAGGGAATGAGAGGGGAAGGGGGTGATAGAGGGGAGGGCTGACTGGGGAACAGGGCAACCAGAATATAAGCCATCTTGGAGTGGGGGGGGAGGGCAGAAATGGGGAGAAAATTTGTAATTCAAACTGTTGTGAAAATCAATGCTGAAAACCAAATATGTTAAATAAATAAATTGCATTTAAAAAAAAAAAAAGATGCCCAAAAGGGACAAGGTTTTAAAGTTCAAAAGCCAGGAAAAGGGCCAAGGAGGAATGAAGACCTGCTTGGGCCCCTAAACAGAATGAGATTAGATTGGCCTAGGAATCCACAAAGGACAAACCATTAGATGAAGAACGCATATTTCCCAGATTGTGCAACATCAGTTAGATGGGCAATCAAATTAGTTTAATGGAACAATGAGTAAATAACAGAATAGAAGTTGTAAGGCATCACACTATAGATTGCATTTATTAAAAAATATGCTTTGTTAAACAATATAATAACAATGTAATAAACTCCTTTGCTGCAAAAGTCTATCTTTTAACAGCAATGCTGCAAGATGTGAAACACCATGATCTCCAAAGAATCAAAATTGCATTGAGATGGTAAGTTCCCCCATTAGATTGTGAGCTCCTGGAAAGCAGGAACTGTCTTTTGACTCTTTCTGTAGCCTCAGCACTTAGCACAGTGCCTGGCACATAGGAGGGACTTAAGAAATATTTATTAACTGACAGTGACTTAAAAGGCACAATAAGTAGAAACAGACATGTTATCAGTAATGATGTTCACAAGAAACAGTGTAAGAGGAATGATTAGGGACATAAATGTCAAGGAAATGAGTTATGCAAGTCAGGTAACTAGCAGAAGGAAAAATAATAATAATTAATATAATTACATAGTAATAATAATAATACCTATCATGGAACAGTGGTTTAATGTTTACAGAGTGCTTATCTCATTTGATCTTCACCACAACCCTGTAAGGTAAGGTGGTACAATTGTCCTCATGTTACAAATAAGGAAACTGAGTGTTAGAAGCAGGATTCAAATTCAATTTTTTCCTTAATCCAAGTTCACCAGTCTCGCCACTATAGCAGAACAGTCTGAGGGCTACACTGGTATCCAAGATATATGAAAAAAAGATCCAGAGGAATTCCTTCAGGATACTGGGCTGATTCTCTATGGAGTATTGATGGAAAGACATTGATAGGAATCACACGACAATAAGACTTGAGTGGATTTTGTCTTGTGAAATAGATCAAAGAAGCATCAATGAATCAAAGAAGACACAGATAGCCAGTGTCAAATATGTATATATATGACACTATAGTAATATTAGTACTTCTAAAGGTACATATTCGACACCTTAATGTGTCAAGCTTTATTATCTTCTAGCACTTGGATTCTTCATTTTGATTCCCGTCTTTTAGACAACTGAGTGAAAAGGTCCAAATAATGCCTGTATTATTTTTCTGTTTGAATAATTATCTCTGTTGGGTTCCATTTCCTTGTCTTCTTCCAATCTCCACAGAAAAAAAGCATCAAACAGTGGCAGGGATTTGTCAGTAGAATAACATTTGTCTTGAGTGATCACTTAATCACTGTGGACATTTTTAAGCCAGACATACACTCTCCAGACCATAACAGCCAATACAGGGAAGATAAACAGGCAGAAATTAAGATGCAACCTATGGGTTTCAGCTGAGTTTTTAAAAGCAGCAATGGTTCCTTGGCAGCTATATTTAGTAATCCTTATACCAAACTCCAAAATTAAATTGGACATCTTTCAAAAATAATTCCTCACATACAGTTTTCTACAGTTTTATTTCACATCAAAAGTAATGCAAGTACTCCTTAGACTTTTTGTTTGTTTTTGATATGTTTTAGGAGAAAAATATTTCTCTCTGACTTTATAAAAACATATCTGATTTCTAACAAATCTCAGGTAAAAATGTAAAAAAAAACCTGATGATTTGCTTTCTTATCAAGGGCAGAAAGGTGGTGCAGCAGATGGAACACTGGACTTGGAATCAGGAAGACTCACCTTGATGAGTTCAAATCCAGCTTCAGACACCAGCCGTCTGACCCTGGGTGAGTCACTTAACCCTGTTTGCCTCAGTTTCCTCATCTGTAAAATCAGTTAGAGAAGGAATGGCAAACCACTCTAGTATCTTTGCCAATGAAACCCCAAAACAGAGTCACAAAGAATTGGACACATGGAAACAACTCAACAAAAACAGTTATGTTATTATCAACTTTGTTAAAAATGCATTTAAAACATTTCTAACTTCTCTTTTTACACCAGTTATTTCTTGATCTATCCCTCTTTCCACAGAATCCTTCTACGTAACAAAAATTTTGTTTCATTTAAAAAATCTTCCATCTAACAGTATTGTGATATGCTGCAGTTGTAGTTGCCTACCACAGCACTGAGGATGGAAATGTGTTTTATGAGCTATCTTCCAGGTCACTAAATTTTATCATCTAGTTGCTTTTTTCATGTCTGTGCAATTGTAATAATTTTGTGTGCTGTTACACAGTTTTTACACTATTGGTGGGCACTTTCCTTACTTTGTTCCCTTAGTTTTTTTGCCACCAAAAAAAAAGAATAGAAAAAGAAAGAAATGCTGCCATGAAGATTTGGTATGTAAAGATAGCCGTTATTTCTGTCATGTGAGTGGGGGGGAATTAAAGGGGTTCACACTTAGTAGGGTAATTGCCAGGTCAAAGAGTACAAATGTTTTATAAGTGATTTAGAGATTTTCTCACATAATTCCAAATTTTATTAGAAAATGGATAGAACTATTCATGGTTCTACCAATATTGATTTTTTTTTCATTTCCTCGAAACCTCTCCAATACAATTTCAAACTAAACAATTTTATGAGTATAAGGAAACCTTAAGAGTTGTTTTAACTTACATACATCCTGTTATTAGTTATTCGTATTTTTTCATGTAATTGCTAATAGTTTACATTTCTTCTTTTGAGAAAAATTTGTTTATTCTATTTGAAATAAGTATCTTTAGAAGAAAAAATAGAAAGATAATGCAAGATTAATGTATAGCAATAATATATGAGAAATGTTGAAAATAACTATTATCTCTACCATTTATACGGCACCTATTGTGTGCCACACACTATGCTAAATGCTTCACAAGTATTATCTCATTTTTATCCTCAGAATCCTAGGAGGCATGTGCTATTATGATCTCCATTTTGCAGATAAGGAAACTGAGGTAAGTGGATGTTAGGTGACTTGCCAAGGGTCATATACTACTAAGGGTCTAAGACCAAATTTAAACTTCAGGCCCCAGGCCCACCATTCTATCCACTGCACCACTTAGCTGCCCCAAGAAAATGTACAATTTCAAGAAAACATAGTTTAGCAATGCTTTTGATCTTTCTAAAATAAGCTGACATGGCTGAGCTCAACAAGGCCTGAATCCATGGGAATTTATCACCAGGCAATAAGAGGAAGGAGGAAGGGATTTAATTTAATGGAAAGGTGCTGAGGATTTCAGTTCAATATTACCACCAAGGGATACAAAAGAGAAGCCAAGAGCCTATAAGTACTATTAATTTCAAGGCTTAGGGGGTCAGTTATCTGTAGGTCACAATCAGACTTGTATCTAAGCTAAGAAAAGTAGGAATAGTAGAAAATGCACAGGATGGCATAATGTGGGCTCATTTAGTTGATGGAAAGCAGAGAGATTTAATCAGTAGCCAGAGTGGGAAGCAGATAAGTGGAATAACTATGGTTGTAAGAGGCATAACAGGAATATGGTGTATCAATTTTGAAAGAAATAAGCAGAATAAAATGTGCTAATAAAGCTATTCTGGGAAATATCCTTTTTTTAATGGGCAAACTGATCGTCTCCTCTGTCAGTCCCACTCCTGAAATGCGGGGAATGATTATGTCACTCTTTTCCTCAAGAAGCTTCAGTGTCTCCCCATTACCTCTGTGATGAACTATAAACATCTCTATTTGGCAGTTAAAAACCTTCATAATCTACATATTTTCAAGTCTGATTACACATTACCGTGCATCCAACACTCATCATACTAGTTAATGTACTTGCTTTTTCTAACCAACATATTAACTGAGTCTGACTATATGCAATGTTCCATATCAAGTGTCTCCTTTTTCTAATGGACAGGAACAGTTTTATAAATCAACAGCATACTCATAGGCTCTAGCTCTTGAAACTCTGCAATCTGAAATGGACTCATCTTAAAGATCTGTTATTTTGACCTGGTGAAATGTTTTGGAAATGCTGATAGTTAAATTTTAAAAGTATTCAAGCTTTTTCTCTCTTTCTTCAAAATTTGGCTTTTTCTTATTATTATTAAATCCAATCAAATATTTCTTCAACCTTTCTAGGTACACTATACCTAGATTTACTTTCTCCCTTCTAATTGTACCTGCTTCCTCAGATTTTTTCTTTCTCTCCCTATAAGTCTGTAGTTCTCTATTAATTCTAATTTCAGACATGAAGGATCTTTGACATTTCTGATGGATATATATTGAGTGAAATTGGCATATGCTTGTCAAGGTGTTTCGCTAACACCAAATTGCCTTCCTAACCTCTACAAAAGTTCTTGATGAGTGATATCAGGTAATGAAGCATTTATACTTTGCATGAGCCCAAACATTATGCCTTCCAGCCTAACAACCTACCTCTTTTCCTCTATTTGAGTACTTTCCAATCTTGTAAGTCTTCAGTTACATTTATAAACCAATCATCCCCTTGTTTCCTCCATAAAGGAACAAAGTTCACCCCTTGAGCAAATTTTAACTTAAGTGTATGACTCCGCTGTGATGTAATATTATATTTGATAGTATGGGGAAATCTATTAACATCTGTTACTGTTTCTGGTATTTCAAATGTTTTTTTTTCCTTCTAAATTAATCCTAATATTTTATCTCCAGTTACTACCTCATTAATTAACTTCATTTTAACTCTATTAAATATCATCTCATTTTCTTGAAAAATTCTTTAATTAGACTCTAATCACTTCCTAAAATATGTATTCTACTAGGAATTTTAGAAGAGCCTGTATCCTTTGGTAATTTACAAAAAGGGATACATTTTTATTTTTCTCTTTACACCTCTTAATTAATATTTCACATCTATCTACATTTTCAATAGGACAAAATATCCTGAATACAGCTTTATTACTTAGACGAGGTGGTTTTCCCCTAAGTAAGAGTCCTCTGTGTGACTCTATCTGTACTACTAAACACCAGTGCCATAAACATGTTGCATCTGAATTATAAATGCCAGCTCCCATATCTAATAATAGGTACAGTAAATCAATGGATAATAACACTTTAAATATTCAGATTTAAAAATCTATCACAGAAATTGGCCTGATAAGGAAGACACATGAGAAAACTGTTAATTATTTTTCTCTAATAGATTCTTGTGACACTACTTTATCCAATAAACCTCAAATGGAGAATGTCTCTAATGGATCCCTGCCAGTGGAAAAGACATCCCCACCCCCACCAATGCCTGCCAAATGACTTTTTTCTCCAAGCGTACTACCTGCCCAGTATACCTAAAGTGAACCCATAACCCATATAACAAACACTTGGGATGTCCTTTTGGTGGATCCGACAATGTCAATTCTTTTAAAGTCTATAAGACACCTACTTTGTCTGTAGACTGGCTTTTTCAAGATAACAAGCCCTTTTATAGGCAGCTCTATGTTCCCAGTGAAAGACTATCACCATGTGGTTATACCTGGATCCCTTTAGGATTCTAGTAGTAACCCTACAGCAGATTAGTACAATTCCCCTACAAATCACTTTAGTTCTTATAGCTCCTTCCTGTGTGATTCCATTTACACTAAGAAAATACAGGGATGACATATTTATATTTTAAATATTCTTATTTCCTTAGAAATTAGGCAAAAGAAATAGCACCATAAGTACTCATGTATTAATGCAAATTCAGGAATAATCAATACATCATAATCCACACATTAACCTGTGTCATACTCTCTTATTAATGCACTAAGTATCAGGGGAGGGTATGCTCACAGAAAACCTATAGGGAAATACATGAGGAAGGAAAATCCAAAGGTCCCAAGTGACTCACAGCTCTGGGTTAACCATAGGTTTTGAGCTGATTAGCACATTCAGGAACATCTGCATCACACAAAACTATTTCACTGCTAACTGTTCTAGGTCCTTGCTGCTCTAATGCGGGGCAAATCCTCTTCTGTTCTAAAGTAATAAAGCATTTACAAACTCTTTCAACTTATAGCCACCCTTAAAATTACAGTAAGAAAGTGTTACATTTAATTTGTATAGCAGTTTCCTTTAAGTCAGAGAAAGGCAAAGCTCAACAGGTTGCCGTCTTTGGATGATGCAGAGAAGCCCAATCAGCTATCAATTTCTCTTCCTTCCTTCCTTCCTCTCTCTTGTCTCTGTCTCTGTCTCTGTCTCTCTCAATACACACACACACACACACACACACACACACACACACACACACACACACACATATGGTTATGTATGCACTATTTCTTTGTTTTCTCCACTAGAATATGAGCTACTTGAGGACAGGGACTGTTTTTAATGTTTCTTTCTGTCTCCAATGCTTAGGTAGGTACCTGTCATACAAAAAATCAACAACAAATACATTTTAATGGATCGACAGGTAAGAAATAGTGATAAATTCCTGTATGAATAGTACTAAGAAAAGTAAAATGCTTTATAAGCTGATGTTTCCAATAAATACTAAAGAACACAGAAGGTTGTTTTTAAAAAGGCTATGTTGAATACATTTGGAAGATCAAAGAAGTAATAGAAGCCCATCTCAGTATGGGTAGAAATATTATAATGAAGCATAGAAAGAATAAAGAACTCCTCAATTCCTGCTTTGTTGCTGGGTGTTTTTTTTAACAAGGGGAACAATATTCATACTAGAATGGATAGAACAACAATGGTTCAGAGGAAAAATGTAAACCAATATAAAGGAGATAGAAGAAAACCTGGCTGCTTTCCATGAGTTTAAGTCAAGTCTCCTAGATGAATGCTATGCCAGGACCCTGAAAGAACTTGTGGATATAATGGCTAAAACACTGCTAGTGATTTTGGGGGAATTGTGGTAAATATGAGAGAGATCATGGGATAGGAGACAAACAAATGCCCTTATTTTCAAAAGGAAAACATGGAACTTTCTTTTAACGTATTGAAGCACTTTCAACATTTTTCAGCATAGCCTTATAGAGTGATATAAAAAAATTGTAGAAAGAAATTTTGAATGGAAAATTTGTGAAAATAGAGAAAAGAAGGAACTGACCTTTAAAAATCATCATGATTTCATTAAAAAAAACCCCTCAGAATAGCCTCATTTCCTTATTTGGTAGTATTTCTAAATTTGTAGATCAGGGTGATAACATGAATTTAGTGAATTTAGTGGGGCCACTTGACAAAGTTTCTCATGACCTCCAAGGAACCATAGAAGAAGAGCTGAGGAGTAAATTCTAGGAGAGTTAGGTAGATTTTGAAATGGTTTGGAAGTGAATAGATAACTTCTATGAACTATGCTCTAGGTATTAAGATTTTTAAATCATGAACAAGTTTGTATTTTGAAAGATTTGGATAGAAGATTTGATTTTATGCATGTAAAATTGTCAAATATCCTGCTGTGGGAGATATTGAACATAAGATAGAACTGGAATCTATAACATCTTAAGGTAAAGTAGATAAAAATTAAGAGAGTGTAATTTGATAGAGAATAATTTAAAGTTCTCCCTTGGGTTCAAAAAACAAACCATAATATTGCAGAATGAGAGAAAAAAAATTAGAAAACCATTCATGTGAAAAAATACTAAGATTTAATCTAGTATTCATAGATCTATGCTGGGTGGGTATTACCTAATTGAAGAGGGTATGAACATGGGAATATAAGAAAGAAGAGAAAGGATTTAGTTATTCACCAAGATAGGGCAATGTGATCTGTCTCAAAAGTGTGTCCTGAACCTGGGTAAACAGGTAATTGAGAAATATTTAACAAAATAAATAAAATAAAACACAAATGATTTATTTTAAAAACTAAATCTGCATGCAGCTAACAGGAATCCTTACTTCTGGGTTAGTAGCCCCCTTTCCTCTCTGTGTTTGACAATACTGAAAACAAGGTTCAGATAGTTATATGGTCAGTAAGATAAGTTATGTTCAGATAAGGAGGGAGTAGCAAGTCAAACAGAGATTGAAAATAACCGTAAGCTTTCTAAGAAGGGCAATTGTGTCAAGGGATTTTTCCATCAAGCTTTGTAACAGAGGTTTCATTCATTCTATTCCTTTCTTTCTATTCATTTTTCTTTCTTTGTTTCTTTCTTTTTTTTCTTTCTTTCTTTTCCTTCCCTCCTTCTTCCTTCCTTTCTTTCTTTCTTTCCTTCTTCTTTCTTCTTTCCTTCTTCACGTTGGTCAATACTGAACAACTGGCCATTCTCTTTATGAAGGCTTTGTTTTATCTCCTGGCCTTCTATGAAGTCTAAGGTCCTAGTAGTCTGATATTTTCAATTTTATGACAAGAATTTTCTGAGTCATCTTCTCTGTAAAAGGAGTGTTGTTGTTTTTGTTTTTATTGTTGTTTTCAAACCTCAGAAATAGAACTTATCCCTCATATCCTCAGAGGCTCCATTCATTGGGGGCCAAGATACGCCATAACCAACTGTAAGAATCCATTTAACATGTGAAAGGACTATTCTACATTCTGGCCATCTTGCTATTGGACCTGCTGCTTTTGCTCTCAGATTTGTAGCCCCTAATCTGGTTCTTAGGTATCTTGACTGGTGAATCAGTAAGTGCAAATTCACACTGCCAAGAATGTGTCTGTTCCAGACCATATCATTGCCATCACCGCAACCAGATACCCTCCTCTGTCTTTCTTGCTATTAGACATGTCTCATTGTACTTTCTCCTTTTTCCAGGCCCCCCACCATGCTCATCCTCTTATTCAGATCACCATAATAAAATATTATCATTGTTTCCATAAAAGGTCTGTCAAAACTCCCTTCCCTGGCCATTATTTCCTTGTATCCTTTGTTTCCATTAGAATGTAATCTCCTAGAGGGTAAATACTATCTCATTTTGGTGTTTTGTTTTGTTTTATCCCTAGTACTTAGTACAATCTCTCGCATATTGTAAGTACTTACTAAGTGAATGTTCATTCATTCATGCATGCTCTGATATTCTACACTGGTCTACAATGTCATGGCAACCAAACATTCTAATGTGACCTTTGGTTTCATTAAGAGGAGTACACAGTATCAGAGACCGTTTTGTTTTTCTCTATGTAGCCTCAGTTCTTAGAATATGGTAGGCTATACAATGGATATTGTATAACTCCACCGGGCCTGGAGTCAGGAAGACCTGAGTCCAAATCTGGTCTCAGCTACTAGCTGAGTAACCCTGGACAAGTCACTTGACCTCTTTCTGCTTCAATTTCATCAACTGTAAAAATGAAAATAAAATAATAGCACCTACATCCAAGAGTCATGTTTATTAAATTAAGTAATATTTGTAAAGTGCTTACCAAAAAGCTTGGCACATAGTAGGTACTTAATAAATGCCTGTTTCTTTCTTTCCTTCTGAAATTGAACTGAACATGAGAAATTATAGTGTTCTTTGATCTGGTCGGACCACATATGGAGTGTCATATTTACTTCTAGGTACCCCAATTTAGGAAAGACAGGAGTGAATTGGAGCACATCCAGAGAAAATTAACTCAGGATGGTGAGAGTATTGCAAACTATGCTACATCAATCAATCGAAAAGCATTTATCAATGTCTAAAATGTTTCAGGGATAGCAAATGATGATATAAATATAAAAATGAGATAGTCACTGTCCTCGAAGAACTAATCTACTAATTTACATGGTATTGTTCAAAGGGAGTGGAAATATTCATCTTGTAGAAGATGAGACTTATGAAAGACATGGTAGCCAGCTTTGAGGATTTAATAGCCTGTCTTTTGAAATAGATGGAGGGGAGATTATTGTTCTGCTTGGTCCCAGAGGGCTGTACTAGGAGCACCTGATAGAAATTTCAGGGGGTCAGAATTCATCTTAATGTTGTGAAACAATTCCTTATAATTGGAAGTCTTCAAAAGGTAAATGGATTATCTGAGGAGGCAGGGAATATCTAATCATTGGGGACATGAGAGTATAGACTCTATAACTCCTTGCTAGAGATATTAGAGAGGTATTTCCTATTTCTGTTTTAAGTTGAATTAGATAATCTTTGAGGTCCCTTCCAACTCTGATATCCTGTGTTTTGGTATATAACTACATATTTAATCTAATATTGCTTCTGACATTAGGACTAAGGCATTCCATGGAGAGTGTGATTACCCTGCACTCCATTACATAATATTCAGAGATTAGAAGTATATCCTGAAAACCAGTCAAGAAGGTAATGCCTTTGTTGGTGAAGTCTCTACATTTAAGTGAAAAATGCACCTATTAAGTGCTCTCCCTACAATTTGGCCATGCTGCCTCCAGACAGTGATACAGGATGACAGTTGTGTTCTATCTAAGTGGTTACGAGTAGTAAAATGTTGTTGTGTTGGACTGAGATAAGAGATTAGTATGAGCTTCCCAGTAGTTGTAAATAGCAATATAATCGGCTTACTGAAACAACTAGATTTGTCTATTTAGTAATTCAATATAAAAATTCAGAAAGCTCACCTCTCTAGTAAATACACAATAAAACCAAATCTGTCCAGCACTTCTCTAATGGACTTAACCTCATAACTTTCTCTAACCTTTATAACTCCCACTGAATCTTAATTTGCTATCCAAAACTCTCAAGGCAATTTGCTCTAAACTTGTAGTTCTCGCTCATATTTTTCTAGTAAAAATACACTTAATCTGATTACTTTCTGAACTAATCAAAGAATCTAGTGACACATGATCTGTCTAGTTTTGTCTCTCAGTTTAAATGATCACCCGTCTTTTCCTACGGCTCCTTGATAAGATTTCCCTGACCAGCAGGCAAACTTAGGCATGAGATTATTTTGCTTCTTATAATATAAAACTCATAAAACTATCTTATAAAACTTTCTTTTCCTTCTATCATAGGTGTATTATACATATGTGTATATATATATATATATATTCTCTCTCATACATACATACACACACATCTATATATACATGTATACAAATGTGTGTATATGATTTGGATTATACCAGAAAATACATGAAGTGAATGAGCTTTCCCCCTCAGAGTTAAACAACTCACCTTCCCTAGGAGAGAGACCCTCATCTTTCTCAAGGTGCCTGAAGTCTCTAGGGCAATGAACTTAGAGACCAAGGACATGTTGATGATCCAGTTTTCTTCTCTGTCTGCCCTCCAAAAGCTGTTCTTTCTTTTTACAAGTATCTGCCTGAAAAGAGTCTGGACCCATAAGTGTCTTCTCTCAAAATGTGAATGAAAGTCTCTTCTAACCCCGAGTTCTTGTTCCAAATTTATCCCTCCTACAAACACACAGGACACAGTCATCATTCTCACCGGCAGTGAGGAGAGAGAATCTTACCCAAATGTTCCAGGCTTGAAACTTATGTTACATACATTACCCCAATGGACTCTTATTCTAACCAGCTGGGAGAGGTGCTATTATTACTATACCCATTTTACAGATTGGGAAAATGACATAGAGCTACAGTAAAGGGTTTGCCCAGAGTCACACAGCCAGTAATAACTGAGGCAGGATTCCAAGTCAGGTCTAGTACTCTGTTCAATATACCCATCTAACTGTGTACCAAAGAGGACATTCAGAGGCTTCTCCTGTCTTTCTATTGGAAGGAATTGTTGTTGCTGCTCATCTTTCATTTTCAAAGAAGACCAATAACATCATGATGGGTGATATCTTGACTTGCTGATGAGTTGGATTTAATTGAGGCAGAGTTGGTGAAGTCATTAGTCTCACACTATTCCAGAGTCATCAAAGTACCGTTGTAAGACAAAAGTCAAAATGACTGGCAATGGCCTGGGATGCGGTGGATGGCCTTGGTGTCTTCAATGTGTGACCAAGCTCTAAGTGCTCCACGGTGCTGCTTTCATGGCCCATTGGCATAGATTGTTCTCATCTGCCCATTCTGTTGGGAGTTTTCACTTGGGGTAGGCATTCCCCCTAACTCAGGTTTGATGCCTATTGGCTACCCTCAATCTGGTTTAGCCTGTCTGCTGAGGTGGTTTTACCAGGGTGTAGCCGCCATGAATGCTACAGCTTCTTGGAGCCACAGGTGAGAGCTGGGTGACAGGTGAACACCAAAGGTGAGTGTAGTACTGAAAAGGGCTCAGCAAGCCCTCTCACCAGACATACTAGTTCTCCCTGAATACTGCAGACAATCCATTGGAAGGAACATCCACTTGACTGTGGCCACCTCCTGTAGGAATAGCTGGTGACACTAGTGATTATAATTCTTTTAGGATATTTGGGGCCTTGGAAATTAGTAAGACTGGAAGTGCATAATCAGTCTATAACTAGCATTTCTTTTACCTTAGAGAAAAAGTGTGGTCAACACTCCTAAATAAGGCTAGAACCAGATTAAAATGCAATTGGGAAATATTTAACAAAATAAATTAAAATGAAATAAAACAAGTATACACACACACACACACATATATTTTTAAATTAAGGCAAGATGTGACTGGGATTTATGTATGGATTAGTGGTCACTATTTTTATTTGAGTTTGATTCTACTGATATAGAGGATTACCTCATCATAGGTGCAGTTGTTCTAAGAAAGGGGGTGTCCCACCCCCAAAAAGTCTAGTCCTTGACCTTAGGGAGTTGGAAGGAAAGAGGCCACAGGCAAGGGACACAAGGGACAAAAACAGAACCATTTAGTTTGGAAGTCTAGGTAATGGAGGGATGTAAGGTAAATCAAAGGCATAGTGGTCATTTCAGAGAGGAAACATGACTTTCCAGATGCAGCTACCCCGGGATAAAATCCTATTCACTTCTTGACATTTATAACCTTATATACAGCAAAAAACTAAGGAGGAATGAAATTAGACTTGACCCAGAGAGAGTGTCATAACGTTTCAGGATAATTAGTGAATGCACTAGAATTACATGGTATGAGGTAATCATATGAGAAGTCTGAGGAGTGCTTTATAAGGAGAGATCTGGACTGGCTGTAACATGGTGAAGTAGTTCCCAAAAAGAGATTTGTCCTTGGGTCATATCCCTTTGAGTGGTTATTGCAGTTAAAGGCTGGGTAAGAATTGAGGCAAAAGATGGCCTCTAATGAACAAATGTGTGTAGATTATGTATGCTGAACTTGGGTGATTAACAGGAGCCCGGATCTGGAAAGAACTCCAACTCATAGCTGAACAGAACTTTTGCTCCTGGAGGCAATAGGAATGCCAATGTAGTTTACTGAGTGGGGGCAGGACTTGATCACACATGTGTTTTAGTGGTTAAATGGAGGATGGATTGGAGTGATAAGAGACTTGAGGTAAGCAGACCCGCCAGCAGACTACTGCAATAATCAAGGTGTGAAGTGATGACGGCCTACACTAAAGTGTTGGCAATATTAAAGGAGAGAAGGGGTTGTATTAGAGAGATACTGCAAAGATTAATTAGACAGGCTTTGGATATGGAGGATGAGAACTAGTGAGGAATCCAGGATAACCCCAAAATTGTGAGCCTATGGGACTAGGGGTTTGATGTGGTCCTCTACAGTAATAGGAAAGGTGGAGCTTGGGGTGGGTAGAGAAGGATGGGGGGGGAAGGGGGTGGAGGGTTTAGAGATTTAGGGTCTTCCCTCACCTCTCAGAATAATGCCTGTTTTGGTGTTTTGTACATGCTACCTTCTGCATATATATAATTTTTTAAAAGTGTTCTGCAGTCTGTGCATTTCTGTTAAGAAGGCTTTAGCATCATATCCTATTTTGCTAAAGTACAACTCATTATTTTCAAAAAATGCACACTTGACTATTCATTTGCCAGGTGGACAAGCTCCTTTCTGCTATAGTTGCAGCTCAAATCATCACTGGGTTCCCTGACAGATTTCAGTTACCTTTTATAGATGGAGATCCCACCATATCAAATCAAGTCAACACACATTTATTAAGAACCTACCAAGTGTAGATATTATTGTTCAGTCATTTCAGTGGTACCTGATTCTTTATGACTCCATTTGTGGTTTTCTTGGCAGAGATACTGGAGTAATGTATTAGCAAGGCAATAGTCACAATATAGATGATAATTGTCAAAATGCCTATGTGGTTCTGTATTGCAAAATGTAAGAGATTCTCCACATAGAAAGTAGAAGAATTAAAACATTTATTGAGACACAAGAGGACCAAATCACATAACCAATAAGCCCAGTCCATCACAGCAGTAAAGAATTCAATATACAATATCACAGCCTGGAGCCTCGCCATCCCAAAACCATCCACCCCCCTTCCAGAGCCTTCCCAAAAATACACTTACGGCATACCACAGCACACCTGCTCTTTCCCTCAGCTCTAACTGTTGTAACTGCTCTTTCAGCATTTCCTGTAACTTGGGCTTCCTGTGATGTAAGCCGGTCACATGGCCTATTAATGGATGGGAAAGATCTGCAAATCCAAATTGTCATTACAAGTAGTTTGCCATTTCCTTCTCCAGCTCATTTTTACAGATGAGGAAACAAGCAAACACGGTAAATTGACTTGCCCCGGGTCACAGCTAGTAAGAGTCAAAGGCTAGATCTAAACTCAGGAAGAGGAGTCATCTAGACTCCAGGCCATTCTTTCCACTGCTATCCAGCTGCCACAAAAAGTAGATAGAGCACTCTGCTAATTGTTGGGGGAAGATCAAATGTTCTGTTCAGCTATGGGTTGGAGAAGTTCTTGCCAAATCTGAGCTCCTGTTATTCCTCTAGTCGAGTACATATAATTTACATACATTTGTTGAGAGGAACTGGTAGTCTGCATCAAGGTATGTGGAGGAAGCCTTTAATTTTGGGCCAACAGGCAGTAGGAAGTGCTCCTGGAGCCAATAATTTCCCTTATTACATACCAGGTGGCTAGTGTGACTATAATTTAGGGTCCAAGACTTTCTTGAGCTTCTATATTTCCTTTCTGTCATTTAACTCACATCCCCAAAGGAACATTATTATAAATAGTGATTACAGTCCTAGCATAACTCACAAAAAGGGTATTTAATTTATAATATGTGTAAGACAATAGCATAGCTGAAATACTCAGATATTTAAACTACATAATGATCAAATAGATTTTTATGTACTAGCCAAGGAAACTCAACCTATTTTCAACTTTTTACTTTTCTAATGAGAAAATCTATCTTGGGTTTCAAATAACTGAATTACAAATGAACATTTGGAACACAGATTATTTCTAAATTAGAGATTTCATAGGGGCAGGGATAGTACACAGGGTGTTCCTAAAGTCTGGACACATAGACAAAAATGCATATTTTCAAGAAATGAAATGAATGAAATTTTCAACAACATTTTATTTAATTGGAATATTAACAACATCTTCAATATGATTTCCATCATTTGTGATGCAAAGGTTGATGCCCTTTGCAAAATTCACATAAACTCAATGCAATAACTCCACATTGCCATTAATTTTAGTACATTCACTCTTTATATGTTCAATCAAGTGTGTTGCATCCATGATTTTCATTGAGTACACCTTCTCCTTTAGCATACCCCAGGAAAAGAAGTCAAGGGGGCTAAGGTCTGCTAATATTCCAAATATTTCAAAATATACATTTTTGCCTATGTATCCAGACTTTAGAAGAAAGAACACTGAATTGTGTCAGAACACAGGTTCAAATTCTAGATCTTTCCCTTATTGTGTGACTTTGGGCAATTCATCTAACTATTCTTCATCTGTAAAATGGAGGGCATAGTAACCAAATTGCTTGCATCAGAGGGCTGATGTGAGGAAAACACTTTGTAGCAGCAAAGTGATATATAAATGTCAACTATTATTATATGCATATGCAAATGTGTTTCTTTTGAGTCAAATATAAACTTTCATAAAACATCTGTAAACCATAAAATGAAGAAAAAGAAAAATGAGAATAATCATAGTCTACCAGATTATTTGTATAAATTTCGTTTATATTCTTACAATATGGCCTGGAAGGTTATATCATAAAAAACATTAATATGACACATTGCTACAAGATTTCAAATAAGAAAACCTATTAAATTAAGAATTTCAAGTAGTATTACCGCTTTTTTGGTTGACCATAAATATTTTTCTAGTAAGGTATCGATATTTGCAGAGTTTAGAGAATAAAATAACTCTACCCTTTGGGAGAAATGATGGAAATGGGCAAGGAAAGTAGATCAGAGACAGAAGTGTCTCTACAACTTAGCTCCCATTCACTAGTGTAGTACACTGTAGTCCCATTCATCAGGAGAAAGAAAATTCAGTTTTCTCTCCAGAGGGAGTGATGCCTGTTCCTTCCACTTATAGACAATGGCCTCCACTTTAATGCACTTTTCAAAATCACCTCATATGTAATGATGGGAACTACAGTTTTACAACACAATTGTATCCTTTGCCCTTCTTGTGTAATTTAAAACTCATAGGACATATTCCTTCTCTCATTTTCTCCCTAATACAGATCTTTGTAGTGATGTAAAGAGTTACTTCAGACAATTCAAACCACAATTCTCAGGCTGCTTCTCTGAAATTTAACAGTTGATTTCAGTTTCCAATAGCCTCATAACACCAAACAGCAGCTTCTTTACCCATTGCAAATTAATCCCCAAACATGGGAATTAATGAAAATTACATAGCAAGGAAAACAAATGAAAAATATATAAGTAGCCATATTTAGTATTCTCCCATATATCTGTTGATATGATAGAATTATTTTGTATCTTTCTAACATTTAATAATTATTACTATGATGCAATTCCTAATGCAATAACAAGCTCATACAATGAAACATTCATTACACATGGTAGTGTATTTATTTTTGTTGTCATAAAATACTTCTAAAGTGTAATATGATTCATATATCCATTAAAGAAATGTACGGAGTACCTGTTATGTGTTAGGCACTACTGTAAATTATGGGGAGGGGGGGGGAGAGAATAAGGAATGAAACTTCATTATTCTACTTACATGTAAAAGAAATTTCAGTCAGCATAAATCTACCTTTACTTTCTCATGTCTTCCTCCCACTTATCCTAACTGGAGTGGGGGAAGAAAATCCCTGAGTAGTCAAGCAAAATAAATTCCCAAATTGGGCATAACTCAAAATATCCCCCACTCTTTACTCTTGAGTCCTTCAACTTTCTTACCAGCAAGTAGGCAGCATGTTTCATCAAAAGTCTTTCTGGAATCATAGTTGATCATTATATTGGTCAGTCCCTAAGTCTTTCAAATTTGTTTTTCTTTACAATACTGTTAGCATACAAATTGTTCTGGTTTTGCTCATTTCACTATGCATCAATTCACATGTTTTCCTAGAGTTTTCTGAAACCATCCCTTCCAACATTTATTATAGCACAATGGTATAGCATACAATTTATTCCAAACTACTCCAATGACATTACAAGTTGGGCCTGACTGAACAAGTGATTAAGAGCAACCATTTATATACCATAACTTGTTTAGCCATTCCCCCAAATGATGGGCAACTCCGCCATAACAAACAAACAAAAAATCCATCTCCTATATATTTGTTCTATATATCCTTAGCTAGATTTTGGTTTGTTTAGGACTAACCCCTAGCTTATTCTACCATCATTTATTTTCCCTTCTCATTTCTCTCCTTTACCTCCTATTTCCCTATTTGTTTAAATGTGTGTCTGTACTCAAATCTGTGTGCGTATGTGTGTGTGTGTATGTCCTCCTTTGACAAGTTCAGATAAGAGTGTGGTTCAAGTATATACTGTTCCTCTACCCCTTTCTCCATGTTTATACAGACTTGCTAGCTCACCCTAATGTTGTAAGATAATTTCCCAAATCCTTCCTCTCCTTTCACTCCACTAGTATATTCCTCTTCTTCTCCCTGTCCATTCTTCTTTTAAGATCATCAGGACATAGTAGAAACACTCCTATGGTCTCTGCCCATTTAGGTTCCTTCCATGACCCCTGATGACAATAGGCATTTGAGGGGACACATGTATTATCGCCCAATATTAGAACTTTAACAATCCATCTTTGTTTAAGCCTTTATGATTGTTAACTTGTTTATCTTTTCATATTATACTTTGACTCTTGTGTTTGCACTTCAGTGTTGTTATGTTAACCCCGGTCCTTTTAGCAGTAACACTTGGAAATCCTCTATTACAGTTAAAAAGTACATTTTTGTTTTACCTTTAGAGTTATACTCTGTTTTGTTGCATAATTTTTTCTTGGTAGTAAGCCTATCTTTTGTCTTCCAAATAAACAAGTTCTCTAATCCTTTAAGCTGTTATGTGATACATACTCTAGTTCTTCAATACTTAAAATTCTTTCTTTCTGGGTATTGATGTATTTTCCTTAATCTGAGATCTCTGGATTTTGGCTATAATATTCCTCAGAATTATCACTTAGAGGTTACTTTCTGGAAATGTCCTGTGGATCCTTTCAATTTCCACTTTTCCCTTGGGTTCTAAGACATTTGGACAGTGTTCTTTTAAGATATTTTTAATATGATGTCTAGGCTTTTTTGTGTTCTTAATGGCTTTGAAGTAATCCAGTGATTATTTTTTCCTCAATCTCTTTTTTAGGTCAGTTGTTTTTGCTATGAGATACCTTACATTTTGTTTCATGGAACCATTGTCTTCTCTTTGCTCCATGCTAATTTTTGCCAACATTACTATTTCAGCAAAAGTTTTGTAACTTTGTAACAAGCTATTAACTCCCTTTACAATTTCTTCATTTCTTTTCCAATTTTTCTCTCTTTGATGCTTTCATTTTATTTATCAAAAATTTAATTCTTTATCTCTTCTAGGAATTCTAGTTAAACTTTTATCTAAGTTGAGTTTTTCTTTGAGATTTGGCTCATAAATGTCTTGGAGTAATTTTCTTCTTTAAGGTCTGTGTCTTGAATATCAGTAGTTTTTCAGTCATGAAAAAAATGAATAATCATAGAGTCCAGTAACTGGCTATACTTATTTTCTAAGGACCAGCCTAATAAAGAAAGGTAAGATTCATGATGAGAAGGTTGGTTACCACATGAAGAACTTCTTAGCCCTGGTGAACCATGAGAAAGGCAAAATTATGAAACAGTCTAGAGTCTCTTGACTTGGTAGCATAAAAGTACAAATAGAGTCAAGAGGAGACATATACAGACATTGATACAGCTGATAACCCTAATATGCAATCTTTTCCAGTGTCAGTGGGTTGACATCTACAAAAATGAACCATATCCATATTGATACTACTGTTACAAATGAAATGAAGTTGCAATTAGAAATTGTGGTTAACTGGGCAGAGGGAGGGGGGAAGGTAGTTCACTGGAGAGAATAAAAGAATGGAAAGAGTCAGTTTCATCTTGTATATGAAGTAGCAAGAAACATATTCTCATAAAACAATTAGTTATCTCAAAATACAGTGCTCATGATGAACATATACAAAAAGATCACCACAGAGATAAATTCAGTATTATAGAAGTATTGTTATATGGAAGTAATACATGGAACAAAACTGTATACAAAGGATTAGAAAAGAATATCACATAGGGTAGTGGAGAGGTACATGGTGGGTATGGATAGCCTATGACATATAACCAATAAGAACTCCAAAGCAGAAAGAGAGGAAAAATACCAATGCTTGCAATTGGACTTACTCCAAAAGAACTTCAGTATCCCACCTATGTTGTAATATGCCTTAAGTTGGCATTTAAGGAAATGTAAAACCAACTTTTTTGTCAAAAGTACTTTCTATGTTAAAATACTCTTAGGAATTGTATGATTAGAAGAGAAAAATCAGCTAGTTATTTTGAAAGAATGATGGATAACAAACAAATGGACAGACAGATTACTCCTCTGATAAGTTCATAATGCCAGGAGAAATCAATGAATGCCTCTTGAACATTACATGGACTCCATTAGTGAACTCATATTTACTAAACTTATTATTGGGTTGTTATGAACTTGTGCTTACGTAGACTGGGCAGTAGTATATTGTGATTTATATGAGTGAAAGAGTTAGATGGTGCATTGGACAGAGTCCATTCCAGCCTGAGACTCTTAGTTGTGTAATCCCAGGGAATACATTTGACATATGTCTGTCTCAGTTTCATTCCCAGAGTAGAGATACTATACTTTCAAACAGTGTCATCACACCTGTATATTATTAAATAGTTGCTCAAGACAGTCAATCTAACTGCACAGAAAGCCAGTTCTGAAATTACTACTAATAATAACTCCCAAAATTACTTACTAATGAGAACTCAAAAGAACAATGGGAGGGAAAATATAAATTCTTACTATTGGATCCCTCTAAAAGAACTTCAATATCTCATCTATGTTGCAGTATGTTTTAAGTTGAAATTTAAGGAAACACAAAACAATTATTTTTTTCAAAGTACTTTCTATGCCAAAGTTACTCTTCAGAATTGTCCTTTTCTACATTGATTTCTCCTTTTAGATAGTAAGTTCCTTGAAGGCAGGGGATGTCTCTCTTTTTGCTGGTATGAATATTACCAGCACTTAATACAGTGCATGATATGTAGTAAATCCTTAACATATGCTTTATACCTTTAAGAAGAGACCTGGAAGGTACTGAATTATGAAACTGAAAGAAGTTTACTATATTAACAAATAGAAAAGGAATAGTTATAGACATAGTAGTAATTTCAGAATTAGATTTCTTTGCAGCAAGATCATCAACTCTCTTGAGTAACTAAAATAATAGGTAGGTGTGATGATACTGTATGAAAGTACAGTATCTCCAATATGAGGAATTTTTTTAATGAAATCTGAAAAATGTGATAGAGAGCATTAGAAAGATATAACCATCATATCTTAGAAAATTTTAATAAGATAAAACATTCACCCCCATTTAGCCATTAAACTTTATATATCGACTTTTTTTCAAGAAGAAAATAAAAAAAAACACTGGGAATAGCAAAGACTCCGTAAGTACATACACATACACACAAATGAGTCTGAGTCTATTTCACGAGAAAAGAAAAATGGTTGGTTACCTATATGGAAGTCATTTTGGAATCACCTTTGTACATATAATCAGAACAGGAATTGGTTAGAGTAAAAGTTATAATTAGTACCAAATTTTTAAAAAACTTATATACATGAATAGAAATGGTAGAAAATAAAGGTAAATGTAATCTGACATTTAAATTACCTGTTGTTGCAGAAAAAAGGGAAATATGCCAAAAATATTGTTATGGACTATTATCATTTCTAAAAAAAATGTTTAACTAAAACAAATTAATCATCCTATGAGAAGACTAAAAGAGCTTGTAAACTTTCATATAAATCTGACAGATTCTGGATTGCTCTGACAACCAGAAGGATATGGTGGCTTAAACTATAAACACATTTGTCAAATATTACTCAAGGGAATGCTAGATTATGAATCTTACCTCATAAGTAGTAGGAAACAGTAGTGGGGGAGAAGGGGGGGAAGGGGGGTGTAGTTTACTTAAAACGTGGTGATTAGTGGGGCAGCTAGGTAGTGCAGTGAGTAGAACAACAGACCTGGAAACAGGAGGACCTGAGTTCAAATTCAATCTCAGACACTTGACACTATCTGTGTGACCTTGGGTAAGTCACCTAACCCCAATTGCCCTGCCTTCCCCCTCCAAAAAAAATAATAATAAAATGTGGTGATTGGCATAATTAATACCATTCTGAGGAGATTCATGTACAAAAATAAAAGGGAAATAATGAGGAGATGAAATTGGAAAAGATCTATCAAGATTTTTGTAACAAATATTTTGTCCATACTATCCAGTGGACTTACCATATTTGGAAGACAAAATCAAAGTTGCTGATATGCAAAATTATAAAGCAGAAATGCTATTAATAAAATGAGAATGATAAGAACAAAAGACTAGAGGTATTCGCTGAGTAGATCTAATTTGGACATATAGCAACTACAACAGAATTTAAGGGATATTTGGAGATTAATTCTCAATATAACTTAAAGAGTACCAACATATGATACATTATTACTAAATGGATTACTATCAAAAAAGAAAAAAATCAATTGAGAAAATATCAAGAACTCCCAATAAATATGCCTACTTTCCCATTTCTATAAATATTTAATAAAATAATCTATACATATTGAGGGTAAACTTGATAAATGTATGAAAAGGGAACAGGCAAACTTTCCCAAATGATATTCTATAACAATCCATATATGTATATTCAAAATTGATTGAAAGAGTCAGAAAATATGAGATCCTACCATCTTTATTGTTTTTTCTATCTCAAAAAGCATTAATTTAGAAGAGTAAAACATCATTTTCCTCCAACAAACTATTCCCTTGCATATTTCAAAATCATATAGTATTCTTTGAAAGATGTAACAACAAAGATACCCTTTTAAAATCACTTCTAAATATTAATATCAGGGAAGACATAAACTTACCAAAGATGTGTGCACAATTGCACAGGGACCAAGCTACACAACCATAGATATATGGATGACTAACCCTGATACACTTCACTCTTCTCAGCAATACAAGGTTCAAAGCCAACTCCAAAGGACTCATGATGGAGAGAGCTATCTACGTCCAGAGAAAGAACTGTGGAGTCTGAATGCAGATTGAGGCACACTGTTTGCTCTCCTATTTTTTCTTTTGTTTTTTTTTTCTCTTTTGTTTTTGTTTTTGTTTTGTTTTGTTTTGTTTTTCTCATGATTCATTCCATTGGTCATAATTCTTCTTTACAACTTGAATATTGTGTAAATAAGTTCAATACAAAGTTATATGTAGAAGATACATCCCCTCTTGGGGAGGGAGGGGGAGGGGGGAAGAAAATCTGGAACTCAAAATCATGTGGAACTGAGTGTTGTAAACTAAAAATAAAAAATCTTAATTAAAAAAAGAGAATGATATAATTTATATCAAAATTCTCATACTATCAATGATCATAAATTTAAAACTAGAAGGAATCATCAAAATCAATGGCCACATTTTACTGATGGGGAAACTGAGTTACTGAGAAATTAAATGGCTTGCTCAAGGTCATTTAAGTATAATCATTTGAATCATATGAATAGCAAGAGAACTTGAGTGCTGACTCTAAAGCCAGTTTTCTTTCCTTCACTTTTGGGGGTCTCTTCACAGAGCACTTTGTAACCTACAAGAGGTACTATAAAAGTGAGCTATTTATCTCTAATTCTACTGTATACTATAGATCAGCTTTTACAAGGTCATTCAATAAGTATTTCATAAAATCTTACTCAGTGCAAGGCCAGGGATCTCTGCTATATGCCTAAGGTTGGCAGATCATTTTAAACTTTAACTTTGAAGTATTTGATTATTGCAAAGTGTCATTTTTCAATTTTTTTTTATTTTCAGTAGTTTGAGGATACGCAATCCAGTCTGGACTTAAATACGGAAAAAAATAAAGAATCATACACAAAACAAAGAGAAACTAGTTTTGTTTCCTGTCACAAATTGTACACTATTCATAACTAACAGACAATTTTCATTCTCACAGAGTTTCTTATTGCTTAAAAACACATATAGCAAAGAAGGTCAAAGAAGGTATAAATCTGAAATCACTTTAAATAATATCCTTTGCAGACAATGTCATTTCCTTGTACTCTTCCATGACCTAATTTACATCAAAAGTTGCAATGATATCATTTTGTAAACAGATAGCTTTTCAGAACACAATGTAAGGAAATAGAAAAATGATCATAATTTTACTATACACAAAGTTCTTTGACAACAGAGCCATGGTTAAAAAATGCAAAAGACAAATGTTTGTAGGCTTCATCAATTCCTTAGAAAAGATAATCTCCCTCAAACCACTAGGGGTGAGGTTGAATAAATTGAAGACAATCACTCTACAACACAATATTGATGCTATAATAAAAATATATATTTTATGAGGAAAATTTTTGTCGGCTCTGTTGACAATGAAAGAGAGAAATAGACTTAAAGTAACTGTCAAGATAATTCAAGCTAAGAAAATGCCACCTTTGATGAAAGAGACTTTTTTTTCTCCCAGTTGAATGAAATTGGCTTGATTTTCTCAATTCTTTCAAATTATATCATACAGCCTACTGCTTAATCTGCCCCAGAAGAAATCTGACCATTGCTTATAGCCAGCTCTGGACACTGAATAAAAGGTTACTATCCACATAGCTGGTTATCAATCATTTCAGAACTCCACCAACCTTTCTCTGCACCACCAGGCAGACCATCATGTGTACCCCATCATGCGTACCCCCACATTCTTTCTACCTCTTGGCCAGGAGATGGTATTCAAATGATCAATACCTTTGCTTCTGGGAAAAGTATGATGACTTCATGATTTCTCTACTCAGAATCCATATGACCCAGTTTTCAGGTAGCACAGATCAGAGGTCCTTTAAGAATACTTGCTCCCTTGCATCCTTCCATAACAGCCTTTCACCTTAGATATGTCCCTCTCCCACACTACCTTATCCTTCCCTTGTGCCCTCTGAACCCTCTTCTGTTGTTAACAAATGTCCCTTTACATGAGTATTATATATCAATATATATTCATAATGCATTAATAATATATTACATATAGCAATATTTTCACAATAATTAAGTTATTAATGTATTATAATAAACAATATACATTAATATCTTGTATTTTTATGTATTAGTGCTAGAAGTATACATTATTAATATATAATATACCATATTAATATTATTATAATATTGACTACATTTTATATTATGCAAATACTATTATATTAATATAATATTTGTAATATTACTTTATATCTGTGCCCTCCCACCAGAAATGTCTAGGAGGGTACCTGATGGTGATGATGATGATAGTATTTATACTGCACTTTAGGGTTTGCAAAACCCTTTACAAATATATTGTTTTATCATCACAACAAACTTGGCTGGTAGATGCTATTATTATCCTCATTTTACAGGTAAGGAAACTGAGACTAGGGGAAGTTAAATTACTTACACAGGGTCACACAGCTAGTAAGAGAGAGGCTGGATTTTCAACTCAGGTTTTTCTGAGCTGTGAGAGACAGTCCTAAAAAGTAGCAAGATATACTTGATTGTTGGAATCTAGAGTAATGAGCAGTATTTTAGCCAATTAAACTCTTTTCCCCACAGAGTGTAAGTTTCCAAAGCATCATGGGAATCTGTGAGAGACCGTACTCTTTCACTTAGGAAGGGTGTGCCAAACTGAAAATAAGTTGATTAGGTGATTTCCTCTGTCATTCACTTAATTATTTTGTCTTAAATAATTGATTTTCAATTTTTGGTTCCTGCTTGGTCCAATCCACTATGGTCCAAATTTGATTCAGAAACATTTATCAAGTGGTTACTATATACAAAACATTATGATTACCCTCAGAATATAAACACAAAACAATACAAAGCAAAACAAAACAGCAGTCCCTGATCTTGAAAGCTTCTATGCCAATGGAGGTGGGGGTAGGAGTAGAACATATAAGTCCATAGATGATAATGTAAGGAGGAAAGAGAAATCATTAATAAATGAGGGAGAGGATCAGGCACAAGATCCAAGGCTTGATGAGAGCTAGGGCTCAAAGAGATGCAGTTGAGAGAGAAAGTGCATTCTAACGATGAGGAGCATATCTTTTTGAAAGCATAAAAGTAGCAGGATGGAATACTAAGATTAGGGAAGATATGCAGGTTCATTTGACTGGAATGTAGATTGAAAAAAAGGATAGCAAGACACGATAAGCCTATAAAGGTGGTACAAAGCCATATTTTGATGGTCTTTGAAAGCCAAGCTGAGCAGTTTGTATTTTAGGCTAGTGATAGTACTGAAGCTGCCAAAGTTGTTGAGAAGAGCAATATGCATTGAGGATTATTTAGACATCTATCTAGAAGATTATTTGGAAAACAGAGACTGTAATCAGAGCTTAAAGTCCAATTTGAAGGCAATCACAATAGTCTAGATGAGAACTGGTGAGGGCCTGAACTAGCATGGTGACTGTGACCAGAGACAAGGATGAAAATGTGATAGATGCTATGGAGGTAGAACTGGCAAGACTTGGCAACAACCAACTGTGAGAAAGAAGGATCAAGGATGACCATGATAGTCTTCTCTCCTTCAACTTTCTTCTTTACACCTAGCACGTCATTCTGACAGCCTTTCCCAGTGCTACGATGAGAATTCATTCATCTTTTACCTCGCTAACCCTTTTCAAAGACCAATTCTCTTAACAAACTGAACTCAAATGTTAAAGTATAATCTGGGGGATGAATCTTTGGTAGTTAGATACAATAGAGTCCAAAGATTAGTTTTCATTGCCCAAAAGAATACATCTATAGTGGTGAAACTTCAATAGAAATATGTTTGGACAGTACGACCTCACACTTCTCAAATTATAACATATGGGTCACTTCCTACTTTGTGTAAGTATAAGACTAAATTTATATAGCCTTCTTAATATATAACATATATCATATTCATAGATACACATTTGTGTGTATCTTTCTTAATCACCAGTACCATAAATGGGAGGTAAACAGTATGGGAACAAATATTTATATAACTCTAAAGTTTGCAAAATAATTTACAAATACTATCTCATTTTGCCCTCACAACAACCCAGGAAGGTAGAGGCTATCATTATCCTCATTTTATAGATAATGAAATTGAGGCCAAAAGAAGTTACATTACATGACTAGCTCACTATATCACACAGCTATTAAGTATCTAAGGTGGGATTTGAACTCAGGTCTTGATTCCAAGACTGATACTTTGTACACTACATCACATTGCTGTTCTTTTGACTCTCCTTGGTTATGAAGACTAGATGTTCTAAACTATCAGACCACAGAAGTATTTCAAAACAGCACAACACAAAAATAAGCTAATGTTAAATCATTAAGCCCTAGTACTCACGAAGAATGAGCAAAGAGGACTCCTATCAAGACAATGTTTCCAAACAGGCTCCTCTGACATTGTAGAAAAAAATACTAGCCGTGGAGACAGGAAAATTGAGTTCAAGTTCTGATTCTGCCTGTTCTCAGCTTTGTGACCCTGAAAAAGTTGTAACCTCTTTGCCTGTCAATATGCAAAATGGGAATAACCATACTTTTGCTACCAACCTCATAGGTATTTTAGAAAGTTCAAGAGATAGTATCTGTGAGGCTTGTTATGATTATGTTTACAGTAATGAGATTATATAGCATCCATATGATCAAGGAATGCTTTCATTTATATTTTAGTTTAGTTGGGGTTTTTTTTAAGAAAATGAAACACTTAAATCCTCCTATAATCAGCAGGTTTTTTTAAATTTCGATGCCACCTGCAAAGCAAAATATCATACATGCCCAGAATAAATGTGATTCTTGCTGATATGTCTTCCTTTTCATTATAGCCTCCTTTAAAGCTTTTCACTGCACCTGCAGCACATACTCACGAGGGCATGGCCAATCCATGAACGATATGGAAGGGGGCAACCTGATCTATATTCCTTTATCTTTAAGAGCTTTCTTCTATGCCCTCTGCCCTACGAAACCAGACTTTTATTTTCAATTTGAAATGTGGATCAAGGATTGTTCCCAATGCATATTCATTTCTCTGTCATGCATTTTACTTCTTCTAATTTCTCTAGACTGTTTAACAGCCATGTCTTTCCAATTACTGTAGCAGTGGTATCTCTTTTTATGTAACAGACTCCATCCTCTTTTTCCACATAAAAGTATGCAATTTACCTAAGTGAGACTTAACCCTCTGGTGACAGTGGAAGACTATCTAACAGATAAATTAAGCCATGCTCAGCGGCCTAGTGTGGGAGTTGAAAACACACTTGAATCTTCATAGAACCCATCTTCAGCACAATCACAACATAAAAGAGGGCCTCAGTGTGTCATTTCTTTAGACTCAGCAACAACTCTTCACCACTCAGATTAGAATATATGTCATTTAACGTCAACCCATTTGTGAAATATACGTATAGTCCAAAGGAAAGCATTCCAAAAACTCAAATATTTCCACTTATATCTTGGAATAGCTGATCACATCTAATTCTGAATACTTTGGTTGAATCTGCATCCTACTTGATTCCCAAGCTGTGCATAAATATACATATATGTGGATAGATACATAGATGGATGTCTACATTATTTTTAGAATTAGTAAGCAATATGGTAGGATTTCTTCATGTACCAATAATAGTCAACAGTAATAGTTGTTGAATACTTGTTGTATTTGATTCAGATTTACTCTGATGAGAGACCCACACACTCACAAACACACCTTAAAAACAAAGCAAAACAAAACAAAAAACAAAAACTAGGCCCTTGTCATAAAACAATTCATCCAAAATGTATCATCACAGACTTGAAGAATTGCAAAATCACAGAATTCAATACCCAGAGGTAATCAAATTCAACCCACATTTGAAAGGAATCTTTATTATAATATATCAAAATATGGCCATTCAATATTTGCTAGAAGATATTCAAGTAGAGGAAACCTATTACCTCTTGAGATAGCTTATTTCTCTCAACTCATTATTAGGAAGGTTTTATTTTTCCCCTAATAGCAAGACTAATTTGACTTCTTTTAATTTCTTCTCATTGCTTCTGGTTCTGCCCTCTGGGGACAAACAGAACAAATATAATTTCTTTTCCCATGACAGTCCATCAAACTCTTGAGAGCAGCTCAATCATCTTATTCTTCTCTTCTCCAATCTAAGAATCTCTAGTTCCTTTAAATTGTTTTCATCTGACACAGCCTCAAATTTCTTTACTATCCTGCTTTCCTTCTTTTGTACAATACAATCTCCAGAATATCAAAGATTGTCTTAAATTGCGGTGCCCAGACCTGAGCATAGACTCAGATGATGTCCGAGAAAAAACAAGTACAAAGGTAACATCGACTTTTCATTTCTTGAAACTCTGCCTCTTTTGATGCAGTTCAAGAAGGCCTTAACTTTTTTGGCTTTCCCATCATATTTTTGACTCATATTGAACTTGAATTCCATTTAATCTCCAGTTCTTTTTCAAAAAGTAAAATGAAATGAAATAAAAATTTGCCTCTCCCAACTTCCACTTGTGAAGTTTATTTGTTTTTAAATTTTGGTTGTTGTTGCTAATTTTATTGTGGGGGGGTGGGGGGAAGGATAGGTAGTCAAGTGGGGAAACTGCTGAAGTGTGGGACCTTAGTATTATCCTTACTGAATTTAAACTTAATAAATTCAACCTAATGCCTATGAAGAATGTTTTGGAACCCGACACTCTCATCCAGTAAGTCTCCTAGTTCAGTGCTATCTGTAAATTTGATGAGCATGCCACCAATGTCTTTATCCGAATCATTGATGAAAAATGTTAAGCAGCATAGAACCCTGGAGGTGTTCTCATGAATATCTCTTATTAAGTTGACACTGAACTATTAACAACTAATCTTTGACTATAGCCATCAAACTGGTTCTGAACGTCATTTAATCCATGTATCTGTATCTTCCCCACAATAATAATATGAAAACTTTATTTAGTTAGTCATTAATCTATTTTTTATTTATTTTTGCTAGACATAAGCAAACTACAGCTAGAACATTCACCCCACCTCTCAGTCTTATAATCCTAATTAAAAACAAATGGACAAAAAAATAGGTCAGTCTAGCATGTCCTATTCCATTCTATATGTTCACCAGCTATCACTCTAATGTACATTCCAGAATTTTCCAAGGAATCAAAGTCAACTGGCCTATAATTTGTAGACTCTGTTCCTTTTTTTTTAAAATTGGAACTTTTGATCTTCTCCAGTCACTTATCTCTTTCGTTTTCCATGACTTTTCAAATTTTACTGACAGTGGCTCAGTAATAATATCTGAAGAAATACATAAAGAATCATTTCTTATGTGCTTGTTATGTATCAAGCACTGTTCTAGCACTGGGGATACAAATGCAAAGTGAGAGAGTATCTGTTCTCAAGGAAACTATATATTAATGGAGAAGATAACAAATATAAAGGAGGGGAGTTAGGGTCTGGTAAGTCACAAAGATAGTGAGTTGAACAATAGGGCATTTGATTGACATATCCTTTCCAGAGGCAATGATACTGTTTTAATATAATTCTCTGAGAAACAGGTAGAAAGAGGATATGTGAGAGAGGGTAGGTGTGCAGTGATAGGAGGGAAAATGATTGGGTTGGAGATGAAGCTTCATGGCCCCAGGGAACAGAGAAGCCAACAGATTAATCCCTTCCAGGCACAGGCTCTAGTGTTCTTTAAGTATCTAAGGATGTAATTCATCTGGGTCAACTGACATATTCATAGCTTTCTACATATCTTGGGTAGAAAATCCCTTGTAAACATTTTGTTCCATAATTTTCTGTCCAAAAGTCATTCTCATTGTCTTCTTTCTGTTATAAGTTATCATCATCTAATCCCTTCCAAGCAGAATTCTTTCATTGATTCTCCATTTTCTCGCAATATAACTAAAAGCAAGTAAGCAAAAAGTAATAATTTTTTTAAATTTCCATCCTTAGATATTCTCATCACCATTAATGCATTCTGAACTTTAGCATGCAACACTATTTTTATAGGACTGTGCCATAGTGAGATACACAGACACATAGGCACACAGAGACAGGATCTAAGAGGAAAACAAAGCCAGATATAGTAACACAGGATACACACAAATAAATGTGTGTGTTTATATTATAATACATTACACATACTGTATATGACATATATAATACATGCATATGACAGATTCTCTGACCCCAAAGTACATATGAGCTAACAAAACAGCTTATAATCACATTTCATTGCACAACCTATAAGTCCTATAGGAATTCAGAGAAGAACACAAAAGACTAGAGAGAAGTATGAAACATTAGGATTGAAGTCCTGATGGATGGATAGTACTTGGAGAGCTGAAGGGAAGAAGAAAGCTTACTCTAGGGGAGTAGGGTAAGTTGAATTAAACTACAGAAGAAGGGATGAAATTGAATTTGTTGGTCAATAAGACTGACCTAACTAATGTAGGACTATAGAAGTTGGAGCTGCAAAGGACCTCAGAAGTCAAGTAATCTGATATCTTCTTTTAACAGATGGGGAAATGGACCTAGAGAACATTCATGACTTGCACAATTAAAAGTAAAAGAGCTAGGCTAGGTACATTGGCCCCAAATTTTGTTCTTCAGAAGGTATAAGTTGTATTGCACTGAAATATCAGTTGGTTGGTTGGTTGGTTGGTTGGTTGGTTGGTTGGTTGGTTGGTTGTTGTCCTTCAATCTCAAAGAGGACCAAAATGACATCATTATGCTACAGTCAAGTTTCAATGTGCCCAACTGTGGCTGATCAGAACAATATGAGCTCACAATGATATACCACAGGTCAGACACAACTAGTCTGTGTGAACATCTGCAGTGGATTCTCTAAATTTGTACATCCAGTATTTCCTTTGAACTGGTTCAATTCTGCTTTGCTCATAGAGGACAGCACCTTTTCTGATGTGGGCAAGCAATACTGAGCCAGTGTCTTCCATGTCATATAATCAGTTTGAAAGTTCTTAAGAGAGACCTTGAGAGTGTCCTCGTATTACCTCTGACCACCATGTGAGCACTTGCCCTGTGTGAGTTCTTCATAAAATAAGTCTTTTTGGCAAGCGTACCTTTGGCATTCAAACACCATGACCAAGCCCATCGGAGTTGAGCTCTTTGAAGCAGAGTTTGAATGCTTGGCAGTTTAGTTCGAGTAAGGACCTCAGTGTCTGGTACCTTATCCTGCCAGGTGAGCTTTAGAATCTTCCTAAGACAATTCAAATGGAGGCAATTCAGTTTCCTAGCATGGTGCTGGTAGACAGTCCAGGTTTCACAGGCACACAACAATGAGATTAGCACCACAGTTTGGTAGACCTTCAGTTTGGCAGTCAGTCTAATTCCTTCTCTCTCCCATACTTTCCTTCACAGCCTTCCAAACACTGAGCTAGCTCTGACAATGCATGCATCAACCTCATTATCAACGTATACATTCCTGGAAAGTACACTACCAAGGTAAGTGAAGTTATCCACAGCATTCAAAACTTCTCCATTTGCTGCAACCAATGGTTCCACATGTGAATGGTGTGGTGGTGGCTGATGGAGCACCTGTGTTTTTTTGGTGTTAGTTGCTAGGCCAAAATTAGCACAAGCAGCAGGGAATCCATACTTACCCAGGTTATATGGCAAGAGGAGGTTATCTCTCAGAAATTCCAGGATGCCTCCATTGTCCATCTCTATAAAGGTAAAGGAAATAGATTGTCCTGTGACAATCACAGGGGGGTCTCTCCCTTAGTCATTGCTGGCAAGATTCTTGTCAGAGTCCTCATTAATATGCTGATCCTTCACCTAGAAGGTGGTCATCTACCTGAGAGCCAGTGTGGCTTCAGAAAGGGCTGAGGAACTGAAATATCAGGTTGGAAAGGTATGACCTACTAATATTAAACTGAAACTGAAAGTCAGCCTGCCTCCTGACCAAAACAAACAAAAACCTCTTCTTCAAACAGACTTATAAAGTAGATCAAACTAAGTCATGATGAAGAAATCAATTAAAAAGTCTCGCTTAGTAATTTTTCCAATTCACATCACAGTAAAGGGGTAAACGTCTGCTAGGGACAGAGTCTATCCATGAGTGGTGCCAAATCGGAAGCTTTCTATTCCCTGTAAAGGTTGTACACCAGTACAAGAGGAGTTCCAAGACTGTATCAAAGCACTGTAAGATGCCAAAACAAGTGACAGCTGCCAGCTTTGTTGTTTTTCATCCAAGTCTCTGTCACAGATCTGAGATGCAAGTAGAATTCTGAGATGAGGAACTATAGAGGGTCCTAATCTTTGTATTAAGAGATGAACAAGCTGAGAAACAACCAACAATGGTGTGTCTTGGATCCCAAGAGTGAAATGGGGTTTTGGTTCTAACTTTTAGCCCAATCTGAAGCCTATAGAGGAATGTGGGACAAGAATAAATCAATCAATAAATATTTATTAAGCACCCAGTATTTGCTAGGCACTATGCTAAGTGCTGAATCCTGGACCAAAGTGAAGGTTGTAGTTCTTACTCTGAACCAGCATAACTTCCCAGCTGGCTGATAGGGACTAGCAACATTCTAATCTTGTTCAGGCCTAAACCCAGGCCAGGATCTTATAGAGCTCAAACCAAAAGGCCAACTATCAACACTTATGTTGGATTAGACCACTTTGAGAGCACTGATAACTTGTAGGCTCCTAGGCTGAGCTATTGATGAGAGCCTGGAATAACAAAACATTTGATACCCTAAGAAAGCAGTAAAAAAGAACAGCCTGGATCTTTCCTCCAGAAGTACACAAAGCTTAATCATAACATTAAGTCTCAAGTGAGAAAGTAGGTTGGAAAAATGAGCAAATAAACAAAAAATTAATTTCCACTATAAATAAGATATTATGATAATAGGTAGGCTCAAAACATAAGCCCAGAAGAAGAAAATGACTCCAAAACATCTACAAGAAAAGCATCAAAGAAAAATATGGTTTGGGCACAAATTCAACTAGAATTCCTGGAAGAAATGAAACAAGAATTTAAAAAGAGTTCTAAAACATTTTATACAGTAAAAGATAGTGCTTACAGGAAAACATAATGGAAAAAGATAAGAGCAATGGAAGAAATAATTAGAAAGAGAATTAACAGCTATGCACAAGAGATATGAAATCTTACCCTATCAATAAAATCCCTAAAAATTAGAATGGACCAAAAAAATACAACAACTCTATGAGACAACAAGAAACATTAAAATAAAATCAAAAGACTGAAAAAAGAAATGGAAGGTATATAATAGCAAAAACATCTGACCTAGAAAGGGAGGAAGAGAGAAACGGAGGAAGGAAGGAAGGAAGGAAGGAAGGAAGGAAGGAAGGAAGGAAGGAAAGAAGAAAGGAAAGAAGGAAGGAAAAAGGAAGGGAGGGAGGGAGGGAAGGAAGGAAGGAAGGAAGTGAGGGAGGAAGGGAGGGAAGGAAGCGAGAGAGGGAAGGAGGGAGGGAGGAAGAGAAAGGAAGAAAGAAATCCAAAAAGCAGTTTTAAAGAAACGGAAAACTGCCCAGATCTCTTAGAAACAGAAGGCAAACTAGGAATATAAAGTATCCACTTCTTGAAGAAAAAAAATGAAAATATTCAGGAACATTATAGCCAAAATCCTTTCAACTCAAAGAAAAATATTGAAAGCAGCAACAAAGCAAGAATTCAAGTACTGAGGTGCCACAGTCAAGATCACACATGGCTTAGCAGGCACCACTACGATGAAGTAAAGAGTATGGAATATAATTCCAGAAGGCGAAGGTTATAGATCACATTTAATAATGACTTACCCCACCAAAAAAAAATCCCAAGTATAATGCTATTGGAGAAAAAAAAATGGATCTTTAATGAAATAGAAGACCTCCAAGCATTCCAAATGAGAAGACCAGAATTTCATGGAAACATCAAAGTTCATACAAAGGAGTTAAGAGAAACACACAAAAGTAAACACGAAACAACAATGATAAATGACTAAAAAAGAATAAAATATTTACGTTCTAATGTCAGGAGATGATATGAATCTCCTGTGAACCCTATCATCATTAAGGGTCATAGAGGGAGATTAATTAGAAAGAAGACCTAGGAGTCGTTTTGTTATATATTTGTGATGTTAAAAGAAGAATGGAAAGAGAGGGGGAAGTTAATAAACTGGAGTGGGGAGAGGGAAATGAACTTTAAGGAAAGTTATCTCACATAATCAAGGTGCACAAGCAGAATTTCATTTAAAAAAAGGGAAGGGGAGAAGTGGCTAGATAACTCTTAAACCTCATTCTCATATGAATTGGTCGAAGAAATGGAGAATACATACAACCATACACTCATGGTTGAGTATAGAAATATCTTTAATTTCATTAAACAGGGAAACAGGAGTAAAAAGAGAAAAAGCAAAACAAGGGAGTTGGGACTCAAAGGGGGAGTAGATTAAAGGAAGAGATTAGTCCTAAGCAAAAACAAACTCTCCTTCCTTCCTTCCCTCCCTTTCTCTCTTCTCTCTCTCTCTCTCTCTCTCTCTCTCTCTCTTTCTTTCTCTCTCTCTCTCTCTTATATGTGTGTGTATATACACACATATGTGTATATATACATATGTCTAAAATTGTATATAGAGTTTATAGGCATGTATGAAGAACATGCACACATTGTATATGTACCCATTTGAGTGTACATTTTACATATATATATGAATATATATACATACATATATATATATGTACAAAAATATGTGTGTGATGAGAGAGAGAGAGAGAAATGGGGAGGGAAGGAGGGAGACAGAGAGAGAGAGAGGCAGAGAGAATAAGAATTAGAGGAATCCAAATGAAAATAATAACTTATGTAGATAACATTTGGAGATTTTCCAAAGTACTTTTCTCATAGTGTAAATTGTTACATGTATTATTATTGTCTTCTTTTAACATACAAATGAGGAAATGGGTTTAGAGAGGCTAAGCGACTTTCCACAACCCATATAGTTAGCAAATGTCAGTGGCAGGATTTAGACCTAGATTTTTCTTACTGAATCCAATATTCTTTTCACTAAATTAGTACAACAGATAGAAAAATATTAGAGATTGAACAAATGCTTAATCCTGGAGATATGAATTTGAGAGTAATCATCATTATCAATAAACAATAAGTATTACTATTATATTCTAATTAGTTACAAAGAGCTGAGAGTCATGAATATGGATAAGTTCATCAAAGGAGAGTTTATTGAGAAAAGACCAAGTGGCCAAGAACTAACATTTGGGGAACACCCACTGTTAGGACAGTGTGTTCATCATCACTGAAGGTCCTCAAGCAGATAATGGATTGGCACTTGACAGTTGTTGTCAAGGGGATTATTGTACAAGTATAGATTAGATTACAAAATATGGGCAACTATGATTCAGAGAAGAAGGAGGAAGAGGAGTTATTGAGACTTTCAGAGAGAACTGATTATGAGTGGCTCAGGGAAGAAAGAGCCACAACTTTATCACTACCCATGCCACACAAAGATACTCCTCCTTACCATATATCCACTTGGGCCCCAGTCCAATGATACTCTCTAGCTGTTTCCAGTTGCCACCACCGTTTTTCCTGCATCACCTCACCCCATCATAATGGAAAAACAAGCATTCTCCCTCCATTCTTTCCTTTCCCCTGCTACTAAAAAGAGGACTTTGTGTTCTTAAATATTTCCCTAAGGCATTAGTTATTTTTTAAATAAAAAAGGAGACACATAGGCAGTAGAGGATTCGTCTCTCTGCTCTTATCTGTTTCCATATCTCATAACCTATTCCCGTTTTTAATAATGACAAATCATGGCTTCAGCCACTCTTTGGGGAGGAATACTTCCATATTACAGAGGAAAATAAAGTTCTGAGAAGTGGAAAGATATGCTCAAGCTCATAAGGCTAGGAAGCTCGAATGAACTTCCTTGTCAAGAGTCTCAGTATTCCACTGCAGGTCTTCTAACTTTGAGTCCATGGCTCTGGAATGCCATTCTGAGCTATGGAAATCTTCTCTCCAAAGAACCCCTTTTCTTTGGGTCCATTCATAAAGAAATTCTCAAACAGTCGTTCATCTCTTTGAACTATGATTTATAAAAAGTAATAAAATTGAATCTATTTAAAAATATTTCAAGATTCAGGGTGATGATGATGGTGGTGGTAATAATAATAATAATAAACATTTATATAGCACATACTACATGCCTGGCACAGTGCTAAGTCCTTTGCTATAATTGTCTCGTTTGATCCTCATGAAAATTTTAAGATTTCATATTAACATTTTACAGATGACGAAATTGAGGCAAACAGGTTAATGATCTCCCCAGCCCATCTCAATGTGTGAGATTAAAGCATGCTTTTCTTGAAGTGATCTTGAAATACTAAATCAGTCTGATAATTGGAATTTTTTTTAAAAATTACCTTTGGTTAATTGAGTTAGATCATGATAATAAGGTTAGTCCTAATTATTGCTGTTGTTAGTGAGTGCCAAGACAAAGATGTTTCTATTTATATGCTACAGAACTCTGATATTAAATCAACATCTATATACATAGATATAGAGATATAAATATATACACACACATAGGACACATGATCAGAGGTTCCATCACTGTCACTAATTTCTGCTGTGGCTATTACAAATGGCCTGAGGGGGGGAAGCTAACAGGGATTCACAATCCAATATTATCAACATTGTCTGATCTTCTGCATACCTACATTCTTAGGCATTCAGTTTTTACTCTTAGGGCAGCTAATCATAGGTATGGAAAAACACTATTCATCTTAATAAGAACTGCAGTGTAGTGGAAATGTCCATGGAATAAATGGTCTGTAAAGGTCTTGTTAGGTCTATATTATAAATATGACTAAGAATCGGAAGCCATAGGCTTGAATGGAAGCCCAACCACTAATTAAGTGTAAACTTGGACAAGTTATTTCACCTGTCTCTGTGCCACTTTATTCATCTATAAAATGAGAGAGTTAGAATAGAACTTGAAGCCACAAGTTCCCCGCCCCCAGAGTAGATAATTACTTAAGAATTTTACCCTTTTTATATCCTTTGACTAAAAAGCTATCCAGATAAACTTATTAACACTTTTGGTAGCAAAGTACATTGCCATGGTGATCTAGAAACATATAAATTAAAGAATCTATGTAATCAGACATACACACACACACACACACACACACACACACAAACACACACATATACACACATATACCAAGCCCCAGGTCTGTGATTCTTTCTCTACAGGGGAAACTCCTAGTTTGGAAATTCCTATCACCAAAGAATATGGGAAACTCATCTTTAACTCAGAGCCTTTGACAGATGCTTGGAAACAGTGAGATGTTGAGTGACTTGTTGTACCAGTAATTAAGGTGGGACTTTCTTTTACTGCTTTCTCTTTTAACGCTTATTTAATCAAGTGCCCTTGAAGAGTCTGGTCTTTGTTTCTTTGATTGGATCAGGAGTCTTTGATGACCTCCTTGCCTCAAGGGAAAGCCTAGTTTGCATGGGTTTGAGTCACATGTTTTTGATGCCTGAGGCTTTTAGGCCAAGTGGGTTTGAGTGTAATGTTTGTGATATTTTTAGGTCACCTTGGGTGAGTTGCATGTTATAACACCCTTTGACCCTGAACAGAATATATAAACCCAGAGGTTGGTGTTTTCCCTTGGGGCTCTCACAATGGAAGAGTGGCCTGTGACTTGAAGAGACTCTGGGCAGCTGTTAAGAGCACCACCCCCCCCCCCCGGCCTGGCTTATAAACCCAGATGTTGATGCTTTCCTGGTAACTATGAATTGTGATTTGAATCAGATAAGGTCTGTCTGTTGAGGTTTGTAATTTGTTTGTGTTTGCTCTGAAGTTCAGGGTGCTGGCTTTTCTTCTTGAACTAAGTGAATGATATTTCTATGTTGGATTAAAGTGAGATTGTTAACCCCTTAAAGTTACTTTCCTTAGTGAAGCAGATCAAAGAACCTGTGTTAGTGGTCTTCTGTGTGCTGGCTGTTGTTGGTTTCACACAGCGACAGTGGCTGCTAGCAAAATTGTTGCTATACTTGTCCAAGAAGATTCAGGTCTTCATGAATCCTAGCCTAGGTCTCTATCCTCTGAGCTACTCTACCTCTTACAGAGATGAACACAATACTAAATGCTCCATAAATGCAAAAGAAGGTATTATGTGAAGTGCAACTAAAGGAGAGTAATATGAAATAAGGCCAGTAGGATAGAGTGGTGCCATATCTTTGATCTAGTCCAGTCAAACACAGCACTTAAAGAAGGAATACTGCCATACAGACAATTTTTCTGGAAATTCTGAGGGAGTTAAAAAGGAAGAATTAGGGCACATTACTTGTCCTGAAATAGCTAAAAAGAAAAAAAAAACAATAAATAAGCTTACTATTGTGGAATGTTATAGGGTTTCTGTACCGGTGCTGATCCTTGTGGTAATTACTTTTGCTTCAAGACCTTGTCATTCAGCTTAAGAATAATAATAATCTCTTTTATTCTTGTCATAAAATTTGTATGCATTATAGTTTACAAAGAGTTTTCTTCCTAATAAATGTATCAGGTAGGTAGTACAAAGATTATTATCCCAAAGGAGCTCCTTTCTTATACTTCCGGATTTTTGTATTTTGTAACTAGTGACTAATATCAGAATATCCTTTCCCCAAGAACTGAGTCATGATCAGGCATATTCTTAACATCTCCCTTTTTTAATATATCATACTGACATTCAAGCCCTTTGGGTTACCTTTGTCATTACATTATCCTTTCCCTATTTCAAGAGTTGTTCAGAGAATATTCCAATTTTTAAATCCCAAATCTCATTTTACACTGATTAAAATGTGTCTCCTTTTCGCATCTATGAGTGTGGAGATCAAGACAGCCTTAATCTCACTGATAGCGTGCATTTCTATTAATCTCAAAGAAGCTATCTTATTTGATCTTTGCCTTTTACTCTGCTACTTGAGTACCGTAGCCATTTCTGTTTCAACCTAACAGATGACCTCCTCTTCAGCAATTCCAAGAATAAACATTATCATTTCTGAGTAGTAACTGAAATTTGACTGGTTAATGTATTTGGCTATCTTTCATTAATATTAAATGTTGCATTTTACTGACAAAGAGCGTAGCACTTGAAGCTTTCATATTTCTTAAAATCTCTTGAAACCATAGAGTATTTTGTCATTATCTTTGATGACATTTATTTCCATTTACCCAAATGTCACAATGATATTATGATTCAGGAATATGCCAACTAAACTACATGGAGGCCACATTAACGTGTCAAAAATAAATGAAACTATGTCAATTTAAGCCTCATGTGATCATTTCTTACCTTGGAATGTCAAATTATGATGGAAAAACACATTCTTTACCAGCCCTTAGAGGCCAGCTTACAATGTGTTATCTCCAAATAAAAAGCTATTCTGTTGAGTCCATGAAACGTATATTATTACTATCAAGTAAATTTTCATCCTAAGGGCTTAGTATGCAAAATCAAAATGTGACGATGAAACCAAATCAGCAAAATAGAAGGATCACCTCATGGTGAGGACTAAACAGTGATAATGTAACACAAAGGAAAATGTCGTCAATGGAAAATTTTAAAGTTTACAGTCTCTCAAAATGCCATTGTATCAACTCTCTTCAAATTGGTTCCAATGAAAATATGGTGATTTAAAAGAAAATACCTGCAACACACAGGGCCAAGTAAAATATTCATTAAGAACTAAGGCATTTCAAGGAAACAAATAGCTTATTAGTTTGTCATATGCATGAAATTGAGAGTATATTAAGAATATGGATCAAAATTAATCAGAAGTGGCATTTAACAGTTCAAGACGGAGTATGAATTAGGTGATAAAGATAGATCCTTGGAATGAAGAACACCTACGTTTAAATTCTGTCTCTGACAAATACTGGTTCTATCTTTTACTCTCTTAGTGCTCTGGATTCCTCTCTAAGACTATAAATTGTAGAGAAGTAGTTCACCTGCTTTGGCAGAGGGAGTTTGCTTAGCTGACAGTTCCTCATACCACAGTTCCACTTTCTTGTCCCTATGCATATGGATATATGGAACAAATACGAAGTAGTTCACGCAAGGCAGTTTGGGAGGAAGGACACTAGCTAGCAGTTGGGGGATTGGGAATGGTTTCATATAAGAAGTGATTTTTGAGCTGCATTTCGAAGGAAAGGGAGATTTGGTGAGTTGCAAAGAGCACTTCAGGCATGAAGAAGAGCCAGTAAGAAGACATTGATATGTGACACACTTACTAGCTATGTGACCTTGGGCAAGTCACTTAACCCCAATTGCCCTGCCTTCCCCACTCCAAAAACAAAAAAAAGAAGACATTTATATGGGTGATAGAGTGGCATGTATGAGGAGTGGAAATAAGGTCAGTGAGGTTGGAAAAATGGGTTGGGGAAATACTGAAGGTCTTTAAAAGCTACACAGGAAGTGATTTAGATTTGTATTCTAGAGGTTATAGAAAAGCTAAAGAGCTTACTGAGGAGAGTGACACAGTCAAATGTGTGCTAACAGATGATCATTTTGGCGTTTGTGTCTGTAAGAGGAGCTGGAATGAGGAGAAACCTGGAGACTACAAACAAGACTACTATAATAACCTAGGCCACGTGTGATGAAAATCTGAAATAATGTGATAGCTATGGGAGTAAAGAGAAGGGGCTGGATAGGAAGCATGTTGTGAAGAAATAAAAAAAGGCAAGATTTGACAACAAATTAGATATGTGAAGTGAGGGGGAGTGTAGTGGGGGATCAACTTGAGGTTATAAATACAGGTGACTTGAAGAATAGTGTTGCTTTAAAAAGAAGGGGAAAAAAGCTGTTAAGAGGGATGGGCTCAGGGAGAAATAATTTAGTAACAGCTAACGTTTATATGGTGCTTTTAGATTTGCAAAATGATTTATAAGTATTATCTCATAATAATAATAATAATGAGTTCTATGTTTGACAAGATGAGTTAGAGATGTTTCTGGGGCATTCAGTTTGAAATGTTTAATATGAAAATGGTGATTCCAGACTTGGAACTCAGAGAATAAAGAAGGGCTGGATATCTAGACATGTGAGTCATCTGAATAAAAATGATAAACATGTAATAATGGGGTTTTCAACCTTGGGATTCAAGGATTTTTAACTAACTGATGTGCCTGAACTGAGCCTGTAAAAAACATCTACAGATGAAATTGTTTTCTCCTTGGCAGCTTTAGAATAACTAAGGAAAAAGAACAATATAAGCCTCTGGGATGGGGTGTTTTTGCTTCCTTGTCTCCCCACCCTAGCCTATAATCTAATGAATGGCACTGCTTTTAGTTTTGTCTGTATCTGGCTATTTTACTGACCTAAGGTGGCTGAGTATTGCAGAAGGAACAAATCAGGTGCTGACCTTATGAGCTTAAAAGGTTAGGAAGAGCTACCAAAAGTCTAGAAACCAAAGTTCATAGAACAATTTGTCCATGGCTACAGAAGTTGAGCCCGATAAAGAGATACCTCTGAGGAGTGCTCTGTGATCTGTCCCAGCTCTGGATTGACCTGGCCCCTGAGACACCATTTTCTCAAAAGTAAGGGTGTGACTCATCCTTTGGCTAGGTTGCACTCAGAAAGGAATTTGGGGAAAGGAATGTTTACAGGGGTCTGGTGATAAAGGGCACACCTGGTATAATTGACCTTGGAAAAGAGAAAGTCCCCCTCATTATTAGAGACTAGACAAATGTAAGAATGTGAGATTGTGTCAAGGGGTATTTGAGAGAAAAGAAAAGAAGGAAAAGGAGCTAGTGGCAAACATCTCAATTTTCAATTTCAAATGCAAATTCAAATTCAATTGCAAAATTTCAATTTCAAAAGAAACATGATCCTTGCTTGACATAATTGGGATAGGGAAGGTTTGGGGGTCTTTAAGAGAAGACAATATTTGAAATAGCTTCAGTGTAGACTGATATAGAAATCCAATTGGGAGAGAATAAATGTTTTGCCTTGCTATAGTGAGGACAAAGACGAGGTCAAATAATATTTTTTTTCATGTAGCCAATTGGAATAGTTGTGTAACTTCCTCCTAATGTTCAGCAGTATCTCAATAACACTGTACTAGAGGGTGGGAATCATCCATTGTTGGAGTCTGACAAATGGTGAATGGCAAGAGTAGTTAGAAGTAGAGAATTCAAAGAGTAGTGGATCGAGTCATTGGATAAATACAGGAACAAGACCAATGAGGGAAGAAAATGATGTCAGGAGAAAGGTAACAGTCTGGGATAGCACTGGTGTCATGGAAAGATTGGAAGTGATGATGAGGTCAAAGAATTGGTTTTAGAGTAGTAAGGCATAGGCAGAGAGGTGAGTACTGTGATATTATGGTAAGATAAAGAATTTAAAAGACCTGAACAGAATTTAAGAAAAAAATAGCTGTGATAGAAGTCTGGCAATAATGAAATAGACATAACATTAATATAGTTTTCAGTTTTTCATGTCCCCTTTACAAATGCTGACCATGTCCTATAAAATAAAAAAAAAACAACTTATGAGTGCAAAAAAAGCAGAAACATTAAAAACATTCTTTACAGACCATCATGCAATAAAGATAAGGAAAATAAAGAGAAAGGATTCAGACTTAAATGAATAGAACAACCAATCAAGGAGCAATTAATAAGAACTTACAATGTACAGCAGTAAAGAGGGATACAAAGGGAACTGTCAGGCAGTGCTGCCTCCACGATTCTTTAGTCTCACCTTCCAGCTAAGAAAAACTGTATTTCCCAACTAACCTCTTAAGTAGCAACATATATGCAGATATTGACATACACAAAACATATAAAGACACATAAAGAAAAAAAATTTACAATACTAGATTATGAGTGGATCAAAGAGCATATCATAAAAATCACAAAGAAAATTATAATTTTCTATATTGCAAAACCACGTCTAAATTGCAATCCTAACCTGGAACTTCCCTCAATGCCTGGGGTCTACTCATCCTAGAGTATCCATCGATCCCTGAGGCCTTCTTATTCTGGAATATCCTTCCACCGTAATGAACCCCTTTTCCTATTGGTGAATTCCTTCTGGAGCCTCAATTTTTGGATGGGATACAGGCTGGGCAGTCTTCTTTCCCCTCCTGAATAGGTTCTGACTTTCTGAACTTCAACAACATTCTCTCATGCAGTTACTTTCTCCCTCAACTCCCACTCCAGGCTTTTCAGTTTCCTTTTTTCTTTATTATCTTCCCCTATCAAAATACAAGCTCCTTAAGGTCCGAACTGTCTTCATTTTTGCTCGTATTTGTATCCCCAGCACTTAGCATGGTGCCTTGAACATATTAAACCATTAATAAATACTTGTTGCTTTTCTTCCCTTGCCTTTTAACATAAATAAACTCTAACTATATTTTTTCCCTTTATGGGTGAAAGGAACTTCTGAAATCTTTTATACTTGTATATTTCTTCAAGGGAAATATCAACTGGCATTGACTGAATGACAGCTGTAAATGAATGAAAATTATGCATGATGAGGATATTCACTTATGATACTCTGATTTCAAGTACTTGTTAAAATCCCTTAGAATATATAAAGGAAATAATTCACTCCTGATTCTCTTTCTGTCTCTCCCCTAACACTTGCATACTTTAGTCATGGGTATAGAGAGAGGCTATCACTGTTGCTCTAGGTACGTGACCTAGTTCATTTCAGAAAAGTAATTTTCAAAGCTAATGATTCTATATTATACTTCAAACCTTTAATGAATGTGTTAATTATTACACTTTCCTTCTTCAACATCACCTCTCCAATTTCATTTCTTGGCTGCACCCACTACTACATTATTTTGTGTGAAAAGTACTTTTACATATACATAAACATACACTTATGGATATATGTAATAATGAAAGATAAAATAATTACAACCTTTTTCATCTTCAGTGTCACCTTTCCCTGACATGTGGCAATGGGAACAGACCAAAAATGAAATATGGAATGATGTTAAACAATGAAGAGGTTATAATAATGATATACATAAAAGAGGCAGCAAGGGATAGGGAAGGGAGAGCTGACCTCTGAGCCATCATTGGTCCACCTCCTACCTCTGACACATATTGGCTAAAATGACCCTTGCCAAGTTATTTCTGCTCTCTGGACAGGACTCTGAACTACAAGTGTCAGAGAAAGCACTGATCTACATTGATAAAGGAAGTTTCTTACTAGGATCTCCTTATTTCAATTAAATCACATCCTATCCCTATAATGCATATGTAGGCATACACATATACATCAACACATTCATAAGCATATGTAAAAAAATTCCCCATGGTCTCCTCCTCAATTAATTTGACTATATGGTATTTATAAGTATTTTCACTGTCTCATGTTCCCTAATGAGTCACATACTAGATTTATTTTCTGTCCTAATTACCACAGACTTGATTTACAACCCTCCCCACTTATTTCTCCATTTTTCTCTTTAATTATATTGATAAGTTCTTCCCTTGGAATTTGGATCTTCTAAGGGAAATTAGGCATTTTTGGAGTAGGTTCCAGGGTTATTCTATTTTTTATATTTTTATTGATAGTAGAAAAGGGGCCAGGTACGAAGGAATAAAAGAATGGTAATTTGATATGACTGGAGTCTGAGGGGATGACCATCATGAGAATTCACATGATCTACTTTGTACTTCTATGTTGTGGACATTCCTCTTGCTAGTTTTTGAGTATCTTTCCTTTTCCCACTTTGAAAATATGTCATGTTTGGTAATTAAAAGTATGTGTCTGTTTGCCAATTTGATAATTGCTTAAAATTGATTTATTAAAATTGTGGGTTTCTCTGACTCCACTGTCATTTAAAATATCCTTGTTTAATAGCACCCCCACCCGCCTTTTTTCTCTCTACTTGGTTAGAAATTATATACATATTCTGTTCTGGAGGGTAGGGAACAGATTTGTGGATTTGTATCTAAAAGACCTGAATCCCACCTCTTCCTATAGTATGTCCAAACAAAAGTTGGTATACTGCCAAAAATGCCATTTATCAACAACCCATGAGGTAGTACAGTGTTCTGGATTTGCACATAAGAAGACTTAAGCATCCATATTGCCTCTGACAGCTACTAGTTGTATTACAATGGACAAGACATACCCTTTTCTAATCTGTTTATTTATAAAATGGGGGGGTTGGTCTAGATGACCTCTGAGTTTCATTCCAATTCAAAATCTATGATTCTATGAATCCAACCTCAGTTACTTAATACTGCTGAAGCCATGGGCAGGACACTTTGTTTCTCCAACCTTAGTTTTCTCATTTCTAAAAACTTTTAAAATGGGCATAATATTACTTATTTCAGAGCTATTATGAAGCTTAAGTGAAATTCTTACCCTGGAAGATCATTCTGTCACTGTGGCAGCTTCTTCTGAATAATAAGTCCAAAATCTTCATTTTAAGGAATGTAATAATCATGCTAGCTATATTTATTCTTTTATTCTTATCTGGGCTAAGATGCTAAATTCTTTCTCCAGCGCAAAGGTGCCTTCCACCCAAATATTCAAAGTCCTTTTACATACAGTTGTATTATCTTCCCCCATTATAATACAGGCTCTTTGAGGGCAGGGACTGATTTTTCCAATGCTGGTATTTATGTTCCCAGAATTTAGCAAAGTGCCTGACACATAATAAGCACTTTATAAATGCGTGTTGCTTTTTTTTTTATTTGACTTTACCCAAGACTATACATTATTCAGTTTCTGGATTTAAAAAAAAAAGTAACAAATTTGGAGAACAAATTAGATTACATCCCAGAATATCCAGACTGAACCATATGAATATGTATGTGTCTGTATAGATGTACATATGCATATAAATGTATGTACAAATACATATATTTATATTTGTAGATATATGTGTATATATGTATGTGTATATACATATTCACAAAGCTTAAGGTTTAATCCATGTACTCATTGATGTGGACACATTTTATAACATTGTATTAGGATGAATTCATATAAATGGCTTTTCTCTGGGCATGTAATATTTCTACCTTCTCAAAGCCATTTAGCCTGCACTTAATAGTCTGGGCTTTTTGCAGTTTTTCTTAGGCATTAACTTAGAATCCCAGTAACAATTTTCAGAGAGGAAGCTTTCTGAAATCAGTCCTATTTAAAATGCAAAAATGTCATGTAGATTCATCAATGTAATACTCACAGAATAGCCACTACTAATTCTATTTTTCCTTGCACACAGCTATTCAAGCTCTCAAATTATATGCTCCTTGGGGGTAGATTTTGTTCTTTGCTTGGCACAATTTCATCTATTGTATGCCACCTCACACATTTGTAGTGTCATATACATAATAGCAATAACATAACTCTAAATAATGGTACCTCCAGAAAAGTCTGCAAATAAGTATTGGTGAATAAAAGATGGGTAGGGTACATTACTTTCAGAGGGGTGCCAACTAGGTTCACTCCCTGGATACTGAAAATGTTCATAATTCCTGAGATGTAATCAAGGTTTTATTGAAGATATTATACGGTAAACAACATTTTGCTATACTTTTTTAACAGATTGTTGGCCTACAGTTGAACAATTTTGTGTGATTGTTCCATATACCTCATGAATATGCTTTGGAGACTAAATTATTTGATATTGTAAAGTTTTCTGACAAAAAATAGGTTCAATGAATGCCAACAATAAGTATTATAGCAAAAGCCTTTTATAATACTAGTGTTGGGGAACATTATAAGGTAACTATTTTGCACCAGCTTTTTTCTCTTTGTTATACTTCAGAATACATGATTATTGAAGCAGTGTGCATATACATGTGACTATGTTATAATGGTCCACATTCTAACAAGTCTGTTTGAATTTGATTTCAGTTGCACTGAACAATATGAAACAAAAAGAGAAGTATTACAAAGAATATGTCTATTTGTAAGGAATGCATAATAATACTAAAATGTAGATGTGTCATCTAATGGCAAAGAAGTATTGAAGAGCTATTATCATCACTATCATCTTTACAGAACTGATAGTATTTTCTTAAGGATATATGATAAGACCTTAGTGGAAATGTTCTATTATGAGTGATAGCAGAATTACTCTCTGCAGGGTAAGGGAAACTTAGAGAATTCCAAGAGAAGAAAACTTTTGTGTGTATTTAACAAACATACTATTGAATAGCAAAAACAAAGCACCTTTTCAGATGCTATGGAGGAATAAATAATTAGAAAAAAGCATGAAGTAGAGGAACAGAAAAAATCCAATAAATTTGTAATAAGAAAACTAGAATTTGAATCTTGGCTCTGCCATTTACTAATGCTCCAGGATGATGTTTGGGTGGAGAGTGGTGGCCACAATGCCAGGTGATCAATAAATTAAAGAAATCAAGTGACAAACAACAGGGCTAATGAGGTATTAATAGTTGATGAAGTACGAAGACATTCCAACATTCTGTTATTGCTTTGTTGTGTGTAAAGGAGTTCTTCCTAATGGAATTAGAAAGAAAGCCTGGTCATTGGGGTGAGGATGGGGAGATTGATCATGCCCCAGGGAGTCCTTAAAATTCAGTCAACATGGTTCAAGAGTTTGATGCATTCGAAGCAGGGAGGCAATTTGTAGGGTATGAACCCTTTACCCCTACCGGAGGTAAATAATGGAAGGGATTTTTCTTTCCTGCCCCCTATTGGCCATTTCAAGAGGCAAGGGGAGCTACTCACATGAGGAGACACCTCCAGCTAGTAGTAGTTTAGACAGTCACAGAGCTCTAGTAGCAGAGAAGAGACCTAATTATAGTATTCAAGAGGGAACTTAACCACAGAGTTGAGAGTCAAAGTGTAGAAAAGAGGAGACCTAAAGAAGTCAGCTGTACATATCACAGTGGAGATGTTGCAATCAACTGGAAGCAGCATGAGGACTCCAGAGGAAGAAAAAGGACATAGGGGCCCTGCAGTAGTGAAAGCATAATTTGCCTTGGCCATATGTTTTGCCCACGTGTGTGCTTCACTACCCTAATACTCGCAGTCTGTGACCACTTTTCTCCACAGGTTTCTTCACAGGTACATACACACACATGCACATACATAAATATGTGTGTATATATCATATATATATATATATGATATATACACACATACACACACACCTCTGTGTGTGTGTGTGTGTGTGTGTGTGTGAGAAAGAACTCAGGTATATTAAGGGTGGGGAGATGTTTTATAATTTTATTTTTTACTATGCTATCTTATAAATATTTTGCTTTGAGCTAATTGTCTGCTGGCTATTAGGTGTAAACTTGCTGCTAGGAAATTAGAAGAAGGTTTAAAAGGTAGCCCCCTCAAACCACACCCTTTAATCATAGTATTAGCCCCTTTGAGGTAGCAGTCCAGTAGAACTATGATAGTTATGAGACCTTTAGCAAGTCATTTAAAATGCCCCAAATTTATTTTCTTCAGCTGTCAAATTGGGGTAAAAAATACTTGTAATTCACCAGGTGGTGGTGAAATAACTGCTTTGTAAACTTTAAAGTATAATATAAATTATAGTTAATATTATAATTATAGTATGAAAAGAACAGAATTTCTGACTTTGGAGAAATTAAAGCTTATTTGAGTGCTAGAAAAAGATATGAATACCCAGAACACAGGATAGTATTCAATCCATAATTTATTCTATAAATAAATAATTGATTCTATAAAAAAAGTAGAAACAAAATTCCATGGGCATTCCAAGAAGGTACATTTCAAAATAAATTTTGTAGCACTTAACTTAGTTCCTTGAAAATAGCAGATATTCAATAAATGTTTCATTAATAAATTTGTTGAATATTGACTGAGCTCCTATTAATAGAATTTTATAATTGTAAATTTTATAGATCAGGTTGTAAATCTTATCCATTATAGGCAAATCTGAGACTTTTCCGATGAAAATAATTATTTCTGATGTGAATGAAGGATATAGTCTTAGTAATATTTACTCTTTCTAGAAATCTGGCAGTAAAGTGGAGGAAAGAAATAGATCAAAATATGGAATGGTTGGCAAGTTTAAGGTTATCTTCCTTCCTTTCTTTCCTTTCCTTTCTTTTTCCTTTCCTTTCCTTCCTTCCTTCTTTCTTTCTTTTCCATGAATGACCTGAGAATGTATGTAGGCAAAAAAGGATGAGCTAGTGGACTTGCAAATTAAGCTCAAGAAAAAGGGACTATTAGTGGTTTTTCAGAAAGGAGATGAAGAAGTTGAGTTTAAAAGACAGGTAAAGGGGATTACATTTGGAAAGGATGAATACAGGAGAAAAGGGTAAAAAGGAGTAAGATACGAAGAAATTTGTGTGCCATTTTAGAACTATCATTTTAATTCATTCACTTGTTGAGGTGCTACAGAAAAAAATGCTATATTTGAAGTCAGAGTTAAAATCCTGACTTTGCTATTTACTCCTTATCTCAGTTTTTCTAAAAAAAAAGTCATTTAAATTATCTGAGTTTTAGGTTCCTCAAATGAAAATTAAGGGATTGTACTAGCTAGCCTCAAAGGTTCCTTCCAGCTCTTACCCTAATAGCACATAAAAGACTACAGAAAAATAAGGATGTCAGCTTTAAAAAGTCATTTAAATTATCTGGGTTTCAGGTTCCTCAAATGAAAATTAAGGGATTAGATTAGCTGGCTTCAAAGGTTTCTTTTAGTTCTTACCCCAATACCATATAAAACACTATAGAAAAATAAGGATCATGGAAAAGTAGGCAGAAGTCAAGAATGAAATCAAGGAGAAGGCTCTGAGTTGAAAGAGTCTCAACATTTTTCCTTGGCTAACTCTTTTTTTGGGGATCTAATCTTTTGGGATCTAACCACTTCCATTCACTCCCAAATGTCACAGGAAAAAATGGGAAGTTTTAGTAAATTAATCTTTTGGGATCCAACCATAGCTCTGAGTGCAATATTTCGATTCAGACTCTACCAAGAGTAAACATATGAATCACTCTTTGCATCTTCACAAGCCTTTGGACAGGGGGAGTGGTGACATAACTTTGAACTCTACATTTGCTTTATTTTAATATTTTAAGAATCATAACTATTTTTTAAAAATTCTCAAAGACAGAGATTTTAGATTAAGATAGCGGTGTGAAACATGATATGGGTGTCCGTTTCTCTCATATGTTGTCCAGCAAATATCTAAAAATAGCAGAATAATGACCAAAAAAGATTCAAAGAGTAGTTAAAGTAAACAACTTAATCCACCAAATTTTACTTGAGGCTTTATTTTAAAATTGTTTGTAGGGGACAGAGTTCAGCTGTGTTGCCTCTAGTCTGCCATCCTGGCTCTGAATGGAGTCTTGAATCAAGCCACGGAAAGTAGGAGGCAGATTGAGGGGGTAAAGCATTCCAAACATAGGGCACATACAATACAAATGCACAGAGACAACAGATGACGAGTTGAAGAATTGCAAGTAGACCAGTGTTCCTGTATATTATAATTCTTAGAGGGGAGTAAAATATAAGAATCCTGGAAGGTCAGGAAGGGGATAGGTTATGACAAAGATTGACTGTTAAGAAAAAAAAGACTGAACAACAACAAAATTTTTAAAAATCCACATAAATCATCAGTCTCTCTTTATATTACCAAGAACAACCAGCAGGAAGTGTTAGAAAGAGAAATTGCTTTCAAAATAACTATAGAATGTATAAAACGTTTCGCAGACCACCTACTAAGAAATACACATGGTACCTATATGATTATAAGCTCATAACTACAAAACACTTTTCAGAAATGAACACCTTAATAATTCAAGAAAAATGAATTGCTGTGGTTGGGTTATACGAATTCACATAAAAATAAAAATGCTAAGCAAAATAATGTGCTGCCACACAAATCAAACTTACAAAAGGTTACTTTATTAGCTAAGAAATAATGACTTCCCTCCTGACCTCTAGTTTCATAACTCCAACCTCATTCTGGGCATCTTGAACTGGACATTTCAAACAACATGTTCATAGAACTAGTTATATTTCACCCCAAACCTTCCTCTCCTGCAAATTTTCCCTATTACTTATGACTTATTTTCCCTATTACTTATGACCACATCATCCCGATCACCCTTTCAACCTCAGTGTAATTTGTAACTCCTCTCTTGAACTCTCTCCCTACATCCACCCTGCTGCTAAGTCTTGCTGTTTCTACTTTTACAACTATTCTCATTTACGTCCATTCCCACATCTAACACCCTGGTGCAGGTGCTGGTTTCCTTCAAAATTCATTTCAAATCCCACTTTTTGAAGGAGGCCTTTTCCATCTCTCCTCTTCATGGTGCCTTTCCTTTAAGATTATCTTTCATTTGCTCTATATAAGACTTGTATATACATAGTCATTTCCATGTTGTTTACACCATTGGAATGTGAGCTCCTTGAGGGCAGGGAATGTGTGTGTGTGTGTGTGTGTGTGTGTGTGTGTGTGTGTGTTTTCATTCTTTTCTTTGTATCCCCAGTTATTAGCAGACTACCTGGTATATGGTAAACAATAACTGCCTGTTGAATTTTTGGCACATAGTAAGTGCTTAACAAATGCTTTTTGACTGAATGGCTCATTAAGAATATCCTTGAGTCCCTGGAATGTAATTACCATGTGACGAGACACAATCAGTAATACTGTCAGAATAAATAAGGCATAAAAGTGAAATAAGATTTTTTTGCAGAAACAATCTAATGATTCTTTCAATTCTTTTGTATTTTTAAGTTGTTTAGTATACTTCTTTCATATACTCCACATTCTAGCCAAACTGGCCCATTCGCTGTTTCCTGTGAGCAACATTATATCTCCCATATCTCTGCCTCTGTACAGGATTCCTTCCATGCCCAGATGTGCTTCCTTTCATATCTGCCTCTTGGCATCCTGTATTAGGAGGGCAGAGTTTATAATCTCAAAGAGGATCATAAACATGTCTGAAAGGTTCGGAACCGCCGGATATAAGAAACTCTCAAAGTAGAAGGCAGAAGAATCAAAACATATATTTAGGCTCCACAGTAACCAACCCATGAACCAGCATCCCCATTTTGACATATTAATGAAAAGTTTCCAGGCCCAATAAGTACGCCTTACAAGAGTAACCAGGAGGCTACAGAGAAGCATGATTGCATAAAGCAAAATCATGCTTCCCCCTCTATGGTAAAAAGATTACCCACTGGCCTGAAGTCTTTGTTCAGCTTCCTCCCGTAGGTCAGCTCTGCTACTGGCAGCTCCTGCTTCAGCTGTGGCTGTGGCTGTGGCTGCGGCTGTGGCTGTGGCTGCGGCTGCGGCTGCGGCTGTGGCTGCGGCTGCGGCTGCGGCTGCGGCTGTGGCTGCGGCTGCGGCTGCGGCTGTGGCTGTGGCTGCGGCTGCATCCCTAGATTCCCTCACAGCTCAGATCACAGGTGACAGCCTAGATGATGTCTTGCACAATTCCCTCCTAGTGATGTTGTACAGCTCAAATGAGATCAGAGAGGTAAAGCACTTTGCAAATCTTAAAGCCCCATATAAATGCCATTGTTATTATTATTGTTGGTAACCAGGCTTCCAGTCTGGTGATGACCTCATTCCCTTAGCCTCCTATTATAATCCTACTGCAATCAAATGTTTATAGAGCAATGCAAGGGCATACCAATAAATGTTGAACAAATGGGCCCTGAGGGAGGGGGGAAAGTACCTGCCCACACTTTTAAGCTTAATCTGCATTACTATTTGTATTAATTTTAAAAAAATTAATTTTTAAAAAAGTATAGACAATAAAGCAAGACCTGATTTGCAGCAATTGTTTATTTGAGAAGTTTAACTTAAAGCAAAAATTTAACAATGGGCTCTTGCAAGTCAGAGCTAACTTCTGCACATCCCTGAGTAACTCACAGTTGTTAATGTTCTTCTCACCTTCCCCCAGAAATTGCTTTTTTGACATAAAAGCATAAACAACCACCACTACAACAAAACAACAATTAGCATTTACAGAGCACTTTAAGTTTGCAAAGGTTTTTACAAATATTGTCTCACTTGTTTATCTGTGTATATGTTGTCTTTCCCCAGGATAGCATGTCCTTTTGGAAGGAAGTACATGTTAATTATTGTCTTTGTCACCATATACCTAGTATGATGTTTGGCAAACAACAGGCAATAGATAAATACTTATTATTCTTGTTTGTGTTCAAGAGGACTACACAATATCACAACTCCTAGTTTTCATGAAATTTAAACTTCTTCACTGAGACAAACACAACAAAAACCCTAAGCAATGCTGTTTGCAGAAAAGTACATGCATGTGTAAATACATGTGTGTCTACGTATATACACTTACACAAAGTTTGCTTCAAAATGAATTACAAAGCGCAGTAAAACCTTATGAATTTGAGCTATAATAGTTTGGAATTTGTTATAATTTGAGTATAGGTTAGACTGAAGTTTACCAATAAAGATTTTGCAGTGTAAATAAACAGGGTAAAATACTTTAGCTAGAATATATAATGAACTGAAGATAATAATTTATATTTCTCTAGCTCTTTTGAATTGACACTCTCCTTAAAAAAAACTTGCAAGGTCAGTAGTCCAAGTATTCATGTTCTATTATCCTTCATCCTATATGCAACTAATTTACACAATAAGGAGAAGTATGGGACTTAGAATCAAGAACACCTGAGTTCAAATCCCACCTCAGACACTTTACTACCTGTGCAACATTGGGCAAGTCACTTAAAATTTTTCAGCCACAGTTTCCTGATCTGTAAAATGAGAATAACAACAGCACCTACCTCATAGGATTTTTATGAGGATTAGATGAGATAAGTTATAAACACCCCCCCACACACACACACATACATACGCATGCACTTTAGCGGACTCACAGGAAATGTACTAATCACATATCAATGGATTTAAATAAAGCAGACAAAACCTACACTTGACAATACTCTTTTAGGAAGGTATATACTTAAAAACAATAAAATCATTCAGCTTTGAACATTTTGTACATTTTATACTTTTCAAAACCTGATATATTCCTTCTCTCTAAATGTTCCAAGTCACAAAGGTTTTACTAGAACTAAATAAACAAAAGACTTCTTCATAAGGAAATCGCCAATGGCCAAATGCTATTACATCGGGAGAACCACATGCTATAACTTCATAAAGAGAAAAAGATGTCATTGTACCCCAATAAATAAGACTTAAAATTGGACAGATGCACAAGAACCATTTGTTGGAGTAGCCCAGTAAAATAATAAACTCTAGCAAGGATACAAATCAAGACAATAATCTGATTCGAGACTCAATGCAGCCTAGAAATATAAACTAACGGTGATATGACCAAGGGATAAACAATGCCTCAAATATACACATATACTACCACCTAGTGTGAGATTCATAGTGCTATATCTTCATTTAAAATGCATGATTTTGCATGCACTTCCAAAAGGAATAATTTATTGCATTGTTTTCAGAAAGTACAACAAACAGTACATAAAGTATCCTGCAGATCACTTTGAAGAACACAGAGATGTTGGGAAATATGAGCCCAGCAGTTTCCCTGCATCACCTACAGCTTAGCTCCCCAATTCAAATGGGCCCAATGTCGATGACATCAGTTCTTCGAATTTATTACTGCTGTGAAGAGACCCTGCTGCTTTGAAAGGGAGCATGAATATTTCTTAAAATCTTATAACCCTTGCCTACTTCTGAATCATTTCTTAAAAATGAAAGCAAGTTATGGTCCTCAGCCAAAAAGTTGAAGGCTTAACACTTTCCCTTTTTGAAGGCAGGACTAGAAAAGATATAAACCCTCTATTTCTTTTACCCCCCCTCCCCCATCCAAAAACAACACTGTGCATTTCACAGGCTCTCTGATTCATAAAGGACTTCAGAGGCCCTCTTACCAAACTCATACCTAAACACAGATTGCACATACAATATCCCTGAAGAATAATTATCCAGCTTTTACTTAAAGATTCTTAATATGGGGGAATCCAGGACATCCCATTCCACTTTAGGAAATATCTAAGTGTTAAGAACCTCTTCCTTATATTAAACTTGAATTTGCTTCTCAAAAGGTCCACCTATATTTCTTCATAGTTTTACTCTCTGAGAATTCATTATGTTTGTTTTCTAATACTAAACTACTTGAAAAGAGGAGATATATATCTTATACCCAAAAACAAAATGCTGCCTAAGGTAGGGCAAAATTGTTTGCATAAATATTTTTTTTCCTTTAAACATGATCCTCAATAAGTGAATTATATGTCCCTTTTAAGATAATTTTTAATGTAACTGAATTCAAGTTATGTCACTCTCCACAGAGGCTCTTCCAAACCTTTTTAATCCTTCCTCAAATCTCCTATAGTCTCCCCTCACCACACCCTTTCTGCTAAGAACCTTGCCTTATATTTTACAGAGATAAATGAAAAATGATAGTTGCCATGAGCTCCTTCTTCCTCATATTTTTTGCTACTATCTCATCCTTTACCCCTGTCACGCATTGAAGGTGGCCTTAGGCCTTACTAAGGCTAACACTTCTACCTACATAAGCCATCCAATTCCATCCCATCTCTTCCAACAGATTGTCCCCTCTGTCATTCTCACTCTGTCACTTATTTTCAATCTCTCCCTATCCTTCCTTACAGTCTACATATATGCCCATGTCTTCCCCACCCTCAAAAAAGTTTCATTTAATTCTTTCATTCCCATAATTATTCAGCCTACTATATATCTTGTGCTCTTTGTGGCCAAACTCTTTGAGAAGGCCATTGAAAATAGGTGTTTCCACTTTCTCTATTCTTCCTTTCTTCTTAACTCTTAGAATCTGGCATCGGACCATATTACCCCACCAAAACTGCTCTCTCCAAAGTTACTAATGGTCATTTAACTGCCAAATACAATGGCTTTTTTTTCAATCTTCGTTCTCTTCCAGGTTTTGACACTGTTGATCCTTCTCCTCCTGGATACTTTTTTTTTTTTCTCTCTAGATTTTCAGGACACTATCCTCTCCTTTTTCTTCTCTCTATTTGACTGCTCCTCAGTCTCCTTTGCTAGAACCTTATCCAGGTTATCCAGGTTATATATCTATCCTTAGGTATCCCACAGGGTTATGTCTTGGGCCCTCTTCTCTTCTCCCTATACTACTTCACTTGGTGATCTCATCAGCTTCCATAGATTTAATTACCATTTCTATACTGATGATTCTCAGATCCATTTATCCTGTCCCAACCTCTCTGCCAACCTCTAGTTGTGCATCTCAAACTGCCTCTCAGACATCTTGAATTGGGTCTGCAGTAGACATCTTAAACAGAATATCTCCAAAACCAAACTCATTATTTTTCCCGCTAAATTCTGCCCATTTATCTTAACTTCCCTATCACTACTGGGGGCAACATCGTCCTTCTAGAATCCATATTAAGTGAAGAATTTGTGTTCCAGAAAGGGAGATATTATACTGCCTTTGCTTTACATAAAAGTGGTGTTAGTTGCACACTCGTGTGTGCCCACATAACAGGAAGAGTCACTTTGTCCAAGCAATTTCACGTTCAGGATAGATTAAGGGATTTGTTTTTTCTAGTACTACACAAGTTTCTGACCCAGTTATGTAATTTTCAGGAGGTGAGGGGCAAAAGATGCTCCAGAAGTCAGGAAAAGATGGATGTGCATTGGTTAAAGTATGTTGGAAAATTACCATTATGCTAAAGTCTTTAATTCAATGCAGTGCAATTCAATAAACATTTATCAAGTGCTTACTATGTGCAAGGCATTGTATTTGGTACTGGGCCTGTGCTTTCACGTAGTAGTGACCTCCCAAAGAAGGACTTTCCTCAAGTAGTCCAGGTCAGTACATTCGAGCAGATAGACAACTTATAGTCTCAAAGATGTGCCTAGGGCACCGAGAGTTTAACTTGCCCAGTACCACAGTCAGATAGTGTTGCAGGTGAGACTTAAAAGCAGATTTGTTTTTGTGGTTATGTCAGGCCCAAAGTAGGCACTTGACAAATATTTATTAAACTGAATTGAAGACTTCACAGTAATGGTCATTTTCTAACATACTTGTATAACCAATATGTGCTTCAGGAGCCAGGAAAAGATGAATACGTCTAGGGACTTTTTGTCCCTAACCTCATTTTAAAATCAAACAAACAATCGTAATCAAGAAATAGTCTCTGCCCAGTGACCTATTTCCTGACAACATTTGGAAGGGGTCTATCAAGTAACTGTAAATGTTCCCTGGATCATTTCCCTTTGCTTAAAAGATAGTTAAAGGCACTGAAGATATTTTATATAGTCTTAAAATTGTGGGGAGGGGGGTGATAGAGGGGAGGGCTGACTGGGGAACAGGGAAACCAGAATATAAGCCATCTTGGAGTGGGGGGGGAGGGCAGAAATGGGGAGAAAATTTGTAATTCAAAATGTTGTGAAAATCAATGCTGAAAACCAAATATGTTAAATAAATAAATTGCATTAAAAAAATTGTTTGAGTCCTTGTTTTTGAAAGGAAAGGAAATGATTGAGTTGAATACATGTGAAAAAATAAACAATACAAATAGCCGAGTGGAAGGCCTTTAAACACAAATATATTTCATGTTTAAAATAACACACATAACTGTAGAAAGCAACCTTTTTTTATCAGAAGATGTTGATGATTAAAAATCAAGCATCAAAATGTATTGGTCAGTTTTGCTGAATTGCTTTTTCCCCCCTTTCTTTTTAGATTTTGGTTCCAAGGAATGGTTCATTGAGTAGAAAAGAGGGAGGAATACAAACAGAAATGAATTTGATGTAAAAGCAAAATACATCAATAAAAATAAGATTAAAAATCAATCAAGCAATGAGTATTTTTGAGCTCCTACAATGTCCTCACATATATGCTAGGTCCTACAGCGTATAAAGAAAATTTAAGACATGGCTGTTGCTTCAATTTAGCTTAAACAATTTAGGGAGTCAAAAGAAAACCCAGATGATAAATCAGTTCAACAAGCACTCATTCAACTCTCCTTGTTTCCAGGCCTATTCTAGGTTCTGGGACACAGACACAACCATCCTTGACCTCGAGGCACTTGCAGGAGTTTGGAAACTTAATAAATGCTAGTTGACTGATTGACTGAGTGAATAGTATTGATCTCCTCCTTTCTGTACCTTCTTAGCTATTGAAATTCTTGTCCATGATATTTCATGTACATTCATAAAGAATCTTCCAAGCACCCAGGAGGTCTTTTTTAAGATATTTATATTTTATAAATACTAGTCCACTTTGCCCAAGTTTTATTTTCCAATTTTGCCAACCCACCTCCTCTTCTGGTTATATAGTTCTTACAGTCTTTCTTTTGTATATCTTAAAGTATTACAAAATTGTGAAAATACTACATTGTAGTTTGCTTTCAACAACCATTCACCTCCATCACCTTAAGCTGTCTCACAACTTTGATTCTTTAAAGATCATGGTGTGCCATGATTTGCAGCTATGTGGCACTTTGGCAGAGTATGGGTCTTAAAAAGAAAGACATTTTCAGCACAGAGTCATTGAAAGCACTGAAATTTCTTAAATGTAATCTAGCCTACTCTCTTGTTCTTATTCAATTTTGACTCCAGATAACTGTCTGTAACATTTGTTAAAGATAATAGCTAGCTAGCTAGATATGTATATGAACAAGTACACACACTTATACCGTATTTCCCCATGTATAAGATGCAGCCTTTTTCGAAAACCCAAAAGATGCCTGAAAGCTATGAGCAGAAGGTCCTTGAATTTCATCATGTTATTGTGCAAATTTCATGATGAATAAAACTTGAGTTCAATAAGTTTATGTAATACAATTTTTTTTCAAATTTTGGGCCCCAAAATTAAGGTGTGTCTTATACATGGGGAAATACAGTATATACATACATATGTGTATTTACAGAAAACCTAAATGGATTATCCATCCAAATATACACCATAATCTTGTCAATATTCATTCCATTCCATATTTTTTCCAATTTGGATTTCTGAAGCAATTTCTTTTGAGTCACTATAGATTACCTTGAGCCATCCCTATAGATGCTTCAGAACATCATCTGAAAATAGGCTGCTGCAGTCACATATCTGAATATGTGTCCAGAAGTGGGGAACCTGAAGCCTCAAGGCCACATGTGGCCCTCTAGGTCCTCAAGCATGTCCCTTTGACTGAATCCAAACTTCACAGAACAAATCTCCTTAACAAAAGGATTTGTTCTGTAAAACTTGGACTCAGTCAAAATGCTGCACCCAAGGACCTAGAGGGCCACATGTAGCCTTGAGGCCACAGGTTCCCCACCCTGGGACCATTCTCATAAAAATAAAATAAAAGGAAATAAAATTATAGAGATGGCAAAGTAGGTGTGTTAAATGACACTTGATTATGCCTCCTCTGTCACCTCATTTTGTTTTGTTTTCACAGAAATACCATTTTTACATTCCTTAATAATCCTTATCTTCTTTGGATATATTGAAAATACCAGTCTTCAAAAATTTAAACTAAACTCAAATTATTTCACCTAAAGCACAAATTTCTTTAATATGCACTTAGACCTATCTTCTCTTCTTCATTTCATCTTTAAAAGTGATACCTTTACTTTGTCACAGAGCAAATGAAGTACTTAGATTATAGAATCTAAATATGAAGGCTCCAGGATAATCACTAATTAAAATAGATCATTATAGAAACACTCTCAGTTCCATTTCATTCAGTATTGATTTGTTATCTTCTTTCTGGTTTCAATTATATGTACCCATGTACATGGTTTAGTAAGTTGGTTACAGCTAAATATTTCTATAGATTCATTTGGTCTTCATGCTTTATATCTTATCTAAGATTTTCTGGTCTCAATTCAAATCCAGGTGTTCTGACCTAGTTTGGAGATGTCTCTAGAATTGTAATTCAATCTCAAATACCACTCTAGTCCAGTGAATTCCTGTACCTGCACAAGATGAAGTAAGGATGACTCATTTAGCAGCACATGGAAGAAAATGAGCGCTAGTTAGAGCAAAGCACACAAGTTCCTGAATAAAAAGGCCTGAACATCTTGGGAATTCTGATAAAGCCTGGGATCTATGGAACATCTTGTTTTTAACATCCATAAACTTCTCAAAAAATGGTCTTATTGATACATTTGCTCTTTACATACTAGTCATTTCTAAATCACATTCAACTTTCTCTTGTGACAAAGAGTAGCAGTTAATCCAAATAACTAGCTACAATGAATACATTGATTAATGTATGCAGCATTCTGTGTTAGTAGGTTCCCACCCCTCTGCTATGGGGGAGGAATGCTTCATTATCTCTTTTCCAGGGAAACTTTATTACTCAGAATTTGATTTTTATTGACATTTAATTTACATATTTGTAGTCATTGTATGCAATTTTTTTTCCGTTCTGTTTTAGTTCGGACAATTCTTGCCATATTTCTCCAAATTCCTCATATTCATAATTTCTTGCTTTGTAATAAAATTCCATTGCAATTATAGTTCCTATTTTTTTAGTCATCACACAATTGATATTTGCCAACTATATTTCTAATTATTCACTGCCATAGAGAGCACTGCTCTGCAAGTTTGGGCATAAACTGGATTTTTTTTTTGTCTGATGCCTAGGATATAAGCTTAGTAGAAGGATCAATGGGTTAAAGTGTATGATCCATTTAGTCATTTTTCTTGCATGTTCATACCCAGAACAGTTGGACAGATTTACAACTTCACCAACAACATATGAGTGTGCCTATCTTTCCAGAGCTCCTCCAAAATCCCATGTACATTTTTTGCCCTGTTTGTCAACTTGGAACCTCCCTAAACTTCTGCTTTTTTTTCTGCTTATATCAGTTTTCTTTGTTCACCTCAACCAAGCATCTTTCAGCAACTCAGAACTGTTGGCGTTTTGGGTTATATCTGTTTCCTTCCTGTCTGGTTCATTTTGACCCAGCAAGAATCCTTTCCTATGAATTTCCATAATCATTAGTAGATACATATTCTCTCTTTAGTGGAGACCTCAAAATATAGTTCTAGAGTTACCCTGAATTTTTGGTTCTACCCTAGGACAAAAAGGGAAATATTGTTTATAGATTCTTGAGATAATAATAAAGTAGTAGTAGTAGTAGTAGTAGTAGTAGTGGTGGTGGTGGTGGTGGTGGTGGTGGCAGTAGTAGTAGTAACTAGCATTTATATAACATGTTAAAGTAGTAGTAGCTGGCACTGATATAATGTTTACTGTGTGCCAGGCACTGTGGTAAGCACCTTGCAATTACCTCCTTTGATCTTCGCAACAAACCTGGAAGGTAGGTATTATTATTATTCTTATTTTACAGGTGAAGAAACAGGTAGAGTTTAGAGGTTAAGTGACTTGCCCAGGAACACATAGCTAGTAAGTATCTGAGGCCAGATCTGACCTCAGGTTTTACTGACTGTAGGCTTAACTATCCACTCTATAGCTGACTCTGGACACTGCAACACATCGCTATGAGAATGTGCCTAAGCCCTTTACACCTAGAATTAATTAACTTAATGGTCTTTAAACCAGCCAATCTGTAATTGACACATGGCTGAGCTAAATATTTCCTTTGTTTGTGCCACATCAGGAAAAGTGTCTGGGCTGTACTCTCTGTCCCATAATACAGGGATACAATCAAACTGGCCTATACATGGATGAGAAATGCTATAAAATTGGTCTTGGGCCTGTCTCAATTCTCTTTCATGATTAATGACTCCATTTCTTTTCACTTGACCAAAAAACCAAAGCATTATTAGTACATATTATAAACATTTCTTAAAATGCATAGACATTAGAAGAGGCAAAGACAAATGTATTCAATCAGGTTAATGGAGTTTCAGGAACAAGACAATAATTTACTGTTCAAATAAAAGTATACGTTAGTGTAAGATATGATTTGCAAAAAACATAAGTAAATAAGTAGACATTTTCCCTACTGTTGTGAGACATCTAAAATTGAATTTGATAGGTAAAATTAAAATTTGTTTATTTGGAGAGAAAACAACTTAGAAATCTCAAGGAACTTATAATGGCTTTCCGTGCAGTTTCAGAGTTAGCATATAAGCTATGCCAATCATAGAATTTCAGTATACATTTTCCTCCCTAACAAATAGAATCCTGTAAGCTCTGGAAAAAGCAAACTAGGTCATAAAGGCAGGAAATGGGAAGTATATTAAAGCAGTAAATCCAGGTACATCACATGCTTTCTAAGGCCATTGACCTATAGCTTATAGACCTTAACATGTCAATGTGTTTTAAACTATTTGTTTTCTACTACCATTAATGGAAAAGTCAGGCTTTAAAATTTGGTTGGCTTTGCTTAGTTTAAGTCAATTACATAACAAGAGATGTAGCCAGAATTTCTATGTCCTATCTTCAAAATTTAAATTGCATATAAATGCTCTAGCAAAAAGTACAGATAGAATTTTACTTCTTATTCAGTCATGTCCAACTCTTTGTGACCCTATTTGGGGGTTGTCTTGGCAAAGATGTTGTGCCTTCTTGGCAAAGATGGAGTGGTTTGCCATTTCCTTCTCTGGTTTATTTTACAGATGAAGAAACTGAGTTAAATTAGGTTAACATAAGGACACATAGCTAACAAATGTCTGAGGCAAGATTTGAATTCAGAAAGACGTGTCTTCCTGACTCTAGGTCCAGAACTCTACCCGCTGTGTCACCTAGCTGCCCTGAAATTTTAACAGAAAACCCATTTCTGTTAGCCTATGAACATGATTTTGTTTTAGATTATTTTCAATTAAAATTTTTTTTCCTTCTACTCTTGTTCCATTACAATGAAAAGTAAAACTCTTAGAACAAATATGAACAAACAATACAAATTCTTGCATTAACTATAACCCAAAATATATGTTGCATTCCACATTTTGAATCCATTACTTCTCTGTCAGGAAATGGGTAACGCCTTTTATCACCAATACTCTGAAATCATGGTTAGCCATTGTTTTGTTCAGCTTTCTTAGGTCTTTCAAAGTTATTTATCTTCCAAATGTTGTTGCTTTAATCAATTGTGTTCTATTACTTCTACTCACTTCACTCTGCATCTGTTCATGTAAGTTTTCTCAGGTTACTCTGAAACTCTCCCTTCCATCATGTCTTATAGCACAATAGTAATTCTTATATTCATATACCACAAATTGTTTAGCCATTCCCCAAGTTATGGGCACTATCTTAGTTTCTAATTATTTGCCACAAAAAAGGAAGCTTCTATAAATACATTTGGACATTTGGGTTCATTTTTTCTTTCTTTGATCTCTTTGGGGAATATGTAGTCCCAAGAGTGGTATCATTTGATCAAAGGGTATATAAAATTTAGTATATATAACTTTAGAATTTAGAATGTAGATCCAAGTTAAAGGCATTGCAGAATCTCAGACCTGGAATCCAGGTAATTCAGCCTCAACCTGAATAAGAATATCTTCTATGTCAAATTAAAATGCTCACTCATCTAGTCTTTGGTTGAGCACTTCTAGAAGGATGTAAACTCCTACATCCTAAGGTAGGAGGTAGCATGTTCCAGTTTAGAATAGCTCTAAGTATTAGGAAGTTTTTCTTTACACTATACTCATGTCCCACATTGTAGCTTCAACATATTGCTCCTAGTTCAACCCTCTAGAGCCAAGCAGAACAATTTGAATCCATCCTTATGATAACCCTTCAAATACTTGAAGAAATCATCAATACAATCCAATTCAATTTGATAAGCATTCGTTAAGCAAATGATCTGTGCTGAGCACTGGTGATATAAAGAAGTAAATGAAAAGAGTTCCTGCCCTCTGAGAGCTTAAATTCTACAGGGGTAACACAAGATATAACCTCTGGATAGCCAGTTTGTTCCAAGCTCTGGCCTCAAAAATACCAGCTTCTACTCTAAGGGCTGTTATGACTCCAATCAGAGCACCCACCCATCTGCCTCCCAGATATGTTCCTTTATATATGGGTTAAAACAAATTTAGATAAAGGGTTCTATAGTTTCCTTACAAGTGCTAAAAGTAAAAAAGAAATCATCTTTAGTATTTGACAGTGTATCCTACTTACTGGCTTTTTTTTTGTTTTAGACTAAACATCTCCAATAATTTATATGACTTCATCTCAATAACATGCATCAGCCTGGTCACCTTCTTATTAATGTTCTATATACTGAATCCAATTAGATAAAATTTAGGATCATAACATTATAAATTTGGAAATATCTAGTCCAATCTCTCAATTTTTACAGAGGAGGAAAGAGAGTCTGGGACTTGTCAAAGGTCATAGCGAGTAGAAATTTTGGAGCTAGAGTTTTTACTTAGATCCTCTAATTTTACACGTATAGTTTTGTCTTCTGGGCTGTAATACATAACAATTTATTGGGATGAATGTGAATTACCAAATGGAGGTTATTGGAGATTTTTTTGTTGTATTTTTTTGGCCTTCTGCTACAGGTGAACCTTGGAAGGAAAACAAAATAAATTCATTGAGTGTACACATGTGTGCATGTGTGTGCATGTGCATGTGTATGTGTGTTGTCAATTATTTGGCTCTGTTTTATTACTGCTATGAAAATCTGGAAATTAAAAAGAAAAATGTTTAAAGTTCCTTACGAATTATAGAATACCTAAGAGACCTACGAAGTTAACTAATGTAACCATTAGCAAAAGAATGAATCCTCTCTACAATGCCTCTGATATAATCATCCAACTTCCAGTCAACCACTGAGCTAGTAACTAGCATTTAATAAGTGCCTAGTAATTAATACCAGGTGCCGTGCTAAATGATGGGGATACATGCAGGTGATTATATTTAATATTAGCCAAATTATGATGAACTTCATAGGGGCTTCAAAGAAGAGAACAGAAGGCTTGTAATCAAGAAAAATTCGAATTCAGATCCCACCTTGTAATGGGAATGTAATATCCACCTTAAAGTATGGTCATTAAGATCAAATGGGATACGGTATCCAAAAGATCTTTTCAAAACTTATGGCACTGTACATATGTATTTTTGTGTTGTTGGGATTATTTTTATTATATTTATTTCTATCCTAATGACTCCTCCATGATTCTTCCTTCTTGGGATAAGCAGAAACAGATCTAATCCCTCTTCAAAAAGACCTTTCAAATACTTGAAAGCCCCTATCACATTTCCATGTAGCCTTCTCTCATCCATGACAAATGTTCTTTTATCCTCCAACTAATCTGTATATAACATCGTTTTGATCTTCCTAACCATCCTAGTCAACCTACACGTCAATATCCCTCCCGAAATTTGCTGACCAGAAGACAAAGATGACCATGACAATAGACAGGGATTAACAATTTCTCCGATATGGAAACTTTACATTTCTATTAATTCAGCCTACTTTGTATGCTCACTATAATGGTCTCAACACTTCCTTTTCCTCAGTATATACACATATGTAATTGCAGGGTATGTAAAGCTTTACATAGTTACACACTGGGCACAGTGTTATAGACTGACAATAAAATGAAGGAAGAAAAAAAGCAAAATCTTCAGCTGGAGAAATTCTACATGGCTCCAAATTGCCCATAATAGAAAGAAAGGCAAAAAAAAATGTCATTGTATTTTGCCACCTCCTTATAATAACAACATAGGACATCTCCATGAAGGACCTATAAAACAGAATATGTCCAAATTAACACAAAGTGACATGAAATGATTGCCAACAATTAAGACTCTGACATGACTGACTAATGGTGTCAGAGTTTTGTGTGATAAAGCGCCATTGTTCTTATTTTGATGAAAAAAAGAATCATATCTGTGTATATGTATACACACATATATGTATATATATATTGCTGAGCTAAGGCTCAATAACTGTAGGCAAATATGGTATTATAATTCTCTGAGGAGGAAGCATCAAATAGGGCAACGTAGAATTAGCTTACTCAAAAACAGATACTAAAAGACAAACTTGTGCTCACTTTTTTTCTAATTAAAGTTTATATGATACCAAGAAATGAATGGACCTTTCTCTGATTGGATTTAAAGTCCAGTAATATTTTTGCCAAAAATTATAACATATGGCAAAACTTAACAGTGAAAATAAGTGAATCAAGAGATTTATACAATGTAGTTCTGAGGATGAGGAGATTATTTCTAGCTAGCTACAACAAAAAAAAAAGGTTTATTTCATAATAGGACCTCAGAGATTATCTACTGTCACTCTTCTGTGACCAGGAGTCTCACATACCACATGGGAATCTCCCAAAAGTAGTCATCTAATCTGGTTTGACAACCATCTCCTTCATGGTCCGGTGCAATTGGACTTTGAAAGATGGTTACAAGATGATAGGCAGAAATATCAAAGAAAAGCATTCCTAGAGGAGGGAAGAATTTGAGTATCAGTTGAAAGGCCAATGTACTTACATATGGTTGCCGAAAGAGCAAAGAATTCAATTTGACTTTGTCTTGGGCAAATAAATGGAGAATACTGAGAAGGAAAAAACAAACAAACCTTGGAATGGTTTTCAGGTGATACTTTTGAACCAGATAAGAAATTTGGACTTCATTCAGCAAGTAATAGAGAGCCACTGAAGATTTTTTAGCAGAGCAACAATAAGAAATGGAAAATCTATTTGAATAAGCATGTGCTATGACAGAAGTCTTTAAGAGATACAGCCACATAGTGTTAACTACTGCTCTCTTTTGTAGCATAGACCTAGCAAATATTTTCATTAAGTTATCCATTCATCAGGATGACACATCATTTTATTCTATGGAGGTGGCACAATTAGAGTGGAGCTTTTATCTCTTTTTGATAGGGTTTTGGTTTCATGTAGATTTTCTCCAGCTGAAGATTTTGCTTAATTTTTTTTCTTCCTCCAATATTCTCAGCCTGTAATACTGTGCTAAGGGTTTACCATTATTTCTAAACTTAGATACTCAATTTCTATTATTCAGATAATCTATGTATCTATATATGTATGTATATATATATGTATGTATATATGTGTATATATTTGTGAATAGAAGATTTGTATTAATTTTCCAATGATACAATTATTTTTGGTGTTGGTTTAATCATTTTCAGTCAGGTTCAATGCTTCACGACCCTTTTTGGGGTTCTCTTGGCAAAGATGCTGGAATATTTAGCCATTTCCTTCTCCAGCTCATTTTATAGATGAGGAAATTGAGGCAAACAGGGTTAAGCGACTTGCCCAGGGTCACACAGCTAGTGTCTGAGACTAGATTTGAACCCAGGTCCTCCTGACTCCAAACTAGGTGCTCTATACAATGCACTACCTAGCTGTCCACAATCATCTTTAGCTGCTGAATTTTTTGAGGAATTTCAAATATGTCACAGGGACAATGTGATTTACTGGAGATTGTGTTGGAACTAAAGACGACAGGTTCAAATCTCTCTTCTGACACTACCTGTGTGACACCGTGCAAATTATTTAAATTCTCTGAGTTAGATACGATTGATTTTTTTGGTAGTAGAATTTCTCCCATCATCAAAAATAATAGATCCTTGATAAGTATCTACTTATTTTGCCCTCATCACCACTTACCTGGACTACAGCAAAAACTTTCTGGTCTCTCTACTTCAATTCTGGCCCCATTCCAATCCTTGTCCCACTCAACTGATAAGGTAAATTTTTAAAAGCATGAATCTATTTCATTACTCCCTCCACCAAACATCACCTGGATTCAGAGGCTGCCTGTTACCTCTAGGATCAAATGTAAAATCCAGCTTCTTGACATTTCAACATCTTAATAAGCTGTCCCCCTTCTATCTTGCTAGGCACGTCAGGACTCCAATATGGGTTCAGCAATATGAAAAAAATTTCTTTCTCCAAGACTGTGAGTTTGTAATTCTCTGCAAGATAACTAATTCCATGATCAATGAAGTGAATCCTGGTAAAATGTCCTATGCAGCGTACTTTAGCGAATAGTACACTGGGGAATGACTTGGATTCCAGTTAGTCATTTTATATATTTATTTGTTTACTTAATTTGTATTTTATATTATTTATTTACTCTGAGTAGCTTTTGTACTAAGTGTGGAAAGGTACAAAATTATGCTTTAGGCACTGTGCTAGGTGCTGGGGCTAATGAAAAAGTAACATTTTATCCTCACTTCAAACAAAAATGAAATCATCTCTGATCTCAAGGAGTTTACTGCCTAGCTAGGGTAGATAACACAGGCATGTGTAGGTGTGTGTGTATATACACACATACAAAAAACATATATGCATGTATGTTTTATACATACATACATATATAAACATATCTGCTTTGTGTATACATTTATATGTATATGTTCCTGTGTATACATATGCACAAAACAGATGTGTTTATACACAGACATATATATATATATATATAATAAATACACATATATGTAGCATAGATTTTGTTTAATGGAGGGTTACTAGCAGCTGGGAGCATCAGTCAATACTAATATAAGCCGAGGCCTGATGTAGGACTTGAAGGAAATAAATTAACTAGGGCATGATCTTTGCCCTCAAAAATCTTGTAATCTCATTGAAGAGTACATATTCATATGTGTAAGTTAGAGATTTTGTAAGTCTAAATATAACCACTTAACTTTTCTGTAAATCAAGTTTTCTATCCTGCGAAGAGTGAAGAAATGGACACACTTTCCAACTTCATCAGCTTGATTTGAGAGTAAACATGACAATGTGAGGAAAGCATATTCAGCTCTTTGCAAAGACAGCAATGAATCAGATGGGGATGGTGTTATTACAGTCATTTAAGCCTCAAATCAAATGTCTATTATCTATTCTAGAGTGTACTTGTTACCATTCCCCACAAATTAGCATCGATGGAGCACTTTTCTCTGGAGCGGCACAGCAAATTAACAGCTACCCCTCTGTATTTCTACACCATTCCTTCGCCAATTGATTCCCACTTCCAATCCTTTCAACTTTCATTAGAGTTCAGAAGGAAGAACATGATTTCCATGGTAACTGCAAAATATACCTCAATAGATAAGAAAATTGTATTCACTACATTCATTATTTTTTTTCAAAGAATCCTAACAGGTTACATAAGTATAATTTTATCTTACAGAAGTCATATTACTTCTTCTGAACTAGGCTGTATTGGCCTTGGAGCTGTAACATTTTATCCTCAATTAAATCTCATTTCTCCTTATTTCAGATTAAGTGTACTAGTTCTCTAATGTTTTCTAGTTTCCATAAGGTGCTTCTCCAGACTGGAGTGTATGATTGAGAACTCTCAAAGATACAGAGGCCATTTTAACATTTTACACAGTCTGAAGAGGATCAGAATTGCAGTGAATATTTGCCCTTACCTGACATTACAGTAATCCATGGCAGTGGAAAATGACATTGTACAAAAGCAACTCACTCCACTGGGGGAGGGGGGGCGGGGAAGTAGGGAGGTCACTGAACAGCAAAAAGTGAATGTATCTATATTAGCCTAATGCCACCAAATGTCAAGCCATTGTCCTTGTGATTTCTCACTAAAAAAAAAAATTCCATACATGATGTGGCTACATACCAAGAGAGTATAACTTGGTCCTTTTATATAAGGAGCAAACTGTTGGCATCTTTTCTAACAATGTCCTCAAACTTGTATAGAAAAAAATGAAAAGGCAGAAACAAGTTTGTGTGTGTATACATATATACACATAAATAGATAGATAATATTTTCAAAGTGGAACTGCCCCATATTACCAATTAATGTTATCAACCTCCATCCAGAAAACAAATTGATTTTTTTCCCTCACCAGGTAGGCAATTTAATGTAATACAAACAATCATTAAATCCAACTATTTGGGACCTCAAAATAACTGGCATTTTTTGAGGGGCCTATAATTTTAGAAGGTGCAGTCACAACACAAGAAATCAAGGTTGTATCTTGGATTACATAAACAATTTATATGTTATGCCCTCAGGAAACAAAGTTTATTACATACTCTCCAAAGGGAATTGATATTCACAGCACTGAAATTCATGTAGCAACCCCTATTCTTCCACTCTAGCTTCTAAGTAATGTTAATCAGTTTTTTAGGTGGGGTAGCAGCAGCTCTGCTTCATGAATTTTAATCTCATCCCCTACTTGTTAGTTATCACATAGTCACATGTGCTAAAATCCCATTCCCTTTACCTCTAATTTCCTTAAGATGCAGCAAAGGGGAAAGAGCTGAAACACAATGACCAATTACCTTTAAGAGACATAGATTGTCTTTCTTATTATGAAAGATTATCTTTAAAAGTTGCCCCCAGTTAGAATCTCCAAAGCTCGTCCCTGTGACCAGTCTATCAACTAGGATCTGCCTTGATGTTTTTTAATAAAGTCCTTTTCGTTTCCTCAACCTGAGTTTTACCTCTTTTATCAAGGGCTCGAGCACAGAATTTTCCCTTTAACAGTCTTCAGGAGTCTAGTCAAGAGACTGTTGAGGACCATCAACCCTTTGCTCATATATACATATGCGCACAAGTATAGACATATACACCTGCATACGTGCATATACACATATGTATGCATATGTGTACACATGCATGCACACACATACATCATACATAGAAGATTGGGTCCTTGAAGTTTCTCATTCCTTCAGGATGATATGGCAGTTTATATACATATATGTGTGTGTGTGTGTGTGTGTGTGTGTGTGTGTATGCATGCATATATATGTATGTATGTATGTATATGTATATATTCTCCTAAAGGGGGGATAAGACGAAGATATAAAAGTTTGTTGTTGTTGTTTTAAGAATTTAATGGAGTTGTATACTTTGGAAGAACAACAAGATTAAACGGTTAAAAATCAAAGAATTAGGATATGTATCTATCTATATGTGATTGGCTTCCAAATGTGTCATGGGAAATACAGGGTTGTTTATGTTTTTATAATAAGTTCCCAAAATCAGATTAAGGTTTTTGCCTTTAAAATTGCATTAATAATTGTAAAGAATTTTTAATTGTGGTCTTTTGTTTTTCTATTTTGAAATAACTGTCTGATGATATTGAGACAGAAGAGTTCACTTTACATGTCACACTGTCATGGATTTTTAAAGATTCTGCCTTCAGCCTATGGATGACATTGCCCGTATCAGATATGGAGTTTGGGTAAAGATAGAAAGAGTGAGTTGTATGAAAAAAACTGAAGTTTTCTCACATTTCAGGTGAATTATGGGTTCCCAATTTGTTGTGCTTCTTATAATTCTGTTGTTAATAGAGTTAAAGCCATATGGCTTGAGTTAGTTCTCCCCACATGAACTAATTAGTGGAAAGCCAATCTCATTAGATTTTGTCAAAATTTACTGAGTTATGCAAAGCCTTATCACTAGCAGGACTTAGCAGAAGTATCTAAGAATCTCTGCAAATTACTTGGAACCAGAGAAGCAGATCTGCTAGGAGAAGCCCCTGAAGAGCTGCCTGGAGGACAATGCCTTTTCTAGAATGTCTGAGGGAAAATGTTTCCAGGGTCATCTGGGGCTCAAGATGAAACATACTGATTAAGTGAACATTAGAAGTGGGTTACCAGGTTGCAAAGAGACTTGCTATTATTATGATTGTATTATATTGGCCTTCTGTGCAATGGTATTTATGTTTACTGGGTTTTCTAAGTGACCCTGGTGATATATAAATCTCACCCCTCAAATTAGTATGTGATGAGCCTTCTAAGAGTTTTAACCTGTAAGCTGACTTAGTTTACCTATAGAGCATGTTTAACATGGTTTATCTCCTTAAGGGATATATTAGATTATATAACTGTTTATCTAAGTTTGTTCATTCTTTATGACATTTCAAGGAACATGGGATTATGATTTTGTAATACTCATAGCCAATGGAGCTTATGCAGAGGTATTTCATGTTGTCTCTAACTGCCTTTTTTTGTTTGTTTGTTTGTTTTTGTCAAGTCTAACTCCTAGTGAAAGGAAACTGTGATAACTGGGGTGGGGGGGTGAAAATGTGTGCCCTGACATTTAAACACATACAGAATGACTTTATCAAATTGTCAAAATATATGGGCTGCAAGTATGTTTTGGGATTCAGAACTTTTCATTGGCTAAGGTATATAGGTCTAATTATGGTGCCATACCATGTGAATGGCATAGCACCACTAAGGGGGATATTGAATTTTATATGGTGACCTTCATTGTTCCGGTATGGCTTGTCTTCTGGATAGTGTTAATCAGTATCTTAGGTGAGGTATCAGCAACTCTGTTCATGAACCTTGATCCCATCCCCTACCTGCCAATTATTGCATAGTTATATGTGCTTAATTCCTACTCCCTTATCTCTGATCTTATTTCCATATGATGCAGCAATCTGGGAGGACCTGCACAATAATGGCCCATCTCCTAGACTTGTACCTATCAGGATTCTCTTTAAAAGTAGCCCCAGTTCAAATCCCTAGACCTGGTGCCTGCTGACCAGTCCATCAACAGGTGTCAGCCATGATGTTTTTTTAATAAACTCCTTTTGATTTTCCTCATCTTGAATTTTGCCTCTTTTATCAGGGCAAAAGGCCTAAGCACAGAATTTTCCCTTTAACAATAGTAATGTTTATATAGCATGTATGAAGGTGTAGTCACAACATAAGAAATCAAGTTTGTATTTGGGATCGCATAAAAAACAGCTTTAAAAAACAAAATTTATTTAGGACTCTCCAAAGAGAATTGATATTCACAGTAATGACTGTATAACATTGTAAGAGCTATATTTTTAAAAAAGTAAGTTATCATTTCTATATAGTATTTACTAAAGCATTAAAATGCTTTGATAAAGTTTAGCAACATTCTTAATAAGAATGCTTAAACAAAAATTTTGCAGATTAGAATGGAATTCAGGATATAATTTTTTTGCAACTAACAATGTGATCATTTGAATTTTTCAGTCTATTCCATCATTTCTACTATGAACTTACTCCTTCTAAGGCCATACCCAATTTATTATGCAAATATTTTGTGACTCTCCCACCTAATCTAAGGAACATTTGCATATGTGAATTCATGCATTCATATCAATTGCAATTCAAAGTATCATTTTGAGGACCTACTATGTATAAGGCTTTGTGCCAGGTGTAGGGGTTACAAAGACAAATATCAAAAAAAAACCTTGCCCTTGATGAATATACTTATATTCTAACTGGGGAGACAAATACGCAGACATACACAAAATACATATAAAGCAGATACAATGGACAAAGTGGCACAGAAGAAGAAATTGAGGCTCAGGGAATTTAAATATATTAACTAAGGTTAACTAATTAGTTCCTAGGAAAGTCATATGAAAACTGTAGTGCCCAGACCCATAGCAACAACATGATTACATTTCCACAGAATTGGCTATGATTCTGACAACCTGAATAGCCTTACCAGAAGCAAGAAAGAAGGTGAAGTTGTATTCAACTCTCCGTGACTCCATTTTGGGGTTTTCTTGGCAAAGACACTGGAGAACCTTGCCATTCCCTTTTGTAGCTCATTTGACAGATGAGGAAACTGAGGCAAACAGGGTTAAGTGACTCACCCAGGGTTACACAGATAGTAAGTGTTTGAGCCCAGATTTGAACTCAGGAAGATTAGCCTTCAGGACTGGCACTCCACCCACTACACCACCTAGCTATTTCCAGGTGAAGTAAGCTACCTGGTTTATTAAAATCATAATGTTGTCCCTCTAGGGAAGATCGAAGACCTCCCATTGCATTAGATATCAATATCTGGAGCTCTACCTATTTCAGGCCAAATTTAACTTAGTAATATCCCACCTCATTTAACCAAATATCTACTGGACCTTACCTCAGTGGAAGGAATACTCCTTTAGATAATTTGGAAGGTTTTTGCCCAGAATCTAAGGCAATTCTGATAGCTCCATTCAGTCTGAAATTACCAACCACTGCATTAAGCAGCTCAAACAAGGGGCTATGATAGATTTTACCAGCCATTTCATGTTCCATAAGAAAGGATTTTTTTATAATAAATGCCCTCCCTAATTATATACACATATATACAACTATAAACATACATATACATATATGTAAAGTATCTGTCAAAAATAAATTTTCCTAGGTGTAGGTTGCTACCAACCTACCCCTTCTTCCTCAAAGCTAGCTTTAGGCATTGACAAAGTGGTGGTAGCCCTTCCAGCATCTGACTGACCAATCAGATTCACTTCCTATTATACTCTAGACCAGGAGTGGGGAACCTGCCGTCTCAAGATCCTATGTGGCCCTCTAGGTCCTCAAGGGTGACCCTTTGACTGAATCCAAACTTCACACAACAAATCCCCTTAATAAAAAGATTTGTTCTGTAAAATTTGGACTCAGTCAAAAGGCCACACCCAAAGACTTAGAGGGCCAATGTGGCCTCAGGGGTACAGGTTCCCCACCCCTGCACCAGGCCCTGTGCTGGATCCTGGAGGTGCATAAACAAAAGTAAAATTGTCTCTGATCTCAAGGAGCTTACTGGCTAACTGGAGTAGATAACATATGTGCGCGTGCACACGCGCACACATGTGCGCACACACACGCACACACACACAATGGACCAGGCATTATGCTAAGTATAGGTCACACAAATACACAGTCCATGACATGGAAACTCAGTAGAGTCTTCTGTTCCTAGCAAACACATCCCCTTCCCTCCCTATCCAGAAGACCATCTGGCCTGAGAGATGTGAGGCTAGATTAAATATCATCTGAGCCCCCTTCCAGCTCTTCGATTTTATGATTCTAGTATGATCTTGGAATAAACTTACCATTCTGCTTGGATAGCATTTCTTTGCCTTCAACAGTATGACTCACACACCTCTAAACCATCTCTTGCCCCAGCAGCTATACAACCATACAACTTCTTGTCTGGGACTTTCCTGCTCATATACCTCACTCATTAATTTCAGGCATGTCATTAGAGAGAAATTGTTTCTCTCTGTCTAAGTAGTCTGGGATCATGGACAGCAATAAATCACAGAGGCAGGGCTGGAAGCCAGTACTGACAGAGTCAAAACAAGGTGAGGAATGAAAGAAAATGTCTAGGTGTGGGAATAACCCTGAAATGGGAACGACTAGAAGCTAGAGGTGAAGACAATAAAGTTTCAGAAGCCAGGTAAACAAAGAATGAAACACAGACTAGACATAAAGGCCAGTCATTTAGTTGACTAGGGTTTATTAAGCACCCATTATGTGCCAGGCACTGCGCTGAGCTCTGGGAAAACAAGGGCAAAGAAAAGGAAAGAGTAAGGGAAAGAGAGGCGAGGGGCAAGGCCAGGGGCGGGGCAAGGCAAGGCGAGGCAACAGTCCCTGACCTTAAAGAGTTCACAGCAGAGTGGAGGGGAGAACATGTAAACAACTATGTATAGACAAAATATAAACAGGAAAAAATTGAGGGCAATCTCAGAGAGAAGGCATTAAAACTAAAGAGGATTTGGAGAAGCTTTGTTGCAAAAGATAGGACTTCAGATGAGACTAAACTGAGGCCAAGGAAGCTAGGAGGCAGAGATGAGGAGAGAGAGAGTTCCAGGTATAAGGAGTGGGGAATGAGGGGTAGTCAAAACACAATCAGGAGATGGAATGTTGTATTCAAATAATAGCAAGGAAGCCAGTGATATTGGATCATAGAATTGTCTGGGGACGTATATGAACTTGTTTTCCTGACTAGGGGTACATTACTCTATCCATTGATCCACCTGGGTGCCTCTATAATTCTTTAAGAGAGAAAAAGCAGGTTAACCTGGCTGTCCCAGTAGCAAGGATTGGAGGGAAAGCAAATCCAATATACTTGGTTCAATGTTCCATGAAATTCTTATTCTAGAGGAAAAAGCGGAGGCAGTATCCAATAGGTTCCTTTCTGATCCTGGATTCCTAAGCTACAAAGTGGGAATGATTTTAACTACAGTAACTAGTTCAAGATTGTGTTTTTGCTTTGTTTCATATATATATATATATATATATGTATGTATATATATATATATACACACACACACAAAGGTACGCATGCATTTATGTGAATACTCACAGTGAAGAAAAGCACGTTATAAGCTCGAAAGAGCTATATAAAATGTTATTGTTATTAATTTTTTTTTCATTTTGCAGTTGGGCAGAGGGGTATGGGAAGTCTTCATGTCTTGCTAATAATTCCTAATGCTCCTCATAACCATGCTGAACAGTTGTCTCATTGCAATATTCATCTTCTCTTTGTCTCATTTTGGAATTTATATAACCTTCCCTTCAGTTCAACCACATCATTTCCTCCCAGCCTCAATGGTGACTGTTGGATGCCTTACCTACTCACCTTCATAATTAATGGTCAAGTCAACTCACTCCAACTCCTAGAACTCACTACCCTCCAAGTGCACCTCCTATTGGCCAGCTGTCCCTTCTTGATCTATTTTGGTAAGTGACCTTTGAGGATTTGCACCTGGTTTCACTTGGCTCACTCAATTTACTCCAGGGAAAAGGTGCAGCTTAGCACCCTCCATCCAAATAGATAGGTTTGATACAATTCTCTCTTTTTCAGCTTCCTTGCTAGTCCTATTCACCCCTCAGATTCAGGGGATTCTTCTTCTAAAAACAACTAAAATTGAATTTCAAAATACAATCCATTCGAAAGGATAATTTCTTCATAAAGATTACCGAGAAAGAAAAAGAGCAAATCTCCTAGATTTTTAAAATGCTTTTTATGTTATTGTGACTATTATAAATACCCAAATTAACTATAAAGGACATATGAAGAAAACTGATATCTGCATCCAGAGAAAGAACTGATAAATAGAAGTACGTATAAGATAATTTTACAGATATACATATATAATACTCACATATATAGGTATGCATAGATACCTATAGATACATACATATATATACACATATGTATAGACACATACCTATATGTCTATATGTATACACACATACATATGGGTATGTGTGTGTGTATAAATGTATAAATACATATATATGTGTGTCTAATGGTAGCCATCTTTAGGACAGGGAAGGCAGAAGGAAGAAAAAAGGAAAAAAAATTATAAGATTATTTTGTTACATGATGAAAGGAACAGCAAGTTGTACATAGTAGATTTGCAATTTCATATACAATCATCTTTTTATTGTACTATGTTATGGAAATGCTTGTTTTATTCCATAAATTAAAAATAAAATAAATTATAAAAGAAGAAGAAGAGAGATCACCCTAGGATCTCAATATGAGTCTTTTATTCCTAATTTCTCTGACATAGTATTTACTATCTAGAAAGCATTATAATATGCCCTGGAAATACAAAGACACAAACCTAACAACCTCAGCCCTCCAGCAGCTTATGTTCTATACATTAGCCTTAGCAAAAGGAGGGCTTATTGCATAATGAAAGCTTTTAAGGGATGTAAAAAGTTGTAAGACAATCAATATGTAACTTTTTCTAACTTGGCTGGCATAGTCAGAAGGCCTGGTATTTACCATCTCTTACTCTTCCCCCAGGGTTTCTAGGAGTGTGTAAGCCAGATGTGTGAAACTTGGCATTAGTTAGGTACCAAAATTAAAACAGGCTAAACTTCTTCCAGCAGCAGATAGATTAGACTAGAGATAGACTAACAAAGGTTGGTTGCCATGGGTCATGAGACAAACAGGAGCTTAGGTGGTGACAACCCTACACTGGCCTCAAAAGTCTTTTGGAAAGCTCTAGGGCCATATGTTGTGCAAGCCTGGTCTAAGCAGTCATTTGGGAATGTCTAGACAATGAATAGCTCTAACCCCACTGATGGTGTTCTCTCCACACTAGGTAGGGGTTGATTCTCTGCTTTCCAGTTCCATTTCTTTTACAAAGAAATAGTTATTTCAAAGACATCATCACAAATATGTAAACTTATTCCCTCAACATATGGGAGGCAGCAACCTCAAGAAGTGGAATGGATAGGTTCACAGTTTAGCTAGATTCCTGTGGAGCCCAGTCTTTAGTTCCAAGTCCTTGACCTTCCTCAGGCTCAAGTCCCAGGCACACTGGCTTCTCAAGGATTCCCTCCTGGGCTGGCTGGCTACATGTACCATCCTGCCAGCAGTCCTGGCTCCAAGGCCATCAAGACTTGAACTCCCAGGTTTCAAGGGAATTACTTCAGGCACCTGGAACTGAGAATGACAAACAATACAGAATAGAAACAAATGTCCCCAGGCCTATTTCTCAAAGCCTGGGTAAAAGAAGGAGAGAGGGGATGGAAGTCTTTGCTCTCTCACTAGTATCAAGAGTGACAGTCTCAATCTCACCAGTTTCAGACACTGACAGCATTCATGCTAGGGGCTCCAGAGGCCTCCGTATCAGGTAATTTGGACATACTCCAAAGATTTGTGGGGGGCCTCCAGATTAGGAAAACCAGGCATGTGCAAACAAGCCCGGGTTACATACATATCAAGAAAACATTAAGTGAACAGAATTTTGGACCTGCTGTTAGAAAGACCTAAATTCAAATCTTGCCTCAGACATGTACTAATAGTTCATTCCTAGATAGATCCTTTAATTTTTCTCAGTCTGAGTTTCCTCCCCTATAAAATGGGGTGATAATAATAGTATCTATCTCTCAGGTTTGTTCTGAGGATCAAATAAGGTAGTACTGATAAAGTTTTGTGAATCTTAAAATTATATAGAAACACCATCTATTTTAACATACGGTACTCAAGTATAGACAGTTTACTGTTTCATATGCTAATGAGTATGAATGAAACACTAATTAGAATAATGTTTCTCAATGAATGTGATCAAACTATTAACCAAAGCATGCAAATGTCTGAAAACAAATCACCAATCTGTCACCTTAGAGGTTTCAATAGGTTTCTTTCTTATCCAATTTGATTTAGGGAGATACAAGGCATCCAAATGGTCATGATTACCTCTGTTCAGCTTGAGGCCATGTATCTGTCTGTGAGGTAGCACGCTAACAAATCTCTGAAATCTCCATCAACCAATCAGCACTGCCTTTGAGGCAACACCAGTGTAAGGATGGGAACACAGGAGCCAATTCTAGTGCAAAAAAAATCATAAACCACTCTAACAAGAATTTTGAAGTAAATTGCCTTAGGCTAGGGTCTCAGGTATGTGTTTTGTACTTTTAGCTATTGGTGTTCCTAATTTGTTTACCACATATTTTAACTGGAAATTTGCTTCAAAATTTCTGATAGAGCTGTGTGTGATATTTTTAATTGGTTATCTATCTTACTGGAAGTTCCATATGTTTACAAGTTCTTTATCTTATATATGACTAGCAAGTATTGGTTACTAGAGCATTGATAATAACAATCATTTTAATTAAAAATAAGATCATTTCTAACCTTGTGGGAAAAAAATATATTGTCACTCTCACTAAAAGTACATAGTTCAATTTAATCTTTGTACTTTAATTTCCCAGAAAAAAGTACATGTGTACATATATGCATGTATATGCATATATACATGCACACACATCTATATATATGTATATATATATATATATAATATTCTGTCAGTAGCTACTCTTAGGAATTTATGTAGAAAAAAGATAATGCATGTATTGGACATTCAAACAGCAACTTATTTAAAACAAGATAGCTGAAAAACAAATGTCTTATCCAACAGATTGAAAGGGAAGAATTCTAATCAGTAAAAGCAGGCTTGTGTATTCCTTAGGCAACAGAGCTTTTCTTGACTCTGAGAAACACTGGCCTGTGTCTCTGACCTTTCTAATTGGCATTAGAGAAATGCAGATTACATTTATTTTCTCATAAATTATGCTAACTGAAGAACATGGGCTTGAAGAACGAAGGTTAATTACATGAAACCAGTTAGAATCTTTCAGTTACCAGCAAAAATAAACACTTAAAAATGCAGTCAAAAGTTTAACAGTAATAGCTCTCTGCACAAAGCCTACTCTATTGCTCTTTTAAAAATCCTTACAGTTCTAGATGTTTATTTGAAAGTATAGTCAGATGATTTGCCTTAAACATAAAAGAATTAAAAATATAGATTATGAGCCTAAGTTTGTTATTTTTTAATTAAATTTTTAAGACAATGTATTATTAAGATAAAAAAGAGGGATGAACAATGGAGGGGGGGAAACAGCAATTATAACAATTTGCTGTGACATTTTCTTTAGATTGAGTTCATTTTAAAGTAGAATTAAGAGAAGTTATTTTTGTACAATGAGATGTGTGTATATTCACCCAAATCACGGCATCAATAAACAAAAGCTCATTTTCTTCTTTCCTCAAATTCTGGGTCTCTGTCAGAGTTACATGAAGGGAACAGTTACTCCGTGAGTTCTTTGTGACTGAAGCCCCAGGAGATCTCCCATTAGGTTATTAGTTCAGAAACAAGTAGAAAGGAGTTTAAAAATGAGTAAAAAAAATTGAACTTGGAAATAATACCAGGTCAAGAACAGGAACCAGAGCTGTACTTGAAAGAAAAAAAAGATTGGTGTTGATCTGTCTCAAGTAACAAGGCCCTCTGGCTTCTTATTAGAGAGGAGGTTGGGTGACCAAAGAAGGAAAATTCAATCTTGCTTGTCTCTCTAAAAATGATTTGGAATTGTTTGAATGACATGGGAGATTCTGGCAAAGGATCGCCCAGCATGGTGGGCCCACATCAAAGAAGACTCTATGCTCTATAGGAGAAGGTGAATTGCAGTAGCTCAAAAAAAAAATATGAAATACACAAATTTAGAGACATCTCCACCCAAATCGTTCATATAGACTATTTGTACCCAGCCTGTGGTAGAGCATTCCAAGCCATAGTGGTCCAGTCAATCACAGTCAGACACACCGTACCTTGATGCAACATAGTAGTGTCATTTTGGTCTTCTTTGAGAAAGAAGGACAACAACCAACCAACCAAGAGATGAGAAACAAAGAATAAAATCCAAAAGTAGATTCTAGCACTACAGGAGAAAAGATTAAAGATTAGATGAGAAAATGTAGATATACTCGGCCTTGCCCTTGATGGGCTGTCATTCTTGATTCTATTTTAGCAGTTATACCCTCAAATCAATTATATTTGTGTTTAAGGTGTTAGTTTTCTATGTAAAGTGACATGCCTACTCAAATAGTATCAGGGAACATGCACATGAAAATCTTTAACTATATCTCACTGTTCTCTTTTTCAGAAGATATAGCAAGAATAAGTTACAACTATAGATTTAAAAAAATAATGAGGTATCTAATATTAGTTTCATGTAAATAACTTAGTTACTGTCTCTAATACTTGGATGGAACTATCATTTTATTGCTAGGTATTGTGGGGTGTAAATGACCTAAGCCTCCTAAGCATATATGATTCTTTTCAAGGTCTTTCCGTAAATCTCCAATTGAAGACCTATTAATACACTGGAGGACTTTCTTCTATTCTTGTCTTAGGAGTGCCAATAACTATAAAATACCCCAACACAAAACCCTATATCCTATCTTTTAATACCAGTATTTTCCAATGAATGTCTGTGGTCATAAATAGTAGAATGTCATGGTATTCAAAGAATCAGATGACTAGGAGTAAAAGGACATATTTTTGGTATAATTAAGGTATATCATATTACCAACAAGGGCCTATGTGTAAAATCTTGGATAAAAGACTTAATTAAAGATATGAATAACATGATGGTCCAACACTTATTTTTATGCCTTGATGTGGGCTATCTCCAAGACACAGAATACTCTCCTTACTCACCTCCACTTCTCGGAATCCCTGGTTCCTTTCCAGGTTCAGCTCAACTACCACTTTCTAAGTGAAACTTTTTCTAATTTCCCCCACCCCCAGCTTCCAGTCCCTTTATCACTCAGAAAATTTACTTACAGTAATTTTGTATATATTTAATATAAATGCATGCTGTTTCCCCCATTAAAACGTTAGTTCCTTGAGAGAGAGGGCTGTTTATTTCATCTCTGTTTAGCACAGTGCTTCACATGGAGCACTTAAAATGTGTGTGGACTGATCGATTGGCGGTCCATTTGTACTAGTGTTTAGAATATTTTGAGACCTTGGGAAAGGCTCACAGTAAATTTGCATTTGGTGAAATCTTTATAGAGGATCAACGTAAGGAGGATCTCTATAAAGACATGAACAAGAGCTGTACAGGTTAAGAAGCCTTGGATGGGCTATATGTTGTGATACACAAAGTAGTACCCAAGTAGATGAGATCATGGATCCACAAACTATTGAAATTCCAGTGTGAAATGTATGCTGTCTCTCATTCTTGCTACATAACTGAGCAGCCTCTTTTTCTAATCTTGCATGTACATAATAATGCCTTTAATGCTACTTCTTATGTATAAGTCATGATTGAAAACATTATACTTCAAAAAAGATTCCCCAAACCACTCACCCCCACCACCATGCATATTTCTATTTTCTGTTTAGATTATTGCTATTTTTTCTCTTGAAATTGTGGAGTTTCATGGTACAAGGAATGGTACCAGAAGAATATTGGAGGCAAAGAGAGAGAGAGAGAGAGAGAGAGAGAGAGAGCACAATTATAGATATAATCTAGAGAGATATAGACATATATTTAGATAGAAAGAGATCTATCTATTCATACAAATACATAAGCTAAGTATCTATGTAATACAGCAAAAATAATACTCTGAGACAAAATCTTGACACTGAATATCTATAGCAATAAGTAAACTGAGGTTAACATTAATGAACAGTCAGCAATAAATATATATAGTATATGCATGCATGCATATATATAAATATATATGTTTGCTTCTGAAAATGTACGAGGATTTTAAAGACCTTTAAATTAGAATTGAATATATTTATTACAAAAACAGGGACTGTTTCATTCACTCATTCTTTTCTTTATGTATTCATTTGTTTTGCATCCCCAACACCTTGTACAATGCCTGATACCTAGTGTATACTTAATATTTTTAAATAATTACTGGTTGATTGCTTATCACAATGGGACTCTTACCAGGTCCTATAAGGGTACAGATGGTTCAAGAAATACAATAGTTTATAGGTTGGCCAGCCTAGGGAAGATTAGAGAAGCTCATGTCTATGGGATTAGTTACCAGGTAATGACTTTTTTTTCAGCCACAGTAACTTTGGAAGACTGCCTACTTCATACAAAAGTTATAATCTGCATAAATGGTGGGGCTGCCTACAACAAGGAAGTCACAAGTGTTCAAAATAACAATTCATAATTATAAGCCACTTTTCTCATAATGACTCTCTGAAGTGGGTAGTACAATTATTTTCTTACTTTATAAATGAAGAAATTGAGAATCAAAGAGGTTTGTTGACTTTCTAACAGTCATATATTAAGTGTTTATAGACAGGATTCAAATCCAAGGCTCTGGACTTTGAGTCCAGTTGTCCTTCCCCTATATCAAAAGATTTTGAAGTTGTATTGAAGCAAAGAGGGGACAGTCATAGAAACAATAATCTGGCCCTGAAAACTTTTTTTTTTAATTTATTATCTATAGGTAGATATCAAAATATTTGTTGTTGTTGTTAAAATGTTTACTTTATTGGCATTCATTCATTTTAGATGCATTATAAAAGTTACTCCTGAATATCAAATTAGAAAGAGATTTTTCTCCTAATTAAAATGTATTTTAGGAAAATGTAAATGATAATAAGCATATTCATTTAATGATAACATAATTCATGTTCTTATATTTTTATAATACCAAGACAATTTTATAGAAATAAAAGGACTTTAAAATGAAGAGGCATTTAATGCCACTTTTAGACTGGAATAAAAGTATAATTTTATAACAAAAGTAATAGTTTCAGAAAGAATAAAATACATCTGTATACTTTTTATAATTAGTCTACTAATTAAGCTATCATGCCAATCAAAAATTTATGTTTATGTAAAAGTCTATGGCCGTAATTAAGGACTTGAATAGATGTTATAATCTGAACATATTTGAAGTGAATTTTGTGCTCATTTAAAAACATCAGATTGACATACAATTTTGTAGACTGAAATCTTATTTTTACACACTACAAAGTTAGTGGATAAATCACCAGTGCTACATTCACTGTACTATCCTGTCAAAATGAATCTTGGCACCAGGATTACTGACAGGAAAGACTGCTAAGTTCAAGCGCAATTTCCATTCATTCATTTCTTCTCTGCCAAAACCGTCAGTATGTATATGTGTGTATATGTATATACATATACATGTATATGTATGTATGTATATGTGTGTATATACACACATGTGTATATACACACATATATCTATATATCTATATCTATATCTATCTATCTATCTATCTATCTATCTATCTATATATATATATATATAATCCTTGTTCCAGAAGTAACTTTTCTGACACTTTCACCATAACCTTAAACCAAGAATAACCTTAAACCAAGCTGTGAATTAGATTTTTAAAAAAAGGCTGTGTTTCTTCTCTGTTCCTCTGTTCTTCCTTTTATTCCCTCAACCCATTTCCCTTGGGAACACAGTATTCTCATACTGTTTCCACACTACTCCCCTGCTTTCTCCCCCACTTGAATTTACTCAAGGCTTTTTTACTCTGATGTTAATTTCTAATAATGGCTTATTATGCAAGTTGATATAATGGCATCTTAATGTGAGCCTTCAATGCATTAACTCAAAAATATGCCTTTTATTCTGTAGATTTCAAATAACATGGAAGATCACTAGAGAAAACATTTGGAGCTTAGAGATCTTGGCATAATTCATATCACTAAGCAACTACCAGTAAACCATCTCTGCTGCCTTATATTTTCTTAATTCATCATTTTTATATACTATTAATATAATATAGAGTAGTGGATAGAGTGCCGGGCCTGGAGTCAGAAAGAACCCTTTTCTTGAGTCCAAATCTGGCTTCAGACATTTAATAACTGTTACCTTGGGCAAGTCACTTCACCCTGTTTGCCTCAGGTTCCCCATCAAATGAGCTGGAGAAGGAAATGGCAACCCACTCCAATATCTTTGCAAAGAAAAGCCTACATGGGATCACAAAAAAATCAAACACGGTTGAAAAACAACTGAGCAGCGACATTAATATGTACATTATAAGAAAATGCAAAGATGTATTATGTTTATGAACTCAAGTTACGGAAATTAAAAATAGAAAGATAGAGATAGAAGGATGGATGGATGACAGATAATTTATTGATAGATGGTAGATATATTCATACAACTTTCTAGGTTAAAAACCAAATAAGCTTTATTTGGGTGATGTTACACCTTACTGTGTAAACTGTGATTGGACTGGTTCATTCCTGATCCCCCTTTTTGGGCCTGGGGTTTCTTCCATTTAACATTTCACAGGGATTTTCTTTAACAAGTCCAATTAACTTGCAAGTCATGACATCACCTTCCAGAGGTCATTGGTCCTCTTTCAGAATGAAGGAAAACAACAATACGTATGTCTGTGTGTGTATGTATATAATAAATACATATATACATATACACATGCACATATAAACACGCTCCCTTAATTCAGTGTAAAAAATATCATGTTAAAAAAATCCTTGAATGTTAAACACCTCATTTTGTAATAATTTATCTTAATCTAGATTTACCAGTGTTTTGCTTTTTCAAGCCAATTGTTTTGGTGCCATGAACATAATAGTAAAATTCTGATAAGTTCAGTCTTCATTCGATAAAAGTTAGTATTAATATTCTGAAGCCAAGTCATGAATACACTTCTGCAGTTTAATTAACCACTATTGCTGCTTTTGTTCAAAGAAATGTGACCAATTAAGTTGATTACGGGGATCATAGTCATGGGTACTGAATCACAAGGCAGTTGAAATCTGGAGGGTTTTTTTGGTTTGTTTTTTTGGCATATGTAACTTTCAATCTCCACCAAATTCAAGGCCAGAGGAAAAAGGCAGGCACTTCACAATCTACTCCCAATGCTGCCAGGATCTTGTCCGCCTCTACACTAAAGTAAAAGCAGAGTGAATTCTAGCACCCTTAAATAAATAAGAGACATATCCCCAGAACAATTTCAAGAATCAAACTTGAAGAGATCAAAGAGACAAAGAAATGGTATTCTCTGCTAGGCAAGAAGAATGTCAGTCCTAATGAGATAGCAGCTAGGATGGATATAGTCCTAGACTCTGATAAGAATACCAGATACATACTGGTTTGATTCTATACTTGAGATGTGTTCAGACAAGTAGAGGATTGTTCTGTCAGTCTTATTGGAAAGGTGCCTGTATCTCTCACAAATGGTAGAGGGGGATTATGTCCAACAAAATAAAATGAACATAAATACCGACAAACAAAAATAAACATAAACTACTGGCAAAAGACACTCACTCAAAATGATTTATTTTGTAAAAGATGCTGTGTAATTCTCTTATATGCTAAGCAATACACATATGTATTATGAAGGCAGGCAAGAAAGAATGTGATGTCTTAACATATCTCATTTCTTTATCGAGTTCTCTTTTTTGTTCAAGGTTAGAAGTATTAAAGAAAAGGGCCAGGTTCTATCAGTGTGCAAGATAGTCCAATAAAATATAATTTATTTTGGATTATTGAATTTAAAATAAAAATAGTCCTTAGACTGGATCTATCGAGTGCATAATTTTACAGCTGTTTTACATTAGACTGTGAGCAGGGCAAGGGCTGTCTTTTGCTTTTCTCTGTATTCCCGGGACTGAACACAAATGTGCTTAAAAAATGCTTATTGACTGGAAGAGATAAGCAAAACCAAAAGGTCTAAATTAAAGATGTAGATCATATGAGTAAATCCTGAAGGATCTTTATTCCAATTCCTGCTCTCACTGACACAACACACGGCCTATGGCTGGGGAATGACTGAACAAGTTAAGTAATAAAAGTAGAAGAATATTACTGTGGAGCAAAGAAGAATGTGGGGCAGTTAGGTGGCAAAGTGGTTGGAGTGCCAGACCCAGAGTCAGGAAGACCTGAGTTCAAATTCTGCTTCAGATATTTACTCTCTATGTGACCCTAGGCAAGTCATTTAACCTTATTTGTCTCAGTTTCCTCATCTGTCAAATGAGCCAGAGAAGAAAATGACAAACCATTCCAGTATCTCTGCCAAGAAAACTTCCCAAAAGGGTTAACAAAGAGTTGAACCTGACAAAAAAGAGATTAAACAACAAAATAACAAAAGAAGGATAGCTATGAAAAAAAAAGAAAGACTTGTATGAAGAAATTTTAGGTGAAGAAAGCAAGTACAAATGAACAATAGAGAATATTTATATATCAATTTAAGTTTTATAAAAATTTCATATACATTATCTCATTTGATTCTTAAAATAACATTGTGAGATAGGTACTATTACTATTACCACTTGACAGATGATAAAATTGCAAGCTATGGGGAATATTTCTGTACTTGACCTTTATCATATAGCTTAAATGATTATGTTACATTGGGCACTCTCTTTGCCATCTTTAATCAGATTCTCCTTTAGTATATTTTATGGGTGCCACATTTTATGTTAAATTCCTTAGGATGTGGATGTATCTTTTTCTTAATGTGTAAACATGCATTGTTTTGATTCAAAAGATATTATCCATTAAATACTTATAAAAATACATTTACAAATACACTATCTGACTTAGTTTATCAGTTGATAAGAAATGGGAGCAATATGCTCTTAAATTTTGGCATTATAATACTAACATTTATCATTGTACTTGATCATAGTGTTTTAAAATTTATGTACATTGTTATATACATTATATAGCCTGAGAAGCAGATTATGTAGTAGATTGAGTACTGGTTTTGGATTTTGGAAGGATAAGAAGGGGGAAGGGAATAAACATGTAAATAACAACTACTATGTGCCAGGCACTCTACTAAACATTTTACAAATATTATATCATTTGATCCTCAAAACAATCTTGCAAGGTAGGTATTGTATTACCTCCATATTAGATGTGAGGACATTGAGATAGACAGAGGTTAAGTGACTTGCCCACAGTCATATAACTCTGAGGCCAGAACTGAGCTCAACTCTTCCTTACTCAGGTAGGTGGCCCAGTGGATGAAGTGCTGGCCCTGAAGTCAGAAAGACTCATCTTTGTGAGTTAAAATCTGGCCTCACACACTTACTAGCTGTGTGACCCTGGGCAAGTCACTTAACTCTTTTTGCTTCAATTTCTTCATCTATAATATGAGCTGGAAAAGAAAATGGCAACCTACTCTAGTATATTTGCCAAGAAAACCCCAAATGGGGTCACGAAGAGTTGGACATGACTGAACAACAATAAACTTCCTTACTCAAGGCCCAGCATTCTATGTACTGTATCACCTAGCTGTCTAAAAAAATCAACTTTCCAATCATATTTAATAGTCACCAAATCTATTGTAATGACAAATCAGACATCAATGTAAATATAGCAGTCATTTGGAAAGAAGTATAGATTTGAAGAGTTTGTGCCAGTGTTTGCTTCCTTTAGTGTGAAGAGGTCAAGGAATGCATTACTTTATTCCTCAGTGAAAACTCAACTATTCATTTGTACTGTATTCTCACATCTCTGGCAACCTTCAGGTAATGAGAACCACTGGAGATAAAACAACCCATTGTATTTTCTTTAGCACGTATTATTGTTCAGTCATGTCTGACTCTTTGTGACCCTGTGGAATATATCATGTCAGTACTGTTCATGGGTTTTTCCTGGGTGAAGATACCAGAATGGTTTGCCATTTCCTTCTCCAGTAGATTAAGGCAAGCAGAGGTTAAGTGACTGGCCTAGGGTCACACAGCTAATGAGTATCTGTGACCAGATTTGAACTCTGATTTTCATGACTGCAAGCCCAGTGCTCTAGATCCTGAGCCACCTAACTGTCTCTAGTTAACCCACCTTAAACAGCAATTTGTAAGATCCCAAAGCCTGACCATATGACAAGGCTGAATAGAACCTCTACCAACTATACCTTCTAAGAATTAGACATTACGATGTAAAACGACAATAAACAATGATTAGTCAAGGTGAAGCACCAGGAAAAATCCAAAGGATGCCCTTAGACGAGTCTAAATTTTCATTAGTACTAAATTATCTAATCATGCTAAACACAGAAGAGGAAGAAGTCTTCACAAATAACATTACCAAGTCTTCCCTGCCTTACAGCAAGAGTTAATATTAAATCCAATTTATATAGAGCTTTCAGTTTTACAAAGAATATTCCTCAAACTGTTTGAAGATGTAACTAAATGGCATAGTAGATGAAAAACTAGAATGCTAGTCAAAAAGGCCTGAGTTCAAATCAATACATATAAATAATTGCTATCATTCAAACCCTGTGAAATAGGTAGTGAGACTATTCTCACCCCCTTTTTACAGATGAAGGAACTGAGGCTTAAATAATTTGTTCATGTTTATGTAGTTAGTAAACATTTAATACTGATTTGAAATCCAATCTTAACTCCAGGTCAAATATTTTTCTACTACACTTCAATGCCTCTCATAGCCAGCAGCTAAGGGAAGATTGAAGTAGAAATGCTTGCGAGTTATTATTATTATTATTATTCATGCAAGTTGTTATAGTAGCCTAGAGGCAGCTAGGGGGAACAACATATAGAGTGTGGGACTTGTAGTCAGGAAGTCAAATCCTGTCAAAGACCCTATCTGTGTGACCTCCAGCAAATCATTTATGGTCTCAGCCTCAATTTCCTTCTCCGTAAAAAAAAAGGAGGGGGCATACTAAAAGTACCTATTTCACATGGTTGTGCTGATACAATGTGAAATAATATATAAAGTTCTTGAAAAAATTAAAGCACTATATAAATGATAGCTATTATTATCCTTATTATTGATCTGAAGATCATAAGATGATTCAGAAACAAAAGAGAGAAAGCTAGTAGATAGCAAATCAGGGGAAGTTAAGTAGATATCCCTAATTACAACATGAACCTATTGAAATAGAAGGTGGTGAGGAATGCTCAACTCAAAACTAGGTAGAATAGACATCAAATAATTATGATTAATGTGAGCCAGACAAATGAGAGGCACAAGGAGGGAGTTCAGTGGGTCATGGTAAAGAATGTTTTTTTCTGTGGATGGAGGATCTACCCTAGGAAGCTCAGATGGCTGTGCAAGTGGTTTGGGGACAGCCCCTGGGGCTCCTGTCCACCCCCACCCAACACCCCTGGGTTCAAGGTGTGTTATGTCTGACCCCAGCAATGATTCCACAACTCTTGGTGCTTCTAATCCAGCTACAGAAGAGCAGGATTCTAAGGAGTATGCTACGGCTCAAGAATCTCCCCAAAATTCAGCAGCAGAAATTCCAGCGACCAGGAATGGATAAGTGAAAGATTCACATCAGCATGGCTTTGGCAGGCATTTGAAGTGCTCATTACCAGCTGGACTTGATCTATTAGAAACTCAAATTACATTTTGTGGCTTTGACAGAACCAAAGAGGGGGTCACTGAAGCAGGATCACTTCAAGTTGGTCAGAGAATACAGCACAAAAAAAGTGGACCGATTGTTTTAGCAAATGAAATGAAAAATCCTGCAATGGAGAAATTAGAGTTGTAAGAAAATGGAGCCTAAATACTTCTAAGTGTACTCGTCAAATTCTCTCTGAGAAACTGGGTCGTGGCTCAAGAGCAGTGGACCTTGAACTGGAAGTTCAGATTGCTATACTGAGAGCAAACAAGAGAAGATATGAAAACATATTGAAACTGGCTCAGACACTGATCTCCCAGCTCTTCCAGATGATACACACTCAGAGGCAACATGGAGATGCATTTGCTGACCTGAGTTTGAAATCCCTGGAACTCCACGAAGAATTTGTCTACGATGCAGATGCCCAGAAACTCTTCTAGAAGCTATTAATTTTTTTATTGCAAGTGTGAATACTTTGGTGAGCAAAACAATAGAAGATACATTAATGACAGTGAAACAATATAAAAGTGTCAGGATTGAATATGATACATACCTGACTGATTTAGGAGAATTGAATCTTGGACCACGTGATACAGATACTCTGTCAAACATTGAGCAGTTACAGCATCTGTACCAAGCACATAAGGAAAAATATGACAAAATACACAATGATGTATCTATCAAATTGAAATTTGTAGAGGAAAATAAGATTAAAGTATTGCACAATCAGCTAATTCTTTTCTACAATGCCATCTACAATGCCAGCTTACTTTACTGGGAATCAGAAGCAGCTTGAACAAACAGTTCTACATCAAATTGAAAACCCCTGGAGTGGATGGCCCATCTTGGCCTGAAAAACAGTAATCAAACCTGGGGAGGGGGAGGTGGAAGACCCATTGTCATCTGAAAACCCAATAAGAATTAAAAGGGGGGAGAAAAAGGCAGAGAGGACCCTTTCTGTTGATTCTTGCACAGCTTTAATCTTTCCCTTTTAATAACTTAACAATTAAACTGTTTAAATTGATGGCAAGGTGGGTAGCTTTAATGTAAACATAATTTCTATAAACCAAACATAGCTTTTCTTTTGAAGAACTTCTTTTATATTGTCAGAGTTGTTGGCTATTTCTGTCATTTGAAAACATCTAAAATAGCTTTGCACTGACAAGATACAAATTTGTGGTTTCTGGTCCTCAAGATGTGGGCTAGTTATGACTTTTCCAAGGGGAGGTTTACATGATTTGTATCAACATCTGATATTTTATGTATGAATATATTAAATATCTTTAAAAGATTCTTTTCCATGTATTATTTTAAAGAAGAGAGTAATGCTATTTTACAGAGTAAACTTATAGGGCATTTCTATAACATCCAAACAGAGGAAGTAGCTGTAAAAGATGATTAACCTGAAGAATTGCAACAGATCCTTTCTTTATGGAGCTGTGTTGTTTTAAGAATTGTGAATGAATAAGAATCATACTGTCTTTTCAGTGAAGCTGCCAAGATCACAGTTGTACTATAAAAAGACTTTGATTGGGTGGTTCTTATTAGTGATTTCTTTTTTTACTAAAAAGTGAAACCTGCTTGTTTGAAGAGACCAACCACTTGCTCTCTGGTTGATCTTGGGCATTTTGACAGGTAAACTTTAGAATCCAAGTTCTTGGTCACTTCTAGTCTAAAAATCTGTGATAGAAAACTTTTTTAAACAGTGTTGCCCTTTCAATATAGTAGATTCCTTAGACAGATTTCACTGTAATAACACCATACTAGCCTTAAATCACAGAGAAGTGCCTTCTTAGATATAATTCCCTTTGAACTAGTGCACATAATCCACAGCGTAGCCCCTTACAGATAACGTTTGCTGTGTCTGTCTCCAGCAGAAAGGCCACTGTAGAAATGCTGAATGTCTTTGTATTCATTAAACCAAGTTTAAAGTGTATGGAAAAATCACTTTTTAAGATGTGATTCCTTTAGAGGAAGAGTAAGTGGAATGACCTTTTTCCCCTTTTTGATGGGGGGAGGGTGAAGTTTGAATAGTAAGAGGAAGGAGACAGTAAAGAAAGTCAGTAATCTCTTAGTTGATGCTTGGTGTTGACTCTTGTGCTTGATCTGTCTTGTTTTCCTTCATCAGTACTGTAATCCTAATTAAATGTAAATTCTCTGTTAAATTTTTATCATAAACATTATAAATTAATATTGTTTTGAGAGTTGTCTCTTGCACACGTCCATTTATTTTGAGTTGAAATGAAGTACTCAAAAATTGCTGCTATTTACAACTATGTTGACTATATGATTTATTATATATGTTTAAATGCCTTTCAGCTGAAAGGAATTTTCAGTTATTACACCAGTTTTCCATGCCTAACACAATGTAACATGACTGTAAACCACAACCCTATTTTAAATCATTCCTTACTATATATTTGTATTCTGATGGAGCCTTAGTTTATTCTTCTGGTACATTTTTTCCTTGTGATAATAGTTCATTTACATTCCCCAGAATGTACCTCCGTCGTGAATTTTGTATTCTTATTAAAGATGTTTACTACAAAAAAAAGAATGTTTGTTTCGTGACTTGGATCATGATATACATTTTCTTTGATTAGAGATCTGGGTTGTGCCAGCCATGCCTACATTAATTTTGTGTCTTATAGTAAATGTTCCGCCAGAACATTGGTTGCAACAACTAATGCAACCATCGTCATCATCATCATCATCATCATCATCATCATCATCATCATCATCACCACCAGCAGCAGCAGCAGCAGCAGCAGCAGCAGCAGCAGCAGCAACAATCCGGAAAAGATTTCTTTCCTTTGATTTAACTAAGGTACTAAGGAAAGCAACTATTATTATCCCCAATTTATAGAAAACTAAAACTGAGAGAGTAAGCAGGTTGAGCCTGGCTCTTATAACTGCATACTTCATATACTTCAGCCTTTCCCTGGAAAAATTGAATGTTCTTCTATCATTTTAAAGTAAGTATAAAAAGATATCACTCCATTCTTGCTCTTTTCCAACTATAATTATAGAATAAGCTGGTAACTGAGTTTCTAATACATTAATTAAAACTAAAATATAGATTAGATGGGAGAAAACATTCTTTGGGAATGTGTGTTTATTAAGTTTAGCACCTATGATCCAGTTTATGAAAGGAAGCTCAATAATAAGTAAAACAATTGAATAGCATATTTCTTTTTTTACAAAATTATACAATTTCTGAGCAAGGAGGTTAGTGTACATCAACCAATAACTGCACCTGGAAGAGAAATGGTCATAAAGCCTTTATTTGAAGACATCAAATGAAAGGGGATACCAGTGGCCAACCCATAATGAATGCTTATTTAATAGTTTATCTAATGTAATATAATCCACTACTACTCAAAGAAACTCATTCTACTTTTGCAAAGCTTTAATTATTACAATAATTACAATTGGTTTTAGTAGCTCTAACTTTGTGTCATTGATCTTCAGAAAAGAAAAAAAAAAATCAGAAAATACTTTTTCCCCGCTTACATTATTTTTTAAATTAATTTTGTCTCAATTATATGCAAAAAAACAATTTTTAACTCTGTTTTTTAAATTTTGAATTCTAAATTCTCTCCCTCCCTTCCTCCTCTCCCCCCCTTTTTGGAAGGCAAGCAATTTGATATAGATTATACATATGCAGTCATGTAAAACATATTTCCATATTAGCCATGTCATTTTTTTCTAGATAAACGTGGAATACATTGGTGAGGGAAGTGTCATATCTTATTTATCCTTGCATCTCTCCCAGAAAATAGGATAGTGTTGTGTATATTTTAAGTGCCTAATAAACTGTTAAATGGGAGTTGTCTGAAGAGGCCAGTGTGTATGTGAAAGGAATTTCTCAGCTAACTTAGACTCTGAACCACATGTACAGAAATTGGGAAGGGGAGATAATGAAGGATGAATACACAAATAAGGCACAATTTTGTAAGAATAATGTCACAAGGTAAGAAAGAGCTGAGGAAGTGAAGAAAGCAAAGGACAAAAAAAAAGAATTTTTTAAGCAAAGAGAAGAACTGAAGAGATAATTCAAATTCTAAGATGGATAAAAGGATCATAATTGACAAGAGAAGGAAGGGAAAATTGTTTCATTTCTATTTGAATTCTATATTCTCTGCTAAGGAGAAACATTTTAAGACTAGAAAGGTCATGGCAAATATAGATAATATAAAAGACAAATATGATAATAAATACCCAAGATAAATATGGAGATCAGGTAACTGTCCTTGATGGGCTCAAGTCACTTGGACCAGAAGAAACACACCCTTAGGCGTGTTTCTGAGGAAAATTGACAGATGGATTTGCTGAACCATTGATACAAATATTTGAGAGGCTATGAAGAATGGGAGAAAATCAAAGAAGGGAAAATACCCTGATTTTCAGAAGAAGGGGAATAATAGAATTTTTGAATTATAAACCAGTCCATTTTGCTTTGATTCCTTGACTCACTCTAGAATGTATTATTAAAAAGATAGTGAACACACAAAAAAATGAGGAAATAATCACAGAAATTTAGTTATGTAGCCTAATAAATAATATTTCACCAGCCATATTTCTTTTTTTTCACAAGTTTATCCAACTGGAGGATCACAAGAATATTGTAGAAACATGTTGTCTTGATTTTAGTCAAGGATTTTATAAGCTTTTTTATTCTATTTTTACAGAAAAGATAGCTGTGGGCTAAGTGATAGAATGATTAGATGGATTTAGTGCAGGTTGAACGGATGGACTCAAAGAATACGTATTAATGGTTAATGATTTCATGTCAACTAAGTAGGAGGGATCCGGTATAATTCCTTAGGGATCTATCTTTGTTTCTGTTCTGTTAATATTTTATTGATGGCTTAGATAAAGGTAGAGATTAATGAAAGGATGAATGAATAAATGAATGGATGGATGGATGAATGAATGGGAAAATCATCTATTAAGTGCTTACTATGCGCAAAGCGCTGTGCTAAGTGCTGAGATAAAAATAAAAGAGATGGTCCCTACTCTCAAGTAACTCATATTCCAACAGAAGGTTTCAGTTGAATATATAATACAAAGTTCCTGAGGTATAGTGGCAAATCAGATATTGTTTTTCTTCTTTAATGCCATATTCCATGATAAATTTTTTTCATTTTCTTATATGAACCATTTGACAATTATAAGGATTTTGGTGGCAAGAACTCTCTTTTCTGAGTGTACAGTAGTTGTACGTAGCAATAGGACTTACAGCTGTTGGTAGACTGTATCTCTACTAGTGATGCTTTTCAAGATGACTGTGGGCACTGGACTGGAAGTATTGCTATTCCCAAGATTCTTGGGTTCAGGGTCCTGCTATCTGTCCCTATTAGGATCTGAGGGAAGATGATGATCAAGGTGGTGGTTTAACTTACCTGGCACAATCTATCTCCTGCCTCTCCCTCAGGGCATTTTGGTGTCCTGAGATAAATGAGCTATCCTGCCTGGTTGGTGTCGGTTGGTTGGCAGTTAATGGGGTTAGCTGGCCCCTTCTCCAAAGGAACTGTTTCTCTGTATGATGAGTATGAGTGCTGGTTTGGAACCAAGACCAGTTGTCTTTGGTGAGGATGAGGAAGAACATAATATACTTATAAGATTTGAAGATGACATAAATATTAGGGGAATGGGATGGCTGAGAGACTGGATGGTAGATTCAGGATCCAGAAAGATCCTGACAATCTAGAACAAAGGGCTAAGTCAGGTTTGGAAAGCTGTGGTCTCAAGGCCACCTGTGGCCTTCTGGGTTCTCAAGTTCAGCCCTTTGACTGACTCCAAACTTCATAGAACAAATCCTTTTACTAAGGGGCCTTGAGGCCGCAGGTTCCCTACCCCTGGGCTAAATCAAGTAAGATAAAATATTATGAATATAAATGTAAAAATTTACACTTAGCTTCAAGAAATCAACTTCTCAACATATAGCCAAGCCATACAAATAATGAATCTCATGAAGTGGTTGCATTATTCAGATCTACAGTATTTCAAGTTATAATTACTTATAAAATATGAGAATTACAGCTCAGTAGAAATATATAATACATTTAGAATTAGTCTTTTTCTTTTTATTAATGTAAAATAACAGTAAAGTATAAGAACATATATTTCTGATACAAGCTTTTTACAAACTTGTAGAATACGCATAGAAAGCAAAATTTAAAATAAATTAAAATTTAAAAATACTGAATTTTGTACCTAAAAATAAGTCTAAACTGATAATGTAATGAAAGTTATGTTTTTATCATTTAAGATATTTCAGCAGCATAGACTGAACTGTCTTGTCTTTCCTGAAATCCTCATAGTGGTAGAGGTAGGGAGCTTTAGCCACATCTCAGCAAACTGACATGCTCACATTCTCACACAATGAACCAAGCATAGCTGAATGACCTGGAGCATTGCCTAAATTCAGGAATGCTTTCAATGCAATATCGTTGTCCCTGCAATATTTTTCAATAGCTGAAGTAAAATAATTTGAAAACCAGTCTTTGAAACAGTTTAGTCGCCCATGTTTTCTTATTAGACCATCAAAGAAGTGGAAGTGACCAATGGTTATAGCCTCTCAGAGCAAGATTATTTCAAGACTGATAAACAATCATTGGTTTTAATTTAAATTTCCATCTATATTACCTTACAATAAAAGTATTTGGCGATCCTCAGACAATTTAAATCCAAGTTGAGGCTTTTTTTTTCTTTCTTAGAAATGTAAGCTCTAGAAGGCATCTTTTTCCAGGATAAGCCCCTTTCATCTACATTGAATAATTATTCCTCATCACATCCATCTTTTTCAATTATTTTCTTCAGAATATCAGGCTATTTAACTACCAGGTCTGGATACCTTTCTAGTAATTTTAACATCATGCAATTGAACTCAATTTTTGAAGCGATCAAACCAACCACCGCCTATAGTAAAAGTTTCTTCACTATCTACTTCATTTCCATTTTTTTACTGCCTTTCATAAACTTGAAGCTTCTGTATGAATGGCTGATCTGGTAAAAGGATTGCATGTTTTTAATGCAATCTTTAATCCATACAGCTAAGTCACTCCATTTCTATCATTGTAATATTTCTACTCCTTGTTGTTGTTTTTAAACCACGAAAAAATGATGCAGCTTTGCCTTTTCATTTTATTTTACTTGAGTGTTATATTCTGTACTAAAAACTGTCATTCTGATATCTTCTCCTACTTTAGAGTTCTTATGATCATATTCATGAAGTCCAACTACATCAAATTTTTGTTCTAATGTAATTTAAAGCCTATTCCTTTTTGTGCTGGTTGTGTTTCCATCTGATGTATTCTTCCATTTGGCTGTCATATAAAGAATTCTTATTTAAAAAAATAACACAACTGTTGGAAATGTGGTACACAACAGCCTATCTCATCCACACTCTAGATAGATAATTACATATTGGCAGCATAGACAGAGTAATAGGTTAAAATTCTTGCCTAGCTCACATGTGTCATATTAATTGAATTTTGGCTCCAATTAAATGTGCCCTGACATCTTTTTATAATGTGCAATAAATTGAATTTTACATCATTCAAATTTGCATTAATTATAATCTAGTTGTACAAGATAGAGGAACCATGGTTAGACAGCAGTTCATCTGAAAAAGTGTGACTTTTATTGGTTTAAAAATTCACTATTATATGACAGTCAAAAAGTTATTGCAAACTTGGGCTGCTTTTAGAGTGCCAAATCTTTTAAGTGACACATTTGTTGTACTCTACCTATGTTAGACCATGTCTGGGATACTATGTTTAATTATGAATACTATATTTTAAGCAGGTCATTGAAAAAATAGGCAATTTTTAAAGGAGAGTACTTAGTTGGTAAAGGGTCTGCCTTAAGGGTCTCAATTGAAGGAACTGGGGAAGTTTTGTCTGAAGAGAATAGGAGAATATGACAGCTGCTTTCAAATATTTGAAAAGTTATCCTGCGAAAGAACACTTAGAGTTATTCTATTTGGATCCAAGTATAAAGTGTGGAAGTTGCAAACAGGCAAATTTAGGTTTGATGTAAATAAAACTTCTTTTTTAAGAATTTTAATTCTATCAAAGTCCCTATAAGTACTTACCCATGTTTTCTAACCAGTATTATACTTCAGAATCTTTCTCTTATAAAAATTAAAAATCCTTCTTTCTTAGGCTTTTACATATTAGTAATGACTTCATCTTAACTGAAATGCTGATCTTAACTTCCATTATATTTGATACAACAAGGAGGTGCTGCAAGAGGGCGGTGCTCCAGATTAGTTGGCTTAGCATTTTTCAGCACAGCTTTGCTCCTATTGATGGTGGGAAGAAGACCAGATTAGTTTAAGAGATAATTGCATGGAAATTTAGCAAAACAGCTCTCCTCGATGTGCTTCAAATACTATGAAATATTCTGAGCATTAAAAAAGCAAAGAAGCTTTTACAAGACATTTAATTTAATAGTTCTTCTTTAAGTAACAGTTTCCCAAGTTATAATCAGAATACTGGTTTTATTTTTTTCTGAGGTGATTTTATTTCAGGTAATTGTTGCAGAAGTTTTCCACCACCACAAAAAAATTCAATTTTATATTGCATATATAATACATATATGCATGTAGCCATAATGGCTTTTGTTTTCTTTGAATGGCTCAGCTTGCCTCATTGAGCCTCTGGACACTGTGGCTTGCTCTTCCGGGGCAGGAGGCCCGGGGAGCATGCCGGGAAGCAGACAGCTTCCTGTGTGAGGAGTCATGGGGCTGGCTGAGGGGAGGTGTTGGCGGCTATGCTAGGGGGAGGGGCCAACTCAGGAACCAATCGGCCCTGGTCATTTGGGCGGAGCTTGATGATGTCAGAGACCCTATAAGAGGGGAGAGGACAGCTCGGAGAGCTCTCTCTCTCTCTTTCCTTTTCCGGTTGGAGCCAGCGACAGTTACGACAGTTACGTCAGTTACAGCGACCGTTACATCGTCAGTTTCAGTTGCAGCTTCAGTTTCAGACACAGACACAGCTGAGGCAGGAGCTGCCAGTAGCAGAGCTGATCTACGGGAGGAAGCTGAACAAAGACTTCAGTCCAGTGGGTAATCTTATTACCATAAAAGGGGGAAACATGATTTTGCTTTACGCAATCATGTTTCTCTGTAGCCTCCTGGTTACTCTTTCAAGGCGTACTTATTGGGCCTGGAAGATTATGATCAACATATCAAAATGGGGCTTCTGGTTCATGGGTTGGTTACTGTGGAGCCTAAATAAATGTTTTGATTCTTCTGCCTTCTACTTTGAGAGTTTCTTCTATCCGGCGATTCCGAACCTTTCAGACATGTTTATGATCCTCTTTGAGATTATAAACTCGGCACTCCTGATACAATGCATGCACATACATGTGTATACATGCATATACTACATATATATGCACATCTATCAGCAGATTAGTTGAAGAAATGCTACACTTCCAGAAAGTTGCAAGGCCATCACAAATGATTTTAATGTATACATACAAATGTAATAAAATCTAAGTAAAGTCCATTTAAATGAAATTTCTTTCTAAGCATGAAAAAAAATCACTTTATTGTTGGTAATTAACCTAAAAATATTTCTTAATCTCTTTCGTTTTTGTAGTAGTCATGCCCAGATATATTACATAACCCAGTACATTTGCAACAATCTTCTCACTGAATGATTTTTCCTTCAAATGAATACTCATTGACTGTGAGAGTGGTAGAACTGGTGACACTATGGGGGAGGAGAAATGTTCTTCTGACTTATACCTTTAAGAGAGGACACATATAGTTCCCAGGCTTTTTCCATTCTTTCTCTGAGAAAGTTCACTGATTGATTCTTTGAGCTCTCAACATACTGGTGGCAGCAGCCAGCACTTCCTCACTTCTTGCTAGCTGTCATCATTGCTTGGCCAAGCTCTATGACTTCAGCAACCACTGTGCCTGATCTTTTGGGGATTTCCTTGTGGCAGTTTCTCGAAGATGTGGACTAGTCTTGCTTGCTTTCCTGCACGGAGAGTAAGATAAGAGTCATGCTGGATGGCAAGAAGCTTACACATTGCACTTGTGTGAAGCCCCGGATAGAGGACAGATAAAAAAATTACATATTATGTATTTACTATGTGCCAGAAACTGTTCTAACTGTTGGAGATAAAAATAAATGCAAAAAGATAGACCTCCCTTTTTTTCTTCAAAGATCTAATATTCTAATGGGGGAACATAACACACAATAGAGAGCTGGAAAGTAGGTGGTGGGTAGAAAACGTTCCTGGATGGGGATAAGTCTAATGAGAAGGTGAGGATGTATAAAGTCATGAGCGGAGTCAGCAGAGACATAAGCATGACCTTAAAACTTCTTAAAACTAGGATCTGGACCAGGGGTACCCATGGTGGAGGAATCTTTAGGGTGATAAGGGAGGAACTGAAAAGGCCAGAGAGTCTTAAGTAAAACCCGGAGAGGATATAGAAGGTTAATGTTGCTACTACAAAGGGATGAGGAGGAAGGAAGAGGTATAAAAGTGGAGGTCAGGGAATGATTTCCTCCCTGCCTACACACTTACCTGTCTGGGGAGGGGCATGCATTTCTGACCCTCCAGTGAAGCCTCCACTGGGCCAGTCAGGGGTTGGTGAGTAGCAGAGGTAGGGAGCGACTACGAGACAATTTCATAGCTGTGCTGCCTAGTTCCAATATCTTCTTCCCAAATTCCAGAAGCTGTTTTTTACAATCCCTGGGCTGCATGCACCCAAATTTAGAAACTACTATTCTACACAATATTTCAACTACTTTCACATGTCCGGATTTGTCTGGCCACCCATCCTCCAATTAATGGATAACTTTATCTACAATTCTTTTTTTTCTACCAGTATATTCTACGAATATTTTGGTACATAGGAGAATTTTCTTGGATTTTTTATCTTTATGTTTGGTGGTGGTACTGCTGAGTCAGAGTACCAATTTCTCACATAATTCCCAAATGGCTTTCAGAAGGTTTGGACCAATCTTCAATATTGATTGTATATTACTGTGCTACTAGAACAGAGAAATTCTAATTCTAATCTTTAAAATTATCCAACAATCTTTCTTGGTAGGATGGAGGAGGTTTTATGTATGTATTTATATGCATTTCTATATGGTACAGTGGATAGAGAGCCAGACTCACCTTCCTGAGTTCAAATGTGGCCTCAGACTCTTACTAGCTGAGTGACCCTAGGCAGGTCCCTTAATTGTGCCTTAGTTTCCTCATCTATAAAATGAGCTGGAAAAGGAAATGGAAAACTATTCCAGTAATTTTTGCCAAAAGAAAATCTCAAATGGGGATCACAAAGAGTCAGACATGACTAAAACCACTGAACAACAACAAATCCAGATAAGATTTCATAAAAGCAAGAAATACCCAGGCATGTAAATGCCTTCTACTGATATAGAAAAGCAAATTGTCTTTAATTTAGAGGCATGGGTAAAGAATAAGCACTTATATAGTACACACTATGTGCCCAGCAATGTCCTAAGAAGCTCCTTTTTAGATATGGAATCATGGCTTATCATTCAATTTATCCTAGTCTTTAAGTCTTTCAAAATTGATTGTTTTTTCAATGTTGTTGTTATTTTGTAAATTTTTCTGCTCCTTTAGCTATATATATATATATATATATATATATATATATATATACACAAAATTGTTCCTATATGCTTAAAAACTCATCTACACATATTTATGTGTGTGTGTGTGTGTATATATATATATATATATACATATATATATATATATATATATATATATGCATTGATCACTTTAGGGTACAGGCATAATAGTGGCATTGTTGAATTAAAGGTGATTTGATAATTTAATAACTTTGGGGGCATTGTTTGAAATTGCTTTCCAGAATGGCAACACCAATTTGTAGCTCTATCAATACTTCATTACTGTTCCTGTTTTCCTGCAGCCTTTACAACATTTGTCATTTTCTTTCTTTTTTTTTGCCAAACTGATAAGGTAGCACCTTAGAGTTGTTTTAATTTCAATTTCTCTAATTATTCATGATTTGGAACAATGGAGTTCTCTTGAGAACTGCCTTCTTGTATTCTTGTACCATTTGTCAGTTATGGAATTGTTCTTAATATTTTATACATTTAATTCAATCCCTTAAATATTCTAGAAATTAGACCTTTATCAAAATAAAAATAGCTACAAAGATTTTTACAATTAAATATTTCCCTCCTAATCTTAGCTATGTTGGTTTTGTGCAAAAAAACTTCTTAATTTTATGTAATAAAGGTAATCATTCTTCTCTTCTAAGATCTTCTATGTTCCTTTTGTGGTCATGACTTCTCCTATTACTCATTGATCTGAAAGGTTGTTTTGTGGGAGAGTTTCTGAGGCAAGAATCATATTAAACAAGTTTCTCAGTGTTCTCAATATTTTGATTTTAGTGTAACTAAATTAATTAAATAAAATTATGTTTATAATTCATACAATAATCTACCTCTATTGCCATGTTTATTATTTCGAAGGGAGTCAAGTTCAACATGAATTGTTCCAGACGTATTTAATAGAATCATAGAATTTGTGGTCTTTTGTTTAGGACTATATGGCTTATTGGACTAAGCATTATGAAGATCTAGCTTCCTCTTGCACTCTGCTGCCCCCACCACTTCGAGTTCTTCTACTGGTTTAGCAATTCAGTGGCACAAGTTACTGATTCAATAATTAAAGCATCTAATAAAAAAGGATGTCACTTGGGGTATGATTTTTTCACTGAATTTTTCCCCCTGTAAATCTTGATATAAAGTAGTTAAGTCCTTGATTGAAGAGCAATTAAATAATTCCATTCTCAAACCACAGTTTTTTAAACTTTTTTCTAGAAAGTTCCTTTCATGAAGTCTTAAGAATGCAAAAGATCTGTGTATACACTAAAAATACTTTGTACTGATGCCTTTTGACATCATTGATGTCACGGTCTTTGTTTGTCTCTTTCTATGTCACCCTAGGTTGGAAGTACAAGCAGCCACTCATGGGTCCAACACCACTAAACTGATCTTTTGACCTGCCCCCTTTCCAACACGGTTCATTTTGCTCCTCTTAAAGCAGCCTCATGGTTTGCCTATCTCAGTGACTTACTATATTGGTGCTAGATTTTGAGAGGGCACCAAGTCATCTTTAGTTCTGCTATAGCGGAGAACTCTCAAACTCAAGCAATCTGCTAGCCTCAGTCTCCCTAGTAGCAAGGAATGCAAAATAGTGCCACCTGCCTAATACATCATTTCTGAATAAAGCCTCATCGCCTCTCTCAATCTTTTAAAAAAAAAGTTGAGGAAAAATATCCAATACAATATATGCATCTGGTAGTGTATGCAATATATTACCCCTGTTATGTCCCATCTTTATGCTGAGAGGAGAGAGGTATGTTTTATTATCTCTTCTCTAGGACAAAAATAAGTTGAACATACAACATTAAGAGATATCACACTTACTAAGATTTAAAACAAGAAGAGAAAATAGAGGCATATTCTAATTTTGATTTCTTTAGGTATTTTTAAGGCAATAATAAAGAATCAAATTATTGTGTTATGTCAAAGAAATAGAAGAAAATATTACATGCTATTAAACTGTTTAAGAAATTTTAGCACTTGATTTCCCAAAATGAAAGACTACAGGAACATAAACAGATCATTCTTTTCCTTATTTATAGAAATTTCTGGCATAAATGTAGACAAACAGCTTTGTGCATAGGCTTTGTATGCAGCTATAAATTGAAAAAAATAGGAGAGCATCATATCAGTCCTTCTGGTATTTTAAAGTCAGCATTTCCATCAAAATTATGCACAACAAGAATAAAAAATATAAGAAAACACAATTGAAAAATTGAAAAAATCAATATTGCCAAGGAAATATAAATGACAGAATAACAACAAAAAAACTTGCATAACTAGAATAATGTAAGCATGAGTTTGTGTATTAAAAAAAAGAACAGAATTATACAGTTCCTATTAGTGAATATGTCAACTTTCAAGTTATATTTCAGAAAATATTCAGTACTCATCACAAAGGCAAAATAAAGCCACAAAATGAAGGGAAGTGCTGAATTTATCCCGCTAAATATCTATGTGTGCATATAAATACATTTATAAATAGGTGCACAATCATCTTAGCAGATCTTTCCAGTATTTTATTTGTTAGTTATCTTTCTAGTATCATTCTCGACCCTTAGAAGAACTTTATTTGGTTTCTCACTAAACATATTTTAAACTGTTTTTTTTTTCTTGACTGCCTCTTTTATTTTTATAAGGATGCTTTTCACAATCTCCCACCATCATTGTCCATATAACTGTATAAATTGCGTTATATTCTGAACGTATGTTACCATTGCCCATCATATCACTCTGTTTGGCAAGTAAGTCAGATGTTAGCTGACTAAAGCCATTTTGAAGATCCTGATGTCATGATTATGGCAACTGCTTTACAGTTGCTAAATTACTTATGAAATGTTTATAATTTGGGTCAAAATACTTCTATTCTACAAATTTCACATTGTTCAATGTCAATACTTTGTTTAAATTGCTCTGTTGGGAGTTTTATAGAAATTATTTTCAATCCATACAGCCACTTCACCTGACTTCTAACATCAGAGTCTCTCAGGTAAGTTTCTAGAAGAAGTGAAAAACAAAGATGGAAACAGGAGCTGTAGTATTCTAAGCATACACAGAGGATGTCTGTGCTGGAACTAATGCAATTTGGAGGGCAGTGAGAGCTCAATTTTCAAGGTACCTGATGAAGAAAGAAGAAGATGAAGAGGTACGAGGGGAAAATTCAGAATGTATTTCTACCAAAACCAGGTAAATAAAACCAAGAGAACACTAACAACTACTGAATTCTAGGCCTATCTTCCCTCTAGAGAAAAAAAAATACGCACAAACATTAAGGACACCTTTGGCAAGGGATTTTGGAGGAAATAGGTAAATTGTTGAAAGCAATAATCCAGAGTGGACACTTCATGGGGCAGCAAGGTGGCACAATGGATAGAGGGCTGGGCCTGGAGTCAGGAAGACTCATCTTCCTGAGTTCAAATCTGACCTCGGACACTTATAGCTGTGTGACTCTGAGCAGGTCTGCTTGCCTCAGTGTCTGCATCTATAAAATGAGCTGGAGAAGGAAATGGCAAGCCATTCAAGTATCTTTGACAAGAAAACCCCAAATAGGGTCATGAGGAGTCAGACATGACTGAAAAACTACTCAACAACAACAAAGGTCATTAATTCAATTCCCTGAAAAACTACTCCACTGTGCTTATTTTTGGTTGACTGTTTATCAAAATTATTTTAAATGTACTTATATCATTTATACATCACTTAATGGTTCCCAATAAATATTCCTCTCTCTCTCCCCTCTCAAAAAGCCATAATTTGTAATAAAGAATAAAGATATTTTAGAAAACAGTTAAGCAAGACTTGGTTGGTGTAACAGTAAGGCAATAAAAACAATGTAGATGATAATTGTCAAAATGCCTATGTGGTTCTGTATGGCAGAGTATAGGAGACTCTCCACATAGAAGGTAGAAGAAGTAACCCATTTATTCAGATACCAGGGAACCATATCCCACAAGCCATTTATCCAGTCTATCACATCAGTAAAACATTCCACATACAATATAATAACCTGGAGCCTTGCCATCCCCAAACCTCTCTGAACCCCTGCTTGGGTCTTCCCCAAAACAAACTCACAGTACAGCTAAGTCAGGCTGCTCAGTTCTAACAATCAGGAAGATGGCCATTAGCAGCCACTAGCTGCTAATTAGCTCTCTCCCTCTCTCTCTCTCTCTCTCTCTCTCTCTCTCTCTCTCTCTCTCTCTCTCTCAGCATTTCCTGTGACATAACTTCCTTTTCCTGTCAGGAAGCTCCTCCCACCACATGTGACCTAGGCTTCCTGTGATGTAAGCAGGTCACATGGCCTATTAACGAGTGGGAAAGATCTTCAAATCTAAACTGCTACTACAGTTGGTTGCTTGGTTGGTTGTTGTCCTTTGTGCTCGAAGAGGACCAAAATGACATCACTATGTCAGGGTCAAGGTACAGGGTGCCTGATTGTGGCTGATCAGACCAACATGAGCTCAGAAGGCTGCACCGCAGGTTTGGAACAAATATTCTCTGTGAACATTTGGAGTAGAGATGTCTCTAAATTTGCATGTTTCTTTTGAGCAACTGTAATTATGCTTTGCTCTCACCAATTTATCAAGTCCAACTTAAGGAAGTATTACGCACTTAGATATCCTTATAGCTACTATGCATGTGTGTATAGATGCATATAGTTATACAAAAAGCATTTATTAAATGCATAGGTTCTCTCCCAAAAGCTTCAGGGCAGTTTTAAGTTATAATAACATTCTTATTAAAATTAAACATAACCACACCATTTGCTAGACATTGCTCCCGAAAGCTTTCATCAGCTGCTGCTCAGTGCCTGAACGGATTTTATTTGTAATACTGGACGTAAGGCCATCCAAAGAATGAGGTTTTGATGTACATGTGACAGTTCTGAAATGACATGACAAAAAAGTCTAATGGTGATAGATAGAAAACAAGGTGACTAAACAAAAGAATCAACCTCTACTGATCTACCTGTCTGAGAAAGTGACATGAAGAAACTGTAACACAATAGTGACAGGGTGCCCTGAATTATTAAAATTAAAAGTAAAAAATATTTTATTTAAAATTTGCAAAATTAATTAAGTGTAAAAGAGATTATAATTGACTTGGAATTTTTTTTTTTTAATTCTGTAAGACTAATGCTTCTAAAATTATTAAAGCTTAAAATTGTGCGAAAGCTTTTGGGGTACCCGGCGTGTCTCATTACCTACAACCACACACATCTATGTCTATGCCTAGGTCTACACACAATACACATATAACAACATGCAAATATATGAATATTTATATAGTCATAGCTATATTTCCATCTATATATCCACAAGTAATAATATATACATGCATATATGTTATTTATACCCATATATAAATATATGTTTATATGCATCTGTCCTTATCTCTTTCTCTCTATCATTATCTCTGTCTCTAATATCTTGATCTAGTACCTTGGTATAGTTTATTGATCTCTGGGTTTGGAGTCAGGAAGACCTGAGTTCCAACCCAATGTAGTCACTTACTAACTGCGTGTCTCTGGGCAAATCCATAAACATCTCTCAGCTCCAGTCTCTTCATCTTTAAAATCGCAATAATGATATCCTCTATCTTACATTATTGTGAGTATCAAATGAAATGGCATATGTAAAATACTTTTCAAAACTTAAAGCTTTGAAAGTTTTATAAATGTTAATCATTTTGTGCGTATATGTATAAGTAGGTATATATGGATATATGTGTGAAGGCATATATGCATATATACATGAATATATAAATGTATGTGTAAATGTACACACAAACATATGTGTGTATCTCTCTTATACTCTCTTTCTCTGTCTCTGTCTCTCTCTCTTCTGTGTGTGTCTGTATATACATTAATACCTTGAAGAGACCCTTGATCTTCAGTCTTAATAGGAATAGGTAAGGAGGCTTAAATGCCTTTGGAAAATTGTGAAAGAATGGAAGAAAGAAATATGACGGAGAAAGAGAAAGTCTATAAGGATATAATCAAAAGAGCTTACTACCCTTCTCCCTCACCCCCCCAAAAATAATATGGGATGGTATTATGGGCTAAGCCTAAATTAGGCCAGTCCAACCATTCATTTGCAAGGTTTAAAAAGTAATAATCACTCATAGGCTGAAAAATCCAATTAAATCTGACTTTCATACTTCTTGGGAATTAGAATAATGTGTTTAAGTTAAAAGGATAGAAAATGTTACTCCCCTCCACAATGACCAAGTCCAGGACTAACCTGCAGGCAATTGGCACTCAGGAATAATCTGACAAAATCTCCTTTAGTTAAGCCTCTTATTCTTCAAATTGCCTGATAAGTAAAGTGCCAGAGAAGGAAGAGCAAAAGAGAGGCATGAGGAAGAGAAGGGATTTGGGCTATAGCCCCAACATGTCTGGGCATGTAGGAACTTTTAAGCTGTCAACCGTTCAACAGGGCAATCAGGCCTCTCCCAGTGAAAACCAAATATTGTATGCCTTGGTGGAATAGTTTCTAGAGGATTTGACATTAAGAAAAAAATTAAATTAAAAAATCAATAATAAACCATCGAAGGTGGAACTTAATACAAATAACAAAACACAAAACAATATGAACCATCTTCTTTAAATAAGTGCATGTATGAGTTGGGGGAGGGGGTGATTTGTCAAAAGCAGTTCAAGAAAGTCTTCAAAAGTAAGAAATAATAACGATGTCCAGGAGCAGCACCAGAGGTATGTTCCCATTAGAGATCTGGATCATCTGAATCAATATCTAAGTGGTCATAGGCCTCTTACATTCAAACTGCACCAGACCTTATGTTGGTTCCAAGACAGCTCATACCTTCGAACACTCAGTATTCCCCAGCCCTTTTCCTAAGAATCCCATCAGGCAGATAACACCAGGTTTTGGCCCTTTGGAAGTCAATGCAGGAGGTATATTCCATTTTAGCTATTGGGTCTGGATCAAAACTTCCCTTCACTTTCATCTTGGGGTTCCAAATTACAAAAAAGGGAAGGGTTCTCTTTTTTTCCACATCTATTCCTATTCATCATGATTTTTAAAATGTAGTTTTACTGCTCACATATTAAAAAGAAAAGATCCTTGCAAACAATCCCATCTTTGTTGACCACAACCTTTCTCTGTAGGAATTGTTTGACTCTACCCAGGTTCACAAGAAAGTTATCCATGAAGGGAAAGCTAAAGTATTTGCCTGGATTGTACAGAATCTTCATAGGAAGAGAAACTTTGAGGCCTAGGCAACCCTGAATAGAGGATAAAAATGTAGGATTGGAAAGGGTGAACTGTTATTATATAGCCCAATAGTAATCTATCCTAATCAGGTGTGTACCTACTGAAGGTTAGATCCAAGTAGCTGCTGAGTTGGAGCGCCCTCCTTCTTTTGGGCATAAAAATGATTTATCAAAGATACAGCCTCTGAGAGTTAGGACACTCAAATTATAATCAGTAATGTGATGATGAAATTATTGTTTAAAATGTCTTTTTTGGCATCTACTATGCCTAAAGATGATACAGCAAAGGTAAAATACAGAAAATGTGATGTGATAGTGATAGGTCTAATCTCTGACCTTTACTGTAATAAAATACATACCCATATCAAAGGTGATATTACATAAGATGGAGTACAAAGAAGGATATGTTCTTGAAGGGTCTTAATAATGTCTGTCATAGTAGCAGAATTAATTCGTATTGTGACCCCACGTGTGGAATAAGTATCAACTACAAGGAGGACAAACATGTTGCCCTTTAATGGAAAAAAAGGTTGAAAAATACATTTTCCAAATACAAGCAGGTAACAGAAGATGTGGGATCATTTTATACTGACCCTTCAAAAGTGGGCTTTCTAATAAGTACTATGAGCATGATTGAACAGAAGTAAGTGAAGTATCCTTGTTTAAGAGTCATATTGTCCAATGCCCACTGCAGGATATCATCATGGTCTCTCTTGTGCAGAATGATAACAAATCCAATCTCTCATCTCTGTTATTCTTTTGAGAGCATTGACCTGGTTATTCAATCCAGCAAAGAGTGTATGATGCCTCTGATAGTAACTAAAATGACCCATAAACAGCTGTTATGCGGTGGGAGACATCAGTAAAATTCCTTCACTGATCTCGACCACAACAAATATTTCAAACCTTCTTATTCTTCATCAAATTCCCTTCCCCATGGCTATCCTCCCTAAAACTTGCTTCATATTTTAGTAAAAACTTAGGCAATTCATCAAGTTCCCTCTTCTCATCTCATTTCATATAACCCAGATGCTTTCATCCACTATCCTCCTTCACCCAGTCTCACATTAAGAAGATTCTTTGCTAAGGAAAACCCCTCTACATTCATAAGTGATCCATTCCATTGTGTCTTCTCTAGCACATTGTCCTATCAAGTCCATGGCCTAACTTTAATCTCTCCTTGACTACTGCCTGCTTCTGTACTGCCTACAAAAATGCCTTTCCATCCTCAAAAAACCCTCACTTGATCCATCTCTCCTGATTAATCACTGTCCCTTATCTCTCCTTTTGCAGTAAATCTCTTTGAGAAGGCTGTTTGCAATAGGTATCTTCACTTCCTTTCCTCATCTATCTTCTTAAATCTCTGTAGTCTTATCATTCAACCAAGACTACTGTCTTCAAAGTTATGAACTCTGTTAACTGCCAAATCTAACAGCCTTTTCTCATTCCTCATTCTTCTTGAGCTCTGTAGTCTTTGACACTCACTGTCAATCACTTTTTTCTCCTTGATACCCTATCTTCTCTAGACTTTCATCACAATACTCTCTCCTGGTTCTCCTTCTATCTACCTGACCACTCCTTCTTAGTCTCCTTTGCTATATCTTCATCTAATTCATGCCTCTGTCCTGGACCCTCTTCTCTTCTCCCTCTGTGCTACTTCACTTGTTGATCTCATCAGCTTCCATGGATTTAATTATCATCTCTATCCTGATAATTTTAAAATCTACTTATCTAGTCCTAAACTTTCTACTGACCTCCAGTCATACATCTTCAACTACCTATTGAATATCTTTAATCAGATGTCCTGTAGACCTATTAAACTCAACTGAACTTATCTAAACTAAACTATCTAAACTAAAACTGAACTTATCTTTTCCCCCAAACCATTCCCCCTTCCAAATGTGCTTGTTACTAAATATTGAGAGCATTGCCATCCTTCCCTTCCCCCAGGCTTGCAACTTAGATGTCATCCTCAACTCTTCACTCTCTCTCTCTGTCACCTCATGTCAGCCCCCATCCAATCTGTTGCCAAGTTTTGTTGATTTTATCTTCTTTCCTCTGATAATGACACCACTCTGCGTCAGGGTCTTATCATTTCATGCCTATAATACTGCAGGAGTGTACTGCATGGTCTCCCTGCCTCAAGCCTTTCCCCACTCCAGTCCATCTTCCACTTACTGCCAAAGTGATTTTCCTATTATGGCAGTCTGACCATATAACCTCCTTACTCAAGAAACTCACTTTCAGGATCAAATATAAAATACTCTGTTTTGTATTCAAAGCCTTTCATAACTTCCTGCCAAAAAGTTCCTGGGCCTATTACATCTCCAGTCCTCTTACATCTTACCTGGTAATCCAGTGACAATGGCCTCATTGCTGCTGTTTGCCCAAGACCCTCTGTCTCCTAACAACAGGAATTTTAACTGGCTGTCCCCTAAGGCCTAGAATGTTCTCTCTTTTTACCTCCACCTCATGGCTTCTCTGGCTTCCTTCAAGTCCCAGCTAAAATTTCACCTTCTACAGGATACCTTTCCCAATCCACTTTAATATTAGCATCTTCCCTCTGTTGATTATTTTCTATTTTTCACATATATATACATATATAAACATACATACATAGATATGTGTGTGTGTGTGCATATATATATATATATATATATATATATATATGTGTGTGTGTGTGTGTGTGTGTGTGTAGACTATGAGCTCCTTGAGAGAAGGCCTGTCTTTTACCCTCCTTTGTATCCTCAGCACACACACAAAGACACACACACACGTGTGCGTGCTTTTGAGTCATATATGTATTTGTTTCCTTCTTTAGAATATATGGCCCTTGAGGTCAGAAACATACACTTTTGCCTTTGCATCCCCAGCACTCTGCCTGCCACATCGTAAGTTCTTAATGGATGCTTGCTGATTGATTAGTTGGTTGACACTAATCTTCCAAACAATTTACCTTTGAAGCAAGTTGACAAGCTATATAAGAAAATTAGTCTTATTTTATAATCATATTCCATATGCACATGTACTTATTTAGAGTCGCTAATCATTATGTAAAGATTCAGCATAAGACACATTTCCAAAACTGTTTGCAAACATAAATAATTACCAGACCCATAATAAATATCATAGAAGCCTATTTCCTCCCAACTTTGAAGTTAGCTATAGTTTACAGATAAGGAACAAGGTAAATATTAGCTTGAAGTGCATTCCTTTTAAGCTTAAAGGAGGTTATTTTCAAAGAAAGGGTAAGCAGCATGTGTGTTCCATGTTTTTCTCTTTGTAATCAGAGGATGGAACCCCAGGTAATTAGGAACTAAAGAAAAATGTTTTGATGACTGAAAAGTCATTCATTCCTTCAATTATTTAATTGACACATATTTTCATTGGCTTTCCCATCTAGATGGAATGCCTTCCCGTCTTACCTTCTTCTTCAAGATACAGCTCAAACATCACATTTTAAAATTTCTGAAGCTTTTCCTGATTGTCCAAGCTACTAGTGCCCACCATACCCAAACCATTTTGCTTTTTATTAATTTTTATTTTCTATTTATTCTATAAATTTGCACATACATAAAAGTTTTATCTCTATGGAATGTAAACTCTTTCGAAGTAGGGATTGCTTCATTCTTTATATTTATATTCCCAGCACCTAGTACAGTACCTGGAACATAGAAGTGCTTTCCAAATGTTTGTTGCTTGATTGGTTATTTTATATCTAATAAATGTCTAATGTGAATATCATTGAACCAAATACTACATTTATCTGTCTCCATAATCTGAGTCCACCTTACTTAACCAGGTTAATTCCATTATATTTACCAAATCCTGTCTAGAGGATGCAATGTATTACTTTATACCAGTGTATAATACATACATGCATCTATACATATAAACAACACATAGGGTACTTTTCTTTTTTAAAATCTTATTTTATTTTCAGTTATAAATTCTCTCTCCTACCACCCCTCCCCCATCCATTGAGAAGGCAAGAAGTATCATACTTCCTATATGTAGGAAATCACACAAAACATATTTCTGCATTAGCCATCAAAAAAGAAAAAAAGCAAGTGAAATGAAGAAAAAAAAGGTATGCTTCAATCTGAACTCTGAGTCCAGCAGTGCTGCAGAATCCTTTTCAATTATTATTTTATTTTTCATTTCCCTCAGTCATTTCTAAGCAACTTGTGCAGAGGAGCCAGATCTAGTCCCTTCAAACTCTAAAATTCAATCACTTATGCTTTTATTTCTGTTGTAATTCCCAGTTTTCAGTAAAGTGTTAGAATGCATACAATGAATGAGCTTTAGGGAACTTAGAACTGGAAAGGGCTTTAGAAATTATCTAGTTCAGGGGTGGGGAACCTGGAGCCTTGAGGCCGCAGGTTTCCTATCCCTGGTCTAGTTAAACCATTTCCTTCTAAACATGAGGAAACTGAGACCCACAGAGGTTCACTAAATTGTTCAACTTAGTCCTCCCCCCAAATAACACAGAGGTAGAATCAGAATTGAACCTCCTTTTCCTGGTTCCAAATCTAATGTTCTTTCCATTGCACAAGCATATCTTACTGCTTAAATTCTCTTGAGCTATACTACATAAAATCAAACATCTGGATGAAAGCTAAACTCAATAGATTAGATGAATCCAAAATCTGAGCATTGTCTTGGGGAATTTTTTTTTCCTGTATTTTAAAAGTTGTCATGTAATAGTTAGGCATTCTGAAATCTTATGGTGTTTCTGTACATAATGACCAGTTTAACTGTGTTGCTTAAATCATCGGGTCTAAGGTATACCATTAGCAATCAGCCTCTTTACCAGGTAGGGAAAGGGAACAAATTTTTATTAAGTACCTACTGTGTACCTGGCACTATGCTAAGCATTTTACATGGTTGACGGTCATGGAGGTTACTGGCTGAGATAATTAACTGTTAGTTTTCTATTCAGGATTCTAATTAGGGTCAATAGCAGAAATTAAGAATCTCGAAAGCAGTGAATATTCCAGGAGTCAAAGTCATAAGGAAGGAACTAAAATATCCTGGATTTAAGTCATGAAAGCAAGGATGTTCCAGAAAAGGAATTGGTAGCATGATTGACTTATTTTCCTTGCATGCAGCTACTCTCCAGGATTTTTAAGATTAGTGACAATAATAGCAAGGATGTAGTAAGCACTTTATGGTGAGTACATGTGCCATGCACTGTGTTAAATACTTTACAAAAATTTTCTCAATTTTCTCAAAAATTTTGAAAATAGGTACTACTATTATCCCAATTTTACAGATGAAGAAAAGGAGGCATACAGAGTTTAAGTGACTTTCCCAGAGTCATATAATTAGTACGTGTCTGAGGCTACATTTGACCTCAGGTTTTCCTGACTTGATACAGGAAGACCATTTAGAAGCCTATCTCTCGGGACCAGGTGAGAAATGATGACTGTGGTGGTTGTATGAGTATGCTCTGAAGATAGCAAAATCTGGCAATGGATTAGAGCTGAAAAGCATGTTAAAGAATATCTTGTCAAACCTTCTCATTTAATAGGTGAGGAAACTGAGACCCAAGGAGGTTACATGACTTGCACAGGATCGGAAGAATGGAACTTTTCAGAGACAGGACAGAAACAGGATAGATATAAAAATAAATAAAACTACTAAATGATTATTTCTTGTCACTGTGACTAAGCCTGTGACTAAAGTTTGAGATACATGGGCTAATTCAGGCCCTGCCTTTGGATTACATGTTGTCAGTCCTTAGCTGTAGTGCTGTCTCTCCACATTCACCTCTTAGCACTGCCAGCTCCTTTCAGGCTTAGTTTCGGTGCCAAGTCCTAGGAAGAGAGGCCTTTCAGAGGCATCTTGATAACTGGTGCTCTCTACCCGCTCTCCCATGACTTGTACTTACTTTTTACATACATTGTATTCTCTCCTACCCCTAGCACTATGTAACCTCCCTGAAAGCAGGAATTTTTTGTATTTGGCTTTGTATCCCACGTATCTATCACTATTCATTGCACATAGTAGGTAGGCACTTCAAAAATGCTTGTTGAATTGAACTCAGATTCCAAAGAAAAGCACCAATATAAAAGGAGTAGAAGACCTATGTATCCTTAGGGACTCCTGTTTGATCTCAGTCCAACTAGTCTCTAAAGCAAATTACTCAGCTCCCAGCTAGAGCTGAGGGTGAAAGGCTAAGCTAAGCATCAGAGACCAAAGCTGATGTTAAAACCAAACAGAAATAATAGAATGCTCAGAACCATAAGAAAACATTGAGGACTGATATTGGCCCAAAAAATGCTTCTTGTACTTTTTTTCCCACACAAGCCCATCACCAGGACCCTTGCCTGAGATCAGTCTTAGGAATACCTGTGGCTTGGTTCAAGTTTTATACATGCTCAAGGAAGGTGGAAGGTAACCTAAAGAAAACCAAGAAAGAAGGAAGCCAGAAATCATAGGAGGACATGAGGCAAAATAAAACAAAACACTGCAAATAGCTTCCCCTTGATAAAACAGGGAAGGGTGGGAAGGAAGGAAATAGTCATTTAATAGTTTTTATGAATATATATATATGTATGTATATATATAGACACATACATATACATATATATTCACACACATATATGTATGTATATAGGTATTTGTATATATGTACATGTACATATATACACACATACACATATATACTTATGTATGTATATGTGAGAGATAGTGATATATTTAGAAAGATATATAGTGATATCAATATATTGGAGACATCACTAGTGATATTATAAACTTGTAGCATTTATATATGTTTTAGATATTGCGCTAAGTTGTTTACAAATATTATCACATGTGATCATCACAACAACCCTGCTGGGAATTATATGATGTTATTATATCCATATTTAACAGCTGAGGAAAATGAGGCAGGATTCTAGAGGCTCAGTGACTTGCTCAGAGTCATAGTAACATCTAGTATAATTTTATTTCTTAATATCTATAATAAAACTGAGGTCCTGATATTATGTTTTCACACTTTTAACATGCCAGTTTTATTTCAAAACAAAATTATAAATTTTCACTGGCAGTTTAAAGTAATTATATATGTAAATTAATATTGATTGTTTAATCAATCATATTGCACAGAAATGAAATCCACTAAAAAAGGAGCTCAGAATTATATACAGCATTTAATCAATAGATGACCATGGGTATAAATTATTGATTGATTTTCTTTAGGGCAAATCCATATAACTTTTTTTTGTTATTCACCTTGAGAGGGAAGGCAGCAAGGTACAATGGAACATGGGCCTGATTTAGAATCAAAGGATTTGGCTCTGCTCCCTAGACTTTTCTTTACAATTTGTGTAACTTTTTGTCAGTCACTTCAACTCATTTGACCTCAGTTTTCCCATTTGTAAATCAGGGATTTGGCTTACATGACCTTAAGAATTCATTTTCAGCTCTCCATATACATCCCATGACACTACGTCTATAGATATTGGGACATTTTTACTACCTATAACAACAATGTTACTTGCAGCTGCTGTGGGGGTGTAAGACTAATAGCAACAGCACATAGGAGAGCTGCTAGCACATGTTCTTTGATCTGCCTTTCTGAAGGAAAGTGACTTTAAGGGGTTAACAATCTTACTTTAATAAAACATACATACATCATTCACTTAGTTCCAGGGGAAAAGTCAGCACTCTGAACTTCAGAGACAATACAAACATAAATTACAAGCAGAACTTATAAACAGAGAAAATAACACGAATCAACAGACCGGCTTCTAACTGTCTGACCATAGCAATACATACATAGTTGCCAGAGAGAGAGAGAGAGAGAGAGAGAGAGAGTGAGAGAGAAGCACCAACATCTGGGTTTTCAAAGGTGGGGCTGGGGGGGTGCGCTCCTCAATGGCTATTGAGAGTCTTATCTGGCTATATCAAATGAACACACTTCCAATGAACAAGGCCCCAAAGCAAAACCTCACCTCAGAGTATATATACTGTTTCCAATCGATGATTCTTGATTCAATCAAAGACTCTTCATTCAAACAAAGGCAAGACTCAATCAAAAGCACATGATTACCTTAGTGCTGAGAAGCACCCCAAAAGAAAAATCAGCAAAAAGTCCCATTTTGCTTCCCCTTACACTACCTTCATTAATTATCAATACTATTAAGATTATTTCAGAAATTTTGGATCTCTGTGATCGCAATGCAAAGTATCCAGTCATGGTGAATGTGACTTCATAAAGTGTGACAAAATAAGTATAGCAAGACCTAAGTTTATGTCTCTCCTCTGACACACACCGTATATGTGAGCCTAGAAGTCACATAACACTGCTGAGTGCTGTAGGCAATTCTCTTAAGACTACAAGTTTCAGGAAGAGTTTTTACCTGTCTTGGTAGAAGAGATTTCCTCACATGATAGTTTGCTTTATTACTGAAACACAAGTCTAGTCACTAGTTACAGCATAGCAGCTAGGTGTCACAGGTTATAGACTACTGGGCTTAGAATCAGAAAGATCACGCAAATTTGACCTCAGACTCCTATTAGCTCTGTGACCTTGGATAAGCCATTTATCATCCGCCTGCCTCAGTTTCTTCAGCTGGAAAGTGGAGATAATAGCTCCTAAGCCACAGAAGCTGTGAAGATAAAAGGAGATTATTTTTGCAAATTGCATAACAGTGTTTGATGCATTGTTTTCTTTCAATCACTATTATTACTTTATACTTAGATCTTATCTGCTTACATTTACATACATTTATATCTCTGCCTTTTGGCTCATTTCCATAGTTTTAAGAACGTAGAGCTTTATCAGTACAAATGCATTTCAGTAAGTTTTTTGGATGGATTTCTACATGAAGTATAGCATTGTCTTTTTCACTATGTTGCAGTATGTTATAGTGGAGAGCAAAAAGCTTTGGGAATGAAGAAATCTGTTTTCTTTTTGTTTTGTTTTCAACCTAACTGCATGGGAGACTTAATGTAAGTCATTTAACATCTCTGGGCCTTGAAGAGTTTTCATGTCTATAAAATGAGTGGGTGGGACAAAAAGATATTTAAATAACCAGTTCCAACAGGATGAGGTTTATTAGGACAGAAGGGTTTTTGATTAATATCAGCAGAGGGTGTACCCAAAAGGTTGAAATTATCTCTCCTTGAGGTATTAACATATGGTCCAAATAGAGCTTATACAGAGGACAAATGGGTTAGTGAGGCATTCACATCATGTCAGACACTGATTGTATAATGGCCCACCAATTAAAAAAATGCAAATTACAAAGCATTTCTGATCAATGAAACTGCTGCCCTCTGTAATTCTTCCTGGAGCTCCATTACTATAAATTTCCTGCACATATACCTGTGCATTAACATAATTCAGTGTTTCAAGTGTTCATCCTGGGCCCTCCCCTCTTCTTTTCTCCATCTATATTATTTCACTTGGTGACCTTATCAGATCCCATGGATTCAATTACCTATATGCTGATGATTCTCAGATGAATTCTCCAGCCCTATCCTTCCTCCTAAACTCCAGACTGGTATCTTCAACTGCCTCTCTGACACCCCAAACTGGATGTCCCCTAAACAACTTTAACTCAACGTGTCCAAAACTGAACTTATTTCCTCTAAAGCTTCCCCTGTCTCAAACTTCTCTGTTGTTGAGATAGCACAATTTTCCAATTTACCTTGGCTTGAAACCTAAGTATCATCCTTAACTCTTCACCGTCACCCTCCAAATCTAATCTGCTTGTTGTTTCTGCCTTCAAAATGACCCCTTTCTCTCTCCTGACACTGCCACCACTCTGTCACAGGTTCCTGTCGCCTCATGCCTGGACAAGCAAAATAATCTTTCAGTCGGTCTTGTTGCCCCAAGTCTCTCCACTCCAGTCCATCCTCCCTGCACATGTCAAATCAATCTTCCTCAAGTACAGGTCTGACTATATCATCTTTCATTCTTTAAATCAAAGTGGTTCCCTTTCACCTCCAGAAACAAACATAAAATCTTTTGTGTGGTATTTAAAGTTCTTCATAACCCCTCCCCCCCATGAACTTCCCAATCTTTTTAAACCTTACCCAACTCTCATGTACTCAGCAATTCAGTGATATCACCTTTCTTGTGATATCACACAAGATACTCTACCTCCCTACTCTGCATTTTCACTGGCTGTTCCCTGTGCCTGGAATTCTCTCCCTCTTCATCCCTTCTAGTTTCTCTTGCTTCAAGTGATAACAAAAATCCCACTTTCTACAAGGAAACCATTCCAATCTCCTTTAATTCTATTGCCTTTTCTCTCGATTATTTCTAATCAATCTTGCATAAAGTTTGCTTTTATCTAGTCGATTGCATGATGTCTTCCTCATTAAATTATGAACTCCTTGAAAACAAAAAAAAGTGTCTTTTTCCTTTGTTTGTTTTAGCACAATGCCTGCCACATAGCAGGCACTTAGTAAGTGTTTGTTGTCCTATTCATTTACTGATTGACAGTCAATTGACATAGGACATTAGCTTCTGGCTGACTGTTCCCTAGAGGCAGTGAAGCCAGGGCCACACTCATTTGTTATTTGTCCTTCTTTCTCCTCCCTCTCACTGTCTCTCTCCTTCTCGCTTCCCCTCTCCCTCCCCCTCTCCCTCCTCTCCTTGCTCCATTTCAATGGCTGAAGGCTGCCTCCTTAACTTGGGGTTTACTGCCGAAAATTCTTACTCAAAAAACAAGCCTTAAACCCAATTCACTCTGAAGCTCTTAGATTCAACAAGTCCCTGCCCTCCTAGCAGACAGTGAATATAAATACCAAATGGTAACTGTTTCTCTTTTGGCCAGGAACCCTGAGGATCTTCCCCTCTCAGTTGGATTTTTTTTTTGAGTTTTGGTTAAAGGGGCCATCCCTTGATTAACTTCTTAAAGAGGCCTCTTCACTAAATGGGCATTACCTCACTCAGTGAGAACCTGAAAAGACCTTAGCCTGAAAAGGGCAGGGTATCCTAATACATTTCGGGCTATCTCCAGTCCTCCTGGTGAATAACAGGCCACTGGACCAGGATGGCTCTGGTGGAGAAAGCGAGGCTGGTGACCTTGCACAGCCCTCCCTCACTCAAATCAAAGTCAACTGCAAGTCATGTCATCATTTCCCTGATGTCATGGTCCTCTTTGAGAAGGAAAGATAAACACAACAGCAACACAACAACCTTCTTTCTCCAAGAGGATCAATGATACCGTGAGCATGATGGCTTGATTTGCCCCTGAGTTGGATTTAAGTGAGGCATAATTGCAGGAAAAAAAAGAAATCATCAGCCTCACTCTCTCTTCCACGGTCATCAGAGGCCAGTGGCAAGAAAAAGGTCAAGACAACTGAAGATGGCCCCACTACACTCACTAGGAAAGAAATGAAGAGAAAATCCTAAGAATCACAGCCAACTCACTGAAAACTTCTTGAATCCTAATCCATTGTCCTTTTTCTTATTCTCAGAACCACGGAAGTCTCATAATTATTAGGGTGATTGAAGCTACGTACACCAGTACTACAGGTAGAGATAATACAATACGGCTAAAATGTTTGTTTCTGGTTTATCGGATATGGAAAACCACTGCTCATTATAAATGACCATGTATAGCAATAACTGTAGGCACCCACTGCCGTGCCTGTTGGTAACATAGTTTTTGTTGTAGAAATCCTTTTACTACTGTCTGAGTTTCAGTTTGCTCAGCTGTAAAGGGGGGATTAAATTAATTGTACTGCTCATCTCACAGGATTTCTGTGAGGAAACCTTGCAAATTGCTATGAAAATTGAGTTGCTATTATTCCAACTCTGACTTTCTGTTTTTGCTGTTAGATTTTTTAAAGGAAAAGAAATGGTTTTCTTCTGCCAACGGTTTTCTCTTTTCCACGGCATTCTCTTAATATAACAGCAAATAAATTATGAGACAAAATGAGTCAGTCTGGAACAGTATGAATTCCTCATGACTACTTTTTTCTGAAATAAAGGAAAGATAATTCTGGAAACCATTTCCATTGTCATTCCTCCCCTCTCTTGAAATTATCCATTGTATAAATATATCCTTTGTACCGACTGGCATCTTGGGATTTGTAGTTCAGAAGGATAAGCATTTCTCTTCTCAGCCTTGGCAGTGATTTGAAACTACCTTGATCTCTGAGCTGGAAGGCAGAATTGAGTTATGCCTAGGGGCTCTTAGAAAGATACATAGTGTCTTCAAGAGACAGACTGAGGGAAGAAAGGGCTTCAAAGCTTAATGGGAGAGATTTGGTGGCACAGGGGCAACAAACTGGAGACCAAAAAAAAAAATAGTACTGAGTTATAGCAGAGAAAGGAGAGCTAGAGAAGGCTGTCTTCTGCTCCAGGCATCTCACAGTAGAAGACTGAGGCCTAAGCTATCAGTTATATCTGCCTCTTCAGTGGCTGAGGAAAATTACAAGAAAGAATCTGCTCTTCACCCATCCTCAAATCCCCAACCCTATACATACATACTTTTCCTCCTGATTCTTGTTTATCAACAGATGTTTTCTGAGCCTGTAACATTTACAAGTGACCTGAATTTGTGTTTCACCCATAAAGAGGCCAGTCGTTAGCTGGGGATAAATGCAAATTAAAAATATTGTCAAAGAGTTAAATCTCCAAATTTTAGGATTTTCCCTTAATGGGTTCCATTGGGCTATTGTGATTTTATGATAATATTCCTAATCATTTTTTGTTTAATATAAACTCTATGGAATAGCATAGAAGGGGACCATGCAGAAATGAACAGCATAGTTATATGACAAGACTAAAATGAGCTAATTATTGTAACTGGGGTGTAGAGTATTAAATCTAGAAGGACAAAAGAGAGTAACGAGGAGAAAGGGAAGATGAATTTTTAAAATACTTCACACAGAACACTAAATATGAATCTTTAATTAACTTATCAAACCCTGACTTAAAAAAAATACCAGCAGTTTGTTACAGTGTCATGCCCTCCCCCTTGACCTAATATTTTAAAATCTTTTGAACTAAACAAGCTTCTTGAAAGCAGGGATTGTGTCATTCTTTTTATTTGTGTCTTTAGTGCTAGGATCCATATTGAATTCATTTTTCACATTTCATATTTACTTTTTAAAAATCCATCCAGGATGTTTTTCAGGTAATAATGAAATAAATTAAAAACGTTTGTTTTGTACTTTACATAGTTTTCAGGCTATACATTATAGGAAAATATACTTTTATTGCAAATGTAACCTTGCTTATAATCTTTAAAAGAAAAGAAAAAAAAATTTACTCATACTAAAAAATTGACTAAAATTGTTGATGTATGAAAAGAACTTTTAATTGGATAGAGACAGTGAATTTCATGCAGATTTATTGAAGAGAAAAATGGGTAAACATCACGGAACTTTAAACAATTGTGTGCTTTGGCACAGCCATGAAATTATTTTCGACCATAACAAAAACATAGCCCTCTGATAATGAATCTTATTTAGAAAGCAAATAGTGCATTTACTGGTCTTGAAAATAAAAGTGGTGGGAGAAGCTACAAAAAAGGAATCTGGCAGTTGCACTCTGAGAGTTGCCTATAACACAGTAATCAAATGTGGCATGGCGTGCACAGTTTTATCACAGATATATTATGGATAAAGGAATAAGTGGATTACACAGAAAGAAGATGCCATGCTAAGATAATTATTGCATTATGACTGCAGCAAAGCAGTCAGGCTTTCATTTTGCACTATTTTTCACGCACAATGTAATGCAGTTAAAAAAAATCTTAGGAATGAAAGTTGGTTGATATAATATTAAACTTTCTGAGGGGGAGAAAGCTATACTGGCATTTTAGAAGTTTAAAGGAATAACTCTATGTTCTTTCCATGTTTATTGGAGTGAAGAGGTTTCTCAAATTTAAAATGCTACTTTAAAATATTGTCTTTAATCACTGTAAATAAACCATTAAACTGTGTTGAAATAATTGAAAGTAGAGGAAAATCATACATAAATACACATATGTACACATATACATACATGTGCTTAGTATATTGTCTGGCACAGAGTAGGTGCTTAATAAAAGTTTATTCACACATCTATATACATAAATATCATATGTGTTTACCATGCACATACATATATGTACAGATATAAATATATTCACATATGTGTATTCCTAAAGCTATCCACATATATGCCTGTATGTGTATGTATGCATTATTTTCCCTTCCTTCCCATCAAGTCTTCCATCACAGTTCACCATGTTATAAACTAAAAACAAATATACATTTATGTATATGTATACACACCATATAATCTCTGTATAGACGTTATATATGCATGTATATACATATACATACTTATTTACCCACTATACACACATAAAAACATACGTATTACTGAATGTATATGTTAAGTAATATATGAATATAACTGAATATGTAAGCATTCTAATTCTAAAAAAAAGAATTCAAATTTAAGGTTGATGTGGCTGATGTTTTTTGGTAAAATGAAATATACAGTTAAGGGACTGCCAGATAATAGATGATATGTTATATATAAATTATGACAATATTCCAACACATCTGTGGTTTCATTAGTGATAATAACTCAAACATCTCATCCTTGAAAACTGTGTAACAACCAATTAAAATTACTATCTTGTTTTAATCCTAGGGGGTGATATAAAGTCCCATAATTCCACATGTCTTTCTCTCCTCTAGGTTTAGGGTGTTTATTTTAGATGAAAAATTATGAGTTCTGTCACAATCACTGAGTCACTAGTTAAAGAAATTCCTAAGATTTAAGCAGAGGTTGGTCTCTTCCTAACTTTACATCTGTATATATTTAACCTCTGGCTTTTTTGTGTTTCAAGCAAAATTTAGTTTACTAAAAATGAAATGTAATATAAGAACAGATTTTTATATGTTTATGGATCAGCAGGCATTAGGAAGGAAATTTGTGAAAAGAGCCAACAACCTTCTTAAGATTTTCTCAGCCCAGATTTTCTGCTCTGAAATGTCTGTAGAACCAATAGTTCTCCTCAGTATCTCCCTTCTTTACCAAAACTACTTGCTACCTTTTCTCCTCAGAGTGTGCTGGAATACCATGTTTCCTCCCAACCTCCTGAAGCCAAACCATCTCAACTAATATCTCAAGTGTGGAGAAGCTTTCTAAACTTATCCAAACACAATTCTTGAGCAACTCACTATGATTTGAAGGAATTTTCTATACATCATTTCAGGGCTATAAGATTGGGGTATCTTAGAACTTATTTTAAGTTTTAATTGGAGTAAATAAGTAACCTGTTAGTACAGATTGTTAATGAACCCAGAGTTTAAATGACTTGTCCATGATCACAGAACTAAATGTTAGAAGTGGAATTTGAATAGACTTCCTGACTCCAGTTTTGTACTCTATTCAAGATGTTGCCCTCTCTTCACTATACACAAATTCACATGCATGTCATATACACACATACTGGTATGTGCGGATATGCATGCATGTACAAAACAGGCACATACATGTATTTGTATATAGGCAATACATATGAAAACAACCATAAAAGTTATCTGTAGATATTATATACGCACTAACACATACATACAATATAGAGAGAAATATACGTATTCCATGCATTTGTGCAATATACATGTGTGCACAAATGTATGTGTATGCATAAATAAATAAATGCATGTACACACTTGTATATATGTATATGCATAGATACATGCACAAATAGGTAGTAAATGAGGCAGGCAGATGGTATAGGAAGGAGTTAGGTAATGCTATGGATAGAGTGATAGAGCACTGAATCTGGAGGCAGAAAGATCTGAGTTCTGATTTGGCATCAGATATTTATTAGGTATATGACCCTGCACAAGCTATTTAACCTCTGTCTGCCTTAGTTAACTCATCTGTAGAATGGATATGACAATAACATTACCTATTTCCCAGGGTTGTTGTTGTAAGCACAAAATAAGTTTATGTGTGTGTGTTGTAATGTTAAGCAGGGTGAACATTTTTTGCTGATCTTCTCTCTTGGAATGCTAAGGCAATCAAGTGCCTTTAATGAGTGTTCCCTTTGTTTGAATTGGGCAGGTAAAGTGGGACCTTTTGTTGTCTTGGGGTGCTTCTCAGCACTGAGATAATCCAGTGTCAGGTGCCTTTGAGTCTTGTCTTTGTTTGAATCAAGAGTCGTTAATTGGAAACAATGAACATGATGTGGTGCTAGTGATTAGAGATCTTTCCCATACCCCTTTTGATAAGTAAGCTCTGAGCCCTCAGGGCCCTGAACAGGGTATATGAGCTTTGAAGTTGGTTTTTTGCCTTGCGGGGTACACTCATTGGAAGAGGGTTGGTGATTTGGCCAGACAGGTAGCCATAGGAGCTACCCTCCCCAGGCTTTGAAAACCCAAATGTTGGTGTGTCTTTCTCTGGTAACTGTGTAGGTAATGTCCTGGTCAGATAGCTAGAGGCCTGTCTGTTGATTTCTGTGTGTTATTTGCTCTGTTTATATGATTTCTCCTTGTAATTTCTGTTTGTGTTTTCCCTGAAGTTCAGGGTGCTGACTTTTTCGCCAGAACTAAGTGAATGATATATGTATTTTTAGTTAAAGTGAGATTGTTAACCCCTTAAGGTTGCTTTCCTTAGAAAAGCAGATCCAAGAAGCTGTGCTAGCAGCCCTACTGTGTGCTCTTGTTGTTAGTCTTTCACCTCCACAGCAGCTGCTAGGAACACTGTTGTTACATGTATACACACAAATGTGTATATATATATATATATATATATATATATATATATATATATACATACACATACATACATATATATATATGAATATGCATATGTATCATACACACACTCATACATGTACATACATACACACACAAACTGTAAGTGCTATATAATGGTAATAGTAGTAGTATAGAAATAGTAGTGTGTATGTATGCATATGTGTATGTACATGTTTGTATACACATATGTATACATATGTATATACTTATAACACATATGGGGCAGTTAGGTGGTACAGTGGATAGAGCACCAGGCCCAGGGGCATGAACACTTACATTCAAATGCGGCCTCAAACAGTTACTAGCTGTGTGAACCTGGGCAAATCACTTAATCCTGTTTGCCTGAGTTTCCATAACTATAAAATGTGCTAGAGAAGGAAATGGCAAACCACTTCAGTAACTCTGCCAAGAAAACCACTTAAATAAAGTCACAAAGAGTTGGACACAGCTAAAGCAACTGAACAAGAACAAAATGCCTATCTGTGTATGTCTGTACATATACTTATTTTTCTGTTTCTTTTTTTAAAACAAACTTGTAATTTCATTGGTATAGTAATTCCCTCTACCAGTGTATACCAAGTACAATATGTTACAATTTATATTCCAACTCAAGTCTAGAAAAATAAAAAGTTGTTACATGCCGAAGGTCAGATAAACAATATGTGTTCAGGCTAGATTTGTACTGTTTTAATAACCCTGAGATTAACTCTCTATTAGAGTACACAATGCTACCTCATTGTACACAAAATATAAATTATAATATACATGCAGTTGATGGATGAAAATTCTCAGCCCACAGACCATCAGTTGTTGATTATAGATGTCATCCTGATTTCCAACTGAGAATATCAAAACAGAATTTTTAAAAATTAATATTCAGTTGCTACAGAAACTGACTGTACATCTGTTATTTCATTTTGTTGGATAAAATTAGCCAATGAGTTCATTATACATATTCAAATACTAAGAAATAGGTGACAAGTTCTTGGCCTTCCTGTAATCAAACTTATCTTCCATTTGGTTAAAATAATTTGTTTTCCCTTATAGGCCAATGCCTTGCATATGGTAGAAATTTAATAGCTATTTGTTGAATTCTAGAATTGAATTGAAAGTTACCAATTATTACCAGTTAAGTTTCCAATTATCTTTTTAAAAGATAGAGAATATAGTCATAGATTCCTATATATAATTTGCAGTAGAATTAGGTAGAAAAATAAATTAGAGGTATACAAAGTCAAAACTGACTAGCTTTAATTAAGTATGACAGTGGGAGGAAATAATAGATGTTCAGCTGAACCTAAAATGGTAATATAGTACTAGTGTGCAATGTAAGAAGTGTGAATAATATTGTGATGTATAAACAGAGTAGTATATAAGGAACAGGGGGTTTTCTTCTTAGTCTACAAAAACTCATCATAATATGGTATAATGGGAAAAAAATTAGAGAACATCTATAATCAAATTGTGCTAACCTTTATATGGGGTTTATCTGTAAATTTCATTCAATGGACAATAGTTACTATTACAAGATTCAGACATATCCAAATTATAAATGTTTTAAAGGGTTCAAGTGGTACAGAATACACACATACACATACACAGGTGTGTATGTATGTATATTTTTTATATATATATATATATATATATATATATATATATATATATATATATATATATATGTATATATACACACACATATACACACAAGCTTCATCCTAAAGTATTTAATTTTCTGCCATATTTCTTTATGGTCTCCATTTTGAATTTTTTTCTTATTGTACTGAAAACAATATTATTATCCTTAGTTGTATCTAGATATGGGTTCCACTTCTAGAAAGTGATTTTCTTATAGATAATTATCCCCCACCCCGCTCCACCAAAAAAAATCAAGTTTATGATATCTTAGTGGCAAATAGTCTCACTTTCAGGGACTTAAAGTGAATTGTTGAGATGAGAAGATAGGGGCAGGACTTTCAAAAAGACTTTACACAGCACGTTTATACAGTCACCAATTTTCTTACTAAGGTAATTTACTATAACTGTAAATCTCTTCCAGCTAGAAGTCAGTCCAATGAGATAAGAAGCACTGTCACTGACTAGAGAAAAAAGTGGAGGCAAATCCACTTCAAGATAGCTAAACACATCTTTCTCTAAAGTTTTACAAGTCCTCACTCTGTTGTAATCTTGTTAAATTGTGCGCCCAAGGCTTTTACGAATACTTCTGAAATATCATTCTTGAGACTGAAGTTAGACATTGCCTTAGTTTAGAATGTACCGTCAGTTGGTCAATAAACATTTCCACTATGTATCAGACAGTGTGCCAATGGCCAGAGATACTGAAAGCCTGTTGGTACGTACTTATTTGTTGGTTATCTGTCTCATTATATTGTTAAGGGCAAGAATTGTCTTTTGCCCCTTTTTGCATCTCTAGTGCTTAGCTCAATGCCCGGCTCATGGAAGGCATTTAATAAATGTTTATTCATTGATGAAGAGGGAAAAGGCAGTTCCTCTCCTTAGGAAGCCCACAGTCTACTAGGGGAGATAACAAGCAAACAAATATACACAAAACGGGCTACATACAAGATAAATAGGAAATGATTAACGGGGGTAAGGCACTACAATTAAGAGGGGTTGCAGAAAGGCTTTCTGTAGAGGATGGGATTTTAGTTGGGATTTAAAGGAAGCCAAAGAAGTCTAGAAGCAGAGATGAGGGAGAGCAACCCAGGTGTGAGGGACAGCCAAAGAAAATGCCTACAGCAGAGAGATGGAGTGCCTTATTTGTGGAGTGGCAAGGAGGCTAGTATCACTGGATCAAGGAGGACATGTTGAAAAGTAAGGTATGAGAACATGGAAAAGGTAGGTGGGGCTAGGATATGACTGGTTTTGAACACCAGAACATGCCACAACATAGTATATGTCTATAAAATACTAAGATAAGAAAAAGTCACATTATTCAAGGTAGTGTCTTAGGCTACGGGCCTCATCCTTAATGGCCATAGACAGAAGAAAGAATGCTCTTAAGTCAGCCCTATCTGGCCTTGCTGACAAACAAAGAGGCTGTTAGGTCCAGGTTCTTCTTCTGGTTGATTAGTCTGCCTCTGGCCCTTTTTGAAGTTACTAAATTGATATTAAATGATTATCAGTAAGAAAGATGATGGGGAATAAAGGACAAAGAACGGATTCATGAGTTCAAGTCCCCTCTATGACAAGTATCATCTGTGTGACTATGGGCAAGTCATTCAACTTCTCAGAATTGCAGGCAACAATCTAATTTTAGATCAAAAACTCATCTTTATTAGTAGAGGGACTTTCCACTCCTTGAACCCCTTAAACTAAAGAAATAATAAGTCTGGACTAAAAAATAGAAATGAATAAAACACTAATGCTACATCTTAAGTTTATGAGAGAAATGCCTTAAAATTGTTCATTGCTTATTATAAAAAAAAATTCAAGCTTGACTATTCTGAGCAAAAACTTTATGCTAAAATATGTTATACTACAATAATTTAATTTGAACCATTATGTATATTACTAAATGTTCTTTTTGTATCATTTGTTTTCTGAGTTATGCGTAATTGCTGTTTGCAGAATTCACATTAAATAGTGATCTATCAAGATAAGAACTGTAGTAAAGAAAACATTTCATGACTTTAATATTCTATAAGAGTTGAGCCTTTTTAAATCATTTTGTAATTTTCATTAAGTGGCTGAAGATGCTATGAATTCTAGAGGAGTATATATTTTTCATTGAATGAATGTACAGGTAGAGTACAAAATGAAGCTAGCACTATTACTAAAAACTTCGGATCTCATGTGTCTTATGTTGAAACTTTACTTATTACTTGAAAACATTAACATGTATCTGTATATGTGTTTTATGACATACCATAAATAACCTAGTTTTTCCATATATTTGCCCCATGTAATCTTATTTAGGATTTCTTGAAACATAGCACTAAAACACAAGGTTTCCATAAAACCCATTGAGATTCAAATGAAACAACTTTAATATGCCTTGAATCCAAATCACTCTGACCCTAGCTGGGTCATTGTTTGGGTTTTGCTGGCTCAGAGTGAGCATAAATAGCAGTTGTTTCTGTTCTGGCCAAAAACCCTGAGGGTCTTCCCCTCCTAGACTGATTTTTTTTTTCTGACCAAGTAAAAGGGCCTTTTTTATTTTTGGACTCACTTTTTATCTGGCCTTAATCACTAGATGGGTGTGGCCTCAGACAAACTGAGACCAGGGAAAGACCTTTGCTTAAAAAAGCCAAGGTTTCCCACTGCATCAGGCCCATCTTCAGTGGTCCTTATTTATATCTTGCCAGTGGCCCCAGATGGCTTTGGAGGAGAGAGTGAGGCTGGTGACTTTGCAAAGCCCCACCTCACTTAAATCCAATTCACTGCAAGTCATGTTCCTGATGTCATCCGCCTCTTGGAGAATAAAGGACAAACAAAAACAACATATTTCTATCTCTGTTTGTAGACATAGAAATAGAGCTATAGGCATAGCTATAGAAAGGCATACATTCACAAGAATATGCATATATATTCACAGAAGTATATATGCATACACACCCATACACACACACACACACACACACCATGTATGTATTTGTGTATGCACACATTTAGGTGTGCACATGTAGTCTTCTCCCAGAGAATATAACTTCCTTGAGGACAGGGACTTGTTTTAGTTTTGAGCTTTTATCCCCAGTGTTAAGCTGAGTCTGAAACTTTGGCAGGCATTAATAAATTATTCTTGAGTAATTAGTATGTGAGCACATAATATTTACTTACATATCAATAGTTTTCCTTCTGGTTGATGGGGTATAGGCTCTGGGAACCCCCTTGAACTCTCCTTTAACCTTTCCGCTTGATCTGGCGTTCACCTGAGGCCATAAACCTTTCATTATTACTAGGCCCAAATCTCTATAACTTTTAATCTAGCCTAGTTCTCTACTGTCTGTTATCTCCAGGTAGCCTTCAACTACTTCTCACCCTTAATCCCATTCTCTTGGTTCCAGGAGTCTGACCTCTAGTCAATCCACATCAACCCAGTCCCATCAAAATCCTCCTTAGACTCCCCCTCAAGATCCTCCCTAAACCTCTCCTCCCACCACCCAAGACTGCTTGGCCCATCTAGATCCCTCTCACAGTCTTTCTGTATGTAAGATCCATCTTGCCTCCATGAAGGGGCTCAGATTCAATCTGGGTCACATTGTTCTGGCCCTCTTGTCAATACAAGCCTCACAAAGGCTCAAATTCCTTAAGAGTCTAGCCAATATGGTGAATCTTTAATAAACTTTGTTTTTTTCTTTGGTTGAAAGAAGGCTTGGGTCAAATTCATTCAGGCAGGACCTTGCATGCAGTATTTCAGTGCTCAGCACCCCTAAACCTCAACAGAGTGTGGATCATGGAAGCATGAATTAACAAACAAGGAGAATTTAAGTATTCCTTCGAAATATTTTATTTCAGAAACATCAAAACTACTTTTTTTTTTCCTTTTGAGAGCAGTGGGGTTCAGGACCTATGAATGGATTAAGGAAAACCCAAATGTGGCTGTACTGGTATAAAACAGCAGTTCTATAATTTATAATAAGCAAGTTCCCTGGATCAAGGAGAGGTTAAGTGAAACTTGCTCCTGTCAGACAGGTAGTATGTATATGACACAAGAATTGCATCTTGTAGACTCCCAGGCTGTTCTGATTCTCATTAATCTATTCCAAGTGCCTTTCTCTATTTAATTCTTCCTCCAATTATACTTGTAACCAAAAACTTTCATCCTCATCTCTTATTTTCTCTCTTAATAAGCTGAAGACTACAATATTCAGGAAGGCTGTCTTGGATATTAGTCAAGAGGTCTGATGAAAAGGTGTTCTGTAAGAGTGCTAAAAAATATGAAGAGTTTATTGAAATGCACTTTAAAGCACAAAATCCTACCTCAAAATAAGAGGATATCAATTTTTAGGATTAATTGTTTAATAGTCAAGCATGATAAAATGCACAAAATCCAGGATAAGTACACAGGAAGTGAGATAAAATTCAAGTAATGGAATTTTACAAAGAAGCACACATTTTAAACATACTTCATTAAAAGGGTTTGTACAGCTATAATATAATACATTAATGTTTATTTAGTACAAATGTACTTTTGTGAGATACATTACAAAATACAAAGTTCAGTTTCCACACAGATGAAACTATAGGGCCCCTCTTGTGAAATTTTCCACACAGAGTACTTAACAACTTCAAGGTTGCTGACATAGGGTCTGTGACAATCTTGTGAAATAAGTTTCCACACAGATGGAGCCATAGGGCCCCTCTTGTGATGCAAGTTTCCATATAGAGGGCCCTGACCTTGTGACAGCCCAAAAGTTGCTGAGATAAGAAAAAAGACCTTAAAAAGAACTTGACCACTCAGCAATGTATGGAAGGGGGGGCTCAGAAACTTTGGTCAGCAACAATTTAGCAATTGTTTAATAACTAACATGGACATGTAGGGAATGATGTAACCGGGGAGGATCAGAACCAATCCTAGGACCAATCCTGATCTAGAGGGGAGGAGATGCTACTAACCTGATCTAGATGGGGGCACTAATCCCATGAAAGCTCAATCTCTGCTTCTGTACTGGCACATTCTTCTTTCTGAGGAGTTGTGCCTGCTTCTTGAGAACAGAAAGGGGAAACCCTTCAGCCTCTTGAATAAAATGCTTGAGATGCCAGCTTCAGAATTGAGTCTGGGGTCTTCTTTATAACACCTTTATCCCCGAAGTTTTAATTCTTAAAATATTTATCTTATAAAATTCACAAAATAAAGCTCCAACTATTATTAGTATAATATATGAGGCAGAATAGGATGGCCTCCCTACAGTAAACAGAACTCATTTGGTTGTTGCCTTTCATTATCTAAGAGGACCAAAAAAAAATTCCTATGTCAGTAAAGGTCAATATACAGTGTGTCTGACTGTGGCTGATCAGACAAATATGATGTGGGAAGGCCCTACCATAGGTTGGACACAAATAATCTGCATGAACATTTGGAATGGAGATGTCTCTAAATGGGCACATCACGTTTCTTTTGAACTTCTGCAAGTTTACTTTGCTTATAGAGCACAGTGCCTTCTTTGATGTTGGCACGCGATGCTGGATGCTCTTGTGACAGTATTTCTCATGTTTCACAATTGATTCCTGTCAATCTCAGCAGAGTTTGTTCTAAGAAAAGACAAAATTAGGTTGTGTCCACATTTTTCTCTGAAACTGGTGACATGCCATAGGAGTTACAGTCCAGAACTGGGCCCCTAGTCCAGAACTGGCTCAAGGGGGTTGGGGTGCCCAGTTTATATATTTTTTCAACAGGGGCTGATATTACCCCATTATGGTTTTATCTCCCAACAGAGGACATACCCCTTCTATCAGACTACCCCCAACACTCCCAGCCTTGGGCTATCTAGGCAGAAGAATCTGTCTCCACCCAAGCCTGAGCAGAACACAGTGGAGCTTCCATACCTTTTATCAAATCAATTCAGGCTTAGATTGGGATTTGACCAGGATAAGAAGAATCAATACAATCTCATTATCAGTAGTGTCCTTCTGAACTTTGGAAGAAGGGGGAAGGGGTAGGGGGGAATCTCTGAATCTCCAAGATACCGATTACTAAAAAAATCATTTTTCACATTCCAGAGTTGTTGGTTATAATGGCTTTGAATGCCAGAGAATTTTATATTTGGTCTTGAAGTTGATAGGGAGCTGTTAGGGTCTATCGAATAAGGGAGTGACATGATCAGATCTGTGTTTTGATAAAATCACTGTGGTGGCTGATTGGAGAATGGGTTGGAGAGAGATATTTGAGATAAACAGAGCCATCAGCCTACTATTGCAATAGTCCATAGATGAGGACTTAAGGACCTGCACCAGAATGATGGCAGTGTCAGAAAAGAGAAGGAGGATTTATTTGAAAGATGTTAAAAAGGTGAAATTGGCAGTCAAGGAAGATATAGATCAGTTTTACATTGACCTAAAAAACAATGATCTTTGGCCTTTTAAAGAATGGAATGAATATAGCCTGGTAGCTGGAAATGAAAAAAAAAAGAAAAGAAAAAAAATCCAGCTAAAGAGAATAGTAAAGACAAGTAATACTGTACAATTCAACAATTCAGTTCAAAAAACATTAATTGCCAATGATGTGTCAGGAATTTTGCTAGTTGTTGGGCTAGAATGCTATTAAACAGCACCTGTCTTTAAGATCTTATATTTCTTGTTGGAGAAAATGAGAAAATATTTACACAGTTAAACACAAAGTGTATACAAATGAATGGAAAGTAACTAAGAGAAAGGTTTATTATGGAAGTTGGGCCCTGAGCTGAGCTTTGAAGAACACTAGGTGTTCCAAGAGGTAGAGGTGAAGGTTGAGTACATTCCATGTGTGGAGAACAGTTTTGCAAAGGCCCAGAATATGAGATGGAATGTCATAGGGAACAGTTAGAAGGGCAGTTTGAATAGGCCAGAGAATGTATGAAGAACAGTTATATGAAATAAGACTAGAAAGATAATGGCAACCAGATTGTGGATTTTAAATGCCAAGCTGAGGATTTTGTGTTTTCTCCAAGAGATAATATGCAATCATCAAATTCTAGATGTATGTATATGGTGGTGGTGTTGGGGGAATAGGGGCGATACAGTGAGGGCCTTATTTAAGGAATAACTTTCCCAGTACCTTTGAAGAACATAAATTATAGAGATGATAGAGACAAATAGAAGAATTAAGGTTACTGTAATAATCCAAATAGCAGAGATGAAGTCAATAGAGAGCTTGTGTGAGAAGTGGGATTTCCCAACTGAATAGCTCTTGGGGTTAAGAGTGGGAACATAACTTTATATCTCATCAGCCATCCAACTTCATCAGCCTATCAAATATGTCTTGATTCTCTCCAACTGGAACACTACCCACTGACCAGTTCTCCAGAAATCATACCAGTAACCAGAGGAGTTAAGACAGATTTTTTTTTAATTTAAAGACCTTTATTAACAGATGCTTGCAGTTTGTTGACATTTTTTTTTGAAATCAAGGATACTTTTATACAAATTAAAAATGAGATTATTAATCTCAACTTGACCAGATATAAAACCATTAAAAACCATTGACGTTGTATTGAGAAAAAAAAAAAACAACAAAAGCAAAAAAAAAAAAAAGATGCTCCTCATTTTCCAAAAAAACAAACAAACAAACAAAAAACAACTTTTTAAAGTTAAAAAAAACAACAACCAAAACTCACGGTGCATAGGTAATGCAGATAGTTCTAGTTATCTGGTCAAAAAGAAAAAAAAAAAGAGAAAAAAAAGAAAAAAAGAAAAGAAAAAAAAAGCAAGCACTTAGGTCTTTGGTTCCAAATCTTTTTTTTTTCTTCATTTCTTATTATTGGTGGAATTCCATATTCCTTCTTCTTATGTGATAGTTAAACCGGGTGATGGTAGAGATGGTATGCTGGCATTTACCCAGTCCAGCTCTGCTCAGCCTTGGGAGCCAATTTATTCTCAGCTGATGATCTGACTGACTGCTTTTAATTGTTTGCCATCTCGTGGTCTAGGTTTCTCTGGGAAACTGTTGGTAATCGAAATTACAGTGGCACCAACGTCAAAGTGGCTGCTGATTCTGGGTCTCATATTGTTGGTTTTCCTTGTCTTTATTATCTTCTTCTCCAGGATGTCTTTGTCAGGAGTAGTGCCCCTGCAGAACCGGGTATAGCCCTGATCTATCTGTCTCACCTTGGTTCTCACCGCCCTCTATCACTAACTGTGCGCCAGGTGTATCAGCAGCATCCTCCATCACTTCTTGCACTGGGAGAGTCCAAATGGTTTGGTTGATGCTGATGGGATCTCTGCATGAAATAACGTGAGCTCCACCATGTGGGGTGGGGAGTATAGCAGTGTTAGCGTTGGATTTCTTGAGCACTCGCCAATCCTTTGTTCTTTTCTCCAATCTTACTTTTCTGGTAATTCTTCTGGTAATGTCATGGAGGATGCCTGTGGCATGGATAGATGTCTATAATGGTGACTGTCGGCTGCGTATCTGATGCCTTGTGCTCCTAGTGCACCACGGGATAGCCCATTATCTCCCTCCACACCCCCTTTTCCCTCAACTTCCTTAAAATTCCAGTCTTTGTATCTCCCACGCTGAGAAGGTACTTCCAGGTTTTTTCTTCTTTATGGCAGTCTGGTGTACAAATCCATCTTAATTGGTGTCGCTGGAGCCATTTCTTACCTTGAACCATTTTACTGTTGGCAAAACCTTCTTTATGATGATCTTGTCCTGGACAGTTGAGGCCATGGTGGGGGTGGAGGGGGAGGAGGGGGCAGGACTCCCTCACCGCACCCCTCCCCCCACCACTGCTGGTGATACTTGGCTTGGAGTCTGCAATACTGAGCCAGGCTGCTGGTGGCTGCTCAATCTCCTCCTTATGGCTCATTGTGACGGTGACGGTGACTATGGTGACCAGGGTCCTGTTGTGTCAGAGGTATTGTGACGGTAACTGGGGAGGCAGCAGCGCTGGGGTTGCTCTCGGGGCTCTCTTAGGCATCCTCCACTACCTCAAAAGATGAGTTGAATCTGTTCTGATCTGCAACTTCCACCTTGGAACCGATCTCTATACTGCTTGTTAAATTCGTGAGCACAAACTTATCCCACTGTATCCCACGGTCGCATGCTTCATTTTCTTTCTAACATTGACAAGAGATCACAAGAGTTATACATAAAGGACTGTAGAATGTATTTTTTAAAATGTTCAAGAATAAGCATGTGCTCTCACTCACATCCTGTTGTCTAAGAACAGAGATTACAGAAAAATAAGGTATTGGCTAGCTATTTTAAAAACAGGAAACGATGAAATGGTTATTTTTTAGCTGTCTTTAGAATAATTGTCTTTGAAACTATATATATAGAATCAAATTTCAAGCCTTCTGTAATCTCAAGTGATTCCCAATCCTAAATACTATTGTTTTATAGTAGAGGTGTCTCCATGTGGGCATATACCAATGTCATCTACCCTGCAACTACCCCTTCCCCCACTTCTATGCTTTCCAATACTTTCTCCGGGCACAGTCGTCAAATTAATATGATTATTGCTTTGGGAAAGGCTGTGAAAATAGATTGTTTTATGAATCAAGCTATCATGCATGTGACTCTAGACCATAAATCCTTCCCCTGACAATCAATTGCTTATATATATTTTCTTATTAGAATATAAACTCCTTGAATGTACAGACTTTCTCACTGTATAATTTGCGTGCTCAACTCCTTGCATAGTCTTTCACACAAAGTAAATGATTAATAAATGCTACTTTATTCATTTGTTTAGCAGTTAAGGGATCATTAATAATTTTGAGGAAAGCAATCTAGGTCAAGTGGTTAGGTCAGAAACCAGATTAAAAGGGATTGAGAAGTGACCTAAATAGCTTGAGAAAGTCACCTTTTTATTTTTCTTTATTTATTTTGTAAGGGTGGGGAAGACTTAGGCAGACGGAAAAGTGAGTATATTCCTTTAGTTTGAGCTGGAAGTGTTCAGGCCTTTCCTCTTCCCTCAGATTGCTATTGCCTCCCTACCCCCAAATTACCTTGTATTTATTGTGTTTATACTTCTTTTTATATGTGTAGTCTCCTTTCAAAAGAACATAAGCTTCTTGAGGCTAGGACCAGTTTTAATTTTGTCTTTGGGTCCCTGACATCTAGAAGACACATAGTAGATGCATAATTATTGATTGGTTGGTTAAGTAGTAGAAGTTAAAGAAGACAAATTACTATTACATGCCCTAAATGAAAAATAAATGAAAAAGTCAGAAGAAATGAAAAACTTGAATGCTTCCAGTAGTAAATGATTATAGATGGGGTTTTATCTCTTGAGTTTTGCCCACAAGGTAGGAGTTAAGACACTCTCCAATGAATTGGAAAATGTGAATCCATTTGTAGGACTCATCTGATGGTATATAATTCCAGCCTAGTCTAAATTATTTTTATTTATGCCACAACCCCAGACACCATTTGCATATCACTTCTCCTTGCCTCAGGCACTGAACCATTCTCAGTTTTTAACTAGTATTCAATTTTTTTTTTTTTACTTTATCCTCTTTTGCCTTTTCCTTTCACCCTATTCTACTCATTTATTTGACCAAAGAGTAATATTAAGTGTACCTATTTTGTTGCTCCCTGGATTGCTGCTTTTCTTTTCTGCATATGCTGATGTTAATATGTTCATTTCATAATGTAAAGTCCTTGAGGGCATTCAGTGTCTTTCCATTCCCTTGCCTCTGTATTAACATACTAGTAGTGGTATTCAAATATATGTACACACTGGAAACTTAATGTTTGCTGCTGTTACTGCTGATCTTCCCTTTGTGGAGGTGATGTTGTCACAGGAATTCATCACACATCATAATAGTTTTTATTTTCAGTAGATAATTTATTTTAGTAGCGATTTTAACAACAACGGTAGAAAATGAGTTTCTGGACAATCCAAGGCAGCTTGGGTTACTGCTGAACCTGTTTATAAATTTGAGCTATGATAGGTTTGAGATCTGTGAGAAAGGTAGCAAAGAAATCATAATAATGGTGTTTCATGTATCGCCTGATAGATTGGGCTGAAAGATAAAAGAAAATTGGATTATCCAATGTGCATATTTACATGGTTTTCTTACTTTTACTAAAATATTAATGCTCTATTCCTATCAATTTTGGAACACATTTAAAATTTTAGTTCCAGAAACACTTTTTCAATTATAAGTCTGTCTTGTGATACTTGGTATACGTTTTAAATCAGCGACTGCCCTTATTTCCAATTAACAGTAATAGATCAACTTTCTAATCACGAACTCTTAGATTAGAAAAAAAAATCTATTATTTGGTATCTGAATCTTAGCCCTCATACTCAGAGCTCACCCTACTACTTTTAATTTCTGGAGTTTAAAAAGCATTTTCCATCACTTCAAATCTTATTTGCACATAGGAACTCTTATCAGTGCACACTTTCTACTTTTCTCATTTTAAGTAAGACCAATCACCAATTTTCTTCTTCCTACTCCCTTGAAGTTCTGCAATTTACTTTCTATTCCAGCAGCTCTGGATTTTGGGTGACCTGACGAATCTGTCAAATATTCAAACTGAGTGACACTGACAGGCAATGAACTAGTTTTCTCCTCTGCTTCCTTGTTTCCCATGAAAATTTGTGCCAAGAAAAAAAAAGGCTTCGCTTCCCATTATTGCACTAACTCCCCCTTTTTCTTCCTGAGGTCCATTTCCGCACTGCTGTCTCTGCAGTTACAATTGCAGCCTAATCAAACATGACTGAAAAATGCAGTCAGACTTATTCACTGTAGGATTTCAACATGGTTTTCCTGAACAACAGAGACCCAGAAATAACTAGGCCTCCCCTCACATGGATGCCTCAGATGTAGTGAATAAGAATGGCCAGACCTTCTGGTCATGTCCAATTCTGAAATGGTCATGTATCTTGAGACCACTGAATCCAATTGCCTTCGTCAATATCTTTTTACATCCACCTTGAGATACTGACAACAACAAAAATAATTTCAGGACCAAATGAATATTTGTGAGGGGAATACATATTGAGAATGGTTGATTAAAATGCTTAAACCTATAACAGTAAACAGATTAATGAGGTGCAGTTTGGCATCGAGTCAGAAAGAACACTATTTGAATCCTGTCTCTGATTCATACTAGAGATATGACTACGGGAAATTTCTTTAACCTTTCAGGATGCCTAGAAGGTCTTTAAAAATTATTTTTATATGTTATAGATTAGTTGTGGTGATAGTTTATATACATGGAGTTCTGCATGTTCTACACCCCGAAACTCATTCCCCCGCCTTCATCTTCCTTTACAAAACAATAGCAACAAAAAATCCCCACAAAAACAGAAGAATAGAAACAGCATGAAAAAGAAATAGGTTTAAAATCAGGAGACCTGTATTCAAATTCTCCCTCTGACTGTACTACCTTTGTGTGATGTGGGGCACTTACTATCTCCTGATTGTTGAGTTGTCCTCAGTTTCCTTATCTATAAAATGTACAAGTTAGATTAGATAACCTCATAGGTCCCTTCCAGTTCTAAAATAATAATCTTATAATCCTAATCAATTTCTATAATCATCAGTTCCCTTTGTAAAGATCTGCCCCAGCATGATTTCAAAACAGTATTTGTTTTGTCACAATTTCTAGTCCATTCCAGTAACAAATCAGTTAAAATAGGATTCTAGGGCAAAGATCCAAAGGATTTAGAAAGGCCAAACTCAGCTGAGTTGTCATTTTTTTTTTCAATGAAGAAGAAAAGAAAGGGAGGTTTGGGAAATGACTTAAAATGGAATGTTGTATGCAGGTGTCTGAACAAAGTCAAATCATCAAAATGGTAATCAGCAGAGTAGATTTCATTCCTTATGCAGATATCATTGGGAAATAAAGAGCAAAATTGAACTATAAATTGAAATGAAGAATGTTATTTTAAAAATGCATTCTTTAGGAAATCACTTAAAAAATAGATTCATTCATGATTGGTTGTCATTTCAATGGCTTCTTTTATTACAAAAGCTTCAACACAAAGCCTAAACTGGTCAATTCAGTCAAACCATCTGGTGACAAAAAACCAGTCCTATGAGTTGTTTGACTGAATTTGTTAGTTGATTCAGTTGAAAGCGCCTGTTTGTTTGGACACAGCTGGATAGACACAGCCACAGTCACTTGATACTTACGCCTAATTTGGCCTTATTTTCAATAATGCCTGTTGGAGAAAAGAACAGCATTCAGAAAAATATGAATCTGCAGTTTTATTTTGTTAAAATATCAAAATTACGTATCTTAGACCTTTGAGTCATAAGATGATACTAAAAACAGAAACATTAGCTTCTTTTTAGATTGGTCCAAACGACAACAACAAAGAGGTAAATTGTCATCTGAAGCAGAAAACAGGTCCTGCATAAGATCTAGGAACCAAATTAGAATACAGAAGTAAGCTAAGTATATTCAGATATAGTGATAATGGCAGCTAAAATTTACCTAGCACTTTAAAGTTTGCCAATCACTTCAAATTACATCTCTTTTTATATTCCTAACAACTCTGTGAAATAGATGCTATTGCTATCTGTGTTTTATAAATCAGAGACCTGAGGATGAGAGAGATTAAGTTCAAATGGATTGTAGGGACAAAACTCGTACCTCCTGACTCCAAGTTCAGGGCCCTGACTCCTGTAACACAATATGGTCTCAAGTCTACTAGCCCATTGTAAAGGATTGCTTTGTTAGTTAATTGGAAAGAAAATAGACTAATGGAAACAAAATGAGGGTTGAATTGATTGTGGAATGGATGAACAGATATTGATTAATGAATGCAACAGAATATTACTGTAATATAAGAAAACATCCGATACAAAGAGTTTAGACACATGTGGAAAAACTGATAGGAAGAGCTACAGAATTAGGTAAATAGAATGAAGAGAACAAGATCCATATTGACTATAATCATGCAAATGATTTCAACTCTAACACCAAACTAAGAAAATTTAAGAAACAATTTTGTTTTTGGAGGACTGTTAACGAAACATGCTCTCTTCCTCTAAACTGAGAAGCAGCGTCAATGGATCTAGGAAGGGGTAGTGACGGTGGTGTTTAGTCTTTTTCAGTCATGTTCAACTCTGTGTGAACCCATTTGGGGTTTTCTTAGCAGAGATACTGGAGTGCTTTGCTGTTACCTTTTCCAGCTCATTTTTACAGATGAGGAAACAGATGGAAACATGGTTATGTGACTTGCCCAGGGTCACAAAGCTAGTAAGTGTCAGAGGCTGGATTTGAACTCAGGTCTTCCTGATTCCAGACCCAGTGCTCTATATTTTGTACCACCTACCTGCCCCTAGAAAATGGTACCTACATTTATTTATGATTACTTATTTGATTGATTTTGCCTAAGTTCAAATCCTTTATAAGGAAGGATTAGAGGGCTGTGGGAGGAGAGTTCTACAAGGAATGGTTATGGTAGATAGAAAAAAAAAGAAAGGCCAGAGTAAAACAAACAACACAATCAGGTTGAAGTTATTAAAAACTAATATTTTTGAAAATTCATAGACAACTGGAAAGATTAATGTTGTTAAGAAAGGAAAAACATAATCTGTGTTTAAGATTAGTTTAGCTAACCAATTACTCATTTGATTAGATTATTTAATACAGAGTTAATAACTGGGGAATTTGGACAAATCATTAAAACTGGTACAGAAACAGGCATAATTGCCTTCCCTGAAAAAGGCTAGCCCTCTAAATTACATACCTGGCAGTTAGAGAAATACTGCAACAAACCATCCAGAAATCAATTTACTCATAACTAGACTAACACTGCATAATAAAGCATGTATTTTTAAATGAAAAACTCTTATCAAAACTACCTAATATTTGCACAATGAAGGAATAGTCAATTTTGATGAAGGAATAGTAAATGTAATTGACCTTGTCATTAATATACCAAGTTCATTTCACTTTAGGCATATTCTTCTTTTAGGAGAGGCAAACTTCATCCTGTATCTAGTGTCAGAGAGATATGGGTTCAAATCTTACTAGGTAACTTACTAGCTGTGTGGTATGAGTGTGCCCTTAACATCTCTAAGCTACAATGTCCTCATATGTGAAATGACAGAGCTGTACTGTCCCCTCCCTGATCTAAATCTCTCATCTTGTGAACTTCTTAGCACCTCAGTTTCTTCCTCTGCAAAACTGGAATAAATTAGTTACCTTATCCACCTTGACCTTTTCTTCAGATTCAAATGAGAAAATATATGCAAAGTATTTTACAAATGATAATGCACTTTAGAGGGAAAGTCACTCCCTGTAGGGAAAGTTGGGCCTGCAAAAGCTATAGCCATTCTCTTTCCTTTTGCTAGATTCCTACACTTCTGTAAGTCTATTTTTGAAGTACTTGGATGAAAAAACTAGTAGGAACTGATCGTGCACCCTTCTTTCAGACTTGTACTTCTGTATTTCGGTGGTTTTTCCAAATGTGTGTTCTGCTGGGTAAGCTGGAGCATGTTCAAAGGAGGGAAACTAAGATGTTTGACGATTTGTTGAAGAAGTTAAGGGTGTTTGACCTAGAGAACCTGAGGGAGATGTGGTGACTGTTTTTAACGTTCTGGGTATTTGAGGAACTATGCTGTAGGAGAGGAATGAGACTTGGTTTGCCTGGACACAATGGGTAAAGCTAGGAGGAAAGGATGAAAACTACAGCTGGGTAAATTTCAACTCCTTATTTAGGAAAAAAATTGTGACAATTAGAGCTGTTCAAGGGCAGAATGGGCTTCTTCATATGAAAGTGAGCTGCCTATAACCAAAGGTTTTCAAGCATCTCATTGCCAACTTAGCCAAGATGTCAGAAAAGGGATTTCCATTCACATATGGGGAGAAGTAGATTTTTTTTTTTTGCAGACCTTTCCAATTTTGTGCGTTGGATGGGAGTCAAAGGACTCTGTTCTGTTCTGTCATTGAGTTTCTCTGGACCTTAGTTTCTTCATCTACATTCTACAGGAAGGAAGGAAATAAGCATTTATTAAGCACCTCCTACTGTGTACCAGGTTCTAGATGAAATGCTTTGTTGTTGTTGTTCAGTCCTTTCAGTCATGTCTAACTTTTTGTGACCCCATTTGGTATTTTCTTAGCAAAGATGCTGGAGTGGTTTGCCATTTCCCTTTCCAGATGAGAAACTGAGGCAAAAAAGGTTAAGTGACTTGCCCAGGGTCACACAGCTAGTAAGTGTCTGAGGCCACATTTGAACTCAGGAAGATCAGTCTTAGTGACTACAAGCCTAGAGCACTATCTACTGTGCCACCTAGCTGCCCAGCCAAGTGCTTTACAGATCTTGTTTGATCCTTTTATCAGACTTGTAGGGTACATGCTCTCATTATCCTCAGTTCAAAGCTGAGGAAAGTGACTTGCCCAGGGTCACACAGCCAGTACGTGCCTGAGGCCAAATTTGAACTCAGTTCTTCCTGACTGAAGTGCACTTCTCTATCTACTCAGTCCACTGTGCCACCCAGCTGCCTAACATGAGGGAGTCAGACTAGATGACCTCCAAGGTACCTTTTAGTTATAAATCTATGATCCTGTTTACCCCTTATCTAGTACTAGAGGAGACACAAAACAGGCACTTACTGAATGTACATTGGTTGTGACTGATTTACACCATATACAATTCATTTAAAGAAATATCTTCTAAATTTTATTTATTTATTTTTTGGAGGGGGAAGGCAGAGCAATTGGGGTTAAGTGACTTGCCTGAGGTCACACAGCTAGTAAGTGTGTCAAATGTCTGAGGCCAGATTTGAACTCAGGTCCTCCCGACTCCAGGGCCAGTGCTTTACTCACTGCAACACCTAGCTGCCCCTATCCTCTAAATTTTAGGTGTTATGTGCTCAGTCTTGCTTCTGACACTTCTCAATGTCTCAGGAAAATCTCAGACTATAAGTTATAGATGTCTTGTCAATTGGCAGCAATAGAGTTTCCTTTTGGGGAACATTCCTCTTATAGATGGAATTATAAATCCTGATGAAAAGGGAAAAAAAGAAGGGTTTCTAGTTATGTGTATGTATAGGTGTGTGTGTACATGTCATATATGCTAAGAGAAAGCATAGTGGGGCATTTAATTTAACTACAATATGCCTCAGGGAAACCCCTAGAACTTTTCCATTAAGCAAAGACTGGTTATAATTCTGTTTTTGTATAACACTAAGGCAGAATTCATGATTTCTAAGAAAATCATGGATATGCCTGAATGGTCCAGAATCGCAGGATATAAGGAATTCTCTAAGTAGAAGGCAGAGGAGTTAAAGCATTTATTCAGGCTCCACAGTAGCAGACCCACAGACCAGTGTCCCCAATTCGATATCCTGGCAAGAACCCTCCAAAACCAATATGCCCATTTCACAATAGTGACCAGGAGGTTACAGAAAAATATTATGGCAGCAAGCCAAGCATACTGGTGGTTCCCCTCAATGCTAGGGCCCTCCAGTAATAAGATTACCCACTGGCCTCAAGCACTTGCTTGGCAGTCTCCTGTCTGCATGAGGGTCAGTCCTGTTTCAGTAACATCTACTGCCCATACCACCACTTCCACTGCTGCCGCCCACGCTGCTGCAGCTGCTTCTCCTTCTCCTGCCTCCACTACGTCTCAATCTCCAAGCTGTGTTCTCTCCTTGTATATAGTCACCAGACATCATCCCATTGACTAGAATGTCATCTGAGCCACCAGAACTCAGTCTCCTACCATTGGCTCAGTCTTAGCCACTCCCCCTAGGACCCTGAGGACCCCCCCCCCCCAAGCCTATTCAAATGGGCAGGAAAGATCTCGTTTACTGATTGCCTTTACAGTTTTTGAAGGGGACAGAGGCAGACAAAATCAGTCAAGAAACTGTTTTGAAGGAAAATACATCAAATATTAAATTAGTGTATTATTTTGTTTGACTTAAAGGGGAAAAATAATTCCAGTGTGAATCAAAATTTCCTTTCTACCTGGAAAAGCCATTTGCAAGACAGGTGTATAGGGACTTTGGGCTCACCCTGCATAATTTACATTTAATTTTATGCACATTTAATTTTTATGCAAATGTAAGAATAATCCAGCTGTACAGACTTGTTATTCTACTCCCCCCACCCATAATTCATTGAGTGAAACCAGATGGTTTCAAAGTTTGATCATGGGGAATGCATCTGTTATAAAATGTATGCAAAAGAAAAATAAGTGTGTCTTGTATCACCTGTAAGACTTTAATTTTTTAAAGGATTATCTATGATTTTCTTTGTTCCTTTGGGTTCACACGTAAGAATTCTTTCTTTGAGAGGTAATGTGGTACAATGGAATGAAAATTGCTTCTGGAGCAAGAGGACCTGAATTCAAATCCTGCCTGTCGCATACTACCTGTGCAATTTTAGGTAAAGTTCTTGACTTTTCCTGGGCTTCCCTTTTCTTCACTGTTAAATGAAGGGGTTGGATTACATATCTCTAAAGTATCTTTAGAGGGCAGCTAGGTGGTGCGAAGAACAGAGTGCTGGGTCTGAGGTACGAAAACTTGAGTTCAAATCCAGCCTCAGACACGTATTATCCATGTGACCCTGGGCAAGTCACTTAACCCTCTTTGCCTCGGTTTCTTTATCTGTAAAATGAGCTTGAGAAATAAATGGTAACACAGTCAATAGTATCTTTGTGAAGAAAACCCCAAATAAATCACAAAAATTTGGACATGAATGAAATGACTGAACAACAACAATGGTCCTTCTAGTTCCTAGGTCTGTGATCATGTGATCAGTACAGAACATTCTAGGAAAATGATAACTTACTGTTCTAGAGAATTGCCTTGTGGTTTAGAGATGTTAAGTAATTTTTCATAGTCACACACTTTATATCTGTCAGGGGCAAGATATGAACACATCTTTCCAACTCCAAGACCAGTCCTTGTTTTACTGTGCCAGTCTGTATTTACTATCAATAGTTCTCTAATTTTATTCTTCTGTGACATGGGTATGTACTGTGCTTGTATTTTTGTGGGTTTCCCTTGGGACACCTGTGTCAGTAGTACAAGCAGATCATGCCAACAATGCTTCAATTTCCCATCAGAGATGTGTCTTCCTTAATCCCTACCCAATGCCCTATTATGCTCAAAGAGTAAATTTATCCAAAAAACTAATCGAAATACATTTGTACTGAAATACTTGTCCTTTCATAAACTTGTGGAGATGAACTATACACCACAGGGATAGTTGTATGTGTGTAATCCAAACTTCAGTATAATGCAAGTGTTACCTGTGTAACAGGGATAGGGACTGGACCTGTGATTTAATTAGTAGTGGAAATTATCAGGTAAGGAATGCAGGTCAGCTCCATCTCTGCAACTTACAGTCTTAAAGACTTTGACAAGAGCATTGGGAGAGTAAGTGACCTTTCCAGGCTTGAACAGCCAGTACATGTTCCAGGCAGAGCCTGAACTCAGGTTTTCCTGAGTCTAAGGCCAGTTTACTATTTCCAATTAAAAGCCCACCTTCTACAAAAATCCTTCCCTATCCCCTTAATTCTTTTTTTTTAATAAATTTCTTTATTTATTTTTAGTTTACCACGCACGGTTCTACATAGTCTTGAGTTCCAGTTTTTCTCCCCTCCCTCCCACCTCCCTCCCCAAGACGGCATGAAGTCTCATATAACTGTCATGTATAACTTCGCATTGAATTAATTTTTGCACTAGTCAAGTCGTGGAGAAGAACCTTGACCATGGAATGAATCATGAGAAAGAAGAAACAGAACCAAAAAAAACCCAAAAAACCAAAAACAAAAACAAAAGAGAAGCAGAAAAGGCGAGCATGTAGTGTGCCTCAGTCTGTATTCAAACTTCGCAGTTCTTTGTCTCGATGAAGATAGTATTCTCCATCGTGAGTCCCCTGGAGTTGTCCTTGTCCCTTAGGTTGCTGAGAAAAGCGCAGTATGTCAGGGTTGGTCCTCACGGAATCCATATATCTGTGGCTATGCACAATGTTCTCCTGGCTCTGCTCCGCTCACTCAGCATTATGTCGTGTAGGTTTTTCCAGGTTGTTATGAAGTCTGCATCATCCCCATTTCTTATGGCACAATAGTATTCCATCACCTTCATATACCACAGCTTGTTCAGCCATTCCCCAATTGATGGGCATCCCTTTGATTTCCAATTCTTGGCTACCACAAAGAGAGCTGCTATAAATATTCTTGTACATATGGGTCCTTTTCCCGCTTGCGTGATTTCTTTGGGATACAACCCTAGAAGTGGTATTGCTGGGTCAAAGGGTATGAACATTTCTATAGCCCTTTGGGCATAGTTCCAAACCGCCCTCCAAAATGGCTGGATCAGCTCACAACTCCACCAGCAATGTAACAATGTTCCAATTTCCCCACATCCTTTCCAGCATTTATCATTCTCCTGATTTGTTATTTTAGCCAATCTGACAGGAGAGATGTGGTATCTAAGAGTTGTTTTGATTTGCATTTCTCTAATCAGCAGCGATCCAGAGCATTTTTCCATATGCCTGTAGATAGCTTTAATTTCTTCCTCTGAAAACTGCCTGTTCATATCCTTTGACCATTTCTCAATTGGGGAATGGCTTGTATTCCTATATATTTGGCTCAGCTCCCTGTATATTTTAGAGATGAGGCCTTTATCAGAGATACTAGTTGCAAAGATTTTCTCCCAATTTTCTGCTTCCCTCCTAATTCTTGTTGCATTGGCTTTTTTTGTACAAAAACATTTCAATTTGACATAATCAAAATTATCCATTTTGCATTTTGTAATGCTCTCTATCTCTTGTTGGGTCAAGAATTCTTTACTTTTCCACAAATATGATAAGGAAACTATTCCTTGCTTTCCCAAATTACTTAGAGTATCAACTTTTACTCCTAACTCATGAACCCATTTTGACTTTATTTTGGTATATGGTGCAAGATATTGGTCTATGCCCAGTTTTTGCCCTACCATTTTCCAATTTTCCCAACAGTTTTTGTGAAATAGTGAATTATTAGCCCAGAAACTGGCCTCTTTGGGTTTATCAAAGAGTAGATTGCTAAACTTGTTGATTTCACCTACTTGTGTACCTATCCTATTCCACTGATCCACACCCCTGTTTCTTAACCAGTACCAGGCAGTTTTGATGACTGCTGCTGTGTAGTACAGTTTAATATCTGGTGTGGCTAAACCACCATCTCTAGCATGTCTTTTCATTAATATCCTAGATACTCTAATGCTTTCCTCTGTTAATAATTTCCTGTTTATACCCTACAGAGTTTCCTTTGTATACATTTGTTTGCTTGTTGTCTCCCCATTAGACTGTCAGCTCCTTGAAGGCAAAAATTATCTTTCATCTCTTTTTTTTTGTATTCTCAGGTAGAGGTTTAGTATAGTGCCTGGCACATAGTTCGTGCTTCATAAATGTTGGTTAAATGATTGGCTACCAGGAGTGGGTCCTCTATGAAATAAAATAGAAATAAACAGAAACAAATGAAATAAACAGAAAATAAATAAATGAAATAAACAGAAATAAAATAGAAATAAACAGAAATAAATGAAATAAACAGAAAATAAATAAATGAAATAAACAGAAATAAAAATATGAAATAAACAGAAAATAATAAAAAAAAGTTGTCCCCAATCATTTCCTAAAACTGAAAACCCTTCAAGCTGAGACATTCCAGCTTTCCAGGGTTGTGGAAGGCTTGTTGTTCACCTGTTTCTGTCGTGTCCAACACCCTATTTGGGGTTTGCTTGGTGAAGATAGTGGAGTGGCTTGTCATTTCCTTCTCCAGCTTATTTGACAGTTGAGAGAACTGTGACAAACGGGGTTAAGTGACTTGCCCAGGATCACACAGCTAGTAAATGTTGGAGGCAAAATTTGAAGTCAGGAAAATGAGTCAAGAACACTCATCCAGTCTGAAGACTAATCTAAGACCAGGCCTGGTAGTCTATCCACTGTGCCACCTAACTGCCCTTTTCCAGGAAAGGTTAGGGGAAGGAATTGAGGGAGTGAGGGAGAGGGCTTGAGAGATTCTTAGAAAATTTTACTAAATGTGAAGAATAGAGAACACAAAGGCTTTCATTTGTCTGCCTCAACAATCACTGAGATTTTTTCAAAGCCATTGACCTCTGCTGCTCTGGAACATGCCCCTGCTCTAGGGCTTGCCTCCTAGAACAAGGCTTGTGTGTCTCCCACTTGTCCACATCTCGGTTATCTTCCATCCCACTTCTAGTCACTACAAGTAGAGCTTAGGCCAGGAGCAACAGCCAAGAAGCCACAATGTTAGTCCGAGTATCCTAACCACCGCTTGTCAAGATGGCAGATGAGTGAATGGTAAATCTGTACCATGTTGCTGTGCTCCCTTGCAGCCCAAATCTCCTTTCTCTCAAAGGCAAAAAGGATGAGCAGATTGAATTCATCTTTTTCACTCCTATACTTACTGTTCAAAGCACATGCTTTTTGAGATAGTACCTACTCACTGTGTTCTTCAATCATTTTTTGTCCCCTGTGAATTTATATTATGAAAAAAAGTCAGTGAAGGAGAGAAAACATGATAATATTTGTGCTCCCAATTTAGAATTTCCACAGGACCTGGTATAATTAATAATCTGAAGATAAGAGAGAATGAGTATGGGTTACACTTCAAAGTATACAAGTTTTTTTTCACATAACTATGAATGTAACTATAAACATTTCACATTCTCCTGTCAACTCTTTTTCTTACCTCTGATTCTCACAGCATGAATAATTCTGCCTTCCCCTCTTCTGATCGAAAAGAAAAATCGAAGTTAGAGACATTATATTCAGAAGACAGTGATAAAAAAACACTCAGGAAGTTTCTGACTACATAAATTGCCAAGAAATCCCAAGTATTTGGTGGTTATATGGACAATTATGGTGTAACTACCCAGTGATGGTATGTGGAGAAAGAAAAAGTTGGCTGCACAGGTGAAGGAGTAGCCAACACCCTACGGAATTTCTTTTTTGGGGGGGCGGAGGGAGGGACCACCCAGGGATTAGGCCCTGTTGCCAGGCCACACCTTCTTCCCACTAAACAGTTCAAGTCATGACCTTCTCTTTTCTACTCCTCTACTCTCCTCCACATTCTGGAGGCCAAAAGCTTCACTGAAAAGCTCATTACAGGAGGCCACCTGAACCCTGTTTACTCATGACTACATAATTTGGGGGTAAATGGTCCTGAGCCATGAGGTTCAGCTGTCTCTGCTATTTAGGAGCTTATAAACCTAAAGGGGCAAGGACAACTCCAGGGGACTCACGATGGAGAATGCTATCTTCATTCAGAGAAAGAACTGCGAAGTTTGAATACAGACTGAGGCACACTACTACATGCTCGCCTTTTCTGCTTCTCTTTTGTTTTTGGTTTTGGGGTTTTTTTTTTTTGTTTTTTTTTTTGGTTCTGTTTCTTCTTTCTCATGATTCATTCCATTGGTCAAAATTCTTCTCCACGACTTGACTAGAGCATAAATTAATTCAATGCGAAGTTATACATGACAGTTATATGAGACTTCATGCCGTCTTGGGGAGGGAGGGGGGAGGGAGGGGAGAAAAACTGGAACTCAAAACTATGTAGAACCGTGTGTGGTAAACTAAAAATAAATAAAAAATAAATTTAAAAAAAAAAAAAAAGAATTATCAGTAAAAGGCCAAACCATGAGGTTCTTTCTCATTCTGCTCAATGCATAGCTAGGGACAACACACACACACACACACACACGCACACACGCACACACACACACACGCGCGCACACGCACACACAGACACACACACACAGACACACACACAGACACACACACACAGACACACACACAGACACACACACACACAGACACACACACAGACACACACACACAGACACACACACACACAGACACACGCACAGACACAGACACACGCACAGACACACACACACACACACACACAGACACACACACACAGACACACACACACAGACACACACACAGACACACGCACACACACACACACACAGTCGAAAACAAAACCAAAAACCCTGAGGTACAAACTTTTGTCCTATTTAGTTTTGTGGTCAAATGAGATAGTATTTGTAAAGTGGTTACCACAGTGTTTAGTACATGGTAGGCACTTAATATATGCTTGTTCCCATCCCCTTCCACACAGGCCAAAGTATTCACTGGTTTCGTCAATTGTGGTTCTCTAGGACACAATTAATTGACAGACATGAATCACAAATGTTATGTTCTGTAATAGCTTTATATGAAACAAATCAGGAATTAGAAACAATTTAAAAAAATAGAGAAATCATGCAGAAAATATCCATCAGTTTTAAGCAAAAGGGGAAGGAGGGTATTAAATTTCCATTGTCCCTTTGCTCAAAGAAGTAAAGATAGCCAGCAAGTTAAGTCTATTCCGACCTGTCCGTCAGAGTTTTGGTTCAGTGGATGGAGGCCATGACTTCTTGCATCAAGCCAAAATACCCAGACTCTAGTCTCTCAAGTCATACCATAAAAGGCCTGCAGAGGTTTATTTCTATCACTCCCTGCCTCTACTGCACCCCTGTGCCAGCAATCACTCTTCCCCAAGCCATATTCTCATTGAACTTTGTTCAAAAAGCCACTGTGACTCATGGTCCTCCCAATCTGGTATGTTCATGTGAAAACTCCGTTGAGCATCTCTCTCCAGGACAGAGAGAAAACAGTGTTGTCAAAGACTCCAATTTCCTGAATTCACACATTTGGCCTTTCTCTGCCCACAAGGTAAGGCAGTTGTATTAGGAAGCTGTATTTAGTTAGAGTAAAAAAGGTAAAATGGACTTCACTTCTAGAAATATAATACTTGGTTTTGATAGGAGCAAAATTTCTCTAAGCCTCTTAGACCCTCCCTCATTCACTGAATTTTGGGAGAAGATGAATGAATTAATAACAGATTAGAAATCTTGGGCAAGCTGGGCTGTTTCAGAAAACACGTGCTTTGAACATATGCATGTAGTCTTCCCCAATAGAGAGAAACATAGAAAGGGAAACATATTTTAAAAGGATACATGGGGATGAATGATTTACATGTTTGTAGAAGATAACAGAGAAATGTCTTTTTCAGAAGCTCAATATCTTTAGATATTATAAAGAAAAGTAAAATGAAAGGGAGTCTGTGAATGGAATAGATTAGGTAGACAATATACATAAGAAACCAAATGCTTTAACAAAATGTTTGATAAATTCAAAGGTCTCAGTTACTAGGGGAAAAAAAAACTCACTATTTGACAGAAACCATTACTTTGGCCTAGCATATCAAGCATATCAAGGAAGGGATCATATTTCAAATTTATGGATCGGGGAAGAAATCACAGCCAAACAAGCAATTGGAAGTTTCACATGTGATTAAATGGACAATTTGGATTATTTAAAATAAAAAAATAAAATTCTTAAACAAACAAGCCTAATATAATTAAAATGACAAGGAAAATATGTACATGAGAAAATATTTGTAGCAATATTTTTTTCCTGATGAATGATTCATATCCAAGGTACCTAAAGAACTAATTCAAATTTATAAGACTAAGAGCCATTCTGCAATCATTAAATCGTCAAATGATACAAATAGGTGGTTGTCAAAGGAAGAAATCCAAGTTATCAACAATCATTTAAAATGTTTTAAATCGATAATAATTACAAAAATGCAAATTAAAGCAATTCTGAGGTTCTACTTCAAACCCTTTACATCGTCAAATTACAAATGTTGGATGACCTGCAGTAAAAAACAAGTACACAAGTAAGTATACTGTTGTTGGAGCTATGAATTGTTCTAGTCATTCTCTAAAGCAGTTTGGAATTATGCCCAAAGAGTTACTAAACTGTGTGTTCCTTTTGATTTAACTATACTATTACTAACATGATAGTCTAAAGAAATCAAAAAAAGAGGAAAAGAAAAAGAAAAATATTTAAAGCATTTCTTTAAAAATTGGAAACTAAGGGAAGCATCTAATTAGAGAATGGCTAAACAAGTTGTGATATTTGGATGTAGTGGAATATTATTCTCCCAAAGAGATGATGAAATGGTCATTTTCAGGGAAAATCTCTCTATCTTCATCATGTGATCATCTAGAGTGAAGTGAGTAGAACTAAGAATAATTTATGCAATGATAACAGCATTACAAAGTAAAACAAGTTTGAAAGGCAACTCTATCCATCCTAATAACTCTATGTTCAAGTGAATGAATTAGACATGTCATTTACCACTTCCTGCCAGATAGGTGATGAATTTAAAATCTAGAAAGAGGCATCTATTTTAGAACATGGATATTATGGGAATTTGTTTTTATGGACTATGCGTGAATATACTAGGGACTTTATTTTCATTCCCCTTTTTTTAAAAAAAACCTTTAATTTTCTTTTCTTTCAAAAGAAAAAAAAAGTATTTAAAAAGAAAAATTAGAAACCCCTCTCCCCACAAAAAAGAAGAAGAAAAGAAAGCAAAGAGGATCATTGAAGCATTTTTAATGGTATAGTTGAGAGCAGAAGGATATTCAGAAGGAGGCGTAGGCAGGCAGGACAGTTTTATGGGGTGAAATATTGAATTTATTATGTACCTGAATGATAGCAAGTTGTATTATGAGGGAATCATGGTTTCACACATAATGTTTTCTGTACTGCACTGCATGTGGGAGTGGTCTTTTTTTATAGTTCATTAAATTTAGACTAAAAAAAAAGTACCCATGGCATCATCCTTATGACTTTTAGTTATTTTATTAGAGACCCGGGGGTATTTTGTTTAATAAAAAAAGTTGCCTATAAAGTTGTGTAATTTTCTTTCTGTATTTCAGTTTAATATTTCCAGACATGATGGAAATTGAAAATTTTAACCTATTTGCTGCTATGCCTAATACTTTTTTTCATTAAGTTCAAAGAGTATCATTTATTCTCATTCTTTCCAAAGAACTTTGAATATGCTTTCTCTCATTAGGAGGACAGAAAGTAGAATGCAACTGTTCTTTGCTAAGATTGGGTCATTTAGAATGTTACTTTGCATAAAGGGATATTTTTAGAGAGATGAAGATTTCCTGCAGTGTTTGATTGGAGGTGGTACATAGCTGAGAAGAGTTGTCCCCACAAAAACGAAAATCCAATTGTTTGTAAAATGAATTCAATTGAATTGCAATGGAATTTTAATGGGGAACCTACAGGGTGCCTATTAATTGGCATTCCAATAGTGTACAATCTTTTCCAGTGACAACTTGCTTATAGCATTAGACCTGCGTGGTGTAACGTTCCTTTTGAACTACAAAGTAACTTAGGACTGAAGGATGTGCATTGCCAAAGACATTTTCCATAGCTATCATTCTATTACTGTATGCTGGGGTTAAAAGGCACAAACTGACCCTCTAGCACTATTATATATTTAATTGGCATCTTCTTCTACAAAGCAAAATACTATTTCTAATACCAATTAAAGTTGCATATATAGTGTCTTTCTCCTTATGGTCCAAATATCATAACCTGGGAAAAGTATACACAAAATATCATTAAAGTAACTTATTTTATTTCTATTACAAAGAAAAATCTTTCAATAGACATCTAAGAAAAAACAGCTCTGGCTACATTGCTCCTAACTCTTTTTCTAGAGGCAGACAAAAGTTTCTGCCTTTTAGCAAATAAGTTTTTACTTCTTTATTTAAATGTAAAAAAATAGCTTTAGCTAGCCTTTGTCATGTTTAGGACCCTTGGGTCCCAGAGTCATTCCATGGATATAAGTCAGTTGCTTTATGTACCTGCTGTGATCTGTTCAGCTAAAGATACCTACTTAGAAATCTGGTCAATTTAGAAATCCGTCCTCAGAATCTCAACTATATCCATTGTCTATACCCCATAATTTTATTCTCCTGCACATATTTTCCCATATTCACATTGTTCTTTAATTGTCTGTAAGTCATATGGGCTCAAAAAGAATGCAAAGTTCTTGGAGACATTGATGGAGTCATCCTGAATTGAAATTAGAAGGTTTAGATCTAGGCTTTGTGTGACCTTCAACAAGTCACTTCACTTCTCAAATTCATTTCCCCCCCAAAACCCCAAATAAATGAACAGGTAAACTAACAATCATAAATGAATAAATATACAAATAAATGAATGGATAGAAGGATGGATGAATAAATATAAAAACAAATATGTATAGATGAGTCACTACATTTAAAAATTAAGTGCTTGCTTTATAGACATCACTGTTTATTTCCATCATGTAAAATATTTATTCTGCTGTACAATGAATGGATTAGACAAGATGATCTCAGATGCCCCTTCTATCACCAACATGTTTTAATTTTATGATATATGATTTTCATGGTTTTTTATGATTTTTTAATGAATTTTATCCTCCAGAGAACCTGTCCTAAGAGTTGGGCACATATAAATGCTAAATGTTTAATAAATACAGTTGGGCTTACAAGAGCATTGCCTAATTCTAAACATCATTACAACTCTAATTCATGGAAGGGTTTGGTAAATGAGAATGAAAGGATAAGGTTAAATGAAATACACACACACACACCAGATAGAAAGCGGTGGAGAGACTTTGTGGTCTTCAAGTACAGGAAGAAATATTACAAACAAGCTGGTAAGCAGCTGCTCTCCATCTGTCCTGAGAACTGAACAAGAAAAAAATTAGTCTTAAGTTGTAATCTGAGGAATTTATTTAAGATAATTCAGAATTTACTGAAAACAGGGATAGTTAACCATTAAAGTGAATTATTGAGGCAATAATATGTGTGTGATGCCTATCTCTGAAAGAATTTTCAAAATGGTATAGTTTTAAAAGAACTTCTACATTCTCAAGTCCAAAAGTACCTCCATGGAATTTGCATTTCCACCTGTAGGAGACATATCAGCTTTTCAGATAAAATTATTTTTGACAACTGTACCCAACCATTTATCTTGCATAAAATTATATCTATAAATCATAGTTATTTCTATTGTTAGGGTAATTTGATGGATGTCTACTAAATTCCTTGTTATGTCACCATGGCATAAAGGTGACCCTGGCTTCTCAAAGGCTATGCCAATAAGACATCCTCTCAGGTAAGTTACAGCAAGCTAGGAATGACTGAATTATTGAACCAGTGACAGACTGCATGTCATCTTAGGACTTCCCATCTGAGTTTGGAGAGGGTTATTGTTACACTGGATTCTAGATAATGAATTTTTTGGATATATGTTGTGAGTTCCTCAAGGAATAGGGACTCTCTTTTGTCTTCAGTATCTTTTGTCTTTAGCTGCAGTCTATGATAATAGTGGGAATGTATACATTTCTGAAATCTTAGATCATTGAAATATTAAGGGTGATATTTATTTATAAATCAAAGAATTAGAATGTATACAATTAATTTCTGTTTCTAGCCAGATATGCATGTGTCTTACAAATATCTCGAGAAACATATTGCACTTTCCCTGGCCTTAACTAAAACTTTTTATTGATTTTTTACTGATTGTTTAGTACATTTTTGTATTTTTACCATAAGTTAGAATTTTGAAATGAGTTTTCAAGTATTCCATTGTTAACTGTATGTTGCTATGTCCATGCAAGCAACCATCTTATCTCTCTACAATCTGTCTTCTCGTGAAAGACCACTTTTTCATGTTTTATAAAAGAAAGAAATGGCTTTCAATACCAAAAAGATTTGTATACACACACACAATCTTTATATGTACACACGTTTGTGTGTATTTCTCTCTCTCTCTCTCTGTAAAATCCTTCCCTACCAGATGTTAAAATAGCATACGATTTCATCAAACCCTGGCACTTTGCAAGGATCCTGGAAGAGATTTGTAACCAGTCAAAAGGGTTTGGCCAAACCATCCACATAAAAAAGAAAATGGTAGGTAGAGAATGTCTGTTGCCCAGATTGTTCCATGTAGTTTGATCATATTGTAGACTATGTTCTCCAGACTATAGACACTTTGGTTATCTATCTGTAGATTATGTTCTTAGAATTCAAGCTTATCCCTACCCCAAGTTCTTGGTGGAAAAAAGGATACTTATGAGAACATCTTAAGATATTTAAAATAACTCCTAGTCTTTTTCATTAATTCAGGAGTTCTTATTGATTTATTTTAGTGGCATAGGCACCTTTTGGAAGTCAGGTGAAGTTATGAACCCTTCTTAAGAGTAATGTTTTTAAATACACAAAATAAAATGCATAGGATTACAAAGGAAAATAATTATATTGGGATATAGTTATATTTTTAAAGTTCAGGAATCCCAGGTTAAGAATCCTTGTTCTAAAGGTAAATGATGCCCTCTTGTATAATCATTACTAATAAAATCTATATTATTTACCTTACAATTCTATCCTTTATTTTCTTGAGTCTTACTTGCATTTTCCTATCTCTATTAAGTGATAATTTCACGCAATACTGTCATAAAAGCATTGAAATTATCTTTCTGCAATAGGAAAGACTAAGATTTTGGTTTTTGGATGTTGCTGTTTGATCTGGACCTGTGATTTTATCAATATAGAGAAGCTTTAGCTAAAAAATTTCCTCTACTATATATAGATTGGCAGAACTAGATAGATAGATAGACAGACAGACAGACAGAGAGACAGATAGAAAGACAGATCTCTACAGGCAGATGTATAGAGTGTCAAATTTGGGATTTTGAGAGATTAAATGACTTGCCCATGATTATGCAGCCACTATGTGTCAAACATGGGATTTAAACCTAGGTCTTCCTGAATTCAAGGCTGGCTTTCCATCCACTATTCTATGTTGCTTCCTTCAGAGAGCAGTAGCTAGATGGTGCTGTGGTAAAACACAGGCCTTGAAGTCAGGAATCCCTGAGTTCAAATCTGGTATCAAATACCAGCTATGTGACTTTGGAAAAAAACATTTAACCTCTGTCTGCCTCAGTTATTTCATCTGGAAAATGAAGATAGTCAAAGTACCTCCCAGATTTGTGAGGCTAGAATGAGTTAACCCAAAAATAGCTTTGCAAACCACAGAGTACTATATACATGTTAACTTACTGTCCTATTGTTATTATGGAAAATATCAAATTTCCTCTTTTAAGAAAAATTAAGTAGACAGTCTTTATTTGTTGTTTGTTTATGAAAACATATTTGATTCTATAGAACAAAATAAAGTTTGCCTTCCAACAAGATGTCATTTACTAAACATTCAATATTCCTTAAAAAATTCAACAGAGGTGACTTTATTTGATAGCCTTCTAATCATAAACATCAGGTGAGAGATCAAATAATGAAAATAATAGAGCTTTAAGAATTTCAAGGTGGGAAATAGGTGCTGTTATTATCCCCATTTTACACACAAGGAAACTGAGTTTCAGCAAGTTTAATTGACTTGTCTGGCATCATACAACAAGTGTCTGAAATTTGATTTGAACTCACGTCTTCTTGACTCTAGGTCTACCTATTGGGTTACCCAGCTGTTTTAGAGAGACAAAGATAGAGAAAGAGAAACAAAGAAACAGACAGGGACAGAGAAATGTACATGCAAAAAATCATTTGCTGCAGTGATGGAGGAGTTAAATTGAAAAGAGATTCTCTGTGAATAGTGAGTTCTTTCAGATTTTACTCTATGCAGATAATGTTGTATTAGTTGCATTGAACCCTGAAATGTTACAAAGGTCCTGGAAGAGATTTATCCCCACTCAATTGAGTATGGCCAAAGTGACCATCCAGAAAAAACTAAGTGGTTAAATAATGTTTTTTTACCTAGATTTTGCAATGCAGTTAGATGGACAGGTTACAGACCTTGTTCGACAGTGTCGATCTCTTCAATGTTCCATCATATTCTACCTTTAAGCTATACTCTTCTCCCCCTCATCCTCACTCTTCTGTGTAGAGGATGCTTTTTTATCTATGTGTCCCTCATGTGCAACTCAGAGCCTTTCACAGAGAAAGTAATTAATAAATATTCACTTAATTTATTTAATCATTTATATTGTTTAATCATTTTATTTATCATTTATAACTGTTCTCAAGAGATTTGGTTTAAGTGAGTCTTAGTGATGTTTTGATTTTTTCTGCAACCCTGCTTTGTTCTTTTGGGAGATGATACTGTTTATTATTCTTTAACACTATCCTCCATAATGTCTGGAGAATGAATTTATACCCCATATCGGTGTTGCCTTTGGCTTCCAAGTCTTCTGTTCTGCAAAATTTTCAAATTTTTATGGTATCTGAAAGTTTCTGGGCTCTGCTGGATTCCATGATGCAATAACTCCATTTTGCATCAGTGAAGTATGTCTAATAAATGGCATAATTAATACTCAATGGCTTTAGTTTTGCCCACTTTTTATTGTTCAGAAAGTCTAATTTGAGCTGAAGCTTTTATAAGAGAAAAATATCATATATATTAATACTGTATATATGTGTCATATATACTATATAGATATGTATGTACATATGTGTATATACATAAACATATACTCATATATATGTGTGTGTGTATATGTATATACACACACATATATTTTATCTTCTACTAGCAGTATTCTTTTTATGGCAGCCAATATAAACAACATGATCTCGGCCTTCATTATGAGAAGCATAAATTCCAAGAATTTTAAAGACAAAAAGCTGTTTCACCCCTTTCTGGCCATCACTCCTTTGTATGTTTTGTCTTCCACTGATAGGATCTAAGTTCTTTGGGGACAAAGACTGTCTTTCTTTCACTCATATCATCAGTGCTTGGCACTGCGTTTATCACATAGTAAGCACTTAATAAATGTTTCCCTCCCCCCCATTCATTTACATATCCACTCATTACCTCATTTGATCCTTACAACAACTCTGTGAAATACTTTGAGACTCAGAGAGATTATTTGATCTCCTCAGGGTCACAGAGTTTGGAAGTTTCAAGGTTGTCAACCATCAAGAAGGGATATTTTGAGAAAGGGAGGCCCTCACTGACATGTTACAAGACCAGTTCGTTAGGTTTTGAAATTCTATTGATTTTGAGGGGCAGTAAAGTATAACAGAGAGCACTGACCTGTTAACTTAGATTTGAGCCTTGAGTCTACTAAATATTGTGTGGTTAGCCTTTTTTATTGTGGTGGGTGAAAGATGAAATGACTGAAGAAACAAAGATTTGAGCTTCTAAGCATATGCGTGCCAGTTGCACATGAAATTGGGACCAGTAGCTTTCCACAGCTTTGGCACTGGACTCCAAATACAAAGAGAGATAGACTTTTATACTTTAAAACCAATTAATCAAATAAGATCAATTATTTAAAAGAAAACAACTAGGATACAAAATTAAATCATCTGATTTCTAATTGGAGGAAAGATTAGGGACTTTCCAAGTTGGGAAGGTGAAAGCAAAGAAGCAATTCCTTGAAATTAGAAAAAGAGGTATCCCACTCCTCCCACCCCCCCCACCACTCTCTTCTCCCCACCCAAGTGTCTGTATTCAACGAAAGGAACATGGAAACAATAGCTAACCGATCGATTGGTATATGGCCAGTTTTCGGATAAGACATATGGGTTGTTTGAGACGAACAATTGTGACATAACTCCTTGTGTCAGTCTTTGGATCTGACTGGGTTTCTGGTCAGCATATCCTAGGTAAGGATCTCTAAACAGCAGGTAGAGGTCATCTAGCTTTCCAGTCAAGCAGGTCTAAGTTCATACAATGGATTAGTTTTCTCGCAGTTCCCACAACTTAATGGTTATCACTGCAAGCAAATTCAAAGAGGGTTTCAGTGAAGGATTTTATGATCATATATCACTCATCCAAGGAACAACCTAGATAAGTATGAAGACATTCATCTGAAGGTTGGTTACAGGATGAGTTTTTTAAGGTCAAAAATTGAGGAAAGTAAAGTTGATTAAGCCATGGAGAACATGTGGATTTGAAATGTACACATACCAGTAATGATATAATATGGTTATATATGACTCAGAACCCTAGGGATGAAGCTATTCCTTCATAACTGACTTCATCTAAGGAAGATTATAGCCTATCTTAGGTACTTCAGGCCAAAGTAATATATATGTACTGCCAGGTGTGATAGCTTTTGGGAAATATTTCCATTGCAAATGATAAACAACAAGTTATACCTAGTAAGAGGTCCTCTATGCGGTAAAATAATTTCTACAGTTCTAGATGTTTAAAAAGAAAAATAAACACATATGCAAACAAACAAATAAAGGACCCAAGTCTCCCAGAATTACTTAGCTCATATTTCAGGTGATATAGAACCCCTAGAATAAAAGATATCTTTAATCAGCTACATTTAAAAACTGTCTTCTACATCTTATCTCACACATTTTGACCTTAGTTTTCTGTTTACTTTCAAAACAGAGCTTTTTGTTTCTCTTTTCAGCTATTGTTGATTTTGCATATTTCAAACAATTTAGAATTCTATTAGGTAACATTTTCAAATTGGCATAAGAAGTATAATGTATTGATAGATCAAGGACATTTATTTCAATTTCAATTCAATTAATGTTCTCGTATCCCAAGAGCAAAGAAACAAAACAGTCCCTGCCTTCAGGAGTATGCTCTTCACTGGGGAAAAATAATAGGGACACAGAGAAATTAATACAAAGTTATACAAAGACAAATAAAAATTAAATTAATTTGGGATGAGTACTAACAATTGGAGGAAATTAGAAAAGAACTCTTGTAGAAAGGGGCACATGGATTGAGTCCTCAAGGTTTGAAGTAATGAGTTTTCTAGTTTGCATAGTTGAGGTGTTAGATTGTTGAAGATGAATGAGATAGTCTCTGCAAAGGCTAGAAGATTGGAGAAGGGATGTCTGAAAAAGGCAATAGGCAATTGACCACTTAGATTGCAACAGAGAGTGTTGGAAGGGGAATAATTTTTAGTAGTTTTAGAAAACAGATGAGCCAAATTGTAAAGGGATTTAAATGACAGATGCTTCTTAAGTAAAGTAATCAAAGTGTCCTACCTGTGTTTTAGAAATAACAGCGTCAGTGTGCTATTGATCAAGAGTACCTTGATTTCAGCAAATCATTTGACAAAAACATCATATTCTTGTGAATAAGATAAAGATATGTGGGCTGGGTGATATGTATTTGATGACAATATAGGGAGACCACAATATGTCAACGTTCTTTGGTGATATGCTATATTTAATAACATGACATTTAAAAGTGACTTGAGTAGAACTACTCTTCCAATATGTGTCAGAGACCAGACTTGAACCTAGGTCTTCCTGATTCTGAAGCCTGCTCTTTGTCCTCTATCATTCTGCCTCTCTGCCTTCAGTTTACAAATGAAAAAACAAAAATGACTTGGCCAAAGGCGAACAATTTGTCAATGTCTGACCCAGAATTAGAGCACAAATTTTCTGATTCTTTGTCTAGTGTTCATGATTCAAGCATGACTAATTAACAATTAAATCATGACAGTTCTATTTAAAATGATATTGGAGAAAAAACCACCAAAGGCTTTTTTAGTATCTCAGTTCAATAGTCAATCACCTTTTAGGTGAGAAGTTCTTTCTTATGTCAAACTATAACCTTTCTTGATGAAATTGAATTACATTTTCATTTGTTTTAGATATGTTTCTTATTCCCTTTTGATGATCCCATGTATCCAAAATATCTTCCTTACCCTTCACTTTTTCAGAAGTAGTTCCAAATTTGAAAGTAGTTTTAAATAGACGCCATTTTCTAAAAGCCAGATATAGGTTAAAACAAATCCTATTCTCTAGAGAATGAGTAGAGCTTCCAAAAAATCTAAAAAATTCATTTTAATTGCATATCTTTCTATCTACCTATCTATCTATTTATCTATCTATCCATCTTTTGAAGATTTGAACAAAAGACATTTGAGAGACTCCTAAACTTTGATGGAACTTTTCTAACACAATCAGTATGCATTTTACCAATCATTGCCTTCTTTGGACTTTGTTCAAAAGCAAAAGATTAACCGAGTTTTTTTTTTGAAAGAAGCCTGTTGAATTTTAAATCTTTTGTCTCAGGGGCTGAAAGAGATCACTAAAGAGTTTAAAAGAGTTCTTATCTATATTTGCAGCAAATAATTTTCCACAGGTTGAAGTCTCCCATATATTTCTAGAATTATCCTTATATTATAACATTATCAAAGATTAATAATGGAATATGCAAAAGTGAGGATCTTCTCTACTTTAGTTTGCAACACAACAAAACATTTGCAATTTATGATATTTGTAATTATGAATTTTGGACTTAAGAAGGCATTAAATCCGAGATGGATTCTAAGCATTTTAAAAATCCCTGAACTTCCCTCCCCATCCTCTACCTTAAAGAAATCACTTAAGAAACACGTGCGTAAAATATTTATTTGCCACTTAATACCTGTGTGTCTTTTGGCAAGGGATTAAAACTCTTTGGCCTTCATAAATAATAAAATGATGACATTTATATAGCACATGATGCAAATTTCCTTTCAAACATTGTTTTATTTTAGATCTACAAGAATCCTGTGAAGTAGCTAATGAAGGCCTTATTATCCCCATTTTACAGATTAGGAAACTGAGAGATATATGCCTTGATTCACTTGTCCGTTGTCTTACAGCTAGAACTTGAGCCTAGATCTTTGACTTTGCATCCAGCACTGTCTTTACTATAACACATGATCCATCTAGCTAGACACTAGACATCCAGACCATGCCAAACTGATCTATTTATCAAATGTCGGCACAAACTTTATGTATCAACAGAGTAGGAGGTTGTGAAAGGCAGTGTGATATACATAGTCAAAAGAGAATTAAACTTGGCTTCAAAAGATTTGGAGATGGCCCAGCCATTGCCAATTACTGTGTCTATAGCAATCGACTTAACCTATTTGGGTATCAATTTTTTTCATTTGAAAATATTATAATGATTCACTTTATACCTACTTCCTCAGATATTTGTCAAAGTTGTGCTTTATGGATTATAAAGTGTTTTATCATATCAGCCAGAATTATTTCCTGGTTATAAAATAGTTCACCTACCTCAACCCCAGAATCTTCCCGCACGCATTCTATGGTAACAATAAAAACTGACAGTTATGCACAATTTCCAGATTTGCCTAGAACATTTTCACATTTTATCCTCAAAAGAATCCTGTGAGTTAAGTACTATAGAACCTTATATTACAGAGGAAACTGAAGTTTAGAGAGATCGTCAGTTGCCTAGGATAACAGAACTAAAAGCATCAGAGGTGGTATTCAAACACAGATATCTCCTCATTCAAAGTCCAGTGCTCTTTTCACTGTATCACATTGCCTTTTTTCATAATTGCTAAAATTACAGAGAGATGAATTATTTTGTCTTAAAGAAGCTTCCCCCTTTCACAAAATGTAACTGTTTCCATGAGGGTAATACAACAAACCCTACATGCATAATTCACTGTTTATTTTCAAAATAGTTTCTCATATATTCTCTTTTTCCATATAATTCACATCTACATGATTATGCATCTTGTTTCTTTAGAATTAATGAGCCTTATTATCTATGGCGCACTGCTCTTGTCTGCAGTCAGGTAATCTGGTTTCTGTTGGAAAATAATTAATAAAAAATTAATAATAAGAACAACAGCAATAAGAATTTAAATGGCATTTCAAGGATTGCAAAACATTTTATATGTATTATCTCATTTTTTCCTCACAAAAGCCCTGGGAGATACATTTATTATTATGTTTATTTTACAGATATTGAAACTGAGGCAAACAAAAGACTTGCCCAGGATGACCCATCTAAGTAAATGGATGAGGTTGGATTTGAACTCAGGTCTGTCCATGCTTCAGGTCCAGTGTTCTACAAACTGTACCACCCTGAAATTTCCTTTAAAGAATATCACATGTACATTAAATGCCTACAGTTATACAAAGTCTTATATCTGACACATTGTTGTGGAGTAGAGGTAATTCTGGGCTCCTAAAGGCTATTCTAATTGAGCATTAGCAGAAGAAGTTTCTACCATGATCAAAGACTTCAAGAACAGCCCTGATAATAGTATTTTGACCACTGGCCTAGCTGACTACAGAGAGATTCATCATCAGTAGGCTGGCTGTGACAACCCATGAGAACACAGATATTCCTGTAAGACGGCTATTGTGGGAAGGGAAAAGTCAGGCACTTTTCATTGCTATTTAAAATTGTGTTTTCTAATCTGCATTCATCAAAGTACTGAGAATGGGGAATAGTTAAAGCACCAGAAGTGGGATTAGCCATCAGATGATTTACCATAATTTCCATTTACAGTATTAGAGAGTGTTAGACTGCAGTTAATAGCTGAATGGCTAAAAAACAGAATTTAAACGTTTATTGTTGAAACCAAGGAAAGATAATGATTGAATCATGCATTTTGGTCAAAAATCAAGTATTATTTACAATCGATAAATGTCTGAAAGCCTCTTTTACTTGGTACAATGATATACTGTTTTTAATTTTCTTTTCTACTCCAATACTATTTCCCAAAGAGCCCCAATTAAAGGCAATGATTGGTTTAATGTTTCATATCCAGCACTTTGGAAAGATATCCTTTATCCATAATGGTCTCAAAATAAAACTTACAATCTTACTGAAATAACAGGACATTACCTTGCCGTAAAGATCTTAGAGTTTTTCTAAACTGAACTACTAGGTCTGAATTTAAAGTAGTTCCTTAGGACAGCAAAAACCAAGGAGGAACCAAAAAAATGTTGACCTCACTTCCATCAAGAATGGATATTACATAGAATTTCACAGTGATCTTAAAAGGGTGCATGATTTTCTCCCCCTTGGCAACCTCCTGGAAAATTGCCAGTTACCCAGTCACCTTCACCAGAGACCATACCTCGGATCCCTAGAGCTTTGCACTTGTCATTTCATTGTCTTTTTTCCTATCACAAAATTCTAATGTGTTGTCAAAACCTAACCAAAGTATACATTTTTAAAACATGATGGTACCAAAATAGAAGAAGTGTATACAAGTGTATGTGCATATGCATCCATACACATATGCATACATACATATATACATAATGTCTTATCAGAAGGACCCTGGTCTTCCGTCTTCCTTTACCCTTTCCATTATAGCATACTACCTCAGTTGCTGTGTAAATTTATGTACGTCACTTAACTTCCATATGCCTCAATTACCTGATATATAAAATCAGGGTAGTAATAAAGCTTACCTCTCAGGGATGTTGTGAAGATAAAATAAGATGATATTTGTAAAACTCTTTACTGTCTTCTGCCTCTTTTTGTATCCCCAGGGCTTAGCCAAGTGCCGAGCACACAGTAGACACTAAATGTTTATTGACTGATTACAACCTTAAAAATACTATACGAGTGCTAGCTAGCTAGTAGTAGTAGCAATAACAGTAACAGCAGCAGCAACAGTAACAGCGGTAAGTAGTAGTAGTATAGTAGTAGTAGTAGTTCATAGTGAACTTCTATCTATTGAACTCAATTTTTTCATTAACTCTCACTATAAAAATATAATGCATCCTTCCTAAAAGATAACAACTCAGAGCTATAGAATTGCAGTAATTTTTATATAACACACAATTTAAAGTTAAATACTTAAGTACAATTAAATATTTTATCATTTTAATTTGCATAATAGATAAATAATTAAGTTTTAATTTGAATGATCTCTTTTAATAATTTCCAAAGAGTGCTGGTTTGAGAGTCAGAGGTCTAGACTTGTCTTATCACTCTGACCTTTGTGACATCTCTGATCTTATTAGGCAAATCACTTATTGTCTCTGGGTCTTGCTTTAGTGACATGAAAAACAAAAAGGCTGAACTAGATGTCCCCTGGAGTCCCTTCTAGGTCTAAATCTTTGCACTATACAACTATGTGGTGTTATGGAGATATACAAGAGTAAACTTCAGAAAAAAATAGAGATTTCACGTATGTCTACATTTTTAACTTTTTCTTTTTGTGAAGCTATTTGCTAAAAACAGCAACAACATTTGAATTGAATTGAATTTGAATTAAAAAAAAACACATTCGAATTGAATGAATTTCATTGAATGAAAACATTCAAACTGGTTGGTCACATGATATAATTTCCCAGCTATGTATAATACTATGGGATAAGGAGAAGGTAGGAACAGGTATTTAAGTGCCTACTATGTGCCAGGCACTGTGCTGAGTTCTTTACAAATATTAACTTATAGGGATAATATAGTCGATCATTAATGTATAACGCAGTGCATAATCACACTAACAGAAAGTACTCACAGTTGTAAGACTATAGCCGACTGACATCAGAACAAGTCAATAAGACTAGATTTGGATGTAGATAATTATCAAAATCTATATTTTATCAAATCTATTTTCTGTAATACAGTGATTATTTTTAAATTGGATCGTGATTCACTTTGCCTTTTCCGATGCATCTAGGTCTTCTATTAGCTCCATATATTTAGGCAGCATATATTAGGTGGCACATTGGCCAGAATTCAGGACCTGGAGTTAGGAAGACCTGAGTTTAAAATTTAGGTTAAAACACTTAGTAGAGGTAGGACCCTAGAGAAGTTAGTTAAATGTTATCTGCCTCAGTTTTTTCATCTATCAATTGGAGATTATAGTAGCATTCACCTCCCAGGTTGCTCTGAGAATTCAATGATAATATTTCTGAAGCAATTTGTAAACCTTAAAGCACTATGTACGTTTGTTGTTATTATTAAATTTTCTCCAAAAGCTTCATAATTAATGTATGATAATATTCAAATGGCTAATTAATGGATAGATTTAAAAAAATAAAGCCTTCCATTTATCTTTCATCAAAGGCATATCAGAAAAAGAGATTTCTATTTTGTGTTTTCTAAAGCTTCTCTAGACATCTGTAATTTTTGTAAACAGAAGGAATATATTGTTTTTCAATAAGTTTACTAAATTATATGATATTGGATAATTTGTCTATAAGAAGGATATATCTTCTACTAATGTTTTAAATAAATCATTTAAGCAAAATCCAAATGCTTAGAAAATTGTCACGTTTAATGAATGGATTTTTTCAGGATTTATAACTACGGTCAGAAAATATGTATCATATCCAAACCCAAAGAAATAACATCCTGTTTGTGTAATCCAAGGGGACTTACAACATTCTGTTCAGTGATTTTTAAAATAAATATTCTATAATGTTAATATAAAAAACCTAAAATGTTGCCTGAATTGATAGCACCTGCAAATGGTGAGCCGTTTCCTGAGTACTACCTTGTAAAATGTTAGGGTGAGTGAGTCAGGTGTTCATAACTCTTTCCATTGAAAGAATCTGCTGTTGTGGCACTAAAAGGGATTGCTGATTACTAATGTATGTTACTCAACTGATTTTACCTCTTTTTAAAATTCAATTCAGTGTTAAAACAAGGATAAGGAAATTATACTATGAAATTGCTCCTACACTGGTGAACCCTGGCAGCTGCTGTAATACATGAAAACATAATTTCCCCTGTAAGTCAGTACTAGATGTTTCATCTGGAGCAGCATCTCTAAAGATTGACAAGTGCAATTTAAATACATGGACAATGCTAAAGGACAAAAATTTATTTAGATCTTCTATCTATATCATCACCATAGGATACAAAACTAGAAGAACTAAAATAATTTCACTTAAAATATTACATACAATGATGAAATTAATTAGTTTTTTGTGACACTTTGGTTAACAACAGAGCTTCATTATTTACCTTTAGTGCAAAAGGGGCCACGGAGTGGTGAAAATCTGAGATTTTTTTCGCAGACTGCCAATTCCATGTGAGCCAACATGATATCTGACAAATAATCATGATATTCTCCCATCTTAAGGTGTATTTTGAGAGAGATTATGTCCAGGACTAAGGCAGTGATTTTTCTTACTCTATTTTGCTCTTTTTAGAACACACCTGGAGCACTGTGTTAACTTTTGGGTTCTTCATTTTAGGAAGGACATAAACAAACAAAAGAGCATCCAAAGAAAGATGACTGGGATGGTGAAAATCCTCAAGATAATGGCAGGCTGATTAGCTGAAAAAGCCAGGGATATTTAACTTGAAGGCACATGATAGTTTTATTCAAATATTTGTATGGCTGACATGTAAAAGAAGGCTTCATTTTGTTTTGCTTTATCCCAAAAGGCAGAACTAGGGAAAACAGACGGGTGGATTTTGGCTCAAAGTAAAAAATAAAATATCCTGACAGCATTTACACATGGACACACACACACACACACACACAGATGAAATAGCTGTATTTTTTGTACATCTTATTGTATATCTGTTTAGAAGGTATGCCTCATTGAACTGATTGTTTCCTACAAGGATAGTTATGCCAATTTTAAAAAATGTATGTTTTTGTTAGCTTTAGTTTTATGTTACTTAGATTTTCCCCTGTATCCCTTCCCTCAACCAGTCCTTATGATAAAGCTGCTTTTTTAAGAGAGTAAAGAAACTGAGGAAGATAAAAAATCATCAAAACCAATGAGTACATCACAAAAAATGACATTAAATGGAGCATTCCACACTGGTGGGAATGTAAATCCCCGACCTCTGCAAGGCAAAATATGGAAGTATCTTCTCATATCTTTGGGGTCCAGATTGTTCTTTGTAATTTTTCAAAATTCATTTTTACACTTTTGGTGTGCTTTTTGCACCTTTGGTTTGCATTGTTGTAGTTATGTATGCTGTTTATTTCTCTCCAATTTACATTGAATCATTTCATGTAGGTCTTTACACATTTCTCTGTATTGATCATATCCATTGTTTCTTTTAGTATGATAATGTTCCAATAAATTAATCATTCATACTTTGTTTAGTCATTGATGGCCATCTACTTTGCTTTCAATTCTTTGCTACCACAAAAAGTGTTGTTCTAAATATTTTAGTGTACACAGAGACTTTCTTCTTATCAATGTCTTCCTTTGCATATATGCTTAGCAGTCAGATCTCTGGATCAAAGGGTATGGATATTTTAGTAATTTTATTTGCATAATTCTTATTTGCTTTCTAAAATGTTTTTACTAATTCACAGCTCCACCAATAATGTATTAATGCACCTGTCTTTGTACAATCCTCCTATAACAACTATTCTTATCTTTTATTATCTTTGCCAATTTGGTGGTTTTGAGGAGAAATATCAGGTTTATTTTGACTCACATTTTTCTTATTATTGGTAATTTGGAGTATTCTCTCCTGTGGCTAATAATAATTTTAAATTCTTTTTTATAAATAGTATTTTATTTTTTTCAATTACAGGTAGGGATAGTGTTCAACATTCATTTTTACAAAGTTTTGAGTTGCAAATTTTTCTTTGTGCCTCCTTTCCTTTCACACTCCCCAAGATGGCAAGCAATCTGATATAGGTTATATAGGTGCAATCATGGAAACATTTCTACGTTATTCATGTTGTGAAAGAAGAAAGAGAACAAAAGGGAAAAGACAAAAAAACCCCAAAGTGAAAAAATATGTTTAGATCTGCATTCACATGCCATAGTTCTTTTGTCGAAAGTGGATAACATTTTCCATCATAAGTGTTTTGGAATTGTCGTGGATCATCGCACCGTATTATTGTTACTGTGTACAGTGTTTTCCTGGTTTTGCTCAGTTCACTCAGCATTACTTCATTCAAGTCTTTCCAGGTTTTTCTGAAGTCTGCCTGCTCACAACTTCTTATAGCACAAGAGTATTCTATTACATTCATATACCACAACTTGTTCAGCCATTCCCCAATTAATGGGCATTCCCTCAATTTTCAATTCTTTGCCACCACAAAAAGAACTGCTATAAATATTTTTCTATATGTAGGTCCTTTCTCTTTTTTATCTCTTTGAGATGCAGACCTAGTAGTGGTACTGCTGGATCAAAGTGTATGTATAGTTTGATTGTCCTTTGGACATAGTTCCAAATTACTCTACAGAATGGTTGGATCAGTTTACAAATCCACCAACAATTCCATTTTTCCCACATCTACTCTAACATTTATCATTTTCTTTTCCTGTCATACTAGCCAATATGTTAGGTATGAGGTGATAACTCAGAGTTGTTTTGATTTGCATTTTGATAATCAAGAGTGATTTAGAACATTTTTTCATATGACTATATATATCTTTATTTTCTTCATCTGAAAACTGCCTGTTAATATCCTTTGACCATTTATCGATTGGAGAATGTCTTATATTCTTGTAAATTTGACTCAGTTCTCTATATATTTTGGAAATTAGGTATTTATCAGAAACACTGGCTTTAAAAATTGTTTTCCAGCTTTCTGCTTTCCTACTAATCATAGTTGCATTGGATTTACTTGTGCAAAACCTTTTTAATTTAAGGTAATCAAAATTATCCATTTTAGATTTCATAATATTCTCAATCTCTTGTTTGTTCTTAAATTCTTCCCTTCTCCATAGATCTGATGGGTAAACTACTCCTTGCTCTCCTAATTTTTTAATGATATCACCCTTTATGTCTAAATCATGTACCCATTTTGACCATATCTTGGTATGTATACAGTGTGAGATGTTGGTCTATGCCTAGTTTCTGTCATACTATTTTCCAGTTTTCCTAGCAGTTTTTGTCAAACTGAATTCTTATCCCAGAAGCTGGAGTCTTTGTGTTTGTTAAACAGTAGATTGATAGAGTCATTTACTACTGTGTCTTGTATACCCAATCTATCTCACTGAGCTCCATTTTTTAGCCAGTAGGAAATAGTTTGATGATTGCTGTTTTATAAGATAGTTTTAGATCTGGTATGACCTACACCACCTTCCTTTGCATTTTTTCCATTAATTCCCTTGATATTCTTGACCTTTTCTTCTTCCAGATGAATTTGGTTATTATTTTTTCTAGCTGTATAAAAAGATATTTTTGGCAGTTTGTTATGGTACTGAATAAGTAAATTAATTTAGGTAGAATTGTCATTTTTATTATATTAGCTCAGCCTACCGATTAGCAATTGATTTTTCCCCCAATTGTTTAGATTTGACTTTATTTGTGTGAAAAGTGTTTTGTAATTGTGTTCATATAGTTCCTGGGTTTGTCTTAGCAGGTAGACTCCCAAATATTTTATGTTGTCTACAATTTTTTTAAATGGGATTATTTTTTCTATCTCTTGATACTGAACTTTTTGGTAAAATACAGAAATACAATGATTTATCTGGGTTTATTTTATATCCTCCAACTTTGCTAAAGTTGTTAATTATTTCAAGAAGATTTTAAGTTGGTTCTCTAGGATTTTCTAAGTATACCATCATATCATCTCCGAAGAGTGATAATTTTGTCTCCTCATTGCCTATTTGAAGTCCTTCAATTTCTTTTTCTTCTCTTATTGCTAAAACTAAAATTTCTAGTACAATATTGACTAATAGTCCTGACAATGGGCATCCTTGTTTCACCCTTAATCTTACTGGGAAGACTTCTAGCATATACTCATTACAAATAATGCTTTTTGATGATACTACTTATTATTTTAAGGAAAGCTCCATTCATCCCTGTGCCTCTAGTGTTTTTTAATAGGACTGGGTGCTGTATTGTGCCAAAAGTCTTTTCTGCATCTATTGATATAATGATATGATTTCTGTTGGTTTTGTTATTGAAATAGCCAATTACGTGGATAGTTTTCCTAATATTGAACCAGCTCTGTATTCCTGGCATAAATCCCACCCGGTCATAGTATATTATCCTGATGATAAATTCCTGTAATTTCTTTGCTAATATTTTATTTACAAATTTTTGCATCAATATTCATTAGAGAAATTGGTCTATAATTTTCTTTTTCTGTTTGGCTCTTCCTGGTTTAGGTATCAGCACCATATCTGTGTCACATAAAGAATTTGGTAATATTAGAATTAATTGTTCTTTAAATGTTTGGTAGAATTCATTTGTAAATCCATCTGATTTTTCCTTTAGGAGTTCGCTGTTGACTTGTTCAATTTCTTTTTTTCTAAAATGGTATTATTTAATTATTTTATTTTCTCTTCTGTCAATCTGCAATTTATATGTTTATAAATATTCATTCATTTCACTTAGATTGTCAGATTTATTGGCATACAGTTGGGCAAACTAGCTCCCAATTATTGTTTTAATTTCCTTTTCATTGGTGGTTAATTCACCTTTTTCATTTTTTGTACTGGTAATTTGGTTTTCTTTTTTTTAAAATCAAATTAACCACAGGTTTATCTATTTTACTGTTTTTTCATAAAACCAGTGCATTGGCAAGCAGGGTGGAACTTTTTGCTGTTTTTTGTTTTGGAATGCTTCTCAGCACTAAGGCCTTTGTTTCAGTCAAGAATCTTTGATTGAATCAGGAGTCTTTGATGACCTGCTTATGTCACAAGAAAACCTACATCACATGGATTTGAGTTACATGGTTGTGATGCCTTCTGACCCTGAAGAAGTGTATATATATACTCTGAGGTTAGCATTTTGCTTGGGGCTCACTCTTTAGAAAAGTGTTGGTATGGAGACTCTGGGTAGCCGTTAAGGAGGCTTCCCACCCCCCAAGCTTTGAAAACCCAGATGTTGGTGCTTCTCTCTCTGGTAACTCTGTGTGTATAGCTTGGGTCAGACAGCTAGAAGCCTGTCTGTTGATTCGTGTTATTTGCTCTGTTTATATTTTCTCTGTAAATTCTGTTTGTATTTTCGCTGAAGTTCAGTGTGCTGACTTTTTCCCCTTTACTAAGTGAATGATATATGTATGTTTAATTAAAGCAGGATTGTAAACCCCTTAAAGCTGCTTTCCTTAGAAAAGCAGGTCAAAGATCCTGTGTTAGTAGCCCTCCTGTGTGCTGGTGTTAATGGCCTTACACAGCCACAGTAGCTGCAAGTAACATTGTTCTTACAAACAGATCTTAGTTTTATTTATTAGTTTAATAATTTTTTTTTTACTTGAAGTTGTATTAATCTCTCCTTTGAATTTCAGAATTTCTAATTTGGTGTTTAATTTGGGATTTTTAATTTGTTCTTTTTCTATCATTTTTAATTGCATGCCCAATTCATTGATCTCTTCTTTCTCTATTTTATTCATGTAAGCATTTAGAAATATAAAATTTTCCATAAGTACTGCTTTGGCTGCAACTCATAAATTTTGGTATGTTGTCTCATTGTTGTCTTTCTCTTTGAAAAAATTATGGATTACTTCTATGATTTATTGTTTGACACACTCATACTCTGGGATTAGATTATTTAATTCCCAATTAACGTTTAATCTATCCTTCCATGGACCATTATTACGTATTATTTTTATTATATCATGACCTGAAAAGGATGCATTTCATAACTCTGTCTTTCTATATTTGATTGTGAGGTTTTTATTCCCTAATACATGGTCAGTTTTTGTATAGGTGTCATGTACTGTGGAGAAAAAGGTATATTCCTTTCTACCTCCATTAAAGGAGACATAGCATATATAATATATTGTTTTATATAATCATATTATATATTATGAAATACATTATGCATTATTATATATGTAATTGTTAGACTTTTCTAATTTGGATTTTTTTTTGGATTTTCTCTTATTTAGATATTTTATTTATGGAAAGGGACAAAGTCAGTAATAGGTATATAAGAAATACTGAGAAAAATAGTCCCTTGGAGAAACATAAAGAGTTTTGAAAGTTTCCAATAAAAAATAACCTCTAGGTGAAAAAGCAAATACTTTAGGAAAAGGTAGCCCAAGTGACCAGCAACTAATATGCATATGACTATTAGAATTTACATGATAACTAGGAACTAATGAATATGAAGTGATTTCATATTACCTATTTGACCCTCTTCTTACAGAAATGTGAATTTTGGTTTCATTACCTAATGTAGAGGTGAGTTACTTCATACAAGGAGAACCTGCTTTGAGTCAGGAAGACAAAAGAAGACAAAAGAAAGGAAGGAGAAAAAGAGACTGAAAGAGAACTAAAACTGTCTCCTGCTACTTGAATAGTCAAACTCAGTCAAGTCCAGCTGAGTGGCATCTCACAGAAATAATAGCTGAACTAAGAACTAAGAGAAAAACTTAGAGCCTTCGTTGCTCTTCTAATGAGATGACTCAAATATGACAAGTTTTGTATCTGCTACTAGAGGTTGAATGCATCAGAAGAAATGTTTCATAAGAGAAGCAGAAGGAAGGAAAATCATTGCTAATGGGACCTGATTGGCAGAAGAATCTATTACTGCTTAACGAAGCTGGCTAGAGAAAGGAGAGATTTGTCTGGCCTCCCTTGTATTGCCACCTAGAGATTGAGACAATTCACACCTCAGAGACTAGCATAGATAGCAAATCTAAATAGTGTTATAAATCCCAGTTGTAGGGACTTTTACTAAAAACAAAAAAACAAAAACAAAAACTTTATATTACCTTAGAGCCCATCCAAGAGGAGACTTGAGCATCCCCAAAGAAGAGACCTAATGCAAACAGTGGCTTTTTTGGGTAGACTATTGTAACAAAAATGCTGCTTGAGACTACTGTGGCTGTGGAAGGTGAATAACACCAGCACACAGAAGGGCTGCTAGCACAGGTTCTTTGATCTGCTTTTCTAAGGAAAGCAACTTTAAGGGGTTAACAATCTCACTTTAATTAAACATACATATATCATTCACTTAGTTCAGGGGAAAAAGACAGCACCCTGAACTTCGGAGAAAATACAAACAGAAATTACAAGCAGAAATTATAAACAGAGCAAAATAACACATATCAATAGACAAGCTTTTATCAGTCTGACCATAGACATTACATACATAGTTACCAGAGAGAGAAGCATCAACATCTGGGTTTTCAAAGCGGGGGCAGGGAAAGGGGGCTCCAATGGGTACCTAGAGTCTCATCTGGCAAAATCACCAACACTCTTCCAATGAGTGTGCCCCCAAAACAAAATGCCAACCTCAGATCATATAAACACATCTCAGGGCCCTACCTACTTAGCAAAAGGGTGTGGGGCCTGGGGCCTGGGGTTTTCTTGTTTCTTAAGCTGGCCATCAAAGACTCTTGAATCAACGGAAGACTCCAATGAAACAGAGGCAAGACTCAATCAAAGGCATCCCATCACCTTAGTGCTGAGAAGCACTCAAACAAAAGACAATAAAAAGTTCCACTTTGCTTGCCATTACATTAAGGCAAGACTCATCAAAGGTACTTGATTACTTCAGTGCTGAGAAGCACTCCAAAACAAAAGACAACAAATGGTCCTACTTTACCTGTCGGGGGGGATTCAAACAAAGGCAACACTCATTAAAGGTATTTGATTGCCTTAGCATTCCAAAGTAAAAAAAAAAGTCCCACCCTGCTGTTTTAACAATCCATCTAGCAGCTGTTGTGGGGGTGAAAGACCAACATAACCCCGACAACAAGCACGCTACCAGTACACTGCAAGAGCACAGAGTCTTTTGATCTCTTTAGTAAGGAAAGCAATGTTAAGGGGTTAACAAGCTTACTTTAATTCAGCATACAAATATCATTCACTTAGTTCAGGGGAAAAGACCAGCACCCTGAACTTCAGAGCAAATACAAACAAAGTACCAACATGGACAGACAAACTTTGTCTGATTCAAATCCCAATACATAGTTACCAGAGTTTAACAAAGTCTCAGCATCCGAGTTACAAGCTGGAGAGCTCTTAGCTGCAGCTACCCAGAGTCTCTGAGAGCCACCAAAAATGAGAGCCCTAAACAAAATTACAAACATCGACAGACAGACCAAATACAGATTCATAGTTACCAACATCTAGGTTCAGCCCAGGAGCTCATAACGTGGGCTGGCCCAGAGGCACTTGCGCCACCACTGCTGTGGGGAAGAGCTCCAAAGAAGAGAAAGCCAACCCCTGCTTTTATATCTTTTTCAGGGTCAGGGGTGAGTCACAGTCCTAGAAGCATCACAAAGAGGAGACTTGAACCCACATGGTCTAAGAGCCTCTGATGTCCCAAACCTATCACTCAAACACATGTGTAAACTAGGCCCTCTCTTAGTTAGCCCCACCTGGCCCCACCTTGGTTACCAATTCACAGCCACATAGGTTTAGCACCTAATTGGGGTTTGGGCCTGGTGCTTAGCACCTAGTAAGACTCAAAGACACTTAATTAATCATTTTAAAACAGTAAGAAAGTCCCAACTCAATTGATATTACACCTGCTTAACATCACAACTATTCCTATTGAAAACAGGGATATTAAAGCCTATAGTCCAGAGTAATGTATTGCCCTGGAAAATAATTGGCAAATGTTTCACAATTAAGAATTAATAGTGTCATCTTGGCTGATTTGTTTAAATGGGATTCCAAGCAGCAGGGGCTCAGAAACTATAATTTTAAGTAGTAGGTATATAGCTTCTCCACACTAGTGTTATCCTAAAATCCTGAAACTGAGTTGAAGTATTCACCTTTGTCTAGGTAAAATTTCCTGACTTGCCAGAGTAAGTGCAAATTTGAGTGAGTAAGCCAGCCCAAAGGTACAGTCTAGAGAGAAGACATGTTTTGCAATGGTTGAACTATATAATTCTACATAAACTATATACCAAATAAATAAATAAATATAAGTTCATTTTGAGGGACAAGGCCCTCATAGCTAGAGAATTTGGGAAGGATTAATGTAGAAGTTAGCATTTTAGCTTTCATTTGAAACTAACAAAAGATCCCAAGGGGTTGAGAAAATTTGGAAGTACATTGTAGTCCTGAAGGAAAGCCAGTAGTAGGCATAGGGACAGAAGATGGAGTCATATGTGGAGAACAGGGCAAGGACTAGTGTGACTGAAACATGTTAGTGGAGGCTAGTATTGTCTATAAGGCAGAAAAGGTAAGTTGAATCTGTATCCTAACAGCTTTGGATGCCAAATAGAGGAATATATATTTGATCCTAGAGATCACTGCAGTCACGGGAGTTTATTTAGTGAGTGACAATAGTTGAACTTCAAGATGAAAGTATTTCAGTTTGTGTCTGTCATTCCTACTGTCGATTTCACGTTTGTAACATCGTTAAGTCATCTACTTCTATGTAAAGAAGTTATACATATTTCACATAGCATCTCTTCAAAATAAAACTTGGGCTCCTTGAAGGCTAGGACTATTTCAGTTTTTTCTTCATATCTCCAGTGCCCAGAATATTCCTCAAACATAATTCGGACTTAATGTACGTTTATTGAGAGATTAAAGAGGTTTGGTTGCTCTAACTGAATACCATGCTTGTTCCTCAATTTTATTCTATCTTTTAGCATTTTACTAATTTTGATCTTTTCTTTAAGATGTCAATAACCTGATTGTACCCAAATAGCTGTTTTATTTCTATATCATACAATTTACTGTTTGTTAAAATGCTCTCTGTCTGTCTGTCTGTCTCTCTGTCTCTGTCTCTCTCTGTCTCTCTCTCTCTGTCTCTCTCTCTCTCTCTCCATTCAGTGCATATGTCCAGATTTTAAATTTATTTGCTCAGAGAATATGCTCCTACAGTATTAGTATAAGTTGCCTTGAGGTCATTTGCTTCTCTATTTCCTTATTCTTGAGTCGTATTTCCAAATACATTTTTCACCATCTTTCAATATTATCATCTTTTATTGAAGTTGCCAAGTATTAAAATAAATGCTAATTTAATTTGGAGTGCTTATCAAGTTCTTCATAGAATGTTGCTACCTCTCAGTCTCTTGCAATAGATCTCGCTCCCTTATAGTTCCAATTATTTTGATGTTGTAGGTTTTTTTGGGGGGAGGGGAATTGCGTGTTTTGGTTTTTTGGGTTTTTTTGGTAAATAATTATCAACCACACTGAAATATGAGATGACCAAATATATCTTAAAATGGTGTTTCTTGTTTCCTTTGAATGCACCACAAAACTAATTCTTTCTATTCCTTTATGCTTCTCAAAGGATAAGCTATAATTTGGGTATCCTATTAGCTGAAATTGCCTTCTCTCTTCTGGTTTAATTTGTAGCAAGAATGTCAAGATTGATATAATTCAGTTACTCCCACATGAAGACTATTCATTGGTTACCAGACAAAGATATCATATGTAACAAACTCAGTTTGTTGCTAGAACTACACTAAAGATTGTCAAGTATGGTAAAATGTATAAGAGCATGTACTCTTCTTGTATACTCACTAAGAATCTAGTCAGCTCCATTTCATGATGAAGCATCAGAGTAGGTTTTTTTTTCTTTTGAGAGAGTATGACTTGTACACAGCAGGGTTTTAATAAATGCTTGTTTATTGACTCATAGGATCATAGATTAGGTGACATGCCAAGAATCACAGAGTGGTTGAATATCTGGGGTAACATTTGAACTCAGGCCTTCTGTATTCCAAAGCTAACACACTATCCACTTTTAGCATTCTATCTACCCTTCCATGCTGTTGAATTGAACTCATTTGAAATAAAGAAAAAAAGAGGAAAATGGTGAAATACAGATATTTTCTATTTACTTATTGGTTTTCTCAGATGGAAAAAATAGCTATAAGATTTTATCTACTTGAATGGTCTGGCAGAAATGTGAAAAATGTAGTAGTCAAGCTGTTTTCCGTAGAGCCATGTAGGTATTTTGTTTTTCTCTGTATTACTGAATTCATTGAGCTGAGGCATTGTGAAATAATAGTTGCAATATGGAGGATTCATCATTAGACTAAGAATGTTATTCTTTTCTCCTTATTACCACTGATAATGACTTGTGTTTTATGTGTGGATATGTACATTTGTGTATATGTGTATATATATGTATATATATGCATACACATAAATGATATAGCTACATGTAGACAAAATCTATAGAACTATATAAAGTAATATCTACATATAATTTTAAAATAGTAAGAAAAGATCATTTAAAAATTATTCCCCACCTCTAACAAAAAAAATACTTCCTTCAAATATTACTTTCTAAGTCCAAGTCAATATCAATTTGTTGAAAGGCTTTTTTTCTTTACTCTTTCAATATAAGTCCTTGCAATGTCTAGTCCAATAGTAAGCTCTGTAAAAACAAGGAACTTCTATGCCCAGTGCTGCCAGCCATAATTGTATTTCCCTGTTTTTTTCTAGCATAGAAGATAATTTCTTCCTTGTATTTTATGGCATAAGGCATAAGTGCCTTTGTTCTTATTTTTACAAGAAGACAAAGTATTTTTTTCCTTCTCACATCTACAGAAAGTCTTGCGTGATCAATGCAGAATGACAGGGGAGAAATTTGATTTCTACTTCTCTTCCTAGTGAGAACCGACAGAAAGTAGCATTGACTTCTTTGATTAGAGAGTGTTTTAGATGTTGATTTACCAGCAGTTTCAAGTGACATATGAGATTTTTTTCTCCTTTTTCAGCCTTTTCTTAAAACAAACTCACTAATCCTACTCTTGCTGAAGAATTATCCCACCAGGTTTTTTCTATTTATAAAGTACTCCTTAGAAATAAACAACTTTTTTACTGTTTCTTTAATCCTAACTCCATCACTAACTATAATGTAATCTTGAACTAGACATCCTCCATAAACCTCAGCTTCACAGCAGGAACAAGGACTTTTTGACTCAACCTTGGGTTTTCATTCCAGCTCGAACCACTTAATTAGCAGTATGACCTTAGCAGTAAGACTATTCACTTGACTTCTCTTAATTTTGCAGATTCGCTTATCTGTAAAATGGCAATCAGAAGCATTGTGGTAAAGTAAATGGGGCTGGGGGAAGCAGAACTGGTATTAAGAGCTAATTTTAAAACCTATAAGATCTTATGTGATTTGGAGCAAATCACACAGCCTTTCAGTGGCCTAGGTAACTTGCTAAGATTGTTATTTGCATTGGTGGTAGAAAGTTCTTCATGCTGCTAAAATCATAGATCTAGTAAAAAAAACAAAAAAATAACAAAACAACAAAAAAGTGGAATTGTAGAGACCTATCTGATAGGGTAATTGTGAGAATCAAATGTGATAATGTACATAAGTAACCAGCAAAATATCTTAACATAAGCAATGATTTTGGTGGTATACTTAGAATGTCAGGGGTCACACAAATAGGGGCAACATCATCTGCCCCTCCCATCTTGAAGTGTTGTTGAATCAAATGAAATATTAATTTGAAAAAATATTGAAAAGTACAAATGGTTTCAATGACTATAAAACCTAATATCTTTTAGTAGTTCAGAGGATTCTTCATTTGAAAAAATGTTACATACCCTTCTTCTGTATCAACTTGAACCAATCCTCTGTATATGCTATCTGGTTACCTATTTACCTATTGTCTTTCCTAACTGAAGTGGCCTGTTTCTCCCTCAGCTTTTTCGTCCTGGAATCCTATCTGATCCTAGAAGACATTTCAAACTCTACCTTATGTGGCCAACTTAGCTATAGGTGACACTTTTTGCAAACAATTATTTTCAGTAGCATTTAGCTGGCACTCACACTATATTGCCTTGGGCTGGTAGTTAACCTGTTCACATGCATATACTTTATTTCCCTACATATATTGCAAGTTCTTTGAGGGTGAAATTTGTCTTTTATTTAATTTTATTGTATCCCTAACACAGCCGATTAGTTAGACTTAAATAATTGGTAATTTGATTTTAATTTTAATCTTGGTTTTGGTTTTTGTATCATTCTGAAGATGCCAACAAGATGGTTTAGGATGCCTTTTAAGTCTATACTAGCAGGGTGGGCATCCCACATCATTGAAGAACTGCTGCCTCTCTCCATGCTCTTTTCAGGTACCCGTAATGTTCTTTGAACTAGTATTTACTGGTGCAAGCTGTGAAAATCAATGCTACATCATAATTCACTGATGCATGACAGAAGCAGGCTTTACTTTTTCTGCATGGGGTCACATATATTCACCACATGGCCAAACTCATGAACTAAGTTGAGAAACTGACCATTCCCCATGTAACTAATGTGGAAGTCACAGAAAATTCCCAATGCCTGATTTGTTTTTCTTTTAGGTTTTCTTCAGGAAAAAAATACCAAACTCTTGTCTTGGTTTTAGGTCAAGACCTTTCAATATGTCTCCTTTTAGACAAAAAATAGCATTCTCTTATATTGCTTCCTACCAAAGTGCTCCATATGATGACGTAGGAAAGTAAAATTGCTCTAATAGAATGATAGTACATCAACCAGAGCTAAAAATATTGAAGTTTGAGTTTTCCTGGAAAAAGCTTGTAAGTTTTATGCCTGATGTATCCATTTAAAAGCTCACAAAGCCTTCACCATTCTAATATCCAGAGCAGCAAGCTTCCTTTGTCTGTAAAAGTGGGTATAACATTGTTCTAAAGATAGAGTACGTAAAGAATGATTAAGATTCCACCTTCAAATTTCCCACAGGGGCATGCTCGGCTACACATATTGTTTTGAGTATGGTTTAAAAGACTAGCCCCACTAAAATTATTCATCGTAAGACTTGGGGCATGATAATATAAATATTATTCACTGAGGATCAGCCTTTGAAGATATATTTAAATTCTGTTTTAAACCCTTAGCTGAGAAAATGTGAATGGAACTGATTTTATGTGATGGTCTTTCTAGGAATAAAATACTGAAATTAGATAAGGCATTTGAGGGTTTTGAGAATCTTATGAGATGAAGGCTGAGATCTCTGTACAAAGATGACTTTTACTCTGGATGTTAGGTGACTAGACTCTTGCCCCCTCCCCCATTTTTTCCTGTGTATATTTCCTTTTTTGACCCTGAAGGATGTTGGTGCTTTATTTCCAAAAATCAGGCCAAGGACTAAATAAGATTAAAGAGTTCTGTGAAATTGTTAAGAGTTTAATGTTTTTCTCTTTGTTAATTTGCTTCTTTTCACTGAAACTGTGTGTCATAGTGAATATTGTGCTGGACTCAGCATCAGAAAGTCCTGATGTTAAATCCTACGTGAAACATTTATTTGCTATGTCACCCTGGGCACCTCACTTAATAACTTTTCTGTGGCTTGGTTTCCTCGTCAGAAAAATTAGAATAATAATAGGGATAAAGACTAGATTTGTGATTTCAATAACATAGGTAAATCTTTCAATGACAAATTTCTTCTAATGTAGGCGAAGGCATTCCTAAGATTTATAGTTTTAAAAATTGCTCGGAATAGTAAGAGTTTAAGTGATTTGCCCAAGGTCATTCAGCCAGTATGGATCAGTAATATGACTTGAACCTAGCACTATGCTTTGAATACATATTCATTCATTCATTCATTCATTCAATAAACATTTATTAAGCACTTACTATGTGCCAGGAAACCTGTTAAGTGCTGGGGATACAAAAAGAGGCAAAAGACAGCATTTGCTCTCAAATAACTTGAAATCCAGCGGGGTAGACAACAATATAAATAAAAACAATCTATCTGTAGTATAAAAAAGAAACAATTAAAGAGGGAAAGCAGTGTAAGTAAGAGCAGTTAGGGAAGCTTTCCTGTAGAAGGTAGTTGTGAATTAAAGGAATCTTGGGAGATCAATATTCAGAGAAAAGAAGGGAGAATGTTCCAGGCATGAGAGATAGTAAAAGAAAATGACTAAATCTGAGTGTTGGAGTGTCTTGTTGGTGGAACTTAAATATTTCTTTAATTGTATTGGATTCAAGCATTTCATTGATAAATGAGAAACGACATAGTATGGTGGATAAATCTCTTGATATGGAGTCAGAGGCCCTGCCCTTGCTATTTATAATCTCTGTGACTTCAAGCACTTTATTTAACTTCTTTGGGATTCAGTTTCCTCATGGCTAAAATGAAAGAGGTTGATTAGAACGTTTTTAAGGTCGCTTCCAGCTCTAACTCTGTGAAGTTAATGTTAAATAAGAATGAGCCAAGGACAGAGTCCATTGATCAATGATTTCTCTGTATCTGTTTGATGAACTATGGGTTCATATTTCATTCTTGTTGTCACTCCTTATAAAGAAAGGGTTAAAATGAGAAGATCCAATATAAATGAACTCAAAGGTTACTCACTTCTCAAGCTATTTAGAATAATTTAGGGGAAATGTCCTAATATACCAATTGAATATTAATACATTTTAATGTTAATTGCAATTTAATGGTTGCACCTCTAATACTTAACAATAGGTATTGCATAGTTTTCCCTCTTTAAATTAAATTTGATTAAATTTCATGTTTTAAGTTTGTTTCTAGTCATGCTGAAACTATGTGAAAGGTTGATATATGAATGAGCAAAAAAAATGATTTTGATTTTTAAGCAGAAAAAGATTTTTCTTTTTCAAAGCCTCTATTTTGACCTTCAAGAAACTAAAAATGAAAACAACAGATTGCTTATTGGAAAATACTAGATAATGCTAAAAAATTGCTATGGTAAATTGATGCTGACATTAAGAGGACTAGACTGTATAACCAAAATACCATTACCCCATGGAGTTCATTACTCTGAAAGCTGTTTTTCATTCTATTCTCTGAGCCACACTTGTTGACTTTGCTCTCTGGGGTCATTGGGCTGTCAATTTCTAGCCTCATTTTGATAAAGAGATAGAAAACCTTCCTCTTCAATCTCTCCATGGGGGATGGTAAAGACAATTCAACCCCATTACCACTCATGTGCTATCACAGAACATGCATCATTCACAGTTATCAGGCTTATATAAAAACACATTTTCTTCATCTTCTAGGCAACATACATCTATGTATATATACCACACCAGTTTCTGTGCATGTAGGAATCCCATTAATTCCCCTAAAATATAACATGTTCTATTTAATAATTGATCTGAAAATAATATTTAAAACAAATTAGGTAACTCTATACCAAGTTGTTACTAAAACCTTAAGGTTTTTATTTTAATAAATGTATCTGAAATTACCAAATGCACTAAAAATACCAAAAAAGTGTTTTCCTTTCTAAGTAAACACTGCCTAGGCTTTGACACATAATCCCATGAGGTTCTTGCTATTCAAAAATAATTTCAGAACTTTATAACATTCTTCAAAGTGAAATAGAGCTGGAAAAGATAGCTTCTATTATAGAAAATTGGGAGAGACTGAAGAATTTTGAGCCAGTAAATGACAAGGGACCTCTTCAGACATTGCCAGGTGACAGGATTACATGTACTTTGTCTTATTTTGACATGGTTTTAATGTCTTGTGTTGTCTCTGTATTTTGAAAACGTTTCATTCCATATAGTTTGGAGACTGTACACATTTGGAATGAGGATATTGATTTAAAGTGCTCACTATTTTAATGAGCAAACACTATGTCTAGACAGTTGTGGGCAACAGTTCTGGCAACAGTGATAATCATTTCAACAATCATTTGCCAAATTCTCAAGGATATTTAGAAGTTTGTATTTTTAGTACATAGATTTTTTTTCCGTTAGTCTGTAAGGAACGATGCTTTTGTGTTTGTCCTTCATTTTTGAAGAGGACCATGACATCAGGAAAATGATGACATGACTTGCAGTGGCCTTTGATTTGAGTGAGGGAGGGCTGTGCAAGGTCACCAAAAAAAGAACAATGGGCTGCTAGTAGATATGAGAGTTTGCAACTTGCAATGGTACGTTGCAGTTTCCATTTCATTACATAGACTATTTCAAGTTTTGCTTTTCAGTTTGTGCTCTTCAAACATAATCTTTGTGTAATATTTGGTGGCAGTAACCTCATCTAGAATCACTACCATAAATATTCCATTTATGCAAGTAATTTCACATGATTGAGTTATCTGTTTGATGATTATTGAATACTCTTGTTTCAGCTTATGTGGATGATGCCCATGAACTGCCTTTTGACTTCCTCTAACATCTTACCTGCTTTGTAGGTTACGGACATAATAAGCCACTTTGGCAGGTCCAGTGATGTATATTTATTGAGTTATGAAGTGTAATCTATTTATTATAGAACTATCATTACCTCTAAGAATATCAATCTCTTACCCCTCCTTTTCAAAATTTATTTTTTCTTAGTTACATGTAAAAACATTTTAACATTCTTTTTGAATTTTGAATTTTAAATTCTCCCTCCCTAACCTTCCTCTCTCTTTGAGAAAGCAAGCAATTTCATATAGATTATACATGTGCAATCATACAAAACATTTCCATATTAACCATGTTGCAAAAGAAAACAGAAAAAGAAAAGTATGCTTTGACCTCCATCCAGACAACATTAGTTGTTCCCCCGGAGGTGGAGACCATTTTTCATCATAAGTCCTTCAGAATTGTCTTGTTTCATTATATTGCTTAGAATAGCTAAGTCCTTCACAGTTGATCATCATACAATATTGATGTTACTGTGTAGAATATTTTGCTCACTTCACTTTGCATGAATGTTCTGCTTCTGCTCACTTCACTTTCCATCAGCTTACATAAGTCTTCCCAGGTTTTTTTTGTTGCTGTTGTTTTTTTTCCAGGAAGGATCCTTCTAATCATTTCTTATAGCACAGTAGTATTCCATCATAATAATATGACACAACTTGTTTAGCCATTCCTCAGTTGATGGGCACCCCTTCCATTTCCAATTCTATGCTACTGCAAAAAGAGCTGCTATCTATCTATCTATCTATCTATCCATGTAGGTCTTTTCCCTTTTTCTTTGCTCTCTTTGGGATACAGACCTAGTACTTGTATTACTGCCTCAAGAGTATGCACAGTTTTGTAGCCTTTGGGCATAGTTTAAAATTCTGCTCTGGAATGGTTGAACCAGTTGACAACTCTACCAACAGTGTATTAGTGTCCTGGTTTTTCAATCTAATATTGCCATCCCCTCCAACATTTATTTTCTTTTTCTATCATGTTAGCCAATCTCATAGGTGAGAGATGGTACCTCAGTGTTGTTTTAATTTCTCTAATCAATAGTGACTTAAAACATTTTTTCGTATGAATATAGATAGCTTGGATTTTTTCTTCTGAAAACTGCCTGTTAGTATCCTTTGACCATTTATCAGTTAGGGAATGACTCATATTCTTATAAATTTGGCACTGTTCTCTATATATTTTAGAAATAAGGTCTTTATCAGAAAAACTGGCTGTAAAACTTTGCCCCGGTTTCCTGTCTTCCTTTTAATCTTCACTACATTGCTTTTGTTTGTGCAAAAATTTCTTAATTCCATGTAATCAAAATGATCTATTTTATATTCCACAATGCCCTCTATCTCTTGTTTGTTTATAAATACTTCCCTTATCCATAGATCTGACAGATAAATTATTCCTTGCTCTACTAATTTGTTTATTGTACCACCTTTTATGCCTAAATCACGTACCCATTTTGACTCTATATTGGTATGTGGTGTAAGATATTTTTTAGTAAGCACCAGGTTGTTTTGATGATTACTGCTTTGTAATACAGTTTGAGATCTGGTAGGCCATTTCCTTCATATTTTTATTGATTCCTTATTATTTTTTACTTTTTTCCCTCTCAAATAAATTTTGTTATTTTTTTCTAGCTCTACAAAATAATTCTTTGGTTATTTGATTTCTGTAGTACTGAATAAGAAATTATACATACACACATATACATATATATATGTGTTTTCCATGTTTTTAATTAGAGCTCTTTTTGTTTTTGCTTTATCTGAGATCATTGTTACCATTCCTTTTTGTTTTTTTTTTCTTCAGCTGCAGCATAGTATAGTCTGCTCTAGTCCCTTATTTTCACTTGGTGTACGTCTCTCTATTTCAAGTGTGTTTCTTGTAAACAACATATTGTAGGATTCTGGTTTTTAATCCATTCTGCTTTCAGCTTCTGTTTTATGGGTGAGTTCATACCATTCACATTCACAGTTATGATTACTGTGTGTTTCACTCCACCCTATTTACCTCCATCTTTATTCTTTTCTCTCTTTTTAATATTTTTTCCCTCAAAAGTATGTCTTGTTTTTGAACAATGCTTCCCTTAATATGTTCTCTTTTCTATCACACCCCCTTTCTCTTATTCATTTCCTTTCCTACTTCCCTGTAGGGTAAGATAGGTTTCTATGCCTAACTGAATGTGTATGCTATTCCCTTTTGGGGCCAATTCCAATGAAAGTAAGGTTCAAGCATTCCCAATCACTTCCCTCCTCCATTTTCCCCTCCAACATAAAAGCTCTTCCTTTTTGTGTCTATTTTGTGTGAGATATTGTAGATTCTTTCGATTTTTATTTTACCCTGTGATTCTAGGATTTCAGATCAGTTTTCCTTGATAATTTATTGAAATATGATGTATAGGTTCTTCCCCCGCCCATCTTTGTTTTCTGGTAGTCCATTTATTCTTAAATAATCTCTCCTTGATCTATTTTCTGACTCAATTATTTTTTCCCAAGAAGGTATTTTCATATTTTTCCATTTTTCATTTTAAAAATTTTGTTTTGCCTCATGGAATTATTAGCTTCCACTTGCCCAATTTTAATTTTTAAGGAATTATTTTCTTTAGTGAGCTTTTGTACCTCCTTTTCCACTTGGCCAATTCTAGTTTTTATGAAGTTTGTTTCTTCGGTGAATTTTTGTACCTCTTTTTCCATTTGTCTAATTTAGCTTTTTAAGGAGCTCTTCTCTTCAGTGGATTTTTGTGCCTTTTTTTTTACTACTTGGTCAATTCTGTTTTTAAGGTGTTATTTTTCTTCAGTAATTTTTTGTTCCTATTTTACCAAGCTGTTGAGTCTGTTCTCAAAATTTTCTTATATTACTCTGCTTTCTTTTCCCATTTTTTCCCTTAACCTCTCTTATATGGTTTTTAAAATCCTTTTTGAGGTCTCCCAGTAACTTTTTTGGGGGGAGGGAGGAACTTGTTTCCAATTCACATTTTTCTTTGAGACTTTGCATGTAGCTGTTTTGACTTTGAGGTCTTCTTCTGAGTGTGTGTCTTAATCTTCCTTGTCACCATAGTAACTTTTAATGTTCAGGTTTTTTTTCCCTATTTGCTCATTTCCCTAGCCTTTTTCTTAACTTTTAACTTTATGTTAAAGTTGGATTCTGCTCTCTGGGTGGAGGGAACACTGTGCCAACATTCAGGTTTTTCATGGTGCTGTTTTCATAGCTAGTTCTGGGAGTTTGTAATCTTTTGGCTCTTCCAAGGTGGCATGATATAAAGAAAGGTGTGGTTACTGCTCTTCTGGCCTGTGCTCTGGTCCATGAGTGAGCATAACCACTCTTTTCCACCCTGAAACTGTGCCCAGGGCTCCTGCTACTGCAGCCACTCCTCTTAGCCCCAGGACTTTGGCCTGGAACTTTGTATGGGCAATACCATAGGGCCCTGCACCCAGTGCCTGCAAAAGGTCCCTTGTAATCTCCTTATCACAAGTTTTAAGACCACTTTACCATCTGCAGGCTGAGAGCTACTGAAGCTGCTGATGCACCCACCTTCAAAGAATGTTGCTGGATTATATGGGTGCAATCTGAGCTGGACTATGTTCCAGCCTTGATCACCACCCTGGTAAGACACACCTTTCCTGTTGGCCTCATAAGTTGTCTTTGTATGAAAATTTGTTTCATTCCAAACTTTTGTTATTTCTGCTACATTAGAATTTAGTTTGAAGCATTATGGTAAAGTTGTTTGGAGTAGAATTTGGTGGAGTTCAAAGAGTTCCTGTCTTTACTCTGCCATTTCCCTTTCATCCTTTTTGATGAGTAACTGTTCGTTTTTCTATAGCTCCCTTGTGGTGACAATTCCAATGTTTTATTTACATTGTTCTTGTTTATATTAAGGTATCTTCTAGATTCATTTTTGTAGCTTTTCCTAGGTCATGGGTACATGTTGTTTGGTCTTGCATGGGCATTAATTACTACAAATGTGTTCTTCACATTAAGATTTGACTTCAGGCTACCTGTCAGTATTTTTTTTTGTTTTTTTCTTCCTTTTTATTTTTAGTTTGCAACACATGGTTCTACATAATTGTGAGTTCCAGATTTTCTTCCCTCCCTTCCCCCCTCCGTCCCCAAGACGGCATGGAATCCCATGTAACTTCCACGTACAACTTCTCATTGAATTAATTTACACACTAGTCAAGTTGTGGAGAAGAATTATGACCAATGGAATGAATCATGAGAAAGAAGAAACAAAACCAAAAAAAAAAACCACAACCCAAAAACAAATACAAAAGAGAGAAAAAAAGGGGGAGAAAAAGGTGAGCATGAAGTGTACCTCAATCTGCATTCATACTTCATAGTTCTTTCTCTGGATGTAGATAGCATTCTCCATCGTGAGTCCTTTGGAGTTGTCTTTGCACCTTGTGTTGCTGAGAAGAGCAAAGTCTGTCAGGGTTAGTCCTCACAGAATCCATATATCTGTAGTTGTGTATAACGATCTCCTGGCTCTGCTCTGCTCACTCAGCATTATGTCGTGTAGGTTTTTCCAGGTTGTTATGAAGTCTGTATCATCCCGATTTCTTATACCACAATAGTATTCCATTACCTTTGTATACCACAGCTTGTTCAGCCATTCCTCAATCAATGGGCATCCCTTTGATTTCCAATTAGCTACCACAAAAAGAGCCACTATAAATATTTTTGTACATATGGGTCCTTTTCCCACTTGTGTGATCTCTTTGGGACACAACCCTAGAAGTGGTATTGCTGGGTCAAAGGGTATGAACATTTTTATAGCCCTTTGGGCATAGTTCCAAATTGCTCTCCAAAATGGCTGGATCAGTTCACAACTCCACCAGCAATGTAACAATGTTCCAATTTTCCCATATCCTTTTCAGCATTTATCATTTTCCTGTTTTGTTATTTTAGCCAATCTGACAGGAGAGATATGGTATCTAAGAGTTGTTTTGATTTGCATTTCTCTAATCAGTAGTGATTTCGAGCATTTTTTCATATGCCTGTAGATATCTTTAATTTCTTCCTCAGAAAACTGTCTGTTCAGATCCTTTGCCAGTCAGCATTTTGACATGTGCATTCTCAGCATTTTTCTTGATACTCTTATGGTTATATTTTGCCTAAATGAGACATGAGTATTTGTAAATATTGCCTTCATCCATTTGAAATCAACATTCAAGCTCAGAACATTATTTGTTGGTACAAATTAAGTATTTCAAATGAGTCCAAATGATATTTTGATAAAATTTGAGAAAGTATATGCAAAATGAGGTATAAATTTAAGGTATTTCTCAATAAAATATATCATTTTAAAATATCTATGTACACTAAGTGATTAACAGGAAGCTTTGATATTAACTACTTTTTTACTTGAAAGACATAGTTAGTACTATTCAGCAGTGATGTTTCTGGATTTAAGACCACAGAGCCACAGAGGACTCTCCTTAAAAGACGCAAAATTTTATATCTATTGCTTTCGACAGAAGCATCCTACAAAGGATTTTGCCCATCATAGTTTTGATATATCACTAGTCAGCATAGAAATTAAGTGGGAATTTTGGGGAAGTTTTGCAGAAGCTACAGATGACACATGAAAGGCAGCAGAAGATAGAGAAAAAGTTTAGAAACTCAGAAATGCACAAAATACATGTATAGCATTGTATAATAACCCGAATTTTACAATAAGGTACTGGAAACACTGCATAGAAGAAAAAGAAAATATTCAGACTTCGCTCGTGTGAAGGGAAGACCGAATTTTGGGGGGATTTTCCAGATTATGGGGGCACCATGTCCCTAACTCCTTCAATATGGAAGGGATAACTATAAATGAATCATTAAATTACATTAGAAAACACAGAGATCCCTTTCACCATCCAAACCCTAAACTCACACTTCACCTTAGTTGTACCCAGTAAAAGCAACTTCATTAGCCTGAGTTTCAAGGTATAGTTATTATGGCCCCAGGCTAATTTCCCTATAATTAAATTGATCCTACCGGGCACATGAAAGAAAATCAGTATAACTTGTGTATAAGGGAGGTTGGGGGACAGATTGGCAGATGCATTGGAGTCCCAAAATATGGCTATACAAAGTATAATAGGATCACAGTTTTCAGACTGGAAGAGACTTCAGAGACAAATTAGCTCAATCCCTTTTTTTTTATATAGGTGAAGCAAATAAAGACAAGGATGCTGATGTGACTTACCCAAATTATTTGAACCAGGGTCCTGTAGTCCAAAGCCAGTGCCTTTTCTACTATACTCCAATATACTTGTTCTAAAGGGAAAGCTTTAGAAATTTCCATGTCTGAGGAAAAGGAGACTTGAGACCCAGAGGCGCTCAGTTCTCTGCTTATGGAGGTTAGTCTAGGCAGGGATTTGACCAGCCCTCAATCCCAATACTAGAAGACTGAGTAAGCCTAGTCTCAAGAGTCCATAGGGCCATAGAGAAGAAAAAGCTAAAAAGTGAACAGAGAAACCAAAAGTAAATTATTAGGAATATCAGAAAAAGAGAAAACACGCCCCCCCCAAACAAAATCTACGGAAGAAAGATTGTGTATAGGCCTGGTTCTCAAGAAGATAAATCAACAGTGAGAGTAATGAAGAAATAAAACAAGTCTGTCCCTTCTCATTATTATTTGATAGAACTCTAGAAATGCTAGTAATAGAAATGACAAGAGAATGAAATTAGACATGGGTTTTGGCCTTAATCTGATTTTCAGAAGACATAGTGACAGTTTCTCTAGAAAACTCCCATATAATTGGGAAAGAGAATATTTAAGAGTATTATTTCATATTTAGTAGTAGTAGTAGTAGTAGTAGTAGTAGTAGTAGCAGTAGTAGTACCAGTAGCATTTAACTTATTTGTTATTATTTAGTATTTAGTAGCAGTTGTACTTAGCTAGACTTGTGATTTCATTTGTGAAAGAACCCCCTTGTGAAGAAGAAACTATCGATAGAAAAACACACTTTTTCTGCAACTTAAAGTAAATATAAGGATTTTGGTGCTCCAAACACATCTTGTCATTTAATTACTCCCTAAATGTTTAATTATTAACTTAATTCCATTTAAATACAAGTTAACATAGTAATGATCATGTTCTTTCCCTAAAGTGTAGGCTTTCTTTAAGACAATGAAAAGCCTGCCATGACCAGTTGCAACATTATAGGTATGACTCTTCTACCAGAGACATTGACACCAAGATGCCCCAGGGCCACAGATTGAGCATAGGACACAACAGAAAGACCTATACTCTTCCAATTTCTGGCATACTTGAAAGGGATTCCTTCAAAGAAGCCATGAGGCTGAGAGGAGAAGGAAGAAGCAGCACAGCTCCTCAATTCCATGTTGTCCTGGTTGCCAGGATAATAGAATAGGCAACAGAGTAATGGGTAGTAGCAAGTACTCTTCTGATGGTTAGGAATAGGGTATGCCAGAGGCCAAGAAATGAGAGCAAAGATAGGGGAGAGTAAATAAAAGCAGACATGGGAAGACTCAGGCAGGTGAAAAGACCATTGAAGATCATGCTGAAACAGCATACATGGGTCTGATGAAACACATAGAGTCCAGTCCATAGCTCTTTTAAAATTTTTTTTATCCTCTTCCCTAGAGCAGTTTCCAAGCAGAACTCAAAGCCTGTTTACCTGTCTGACTACTTCACTTATTACTAACCTGTGAGTGCCTGTGCTATTTGAGAATGCTATTAAACCACAGCTTCATTACTTTTTAATTTTGTCCAAGAAAATCCAGTAAAGGCAGGATAGGAAGGCTTTCAATTTTGGAGATGAAGGTTTGGAGTTACACAGAGAGGTATCACAGAAGGAAAACAGATTTTCTTTTGTTGGAGAAAATCATAAAACCAGGCTGATTAGATCAACTACAAATTTATGTTGCATAATCTCAAATGGGGCCTCATTGCTGTAAGGCAATCTTTTTACACATCTCTAATTGATTCACTATCCTACTCACCACAGCATCTTTTCCAATTCTGTTTTAACCTTCCTTATACCTTTCATAGTTCCCTCTTTTCCCCACCCTCTCAGTTGACAACCTATTATTATTATTATTATTATTATTTTAAATGAGGTCATTCACCAAGAGCTTCCTTTCCACTGCCTTCTACCTTCCTTCCAACACCTCAACTAATACTTCCCACATGCCTTCTCATACCAGCTTCACCTTTATCTCTGTCTCACACAATGATATGGCCCTTCCTATGGCTGATGCAAACTTCTATCTAGGTATAAGCCATCCCATCCCATCTTATTTTCTCCAGCAGCTTGTCTCTTCTGTCATTCCCAGTCTCTCCTTTACCTTCAATCTTTCCTTCTCTACTGGCTGTTTCTCTATTGGTTGCAAATTTATTCATGTCTCCCCAGTTCTCTTTATTTTATTTTATTATATTATATATTACAGTTCCAAAATCTCCTTCTTCTACCCCTTTTCCCACCCATTGAGAAAGAAAGTAATATGATTCCCATTATATGCAAGACATATGTCTACATTAACTAAAATCTAAAAAAGGGCAATGAAAATAAAGGGAGAAATATGCTTCAAACTACACTCTGAGTCCATTAGCTCTCTATCTGGAGGTGGAACATATGTTTCTTTCTAAGACTTTTAAATCTCTTATCCCTCTTCGCCAAAATGAGACTAAATCAAATGGAAAGTTATATTTGGGCTATTTAATATAATTAAATAATTTACCACTAATTTTGCTGTTTTGAATTATGAATATGTGAGGCATGTATATATTTTCTTTATGGTGATTTGTTACCATCCCAAGCAACATTCTATCTTTATTGAGCACCCAACCAATGCCAGTTATGTCATCTTTCTCTATTACTGCCAGGAAGAAGGACTCAGTTTGGATTACTGTGAATTGGACTTGTGATCAAAGTAAATACATTCCTGTGCCTCACCATTCAGGAGTTTTCTGATATTTAAACATGAAGTTCTTAATAAAGTCTCTACAGCTACTTAATCACCAAAACCAAGTTTATTGTTCTAATGCCAATTATATATAAAAATTCAACAAACACCTTTATTACTATTCCTTCCTTAAATGAGGTGCCACAAAATAAAACCGCATATTTTGACCCTTGATACATTTAATGTTAAGGAACCATTATTACAATTCTTTCTAAAGCAATATTTTCTAAGGGAAAGGATTTCTTTTATTCACTGTTGGATGACTAATGCTGAAAGGTACAATATATTGATGTATTGTCTGATCTTTCATTGATTAAAATTACTTTTGTGCTAAGAGTGAAAGAGAGGGAAATGTAGCTGAATCTATGATAAACAGGCACACAATAGTTTATGTAAAGATAGCACTGAAAACAACCTGGGCTTGCAGCAGATTGACAGCTTGACTAAATGGCATGATGGCCTTTGGCATGGCTACGCATATCTACTTTCTAAGAAAAAGAAAACAACAACAGAAACACTGAAAGCACATATCATAATAACCAGAAACAATTTCCTAGTTCATAAAACTATATGGTACTAACAAGATTATCATAATACTACATTATGTGACAATTTTTATTTTTCTTGCAAATTCTTATCCTGCACAAAAGTTGGTGAAGGCAAATATATAAAGCATTCATCAGTACAGTGGACATTTTGGCAAAATTATCAAAAATTGAAAGAATAAAGGACAATTTATAATAAAACATTTTAAAAACACATTTTGTTTATCATAATGGTAGGGTTTTCTTGGAGGTGTGGAGGGCAAGGGGTTCTAATTTTTTTTTTCTATCAATATAGCGCTGTACCATTTCAACAATTTTTAGCCTTGAAGAATTCAGGAGGGTGGTGGGGGAGGTAATACTAAGAGGTCAAATGATTTGTCCACAGCCATGTAATCTATATGTGTCAAAGAGGGTCTTGAGATCAGGATTTCTTTTTTTTTAAATTTAATTTATTTATTTAACATATTTAGTTTTCAGCATTGATTTTCACAAGAGTTTGAATTACAAATTTTCTCCCCATTTCTACCCTCCCCCCACTCCAAGATGGCATATATTCTGGTTGCCCTGTTCCCCAGTCAGCCCTCCCTTCTGTCACCCCACTCCCCTCCCATCCCCTTTTCCCTTCCTTTCTTGTAGGGCAAGATAAATTTCTATGCCCGCTTGCCTTTGTATCTTATTTTCTAGTTGCATGCAAAAGAACTTTTTTTTTTGTTTTTGAACGTCTGTTTTTAAAAACTTTGAGTTCCAAATTCTCCCCCCTCCTCCCTTCCCACCCACCCTCCCCAAGAAGTCAAGCAATTCAACATAGGCCACATGTGTATCATTATGTATAACCCTTCCACAATACTCATGTTGTGAAAGACTAAGTATACTTTGCTCCTTCCCAACCCGTCCCCCTTTATTGAATTTTCTCCCTTGACCCTGTCACCTTTTCAAAGTGTTTGTTTTTGATTACCTCCACCCCCATCTGCCCTCCCCTCCATCATCCCCCCCTTTTTTATCTTCTTCCCTCTTCTTTCCTGTGGGGTAAGATACCCAATTGAGTATGTATGGTATTCCCCCTCAGGCCAAATCTGATGAGAGCAAGGTTCACTCATTCCCCCCTCACCTGCCCTCTCCCCTCCTCCTACAGAACTGCTTCCTCTTGCCACCTTTATGCAAGATAATCCACCCCATTCTATCTCTCCCTATCTCCCTCTCTCAATATGTTGCTCTCTCATCCCTTAATTTCATTTTATTTCTTTTAGATATCTTCCCTTCATCTTCAACTCACCCTGTGTCTGCTCTCTCTCTTTTACGTATATATATATATATATATATATATATATATATATATATATATATATATATATATATATATACACACACACATATATATATATATACACATACATACACATACACATAGATATATACATACATACACATTCACTTATATATATACATAAACATATATATATATATATATATAAATATATATATATATGCATATTCCCTTCAACTACCCTAATACTGAGGTCTCATGAATCATACACATCATCTTTCCATGTAGGAATGTAAACAAAACAGTTCAACTTTAGTAAGTCCCTTGCAATTTTCGTTTCTTGATTACCTTTTCAAGCTTCTCTTTATTCTTGTGTTTGAAAGTCAAATTTTCTATTCAGTTCTGGTCTTTTCACTGAGAAAGCTTGAAAGTCCTCTATTTTATTGAAAATCCATATTTTACCTTGGAACATGATACTCAGTTTTGCTGGGTAGGTGATTCTAGGTTTTAATCCTAGCTCCATTGACCTCCGGAATATCGCATTCCAAGCCCTTTGATCTCTTAATGTAGAAGCTGCCAGATCTTGGGTTATTCTGATTGGGTTTCCACAATACTCAAATTGTTTCTTTCTGCCTGCTTGCAGTATTTTCTCCTTGATCTGGGAGCTCTGGAATTTGGCGACAATATTCCTAGGAGATTTCTTTTTGGGATCTATTTGAGGAGGCGATTGATGGATTCTTTCAATTTCTATTTTTCCCTGTGGCTCTAGAATATCAGGGCAGTTCTCCTTGATAATTTCTTGAAAGATGGTATCTAGGCTCTTTTTTTGATCATGGCTTTCAGGTAGTCCAATAATTTTTAAATTATCTCTCCTGGATCTATTTTCCAGGTCAGTGGTTTTTCCAAGGAGATATTTCACATTGTCTTCCATTTTTTCATTCCTTTGGTTCTGTTTTATAATATCCTGATTTCTCATAAAGTCACTAGCTTCCACTTGCTCCACTCTAATTTTTATTTTGAATTTATTTTTTTTATAAATTTCTTTATTTATTTTTAGTTTACCACACACGGTTCTACATAGTCTTGAGTTCCAGTTTTTCTCCCCTCCCTCCCCCCTCCCTCCCCAAGACGGCATGAAGTCTCATATAACTGTCATGTATAACTTCGCATTGAATTAATTTATGCACTAGTCAAGTCGTGGAGAAGAACCTTGACCAATGGAATGAATCATGAGAAAGAAGAAACAGAACCAAAAAAAAAAAAACCAAAAACAAAAACAAAAGAGAAGCAGAAAAGGCGAGCATGTAGTGTGCCTCAGTCTGTATTCAAACTTCGCAGTTCTTTGTCTCAATGAAGATAGTATTCTCCATAGTGAGTCCCCTGGAGTTGTCCTTGCCCCTTTAGGTTGCTGAGAAAAGCGCAGTATGTCAGGGTTGGTCCTCACGGAATCCACATATCTGTGGCTGTGCACAACGTTCTCCTGGCTCTGCTCCGCTCACTCAGCATTATGTCGTGTAGGTTTTTCCAGGTTGTTACAAAGTCTGCATCATACCCATTTCTTATGGCACAATAGTATTCCATCACCTTCATATACCACAGCTTGTTCAGCCATTCCCCAATTGATGGACATCCCTTTGATTTCCAATTCTTGGCTACCACAAAGAGAGTTGCTATAAATATTCTTGTACACATGGGTCCTTTTCCCGCTTGCGTGATTTCTTTGGGATACAACCCTAGAAGTGGTATTGCTGGGTCAAAGGGTATGAACATTTCTATAGCCCTTTGGGCATAGTTCCAAACCGCCCTCCAAAATGGCTGGATCAGCTCACAACTCCACCAGCAATGTAACAATGTTCCAATTTCCCCACATCCTTTCCAACATTTATCATTCTCCTGATTTGTTATTTTAGCCAATCTGACAGGAGAGATGTGGTATCTAAGAGTTGTTTTGATTTGCATTTCTCTAATCAGCAGTGATCCAGAGCATTTTTCCATATGCCTGTAGATAGCTTTAATTTCTTCCTCTGAAAACTGCCTGTTCATATCCTTTGACCATTTCTCAATTGGGGAATGGCTTGTATTCCTATACATTTGGCTCAGCTCCCTGTATATTTTAGAGATGAGGCCTTTATCAGAGATACTAGTTGCAAAGATTTTCTCCCAATTTTCTGCTTCCCTCCCAATTCTTGTTGCATTGGCTTTTTTTGTACAAAAACATTTCAATTTGACATAATCAAAATTATCCATTTTGCATTTTGTAATGCTCTCTATCTCTTGTTGGGTCATGAATTGTTTACTTTTCCACAAATCTGATAAGTAAACTATTCCTTGCTTTCCCAAATTTCTTAGAGTATCAACTTTTACTCCTAAATCATGAACCCATTTTGACTTTGGTGTAAGATATTGGTCTATGCCCAGTTTTTGCCCTACCATTTTCCAATTTTCCCAACAGTTTTTGTGAAACAGTGAATTATTAGCCCAGAAACTGGCCTCTTTGGGTTTATCAAAGAGTAGATTGCTAAACTTGTTGATTTCACCTACTTGTGTACCTATCCTATTCCACTGATCCACACCCCTGTTTCTTAACCAGTACCAGGCAGTTTTGATGACTGCTGCTGTGTAGTACAGTTAAATATCTGGTGTGGCTAAGCCACCATCTCTAGCATGTCTTTTCATTAATATCCTAGATACTCCAGACCTCTTGTTTTTCCAAATGAATTTTGTTATTATTTTGTCCAGCTCAGTAAAAAAATTTTTTGGTAGTTCGATTGGTATGGCACTGAATAGATAGATTAATTTAGGTAGAATTGTCATTTTTATTATATTAGCTCAGCCTAACCATGAGCAACTGATATTTCTCCATTTATTTAGATCTGATTTTATTCGCGTGAAAAGTGTTTCATAGTTATGTTCATATAGGCCCTGGGTTTGTCTTGGCAAATAGACTCCCAAATATTTTATAGTGTCTTCAGTAACTTTGAATGGAATTTCTCTTTCTATCTCTTGCTGTTGGGCTTTGTCAGTAATGTATAGGAATGCTGAGGATTTATGTGGGTTTATTTTATATCCTGCAACTTTGCTAAAGTTGTTTATTATTTCGAGTAGTTTTTTACTTGATTCTCTAGGATTCTCTAGATAAATCATCATATCATCTGCAAAAAGTGATAATTTAGTTTCTTCTTTTCCTATTCTAATTCTTTCAATTTCTTTTTCTTCTCTTATTGCTACAGCTAATGTTTCTAGTACCAAATTGAATAATAGGGGTGATAATGGACATCCTTGTTTCACCCCTGATCTTATTGGGAATGCATCTAGTTTATCCCCATTACAAATAATGCTTGTTGATGGTTTTAGGTAGATGCTATTTATAATTTTGAGGAAGGTTCCACTTATTCCTATGCTTTCTAGTGTTTTTAATAGGAATAGGTGTTGTACTTTGTCAAAGGCTTTTTCTGCGTCTATTGAGATGATCATATGGTTTCTGCTAGTTTTGTTGTTGATATGGTCAATTATGCTAATAGTTTTCCTAATATTGAACCATCCTTGCATTCCTGGAATAAGTCCTACCTGGTCATAGTGTATTATTCTCGTAATGAGTTGCTGCAATCTTTTTGCTAATATTTTATTTAAAATTTTTGCATCAATATTCATTAGAGAAATTGGTCTATAATTTTCTTTCTCTGTTTTAACTCTACCTGGTTTGGGTATTAGTACCATATTTGTGTCATAAAAATAATTTGGTAGGACTCCTTCTTCCCCTATTTTCCCAAATAGTCTACAAAGTATTGGAATTAGTTGTTCTTTAAATGTTTGATAGAATTCACATGTAAAACCATCTGGCCCTGGAGATTTTTTCCTAGGGAGTTCGTTGATGGCCTGCTCAATTTCTTTTTCTGATATGGGGTCATTAAGAAATTTCACTTCCTTCTCTGTTAGTCTGGGCAGTTTATGTTTTTGTAGATATTCATCCATATCTCTAAGGTTGTCAAATTTATGGGCATACAGTTGGGCAAAATAATTCCTAATTATTGTTTTGATTTCCTCTTCATTAGAGGTGACCTCACCCTTTTCATTTTTTATACTTGTAATTTGATTTTCTTCTTTCTTTTTTTTAATCAAATTGGCCAAAGGTTTGTCAATTTTATTGGTTTTTTCATAAAACCAGCTCTTTGTTTTATTTATTAATTCAATAGTTTTCTTGGTTTCAATTTTATTAATCTCTCCTTTGATTTTCAGTATTTCTAATTTGGTATTTAATTGGGGGTTTTCAATTTGCTCTTTTTCTAGCTTTTTCAGCTGTATGCCCAGATCATTGATCTCCTCTTTCCCTATTTTATTCATGTAGGCATTTAGAGATATAAAACTTCCCCTAAGAACTGCTTTTGCTGCATCCCATAAGTTTTGGTATGTTGTTTCATTATTGTCATTCTCTTGAATGAAATTATTAATTCTTTCTCTGATTTGTTCTTTGGCCCACTCACTCTTTAGAATTAAATTATTTAGTTTTCAATCAGTTTTTAGCTTATTTTTCCATGGTACTTTATTAAAAATGATTCTTATTGCATCATGATCTGAAAAGGATGCATTGACTACTTCTGCTTTTCTGCACTGGATTGTGAGGTTTTTATGCCCTAGTACATGGTCAATTTTTGAGTATGTGCCATGTACTTTTGAGAAGAAAGTATATTCCTTTTTATCCCCATTCAGTTTTCTCCAAAGGTCTATCATATGTGCCTTTTCTAAAATTCTGTTTACCTCCTTAACTTTTTTCTTATTTATTTTGAGGTTAGATTTATCAAGTTCAGAAAGGGGGAGGTTGAGGTCTCCCAATATTATAGTTTTGCTATTTCTTCCTGTAACTCCCTTAACCTCTCCTCTAAGAATTTGTATGCCTTACCACTTGGTGCATATATGTTAAGCAATGATATTGCTTCATTGTTTATGGTGCCTTTTAGCAGGATATAATGTCCTTCCTTATCTCTTTTAATTGAATCTATCTTTACTTTTGCTTTGTCTGAGATTAGGATTGCTACACCTGCTTTTTTTACTTTAGCTGAGGCACAATATATTTTACTCCAGCCTTTTACCTTAACCCTATGTGTATCCCCCTGTTTCAGATGCGTTTCTTGTAAACAGCATATTGTAGAATTATGGTTTTTAATCCATTCTGCTATCTGCTTCTGTTTTGTGAGAATGTTCATCCCCTGCACGTTCAGGGTTATGATTTCTATCTGTGTCTTTTTCTCCATCCTAATTCCCCCTGTTTATGCTTTTATTTCTCCCTTTCCCCTTCTCCTCCTCAACAAAGTTTTGCTTTTGATTGCCGCTTTCCTCAGTTAACCCTCCCTCTTTATTCCCCTCCCTTATCTTACCGTTACCCACTTGCTTCTTCTCCTCTTCCTTCTGCCCTCCCCCCTCCCTTTTTCCCCCCTTACCCTCCCACTTCCCGTAGGACAAGTTAGATTTCTAAACTTATCAGAGTATGTTATTCCCTTCTTGAACTAGATCAGATGACAGTAAAGCTCAAATACTGCTCTTCTCCCTCCCTTCTTTCCCTCTACTATAATATGTTTTTTTTTGCCACTTCCTTTGGTGTAATTTACCCTTTTCTACTACCTCCTTACCACTTCCCTCATAGCCCTCCCTTTATATCTCTTATTTATATTTTATAACTTTACATCAGTTAATTTATTCAGGCATTCACAACCTATGTATATCCCTTTCATTTGTCATAATAGTTGTACCATTCACAAGAATGACTTATATATGTATATGTATATATATATATATATATATATATATATATATATATATAATACACATACATACATACATAAAAACATACATAAGATGATATAATCCCACATAAAGATGTAAACAACCTGCCCTTATTGGTTAATGAGGTTTGTGGGGTTTTTCCCCCTGGTTACCTTTTTATGTCTCTCTTGAGTTTTGTATTTGGAGATCAAATTTTCCATTGAGTTCTGGCCTTTTCATCAGGAAGGTCTGGAATTCCCCTATTTCATTGAATGTCCATCGCCTTGCCTGGAAAATTATGCTTAGTTTTGCTGGGTAGTTGATCCTTGGTTGTAGTCCCAGCTCCTTTGCCCTTCAGAATATCATATTCCAATTTCTCCTGTCTTTTAATGTGGAAGCTGAGAGATCCTGCGTGATCCTGACTGTAGTTCCCCGATATTTGAATTGCTTCTTTTTGGCTGCTTGCAGTATTTTCTCCTTGAGTTTATAGCTCTGAAATTTGGCTATAATGTTTCTTGGTGTTTTCAGTTTGGGATCTCTTTCAGGGGGTGATCGGTGAATTCTTTCAATGACTATTTTGCCCTCTGGTTCTAGGACCTCTGGGCAGTTGTCTTTGATAATTTCTTCGAAGATACTGTCAAGGCTCCTTTTTTCATCGTGGATTTCCGGTAGACCAATAACTCTCAAATTGTCTCTCCTGGATCTATTTTCCAGGTCAGTTGTCTTGCCAATCAGATATTTCACATTTTTTTCTATTTTTTCATTCTTTACATTTTGTTTTATTACTTCTTGATGCCTCATAGATTCATTAGCTTCCACTTGCTCAAGTCTAATTTTAAATGAGTTAGTGTTTACATTTTGCTTTTGAGCCTCCATTTTCAATTGGTTGATTTCGCCTCTCAGGGTGTCCTTTTCTCTCTCTAGATTCTGAATCTCCGTAGCCATTTCGCCAATCTTATTCTTTAGGGACTTGATTTCTTCAGTGGATTTTTTCTCCCTTTTTTCCATTTTTTCCATATTTTCTTTTAGCTCCCTAATTTGGTTTTTAAAATCCTCCTTTAGCTCTTCCAGCAGTGCTTTTTGGGCTGGAGACCAGTTCATATTAGCTTTTGAGGTATCTGATGTATCTACTGTGTCATTGCCGTCCTCCTCCATATCGATATTTTGAACCTGCCTGTCTCCATAAAAAGAATCTATTGTCCTCGGTTTTTTTGTATTCTTCTTCATGTTTGTTGTTTTCCCTTTTCCTGGCGTTACAACGAATTTCTATCTTTGGGCTCTCTGTCCCAGCTTTCTTATTCTGGGGGTTGTTAGTCTAGAATTATAACCTTCAGTTTCCTGAGGTGTGGGGGAGGGGTCTGGCTCCCTGGCGTCTCACTCCCTGTGGGTGCTCTCCAGCACTTGCTTTTCAGCAATGGTCTCAGCTGTTTGTTGTTTGAGCTGATGTCTGGCACTTCCCCTGGGGGAGCAAGGTTACGTCTGGGCTCCCGGTGTTGACCCCTGCCGACTCTGCGGGAGTAATGAACTTCTACTATTTGTCCTGTGAGGCCCCACTACTCTCTCCTCTGTTTCAGTTCTCTCTTTTTTCCCGAGGAATTCTCTGGGTGGGGAGGGGAGGGATTAGAGCCGTTTACCTGGCCATTGAGTCTTCCGGAAGTTCAAGAAGCCAGGTTCCTGGGTTTTGCAAGCGTCAGGAGTGGGTGTTTTCACGGCCGGTGGCACTGCGCTGCCTCTCGTCGCTCCCACAGACTGCCGTCCTGTGTTGGGAGTCCTGGGGATCTCTGCCGGTTCCGGGCGCCCAGCCTTCTCCCAGCCCGTCTCCCACGTGGATTTCTCGGCCAGCCGCTTCCGCCTTGGTCTGGAGCAGCTTCGCACCGAGCACTCTCCGAGCCTGCAGGATCGTTCCTCTGGCCTTCCAGACTCTCCCGGCTCGGAAATTTGCCCCACGCAGACTGCTCGCGGTTTCTGACTCTCTCAAATCTGCTCATATTCACTTTTTTATAGGAATCTGACAGACCTTGTGAGAGAGCTCCGGTAAGACGCTGCCTTCATGCGGCCATCTTGCCTCAGCCCCCCTCCACTCTAATTTTTAAAGTAGTATTTTCTTCAGTGGTCTTTTGGACCTCCTTTTCCATTTGGCTAATTCTGCCTTTCAAGGCATTCTTCTCCTCATTGGCTTTTTGGAGCTCTTTTGCCATTTGAGTTATTCTATTTTTTAAGGTGTTGTTTTATTCAGTGCATTTTTCAGTATCTTTTTGGGTCTCCTTTAGCAAGTCATTGACTTGTTTTTCATGGTTTTCTTGCATCCTTTTCATTTCTCTTCCCAGTTTTTCCTCTACTTCTCTAACTTGCTTTTCCAAATCCTTTTTGAGCTCTTCCATGGCCTGGGACCAGTTCATGTTTTTCTTGGAGGTTTCTGTTGTAGGCTCTTTGACTTTGTTCACTTCTGTCTGTATGTTTTGGTCTTCTTTGTCAGCAAAGAAAGAATCCAAAGTCTGAGACTGAATCTGGGTGTGTTTTCACTGCCTGGCCATATTCCCAACCAACTAACTTGACCCTTGAGTTTTTTGGCAGGGTATGACTGCTTGTAGACTAAAGAATTTATATTTGATTTTGGAAGTAATAACAAGTCACTCGAATTCTGTGAGTAGGGAATGTATATACATGCATTATACCTATGCTACAGAAAACCAACTTGGTAGCTAAATGGAGAATGGGCTGGAGTAGAAAGAAGCCAGTTAGAAGGCTGTTGATATAGTCCAAAAGGGAGCTGATGAGGAGGGTGGTGTATGAACTAGATTTGTGGAACTATAAATGGAAGGAGGAAATGTGTATGAGAGATGTCTTTAAGGTAGAAAGCACATGATTTGACAACTGACTAGATTATGTGGGGTAAGGGAAAGTGAGAAGCTGAGGGAGAAACTGAGGTTGCAGACATATCTGACAATTGGGGAAATGGTCATGCCTTCTAGAGCAATAAAGACATTCCAAACAGAGGTGTTGGAGGGAAAGAGGATCAGATATATTTTGATTGTGATAAATTTGATGTGCCTATAGTACATCTAGTTTGTGATGTCTAAGAGGCAGTTGTAGATGAGAGACTAGAAGTCTGTAGAGAAATTAGTGCTGAATAAGTAATTCTGAGTCATTTTCATAAGATGATAATTGAATTCATATGATGATTAGATCATCAAATGAGATAAAATAGAATAAAAAGTGAAGGGAGGTCAGGACAAGGTCTTAAGAGAAACTCAAGGTTAGTGGGCATGACATGGATGGTTAGTGGGTAGCATAGGAAGGATCAGACAGAGAAGAGATTAGACAGGAGGAGAACCAGTAAAAAATATTACCATGAAAACTTAAAGAAAAGACACTATACAAAACAAAATGATGATTGACAGTGCAAAATGTTACAGAAAGGTCAAGAAGAACCAAGATTGAGAAAAGGTCATTTGATTTGACAAAATTAAGACATACTTGGTAACTTTGGAAAGGGTAATTTCATTGGAATGATGTGGTCAGAAACCAGATTGTAGAGGATTTAGAACAGAATGAAACAAAAGGGAGTGGACATGCTGATTGTAGATGACATTCTCTAGGCCTTTAGCCAAGAAGGGGGCCATGGAGACCCAGAACTGTGGCTATTTGGGATGATAGGATAATGGGAGGGTTCTCTATGATTCTTTATGTTCAGAGAGACATGATAATATTAGAAAGCTTGAAAGCAGCAGAGAAAGAGAGAGAGAGAAAGAGAGAGAGAGAGAGAGAGAGAGAGAGAGAGAGAGAGAGAGAGAGAGAGAGAGAATAGTGATAACAGTGGAGTAAAAAAGCTGGAAAAGCTTGAAGGAGATGTGTTAAAGGATTAAAAAGGAGGTATTTGCCTTGGCAAGAAGTAGGGCTATTACTTCATCTGAGATCAGAGTAAAGGAGGATATAATCAAATCAACACATCAATAAGGCACTTATTATGTGCCAGGTACTGTGCTAAGCACAGAGGAGACAAATACAATGCCTCCCCCCACCAATAAAATATAATAGTTCTTGCCATCAAGAAGGTAAAATTCTAATAAAGGCAAAAAGTGGTTTTAAGCTTAAATAAATTAAATAGAAATATTACATATAAGATTAGATTATATAACATTAATTTTTAGTGGATCTGCAGCACCATATATATATATACACACATATATATATGTGTGTGTGTATGTATATATATACATATATATGTGTGTGTGTATATACACACACACACACACACACACACACACACACACATATATATATATATATATATATATATATATATATATATACACACACACACATAGTCTATTCAGTATCATGTGAATAGTGTTGGGGCTTGGCAAGACATAATCAACATAGGACAAGGAGCCAAAGGAATCAACATTGGAAGATGATATAGTGTCAAGTTTTACCAAAGGTTAGGTATAAAGAAGAGAGGAGAGTGTTGTTAGAGAAGGGGTGATGCTCTGGGAGTAAACTGAGAGGTAGAGGGAACTGAAGTCATGATGTAGACCAAAAGCACAGTTAGGTGTTACAAAGCAAAGGGAAATATGGAATAATAACAGATTATTATCAGAAAGGAATTTTGGAGTTCACAAACATGGACATTGAACACTTGTGGGTGATGCCAAGGTCAAGGGTATGATCATTTCATTGTGTATGTCAGATGAACAAGGAGGAATAGGACTTGAGTAACTGAGGAACAGAGACATAAGGATATTTGCCAAGCTATCATTATATACGCTCAAGCCCACTAGTATGAGGTCAGGAAACAGAAAGGAAACATTATGTACAAGGCAATGAACTCACTGAAGAAAGAAGGAGGATTTCCTGAGTATCTACAGCTAATAGTCACCAGGATTTAGATTGATAAATCTGGATAGCATGAACCTCTAGGAGGAGTGTTTACTTAGTAAAGATGTTGCAGGGAGGGGCATGGTTCAACTCCACCAACCAATTAATGGATCTGGATATGACAATGACAAAATGCATAGCCAGCAGTAGATAGGAAGGGAAGGAATAAAATGTTGTTGGCAGGAAACCATGTCTCAGTAAAGTCTAAAAGTGGAAGGAGTGAGAAAAACAGTAAGGTTTAAAATGAAAGGAAAATTGCTAATTATCTGTCAGCCATTGAAAAGTGAATGGAAGGCATGTAAAGCCAAGATAGTGGAGTAGAGGAAGCACTGCATCTGGCTCTCCCAACATTCCCCTCTAAACAATATTAAAATATTTAGATTCTAGAGCAGCACCACCAACAAGAGTTTGGGATGAGACATTTTTCTAACCCAAGACAACTGAGGAGGTGAGGAGGGGTCTGAGCCACCGGGGTAGGGGCTGTCCCAGAATGCACATAGTGATGACAGCAGCAGCAGCAGCTTCAAAAGCTATGAGCCCAGACACTGTAAGGGAACAGGAAAACTGGTGATAAAGAGATTATAGGGAACCCTTTTGCTAGCACTGGTTGCAAGACTGGTTGCTGTTTGGCAACTCTATTGCCTATTCCTACTTCTGACTTGCAGTTCCAGGTCAGAGAGGAGTACTACAGCTTGCAGTAGCAAAGTAGAAGATACCCTGAGGAACAGTGGTGCTTAAGTCAAAAAGGTATCAGAGGCCCTTCCTGGGTAAGGACCAGAGGCAGACCAGGTGAGCAGGGACTATACCTTTCTCTGGCTCATACAACCTTGGAAGCACAGAAAATCTCCAAAACCCCAGAACTAGCTCTGAAAACAGCAACACAAAAAAGCCTGAAACTTGGAAAATTATCCCCCATCACTGTACCACAGATGAGTCCAACTTTAATATAAAATTCAAAATCAAGTCATAGGCTGGAAAAACAAGCAAACAACACCAAAAAGAACTGGACCATAAAACCTACTGTGGTTACAGAAAAGATCAAGTAAAACAGTAATAAAAATGTTACTTGCAGCTGCTGTGGAGGAATAAGGCCAACAACCCCAGCACAAAGGAGGGATGCTAGCACAAAGAAAGCAACTTCAAGGGGTTAACAATCTTATTTTAATTACACACACATATATCATTCACTTAGTTCAGGGGAAAAAGTCAGCACCCTGAACTTCAGAGCAAATGCAAACAGAAGTTACAAACAGAGCAAATAACACAAATCAACAGACAGGCTTCTAACTGTCTGACCATAGCAACACATACATAGGAGAGAGAGAGAGAGAGAGAGAGAGAGAGAGAGAGAGAGAGAGAGAGAGAGAGAGAGAAGCACCAATATCTGGGTTTTTAAAGCTGAGGGGCTCCTTAACAATGGTTACCCAGAGTCTCATCTGGCCAAATCACACCGACACTCTTCCAGTGAGTGAGCCCCAAAGCAAGATGCTAACCTCAGAGTATATACACTGTTTCTAATCAAGGACTCTTGATTCAATCAAAGACTCTTGATTCAAACAAAGGCAAGACTCAATCAAAGGCACTTGATGGCCCTAGTTCTGAGAAGCACTCCAAAAGAAAAAAAACAGCAAAAAGTCTCACTTTGCTTGCCATTACACAAACTAAGAAGATAAATTATGGAAACAATCAATAATTTCAGTAAAGAGAATGACAATCATTTGTGGAAATTTGTGGAATGTAGCCAAAGCAATATTTGGGAAATATATATATACACACACACACATACATAATAAAAGAGAGAAAGAGTGGATGCAACTAAAAATACCTAGAAAAAACAAATTTAAAATGCCCACTTAAACTTCAAAACAAAAATTCAGAAAATCAAATGAGATATTAAAAAATTAAAAAGTAATTGAATTAATAAATAAAACCAGGAGTGGGTTTTATTTTTAAAAAAAACCAATAAAATAGGTAACCATTAATTAATTTGATTTCAAAAAAGATAACCAAATTGCCATTATCAAAAATGGAAAGGGTGAATTCACCACCAGTAAAGATGAAAATAAAGCAATTATTAAGAGCTATTTTGCCCAATTATATAACAAAATAAATCTAATAATTTAAGTATAATGGTCAAATATTTACAAAAATGCTCATATTAACAGAAGAGGAAATAGATTACTTAAATAAGTCTATCTTACAAAAAGAAATTGAAGAAGACGACAATGAGCTACCTAAGAATAAATTCCCGGGATCAGACGGCATTTTACCAAACATTTAAGGAACAATTAATCCTAATACTATATAAACTATTTGGAAAAAATAGGTAAAGAAGTACTACCAAATTCCTATTATGACACAAACATGATTTTGATACCTAAACCAGGAACAGGAGAAACAGAAAGTAAACTACAGACCAATTTCCTTAATGAATATTGAAGTAAAAAGTTTAAATAAAACCCTATCAGGGAAATTATAGTAATATGTCACAAAGATCATACACTATGACCAGGTGTGATTGATACCAGGAATGTAAGGCCAGTTCATTATTAGGAAAACTATCAGCATAATTGACTATATCAATAACAAAAGCAACAAAAATCATATAATTATATCAATAGATGCAGAAAAAGCCTTTGACAGAATACAACACCCATTCCTATTTAAAACACTAGAAAGCATAGGAACCAATAGTGCTTTTATTAAAATAATAAGTAGCATTTATTTCAAACCAAAGACAATCATTATCTGTAACAGCAATAAACTTGAAGACTTTCTAATAAGATCAGGGGAGAAGGAAGGATGCCCACTATCTCCACTACTATTTGATATTGTACCAGAAATGCTAGCCGTAGCAATAAGACAAGAAAAAGAAATTGAAGGAATAAAAATAGATGAGGAAATAAAAATATCACTCTTTGCAGGTAATATGATACTATACTTAGAAAATGCTAGAAAATTAACTAAAAAACTAACTGAAACAATTAACAACTTTAGCAAAGTTGCAGGATATAAAATAAGCCCACATAAATCATTAGCATTTCTATACACTACCAAGAAAACCCACCAGAAAGAGATATAAAGAGAAACACCATTAAAAAAATTGTGGACAATATGAAATACATGGGAGTCTACCTGTCAAGACAAATCCAGAGATTATATGAATGCAGCAGTTACAAAACAGTTTTCACACAAATAAAGACAGATCTAAACAACTGGAAAAATATCAATTGCTCATGGGTAAGCCAAGGTAATATAATAAAATGACAATTCTACCTAAATTAATTTACTTATTCAGTGCCATAATAATCAAAGTTAGAAAAATAATAACAAAATTCATCTGGAAGAATACAAGATCAAGTATATCAAGGGAATCAATAAAAAAATATGAAGACGACCTAGTAGCACTAGATTTCTAATTATATTGCAAAGCTGGAATTATCAAAACAATCTGGTATTAGCTAAGAAAGAGTGATAGATAAATGGAATGGATTAGGTACAAAGTATATAGTAGACTATTGTAATCAAATGTTTGATAAACCCAAAAATCTAAGCTTTTGGGGGTAAGAACTAAATATATGACAAAAATTGCTGGGCAAACTTGAAAGATTTTTTTTGTTTTTTGTTTTTGCAAAAAACTAGGCATAGATCAATATCTCACACCATATGCCAAGATAAGGTCAAAATTGGTACATAATTTAAAGGGTGATATCATAAGTAAAATAGGGGATCATGGAAAAATGTATCTGTTAAATCCACAGATAAGGGAAGCATTTATGACCAAAGGAGAGATAGAGAAGATTACAGGAAGTAAAATTGATAACTTCGATCACTGTATATACATATATATACACATATATGTATATATACATATATATACACATATATGTATATATACATATATAGACACATATATGTATATATACACATATAGACACATATATGTGTATATATACATACATATCTATCACATATATACATATATTGCACAAACAAAATTGATGCAATCAAAATTAGAATAGGAAAGTGGGAAAAATTATAGCAAGTTTCTCTGATAAATGCTTCATTTCTCAAATATATAGGGACCTGAGCCAAACTTATACAATAAGACCCATTCCCCAGCTGATAAATAGTTAAAGGATTTAAATGAGCCTTTTTCAGAAGGAGAAACCAAAACTATGAACAGTCACACAAAAAATGCTCTAAATCACATTGGAAAAATGCAAATTTAAACAACTTTGAGATACCACCTCACACTTACCAGATTGACTAACATGACAAGAAAGGAAAACGACAAATGCTGAGGAGGGGAATGTGGAAAAATTGAGACACTAATGCCTGGGTGGTGGAGTTGTGAATTGGTCCCCAAAACCTACAAAACTGTGTTTACCCTTTGACCCAGCAATACCACTCCTAGGTCTATTTCCCAAAGAGATCACAGAACAGGGAGAAGGACCTTCGTGTCAAAAGATATTTATGGTAGCTCTTTTTGGGGTATCAAAAAATTGAAAATTGAGGGGATGCCCATCAACTAGTGAATGAATGGCTGAATTAGTTTGGGTATAAGTTTATTTTTTCCATTTAATTTTTACTTTTTCCTCAATTACATGAAAACAAAAAATTTTAATGTTCATTTTTTAATGTTGCATTACATATTTTCTCTCTCTCCTCATCTCCCTCCTTGAGAAGGCAAACAATTTGATATAGATTATAAACATGCAATCATGCAAAACATTTCCATATAAGCCATGTTGCAAAAAGAAACAGACAAAAAAGACCCCAAAAATAATAAAGTAAAAAAAAGATATGCTTAAATTTTGTGCTATAAGATTATGATGGAATACTATTTATTATAAATTATCATCAGGATGGTTTCAGAAAAAACCCAGGAAAACTTACATGAACTCATTAAAAGTGAATTGAACAGATCCAGGAGAACATTGTACACACTAACAGTGATATTGTAAGGGTGGTTAACTGTGAAAGAGTTAGCTACTGTGATCAAGACAATGATCAAGACAAGACAATTCCAAAAGACCCATGATGAAAAAGAAAACTAATGAAATCTGAATGCAGAGGGTGGAGGGGAAGAAAAGAGAGATAGAATTTGGATCAAGATTTTTAAAAAATAAATGTTAAAATTACATGTTATTGGGAAATATTTAATGAAAGAAATAAAATATGTTTAAAAATTAAGAAATTGAAAAAAAACCTAAGAGGGAAGAATATATAAACATACTCCATTGGGTATAGAAATCCATTTTACCCAAAAGAGAAATAGGAGGGAAAGGGATAAGAAAAGGGAAATGATAAAAGGGAGGACAGATTAAGGGAAGAAGTGGCCAAATGCAGAACAGACTTTTGAGGAGGGACAGGGTGAAAAGAGAGAGAAAAGGATAAACATAAGAAAATAGAATGGAAGAAAATGAACAGTTAGTATCATAACAGTGAATCTGAATGGGATAAACTCACCCATAAAATGGAAGGAGATAGCAGAATGGATTTGAAATCCAATTCCAACAATATATTTTTTAAAAGAAACCCACTTGAAACAGAAAGACACAATTAAAATAACAGACTGTAGCAGAATCTATTATGCTCAGCTGAAGGAAAAAAACAGTGTTAGCAATCATGCTCACTGACAAAGCAAAAGCAAAATAGACCTAATTAAAAGGGATAAGGAGGGAAACTACATCTTGCTAAAGGGCATCATAGACAATGAGGTAATATCAGTAGTAAACATATATGCACCAAATGGCAGAGCATAGAGATTATTAAAGGAAAAGTTCCATGAGTTGCAGTTGGAGATTTATAGTAAAACTATACTAGTTGGGGGCTTCAGCTTTCCTCTCTCAGATCCAGATAAATTTAATCATAAAATAGAAAAGAGGTGGGAAATGTCTGTGATGCCTTGGATCTTCTTTGACTGACTTCTCCATCATAACCCCACAACAGTCACAATCCTACTTCAGGCATTCATCACCTCTTGCCTGTATTACTACAAAAAGCTTCCTGATGGATTAGCCTGCTTCAAGTCTCTCCAGTCCAAATCATCTTTCACTTAGGTGTCAAAGTGATTTTGCTAGGAGTACAGGCAACAACATAGCTTAACTCTCCCAACATTTCCCTCCAAGCAACTTTAAAACAACTTCTCAAGTCACATTTTGGAGTAGCACAGCCAACAAAAGGTGAAAGTGAGACATCTTACCAGCCTAAGACAATTTAAAAGATTGGTAGAAGAGCAACAGAACCACCAGCTGGCCTAGGAGGTGGCCATGACAGTTAAAGCAGCAGTGGCAGCAACAGCAGCAGCTTTGGGAGTTCTCTTCCCAGAGGTGGAAAGCGGCTGGGCAAATAGTCAGAAAGAGATTACAAGGGACCCTTTGCTGGCACAGTATGCAGCTGGAAGAGATTAACAACTCTATGGTCCAGAAACAATTCTGGGTCACTGTTCCAGGGTGGAGAAGAGCCTTAGTGCTTATGATTGCAGTAGTGCAGTGGTCCTAATCACAGCTCCAGGACAAGAGGAGCACAAGTGCTTGTGGATAAGAGGAAGACTAATACTTAAAGCCTTCAGGAAAGGAGAGCCCTGTGGCTGCAGAGGAGAAAATGTCTTTGCTGGGTAAAGACCAGAGAACCTCCCAGGAGAGCAGTGACCACAACTTTTCCTAGAGCACACCACCTTGGAAGCACCAAAATTTTGCAAAGCCCCCAGAACCAGCTCTGAAAAAAGTAGCACAAAAAAGCCTGAAGCTTAGGAAGTGACTGCCCAACCCAAAGTGAGTATAGCCCAATGTTAACATAAAGTTCAAAGTCAAGGACTGGAAAATGAGCAAACAACAGGAAAAAGAACTTGACCATAAAAAGCTATTATAGTGGCAAGGAAGAACAAGACACAATTTCTGAAGAAGACAACTATATGAAAATAGTTACAAGCAAAACATAAAAAAAAAACCAATTAGACCCAAACACAACAAAAATTGCTGGAAGAGTAAAAGAAAGAGATAAGAGTGGTAGAGGAAAAATAGAGAAAATAAATGAGAGTGACACAAGAAATTTATTAAAAAGAGAACTAATAACTTGGTAAAATATACACAAAAATACTGAAGAAAATAGAATAGGCCAAATGGAAAAGAGGGTACAAGAACTCACTGAAGAAGACCCTGAGACATTAAGACACTATAAAACAAAATCAAAAAATGAAAAAATTAGAATAAAATGTAAAATATCTCACCAGAAAAACAGCCAACCTGGAAAGTAAACAGAGGAGAGATAACTTAAGAATTATTGTACTACCTGAAAGACATAAGGAAAGAGCCTAAATATTGTATTTCAAGAAATTATCAAGGAAAACCAACCCAATATTTCAGACCCAGAGGGCAAAATAGAAATTGAAAGACTCCACCAATCACCTCCTAAAAGAGACCCTAAAATGGAAACTCCCAGGAATATTATAAGTAAATTCCCAAATTCTGAGGTCAAGGAGAAAGTATTGTAAGCATCCAGAAAGAATTAAACTATCATGGAACCACAGACAGGGTCACACAATACTTAGCAGCTTCTATATTAAAGGATTGGAGGCCTTGGAATATGATATTCTAGAAGGCCAAGGAGCTAGGATTAAGATAAACAATCACCTACCCAACAAAACTGAGTATTATCCTGGGGGAGGTGGGGTTATATATAATGAAATAAAGGACTTTCAAGCATTCCTGATGAAAAGATCAGAGCTGAGTGCAACATTTGCCATTCAAACACAAAATGCAAGAGAAGCATAAAAAGTTAAGCATGAAAGAGTATGGGACTCAATAATGTTAAACTGTTTATATTCCATATGGGAAGATGATACACATAATTCCTAAGAATTTTATCATTAAAGTCAGTTAGAAAGAGTCTACTTGGATATAGGGCATGAGAGTGAGTCAATTATATTGAGATGACCTCAAAAACCAATGAAGAGCTGAGAAAGAAGGATGTATTTGAAGAAGGGGATGGGATAGGTAGAATGGGGAATATATTCTCACCAAAAAGAAGCACATAAGGAAGAACTTTTAAAGTAGAAAATAAGGGGCAAGAGGTAGTGTGAAATTCTTGACCCCTAATTTCATTGGAATTGGTTCAAAGAGGAAAGAGTATTGGTTCGAAGATGGAAGACACATTCAGCTGGGTATAGAAATCTACTTCCCCCAAAAGGAAAATAGGAGGGCAAAGGAATAAGAGATGGGGGTGGGGATGATAAAAGAGAGGACAGAATAAAAGAGGTAGTGAGGAGAAACAAAACAGTCTCTTGAGGAGGTGCAGGATAAAAAGAGAGAGAAGGATAAACAGAAGAAAATGGGATGGAGGGAAATACACAGTAATTATAACTAAATGTGAATGCGACTTGGATGAGCTCACCCACAAAATAAAAGCAGATAGCAGAATGGATTGGAAATCAGAATCAAACAATATGCTGTTAATAAGAGACACACTTGAAATAGAAAGATACATAGTTCAAATAAAGGGCTGGAGTATAAACTATTATGCTTTGGTTGAATTTAACTGAAAAGGCAGGGGAAACAATCATGATCTTAGACAAAGCAAAAAAGAAAATTGACCTAACTAAAAGAGATGATTAGAAGAACTATGTTTTTCTAAAAAGTACCATAGACAATGAAATAATATAAAAATGTTTACAGCAAGCTTCTCTAATAAAGACCTAATTTCTCAAATATATAGGCAACTAAGTTAAATTTATAAAGAGACATTACTCAGTTGATAAATTGTCAAAGGATATGAACAGACAATTTTCAGAAGTAACTTTAATGTCTATAATTATATGAAAAAAGTGCTCTAAATCTCTATTGATTAGAGAAATGAATGTTAAAACAACTCTGAGCTACCATTTCACACCTATGAGAAATGACAAATGGTAAAAGGGATGAGGGAAAATAGATATATTAATATACTATTGGTAGAATTGTGAAGTGGCCCAACCATTCTGGAGAACAATTTGGAACTATGCCAAAAGGGCTCTCAAACTGTGCATACCTTTGACCCAGCAATACCACTACTAGTTCTGTAGCCCAAATAGATCAAAGAAAAAGGAAAATGACCAATATATAAAAATATTTAGAACAGCTATTTTTATGGTGGCAAAAATTTGGAAATTGAGGGGATGCCCATCAAATGGGGAATAACTGAACATGTTTTGGCATATGATGGTATGCAATACTCTTGTGCTGTAAGAAATGACAAGGAGGGTGGTTTCAGGAAAAAAAAAAAGACATGGCAAGACCTATGTGAATTAATGTAAAATGAAGTGAGAAGAACCAGATCACTGTACACATGTTGTAATGATGATCAACTGTGAAAGACTTGGCTACTCCAATCAATACACTGATCCAAGATAATTCCAAAGGACCCATGAGGAAAATATTATCTACATTCAAACAAAGAACTGCTAAATTCTGAGTGCAAACTTAAGAATAATTTTCTCACTTTTTTGCTATGTGGCTAAAGTAAAAATATATTTTGTGTGATTTCACACGTGTAATTGATATCATATAGCTGTCCTCAGTCAGTAGAGGAGAAGTGGGAGAGAAGGAGAGAATTTGGAACTCATTTTTTTAAAAAGAATATTAAAAATAAATAAAACATTTAAAAATAAGCAAATAAGAAATAAGTTAATGAGATTAATAGAATTTTAGAAAAGCTTGATATGATATACCTCTGGAGAAAATTGAATAGGAATAAAAAAGAGTATGTATTTTTCTTAGTTGTACATGAAACATTTATAAAAATTCACTATATATTAGGGCATATACCTCATAAACAAATGCAGAAAAGCAAAAATATTAAATGTATCCTTTTCAGATCGTAATTACAGTCAACAGAGGGCTGTGGAGGAGGAGATTAAAAATTTATTGGAAACTAAATGAATGAGTCAAAGAATGAATTGTAAAAATAACCAATCATTTCATTAAAGATAATGACAATGAGACAACAGGCAGTTTTCAGAAGGAGAAATCAAAGCTATGAACAATCACATGAGAAGATGCTCTAAATCACTCATAATTAGAGAAATGAAAATTTAAAAACTTCTGTAGTACCACCTCACACTCATCACATTGGCCAACATGACATTAAAGAGGAATGATAAATGCTGGAGGGCATGTAGAAAAATAGGTACATTATTGTACACTATTGTTAGAAGTGTGAACTGTTGCAATCATTTTTGAGAACATTTTGGAACTAGCTATAAAAATACCAGTAACATCTGTATCCCAAAGAAATCAAAGGAAAAGGACCTATGTTTTCAAAAACATTTATAGCAACTCTTTTGTGGTGCAAAAGAATTGGCAAAGAATTGGAAATTGAAGAGATGCCCATCAATAGAGGAATGGCTGAACAAGTTTTGTTATATGATTGTGATGGAATACTATTTTGGTAAAAGAAATGATGAGCATGATGTTCCTGAAAAACCTGAGAAATGAACTCATGAAAAGTGAATTGAGCAGAATTATGAGAACTTTGTACACAGTGACAGCAATGATGTGATGATGATTAACTGTGAAAGACATAACTTAGGTTAATCAGTACAGTGACTGAGGACAATTCCAAAGGATCCATGTTGAAAAATGCTATCTAATCTCCAGAAAGAAATCTAATGAACTCTGAGTGCAGAATGAAGCACATGGTTTTTATTTCATTTTTCTTGTCCTTTTTTTGACATCGCTATTTAGAAATATTTTTGCATGAGTTTCCATATATGTTGTTGTTTGGTTATTTTCAATCATTTCTAACTCTTTTATGACCATATTTTGGGTCTGGTATGTCAAAATCCAGTATTAGAACACAGGGATGTGTGCTTGGCCTTATGTTGTTTGAAATGTTTACTCAATGATTTAGATGAAGAGCTAGCATGCTCATTGAATTTACAGATGACATAAAGTCGGGATAGTTAGCTAACACAGTAGCTGATAAAGAGGATCCTCTATTTCCCAGACACAATACATATATACACATACACATACATATATACACATACATATAATGTGCATGTACACATATATGTGTATATGTGTATGTATGTATATAGCGTGACACTAAAATATTGGAGTGAATGTTAATATGATGGAATTCAGTTGTGATAAATGTTGGATCTTAGGTACATTAAATTCAATTTCACAAGCACAATGTGGATAAGGCATGGTTAGATAACAGTTCTGAAAAAAAAGACAAATTCCATATGAGTTAGCAAGGGTGATCTTGGCTTCCATTAACAGAGACACAGTTTCTAGGCATGAGAGAGGGGTATTGATGTTCCCAGTATACCCTGCTCTTTTCAGATCATTTGGAGTATTTTTCCCAGTTCTGAATGCTACAGTTTAAATGAGGAAAATGATAATTTGAAGAGTATATAAAGGAGGGAGAACCAGAAAGGTGAATAATCTTGACTCTATGTCTTAAGTAGATAGTTTTAAGGAACTGGGGATATTTATCACCTCCAGGGGCAAAAAAGTTACCCTCAAGTTATTACAAGCTTTGGTGTGAAGAGACTTTTTTATTTGGCCTCAGAGAATAGGTCCAGGAGCAATGGGTAGAAATTACAAAGGAGGTAAATGTGAACTTTATTATAAACACACACACACACACACACACACACACACACACACACACACACTCCTTTCAATTAGTGCTGCCTCAAAGTGGAATGAGGCTTTGTGGGAGTTGTTCTTTCATTTTTTGGAGGTCTTCAATCAGAAAGATACATAACCATGTGTCAGGTATGTCACCCCACGGATAGAAGTTCACTGAAGTCTTATCTAATGCTCAAAATCTTTGGTTCTGTGAATGATGATTTAGATCTATGGGTGTCATCAGATATGAGGCCATTCAACATACCAAAGAAGGGACAAATATTGGTGACTGGTGATTTCTGCTGATGGGTACAGTAGCTGTTATATGTTGACTGGACATTAATAATACAGATGTCTGCTGTCTTCTCAGGGCATATGCCCAAGATTTGACAAAGAGCGTACCAACACTTGTCAAATCAGAAGAATATTATCCATTTCTCATGATTGATGTGGGCAAAAGTGATGTTGCTGACACTGATATTCTGTTATCTCTCAAGACAGTCCCATTAGAGAAATTCACAGCTGGAGGCTATCTTGCCTCAGTGCCTGGGACACTAAGGTCTCTTAGAATTGTAATGATTTTTATGAATTTACATCACTCATTTTAATTATACATTTCTGAATTCAGTTGCTACAATATACTTTTGGGGACAATATATGTTTTCACAGAAACAGATTTATGTTTGGAATTCTAAGTGTAGTATGGACTGTCTTAGATATCATAACTATATATTTAATTGTATATATTGTGGCCATTTCATAATATTTCAATGGAATTACAGAACCTTCAACCACACCAAAAGAAACAGCTGCACACCCATTCAAAAACAAACAAAACACATGACCTTTTAAAAAGGTACATAAGAAGATTCAGAAGCAAATTTATTACAGGAATTATAGTCATCGGCATGTAGCCCATTTAGAGATATGAATTGCTCTTATTAGCTCACCCAGTTTTAGTGATTTTATATTTTACGGTGAGTATTTATGATATTTTACTTGCTCCAACAATCTATGTAGCACTTGTTAAAGTATATAAATCAATTATAAATATCAATAAGCTATATAAAACTATGCTGCATGTTTGTCACCAAGATAATGTTAGGCAACAGCCCTATATAATATCAAAATCATGTAGGCCTTGTTTGAAAACAAAAAAATGCCATATGATTCCAAACAGCCATAACAATAAAAACCTGAAATGAGAGCTGATTCTGAAAAAGAGGCAAATTCAATGTACTATTCAAAGGAAATAATAGATGATTTTATTACCTGCTGGGAGCTAGTCAGATACAGTTTTAGCTTATATCTTGAACTCTGCATATACATAGCAATACTTTCATCTTTTGAATAAATTGGGTTCTGGTGTTTTATTCTCTCTTAATTCTGGTCTTAATACACTTCATTTCCATTCTCATTTTCTTGGTATTTTGTGCTGATTTTGTTCCCATTATTTTTTTGGTCAAAACATATGACACTTTTTTCCTTACTGTTGAACCTAACAGAACATCAGTTAATGAAAATGGCCAAAAACCGATGCATTTTTCTATGTATAGGAGTTAGGAATTCACATATAGCATTAATCAGGCTTTATAGTAATTACCAAATTATTTCAAAACAGTATATAGCACCATAACTGGCAAATTAAGTGCCTAATAAATGCTTGTTGATTGATTGCTCTTAAGAAAAAAACGCTGTGCTGATACTAAATGATCAGTCATTGTCAGGTTTTCATTATAACTCACTAATTTACTCTAATAATTTAGACATGGTATCCATGAATCTTAGGAGCTCTTTACCTCCCAAGTTTGTTGTCAAACAAGTACTTTATATACTATATACTTTGTATATATAAAGTGCAATATAAATTGTAATTTAAAAAAATTCAGTTATATAATAATGCCAATCCCTGATATTTCCTCATCCCTTAACTCTCTTTTGTCAACACTTCCTTTTTGCTAATACCTTCTCTCAATCCCCATGGACAAGTACTGATTTTTATGATTAAATGATATCTCAATTTAAATCATATTACATGAAAAGAAAAAAAAGAAAACAATATAAAATCCAGGGAGTTAGAAAACTTGAAGCCTTTTATAATAATCTAGCTACTAGATCACATAAGACAAGAAGTAAAATTAATATAAAATTTAGCTTTCAGCGATGTTAAATATACAAGCAGAAAATAGATGACATGATGGTATTTAAAAAAAAAAAACTACAATTTCAAGTTTAACCAAAAAATTGTTGTCATTTCTTACAAGAAAGTTCAGGACAAACATTGTGCCTCTTACATTTTCTTTTTTTTTGTTTTTGTTTTTTTTTGGGGGGGGGGCAGGGCAATTGAGGTTAAGTGACTTGCCCAAGGTCACACAGCTAGTACATGTGTCAAGTGTCTGAGGCCAGATTTGAACTCAGGTCCTCCTGACTCCAGGGCCAGTGCTCTACTCTCTGTACCACCTAGCTGCCCCAGCCTCTTACGTTTTCAATTGACTCACTTCTGTGCGATTTACCATTTGAATTTGGATCCATAGCAATGGGAAATATACCCAATGTAATGCAAAAAACTTACCCTCCAAGTCTACTACTCTTCTTTTTGTATTTTTTAAAATAAATTTAATAAATATAAAAAGACACACCTAATTCACCATCTTTCTTTCAAACCATTTTGTCTGTCTCTGTTTTTACTCTGAACAACCTTCTGTTCTCTCCTGTGCATCTAGTCTTCCCTTTTGTCAGACCACTTCTTTCCATAACTGCTAAAACATTAGATTCTCTCCCACTATACAGTTTATTTTATTTTTAATTTATGGAATAAAACTAACATTTCATAACAGTATAATAAAAAAGATGGTTGCACATGAAACTGCAAATCTATTATGTACAGCTTGCTATTCCTTTTAAAAATATAATAAAGATATCATGTAAGTTTCTTTTTTTGTCTTTGCTCCCCTTTTCTCACCTTAGAGATGGCTACCATTAGACACAAATACATACATACATACATACATACGTGTGTATGTATGTAAAATCATTCTATACATACCTTCATCTGTTCTTTTTATGGATGCAGATAGCATCTTCCTTCATATGTCCTTTAAGGTTAATTTGGGTATTTATAGTAGTCAAAATGAGTTTTTCACCCAAAATTGTTCTTAAAGCAATATTGCTGTTACTATCTATGAGTTCTCTTGATTCTTTTCATTTTACTCTTTATTATTTCATGCAAGTCTATCCAAGTTTTCCTAAGATCAACAAACTCATCATTTCTTCTAGTGCAGTGGTATTCCATCACAATCATATACCACAACTTGTTTAGCCATTCTCCAATTGACAGGCAACCCCTCAATTTCCCATTCTTTGCTATCACAGAAAGGGCTTTTATAAATATTTTATAAAATATAGATTCTTTTCCTTTTAAATTTCTTTAAAAATTTACAATTTACTTAAAAAAACAAAACAGAACAGAACCTTCCCATGAGGGTTAAGCCAGGAGGGGAAAAAAATCAATAACAGCCAATTCTGGTGTTTTAATCTTTGTTTCTATGTATATAAAAAACAGATTGGAAGCTTGGGCAAGGAAAAACAACATGGGGATCATAGGTTAGAAAAAGAAGGTTTAAAGGAAAGGAAAAGGTTAGAGATTCTCAGGATGATCAAGGAAGAAAAGTATAGTAAGGTAGGAAAAGGTTCAGAATGTAATTAAAGGTACCAAAAGAATTGTAATGTATCCTTCCCATTCCATCCCAGCATATTCTCCTTGTCTGGGTGGTTCAACAGAATCTTAGATTTGGGAAGATCATAGGTTTACAATTATATGAAACTTTATGAAATCATTTACAAACAAGGAAATTGAGGATCTATAAGGTAAGTGACCTAACATTACACAGATAGTGGCATCACTAAGGAGTTGAAACCAGATCTTATTTTGAATCTACTACTCTTTCCAAAGCATTAGACTCCCTTCCCAACCTCATTTGACTTACTATATCTAGTTGAAGCATGATTCCTCTATAATGTCTCCAGCAACCATTTATCCAGATGTCTTAAAAGATCTCTACTATTCATCAAGTTCTGATAGGAAATTCAATTTTTAGTCAGTCATGATTAGGAAGAATAAACTGTTTTTTCACTGAGGTGAAATTTACTTCCCTGCAACTCCAACATACTAATATTTGTTTTATCCTCTGTGATCAAGAAAAATAAGCCCAACTATTTTGCAACATGAATAGGCATCAAATCTTTGTCGGCAGCTCTCATGTCCCCAATATGTTTTCTCTTTTCTATGTCTACAACATCACTTATATCCACCCTCTTGACCCTACTCACATTACCACCATTCAGGTCCTCATAACATCTTGCCTAGAAAATTAGAATGACTTTCTAATTGGTCTCCCTGCCTCATATACTTCCTTATTTTAATATATCTTCCACATAGATGCCTAAGAGATTTTCCTTAATTGAAAATCTGACCACATAACTCCTCTACTCAGTAAGCTCCATTTCTTCCTATTAACTCTAGGATCAAGTATAAAATACTCTATGTGGCTTTTTTGAAAGCCTTTAACCATCTACTCCTAACCTACTTTTCCCATTATATATCACTACCCTCTACACACTCTATAATCTATCCAAACTGGCCTTCTTAGCTTATTCACTCATGTCATTCTATTTCCCATCTCCTATTCCCCATCTTTCTGTCTTTACACTGACCATCCAAATGCAGATAATGTATTTTCTCCTCACTTCTGCCGATCTGCCTTCAAAGTTCATTTCAAGCCATTCTTGATTAAAACTGTCACTCCTCTCTATCCATCGTGCATTTATTTTGTATTTCTTCTGTACGTACTTACATATGCACATGCTGTTTCCTCCAAAAAAAAGCTTCTTGAAAGCAGAGTTTTTCCTTCCTCCCTCCCTCTCTTTTTTTTTTTCTTTCTTTCTTTCTTTCTTTCTTTCTTTCTTTCTTTCTTTCTTTCTTTCTTTCTTTCTTTCTTTCTTTCTTTCTTTCTTTCTTTCTTTCTCTTTCTTCTCTTCCTTCCTTCCTTCCTTCCTTCCTTCCTTCCTTCCTTCCTTCCTTCCTTCCTTCCTTCCTTTCTTTCTGCTTATGGCTGGATTGATTAATAGGTTAAATATCTCTGATTCTTGAATTTATCTTAAGGCATGGTTTCTGGATCTCCATGTAGAAACGTAAAGCTTGTCAACATTCAAATGTAATATGGCCTCCAGAACTGGACAGAATGTTCCAAATGTGGTCTTCCCAGGTTAGGATAAAAGGAGACTATGCACCTTTAACATGAATACTATGTTTCTAAGTGTCTGTGCTAAAATCTCATTAGCATTTTTAGTTGCTTCAGCACATAATGATTCACTTTGGAGTAATCAAAGTTCTTAGGTCACCCTTGCCATTTTCTTTCTTCTCTTTTTTAAATATTACATCTTTATTACTTAAAATGTCTTTCTCTTGAGCACAGAAAGTAGTATGCCTAGAATTTTAATATAATCTACAACAAGATTCAGAAGAGATTACTAAGAAAATAATCTTTAAAAAACAAGCATCTATTTGTCTCCAACTAAATACTGACTAAAATAAATCCAAGGACTGAAGATTTTTATTTTTCAAGTTTATCTTTCACCTCTGATCCATCTCTCACTGAGCCATGAAGGAAGAAAGTTATCATTCAAATTGTTTAATATTTGGACCTACCTCCTATCATTTGAAAGAATCTAACAATATGAGCATGGGATGTCATTTCTTAGTAGTATTGTTTTATTTCCTTCAGTTCTAGCATAAGCTATTAACAATTCTTTTAAATTTATTTTATTATTAGTAAAGAGGGATGACTATGATATATTTTATTATTCTTCAATTTAGTCCTAAAGGAAGGAAGGAGAAAAGAAAAGGAACTACACGTTTATTATGTGCCTACTATGTGCCAAGCACTGTGATAAGTATTTCATTTGATCCTCGCAACAGCCCTGGAAGAGAGATGATGCTATTATCCCCACTTAATATTTGAAAAAAAAGAGGCAGGCCAAGGTTAACTGGCTTGCCCAGGGTCACACAACTAGTAAATGTCTGAGGCTGGATTTGAACTTAATCAAACACTTGACTCTAGGCTCAATGCTCTATCTATTCTACTATTTAGCTTCCTTTAAAGGTACTTATTATGATGATAATGTTTATTATTTTTAAAAGGTATTAGGATTAAAACCTCTATATATATATTTTTTCTTTTTTTTTTACATGCAATTTATTTATTTAACATATTTGGTTTTCAGCATTGATTTTCACAACATTTTGAATTACAAATTTTCTCCCCATTTCTACCCTCCCCCCCACTCCAAGATGGCTTATATTCTGGTTGCCCTGTTCCCCAGTCAGCCCTCCCCTCTATCACCCCCCTCCCCTCTCATCCCCTTTTCCCTTCCTTTCTTGTAGGGCAAGATAAATTTCTACGCCCCATTGCCTGTGTATCTTATTTTTAGTTGCATACAAAAACTTTTTTTGTTTTTGAACATCTGATTTTAAAACTTTGAGTTCCAAATTCTCTTCCCTCTTCCCTTCCCACCCACCCTCCCTAAGAAGTTGAGCAATTCAACCTAGGCCACACATGTATTATTATGTATAACCCTTCCACAATACTCATGTTGTGAAAGGCTAACTACATTTTGCTCCTTCCCAACCCATCCCGCTTTATTGAATTTTCTCCCTTGACCCTGTCCCCTTTCCAAAGTGTTTGTTTTGATTACCTCCACCTCCATCTGCCCTCCCCTCCATCATCCCCCCGCCTTTTATTTTTTTTTTTATCTTCCTCCCTCTTCTTTCCTGTGGGGTAAGATACCCAACTGAGTATGTATGGTATTCCCCCTCAGGCCAAATCTGATGAGAGCAAGGTGGTTCACTCATTCCCCCCTCACCTGCCCTCTCCCCTCCTCCCATAGAACTGCTTCCTCTTGCCACCTTTATGCGAGATAATCTACCCCATTCTATCTCTCCCTATCTCCCTCTCTCAGTATGTTACTCTTCCTTTCCTTAATTTCATTTTATTTCTTTTAGATATCTTCCCTTCATCTTCAACTCACCCTGTGTCTGCTCTCTCTCTTTTACATACATATATATATATATATATATATATATATATATATACATATATATATATATATAAAACACACATATATATACACATACATACACATACATACACATACACATAGATACATACATACATACACATTCATTTATATATATATATACGTAAACATATATATATATACATATATATATATATATACATATATATATATATATGTATATATATATGCATATTCCCTTCAACTACCCTAATACTGAGGTCTCATGAATCATACTCATCATCTTTCCATGTAGGTATGTAAATAAAACAGTTCAACTTTAGTAAGTCCCTTGCAATTTCCGTTTCTTGATTACCTTTTCATGCTTCTCTTGATTCTTGTGTTTGAAAGTCAAATTTTCTATTCAGTTCTGGTCTTTTCACTGAGAAAGCTTGAAAGTCCTCTATTTTATTGAAACTCTGTATTTTGCCTTGGAACATGATACTCAGTTTTGCTGGGTAGGTGATTCTAGGTTTTAATCCTAGCTCCATTGACCTCCGGAATATCGCATTCCAAGCCGTTCGATCTCTTAATGTAGAAGCTGCCAGATCCTGGGTTATTCTGATTGGGTTTCCACAATACTCAAATTGTTTCTTTCTGGCTGCTTGCAGGATTTTCTCCTTGATCTGGGAGCTCTGGAATTTGGCAACAATATTCCTAGGAGATTTCTTTTTGGGACCTATTTGAGGAGGCGATCGATGGATTCTTTCAATTTCTATTTTGCCCTGTGGCTCTAGAGTATCAGGGCAGTTCTCGTTGATAATTTCCTGAAAGATGGCATCTAGGCTCTTTTTTTGATCATGGCTTTCAGGTAGTCCAATAATTTTTAAATTATCTCTCCTGGATCTATTTTCCAGGTCAGTGGTTTTTCCAAGGAGATATTTCACATTGTCTTCCATTTTTTCATTCCTCTGGTTCTGTTTTATAATATCCTGATTTCACATCAAGTCACTAGCTTCCACTTGCTCCAATCTAATTTTTAAAGTAGTATTTTCTTCAGTGGTCTTTGGACCTCCTTTTCCATTTGGCTAATTCTGCCTTTCAAGGCATTCTTCTCCTCATTGGCTTTTTGGAGCTCTTTTGCCATTTGAGTTAGTCTGTTTTTTAAGGTGTTGTTTTCTTCAGTGTATTTTTCAGTATTTTTTTGGGTCTCCTTTAGCAAGTCATTGACTTGTTTTTCATGGTTTTCCTCGCATCCTTCTCATTTCTCTTCCCAATTTTTCCTCTACTTCTCTAACTTGCTTTTCCAAATCCTTTTTGAGTTCTTCTATGGCCTGGGGCCAGTTCATGTTTTTCTTGGAGGCTTTGGTTGTAGGCTCTATGACTTTGTTGTCTTCTTTAGGCTGTATGTTTTGGTCTTCTTTGTCACCAAAGAAAGAATCCAAAGTCTGAGACTGAATCTGGGCGCGTTTTCGCTGCCTGGCCATGTTCCTAACCAACTAACTTGACCCTTGAGTTTTTCAGTGGGGTATGACTGCTTGTAGACTAACGAGTTCTATGTTCTATGTTTGGGGGGGAGGTGCCAGCTCTGTCAGACCCGCACTCCTCCTTCCCCAAGGACCCCCAGTCCAGACTGGACTTAGATCTTCAGCAGGCTGTTGCACTCCTGCTCTGATCCGCCACTTAATTCCTCCCACCAGGTGGGCCTGGAGCCAGAAGTAACAAGAGCTGTAGCTGCCCCACCTCCGCTGCCCACGGGGCTGGAAGCCGAACCACAAACTCCTTCCACTCCCACAGCTTTTCCCACTAACCTTCTCCGCAGTCTTTGGTGTTTGTGGGTCGAGGGGTCTGGTAACTGTCGCAGCTCACATATTCAGGGCGCTAGGGCCCCCTCCGCCCGGCTTCTTGTCTGGATCGTCTACGCCGCTCAGGCTGGGCTCTGCTCCACTGTGTTCCCAGCTCCCAGCTCCCAGCTCCGTGTGGAATAGACCTCACCCAGAGACCATCCAGGCTGTCCTGGGCTGGAGCCCTGCTTCCCTCTGCTGTTCTGTGGGTTCTGCCATTCTAGAATTGGTTCAGAGCCATTTTTATAGGTTTTTGGAGGGACTCGGGTACGGAGCTCACTCTAGTCCGTGCTTACCAGCTGCCATCTTGGCTCCGCCCCCAAAACCTCTATATATTATGAAAACAGAGATGCAATCAATTTATACTCTCTAGAACCACAGAACATTTCCTACTTTTTTAATTTTTTGAAATCCCTGATAACCCAAATGTTCTAATGGCCTTCTACCTGCTAAAGTCCCCATTGATGTCAGATATTCATAAATGATTTGTTGTCCAGAAAAAAATTTTCCATTTTTTTTAACTACATTTTTACTTTTGATTTATTTTCACTCAGTAAGAAAGCTTTTTGGCTCTTAAAATGAAAGTAGATTGCCTTTCACACTGTTTTTTTGAAAAAGAATATATTAAGAAATAAGCAATAAAAGATACCTACAATCCCCCTCCTTTTTGCAACTTGTTAACAACTTCTCAATGAAATAATATTGATGTTAAGTATTTTCTTCACTTAAAACATATAACCCAACTACACATCTGGAGGAGAATTGAAATAATTGGTTAGTAAGAACTTCAGTTCCTGCCTTGGAAAGTTTCCTTTAAAAGTCTACAGGGTATCATGGGATTGAAATTCATCCTGAGAATTTCTCCAGAGAATTGCTACATGAAATTCTGCCTTAAGCAAAATATTTTCAAATGACAGCTTTTATGAAAGAAGATAACTGATAACTGACTGTGGAAAAACTTTTTTCTTTTCTTTTTCTTTTTGATTCATTTTTCCCTCTAGAAGAAAAAGAAACTACTTACGTTAAATCATAGTACTTTAATAATTTTAGCTGTTACCATGGCATATTCATAGTGATGTAGTCATTATAATGACCTCTTTAACCAAGCCATTAGTGCATTATTTCTAAAAAAGTAGGAAATGAAATTCTTTCCGGGAAGAATTATATTATGTTTATGAAAATTTTAAAAGCAAAAGTAGCTATTATTTTCTTCACTAAAGAAAATATGAAGTTATTTATTTGAGGATAATAGATCAAAAGAAGAACCTATCAATAAACAACAGCCACTGAGTAAGCACTTAGAGATAGATCAGTTATTCCTATCCTAATATCCTATAGAAAATACTAACATTAGTAGATTGTAATCTGGTCCTACCTCACTGCTTGAAATTGGATTAGTCACTTAAAATCACAGCATAAGTTTATCGGAGCATGCATGTATCTTTATTATCTTCTGGAATAGATGAAACAGAATTTGATTACTTCATTAGATATCAAGAAATATTAGAACAAAATAAAAGAATTAAAAAGAAAAGAAAATGTAAGCTATCTGATATAACAACAACAAACTGACCGGGAAAACATGTCAAGGAAAAGTAACTTAGTAAAATTTGACTCCCTAACTCCCCCTAATAAAATAGCCCACACGGCATTTTGAGAAAAAATAAGAAGAGGCTAGAGCTATTAAAAGCAGGGGGCAGAGTCAAGACAGAATGAGTCCACCAATCACTTCCTGAAAGAAACACCAAAGAGAAAAATCCCAGAACTGCATAGGAAAAATTCAGTGCTCTTACATCAAAGAAAAAATACTGTAAGAGTAGAGAAAGAAGCAGTATAATTATCAGGGGACCACAGCCAGAATTACATAAGACTCGGCAGCTGCTATGTAAATGGAGATCTGAAATATAATATTTCAAAGACAAATGATATAGTGCCATAAGAAAATAACTACTCTGAAATACTGACTATGAACCAATAAGAAAAAGAAAAGGAACTTAATAGAAAGAATAATTTCAAGCATTTCTGATGAAAACAATACAGTTAGAAGTTTGAAATATAAACACAGGCATTAAGTGAAATGCAGCAAGGTAAATTTATCTGAGCAATTGGATACGGCTGTATAATAATGTTAGGAGAGATAACATTCATGATGAGATAGTAATGGAGACTCAGAAGGAAGGGCAAATAGGAGAATCAGGAAAGAGAAGCAGCATGAGAACTAAGAAAGGAGTGCATACCCGGAAGGAAAAGGTGGGCACATCCACTTCAAATGCAGCAAAAAAATTAAGAAGGATGAAGGTTAAAAAAAGACCAAAAGATTAAGAAATTAATAGATCATTGATAACTGTGAAAAGAGCAATTTAAGTTGAATGACCATGTCAAAAGTTAGACTGCAGAAGGTTGAGAAGAGAGGAGACAGAGATACTTAATACATAAACATCTTTTTCTAGGAATTTGAGAATGGTAGGATGATAGTTTGAATTTAGTGATTTTATTGTTTATTTTTAAGTTTGGGAGAGACTAGTGCAGGTGTGAAGTCAATAGGGAAGCAAACAGGAAGATAGGACAAGGTTAAAGATTGGGGGTGAGGCAAGGAGGAAACAGGAATAGTACTTGTTAGCCTCAAACTATATTAGAAAGCAGCAGTCAACAAAGCCATCTGGCATTGGTTTAAAAAGTACCAAACTAGATCCAAAGGGGAAAGAGATATATCAGACACAGTTTGACAAAGGACATCCAGAACACAATGGAACTTGGTACCCCAGAATTTTTATGAACCAGAAGGAAATATTTAGGAAATAACTTCTCCAATAAACTCTTCTAGGACAACAGGAAAACATTCTGTCAGAAATTAGATTTAGACCTATATCATAACACATAGTCCACAATTAATTCTAAATGGATATGTAACATTAATCACTTTTTATGCAATAAAATTTTGAAAAGAAGTTTATCTTAATCCTTTCATAGCTATGGGTATGAGATATATTCTTAAAGGAATAAGGGATAGAGCCAATTACAAAAATGAATATGCAACTTTGATAACATGAAAAAGAAAGCTTGTGAACAAAGAAAATTCGTGCATTGAGGATAAAAAAAGAGGTCAACTGGAAAGTATCTTTGTATAAATTTATCAGATAACAGTTGGTATGCAAGATATACAAACAACTAAATATATACGCATATATGTATATGTATTTATGTGTACGTACACATATGTGTATATATATGGATACATGTGCATATACATATTTGCTAAAAGGATATCACATAATAAGTGTTGGATTTGCCACCATCCATTCATGCTTTATTACAGTTAGAGCATTCCTTAATTTGATAGTGTTAGAAAACATATGTGTTTTTTTTTAATATTATATATTGTATAATATTCATTAATTAAATAATATACATTTATATATAATAAACACAATTACATAATATGTACCTACATAATACTACATTACATGAATGTAAGTATAGTATATAATTATATTATGTGCATTAATTTCATTATAACAATTATATATATATATATATATTTGTATGTGTATATATATATATGTACAAAATATATGCTTTACATATACATTTAAAAAGCAAAAAGCTATTCCCCATTAGACAAGTGGTCAAAGGATATTAAACCCATGTGAAAGAATGCTGTAATTTGTTAATAATAAGAGAAATGAAGTCAAATCAGCCTTGAGCTGCACCTCACAGCAAATTAGGAAAGATGACAAAGATGAAAATTAGTCTTGTTGGAGGAAAATAGGCCCACTAATGCATTTTTTTTGGAGCTGCAAATTAGTGTAACCATTTTGGAAAACAATATAGAAGTATTCAAATAAAATGACTAATGTGTCCATACCCTTTGACTCAGTGATTGCAATATTAGATATATAAGGCAAGAGATAACTGATAAGAACAATGTCCCCATATACACCAAAAGTCAGACCTTTTTATGGTAGCAAAGGACTAGAAACAAACTAGTTCATAATTTGGAAAAGGCAAAACAAACTCTGTTATTTGAACATAATGTGACATTCATGTGCTATAAGAAATACAATGAAGGTAGAGAAGCATGTATAGACTTACAGGATCTTATGTAGCGTTAAGTAAACCCAAGAAAACAATGTGTACAACAACTACAAACAATGAGAATGAAAAGAACAACCATAACAGATCAAAAGTGAATGTTTCAAAAAGACAAAGAATAAATGTGGGCCAAATGAGAAGTCCACTTATGAAACCTGATATATATTTTCGGGAAGTTTTTGATATATTGATGAGTCTTCCTCTTTTGTCTTTTGTTTCTTCCTATTTTTCTTTCTAGCTTTTCTCTTTTAAAATATTATTTATTATATATGATCCCTCTCTGCAGGGGCAAGGGATAGGGATAGTAGGAGAAATTCTAATGATGTTAAAAATAAAGATCAATAAAATTATTTTCATTGAAAAAGTGTTTATCTCTGGATGGAACATTTTGTTTAGTTGAGATGCAATAGTAGACTCCAAAGTTGTTCCATAGGCAAAATCCTCACAATTCAAGTAAACAATATGTTAATAAAGAAAAATTGAACACTGAGTCATGTGTAATTGCTAATAAAGATAGAAGGCTTTATGATTAAAAGTGTGGAAATTTTAGTATCTAATGGAAAACTAAAAATATATAATTGTGAGAATTATACACTAGAAGCTCACTATTCTGGGTTGGGGAACCTGCAGCCTCAAAGCCACATATGGCCCTCCAGGTCCTCAAGAGTAGCCCTCTGACTGAATCTAAACTTTACAGAACAAATCCCCCCTCAATAAAAAGGATTTATTTTGAAAGTTTGGATTTGGTCAAAGGGCTGCACTTGAGGACCTAGAGGCAGGGCCACATGTGGCCCTAAGGCTGCAGGATGACAAATTCCTATTTTAAAAATACAAATGCCAACATACTTTGAAAATCAAAAATTAAGCTGTATTTTAACCATAACATTATCATGGACATAACTGTTAACACATTATTGCCTAAATATTATTGATATGCAAAAAGGAGCCATATTTTAACAGATTTCATGATACTGAATGTTAGTAATCTTCAAATGATATGGAATGAAAATCTGTTGACATGTAAAGTCCTGGAAGAAGAAATTAAAATCTTATAGGGAGAGGACATGGTACGTATCACCCTTGTTGATCTGGACATTAGTGTGTGTATCTCAAATACTTCAACAGAATCTGTGGAATATGAGCTTATATACCCAAAGCACATGTGATAGACATTCTGTTAAGTCCTGGAAATATAAAAAAGGCCAAAAAAAGAACAACAGTTTCTATTCTCAAAGAGCTCGTGGTCTAATTGGTGAGACAACATTGCAAATAACTAAGTACAAACAAGATGCATATGGGATAAATGTGGAGTAGGTGGAAAAGGCAGTAACTCAGATTAAGGAGGACTGGGATAGGCTTTTTGCAAAACGTTGGACTTTTACTGAGACTTGAAGGAAACCAGGGAAGGTAGGAGGCAGCGATAAACAGTGAGCATTCTAGGCATGAGAGACAGCCAACGAAAATGCTCTGATTTAGGAGATAAGAGTGATATGTGGAAGGAACAGCAAGAAATACATGTCAGTGGGGGCATGTATTTAGAAGAACATACGGCGCAAAAAGACCGGAAAGGTACAAGGAGGGTGGCTTATGAAGGGCTTTGAAAGCCAAAGGATTTCATATTTGATCTTGGAGGTAATAAAGAACCTGTAATTGTTAGGGAGGTAATGTGACCTGCATTCTAGGAAGATAAATTGACAGCACAGTGGAGGATAGATTGGAATGGTGAGATACTGGAGGTAAGACACCAACTAGCTATTTCAAATATGCTTATAATTTTATGTGAATAACATGAATACTATGAATAACAGTGACTTTGAATTAATATAAGGATTCATATAGCATTGTCATCAAATATTGACTGCAATAATGTATCAGACATGGTCAGGGCAGATAAATGCTATATTCTTTTGCCCACTATACCACATATATGTATGTTTCAAGTATACAGTCACACATATATTTGCCTCCAGCAATAGCTCATTAATGAATTAAAATGTCATGTTGAAAACAATTGGGATTGATTAAGATAAAAGGCCTTCCACAATGTACACAGATTTCTCTCTTTAACCAACATCAGATTGGTTATACTCTGGTTCAGAAGTGAACGCTCTCTGATAAAGAAGAATTGCAATTTCTCATATGTGAAACATGAATAGAGAAGTTAAATGTCATATTGATTTTTTAAAAGGTAAATAAACTGGTTTCCTTCATCTCGAATTTTATTTGATACTATGATGGCTATGTATTTATAATGAAAATAAGTAAGCATCCTCATAACACCTGCTGAGATCTTACCCCTCCTTAAAGTTAATGCTACCATTCATATTAGACTAGAAATTAATAGATTGAAATATTTATTCAACTTTAGATATATGTTATAAAGGCACCAATAATTTTATGAAGAGGGACATTATTATTTACCTAAAAGGAATTCTGAAGCAGAAGTTCTCTTCTGAGTAGCGTATTAAACACTCACTTGCAGAAAAATAATAGGCAAAAAGGGTCACTATAATTTCTTCAAAATTTGTAAGTTTCTAAAGTATTCAATCTTACTTCAAGTTAATTTCAAGATTTTGAAAGTGCTTTACCAAATCAGACATGCAACTGATATTCTACCTTTTTTCCTTCCAATTAATTAAGGAAGCAGAGAAAATAGAATTTCAGTTTCAAATATACTATACATAGATCAGGAATGCTGTTTACTGAAAGAATAAATTGCTTATTAGAGTAGCTTTTAGAGATTTAAGAGTACACTGCTGAATATTTAACAATTGGCTCTCTGGAGAAAAAATGTACAAAGAATACACTTTAAACTTTAATCTGCATCAATAGCATTTTTCTCCATGTGTCAACTAGACTAGACAATCAGCAAAACAATATATCAACCCTGATTGGTAGCATTTGTGATTTCTGAGGTTCAAATTCTGAAACTAAAAATTTTACAATAGGCTGGTCCTAGCTGCTCTTTAGATGAATAAATAAACTACATTGTATTTTTCCCTTTGAATTTGTAAGAAGAGTATAAAAATCCCACATAAAGGTTTCCCTAAATTTCAAAGTGGTAGTTGCAATTGACAGAGGTAGTCATTATTTCCTCAGGGTTAATGGACTCAGAATAGCTACTTGGCAGAGAATCTGTTTCTTAGTATGCTTTCTCTCCCAAATTAACTAGTCAATTCCTATCCACATAATAGTTAATATGGTTATCATGACATATGAAATGGGTATCTTTCTGAAAGGAGCAAAAAAAAGGAGACCTTAAATGCCAAAGAATATGAGCTGTTCTTGTAGTTGCTGGTTTCATTATCGTTATCTGAATATAAACAAACATTAAAATGAAGCCAAATGCTATGTGATTATAACAGACATTGGCCCTGGAGAATCGATGAGGAAATGCACCTCTTTTCTTGCCCTGGAGAGGTAAGGGATTTGGGGTATGCAATATTGCATATATTCTGAGACACGGTCATTGTGTTGGCTGGTTCAGCTTTTTTTGGTTACAGATGGAGAGGCTTACTAGGCTCATTGGTAGTTGGGGTTGGGAGAGTAGAAATGACTGTGATGTAAAAATAAAGGTCATTAACAAAATGTTGAAATAAAACAAGTGTCAAATAATTTTTCAATTTTTGTGTCCTTCATTAAAGTTGATAAATACTATTTGAATGCCTCATTCACATATAATGAGAAGAATGAAGAATGAAGCTTTCTCTAACGATTTTTATTTGGAAGAACTCAAAGGGAATTTGAAAAAAAGTTATTTTCAATATGGTATATAGTTTCAGTAAAGAAATAATAGGAAAGGGAAATGGAGAAGAAAATGGAAAAGGAAAGAATGAAGTGAAGAATGGAGGGAAATATAAAATAAATAAACAAACAAACACATAAGCAAGCAAACACATATGGCTTGCATCCCAATGATATATTTTTGTATCCATATTTATATCTATCTAGAGAATTTTCTAATGCCTCAATTTGGAACATCTGGGCACTTAGTAATCAAAAACAAGATTATGCAACCCTCAACTCTAACTATGATCAAATGAGAACACATTTAGCTGAATCATATATGCATATGTATACACTTATGTAAATGTATATACATATACACAACAAACAGGTATGCGTATGTGTGTATATATTATAATGTACATGTATATGTATGTATACACATACACACCCATAAAGTCTAAACAAATTATTTAGAGTACTGGATTTATGCTGAAAAAATAGCCTACTTTTTGCTTAGCCACATGCAGAAAAATTACTATTTTGAATATTCAGTTGGGTTAAAAATAATCTTCAAAATTAACAGTATGTATGCATTCATTCTAGTGAGAAAGTTGACAATTACATTCACTATCTTCCTCAATAATGGTTTTCCTTTCAATCCACAAAAGCAATATGTCCTACTTATAATGTGTATTACAAAATCATAATATTATCATTCATAATGTATTCATGCCATTTGTTACATGACTGATTATTTATTTTATATATTGGGTAGTTTAACTATGATGTGCATACCAGTACTATTTTACTTTGTCTGTCTTTAAGAAAAATCAGATCATTGCTTTCAAACTTCTGTGTAATCATAATGGAATATTTAACATAAATTCTTGTGAAATATCAATTAAGGATGATGGTTTTTTTAGAAGTTTTATGACTTATTTGCTTGTCTAGTTTTAAAAATAATGTTATTCTAACAAGGTTTAACACAATCTCTAGACTTGAAACAAAAAAAAATCCCCCACTGATGCAAATAGTGATATCCTGTATTTTATAATAGGAAAAGCTGCACAAGGTATCCAAGTTGGGTAGGGGGCTTGCTGATATCATAGCAACTTATCTGCTAAAGGAAAGGCCCACAAGTTAGTCTTATTAAAGAAGAAACAAGATTTTTCATAGCTTACGATATTAAAAACACAAATGAGATAATCAATATTAAAGGGATATCTGAAAGCTTATGTAGCCATCAAATTCTAAAAGGTGGAATAATTCTGAATTTCAATATAGAGTAATAGTATTAGTAATTTCAAACAAGTCAAGAGATAATAGTATTATTTGTAAATTTAAAAATAGCCAGGCTATTTTAAGCATACTCTAAATTATTATTTAATTTAATTAACATTTATTATTTCTTGTGTAATGCATTATGCTAGACACTGGTGATAATTAAGATGGAACAAGGGATTGTAGCTGTGAAGGAATTTATGCTTTAGTATTAGGATTAAGACAAAACACAAATAATTCTAATATGTTCTTGATATGGTGAAGGCTTAGAAGAGATACAAATTGAGTAGTATGAGATTCTAAAGGAGGAGATCACTTAAATCTTGGGGACAGGAGATCAGGGGGAGGGATAAGGGAAGACTGAATTCCTCAGGAGGCAGAGTAAGCAATAAAGGGAAGTTTGTATTCTGGACCTGATTCTGCCCAGTAAAAAGGAACTTGTTTCCCAAGTCAAAAGGACTGACCCTCTGAGAAGAAAGGCAACATGAAAATTTGTGTTGGATAGAGAATAAAAGCTCAGCATAGAATGAAATATACTCTGAATTTGGGGAGGACAGAATTCAAATGGTTTAGGAGAATAATAAGATTCCATGACATAGATTCCAGAAGGAAATTTGCCTGGTTAAATGGAGGAACCCAATTATGTTAATGGCTGATGTCGAGTTTGGTGATGTATTCACTAGATGTGAATGATGAAGACTCTATATTTAGCAATGATCTATTAAAACAATTTAGCAATGACTGGATGAAGCATTTTTTAAGCTTGATGTGATTTTATTGTCATCCTTATAATATAATATATATATATATTATATATATATATATATATATATATATATATATATATGAATCTCCTGTGTAAAGTCAGGCTCTTACTTATAAGGAAAACAAAGAGAAGAGATAGTAAGAAAGAAAGGCACTAGGCACTGGTTAACACTGAGATAATACCTCACATGGAGAATATAGATAAAAATGGGAATGTGGATATGGATGGAGATAGCATGCTGGAGAAAAAAACAAAAACAAAAAACTTTATACCATAGTCTGAGAGAATCTCACAGTTCTAGAAACAGTCTTGATGTATGGGCAATTCCAGACTCCTTTCTATTTTACTCTCCCAATACTCCCTCTAATCCAGAAAAATATATAAAAAAATAAACAATAGAGTGCAGAGACAAAATTCTTCCAGCCCATGATAACTTAGGAGGTCAGAAAGAATGATCTGTGACATGAAGGTAAAGGCCTTCCAGAAGCACACAATCACACATGGATAAAACATGGTGGGAATAGCTGGTAATGACAGAAACAACAGCTTCAGCAGTTCTCAAGCTAGAGAGGTGGAAAGTAATCATTAAGTGATTACAAGGAACTCCTGTGCTGGACCAGCTACTCTGATATCTCCATTTCCTATACCCACTTCTGGATCAAAGTTAAAAAAGGAAAGCAGAACTTTCAGTCAAGAAAGAGCCCTGAGGGCATTATCACTTTTAGTCATAAGGGATCAGGGACTCTGAGGAACAGTATCACTTCTGGTGCCAAGGGAGCAGGGGCTCTGAAGAGAAGTATCTATTGCAATTCCAAGGGATTGGTATGAAGAGCCATTCCTAGGTAAGGACCAGAGTGCAGTCCAGGAGAGCAGTGACCACACCTCTCCTCAGATCACACCATCTTGGAAGCAGTGAAAACTTCCAAACCCTCAGAACTAACTCTAAAACACAGCAATGCAAAAAAAGCCTGGAGCTTGAGACATTGCCCTTCCCTACCTTGCCAGAAACAGAGCCCAATTTAAAAAAAGTTCAAATTGAAGAAATAGTGTGAAAAAGTGAGCAAACAACCAAATAAAGTCTGACAATAAAAAACTACTATGGTGACAAAATACAAATTCAGTAGAAGACAATGAAGCCAAAAGAGCTGCAAAATAGATGCTCAAAATAAAATGAGAGAAGAGTAAGAATAATGTGAAGAACTGAAAGCAAAGGAATAAAGTTATGAAAAGACAATAACAGCTTGGTAAAAGAGGCACAAATATTGAAGAAAACATTACCTTAAAAACAGAATTGCCCAAATGGGAAAAGAAGTAAAAAGCTCATCGAAGAAAAGAATTCCTTTAAAATTAGAATTGGGCAAGTGGAAGCTAAGAAATCATAAAATGGAGTCAATAGAATGAAAAAAGAAGGAAATGTGAATCATTAGAAAAAACCCAACTAAACCGGAACATAGATTGAAAAGAAATAACTTGAGAATTATTGGACTACCTGAAAGCCATAATCAAATAGATAGATTAGACATAATATTTCAAGAAATTGTCAAGGACATATGCCCCAATATCCTAGAACAATAGGGTAAAATAGAAATTAGAGAATCCACTGATCATCATCTGAAAGATTCAAAAATGAAAATTCCCAGGAATATTATAGCCAAATTCCATAGCTCTAAGGTCAAAGAGAAAATACTTCAAGCTGCAAGAAAGAAACCATTGAAATACCATGGAGCCACAGTCAGGATAACATAAGATTTAGCAGTTAACATATTAAAGAATTAGAGAGCTTGGAAATTATATGCTGAAAGACAAAGAATTGGATTACAACCATAATAATCTACCCCCAAAACTGAGTATACATAATCTTTCAAGGGAAAATGGATATTTAATAAAATAGAGGACTTTTAAACATTCCTGATGAAAAGACCAGAGGTGAATAGAAAGCATAACTTTCAAACGAAAGACTAAAGAGAAGTTCAAAGCCAAGCTAAGCTGCCTACTCGTTCTCCACCGTGGGCTGGGAGTGCCAGGCAGCTCAGGGCCATTCTTCAAAGTTTATGAAGTATTTACATGAATCTTTGTTATATTGACTGGTTTGTGTTATTTTCATTACAAAATAGAAAGATTGAAATGGCAAAAAAGAGAAATTATAAGGGACTCATTAAGGTTAAACTGTGTACCTTTTCATATGGAAAGATGATATATATAACTTATAAGAACTTTATCATTATTAGGGTAGTTAGATTCCACTTAGAAAGAGGGCATGGAAGTGAGTTGATTATCTTGGGATGATGTATAAAAATGGATAGAATACAATGTAGGATTAGAAAGTGAGGAGGGAGAAGATGGAATGGAGAAGAATGGAGAAAATTAGTCACATAAGAGTCATGCAAAGAAAAGCTTTTAGGAAGGGAAATTATCTCTTAGAGGGTAAAATGGGGTGAGGGGAGACAATGCTTAAACTTTACTCATATCTAAATTGGTTCAAAGATATATATATATATATATATATATATAATATATATATATACACACACACATATGCACACCTGTATACATCCTTATATAAATATACATCCATACATCCATACATCCATACATACATAGTTAATTGGTAGGGGCAGCTAGGTGGTGAAATGCATAGAGTGCCAGGCCTGAAAGGGATACAAAGAAAGACCAAAACAAAATGCAGTTTCTCCTCTTAAGATGCTCTAGTCTAACAGGGTAGTCAATGTGGAAACAACAATATACAAAGAAGATTTTATAAACATATACAAACCAAAATAAATTGGGATAGTCTCAGAGGGCAAGAACTAGCATTAAGAATATCAGGAAAGGCTTTTTTGTGGAAGGTGGGATTCTAGGTGAGACTTGAAGGAAGCCAGTGAATCCTGGAGGTGGAAGATGGGAGCCAGTAAAAACATTTAGGTCACGAGCTCAGGGTTGCAGTTTGCTCCATTGGAGGAAATATCCAATCTATGAGATTACAGATCTAATAAAGCACTGAAGTATACATAAATAAACCTCTTTATTTTCATTCAAAATCAAATATGTAATATAAGATGGGGGAGAATAGTTAGATGATAATTGATGTAATAAACACAGAATTTTTTAGTGAACTCCATGTTCAGAATGAGTCATCAAATTTAGGTACCGTCACTAAGTGTCTAGACTGAGTAAAGTAATTATTCTAATATATTCTGTGGTGAGCTTTAGGCATTTCACTTTAAGACAGATAATGAGAAGATGGAATATACCAAAGAATTTGACCAGGATGGTGAGAAGATGTTTTTGCCTAGAAGAAAGGCTAGTTTCATTTTTTTGAGAGAATGGGAGGGAGGTAGTGGGGGCATGAAATATATTTTAATATATTTGAAAGGATGACTTATAAAAGAAAAATACATTTGTCCTACAAAGGATAAAACAAGAGATATGTAGGGAAATTATACACAGGTAAAGCTCACTTTAACATAAGGAAAAACAAATTCTAAAAAAAAACTCATGGTCAAACGTCTGAATGGGTCATTTCAAACAGTAATTAATGGATTTACTAACAATGAGTCTTTAAGCAGGTGAGATGTACATTAGTTGGAGAATTAGTAAAGATAGTTCTTTCCAATGGTAATATTTTGATATTCTGGGACTTGAAGGCAGAGGAAAAAATGTAGCAGGTGGAATTTTGGTAGGAAGCCATTCCAGGCTTGGACAATGGCATAGACAAAGGCATGGAATAGGAAGGAACAATGAGACTGGGGAACAATCAGCATTTCAGTATGATTGGAATATAGAGGCTGAAGGAAAGTGGCATGCATTAAAGAAAGACAGATCAGAACTAGTTTTTGGAGAAACTCCAATGCTTAGATAAGAGTTCGTATTCTATTGAGCAAGTGAGGAGCCCTTAAGCCTCTGTAGCAACAGAGTGGCTTGAGCTTATCTGTTCATTTGAAAGATTAGTAATTTTCTAATGACAAAGTATTGACTGATGTGACAAGCTATAATAAAACTATATCCCTTGTATTAAAGTGCTCAAGACACTTGGCATAATAGTTAAAGAAGCTAAAATTCTTGAAACATAAATATTTCCATAATTGTATAATCTAAATGTCATATCCAGGAAAAAAAAAAATTTCCATTTAACACTTGAAATTAATCACAAATACATTTTGCCACTTCTATTTTGCATTTAACACAAAGAAATACACAAGAATGACATTGAGTCTGTGTTTTCTTATGCTCTTATAAATATATTTTCCCATTGTGAGAAAATACCACAATCTTAGTTTTTCCCTTCTATCGTCTTTCCAGAAAGGATATTTTTATTCCATATACCATTGAACAAAAATAAGCTTATTTGAAACTAAAGTAACACATCACATAACACATGGAAGGTCAGATAAGAATTCAACCCCAGTATGTGGGAATGTTTACAAAGATGCTATTTTCTAAAATCTTACCTGAAAAGGCAAAGTGATATACCTGAAGGAAACGCAAAAGCAACAGTTGAAAGATCTTTCATGGCATCTGTCAATCATTAATGTAACTCATCATGCTGAAGTTAAAAGAAAGACCATCTCTTTCATCCTGATTGTAGGTGACACTGTGCAAGGTAAAGAAAAGAGAATTGGGTTCCTGGAGTTCTCATCTACTGAAACTAAGCTTTTCTTATCTCCACTTAATGCTCAACAGAATCCTCCCCTGTTTTTTAATAGAAAAAGTACTTAAAGATAACTGGAACTAAAGTCTCTATTTATATAGGACATGAGTACTTAAAAGTACTGGCTGGTTTTAAGGATCTTGAAACTCTTCCTAGTTTATTATAATAAGAACTCTGGATTTTAAGATTGTGGAGACTTATAGTCAATATAAATATAATTCCCCCTCCCTGGTCCAAATAAGTGCTCAATTTAAAGCTATAAAGGTTCTAACCAGCTTGAGCTAACTGTCTGAATGTTAAAGGATTGGAAATATTTTTGACAAAATGACAATGTTTTCCCCCTGCCCTCATTATGATGGCACTATAATAAAAGGGGCATTATTTCAAGATTTTATACTATTGAAATGTAGGTTCATAAGCTAAAGTTTTCCAGTCTGTGCATTTTATAAAGCAAGACCATTTATAGTAAACATTCCACATGCTTGGTATGACTAACTTGCAGCTCTATAGGCTTTGTCATTAAAGGTCATGGACATTTGTTTCCAGTAGGTTTTATGGATATTTATCAAAAGGGTGACAAAAATTGTATTACATAATGTAGCTAGATACTTCTAATTTTAAAAAACCACACTACTATTTCTGGATTGAGCTTAAAATACATATGTATATTTTTCAGTTTGAAAATGATTACTTTCTTAGATGATACATTTTCTTCTTATATTTGGTTATCTCTCCCCATTTTGGGGATTATGAAAACAGTTAAAAGCACAGAGAAAGAGAATCAGTCCTTACTTGTTTTCCTCATTCATACCAGGGAGGTTAAAAACAAGGATAGGTATATGGAATGGACCAATAATTTCATCCATTATAGCGTATTCCTGTGAGGAAATACTTTCGACTAGTCAAGGTTGGCAACTTCACTACAGTATATAATTTTAGCGTATTACCTAAGGCAGGGCTTTTTAAACTTTTTCCACAAACATCTTCAATGCTTCTAAAACTGTGGGTTGTGACACCCATCCACAGTTTAAGAAACACCAACCTAAGGCATTGAGATGTTAAGTGACTGGACCAGGTCACACAGTTTGTATCAAGATGAAATTTTAATCCAGGTCTTCCTGACTTTATGGACAGCTCTCTATTCATGCTGTATCTTGGAGATAGAGGGGTTGGAGAGGGCAGGGGAAGAAGAATCACCAAATAAAAACAAATGCAAATTTTCAGTTAGAATGCTCTATAATCAATAAATAATTGATACTTTTATTCTTGGTTTATCACTAGTTCATCATATAACCCTAGGCAAACCAATGAGTGTTAATATCCAGGTGAGAAAATAAACCTGAAATGGAAAAGTCACACCATGTTATATAGCTCAAAAAAAAAGCAAGGAAACTTTCTATAATGCCTTATTTCATGTAGTGAAGTAAATGAATCAAAAAATATGAGGGATGGTTTATTTATAGAGAATGAAACCAAACACCTGGCTTGACATGATAAACCCATCCAGATGAAAAAAGTGAGACAGGAAGGTAAAATTCTACAGTGATTAACCATAATCATAATAACAATAAACTTAAGGTTTGTTAGGTATTGTATAAATATTATCTCAACCCTGAGAGATATTCTATTATAATTCCTATTTTACAGATGAAGAAACTGAGGCAATTAGAGTGTAAGTGTCCAGGGTCTCATAGCTAGTAAGTGACTGGGTTTGAAAATATGAGGGATGGTTTATTTATAGAGAATGAGACCAAACACCTGGCTTGACATGATAAACCCATCCAGATGAAAAAAGTGAGACAGGAAGGTAAAATTCTACAGTGATTAACCATAATCATAATAACAATAAACTTAAGGTTTGTTAGGTATTGTATAATATTATCTCAACCCTGAGAGATATTCTATTATATTCCTATTTTACAGATGAAGAAACTGAGGCAATTAGAGTGTAAGTGTCCAGGGTCTCATAGCTAGTAAGTGACTGGGTTTGAAATCAGATATTCCTGACTCCAGATTCAGTGCTCTATCCATTGCACCACCTAGCTGCTTATAGATGGGAAGGAGAAATGCTGACCTTTGTCCTACTATTCCAAATATTTTTCTAGACCTAGGGCTACAGGTACAAAGAATAAAACTACATTTAACTAAGGAGCTTGTGATTTAATGGGGGAGATGAGTCCTTCCACATAGTGTGTATATATGTCTATGTATATGTATGCATGTGTTATGTATGTGGAGAAGGCAATAAGCAATTATATAGCACCTATTATGTACCAGGCACTGTGCCAAGTGCTTTACAAATATTATCTCTTGTGATCCTTCACAATGCTGTGAAGTAGGTCCTGTTATTACCCATTTTACAGTAGAAGAAACTGAGGCAAACAGAGGTTGAATGACACGCTCATGCTCTCATAGTAAAAGTCTGAGGGCAGATTTGAACTCAAATTGTCCTGATTCATGGTCTAGCACCATATTCACTGTGTCATCTAGTTGCCTCCATATATATTTGTGTGTATGTGTGTGTGTGTATGTACAAATACATATATACATATGCTTATATTTGTAACATAAATACAAAATGAAGATATACAGAGGTACACTAAATAGTTTAATAAAATAGTTTGAGGTTCATCTCGAAGAACAAAAAGTCAAGAATATCAAGGGAATCAATTTTTAAAAAGTGAAGGAAAATGACAGCACTACCAGATCTTGAACTTTTTACAAAGCGGTAATCATCAAAACAACCTGGTACTGGCTAAGAAAAAGAGTAGTAGATTAGTGCATAGTTGGAGTACACAAGGCACAGTAGTATATGACCATGGTAATCTAGTGTTTGAAAAATCCAAAGCTCCAACATTTGGGGACAAGAAATGACTATTTGACAAAATTACTGGGAAAACTAGAAAACAATTTAGCAAAAACCAGGTATAGATCAACACCTCACACAATATACAAAGATAAAGTAAAATATATACATGATGTAGATATATAGGGTGTTATTATAAGCAAATTAGGGGAGCATGGAATATTTACCTGTCAGATTTATGGATAAGGGAAGAATTTGTGACCAAAGAAGAGACAGAAAGCATAACAGGATATAAAATGGATAATTTTGATTACATCAAATTAAAAACGATTTTTTCCACAAACAAAACCATTGCTGCCAAAATTAGAAGGGAAGCAGAAAACCGTGGAGAAACAAGACACAGCAAGCTTCTCTGATAAAGGCTTCATTTCCCAAATATGTAGAGAACAGAGTTAAATTTAATAATGAGTGATTTCCCAACTGACAAATGGTCAAATGATATGAACAGATAGTTTTCAGAAGAAGAAATCAAACCTATCTATAGTAATCTAAAAAAGGCACTAAACCATTATTGATCATTCTCAGATTGCTTAATATGACAGAAAAGGAAAATGGCAAATGTTGAAGGGAATGTGGGAAGATTGGGACACTAATACACTGCTGGTGGAATTACAAACTGATCCAACCATTCTGGAGAGGATTTGAAACTATGCCCAAAGGGCTATAAAACCATGCAAACACTTTTACCCAGCAATACCACTGCTAGGATTGTACTCCATAGAGATCAAAGATAAAGAAAATCCTACCTGTACAAAAATATTTAGCAGCCCTATTTATGTTAGCAAATTATTAGAATTGAGGGGACGCCTATCAAATAGGGAATGGCCACACAAGTTATAGTATATGATTGTGATAGGATATTATTGTGCTGTAAGACATGATGAGCAAAATGCTTTGAGAAAAACTTGGGAGACATATGAACTGATACAACGTGAAATGAGTGCAGGTAGGAGAATATTATACACAGTAAAAGCAATATTGTATGATGATCAAATGTGATTTGATGTACATTGCTCTTCTCAGAATACAATGATCCAAAACAATTCAGAAGTACTTACGATGAAAATGCTATCCGCCTCCACAGAAAGAGTTGATAGCATATGAATGCAGATTAAAGCATCCTTTTTAAAGTTTTGTTTATCATTCTAGATTTCTGGTCGTTTTTTCCTTTTGCAACATGGCTAATATGGAAATGGTTTGCATGGCTACATATGTATCTAATCTATATCAAATTATTTGCCTTTTCAAGGAAGGGTTAGAGGACGAAGGGAGAGAATTTGCAATGCAAAATCTAAAAATATATTAAACATTATTGTTTACATGTAATTAAGAAAATATACAATAAAAATGCTAAAAAATAGTTTGAGGGAGGGCACTAGCAGTTGGTAAGATAAAAAAAGACTTGATGCAGAAAAGATGCTTGAGCTGCATCTTAAAGAGAGGGATTCAATGAGGGAGAGATAGTTTAAGAGTGCCTTTAAGGCATGTGAGATGGCCAGCGCAAAGGCACTGAATTGGTTGAAGAAGTGTAATAACGTACAAGAGAATTAATGTCCAATGCAATTGAAAATAATTTGAGGGCAGATTGTACAGGACTTTACAAACGAAACAGAGAAGTTTATGTCTTATCCTAGAGGCAATAGGAATGTAGATTGAGTAGATTCAGTAGAGGACTGGCATGGTTAGTCTGTGCTTAAGGAAATCACTTTAGTAGTAGTGTGTAGTGGACTGGACTGGTGAGAAATTTAAGAAAGAAACAAATTAGAAGTCTATTGCAGTACTTAGGTGACAGATTACCAGGTTCTGAATTAAAGTAGTAGGTAATGAGGTAGAGGTGCAGTTGGGTAAGTACGATGCTACAAAAATAGAAATGAACATTTGACCACTGGTTGGCTATGTGAGATGAAGGAGAATGAAGAGTACAGGATAATGCTGAGTTTATAATCCTAAGAGACTAGAAGATTGGTTGTCCTTTCAACAGATATAAGGAAGTTTGAAAGAAGAGACAAATTTTGAGGGAAAGAAGTTCAGTTTGGGGTATATTTAATTTAGATGTTATTAGGCCATCCATTTTGAAATGTCCAATGAGCAGCTGTTGATGAGGGATTGAAGTTCAGGGAAGAGACTAGGACTGAATATAGGATATAGATGAAAATGTAGACACTGACACAGTCAATACACATAGCCAGTAGAGAGAGATAGAGATATGGATACAGTTAGGTTTGATTTAGTTATAGATGAAAAAGAGATAGATAATCAGCTAGGCAGCACAATAGATGATAGAGTACTGAACTTGGAGTAAGGAAAACATGAATTCAGATCCACTTCAGACACTTACTAGCTATTTGATCATGAGCAAGTATTTTGAAATTTCTTGGACTTTATCTTTGTCTTCAGAATGGGAATACATACTATTAGCACCCACATCACAGAGTTGTGGTGAGGGCTAAATAGTATACTGGTTGTAAAGTACTTTGCAAACCAAAAGTGCACTATGAATGCTACTTATACTATTAATATTATTACATGTAGATGTAGATATAGGTATAGATACAATACATAATATACAAATAGAGGAGAAGTTCTAGGACAGTCTTGGGGAAAATCCACAGTAAGAGGATATGCTATAGATGGTGAGTCAGCAAAACAAACTGAGAAAGTAATGGTCAGTCTGGTAAGAAGAGAGCTAGAAGAGGGAGCAGTGTCACAAAAAAATAAATAAAACGAGAAGAGTTATCTGCTCCATCGTGTTCCTTTTGTATCCCCAGCATTTATCACAGTGCCAGCATATGCACATAGTGTTTGCAAATGTTTGTTAACTGCCTGAAACAGAGCAGAAAGTTAAAAAGGATGAGAACTGAGGAAAGATCTTCACATTTGATGATTAAAAGAACAATGGTAACATTTTGAGAAGAGTTTGAGTTTAATTCAGAAGCCAGATGGCAAAGGTTGAGGAACAAAGAAGAGAGGAACTGAATTACTAAAGAGATTTTTCAAGGAGCTTGGTGAGGAAAGCTGGAGAAATGTAGGCTTGAGGGGTTAGAATAGTCTTGGGATCTATATCTATCTATCTATCTGTCTGTCTGTTTGTCTGTCTGTCTATCTATCCATCCCTATCTATCTATCTATCTATCTATCTACTTGCTTATTTACTTATTTACCTATTCATTTATTATTAGGATGGGGATTTGGGCATGTTTGAAGGAACCAGAGAAACAGTAGATAAGGAGAAGTGGAAGATTCTAGAAGAGGATGAATGAGGGTGCAATCTGCTGGAGAGGCTGGAGGGGATGGATTCAAGTACACATAAGTAGATTGACTTAGCAAGGAGAAGGGCCACCTCCTGGGGGTAAAGGAGAGAGGCAGGAGATTGTGGAAAAGTAAGAAAGAAGGGGAAATGATATCGAGTGGTTTGAGTTGAAGAGGATGGGAAAAGAGGGAGCTCATATTTAATTTCCTAAATTTCCTCTTTAAAATAACATGCAAGATTCTCAGCTAAGAGAAGAGATGCAGAACTGTGAGAGGCTTGAAAAAGGAAGAGAAGGTCTGGAATAGCTTTTATTGGCAATAAGATAGTAAATCTAAAAGGAAAAATAAGAGTCTTGCTGTCAGTGCCCAACCGAGGTTGGATAACATGAAATTTTAATGTACTCAGTACAGTTTTGAGACTTCTTCCAACTGTGGTTAGCCTCTCTGAGTAGGAAGGGTGATTGAGGGAAAGAGAGAGAGGCAGAAAAGAAGCATGTTAAGGAAAGAAACATGATGGATACCAAAATAATAAAGCCAGGAAAAGAAGGGAAAAAACCAGTGGTCAGGGGAGATATGAGATCAGAAAAAGTTGTGGTATCACAGAAACCAAAGGACAGTAGGAGAGGGGTTTACAGTACACTAACAAATTTTCTCTCTCTGTCTCTCTCTCTGTCTCTCTCTCTGTCTCTGTCTCTCTCTCTCTCTCTCTCTCTCTCCTCTCTCTCTCTCTCTCTCTCTCTTTGTGTTTCTCTTTCACTCTTTTTTTTCTCCCAAACACAAGAACACACACACACAGAGTTGCATTCTTTTTTATTTTAAAACATTGGTCATATTTACCAGATTCAGATTTTTTTTCCTTTTCCTCTTGCCTTCTCTCCCCTTCCATTCTGAAAAATGGGTCCATTAATCTCCAGAAACCTCCATCAGATATTTGGTACACATATTTTTATGACTTTAAACACTGCCTCCTATAATCTAGGTTCCTTCAATTTTAGGTTTCTATGGAATTAACAGAGGGTTGGCAGAGTCCATCATCTAAATTAGAAAGAAAACCACTAAATAGCTGTATAATTCATTTTGGGAATGAATAGTATGTGGAATGGGATAAACATATTGCTCAAACTTTTTTTTCAATTACATTTTGGTTTCATAAACATATAACAATTTCACACATAGAATGCTTTTACCCCCAGGACAGGAGAAATCACAATGTTATATATTAACTCAGTTTATGAAAGATCCAACCATAAATGGGGAAATATTCAGCTTTACCAAACTGTAAAATATATTTTCTATTTCTGGAAAAGTGAGCTGACCAACGACACAGTTCTACCATCTTCCTAGACATTAAACAATACTTAGTGGAAAAAAGGGAGTCTGTCAGAGGAATTGGGCCATCACACTGTATGGGCTATTTTGTGTTATGCTCAACAGCTTTCTTGTTCTAGATACATAAGAAAGTTAATGAAATGAGGAAAATGAATAAATGAAAATACGTATCAATTCTCAATAATAAAGTGTTCACAACACTAATGTAACAGTTAAAAGCAAGTAAAAATTTGTGTTATGAAGCATTCAGTGCCACATAAATGGAAGAATAGATTTTTTGAGAATATGAACTCATTGCAGAAAGATACATATATTTGTATATATATACATATACATACACACATACATATACACATATATCCATGTAAATATACATTTCACTCTAGACATTTATTTAAAGAGATTCCCCCAAAGCCAATCATTATAGAATTCTCTAAGAAACACTCCTTAGACTAAGTGATGATTTATCCTGAGGACTTTTATAAAGCACTTTAAGGTTTGAAAAGAAAGTTTATTAAAGGTTGGGATTTTTTTTTAAATTTATCGACTTAATCCCCCAAACAGCCCGATAAGGTAGCTTTATGTCCATTTACAGATGAGAAAGTAAGGTTCAGAGAGGCCAGTGCTCTAGGTAATTCTCTAGGACTATAGGTATTACCATGTATTAACAGATGGAAATTTCTCATCAGGAATTCCCTATATTAGTGAAATAACAGGTTCAGTCCCTATCCCAAATTCTCTGAATACCTTAATTATTTTTCATCATAAAGTGTTGTCTATAAGTCATATTTCTCTCATCCTGTACCACAGAACAATTATTATATTTTTAACCTCTGTGTAGGACTTCTCTTTAGTACTATTTTGTCTGATAATCCACATTTCATAATATAGGAATTATCAAAAGGGTATTAACTTCTATTTAGAATGTATACATGTGGGTGTATATTATCTAGACTTGCAATTTCATTGGTATAGAAAATTTCCAGTGCAGATCACTATCTTTTCTTTAACTTCTACCCTTGTTGAGCTGTCGAGTATGCTGGGAGGTTAAGAGCCTTGCTCAGAGTCAATCAGTATATATCAGATTCATGAGCTGAATCCAGGTTTCTTGACGTTAGGGTAGACTTATTATCTAAAATCCTGTGTTACCCCTTTGTTAGGAATTAGTCGATAATAAGACTCCCATCCACCACTGAACTTCAGTCAGAATAGAACTTGGAAAACTAGCAAGAATGAGTCATTTGGCTCATTGTTTTTGTTTTTAGCAGATTTTTGCTTCCGTGATTCAAAGGAGTGACTGATCCTTTCACTGGTTCTCAAATCTGGCATGCAGAGAGTGTGGTGTTGCCAAAGAGACTCAGGGTTATTTTAAGTAGTAGGCTAAAAAGAAATCCAAGGAAGAAGCTGATTATATGTTACTTGAATGGAAGGAGGTAATAGGGAACGCTTAAAGATGTTCTTCATGTCTCTCTTTTCACTTCTTTTCCAGAAAGCAGAGTAGCTGGTAACATCCATTTTATTATTCTCTTCTTAGAGGTCAGAGGATCACCTGGAAACAATGTTCCTCTTTGTTGCTTTTTGTTAAACTCTTCTCTGGTATATCATTGGAGGCCTGACCATGCTTAGAACAGGTAGTGATCAATATTCAATTTTCTGTCTCTTCTTAGGGATGCTCTTGTGACTATTTTTAAAATTTCCAATAAAGATTATAACTTTTGGTTCATTAAACCAGGCTGCCCAAGGGAGCCTGAGGCAACATGAACCCAAGAGTGGCAAGAAGAGCTGTATACCACTCCATCCCCCAATCCCAAATATGATTCTCCTTCCAGACTGGCTAGCATAACAATAATCTGTAAGAACAAACTGTGTAAAAGGGGCTTGACATTCCTGTTACCACCAAGACTAACTATCAATAGCAGGCAGGTAAGCTCAAGAGCTTAGAACAGTAGCATCCACCCCAACTCTCAACCCCCACCTCCATAGACCACCGCAAGCGGTAGTCGTCATGCAGGAAGCAACCTTTGTAAGTAAGAGACCTGGCAAATGCCTTTGATGCTGCTGAATGCCCTCACCCCTACAATATCCATAAATACTCAAGAACCCAGTTAAAAATATTCTCAACCACAAAGTTTTTGGTATCATCAAATGCTTCAAATATCAGATATGGTTTTGTTAATAGAAATGAAACTAAGATTCATTCCTATGTGCTTCACTACTGAACTCAAAGAAATGCTGTGCCTTTCCATCTAATTTATAGATGAAGACCATATATATGTATATATATACATATATATGCATATATGTGTATATATATGCATATATATGTTAACCTAAATGAGACAAAATCTGGAAAGCATTAAGTACAGTGCCTGGTACATTGCTATTGTTCAGTCATGTCTGACTCTTTGTGACAAGTCCATGGGGTTTTCTTGGCAAAAAACTTGCCCTTTCCTTTCTCTATTGTGTCCCCCATTTTGCAGATAAAGAATTGAGGCAAACAGAGGGTAAGTGATTTGCCCAGGGTCATATAGCTTGTAAGGATCTGAGGCTGGATTTGAACTCAGATCTTCCCAACTCTAGGCCAGTGCTCTACCCCCTGTCCCACCACATAGCTGCCGGGCATGTAGCAGGTGCTTAATAAATGTTAGTTTTCTCCTGCCCCTATTAGCTATAACCCCATTTAGAACAAAATCTTCTTTACCTCTCATTTTATCTTGAATACTTAAAGAGTGCTTTTCATAAAGTAAGAATTTAATATTTTTTTCATTTATTAACATAATGAAGCCATCTTAAATATATATTACTATTTTTTCCTGAGCTATATATTTTCTTGAAAGTCCATTTATTTGCCAATGCTTTTCAAATATTATTCCTCTTCCCTAAAAGAAAAGCATGCCCACTCAGCAGTGTGTTGTGAGGCACATGTCCTCCTCTCTTCTGCTTTAAAATTTTGAGTAAATGTAGTTTAGAGGAAATAGTGACCTTAACTAGACATCCCTATTGAATTTCATCTAATTAGCTTCAGCCAATCTACTAGTATATCAATATATTTTCATATCCTGATTCTGTTATGGTAGCTACTCTGACCAGCTTTGTGTGACCTAAAATTTGATCATCAGTAAACATCATGAAGCATCTACCATGTGCCAAGCATTGTGATAGGTGCTGGGAAAAAATACAAGAATGAAAAGAATCCTACTCACAGGGAGCTTTCATTCTAATGCAGATGGCAATTAAAAATAAATAATATGGAATAAAAATAAAGTGAATAAATAAAAATAAAGAAGTTAATAAATAGTTTGGGAGGGAGAGTGCTAGAGATTGTGGATATCAAGAAAACTCCCAAACAGGAAGTGTCACTTGAACACAACACCTTAAATTAAGAAGAGAAGAACTCTATAAGGCAGAGGAGGAAGGAATGTATTCCACATGAGGGCAGCCCATAATGAAATAAGTATCTTATGTGATAAGAGGGGGGAAATGCAGCTCAGCTAGATTACAGAGTATGGGAGGGGAAACAACCACAAGGAAGCTGGAAAGTTTGGTTGGGGCCAGCTTTAAAACCTGAACAGAGAAATTTTTATTTTATCCTAGAGGTAATAGGGAGCAGCATCAGATGTTATATTTTTGGGCTCAAAAATCACTGCAGAGAGTGACTTCAGCCATGAAATTAAAGACTCTTGCTCTTTGGGAGGAAAGCTATGGCAAATCTGGACGGCATAAAAAAGTAAGATACCATCTTGCTGACAAAGGTTTGTATAATTAAAGATATGGTTTCTCCAATAGCAATGTATGAGAGTTGTACTGTAAGGAAGTCTGAGTGCTGAGGAAAATGACGCTTTTGTGTTCTGGAGAGACTTTTGAGAGTCCCTTGGATGGCGAGGAGATCAAATCAGCCAATACTGAAAGAATTAATTCAGGCTATTCACTAGAAGCTCAAATACTGAAGCTGAAGCTTAAATACTTTGGCCACACAATGAGAAGATTCATTGAAAAAGACCTGATGTTAGGAAAGATTGAAGGCAAAGGAAAAGGGGATGGCAGGGGATGAGATGGATAGACAGTATCATGGAAATGACACAAATGAATTTGGATAGACTTTGAGAGATAGTAGAGGATAGGAGGGCCTGGCAATGCTGTGGCCTATGTGTTCATAAAGATCAGATACAACTGAAGGACTAACAACCAAACATAGGGAGCCACTAGAGTTGGTTGACTAAGATAAGTGACATTTTCTGGATGACCCTAAAGGGAAATACTTTGCCATTAGTGAGTAGGAGGAATTGGAACTGGAGGGTATTGAGGCAGCAATAGAAATAAGGTGAGTGTGACAAAGTAGTAGGCAAGAGGCAATGAGGGCCTCAACAAAGGCAGCAGCTGTGTGGTAAAGAGAAACTGGCTATAAAATGCTACAGGATAGAAACAGAAAAATTTGACAACTAATTGGATAGATGGGTGAGAGAATGGAGAGTTGAGGATGATGATGAGCTTAGAAAACTAAGAGAATGGGGAAATGGTGGTCTCTTTGATAGAAATAAGAAATCTTGGTGATGGGAAGGATTTGGGGGAAAAACAAAATTTCTTTGACATTTTCTAAATGAATGATGAAAATGATGAACAGAATACAGGCACGGACACTCTGGAGACCAAGAACACTATCAGAGATTCCCTTCTAGGCTGAAGTCAATCTATTAATTTATCTGATGTTAAGAAATTTTGGACCTACAAAAGTACATGTTATGTAACCTAGTCCATAACTCTCTATCTCAATCACAAGGATATTATTAAAAATTGCAAAAAAAACCTTGCTAAAATCAAAACACACTGTTTATTACATCCTAATGATTAGTTTCTTAATGGTATTGAAGAAAAGAAATGAGCTTAGATGTGCATGACTGATTGATTATGAACTCATGTAGGGTCTTAGTGATAGCTGCTTCCTTTACACAAATCATCCTCTTATGATATATTCCAGAATTTTCTCTGAAATTAAAGTCAGTCTCATACCTATAATATAAAGAATCTGCCATGTTCCTCTTTTTGAAAATTAGGATATTATTTGTCCATCAATCAGTCCTGTAGCATCATTCTTTCTTGTTATTTCAGTTCAGATGTCACTGGCTAGCCATAGTTTGGATTAGGTGTTTGAGTCTTTGTCCCATCTTCTGTATTGTAATCCCCAGCTCGAAAGCCAATGGGACAAGACATTGCCTCATTTTTTAAGCCTTGGTCTTATATTAGACCTGAACCAAAAGGTCCACTCATGGCCTCCATATGACAGCCTAGAATGGGGTCAAGCACTGGCTTAGGCCTATCTTCAGGCATAGCCCAGATTGGGAGATCAGGCTAGCTTTAGCCCCTCTCCTTTCGACCTCCCCACATGTAACTTATATGTCTATGGTGTGAGAACCATCTGCAACTTCAAACCAGATCCTGATGTAGGGTTAACTGCTAGAATAATTTATTGTTTCTCTTTGTTTTCTTGAAATTTTGTTTTCATTCACCCCTCTTCTTCATGGTTCCTTAGGTATAGCTCAGCAGAGATGAACTGGGCTGAAACCTTTCCCGTTACCCGCGCTTAATGGAAGAATACAGGATAGAAGGTATGGAGAAGCACTAGAATCTGAGGTGACCAGGAAATGCTTCATGTAGAAGGTGATTCTTGAACTGAGCACTGAATGAAGCTAAGGATTTTAAAAGATAGAGACAAAGAGAAATGCTTCCTGTACATGAATAGCTTGAGTCATGGCATGGAGACTGGAGGTGGAATATAGTCTTTCCAGACTGTAATAACATCTTTCTCCCTTTCATATACCCTACATTAGAGCCAAACTGAACAACTTTCAGGTCCCCATACCGATAGTATGTCTCCTGCTTCTGTATCTTTGCACAGGCCATCTCCCATGCCTGGAATCCTCTTCTTCCTCCCTCCACCTCCTGAAATCCCTGAAACAGCCTTTTGCATGAGAGTTTTCATGATCCCTTCTCCCCAAGTTGTTAGTATTCTCTAATGTCCCACCATGAAATAAGTTTATATACACTTAGATGTGTCTAAGTCGTATTCCTCCCCCCCATAGCATATATGCCCTTTGAGGATAGGGCTGCTTTATTTTTGCCTTTCTAGTGCCCATATTTAGCACAATATTTTGCATACAGTAAGCACTTTTAAAAATGCTTATTGAATAGAATTGAAAACTCCCCACATATCTTGTTGGAAGATTTACATGTAATTATTGAAAAAGGAAAAAGTTTTCCTTATGCTTTATGGTACTTTAGGGCACTGAATATTTATTTTTCCCATTATCATTATTATTTTTAATTCTGTAGTACATACTAATGTTGAGTTTTAAAGTGGTCCTCCTGAGTATATGTGCCTGACTAAAACCATCGATGATTTTAAAACATAAACATCAATTAGGAACAGGCTCACTCACTACACTAATAATGGTGGCAAAAAGATATGTTACTGTAATGTACCTCAGGAGAGAAAAATTCTGCAGTTCAACTGTGGTTAAACAAAATATGAGACATCAAATACATCAAGCCATGAATCACGCAGTCCCAGTACCCTTCGGAGCGATTGTTTGACAGGCAATTTAATGTTCCCCCCAAAAAAAATGACAAGGGCTGACAGCAACCAGTAAATTAAGGTGAAAAGGGGACTCAAGAGGTGGTGACTACTAATTATTCTTTAAAACCAAACTCCAATGCAGTCACACAATGCAGTTTAGAAAGATGATATCCTATATGCTCCTCCATAAAACAATTCATTTTTAATAGGATCAGGACCTTCCTCAAACTGAAATTACTGCCTCTCATTTCTAATAAGGATTTTTAAAAATGTGAATAGCATTGTCCTTTGCCAATTTAGATCTTTACTGTACCAGGAAAGCTGCACAATGTGAGGAATTCAGCAGCCAATTTGCCATTTGGGGTAATAAATTTCTTCCTTCATCCAGATAAATGCACAATTTTAGGAAGGAAAAATAATTGAAACAATCTTCCAAGCCACCAATCAGTCAAAAGCTCCTGGTTTTTCATCATGTGGATGAGGTTTCACTGGTGAAAAGGACCTGCTCTCACACATATTTATACAATAGCTCATTTTTTTAAAATTAGAAGTCCTTAGAATCCTCATAATACTGTGAACTACAACAGAGAGAACTCGGCCTGAAAATAGGAATCATTATGATTTTTAATATTATTTAAAACGTTTATGCTATGTTATTGGGATAAATGTGCAAAATATATTAAGCACAAGAGCATTGCTCTCTACAAGCTTTCATCCATCCATCCATCCATCCATTTATCCATCTATCCATTTAACAAGTATTTATTAAGCAATAACCACAACTAGGTGCTGTGGGAGATAGGAAGGTAATATATACATATATTTGATTATATGCTCCTTGAGGGCAAGGATTATATCATTTTTTTTCTTTGTGGCTCTAGTGCATGGCAGATTGTAGACACTTAATATATTATTTTTTATTGATTGATTGATAAGCCTTTTTCCTCATAGAGCTTTCTATCCAGTCAGGGGATAAGACACATACAGATAGCTAGAATAGTTATTTGCAGCATAAATATGTTAGTAGGTTGCAAAGCAGAATGCTTCATCGGGTCCTGTGTAAAAATTGTTACTAACCTAACAGTTGGGGTTGGGAGTAGGAAGGAAGGGATCATTAATGACTTTCATGGTGGAAACAGCAAATGGATTGGGGTTTAAAGAATACACAGGAATTTATGTATTGGATGATAAGTGGAATGAAGCAAATGGTCTTGACCCGGCTGTTTGTATGTATAGTTTATTGCTAAGTCAAAAGTGACTTAGTAATTTTAACATAGTGTGTGTTTTCATGACTAGTGATCTATATTTCAAATACTACTCTGGGACTCTTTTATATTTAATATTAGTTTGATAATTGGTTTTTTCTTTCATTTAAGATTTGTTAAAATTTAATGTTGCCATTTTTATACCAGATCTGTGCTGCCTAATGTCAAGTCAACAGCCATCATGCTAAGCATTAGAACTACAAAGAAAAGCAAAAATAATCTCTACCCTAAATGAGTTCATAATTGAATTGGGGAGACAACACAATTAGTAAGAGATGATCTAAGAGGAAAGGTGCTAACATTAAGGGGAACTGGGAAGGTATCAGGAATGATGGATATCATCAGCCGTAACCTGAAAGTAGGGAAACTAGGAGGCAAGGACAAAGAGGAAGAGGATTGGAACACCAGAGAAAATGCACAGAGTTGGGAGATGATGCTGCTGCTGCTGCTGATTTTATTCATAATAGCATTTATTATGTGCCAGGTACTGTGTTTAAGCACTTTACCATTATGATCTTATATGATCCTCACAACCTTAGGAGGTAGGTGCTATTCTTATATTTACTTTACAGATGAAGAAATTGAAACAAACTTGCCCAGGGTCACAGACCCAATAACTGTTTGAGGTCACATTTGAATTCAGGTCTTTCTGACTACAGGCCTGGTACACTATTCACTGTGCCATCTAGCTGTCCCTGTGTAGATAGTGTCAAATATTAAGAATCAGTTAAAATCAATAGTTTCTTCCTCATCAAATAATTCAGCATTTCAGGCACAAAAGAGAGGAAATAAAGGGAGCTAATAAGCTTTCATCATGAACATGATGTAAGATGATATAATTATCTATTAATAGAATTATCAGATTTTAATGAAGAAAGCCCCTAGAGTATATACATTGGAAGTCCGGTTACTGTTTTTATAGCTCTGTAGCGAATCAGAAGTATGTGAGTATATATGATATATTTGTGTAGTTTGGGAGTTTAAGAGGAGATTGCAGGTCTCATTCAGGTAGAGTTCATGCTCATCTAGAGACAGATATGAATGATGGCCATTTGACCAAGAGTGAACTTAAGGAGTAATGCATTACTATCTGCACACTAAGATTCCCTGGAAATCCTTGACTAATTCAGGACTAAAAAAAAATCACAACTGGCCTGATTTTAGTCAAAAGTAGTGGTTTAATTCAAATCCAATAAATACTTATTAAGTATTTTCTGTATAGAGTGTCCCCGAAGTCATAGTGCAGCTTAAAGCTTTAACAGCTTAAACATTTAACCTCTCAGTGTCCTTATGACTATGCATTATAGATGAGTTGCTGCATTCCAGGGAGTTTCCATAATTAGAGTTCCAAAGAAGGGAACTCATAGGTCCTGATTCTTCTCTCGAAATACATCCTCTGCTAGGAGATGGGAAAGAGTTGAAATTTAGAAGAGGCATGGTCTTTGACATCACGGAGCATGCTGGAACCATGTGAATTTAAGACTGTATGGTACTCAGAATACAAGGACAGACTCCCAGCTATTGAAAGGATTTATGTACATAGTGATATTTAATAAATACAGTACATGTTGATTTTTTGTTGTTCAGTTGTTCCAGTTGTGACCCCATTTGGGGTTTTCTTGGCAAAGATATTAGAGTGGTTTGCCATTTTACAGATGAAGAAACTGAGGCAAACAAGGTTAAGTTGCTTGCTCAGAGTCAAATAGCTAGTAAGTGTTGTATTGGTAATTAAGGCAGAACTTTTTTTATTGTTTTCTCTTTTAGAAACTCTAAAGTAATCAGATGCCTTTGATTAAGCCTTACTAGGTACAAAGCCCCAGGCCCACACCCTTTTGCTAGAGGTCCTAAGCCCCAGGTTCACATCGTTTGGCTGATTAGGTGTGAATCCTTCAGGCCCTGAACAGGGTATAAAAACCCAAAGGTTAGCATTTTGTCTGGGGCTCTCACTTCTGGAGGAGTGTTGATATCGAGACTCTGGACAGCCTTTGTTAAGAGCACCCCCGTCTTGTAAACCCAGGTGTTGATGGTTTCCTGGTAACTATGAATTGTGATTTGAATCGGACAAGGTCTGTCGATGTTTGTAATTTGTTTGTATTTGTTCTGAAGGTCAGGTTGCTGGCTTCTCCTTCTGAACTAAATGGGTTATATTTATATGTGTGATAAAAGTGAGATTGTTAACCCCTTACAGTTACTTTCTTTGGTAAAGCAGATCAAAGATCCTGTGCTTGTAGCTTTTTTTGCTGGTCTTGTTGGGTCTTACACCCCTATAACGGCTGCTAGCAGATTGTTGGTACAAGTGTCTGAGGTCAGATTTGAACTCATGACTCCAGGCCTGGCACTCTATCTACTGTATCACCTGGCTGCACAATGTATTGATTAGTTATCTTTTTAATTGTAGATATTAAAATATTTTCATATTTTGAAGATTAAAAACTCTAAACAGAAACTATTAGTATTTCATATTATACAAATTGTTTCTAAATATGTGTTTATATCCCAAGATAAAATGAGAAATCTTTCTGCTTTATCAAATATTTAACAACTTAATATACTAAAATAGTGTGCACATTTGAATGATAGAAACTTAAAATTTGAAATACTCTATGCTCATTAATTTTCCCCATCAGTTTATTTAACATAACACTATTTGTTTTAATGAGTTATGCAATGGTTCACTTCATATGTGAGTTTATCATTAGCCTATGTTAATGGCATTTTCATCAAAAGCTTTGCTATTAGCAAATTAAATTATGACTTAATACATGTATAAAAGTCTTCAAGAAAATTTAATTAGATGTAATTATTTGGAGTATTATATTTACAGAATAACACTGAAGGTAAGTTAACTTTCTTGAAAGCAGCTTAATTTTATATTTTGGTTTTTCAAGGGGGGCTTAATAATTGAGGTTCTCTAAGGAATCTATATTGAGAAACAGATCCAGGCATGGTGAGAAAGAGAAGTTCAGATATTTAATCAGTTTTGGTTCATAGAGTCATATTTGACCTTGCCAATGTTACACCTGGCCCCTGTGTCTTTCAGAAGAGATATATATGGATCATGAAAATTAGTCTTACTTAAGTGTGTGTGATGAATGGCTAACACACAATTATCTCCTTTAGAAAAAAATAATTTTAAATGTATTGCTTCACAATAACCTGACAGATTATACTGATTTTTAGACCTTCTAGAGTTTGTCCTAATAAGTGTCATGGAGGCAAAACAGAAAAACTTAAGAATTCTCTTCCTGAAATAGCATGGGTAAGGATCAGAAGTCCTAAAAGGAAAACTAATACACTCTTAACAAAGTAAGAAACCCTACAGTGCAATAATCCTTGACTTTTTCTAAATAAGGACATAAATACAATCTTAACTTCCATATATGCTGACACTTTTGCTTACTTAAAGGAAAGAGCAGTCTAAGCAAAATACCTTTGAGTTCAAGTTAACTAATGGAAATAGAAAAGTCTAAATGAACCTAACTTCCCCATTCTCCAATACTAACAGAAATTAACATAGAAACACAGTACTGACAAAATAGTCTTTGCAGACATATCACATAAATTTTAAACTCTATTTCTAATATGCTCCAAAGCATGCTTCTTGTTATAGATTAAGTAGGAAGATAAATTTCAGTCATATTTATATTTTGGAAAAAGAGCATAATCACTTCTAAAATGGAGGGTTTTTTCATTTATAATCTATGTACCATATTTAAATTTTTTTATTAATTTATCCTTGGCAAATGGTAAAGTACCGTGGTATTGTATTTCTAAGAAGAGGAAAATACACATAGGACACTCCATGCAAAGAAGAAAGATGGAATATGTTACATAGCAGAACACTGCTAAACTAGAAGTTAGAAAATCTGGGTTCTAGAATCAAAGTAACTGGGTTCTAGCCAATTACTAACTGTGCGGCTTTGAGCAAATGTCTTGCTTTTTTGGGTGCTAGTCACTTCATGTTAATATTGTAATATTGAACAGATTGGACTAAAGGATGCCTGATATCCTCCTTGCCACAAACTTATATAATCTCTCTAGGATCATTCATCCAAAGCCAATACAAGAGGAGAAATAGTTTATTTAGGATGGGATGATTCCACTTCCAAGTTTAATTATTTGGAAAGGAGAGAAAGAGAGAGAAAGAGAGAGAGAGAGAGAGAGAGAGAGAGACAGAGAGAGAGAGAGACAGAGAGAGAGAGGAGGTGGGGGGGGGGGAGAGAGCGAGACAGAGAGGAGAGAGAGAGTGCAATTGGGTATATGTTTATATGGCTAATTCCAGACTAAGAAGTTGAAATATTTTGACTGACTGATACAAGCAGTTTTGTTTTCTGGTTTTTAGGAAAGTCCTTGGAATGGAATGGAGCAGGATATTACTAAACTTTTTTTGTTGCCATGTTTTTCATTTGTAAATGAGGTTTCAGCATAATCTGGAACCATTTTTCTTCACTATGATTAAAAATTTAAATCCTATTACCTTTGGAAATTGTTATCTATTGTTCATGAGTCATAAAAACAAATTCCCCAAAGTATCTGGGCTATAACACATATTTCACAGTTTCAGTATCTTTCTTATTTGTATCTATCACCTTGACAAACTTTGGATTAAACCAAATATAATTCATAAGTATTAATTTCATTAAACCAAGTTTAATGTTCAATGGTGATTTAAAAAATAATAATAATTCAGGATTAACAACTAGTTGGATGATCACACTTTTCTTTCCTTGAAAAAGCTGTTTGAGGCTAGTTTTTTTAAAAGAAGTGCTGTTATTACTGTTTCCTATCTCTACTCTTCCATTTACAATTAAAATTACAGTAGTAGTAGCCTGAGTAGCAATCCTAGCTACAAAAAAAAAAAAAAAAAAGAAAAACAGCTTTCAGAATCCCAAAGTGTGCCCAGGATACTTTCCATATTTTACTTTTCTTTTCTTTTTAAAATTTAAATTTATTATTTAACATACTTGGTTTTCAGCATTGATTTCACAACAGTTTGAATTACAAATTTTCTCCCCATTTCTACCCTCCCCCACACTCCAAGATGGCGTATATTCTGGTTGCCCTGATCCCCAGTCAGCCCTTCCCTCTATCACCCCCCTCCCCTCTCATCCCCTTTTCCCTTCCTTTCTTGTAGGGCAAGATAAATTTCTACGCCCCATTGCCTGTGTATCTTATTTTTAGTTGCATACAAAAAGTTTTTTTGTTTTTGAACATCTGATTTTAAAACTTTGAGTTCCAAATTCTCTCCCCTCTTCCCTTCCCACCCACCCTCCCTAAGAAGTCGAGCAATTCAACCTAGGCCACTCATGTATCATTATGTATAACCCTTCCACAATACTCATGTTGTGAAAGGCTAACTACATTTTGCTCCTTCCCAACCCATCCTGCTTTATTGAATTTTCTCCCTTGACCCTGTCCCCTTTCCAAAGTGTTTGTTTTGATTACCTCCACCCCATCTGCCCTCCCCTCCATCATCCCCCCTTTTATTTTTTTTTATCTTCCTCCCTCTTCTTTCCTGTGGGGTAAGATACCCAACTGAGTATGTATGGTATTCCCTCCTCAGGCCAAATCTGATGAGAGCAAGGTTCACTCATTCCCCCCTCACCTGCCCTCTCCCCTCCTCCCACAGAACTGTTTCCTCTTGCCACCTTTATGTGAGATAATCCACCCCATTCTATCTCTCCCTATCTCCCTCTCTCAGTATGTTGCTCTCTCATCCCTTAATTTCATTTTATTTCTTTTAGATATCTTCCCTTCATCTTCAACTCACCCTGTGTCTGCTCTCTCTCTTTTAATATATATATATAAACATATATATACACACATACATACACATACATACATACACATATATACATACATACACATTCACTTATATATATACATAAACATATATATATATGCATATCCCTTCAACTTCCCTAATACTGAGGTCTCATGAATCATACACATCATCTTTCCATGTAGGAATGTAAACAAAACAGTTCAACTTTAGTAAGTCCCTTGCAATTTCTGTTTCTTGATTACCTTTTCAAGCTTCTCTTGATTCTTGTGTTTGAAAGTCAAATTTCTATTCAGTTCTGGTCTTTTCATTGAGAAAGCTTGAAAGTCCTCTATTTTATTGAAAATCCATATTTTACCTTGGAACATGATACTCAGTTTTGCTGGGTAGGTGATTCTAGGTTTTAATCCTAGCTCCATTGACCTTTGTAATATTGCATTCCAAGCCCTTCAATCTCTTAATGTAGAAGCTGCCAAATCTTGGATTATTCTGATTAGGTTTCCACAATACTCAAATTGCTTCTTTCTGGCTGCTTGCAGTATTTTCTCCTTGATCTGGGAGCTCTGGAATTTGGCAACACTATTCCTAGGAGATTTCTTTTTGGGATCTATTTGAGGAGGCGATCGATGGATTCTTTTTCAATTTCTATTTTGCCCTGTGGCTCTAGAATATCAGGGCAGTTCTCCTTGATAATTTCTTGAAAGATGGTATCTAGGCTCTTTTTTTGATCATGGCTTTCAGGTAGTCCAATAATTTTTAAATTATCTCTCCTGGATCTATTCTCCAGGTCAGTGGTTTTTCCAAGGAGATATTTCACATTGTCTTCCATTTTTTCATTCCTTTGGTTCTGTTTTATAATATCTTGATTTCTCATAAAATCACTAGCTTCCACTTGCTCCAATCTAATTTTTAAAGTAGTACTTTCTTCAGGGTCTTTTGGACCTCCTTTTCCATTTGGCTAATTCTGCCTTTCAGGGCATTCTTCTCCTCATTGGCTTTTTGGAGCTCTTTTGCCATTTGAGTTAGTCTGTTTTTTAAGGTGTTGTTTTCTTCAGTGTATTTTTCAGTATTTTTTTGGGTCTCCTTTAGCAAGTCATTGACTTGTTTTTCATGGTTTTCTCGCATCCTTCTCATTTCTCTTCCCAATTTTTCCTCTACTTCTCTAACTTGCTTTTCCAAATCCTTTTTGAGTTCTTCTATGGCCTGGGGCCAGTTTGTGTTTTTCTTGGAGGCTTTTGTTGTAGGCTCTATGACTTTGTTGTCTTCTTTAGGCTGTATGTTTTGGTCTTCTTTGTCACCAAAGAAGGAATCCAAAGTCTGAGACTGAATCTGGGCGTGTTTTCTCTGCCTGGCCATGTTCCCAACCAACTAACTTGACCCTTGAGTTTTTCAGTGGGGTATGACTGCTTGTAGACTAACGAGTTCTATGTTCCACGTTTGGGGGGGGGGGAGGTGCCAGCTCTGTCAGACCCGCACTCCTCCTTCCCCAAGAACCCCCAGCCCGAACTGGTCTTAGGTCTTCAGCAGGCTGTTGCGCTCCTGCTCTGATCCGCCACTTAATTCCTCCCACCAGGTGGGCCTGGGGCCAGAAGCAGCAGCAACTGTAGCTGCCCCACCTCCGCTGCCCCCAGGGCTGGAAGCCAAACCACAAACTCCTTCCACTCCCGCAGCTTTTCCCACTAACCTTCTCCGCAGTCTTTGGTGCTTGTGGGTCGAGGGGCCTGGTAACTGCCGCAGCTCACATATTCAGGGTGCTAGGGGCCCCATCCGCCCGACTCCAAGTTTGGTTGTTCCACGCCACTCAGGCTGGGCTCTGCTCCACTCCGTTCCCAGCTCCCAGCTCCGTGTGCAATAGACCTCACCCAGAGACCATTCAGGCTGTCCTGGGCTGGAGCCCTGCTTCCCTCTGCTGTTCTGTGGGTTCTGCCATTCTAGAATTGGTTCAGAGCCATTTTTTATAGGTTTTTGGAGGGACTCGGTACGGAGCTCACTCTAGTCCCTGCTTACCAGCTGCCATCTTGGCTCTGCCCCCCTATTTTACTTTTATTAATATAGATTTCATGTGTTGAACATCTTTGGTGCCCTCTTCTAGGATATTTTAACCTTTAAGTCTACAAGTTAAAGGTCGGGCTTAATTTTTGAGTACATTTAGGGTAAAAGTAATATCATTTAGCTATTTTAGAGTTATAAAGTGAGGATCTGAATTAGAAACAATTATTTCAAATGGAAGACAATAATCTTCCTGGTCATTGTCATGCTGAGAGACATTGCAATTTGAGTGATGAGGTTCATCATTTTCTCCCTAAGTTTCAAGTTTTTGATGATACTAAAACAGATATTTTTTTCTCTGTGTAAAAGAGGTATAGCTGATGGTCCATTTGCATATTTTGCAGGTAATATTTGGCCACTGTGTGCTACCTTTCCAAGATAATCCCTCTATATTTGTTAAGACGAAGTTACAGACTATCGAATGCTCTTTCTAGAACTACAAAGGACATGTATAACAGGGACCATGTATATAGTCAATTAGCATTCTAATATAAGTGATTTAGCACAAGTAGGCAGGAACTCCTGGTTATGGATAGAATGCATTTAATTTCTCTGGGCCTTAGTTTTCTCATATATAAAATGAGAAATCGTATGATAAAAAAGAAAACTTCATCTACAAGCAGAAGCCCTGGGTTTGAATCCTGGTTCTTCTGCTTACTACCTTTGAAACCATAGACAAATCACTCCTCTAGGCCTCAGTTTCCCCATCCATAAAATGAAGGATTATACTAGACCAGGGCTGTCCACAGGCCACTTGCGGCCCACCTATGGGTTTTAATTTTCATGAGCGAAAAAATAAAATAATAATTTGCATGGAATGCATATTAGATGTTTAATTCCATCACTAATAAATAATTTCATTGATGTTAATTTTCTTTGGTGTTTTTTGTTTGTTTGTTTGTTTTTTGCTTTTTGGCAGGACAATCAGAGTCAAGTGACTTGCCCAAGGTCACACAGCCAGTAAGTGTGTGTCAAGTGTCTGAGGCCGGGTTTGAACTCAGGTCAGTGCTCTACTCACTGAGCCACCTAGCTGCCCTTCTTTGGTGTTTTTAAGCAGTATTACAAATGGAACTATTACATGGAATTTTCTGTAGGATGCAGACTAGTCAGTGTACATCTACCTTTATACTGTTGTGTTGTCGCTTTGTTGTTTTGTGTTTGCTTTCACGCTTCATGCCTTTGCCTGTCATATTGATGATGCACGTTCCCCCACTTTCTATTAGTGTACTATATTTTTTTTCTGGGAGCAGCCCTCAAATAATTATTTTATTTTAATGCAGCCCTAAGATAGTCTAATATTGGACAGCAGTGTACTAGACAATCTCTAAGGCAATGGTGTATTGGCAAATGTTTAACAACCAGCTATCTGGAGAGAGAAGAAAAAAAGGCTCATAACATTTGGAAGCTTAATCTGCATTATTGCCATTCTCTCCCTCCCTGTCTTAAATCTGGATATTAATCAAAACAAATCATACCCTGACATACAGAGTTTGCAGATTTCCTAGGTATAAATGCTCACACTGAACAATTAACAATCAGCTCTCATGAATCAGTTTGAGCTGGTTTTAGTATATCCCTCCTAAATTCTCTTCCTGCTCTAAATCTATGATCCTGGGATCCAAAGGCCTCTCCACTTCCTTCTAGATGAAGTACCCAAGACTTGAACACATTTAATAAGCAGAATGTTTTATCTAGAGGGGGGACATTTTGAATCTGGTATTTAAAATTTAGCTCACCATATACACATTAAAATTATTCAGAAAATTGGCAACCTTTTGAGTTATAGAATTTAAGTAACATGTACTAATATCTAAAAAGTGGAAAACATGATTCAGAATCAATGATGGTACTAACCTAATGATGCCTGGCTATTTAGAGTTTCACCTCATTATTGACCCTGGGGAACATTTGCCAGGCTGCCCTTCCATACAAGAAGTTAGAACAAGCCAACTATTAAATTCTTGCTGCCCACTCTATCTGTTCAACTCTCCTAAACAAAACCACATTGCATTAATGTCTCATGTTCATATCAAGATTCATATGTTACTCAATTATAATGTTTGACAGAGAAGTTCATTTTGCATTTTCGAACGTGGCATCAAAAATGCATATAGAAAATAAAAGTATTCACATATGGCAAAGTATGTATTAAACAGTAAAATGATTATTTTAAAAGACCCTGAGGTAAAGGGGCATGGGTACATACATTTTAATGTAGGAAAAAGGAAAGAATATGTCCTATACTCTGGTAACTACAGAATAGAGGCATAGTCAACTACTAGGGAAAGACAGACTAAGGAGTGTCATGATATGGCAGGGCACTGGGCAGATGGGATTAGGAGGTACGTGTAAGCTAGAAGGCATTTTGCTTAGGGCTGTAACAAAGACACATAATTTCTGCATAATTAACTATCAATTGTATTAATTATGGCTAGTAGATTAATTAATAAAATGCTGGTCATTTGGCTTTCTTTTGTAACCAAAGATAAATCATGGAGGCAACTCAATGCTTATATTCCCTTGGAAGAATGGGTGTTCCCAACAGGTGGAAATAAACCTTGATTAGTTAACAATTAATGAGAGAATGAATATTATAATGAGAGGTGGGCCTGTTCTAATAAGGGCCTGGGTACTTGACTCTGATCATATCAGTCATGGTCAAAGAGAGATTCATTCAAGCCAGACCAGTCCCATCTACAGCAATCTACACAGAAAGATCTATCTTCCACCCAGTTAATGAACAATAAATAATGGTGGGGTAAGAATTCTACCTAGATAACATGATCTGGGTGTAGTGAATTCTTTGGCAGGGTCAGAAAATGCCCTTGAGAGGCTGAACTTGAATGAGGAAATGGAAAGAAAAAAAATCCCTGGAACCCCCAATATTAATTGGTGTTTAATATAAGAGAGAAATAATCTTTTCTCTCAGGGCCTAAGAGTCAAGGAAAAAACAAAGCAAAACAAAACAACAATAGTCGCAACAAAAACAAAAATCTCAGTTACTTCACAGTTTTACCTGTATGTTTATTTCTTTAAGAAGCTTGAATACTTCAAATAAGTAAGGATTCTTAACAAGTCTGTCTCCACTGGTTTAACTTAAGAATCCAGTGGGGCAGGGGAATTTCCATAGGATATGTTGTTTTGTGTAGAGCTAGAAGAATTGAACACTGTGTGTGTGTGTGTGTGTGTGTGTGTGTGTGTGTATGAAAATTAATCCCACTACATTTATACATGTTTAATTGCTTGCTCTTTTAAGGATTTACATCTTAAAATTGGCAACATCATGAGAAATTTATTAGAATAAGTTATAGCCATTCCCACTTTATATGGGGAAAACTTTTCATATGAATATACTGATTGAAATATTTCTTCAAAATTGGATAGTAAGAAGACAATTTAAGTTTTCCTTTTTCCGTTCTTATGTTCTACACAACAGGAATGATTATTCCAAAGGTTCTTAGACTTGTAAGGAAGGACAAAAATTAGAATTTTCCTTTTAAAGTGTATTGTAGCAGAATAAAATTTATTTTATAAGTTTATAATTAAGTAATTAGTACGTAATTTAATGGTCTTAGTGTTTGAGTTTACCAAATAACTGCTAAAGGTACATAGTTACATGACTAATAGGAAGGCAGAACTAAAATAAAGATTGAATTGTTGAGGCAATATCTTGACTGAGCTTTTTAAAGCATTGACATTTAGCCGAATTTAATGATTAACAAATCTCTCCATTTTATACAGAACATTGCCTTTCTTTTAATTTTGTAACCCAGACTTCAGGCCTAGAGCATATAAATAATGCTTGACTACATGAAAGGCAGAATCTGAGGGAGAGGAGAGTCATTTTTCTTCCTTCCTACTTCTAGAGAAGACACATGCAGTCCCTGGCCCTCTTTAGGGATAAACCCAAAAAGAGAAAAGATATTAGAAAGTATACATGGAGAGGAAAAATTGGCACTCAGCAGGTCCCAAATTCCCACTTGCCTCCCCAGGGAATTTCTCCACGTGAGATCAGTGACTCTAAGTTGACCTGTTATCTCATTCCCAGTGAGAGAATTCATTCAACTCCATGTATTAAATGGCATATTCTAATCTGTATAACTCCTGCAATTTATGTTTGCTGTCTGCTTGTACAAATGGGTCTACTGACTATTTACTATTACTGTAGTGGCCTTCTGTGTAACTAGCATTTGGTGGGAAGGTTCAAGTCTTAGAATATAAGCTTAGCAATACATGAGATAGTGACCTTGAAAGTGGTTTCAACATAATAAAAAAAAATCTATTTACCATAGAATAGTCTTTAGTGGTGAGATAAATATATTTCTCCTCTCTGAGGAGAGCAGAGCATTCATTCTGGTGACCCCCTTTTCTGACTACCCTCCAGGTAGAAAATAATGTTTCCCTTGAAGAAGGGTGGACAAGTGCCCGAGATGCCTATAAAATTCTCACCAGGAGCTGCATTAGACAGTATGGTGTGGATATAACCTCCAGGAGCCACATATATACCCTACAATTTAGCATAAAGAGCTATTTTAGATGGAATAAATGTCTTTTAAAATTATTTTACCAGAAGATTAGGATCATCAAATTTAACTACTCAATTTTAAGGCAAAAGCAAAACACTAACTAATCAAAATGAATTTTATTTTTGCATTCTAAATTAGTGCCTGAGAAGATATTAGAAAACTTCTTAAAGTAGTACAGTTAAGTAGTGATAGTAGAAGGAGAGCCAATAACATGCAATGAAAACACACCACTCTAATACTGACAGGTTCTTGGTGTTCCCTGCAACTAGGTACAGAGCCTTTTGGGGATAGGGAGATATCTGGGGGTAGGGAGAGAATTGGGCAAAGAGGCTTATAATTCATCAGCAATGCTATATTTCCAATGTAAACAGAGAAATGAACTTTAGCTGTTTGCTTATAGGAAAACATGGATGAGGCAAGACTTAATAATATCTAGTCTAATTCTCTGATTCACTCACCAGTCTGGGACTTAGCCAGAGTAACTCTTGACATGCCTATCTATTATTCCCATCATCTGCAGAGTACTAAAGGAACATTATTTACCTATTTCATATGCTTATGTGCACAGCTTCTCACTTAACCCTATTTCACTTATGTTTTTAATGTCTTCACTCAGAGAAAGGATCAGTCCGAGTTTTTTGCTTAAGATAGAACTCATTGTAAAGGCAATTAATATGCAAGGATTTCTTCAGGAATGTCTGTGGCCAGAGTAGCCTTTGTTTCCTAATATAATGTCTTCTCTAATTTAAGTGATTTGTGCTTGATTTTAAAGGTTCTCCCCCCTTTATACTCTCCCTGGTACTACAAATTTAATATATATTCACTACCCCAATTCCATATATGTTCCTTGAAATTTACCTATACTGTTTATTTGGGAATTACCACAGGACATAGGCAAAGTCATAGAAGTTAGGACATATATATGGTTGGCACTTTGATGAATATGTTATTTATATTTCATAGAAATGGCTAAATCTTGTTCAACATTCTAAATTAAAAAGGAAAAAAGCATTCAAATTATTATGAAGATTCATTTAGTATATGAAGGGTTCTATTGCTGTTAATATAAAATAGGGTTGTTCAGTTTAAAACAATGCCATCCACAATACTAATTATGAGCACAAAGGAAGTACCAATGTCAGACAAATGGGATATATAGCGGCAAAGTTTCTTATCGCCAATCCCAGTTGACTTTTTATTTTCTAATAAATTAAGAGCTATTCCTCTCTATTTATGTCTTAGTTACAATATAAGTGTTAGTCAAGTATTTTAGAGGCAGCAGCTTGAATTTGACTTGATAATTTGTTCCCTCTTGAGAGATGCTGAAAATCCCCGGATTTCCAAGCAATCGATCTTTTCTTATTTTATGGAACTTAAAAAGAACTTCTGTTGACTTTGTGTTTCTCTTTGCTTACACAGTTTAAAGATTTAGAATTTTACAAATAAAAAGTAAAAATAAATAAATAAATTCTGTCTCACCACTGAAGTGTTACCTCTTTTGGTATTTTATTTAGCTTCTCATTATCTTCAAATCAGTGTCACAAAAATAAAAAGCCTGAAAATCATTTCTACTATTATTTTTATCTATAATTTTATACACACACATATATACATATACACACATATTTTACTGAAAGCTACATACTGATTTATTAGGTGAAGTTAGTTGTTCTCTTGCCACCTAGTACCCTTTTTTCCCCTCTCCACCCCCATCTTCCAATATGAGGAATCAGACTTCACAAAGACAAGGATTTAAATCCTACCTGTAACACATACCAGCTTTGGCACCATATGCCAGTCATTTCACTTCCTGAGTCTCAATCATTTCATTAGTAAAATGAGGAAAACAAACCCCAAAGTACCCACCTTATAGGACCATTATGAGGTTCAAATGAGATCTCATCCATAAAGTGCTTGGAAAACTTTAAAGCTCCATGTAAAAGTGAGTTGTTATTTGTCCATTAAATCGCAAAAATGTCAAGTTAAAAGCCATTTTGGACACCAATTAGACCAATGTGTTTGTTTTGCTAGTGAGAAAACTGAGGCCCAACCTGATTCAATGACTTATTTAATATCAGTGAGTTAGTGGCAGGGCCAGGACTAAGATACAGATTTCTTTAGTTGCAGTTCAGTTCCTCTACAACTGCATCAATCCTTTTTCTTCTCCTGTCATTCTGGGAACCCAAATGGCAATCCCTTATCTAGACTTAAACCAGTGGAGTGTTTCTTCTGAAATTTGAACATTTCAAATTCTGGTTCTTCTATTCGCTACCTGTATGACCTCAGACTACTGAGAGTTAGTTTCCCATTCTATAAAAACAGATCTTTGGACCAGATTATCTTTAAGGTTCCTTTCAACTCTAGATCTGTGATCTAGATATCTATAAATGTATCATATTATGACTTTGCTAGTGAGGTGAATAAAGGATTGCCTCTTCCTTTTAGAATAATGTGAAGGACATGGCAAAGATGGAAATAGAGTAGATCAGAGTTGTCAAATTAAAAAAAATACATAGATTCCCCACATATTGACTTAGAAAATCACAAATTAACATTATCTACATAGTATTGTATGTTTATTTATTTTGATAACATTTCCCAATTACATTTTATTCTGGTTTGGAAGTTTCACATCTCTTCAGTAGAAGATGCTAAGAATTTTAGCCATCTATAGATACTAATTTAACTGTTGTCACTTTAAATGTGAGTGAAATTTCTGTCCAAAAACCTATGAGTTAAAATACATAAGAACTGTGTAGTATAATTATATTCTCATTATAAATTCAAAATGTTAGCAAGTTGTAGCTAATGGAAGTTTATATACTCAGCAATTGGGGTAGGAGGTCACAAATATTATCTAGAAAAAGGCAACTGAGAAGATATCAATAACTATTAAGTCACATGTCTTCTTTACTATCTCTATAAATACTTTCTGAGAATCATCTACATTTATATAAAGGGAATCCTTAATGGATATATGAGATAGGATCGGAAAGTCTTCTATAAATTGTTTTTATAACCAATGATACTTTCATAGTCAAATATGTGCTGAAAGGTACAGAGACTATAAATATATAACATGAAATGTACAGAGAATATAAGAAATGATTCTTTATTATGTATAGATTATCAAAGTGATCCATAAATATTCATACAGTGGGGATTCAGCAATGGTTTTAACACCGATGGGCAAGTAGTTAAAAAAAAAAAGTACTCTCAGTTGCAGGGGGAGGGTAAAGGACATAAGGAAGAGTTACCCCAACATACAATTCAATTACTGATGAAGAGGCTGTGTTTCATTTTCCCCCAGTTATACCCCCTCCATCAGGCCACTCAGTAGCTTCCCATTGGAACTAATTATTCTTTTAAAATTTAATTCAATTTATTTTTTAATTGTGTATTTAATAGTGTGGAGTAATAGATGGAGAGCTCTTGGTATCAGGAAGACCTGGGCTCAAGTCTTGCCTCTGACACATGCTGATTATGAGACCCTAAGAAGTCACTTAAGCTCTCAGAATTCTAGGCAAATTTTATGACTTCAAATAGCAGAGAATGTGACAGTATACATTGATGGATGGGGCTTCTTCATTAGGGATTTCCCTTTATCAATGAATTCATGGGTGTGGTCCCTAATAATCATCAACAAATAATTTTATTTGAAGATAAGAAGGGGGAAGAGTACTACAGGAGAAACTAAAAAAAAGCTTTTTTGTATAATTTTTTCTTTTTCTTTTTTAAATGAAATATATGTGCAGCATATATGGTGTAGCCACTCTCTCAACATCCTAATTAAACTGGCAGCCAGTCATCCAGAACTCAACTCCTATATCTCCTGAGGGTTTTAGAAGTAGCCCTGAGGGATTAGGAGAAACTTTCTACCCCAAAAGTATGATTCCTCCCATAATCATCAGTTGATATCAATTAGTTAGACAAACTTAATTAACTTTTTAAAGAGGAGCATTTTTCTAAGTTGGTATAGTAGAAACAACCAAACAAAGCATCCCTCTAAACTTTTATGACATAATGTTCACTGATATGTACAGAGTCCAGGGGAAAATGGGCTTAAGTCTTAAGAGCACGTGTAGCAAAAAGGTAAAATCACAGTTCCTGGCTGTACTTTTTGTTTGTTTGTTTGTTTCTGGTTTGGCTGCTGTTGTTCCTGAAATATTCAGAGAGTTCCCCTATATAATGTGCAGGTATTTTTTGCCACTTTATCTTCTGAGGAAACTGCTAGGACACTGGTTTTAAAAAAATGATAAAAAGTACAAATCAGCTGTTCCTATAGTTAGTTTATAATGTTCTTCTCTGGCTAAGATGAAGGTGGACAGAGGAGGAAGAGGAAATGAACTGAGGCTAAGGCTAAGATGCTCTTCTATCATCCTGGGAATTCATTCTTAGGATCTTGGCTGCCATCTCACAGTCTCAAAAAGACTATCATATTTAAATTTTCTAAAACTGTATTTAATATTTTTACTACTTTCTTTTTATCTCTTTTAGATTTTTCAAGCCTGAAAAAAGCACAGTAATGTTCTAAATGATTATCGTTTGTTGTTTTATATTTTCCTTTATATATGCATTTGCTATACCACTTTGTGCATATATATTTGGTATAGCACACATTTAATTCTCTATGATGACTTTCAGCATCCTTCATTTTCTTTGTTTATCTCTTTTAACTATGTGTATTTTTTACTATTGATACAAGATTGATAACTACCACTCTTTTTTTTAGATTCACCTGAGGCATAATTGGTTCTATTTTATCGCCTCTTCCTGTGTTCAATTTTTTTAGATTCAAGAATATGATCTCTCTATTAAGACACGTATTGTTTATATTCTGTTTTCTAGTACATTCTCCATTCTATCTTCTTCCGGTATTTTATGGGTAAGTTCACCCCATTTGCATTTATAGTTAGGATTATTTTGTGCTTTTATCCTTCATATTCTAAACCTTCAGTGATCCTAACTGTAGTTCCATGGCACTTCACTTTCTTCCTGTCTATTTATAATATTTGTTTTCTAGCATGAAAACATTTAGCTTATGAAATTTCTAGGTATGTACAATTGTTGGTTCCTTTCATGAGCAAACTAGTTAATTTTTCTGATAGCACTTTTACCTTTAGCTTTATTGTTTCTAGACCAGGGGTTCTTAATCTGGGATCCATGGAAAATTATTAGGGGAATGTAAACTTGAATGGGAAAATAGATCTTTATTTCCATATAATTGGTTTTCTTTATACTCTTATGTATCCAATTTTATACTTTAAAAATATGACTGAGAGGGTATCCATAGGGATCATCAGACTGCTAGGGGAGCCATAACACACACACACACACACACACACACACACACACAGAGTTAAGAACTCCTAGAAAGTCTTAAATAATTGAATGAAATACAATGATCAGCTTTTTTGTTATATTTTGTTTTTTGGTTTAGTCATGATTTTTAGAGAGTCTTAAATTATGTCTCTCCCTGTTGTCTCTGTCAGTCAACATTATGGTTGATAAGGAATGTATCTTAAGAATCATTTAGTCTAAATTTTGACTTTATAAAGGTTGAAACACATAGGGGAAGTGATTTTACTGAGGTCACAGAGGAAGGCTCATTCAACTTTTACTGAAATGGAGGCCAAGTCTCATAAATTCATGGACTATTACACTGGAAGGGAATTTAGATTGCATCTTATCCTAATTCCTAATTTTGCAGAAAAGGAACTGGAGACCCAGGAATAGTATCAGAGGTACAATAGTGATAACAACAACAATGTTTACATAGCACTTTAAGGTTTGCAAAATGTTTTGCAAATATCTCATTTTATTCTCACAATGACACTGAAGCTATTGTTATCCCCGTTCTACAGATGATGAAAACTGAGGCTGACTGAAGTGAAGTAACTTCTCTAGGGTCACATAAGTGTCTAAGGTTAGATTTAAACTCAGCTCTTCCTGACTTAAGACCTGGCAATTTTCCGGTTTCCCCCGTTCAATACTCTTCCAATCCATTGTCAAAATTCTGGCCTTCCAAAAAAAAAAGTATGACATACTTTTAAGTTTAATCCTCATTACTAACATTTTCTTAAGTCTAGATAATCATCAAAGCAATAAATCAAGTTTGTGTTTAGATTTGCTGATTTCTAAGGTGTAAATTCTCATACTGAAAATTTAACAATCAACTCCGCAGAGCCAAGTTTTCCAGCACATTCATTTTGGGGGTACAGTGTCACTAATCTTTCAATTGCAAAGGTTCCTGGTTTTATGACTCAGAAGAAGTAGATAAACAGAGAGGGGGTGGGGTTCAGTCCTTCCAGGCAAACCCATGCTCCAAATTTAAGTCTCTCTCTTCTCCCCTTCCCCCACATATACACTTCAATTAGAGGGAAAAATGAAGTAGGTGTAGTAGGGTGAGAGGCAGTGAGAAAGGAGAAGAGCTTCTTAGGAAATAGGAGTGCCAGAGGCTTCTACAAGAATTTATGGCCCTGAAGTTCTTCAGTCCCCTATTCTATTGGGGGACAATTGAACTCAGAGAGTTTCTAGGCCTGGTACGGCATTTCTCCCATCAAAGAGTATCCCAGCCTCTTACAGACAGTAGATCCTTGGTTTACCCCATTTCCCACACCTTAGTCAGTATGCCACAATTTTAATCTGATCCTCCTGCCCAATCTGTGGGTCCCAAGTCTGGGGAAATTTGAGAAGCTAGGGAAGGCAGCTTTAAAAATTTAATATTTTATTTTTTCCAAATTACATGTGAAAACAAATTTAAACTATTTTTTAAATTTTGAGTTCCAAATTCTCCCTCTCCTTCTCTCCTCTCCAACCCCCCCCCCAACCTTGGGAAGGCCAACAATTTGATACTGGTTATACATGTACAGTCATATATTATCTAAAACATATTTCCATATTAGTCATGAGGTGAAAAAAAACAAACAACAACAACAACAACAGAAAGTTAAAAAATGATGCTTCTATCTGCATTCAGGTTTTGCCCATTCTTTCTCTGGAGGTGGATAGCTTTTTTCATCTTGCATCTTTTGGAATTGCCTTGGATCATTTTATTGCTGAGAATAACTTGTCATTCACAGTTGATCATTGTTCAATAATGTTACTGTCAATGTTCTGCCAATTCTATACATTTCACTTTATATCAGTTCATGTAAGCCTTTACAGGATTTTTCTGAAAGTATCCTTCTTGTCATTTCTTATAGCACAATAGGATTCCAATAGGATTGTTCAGCCATTCCTCAATTGATAGGCATCTCCAAAATTTCTAATTCTTTACTACCACTAAAAGAGCTAGAAGTCAAATTTTCTATTCAGCTCTGGTTTTTTCCTCAGGAATGCTTGATAGCCTTCAATTTCATTAAATGTTCATTTTTTCCCATGAAGGATTATACTCAGTTGTTCTGGGAAGGCAATTCTTGGTTGTAATACTAGCTCCTTTGCCCTCCAGAATATCACATTCCAAGCCCTCCAATCCTGTGATGTAGAAGCTGCTAAATTTTGGGTTATCCTGACTGTGGTTTCACAAAATATTTTAATTGTTTCTTTCCAGCTGCTTGCAATATTTTCTCCTTGAGCTGGGAGCTCTAGAATTGTACTATAATATTCCTGGGAGTTTTCCTCATGGAATTTCTTTCAGGATGTGATCAATGGATTCTTTCAATTTCTACTTACCCATTGGTTTTAAAATAACAGGCAAGTTTTCCTTGATAATTTCTTGAAATATGATGACTAGGCTCTTTTTTTGATTATGGCTTTCAGGTAGTCAATAATTCTTAAATTATCTCTCCTCCATCTATTTTCCAGGTCAGTTGTTTTTGTCAATGAGATATGGATGGATGGTAGTATAATAATTTGATGGATTATTAGTCAAGGCCTAAGGAGTATCTCATTTAAGATATGTCACTAACTCAATGTAAGACCTTGAGCAAATAATGTAACTCTTGGGACCTCATGTTGCTTAAACAAAATGAGAATATTGGACTGGGTCATCTCCAAGATTTCTCCCAGCTCTAAAATTCTTTCATTTTATAAAAGATAATAGGATAAATGGGTATGTGACCTAGATGTAAAAGGTAACATCATAAACACATTAGAGAAACTTGGAAAGATGCCTACAAGACCTATAGATAGGAAAAAAGTTCATGACCAAACAAACAATAGAGAGGATCACAAAAGACTAAATAGTTGATTCTATGAAATTAGAAAAAAATGTGCACTCAAATCTAAGAATATTAAGATTAAAAGGAAAAGAACTAGGGAAATGATTCGCAGTCATTTTCTCAGATGAAGGTCTCATTTTCAAGATATAAAAGGAATTTATTCAAATTTGTAAGAAAAAGTTATTCCCTAATTGTTAAATGGTCTAAGAACATGAACGGAATTATTAAAAAAGGAACCTTAGACTATTTATGGCCATATGAATATATTCTCCAAATCAGTACTAATTAGAAAAATGCAAATTGAAGCAATTTTGGGATTCCATCACACACCAATTAAGAGTGGCGATTGTAATGAAAAAGGGACATGTCACTAAAAGCAAACACCACAGAAGTTCGTTGAAAAGAGAGGCAAGTACAAACTGAATTGGTCAAGATGACAGATGCTTGTTATTTTCTTTTTTAAGTTGTATTGATCTGAAGGTGAAGCCAAGATGGCACAGTAAAGGCAGGGACTTGTATCAGATCTCCCCAAACCCCTCTAATGCCTTTAAATAATGACTCTAAGCAAATTCTAGAGCAGCAGAGCGCACAGACAGAATGAAGCAATTTCCCAGCCCAAGACAACTTAGAAAGTCTGCAGGAAAAGTCTGTTGCACCAGAGAGGAACATGATCCAGCACAGGCCACACCTGTACAGACCAGATCCCAGTAAACCAGGAGCAGGCCAAGGGGTGCTTGAATCAATGGCAGCAGTGGCAGTTTCCAGAGATCTCAGCCCATAAACAACAAAGATAACTTAGAAGGTCAGCAGGAAAGGTCTGTCACACCTGGGGAGAGAGGAGAGCAGTCCAGCACAGATTGCCCCAGTGTAGCTCCTGCCCCAGGAAACCAGATGCATACCTTGGGAGTCACTGAATCAGCAGCAGGAGCAGCTCCTTCTAAAGCTCTCAGCCCAAAATGGTAAGGGGGTTGAACTGGTCAGAAGGAGATTACAGAGGTCTCTTTGCTAGAACTGAGGCAGGATTCTGTTGCTTTGCCCATACCCAGATCCAGGTTGCAGTCCTGAGTGATAGCGCCAGGGCGAGGAGGAGAACTAACATACCAGAGTTTGTGGCCACAGTGGAGTGGGGACTCTCCTCACAGTTCTAGGGCAGAAAAGAGTGCTTGTAGTCACTCACTGACCAGAGCACAGGCCAGGAAAGTAGTAAACACTTCTACTTAAATCATACCACCTTGGAAGAACTGAAAACTTACAGGTCCCTAGAAGTATCTCTGAAAATAGCTGCACAAAGCCTCAGACAGTGCACTCTCCATTCTGGAAGCAGAGTCCTACTTTAACAAACAGTTAAAAGTCAAATACTAGGCTTGGAAAATGGATGAACAACAGAAAAAATTCGGACCATAGAAAGTTGCTATGGTGACAAGGAAGATCAAACCACTCAGAATAAGACAACAAAGTCAAAATTCCTACATCCAAAGCTTCCAGAAAAAATATGAATTGGTTTCAGGCCATAAAAGAACCCAAAAAAGATTTTTAAAATCGAGTAAGAGAGATAGAGGAAAAATTGGGAAGAGAAATGAGAGTGATGCAAGAAAATCATGATAGAAGAGTCAACAGCTTGGTAAAGGGCACCCAAAATATTCTGAAGAAAATAACACCTTAAAAAACAGACTAACTCAAATGGGAAAAGGTCCAAAAAGCCAATGAGGAGAATAATGCTTTAAACAGCAGAACTGGCCAAATGTAAAAGTTGGTCCAAAATCTCACTGAAGAAAATAATTCCTTGAAAATTAGAATGGAGCAAATGGAAGTTAATGACTTTATGAGAAATCAAGAAACAACAAAACTAAACCAAAAGAATGAAAAATTAGAAGACAATATGAAATATTTCATTGGAAAAATAACTGACTTGGAAAATAGATCCAGGATAGATAATTTTAAAGTTATTGAACTACCTGAAAGTCATGATCAGAGAAAGAGCCTTGACATCATATTTCAGGGAAATTATCAAAGAAAACTTCCCTGATATTCTAAAACCAGAGGGTAAAATAGAAATCAAAAGAATCCATTCATCTTCTCCTGAAAGAGATCCCAAAATGACAACTCCCAGGAATATTATAGCCAAATTCCAGAGCTTCCAGGTCAAAGCAAAAATATTGCAAGCAGCCAGAAAGAAACAATTCCAAGTATCATGGAGCCACAGTCAGGATAACACCAGATTTACTAGCTTCTACACTAAAGGATCAGAGGGCTTGAAATATATTTCAGAATGCAAAGTAACTAGCATTACAAACAAGAATCACATAGCAGGCAAAACTGACTATAATGCTTCTTGGAAAAAAATGGATATCCAATGAAATAGAGGACTTTCAAGCATTCTTGATGAAAAGACAAGAGCTAAATGGAAAACTCAACCTTCAAACACAAGACTCAAGAAAAGCATAAAAAGGTAAATAGGAAAGGGAAAGCATAAGGGACTTAATAAGGTTAAACTTTTTATATTCCTACATGAAAAGATGATACTTGTAACTCCTAAGAACTTTATCATTATTAGGGCAGGTGGAAGTATTGTACAGAGAGGGCATGGATATGATTTGAACACCAAGGGATAAGATCTAAAAAAATAAAAGTAAGGGGAGAGAGAGGAATATATTGAGAGAATGGAAAGAGAGAAGTAGAATGGGGGTAAATTATCTCACATAAAAGAGGTAAGAAAATGCTTTTACAGTGGAGGGGAAGAGGTGGGAGTTCAGGGGGAATAAGAGAACTTTATTCTCATCAGAATTGGTTCACATAGGGAATAACATTCATACTCAATTAGATATAGAGGGGTAGAGGATCAGAGGAGGGGTGTGTGTGATAGAAAGTAGGGCAGATTGGGGAAGGGAGTAGTCAAAAGCAAAACACTTTTGAGGAGAGACAGGGTGAAACGGGAGAGTAGAATAAATGGGGGAAAAGATGGAGGGAAGTACAGTTAGCAATAATAACTGAAAAAAATTGAAGCAGGTTTCTCTGATAAAGGCCTCATTTCTCAGACAAATAGAGAACTAAGTCAAATTTATAAAAATAAGAACAATTCCCCAATTGATAATGATCAAAAGATATGAACAGTTTTCAGATGAAGCAATCAAAGGTATATACAGTCATATGAAAATATTTTCTAACTCACTATGGATTGGAGAAATGTAAATTAAAACAATTCTGAGGTACTGCCTCATACATATTTGATTGGTTTAATAGGACAGAAAAGGAAAGTGACAAATGTTGGAGGGGATGTGGGAAAACATGAGACATTAATGCATTGTTGGTGGAGTTGTGGATTGATTCAACCATTCTGTAGAGTACTTTGTAACTATGCCCCAAAGGCTAAAAAACCATACATTCCCTTTGACCTAATAATATTACTACTAGGTCTGTATCCCAAAAGAGATTTAAAAAAAGGAAAAAGGACCTATATTTACAAAAATATTTTTCTGGTGGCAAAGAATTGGAAATGGATGGGATGCCCATCAATTGAGGAATGGCTGAACAAATTGTGGTATGTGATTATGATGGAATACTATTGTGCTATAATAAATAATGAGCAGGATGTTCTCAGAAAAACCTGAAAAGACTTACACGAGTTGATGCAAAGTGAAATGTACTATGTAAAAAGTAACAGCAATATTGTAAGATGATCAGCTGTGAATGACTTAGTTATTCTCAGCAACAGAATGATCAAAGACAACTCTGAAGGACTTAGGATAAAAAATGCTGTCCGTACCCAGAGAAAGAGCTGATGGTGTGTGAATACAGATTGAACTTTTTTACTTTATTTTTCTTAAGTTTTTTTTTTGTCTATGTTTTCTTTCACAACAGGACTATTGTGTAAATGTTTTACATGACTACACATGTATATAAAATTGCTTGCCTTCTCAATGAGTTGTGGTGGGGAGGCAGGAAGAGAGAGAATTTGGAACTCAAAGTTTTAAAAATGAATATTAATTTTACATGTAACTGGAAAAATAAAGTACTAAATATTGGTTTAAAAAAGTTTGTTTATTGGTTTTGTTTTTACATAATTGCATTTACATATTATTCCCACTTCATGAGAGATCTCTTATAACAAAGTAAAAGTTAATCAAACTAAAAATTCAATGACTTTGCATAAAAATGCATACAACATTTCAAATCTATGGTACCTACCCCTTCTGAATTCCCTTTTTTTAAAGAAGAGAAATCTATTTTCTCTCCCTCCAACTTCATATCATGTGAAAAAAAGGAAAGAAAATTTCTTGTAACAAATATGCATAGTCCAGCAAATCTATTCCTTGCAATGACTATATAAAAATATATCTTATTCTAGTCGCTAATTCTCTCATCTGTCATGAATACTATGTGTTACCATCAATCCTCTAGAATCATGAATGGCCATTGGGTTATGAGAGGTGAGAGTGAGGAGTCAAGGTTGACAATTAAGTTGTGAGCCTGAGCAATTTTGAAGATGGTGATGTCATAATATTAATAGAAAAGTTAGAAAGAGAGAACGGTTTAAAGGAAAACAACTTCTGATTTGGACATTTAACACTTACATACATTGCATTTAACATATACATGGGTCATATAATTTGAAATACCCAATAGGCAGTTGGAGATGTGAGAGTTGGAGTCAGGATTGGAGTTAGGGCTAAATCTAAGAATCATCTGCATGGACATGCTGCTTGAGTCTATGGGAACTGTTGATATTGCTAAATGAAAAATTATAGAGGAGGAAGAGAAGAGATAAGAGATAGGAAGACAACTGAGTGATGAGAAATGAGAAGAAAAAAGAGGGATTTTTCAGGGAAAAAACTCAATTTTTTTTTCAGAGGTTGAGGTGAGAATGAGCTGTTGGGGAAAAAATGTGATGGGTGGAATAAAAAAATTGCTGTGTCACTATGAAGGCCTGGTTGGGATTATGTAACATAAGTTTATGGGGGACTCAATCACCACAGTTTCATGATATTCCCTACCTTCCTTAGACAGCATAACATATGGTTGGAGTCAGATTAATAGCAGTAATGTGACAAGGGTTTAAGGGCTTTAGAGGATAGTATAGAGTTGAGCTGTTAGCTAAAGGGTCAGGATAGGGAAAAGTGGAGAGGGAAGACAATATAGGAGTGATGGCATTGGAAAGAATTCAAGAGTAGTAGGGGCTGGAGGTTATGGTGAGTGTGAAGAATAGGATTGGGGCATAACAGTTTGAGGGGGAAGTATAATTACAACAGAATAGGAACCAATTCATCCCCAACTTACCTATTACAGCATCTTAAATTCTTTCAATTAAGTTCATTTCTATGGATTAAATTATTGTCTCTAGAATACCCCTGTTAAAATGTTAAACTTTGGAAGTTAATAAATTAAACTTATTACCATCCATTATTAATCATCACTCATTATCATGCCCAACAGATAGCCCTTATATGATAAAATCCATTAATAATCAAATAAAATCTCACAGTCCTTAGTACATGTTCAATTCTCAATACAGGCTTATCTATAAATGCCAAAAACTACTAAAAATATGGAAATATAAATTTAGAAAAAATATGAAGTTTCACCTGTCACTACTTTTGCAAGGATCACATAAAAAGAAAAAAATATATAAAATAATATATACTGATAAACTTTAAAGATGCTCTAATTTGAATCGTTTCTTCTATTTGTCAATCAACTATTCTCAGATGGCTACACTTTTCTGCAGGAAAAACAGAAATGCTGTTGGATGTACTTTTTACAAAGCATTACTTAAATGGAATAAAAGCAACAAATACTTGTTCATTGATTTTACAAATCTATTAGGAGCAAATGAATAAGGATAAATAAGGATTGTTTTTTTTTCTTTTCTTCCAAACTAGAAAATATATCTATCTGACATGAGTTGTTTTCAAGAACTTACATATCATGTAATGTAACTCAATATTAGTGCACATTTCTATTAATGAAGTCTAGTGTTTGATTTGTAGAATCTTTAGTTATTAACTCTTAGCACAGTCTTTTGAAAATAATAGGCAAGATGAAGATAAAAACAGTAGTCATGATTTCCTGGGTATATGGATGTAGAAACTCATTCTATCAATGTAGGCCAGCACTTTCTTTGTAAATTTTAATCTTAGAGAATTCTCTAGGGAATTGAGAGTTTAAATCACTTGCTCAAGTTCACATAGTCAGTGTATGTCAAAGGCCAGACTTGAACTCCGGTGTTCCTGGCTTCAAGTCCATCCACTATGTTGGACCATCTCCGATAATAAGTATGATCAAATCATACCCTTGTTATTTCTACTCAATAAGCTCATCAGTTTGATTTTGCTTCTGAATAATTGCAGACAACAAACAAATATGAATACTTAAACATATCATATAGTGTTCATATTTCTTACCTTTCAATTGTTTTATGATGGCTAAATCTGCACATATAAAACAAGTATGGGAGAAAAATATGAATTCAATTGAGAGTTATTGACTAAATATATTGTCTCCCCCCTACCAGAAAAATAGTGTTGGTTAAATTAAACTTGTTGTTTATTTTTTCATTCAAAACAGTCAATTAGAATTCAAGAAGCATATATGAAGACTCTAAAGAATCATAATCAAATTCTAGCCCTGTAAATTTTCTAATATTTGAAGTACCTCACTAGTTAAATACCACCACATTTATAACTTCTCTCAGTTCAACAGTGTATCTTTATCCTCTACTCTCTGAAATACTCAAGGGCAAGCTTTTTATAATACAATGGGAAAAGGCCGATATAGATTGTCATTGGACTAGAGTATCCTATTATTATTAAGATGCTACAAAAGAAAGCACTTTTTCATGGTTATATTAATCCAAAATATTTCTGAAATCCTTTTAAGCCTGATAAAAACATTTTATGAGTATATCATTTTGTATTGGCTTTCTAAACACACACTTGCTTGGTGACAGAGGGATAGAGGTTAATGGGATAATGGTTGCTTACCAATTGCAAATATTTTTTTTCCTAAAAATTTTTCAGCTCCTCTAAAAATGTAATAAAACTTTTTGGATCACACTGCAATAATGCTCATAAATTTCAAGCATTTATGATATTGCTGTTGTGGGTAGTCTCTTCAACAGTACAGACTATAGCATTTTTATGACTTCCTGGCTAGGCAGCTCTTCAGAGTTGCTGTGGTCAAAAACTATCATCACTGTATGGCCAATCTCTGTGAGATTATCTATGTATTCTTAGTTGTGCTTTTTTATGCAATATGCAAAGTTCATCACCACCCCCATATGTAAGTCTTGCCATACTGATAGGGCCTTTTGGATCTTTTTCCCCATTGGAATAACCTTCAGGAATACAAGATAATCTACATGGATTGAAGAGACACAGAAGCAAGGATTCAATGGAGGAGTGAAAGTAATGTAATGATCTACTTTTAATAATATTTTGAATTTTCAAAAAGTATCTACATAATTTTTATACCTTCACAATAACTCTTTAATGATATTAGGGCAAGTTATATTACAGCAATTTTGCAAATAAGGAAACCAAAGCGAAGAGAGGTCAAGTGATTTGTACCAGGTCAATGCAGTGTTAGTTGTTCAGGATAGCAAGGAACCTAGATACCCTGATCTTCTACACCAGTGTACTTCTCACTGTAACAGATGCACATGCCTCCAACTGAAGACCAAGGAGTTATAATAAGAAAATGAGCCAGAGGGGATTGATAGCTATGTTAGTGTTGTTACATAGGCTCAAGGCATTCTCCGATATGTTTTCTTGTTTCATTATGTGGTGTTAATTGATGATAACTAATGTGTTCTTTTTTATGTAAGTTCCTTGGATCATCCTCTTTTTCTTGTCACCAGCACTGTAACTTATACCAGGGTGATCCTGATGCAAGAAACATACATCTGAGAAAGCAAAAGTATTATCTTTCTTACTGGCAAGGTGCCTAGAATCAAAGAAAATAGAGTGGGAAGGGAATCTTAAATGTCATCTAGCCCAATCCTACCGTTTTACAGATGAGAGCAGTGAGACCGAGAGAAGTGATTTGTCCAATATTCAATTCATAAGAAGTGATGAAGTCATTTTATTTTTTTTATTTTAATTTTTTTGGAAGGGGGAAGGGAGGGCAATTGAGGTTAAGTGACTTGCCCAAGGTCACACAGCTAGTAATTGTGTCAAGTGTTTGAGGCTGCATTTGAAGTCAGGTCCTCCTGACTCCAGGATTGGCGCTCTACTCACTGCACCATCTAGCTGCCCCCAGATGAAATTATTTTTTTTTTATTTTTTTTTTTTAAATGCAATTTATTTATTTAACATATTTGGTTTTCAACATTGATTTTCACAACAGTTTTAATTACAAATTTTCTCCCCATTTCTGCCCTCCCCCCCCACTCCAAGATGGCTTATATTCTGGTTGCCCTGTTCCCCAGTCAGCCCTCCCCTCTATCACCCCCCTCCCCTCTCATCCCCTTTTCCCTTCCTTTCTTGTAGGGCAAGATAAATTTCTACGCCCCATTGCCTGTGTATCTTATTTTTTAGTTGCATACAAAAACTTTTTTTGTTTTTGAACATCTGATTTTAAAACTTTGAGTTCCAAATTCCCTTCCCTCTTCCCTTCCCACCCACCCTCCCTAAGAAGTTGAGCAATTCAACCTAGGCCACACATGTATTATTATATATAACCCTTCCACAATACTCATGTTGTGAAAGGCTAACTACATTTTGCTCCTTCCCAACCCATCCCGCTTTATTGAATTTTCTCCCTTGACCCTGTCCCCTTTCCAAAGTGTTTGTTTTGATTACCTCCACCCCCATCTGCCCTCCACTCCATCATCCCCCGCCTTTTATTTTTTTTTTATCTTCCTCCCTCTTCTTTCCTGTGGGGTAAGATACCCAACTGAGTATGTATGGTATTCCCCCTCAGGCCAAATCTGATGAGAGCAAGGTTCACTCATTCCCCCCTCACCTGCCCTCTCCCCTCCTCCCATAGAACTGCTTCCTCTTGCCACCTTTATGCGAGATAATCCACCCCGTTCTATCTCTCCCTATCTCCCTCTCTCAGTATGTTACTCTCTCATCCCTCAATTTCATTTTATTTCTTTTAGATATCTTCCCTTCATCTTCAACTCACCCTGTGTCTGCTCTCTCTCTTTTACATATATATATATGCACATACATACACATACATACATATACACATAGATACATACATACATACACATTCACTTATATATATACATAAACATATATATATGCATATATATATATATGCATATATATATGCATATTCCCTTCAACTACCCTAATACTGAGGTCTCATGAATCATACTCATCATCTTTCCATGTAGGAATGTAAACAAAACAGTTCAACTTTAGTAAGTCCCTTGCAATTTCCGTTTCTTGATTACCTTTTCATGCTTCTCTTGATTCTTGTGTTTGAAAGTCAAATTTTCTATTCAGTTCTGGTCTTTTCACTGAGAAAGCTTGAAAGTCCTCTATTTTATTGAAAATCCATATTTTGCCTTGGAACATGATACTCAGTTTTGCTGGGTAGGTGATTCTAGGTTTTAATCCTAGCTCCATTGACCTCCGGAATATCGTATTCCAAGCCCTTCGATCTCTTAATATAGAAGCTGCCAGATCTTGGGTTATTCTGATTGGGTTTCCACAATACTCAAATTGTTTCTTTCTGGCTGCTTGCAGTATTTTCTCCTTGATCTGGGAGCTCTGGAATTTGGCAACAATATTCCTAGGAGATTTCTTTTTGGGATCTATTTGAGGAGGTGATCGATGGATTCTTTCAATTTCTATTTTGCCCTGTGGCTCTAGAATATCAGGGCAGTTCTCCTTGATAATTTCCTGAAAGATGGTATCTAGGCTCTTTTTTTGATCATGGCTTTCAGGTAGTCCAATAATTTTTAAATTATCTCTCCTGGATCTATTTTCCAGGTCAGTGGTTTTTCCAAGGAGATATTTCACATTGTCTTCCATTTTTTCATTCCTCTGGTTCTGTTTTATAATATCCTGATTTCTCATCAAGTCACTAGCTTCCACTTGCTCCAATCTAATTTTTAAAGTAGTATTTTCTTCAGTGGTCTTTTGGACCTCCTTTTCCATTTGGCTAATTCTGCCTTTCAAGGCATTCTTCTCCTCATTGGCTTTTTGGAGCTCTTTTGCCATTTGAGTTAGTCTATTTTTTAAGGTGTTGTTTTCTTCAGTGTATTTTTCAGTATTTTTTTGGGTCTCCTTTAGCAAGTCATTGACTTGTTTTTCATGGTTTTCTCGCATCCTTCTTATTTCTCTTCCCAATTTTTCCTCTACTTCTCTAACTTGCTTTTCCAAATCCTTTTTGAGTTCTTCTATGGCCTGGGGCCAGTTCATGTTTTTCTTGGAGGCTTTGGTTGTAGGCTCTATGACTTTGTTGTCTTCTTTAGGCTGTATGTTTTGGTCTTCTTTGTCACCAAAGAAAGAATCCAAAGTCTGAGACTGAATCTGGGCGCGTTTTCGCTGCCTGGCCATATTCCCAACCAACTAACTTGACTCTTGAGTTTTTCAGTGGGGTATGACTGCTTGTAGATTACAGAGTTCTATGTTCTACATTTGGAGGGGAGGTGCCAGCTCTGTCAGAGCCGCACTCCTCCTTCCCCAAGGACCCCCAGTCCAGGCTGGGCTCAGATCTTCGGCAGGCTGTGCACCCCTGCTGTGATCCGCCACTTAATTCCTCCCACCAGGTGGGCCTGGAGCCGGAAGTAACAACAGCTGTAGCTGCCCCACCTCCGCTGCCCCGGGGGCTGGAAGCCGAACCGGGAACTCCTTCCACTCCCGCAGCTTTTCCCACTAACCTTCTCCGCAGTCTTTGGTGTTTGTGGGTCGAGGGGTCTGGTAACTGCCGCAGCTCACATATTCAGGGCGCTAGGGCCCCCTCCGCCAGGCTTCTGGTCTGGATCGTCCACGCCGCTCAGGCTGGGCTCTGCTCCACTCCGTTCCCAGCTCCCAGCTCCCAGCTCCGTGTGGAATAGAGCTCACCCAGAGACCATCCGGGCTGTCCTGGGCTGGAGCCCTGCTTCCCTCTGCTGTTCTGTGGGTTCTGCCATTCTAGAATTGGTTCAGAGCCATTTTTATAGGTTTTTGGAGGGAGTCGGGTACGGAGCTTACTGTAGTCCGTGCTTACCAGCCGCCATCTTGGCTCCGCCCCCCAGATGAAATTATTTTAAATCAAATCTTCTAACCCTAAATTCAGGTGTGTTTTTTTCCATTATACCACTGGAACTTGATTGTGGGATTAATTTTCTATTTTCTCCTTTTCTAAAGCTGCAACAACAAAATAATGGCAGATTTTTTTATGGGGTCTTGGGAAATGTTCATTTATAAAATGGGTAAAATTTCAGTTTAGTGAAAATTTAAATGATGTGGTATTTGTAGAAATATTCAATAGAAATAAAATAAAAGAATGAAAGCACCAAAATTTACAGTCCATGTGATTATGCATCATATTCCCAATTGCTGAATGACTTAACAAAAAAGCAACATTAATGTATGTTCAGATATCATGGAGTCAGGTTTTGTAATGTAACATTAAAAATATATCAATATGAAATTGATTTGCTACAAACTTAAGGCAGAAGGATGGAAAAATCATTGTAGAATAAGATCAATAAGAGAAAGCTCATGAAGTAAAATGTGGGAAATATAGAATATGAGAAAGAAATAATATGGTTAACACTAAGTCCCAAGGTATATAAGTAGAAAGCTAGCATCTAATTGTAAAATTGGCCTGGAATATAGACTCAGCAGTAGAGTGTCTGAAGTTTGAAGGAAGATTCTTCTTTGGAGGATCATGAGTAGGCAAATTTTGTCCTTTCAGTTAGATCAGTTCAACTTGTTTTATGACAGTACTCTAGAAAAGTTGAGGATATGAACACTGCTTCAGAAGCATTCTTAATATAGTAAGCTATACTGTAGCATGGTCAGAGAATAGTGGTAGATTAAATGTTATACAAGGCACTGATTATAAAATTTCACAAAATCAGAATCTATTAAAATGTATTCAACATTCAACTAAGAGGCAGCATGAAATTCTGGGCTTGAAGTCAGAAAAATCAGGGTTTAAATTTTGCCTCTAAAGCTAGCTATGTATACTTTAACAAATCTTCTTAACTTTTCTGTACTTCAGGCAACTCCTTAAGACTTAGATATTAAAACATAGACTGGTTAAGATCCATGATACTGGAGAGACTTCTCATACTGTGATCATCCATATTTATAATATCACTGCACTTTCTCATATTTTTGTAACTAAAATTATATCGAACCTTGATGCTGGAGTGTGGAAGGATAGAAAGAACACCAAATTTGCAGGCAAAGGATTTGGTTCAAATCTAGGCTGTGCTACTTACTATCATGTGACACTGAATAAATCGCCCTCCCCTCTGAAGTTCATATATTGGTCTACTAAATGAGAGGGTTAGACAAGATATTTAAAAGTCCTCTATTAACTATAAATCCTATGAATGTTTAAACATTATTTGATGATTCAACAGGTATCATAGATATTTTCTAGCAAGACTAGTGTCATAAAGATCTATATAGAACATTTACTATCCTTTCACATTGTGTACGTCACTGTAAATAGGACATTGAAGTTGGATTCAGAAGACCAAAGCTTGAGTCCTATTTCTGACACATCATTTCCGTGACTTTGGGTAAGTCATTGAGGATCTTAATGCCTAGGGTTTCCTCATCTAAAAGTGGGGAAAGTGGTTTATACAACATCTTTTAGAAGTCATTACAAAGGCAAAAATAAAACAAAAAAAATATAATCAACAAGTGGTGAACCATATGAGTAAAAAATTGAATTGATGGATATTATTGGGAAGTAGCATTACTCCATGTTTATTTGGAATGAATGAAAAATCACTTATACCATTTTCTTAATGCATGACAGACCCTCCACTAAAAGCTGAGAATGAAAATATGAGCAACAAAGGTCGTCTCCGTCTGAAAGTTGCTTATACTGTAGTCAGGGAAAGCAATTACAAGAAAGAAGGAGCTGAAAAACTGAAAGTGAATTTTGGAGAAAGGTTTACCAAATATTGGCAGCTGGCCTAGAGGTAATATGGTGTACTAGTTCTAGGAAATATAGGTTGAAACCTTACTTATCTTAGTCCAGAGTCCAGGGTATGAGACTAAGTAAAATTCTGTGCTGCCAAAACTTGCTTAATGATGTGAACCTCTTAGTTTTTACCCTCAAAGGAATTCCATTCTATTTTTCAAAAGAAGTCATATGTTAGGATCTGCAAACTTACAGACCTGGTAAACTGTAACTCTGAGGTCAGAACTAATATTAATGTAAAGAAACAAGAAGGCATATTGCAGCTCAATATTAGGAAAACAATAAGAGAAAATCTATGGCTAAATCTATACCGCGAGTCCCTCCACAAAAATGGCTCTGAAATGTGGATGAAAAAGCATGTTTACTAAGCAAACACATGATCAAGAAAAGCTCAGGAAGGGGAAGGGACCTCAGATGAATTATAAATATTGTCCAGGGGTAGATATTGGCTCCAGTGATGTGGCAGAAAAGCTTATATAGGGCCAAAATGAGGTCAGTGTGGACCCATTTTTCAAGGCCTTAGTTAGGAGTTTGGTCATGGCTAGAGCCTGATATTGAATCATCTGGCCAGTGGGAATACCATTGGTTGATGATAAGAGGTGCTGACTCTCTGGCACTGAATCTATTTTACCCTAAAGTAGTATTGATGGAGGAGAATCCCAATAGAGGACCAAGCTGGACTTTAGTGCACAGGATGCTCCAGGGCAGGTGGGCCAAAGGTCATTTTGTGTAGCTATGTTTCAATTCTTTGTTAACCGTTATTGTACTATGCTTCCTGAATAAAAATAATCATCCTTAGTAGAGAAGGATAAAGTAACATAGTTGAGTAGCTCTGTTTTCCCTTCCTCGATCTATTGGAACCTTCCCATTTATTACAAAACAACTTTGCTAATCCTATCTAGGTCTTCCTCTTGTCCCTTACAAGTCTTTTTTTTTGCTGCCTCTAGTGATGATTATGTTGTAGCTAGAATACCTGATAGGAAGGAATGCTTTCCCAAGAAACTGGGCAGAAGGCACACATTTAAGAAGGACAAAGACAAAGGGTGCTGCAAGAAAAAAAATAAGGGCCTAGAAAAGAAACAGGCAGAAATTCTGAATACTTGGACCATTTGGAAGAATTCCTGAATTGTGCTGCAATCCTGAACCTAGCAAACCAATTGGAATAAGCATCTAAGAGGAGCCCTTGGGCAGGGAGAATCATGATCATGAGGTTATGTTGATGCCATTTTTGGATCTTTGCTCTGTCTTGTCTGCTACAATTACAACTTTCCACTTGTCTTGGTCTTGAGGATTCCTGAACTCTCCTTTTAGGACCTGGCCACTCTGTGGTATTCACAATCAACTGATGTCTCCTAACTCAGATAGATGGTTGTGAGGTATGACCTGTGCAACTAAATCATTCAGTTTTTTCTCCTCATTCAAGTTTATCTTGACAGCTTTCCCAGGACTGGATTCTTGAGAACTTCCTTTCTCTTTTGGCCTTATATTCCTTTTGAAATCTCTGGGCCATGAGATACTGTGGATCCTTCCCCTGAACTCTGAAGTTGATTCTGCTAAAATCTAGAGCGTCTATCTGATAGTCTTAAAATCTCTTCCTCCCCTTATCAAGCCTGAAATTTAAATGGCCATTACCCCACTTATCCTCCCTCCCTGATCAGAATCCTTCCAGCTTCTGTTGACTTCTTGCCACCTTTGTTGTTGACTTTAATTGCTGTTTTGGTTTGAATTGGAGATTTCCATAAGCATTATAACTATTTATGATTTATATAATGTAGATATAAAGGAAGAGAAAATAGGATCTTTGTTAGCCTATGGACACTCACTGAATATCAATCAATTACTCAATGGAAAAGCATTTATTGAGTGCCTACTATATATGCCATACCCCAGCCTTTATGGGGCCAGACCCTGTGCTAGATGCTGAAGATTCAAATGAAACAATCTCTACTTGCAAAAAGCATACTCTGAAATGGGAAAAACAGAAAAGTATGTGTAATACAAATATCTAGAATAAATATAAAAAGAATAAATACAAATAAATACAAGGTAGTTTGGGAGGGAAGGTATAGCTTATAGGAAGATCAGGAAATTCTTCATTAGAAGGAACAAATCCAAAATGTCAAAAATGATGTTATTTTTCTGTGCCCTTAGGGAAAAATTATGGCTAATTCAGGAAAGGGGAAGCTAAAATGTGCAGTGGATGGTGTGCCAGGCCTGGAGTCAGGAAGACTCATCTTTCTGAGTTCCTGGCTTCAGACACTTACTAGCTCCATGACTCTGGGCAAGTCATCTAAGTCTATTAGCCTTAGTTTCTTATCTGTAAAATGGTCTAGAGAAGGAAATGATAAACTGGCATTCCATCTTTGCCAAGAAAACCCCAAAATGGTGTCAAAAGAGTTGGACATGACTAAAATGACTAAACAAGAATAATTTATTTGTAGGTTTCAAGTGAATACAAATACTACCTTTCCATAGCTAATTAGCAACATGTAAGTACTGGAATATGACCTTTATATCAATGATGGGTCATAGAAATAGCCGGTTGGATTTATGTTGTGATGAGTCAGTGTGTCATGCCAAATATACCTGAAAGCCAACAGAGACTCTCCCAGTCTGGGTAAGCATAAGAAGATTCTGTCCATAACATTTACATGGTTTTATCACATAGGTGCTTGACACTGGGAGCACTAATGATTATATCATGATATCATCACAGCCCATTAATAAATACTTGTTGAACTACTGAGCGTCTGATAACATATTATGAATAAGGAATTATGAAGTAAAAGTTGTATAAAGAATGGCATCAAATATTACTGAAATTGATAATGAAAAAGTCATGTAAAAAGAATGAGGGAGAACCAGTAGATGACCTCATGCTCTACTGTTATCACTGTAATGTCAAGAGAAAGTAGAGAAAGTCCCTAATATATTCTCTGGACACTCTTATATTAGCTAAAGGGAAAATATGGATAAAAGTCCCATGGGCATGGATGGTTAAGAGCTGAAAGACTGGTTGGATAACCACACTGATGGTATAATAGATTTATCTTAGTATCAGATTATGGAGATCATTCCTAATCAACTCAGGTTTTCCTAGGGATCCCAGGCTTGGACAAACCCTTTTGCACATGCAGTGTCATGGTTAATTTAGTGATTTAAAACATATTTATTAAGTACCTACTATGTGTGGAACATTCTGGTAGGTTCTTGAGGAAATACTATGTATGGTATTTACCTTCGTGGGAAATTGCTAAGCACAGAGTGAGTGACTACTTATGAAGTATGTTATAATGGGGACTCCTTTAGGACATGGGTTAGATTAGAGGGTTCCCAAAGTCTATTGTATTATGAAATTCTGTGATATAATGATTCATACGGCAGCTAGGTGGCACAGTGGATACGCTCATTAGTTTTGGAGTCAGGAAAAACTGAGTTCAGATCAGCCTCAGCTGAGCTATTTGGTTCTGCAAAGGTTATTTAACCTCTGTTTGCCTCAGTTTCTTCAGCTTTTAAGAATGGGGATAATAATAGTACACACCTCCAAGAGTTGTTTTGAAGATAAAATAAAATAATATTTGTAAAAGTGTTTGTTACAGTCCAGCACATAGTAGGTACTTAATAACTCCTTGTTGTCTTCCCTTTACTTATCTTCTATTTCTTTTCCCTTTAAGAAGCTTCTCAGAAATATTTATTATATGGTTAATGTTTCACTGGACTCATGGTACCCACTTTAAATCATAAATTTAGAGCTACATGTGACCTTACAGGGAAGCTAGTCCAACATTTCTCAGTTTACAGGTAAAAAAAAACCAAGACCCCAGGAGATAAAATCACTTTACCATGGTAATGCAGGTAGGAATTGGAGGGACTAGAATTCCAACCTAGGTCTTCTGATTCCAAATCAAACCCTTTTACCATTGTTGCACATTACCTTACAAGCTGCCTTTATGTTATTTGGTTAAAATGCTCTTTTCTCCATTTCTTCTACTATATGGAAGAAACCATATCTGAGGAAACTATTCTCGGTAATATGGTATCATCAGAATATTCTTACCTCAAAAAAGTATGGCTTATTAAATAATAACATGGGGGCCTACACATAGTCCTGTGAAAAAGATTTATGTGGCGTGAGATAACTAAACTTCATAAGGAAATCTCATAGGACCAAGGCAAAATGATTATAGGAATAAGATGAAAAAAGCCTTTGATTTTAGATACAAATAAAACTATTTTAGTATGGTAAGCACTAGAATAAAAGTGAGGGGAATGTGACTGGATAAGAATTATTGCTACAGTATAAAGATGCAAATGGATATTCTTAAATCTTCCTGATGGGAAAATCAACAGCTACACACAGAAGCAAACAATCAATTCTCTACCACAATTATGCAGTAATTAAATTTAACTGGACAAAATAGAAATCGCGATCTATTATGTCACTACTTCTCTATGACTTTGTTTGCCATAAATCCCTATTTACTGTAGAAGAGAATAATTATTTTTCTAAATTTGACCACTGACCCAGAGGTATTAATTAAAACCAGGCAGGGCTCCATTTCAAAGAACAGTTGTCTGCATGTTCTTCAAAAGCAATTGAACCTTTTACACAGAAAATTTGAAATACATGACTATCAAATATGCCAGGAGAAAAGAAATTAAACCATCATTATAAATGTCATTTGAATTTTAATGTAGTCTCATCAATTTAAATAAATGGACAATTCCAGAGGTTAAAGAGTAATTAGAAGAACAGCAACAGAAACTTGAAGAAAATATCAGAAAATAAAATGAAAAAAATCAATTTAATTTAGAAGTGAATCTTTGAAATGAGTTCCTTTAATGTTTTTTTCCCTTTATTTCTCTTTCTTTCCTTCTTTCATGCCACAGTGGGAAGGACATACAGACAGTAAACAATGATGATGTATAAAGAATCTTTACAAAAATCACTTTCAGCTATTTTTTTCTTTTTTTCATAATCTTGAAGTTTTCAGTAATAGAATAGTTCTCATTTATTTTGAGGATTTTTTTTTCTTTTTAAGTCAATATTAAAGTATTTGGTACACCAAGTAGTCTAATTAAGGACCAGAAAGTTATCAATGATGTGATTCATTTAACAAAGAATCTAGTTACATTTTTGAGAGTACTCTCCAAAGAAATGATTTTCTGATAAGATAAACTAGGCTATGTAAAATTACATTAAAATAATTTAGAGAATATTTTTAAATGTGATTTCATTTCTTTTTTATTTTTTGAATAATGTTTCATTTTTCCCAATTACATGTAAAAACACTTTTCCCATTCTTTTTTGGAAATTTTGAGTTCCAAATTCTCTCTCCCTCCCTCCCCTGCCTTCTACCTGAGATAGTAAACAATTTAAAATAGGTTATAAATGTACAATCACGTAAAACACGTTTTTCATGTTGGTCATGTTATGAAAGAAAACACAGACCAAAAGAGAAAAAAAAAAACACTGTAAAAAAAAGCAAGTGAAAAATAGTACATTTCCATATGAGAATGGTAACATGATTACAGAGGAAATTTGTGGAATGTTCAGTTGGATTTATAGAATTCACAACTACTATTCTTGTGATCATAGGATAAATTTCTGATAATTAAGAAAGGCTTACTGTGTCACTGTTCTCAATTCAATGTCACTTATGTTTAACATGTATATCTTTTAAGTTGCTAGTTGGAACTCTGGACAAGAAACATGTTAACCCATTGAAGACCATTCACTCAAAATCTTGCTAGCTTAGGAGGACCTGCCAGAATTGTAAATCCACTGATGTCAATGTGCCTCAAATAATTCTTAAATTATCTCTCCTTTATTTATTTCCAGGGTACTTTTTTCCCCAATAAGATAGTTCACTTTTTCTTCTAGTTTTTTCATTCTTTTGATTTTGTGCTATTGTTTTTTGATGTTTCATGGAATCATTAGCTTCCACTTGTCCAATTCTGATTTTTAAGGAATTAATTTCTTCAGAGTATTTTATGCCTCTTTGACCCAATTCTGTTTTTATAGGTGCTATTTTCTTCAGGATTTTTTTTACTCCTTTACCAAGCTGTTGATTCTCTTTTTATAAATTTCTGGCATCATTCTCATTTCTTTTCCTAATTTTTCATCTTTTTTAAAATATTGCAATTTTTAAAATTCCTTCTGAGTTTGTCTAGGTATTCTTTTTGGGCTTGTGACCAATTCATATTTTTCTCTGAAGCTTTACATGTAGCTCTTTTAACTTTGTTGTCCTTTTCTGAGTTTTGTTCCTGATCTTCCCTGTCACCAAAGTAACTTTCTATGTTCAGATACTTATTATTTTTTTGTTCATTTTCCCAGCCTATTTCTTGATGTTTATCTTTATGTTAAAGTTTCACTCTGATCCTAGGGTTGAGTGGGTACTATTCCAAGCTCATGTTTTTGTTTGTTTTTGCTGCCATCTTCAGAGCTAGTTCTAGGGTTCTATAAGTTTTCAGTTCTTCCAAGATGGTGTGATCTAAAGAGAGACATTGTCACTGTTTTCTTGGCCTATGCACTGGCATGTGAGTGACCACAAGCACTCATCTGTGACCTGGAACTATGAACAGGGCCCCTATTCCTCTATAGCTACAAATGTTTTTGCTCCTTATGAACCTTGAATTCTGACTTATGCTCATGCTCTCCCGCGGTCTTAAATGTCAATGCTCCTTTCTGTCTCTGAACTGAGACTAGGGCTCCTGCTCTCTTGTGAGTGATGATAATCACTCTTCTCTACCCTGAAACTGTAACCAGGGTCCTTGATCCCCTGGTGACATATGCTCTAATGTGATAGTGCTTCTCCTTGTCCTGGGACTGTGACCTGGGCAGTGCAACAGAGTCCTATACTCAGTACCAACAAAAGGTATCCTATTATCTCCTTCTGGTCAATGGTCTTACACTCTTAGGAGTTGTTGGCTGAATGCTTTTCAAGCTGCTTTGGCCACTGCTGATGCAGCCACCCCCAAACCCCAACCACCACCTTGGTGAGACAGACCTTTCCTGTCAATTTCCTATGTTGTCTTAACTGGAAAATTGTTTCACCCCAAACTTTTGTTGATTCTGCTGCTCTAGCAATCGATTTGAGGTAGTACTTCAAAAGTTATACGAAAGGGAATTTTGGTCTGCTCAGATAAGTCCCTACCTTTACTATGCCATATCGGCTCTATCCTCCCAAGTGGAATATTTAAACTTAATACTCAAATTGATCTTTGTTCTCAAGAATTTTTAATTTCCCTCAGTGATGGAGATCTCAATCCATCTTTGTCTACATATATCTTGAGACTCTTATCCATATTCTCTCCCTAATTTGCCACTCATCATACTGAAGGTCTTCCTCTAATTTCAAGGCAATTAGTGTGATACTCGGGCTTACTTGTCATCTATTGCTTCCATCTTATGACCAACCAATTTTCCTTTCCTATAAGTCTTTGATTACTTCCTGTACTTTTATATTTTTTTGGTATTTCTTGTTTGTCACATAATGAAGCCTGCTTATACCCACAATATGTCTTTCCATGGCTCTCTACATGATATTTATCAATGGTTTGTTTTTTTTTTTTCCTGAAAGACTGGTGTTTCAGGTTTCTTTGTCATATAGTAACATCAATGAAATGTTCACTTGGAGAAAAAAAAGGTCTTTATTGTTATGGAAAATTTGAAGTCAGCAAAGGAATTTTGTGGTTTCCCTAAAGTTACCCAGTCTGATCTTCTGCTCCTTTTCAGCTATGGGCACAGCTTACTATATCGTCCATCCCAGATATACATGCTGCTGGAGATACTCTATAAGATGAAAAGGACTTTAAAATGAGGACTAGCACTTTTAACTTTAATGATCTGAAAAAAAGAAAACTAAATAGTTTGCCAAGAAAGTGAGAGGCAAAGCTTACTAATTGACATTGGTTTGCAAAGACCAAACTCTAGCCACTTTCAGCTTTTGGGAAGGAAAAAAAGAGAACGTGTCTATAAAGTGATTTGCAAACCTTATGGTGCTGTAAAAATGTTAGCTATTATGAGAATATCAGATTCTGCCATATGGAGGAAATGCTTTTACATACATAGCTTCTCCTTTGTGTACTTTACTAGCTCTGGACTGATCTTGGTGGGGGGCGGTGCGGAGTTGGGCAGATAACACAGAACAACAAACAAAATACCAATTCACTTCGTTGAACTGAATTCATTCAATTCATTGAAAAGCATTAAAGCATTTGCATTCAGCAACCAAAGGTATTAAAAGAAAGGAGTTCACGTAAGGAGAAATTAATGGAGTCAGAGAGCAGGAGGCTAAGAGGTAACATGGTAAAGAACACTGAAGGAATCACCTGTCTGTTTTCCAGTTGATTTGGTTTTGTATACTGAGAAGCTAAACTTACTTCTATGTGTTTCAATTTCTTCCTATGCAAATTGAAATTCACTAACTTAAAGGTCTTATATTTTATGAAAACCTAAGGTCAGAGTCACAAGACAAACAAATAAGTAAAAACTGAGTTCTAGTTTTATTTTTTAGTATGGCAAACATTTATTGAAGACACAAACAAAAAGGATGGTATTTAATCAAAGATTCAACTAAGCTTATTTTTAAAATTAGCTGTAACACAAACAAGTAAACTGTGCTATAAATATATAAACTTTGTGAAGTTTTTTTTTTTTAAATCAAATCCTTCTTCTTATCTTACAATGTAGAACAATCTTTACAGCCTACCCATTTTGGTTAAAAAGTATCCCTCTAATTGGACCCTATCCCTCTATCCCCACGTACTGTCATGAAAGGCCACTGGTAAGATTAAGGACTAATGACTACAGGCAAATCCTTATAAATTTTAACTTTTTTTTTCCCTTCCTTGCCCATGCCAACTAAAGCTACAGTAATTCTATATAGCCTTAGCCACAGAAAACAAAGTGGCCAACAGAGTCAAAAGCAGGGAGATGTCCAAAGAATTTTTTTTCCCAACCTGGTTACAGTGAGCCAGATTTCCCATCCCTCACACAAAGTAATGGTCTCAGAGGGTGAGAATCAGGAGGGCACCTGTGCTCACCGGGAGTTAGGCTCTGTGAAGCAGGCCTTTAATCAGAGTAGGCAAGGTAGGCCCAGAGGAACTGTAGGAGAGGATACTAGAGGGTCCCCAGAATGTAAGAAAACCAAATCACTAAAAGTGCTTCTATTTTCCTCAATTAGAAGAGTCTTATAGCGGTGAGTAACCTGTGGCCTTGAGGCCACATGTGACCCTGTAGTTCCTCAAGTGCAGTCCTTTGACTGAATCCAAAGTTCACAGAACAGATCCCCTTAATAAAATGATTTGTTCTGTAAAACTTGGACTCAGTCAAAGGACTTCACCCGAGGACCTAAAAGTCCACATGTGACCTCGACGCCACAGGTTACCCACTCCTGTGCCAGAATTGAGGGAGGAGAATTAAGTGGAATGATAAAAGTGCAATAAATTGAGATTACAGCAACCATATATCCTCAGATTTGGGGTAGACCATCCCTACCTTCAGGAGCTTCAGACTCTGGGCAACCCCACAGCATCCATAAGGCTTCTGGAACATCATAGTATGTTAGATATATCTGGCATGATAGCTATGCCTGCTTATGATTCTTTATTCAGCTTTGTCCTTGATTTATTTCATAATCATTCTTATTCACTTATTTGGGCTTCAGTTTGCTTATATTAAAATGTCTGTGTTAGAAAGATGACCATTAATGTCTCCTTCAGATAGAATATTTGGTGAATCCTTAACAACTTTAATGGGCACATGAAATCCATTATCTTGATGATCTCAGTAGACTTGAACATAATTGAATGTGCCTAAGTGGAATCATGAGATTGGTTACACAGGATAGAACTTCCTTACAGTAAAGGAAACATAATGGTGAAAAATATTCTGTAACCTCCGATGAAAAGCCTGGATTTTCAAGTTTAAGCTATTTAATCTGACCGGATTTCTTTTCACTTTTACTCCTGAGAGTACTGAGTGAGTTCTCAGTGACAAGTTCTCTTTCATAAACTTTTCCTTATCTCTTCTTTCTGGACTACTTTTGATTTCATTGGGACTACATTTCAGGTTAATAGCTTTTTTGCTTAAAAGCTTATCTATTTTATAACACTGGCTGATCAGTGCCCTAGCTGGTTTGTAGAAGCACTCATCTGAAACTGTAAAAGAAGAGGGGTTATTCCTTGTTTAATCTTATCTCTCTGAGTGCTTCTCTTTGGTGAGTGTGCTAACCTCCATCTGCATACACAATGACAGACTTGACAGAGGGAAACTGAAAAGCAAGCTAGGGAGTTTGCACTGGCCTTCACCTCTGAAGGTCATGTTTTCAAAGTAAAAAGCTTCCTTGTGGGTAATCGTGACTTGGAAAGAGGCTTGGGGGGCTTTAGTTCTAAGAGAAGAATATTTCCTAGCTAGTTGATTTCCAAAGAGCTTCCTTCAAAATGAAAGGATGTGGAGATATTTAAAAGGAATATGTGTGTATGTGTATGTATAAAAATGTCTATCGGGAAGACATGTCTATAAGAATGTATGAATGTATATATGTATATACCCATTTGTACACATTTTCATCTACACATATGTATGTGTGTATATAGTGCAAATGTATGTATATATACAATCCATTAATCATGTGACTCATATGTATATACATTTGCATACACATATATACATACACACAGACATATATATCTGCTAGTACCCTACCTATCATATATGTAAATATATACATCTATGTATTTGAGTATGTATATATATATACACACATACATGTATGTATACATACACCTACACATACACAATATATGGTATGAGTATGGATGTATGTATGAACATGCAGGTTCCCAAAATAGCACAGGTACTAATTATGTTATGACTACCTAAAACACAATATGGTACAATGGAAAGATTGATAGCTTTGGGGTCTGAGGACCTGGGTTGAAATCCTGGCTCTGTCATTTATTACTTATTTGACTTTGTTCAAATCACTTAACTTTTTGAGTCTCAGTTTCCTCATCTGTGAGATGATTGGGTTGAACTGGATGATCTTTTAAGATTCTTCCAGCAGTGTGCTAATGTGCTCTCCCTCCCTCCCTCTCTCTCTCTCTCTCTCTCTCTCTCTCTCTCTCCCCTTATCTCTCTCTCTCTCTCTCTCCCCTTATCTCTCTCTCTCTCTCTCTCTCTCTCTCTCTCTCTCTATTTCCTCTCCTTCTCTTCCTCTCTCTCTGTCTTTGTGTATATACCACCCCCCCACCCCTCCCACACACATAACTTAAAGAGGAAGAGCACTAGCAGATCTGCATAGTGATTTATGGGAGAAGTAAGAAAGATTTTATGTAGAAGGTGGTCCTGAAGTCTTACACTGCATGAGCGATTCTATAAGAAGGGGTTGATGAAGTACCTCATTCAAAGTATGAAGAACGGTTAATGCATATGCATGGACATAGGAAATAAAATGTCATGTGTAAGTAAGAAAAGGTGGTTGAGTTGTTGAGCAAGGAGAGGTTGGTAATGTATAATGAAGGTAGAAAGAATTTGAGGTCAAATTGCGCAGGACTTTAAAAGATCAACATAGGAGTTAGTATTTGATCCTAAAGTCAATAGGGAAACACTACAGTTGACTGACTAGGGAGTGGCATGGTTATATTTGTTCTAAAGGAATATCACTTTGTGGCTGTTTGAAAAATGGAGTGGTGTATGGAGAGACTTGAGGAAGATACAACAATGAAATCATAGCTGTATTCCAAGTAAGAGGTGATAAGGGTCTGAACCAAAATGAATGTATGAGTAAAGAGTAGTAATATAGGAGAGATGTTGTACATGTAGAAATAGCTAGATTTGGCAATTATTTACATAAGTAAGGTGAGTGAGAGTGAGGGGTTTAGGATAACACTAAAGTTCTGAAACTGGGAGACTGGACGGGTAATGCCTTCAAGAGAAATATGCTAATTTGGTGGAAGGCTAAAGTTGAGAGGGAAAGATAATAAATATTGCTTGGGACATATCAAATTGATAAAACCCCAGCATATTCAATTTAGAATCAGTAATTAGCAGTTGATGATTTGGGATGAAAGTTAATGAGAGATACTGGTGCTGTATATATAACTCTGTGAGTCATCTGCACAGAAATTAGTATTAAACTCATAAGAGCTAAGGAGGTCACTAAAAGATTATATACAGGAATGAGAAGAGAGTCCTTAATTATTTAAGTGCATCCTATGTGTAACGCTCTGCAAACTGTGATGAGATTATCTTTGCTTTTGGGGAAAAAAGGTAAATATTGTCATTTTTACTATGAAATCACTACCTTTTTATATACCAATAATCCACAGGGAATAGATGCGATTTCACTGACTTCCCCTTTTCTAACTTCAGCAATTTGCCATAAGTAGCAAAAATGTGCTTTATTTTCAAAACTCACATTTTCAAAATAGAAATTACTTCCCATGTACTCTCTTCTCCTTTACTGAAGAACTGTCTTACGTTTTGGAAATTCCTCATTGACTTTGAAATGATTTCTGTTTACCCAGGGGATATCTCAGTTAATCTTGATAACCTTCTTTATTCATATTTACTCTTTTGAAGGAACATCTGACTTACTGTCTTTTGACTTCAGGATGAAAGATGAAAGCTCATTGATTATTGTTGTTCAGTCATGTACAACTTTTCGTGACCCTATTTTGGGTTTTCTTGGCAAAGAGACTGGAGTGCTTTGCTATTTCCCTCTCCATTTCTCTTATTTTAGAGATGAGGAAACTGATGCAAACAGAGTCAAGTGCCTTGTCCAAAGTCACACACCTAGGCAGTTTCTGAGACCAGATTTAAACTCAGGAATACGAGTCTTCCTGACTCTAGGCCCAGCACTTTATTGAAGCTGTTTATTGAAGCAACTATTAAAGGGCAGGAAGATATCCAGTACAAAACAGAGCATGTGGAAATCGAAGAACATAAAGCCATATAGATTTAGAGGTGGAAGGGAACAAGCCCTACTATGGGCCAGGCCTTATGCTAAGTATATTACAAATATTATCGCATTTGATCCTCGTAACAACCCTGGGAAGTCGGTGATACTATTACTTCCTTTTTACATTTGTGGAAAGTGAGACAATACAGGGTTAAGCTCAAGTGAGGTTCATATAGCTAGCAAGTTTCTGAGGCCAGATTTGAACTTAGGTCTTCCTGACAAGCACTCAACCCCCTATACCACCTACCTGCCTCTCTAAGGGATATTAAAGGTCATCTAGATGAACCAACCCGTTTTACAGATGAGGAAATTGAGACCTAATTAAAATTAAGTGATTTGCACAAAGTCACATCAATAATCCACAACAGAGCCAGGATTTCAACCCAGGTCTTCTAATTCTAAATCTAGCAGTTTTTCCATTGCACATTGAAAGGAGGTATGTTATAGTAGACAGAGAGGCTGTTTGACTCTGGATGACCCAGGTCAAGTTTTACTTCTGATATACAGTAGCTGCCTTAACCTGCAAAGGTCACTTAGCTTGACATAGGATACAAGTTGCAAAATAAAGGAAATTTCACTATGGCAATAAATTATAGTCTCAGGCCTTCTTGTCCCCTGTTTTCTCCCACAATGGGACCAAGCACAAACCTACTTATACCACAATTCCTCAGACGTTTGTATATCCCTAACTGGTTGAGGTCTGTACAACGCATATCAGAATTACAATTAAATTTTTCATTTATTATTCAATAATTTTGAACCTGTCCCCTGTAGAAAAAGACACTACTCCACTCTTCTCATACATGTAAAAATTTACCAAATCTTTCCCAATCCCACAAATACTCCACAAACTGTCTCTCATGATATGTGTCTATGTGCACACATATATACATATGTATACATACAGAGACAAATGCATGCAAATATACACTCACATATATATGCATATACATATATATGCACACTGTATATATAAAATACATGTGTATGTATGTGCATGCATGTGTGGTGCATATGAGTGGGCATGCATGTGTGATGTGTGCATATATACACACCATGAACTGTTGGGAATATGCTTCTCTTTATTTCAATTCCATCCAATATTTCTGCGAAAAAGTGAACAAGAACAAAGTGTGAGAGATGATCAGAAAAAAAAAAAATCAAAGACAGAAAATAAACTTTAAAGTAGGAAGTCTCTACAGAGAAATGCCAAAAAGTAAAAGTATAAAAGAATGTGTGAATTAGGGAAAAAAGGAATCAAATATTAAAAGAGAAATATTTTCTCTGCATTTACATCCTTTTAAAGGAAAAAAAATAAGCAGTGTATCTTGTACCAAAATAAAATTATGCCCTAAGGCATTTCATATTTCTTACCTCATTTTGTGGGTTTATGTTATAGCCTATGCTCACCCTTTTAAATTATATTTATTTATCTATTTTTTCTGTCAAGTAAATTCAAGTTTTCCTAGTTCATATAGGTCATATTTCCTAGGTCGTATATCTTGTTGAATATGTTGTCGTTTGTCCTTCATTTTGGAAGAGGATCATGACATCAGTAAGGAGATGTCATCAGTTGTGAGTGAACTGTATTTAAGTGAGGCAGGGCTGAGCAAAGTCAACACACTTTCTCCTCCAGAGCCATCTGAGTCCAGTGGCAAGACACAGATCAGGATGACTAGACATGGCCTGCATGCAGGGGGAGGCCTTGGCCTTTTTAACCTAAGGAATTTTCCCAGTCTCAGTTTGTCTGAGGCAATGCCCATTCAGTGATAAAGACTAGATAATAAATTAGGCAAATAATGGCTTCTTTTTACCTAGCCAAAAACAAATGTTTGCTAAATGTAATCCACTGAGGACATTAGGAGGCACCACAGAGCACAGGCAGGGCCTGGACTCAGAAAGACTGGAGCTCAAATTCAGCCTGAGGCAATTGCTATCTGGGTGATCCTGGACAAGTCACTTCACCTCTATGGGCCTCAGTTTCCTCATCTGTAAAATGGTGATAATAATAGGACTACCTCCCAGGGCTGTTGAGGATCAAAAAGTGAAAAAAAATGTTTTTTAAAGCACTTAGCCCACCACCTGGCACATAGGGGCAACCGAAATGCTAACTATTATTAATATTATTAATGAGGAAAGATTTCAAGTGCACCCATGTAGAAGAAAAACATGACATTCCACTAAAAAGGTGAAATTCTGCCACTCTTAGGGTGATGAAATTTGCCCCCTTTCTGCAAGAACAATGCAAATATCCTAAAGAGTGCCAGGTCATTGGACATATCTTAGCAAAGGAGGACAATGAATCTCAACTAATGCTGGGAAAGTATGAGAAATAAAAATGATGAAATTCAAGGAAGATTTTCAAGTGGATTAGGAAGGCTGGTTTGGGCTAATAGGTAGATTTACACTGACAAATTCCCACTCTCCTACACTTGCACCTAAAGAGCAATTTACTTTCAGCTGTGGTATGAAGAAAGATTAAAGTGATGGATCATAATTAATCAGAAGGAACATTATAACATCATGTTCTTTACTCAAGAGGAGGAGCACAATGATGAATAATTTTACTTGGGTAGATAAGCAAGCAGGGCAGATTGGGAATGCCAATTAACTCCTGACCAATGGGTCATAACTGATGGTATTAACAGTTTCACATTTCAAATAGTTTTGGTAATCAAGTCAGAGTCAGGATTTTCCTAAAATATTGGGATCATTGAAATATGGTATCATATTTTCATTTCATTTGAAAATTCAAAATAGTCATATTCACAATAACTTTATAATTTTGTAAGAATAAATTTTAGTGTGATAGAGTAAGACTTGTGAGTGAACTTAAATCTCATGTAGACCAATCCCCTAATTTTACAAATAAGGGAACTGAGACACAGAGAGGGGAAAGTGATTTTCTATGGTAATGAAGGTCTCGACTCCAAATCCTATGTTCTCCTCAATGTACTAAGTTGTATTCTATACTCCATGTTGTAAATACAGTAGAAAATTAGGAATATTCTAAAGCCCTATTAGTGGGTGAGAAATCAATCAACAAGCATTTATGAACACTATGTGATGTGTAATGTGTAAGATGATAAAGATAGAAACAAAAAAATTAACAAGTCTCTTCCCTAAATAAGCTTAAAATTTGTGTGTGTATGTGTACATACATATGTGTATGTATGAATACTTACATATATGTGTGTTTGCAAACATATACATGTATTTATTCACATAAAGATGAAGGTATGTGTATGCATGTGTATAACATAAATGTTTGTAATTGACGGGGGAACTAATAGCAGCTGGATGAATAAAGAAAGCCATAATGTAGGTGATAACCTAAATTTTTAAGAAAATTCAGACTTATTAGAGTCATAGATGAAAATGCAGATATTGCAGGATTGGAGGATGGCTAGTGCAAAGGCCCAGAGAGAGTAGATGATGGACTAAGTATAAGGAAGAGTAAGAAGGCCAATTTTTGACAACTATAGAATATAGCAAGGAAGCAAAATACAATAAGATAGATTGGAGTCAAGTTGTGAAGTTTTAAATGTCCAGCATTAGAGTTTATAAGGCTTTTGGAAATAATAAGGATAAAAATACTGAATAAAATAACACCTTAAAAACCAGAATTGTCCAAATGTAAAAAGAAACGCAAAAACAAACTGATTAAAATAACTCCTTAAAAATCTAAACTGGCCAATTGGAAATAAAAAGAGGTACAAAAGCTTGCTGAAGAAAATAATTACTTAAAATAGAATTGGAAAAGTGGAAGCTAGTAACTTTATGACACAGCTTGAAACAATAAAGCAAAATCAAAAGAATGAAAAAATAGAAGAAAATATAAAATGTCTCATTGGAAAAACAACTGACCTAGAAAATAGATCAAGGAGAGATGATTTAAGAATTATTGGATTACGTGAAAGTCATGATCAAAGAAAGATTCTGGTTTTCATATTTAAAGAAATTATCAAGGAAAACTTCTCTGATATCCTAGAATAAGAGAATAAAATAGAAATTTCAAGAATCCACTGATCACTACCTGAAAGAGATCCCAAAATGAAAACTCCCTGGAATATTATAATCAAATTCCAGAGCTTCCAGATCAAGAAGAAAATACTTCAAACTTCCAGAAACAAACCATTAGAAGACGATGGATCTACAGTCAGAATAATACAAGATTTTCAATTACAAGATAAAAAGAGCATAGGTCTTAGAATATAATATCCCAGAGGGCAAAATATCTGGGAATATAACCAAACAAATACAACATTTGGAATACAACCTACCCAGCAAAACTGAGTATAAACCTTCAAGGGAGATAAATGGACATTTAATTAAATAGAAGACTTTCAAGCATTTCCAATAAAAAGATTAAAGATGAATAGCAAATTTGACTTCAAATACAAGACTCAAGAGAAAGATAATAGAAATCATGAGGGATTCAAGGTTAAACTGTTTACCTTTCTGTATTGGAAGATGATGCATGTATCATCTAAGAACTTTATCATTACTAGGATCATTAGAAAGATACAAATAGAAAAAAAGGTGTGCAAATGAGTCAATTATTTTGGGATGATGTTGTAACAGTAAGGCAATGTTTCAACAATCTGGCTAGCAGCTTCTGTGAGGGTGTAAGATCCACCCACAGGCAGCACCCAGAAGGCTGCCAACAGCACAGGTTCTTTTGATCTGCCTTAATAAGGAAAGCAAGGTTGAAGGGGTTGACAAGCTTACTTTAATTCAGCATTCACTTAGTTCAGGGGAAAAAGCCAGCACCCTGAACTTCAGAACAAAATACAAACAAATTACAAACATCAACCAACAGACCCAATACAATTCATAGTTACCAACATCTAGGTTCAGCCCAGGAGCTCAGAACAAGGGCTGGCCCAGAGTCACACTCACCACCACAGCTGCACGTAGAACTCCAACGAAAGGACAGCCAACCCCTGGTTTTTATATCATTTTCAGCGTCAGGGGTGAGTCACACATGTGACTCACCCATGTAACCTAGAATTGTCACAAAGAGGCGGACTTAAACCCATGTGATCTAAGAGGCTCTGCTCTCCCAGACATATAAACTAGGCCCTCCCTGGAGTTAGCCCCACCTTGGCGCCTCCTTAGTTGCCAATCCACACCCACTAAGGTTTTACACCTAATAGAGGTTTGAGCCTGGGGCTTAGCACCTAGTAAGGCTCAATGAATTACTCAAAGGGAGCAAAAGCCAAACTATTCAAGGGTATTTGTTGAACTAAGTGCTAAGGAGCCTATTTTGCTTACCAACACAGGCAATAAACACAACATCAATGATAATCATGAATATGCCTATGTAGTTCTGCATTGCAAAGCATGAGAGACTCTCCATAAAGAAGGCAAAAGAAGTATAACATTTATTCAGACACCAGAGAACCATATCCCATAACCAAATGTTCAGCTCCCACAGCCAGTCAGCCCACTTTTTGATGACAGCAAGGAACTTAAAACACCATATCACATCCTGGAGACTCTATATCCCAAAACCTCTCCAACCCCCTGCTGGAGCCTTCCCAAAACAAACTCATAGTACAGCTAAGTCAACCTGTTCAGTTCTATCAATCACAAGGGTGGCCATTAGCAGCTATTAGCAGCCATAACAGGAAGTTCCTCCCACCACATGTGACTTATGCTTCCTGTGACAAGCAGGTCACATGGCCTATTAATGAGTGGAAAAGATCTTCAAATCTAAATTGCTACTAGAGATGTTGAAAATAATAAATTGGTGATAAAGAGAGATATCCTGGGAGAAGTTAAATGAAACGCAAGAGAAAATAGTAAAACTCTGAAAGTCGGAGACTTGAACTTTCCTGTCTCAGAGCTAGATAAAGCTAACTATAAAATAAATAAGAAAGAAGTTGAGATGAATAGAATAGTAGAAAAGTTAGATATGATTGAACTCTGAAGAAAACGGAATGGGAATAGAAAGAATTGTCTCATGTGTTACAACATAAAACTCATACATTCAAAGGCAGAAAAGCAAAATATTAAATTCACTTTATACAGACCATAAAGCAATAAAAATTACATTAAATGAATGGTTGTAGAAGCATAGATTGAAACTTAATTGGAAAATAAATAATCTAATCCTAAAGATTGAGAGGGTCAAAGAGCAAATCATTGAAACAACCCATAATTTCATTAAAGAAAATGACAACAATGAGACAACATTCCAAAATTTGTGGGATACAGCCAAAGAGAACTTGAAGGAAATTTTATATCTCTAAATGTACATCAATAAAAGAGAAAAGGGAAAAATGAATTGGGCATGCAACTGAAAAGAAAACAAATCAGTACAAATTTAAAATTTCCGGTTAAACACCATAATCAAAATCCTGCACAGATCAACAGGGAGGAAATAGAATACCTAAATAATACTGCTTTAGAAATTGAACAAGTCATCATTGAATTGCCTAAGAAAAAATCCTCAGGATCAGATAGATTCACAAGTGAATTCTACCAAACACTTTAAGAACCATTAATGTCAATATCATATAAATTGTTTGAAAAAATATGTAAAAAAATGGAGCTACAAATTTCTTTTATGACACAAATGTGGTTTTGATACCTAAACTAGGGAGAGAAAAATGGAGAAAGAAAACTATAAAGCAATTTCTTTAATTAATGTCAATGCAAAATTTTTAAATGAAATACTAGCAAGGAGATTACAGTAATATACCACAAAGATCACACATTATGACCAGGTAGGATTTATACCAGGAATGCAGGGATGGTTAAATAGTAGGAAAACTCTCAGCATAATTTACCATATCAATAACAAAAACAACAAAAATCATCTGATTATCCTGTAGATGCAGAAAACCTTTAGCAAAATACAACCTCCGTTCCTATTAAAAACACTAGAAAACGTGGGAACAAATGGAACCCTTCTTAAAATGATATGTAGTATCTACCTAAAACCAAGAGGAAGCATTATCCATAACAGGGATAAAGTTGTAGCCTTTCCAATAAGGTCAAGGGTGAAGCAACAGTGTCCATTATCGCCACTGTTATTCAATATCGTACTACATATGCTAGTCATAGCAACAAGACAAGAAAAATGATTGAAGGAATAAAAATAGCAATGAGGAAACAAAAGTATAACTTTTGCAGGTAATACAATGATATACTTGGAGAATATAAGAGAATAAGCTAAAAAACTAGTAGAAACAATTACATGTTTAGCAAAGTTGCAGTATACGAAATAAACCCACATAAATCATTAGCATTTTTATATACTACCAACAAAACTCAGTAGCATGAAGTAGAAAGATAAATCCCATTTAGAATATCTGCAGGTAGTATAAAACACTTGGGAATCTACCTGCCAAGATAAACCTGGGGATTAATGGAACACAATTATAGAACACTTTTCAAAGAAATAAAGACATCTAAATGATTGCAGAAATATTAATTGCACATGGGTAGGCCATGCCAATAGAATAAAAATGACAAAAGTACCTACATTTATTTATTTATTCATTACCATATCTACCAAACTACCAAAGAATTATTTTATAGAGCTAGAAAAATTCTTATGAAATTCATCTAGAAGAGTAAAACGCCAAGAAAATCAAGGGAATCTATTAAAAATATATGAAGGATGGCAGCTTAGCAGTTACAGATTACAAACTGTGTTACAAATCATCAGATCTAATTGTCAGTACAATCTGGTAATGGCTAAAAACCAGAGTGGTGTATCAGTGTATCAGTGGAGAAAGAACTCACTGGGTGAACTAGGAAGCTGTTTGACTGAAAATTAGGTATAGACCAACATCTCACAGTGTATACTAAAATAAAGTCAAAATGGGTACATGACTTTGACATAAAATGTGATATAAGTAAATTAGGGAAGCATGGAAAAATGTACCTGTCAGATGTATGAGCAATGGAGCAGTTTAAGGCCAAACAGGAGATTCAGAGAATAATGGAAAATAAAATAGATGATTTTGATTATAAGAAATTAAAAAAGCTTTTGCACAAACAAAACTAATGTAGCCAAAATAAGAAGGAAAACAGGAAACTGAAGAACAAATTTATAGCAGGTTTCTCTGATAAAGGCTTAATTTCTCAAAGACATAGGGAAACGAATGAAATTTATAATATAAGCATCATTCCCCAGTGGATAAATGGTCATAGGCCAAAAAGAAATAAAAAATATTAGTAGTCACATAAAAATGTTCTAAATCAGTACCAATTAGAGAGAAGCAAATCAAAACAACTCTGAGATACCTCCTATCACAGACCTTCATAACTTGTAAACTTCCTGAGGCCACAGATAGGTCAGACTAGAGACAGACTGATGATGCCACGGGTCACGTGACAGTTGCCCAAAATTCTTTGGTGGCAGCAAATGGCCTATAGGCCTTATGTTGTGCAGGCCTGACTTATGATTGAATAACATGACAGAAAAGCAATATGACAAATTCTGGAGGAGATCTGGAATAATTGGGACACATTCCCCATTTCTGAAGTTGTGAAGTAGTCTGAATATTCTGGAAAATAACTTGGAACTAGGGCCAAAGGACTATAAATCTCTGCATACTCTTTGACCTAGTAATATTGCTACTATGTCTGTATCTCAAAGAGATCAAAGAAAAGGGAAAAGGACCTATTCGAACAAAAAATATTTATAGTAGCTCTTTTCGTGGTGACAAAGAATGGGAAATCTTGGAGATACCCTTCAATTGGAGAATAGCTGAACAAGTTGGATTATATGATTGTGATGGAGTTATATTTGTTGTAAAAAAAATGATGAGTGAGATGGTTTCAGAAAGACATAGGAAGACTTATATAAACTCACACAAAGTAAAGTGAGCACAATTAATAGAACATTGTACATAGAAACAGCGACATTGTAAGGATGAGTAATTGGGAAAGGCTTAGCTACTCTGATCAAAGCAATGATCCAAGACAATATCAAAGAACTCACAGTTAAATATGGTATCCACCTCCAGAAAGAGAACTGATGAACACTGAATACAGAATGAAGCATACTTTTTTACTTTTTTTATGTTTTATTTTCTTTGTGGTTTCTTTCACAAGATGGCTAATATGGAAATATTTTTGTATGATTTCACATGTATAATTGTCATCAAATTTTTTCCCTTCTCAAAGAGGGCAGTGGAGCAAAAAGGCAGAAGAGAATTTGGAAATTTGAAACTCAAAAATGTGTAAAAAGAGTTAATTTTTTACATGTTATTAGAAAATATTTAATGATAGAAATAAAAATAATTTTTAAAAAGAAATGATAAGCAGGATGGTTTCTGAAAAAAAAAAACCCTGGGATGACTTATGCGAACTCTGCAAAGTGAAGTGAGCATATATTTTATATGTGAATATGTATGTGTATATATGTACATATATACACACATACTTACATACTAACACATACACACATATGTTAACATCTGATTACTCTAAATGTGCTTCAGCCACTAAGTTTTGACTTTAGGATCTCATTGATTGGGGAACATGAAAGGCTTTACCTTTTTCTTTGGATTATGTTTGAATCTTGCCTAGGGAAGACCAAGTTATTTTTTAGTACTGACTTCATAAATTGGTTCAATTTGACCTTTGTACTCAAGCTTAACGTCTTAGTCTTTATTTTTCCTTGGGATACATTAAGAATTTTCCACTTATCCAGTCCAAATGACATTTCAATATTGTTAGAGAAAGTTTCCACAGGGAGTCCGGGGAAGGACGGCAACATAAAAAGATTCAGTCAAGGCTTTCTTCCCTGAAAAACACATTGAGAAAAATGGAAAAGGAAACTACATAAAACAATGCTTCAGCAAAACAAAGAGAAAACACCAGTAAAATTCTCCAACTAGCCCAGGGCTGCACAGAAAGAAAACTGAAAACCTAATGGTGTTGTGGGGCATGGGGTGGGGTGGGAGAGGGTAGAGTCAAAGGGGCTGGAAGCCAAGGTAATCTCTAGTAAAGACAGGTCTAGAGTTAGCAGGGACACTTCCATGGTATAGTGAATAAAGCACTGGACCTGGAGTCAGGAAGACCTCAGTTTAAACCAGGCCTCAGATACTTAACTAGCTGTGTGACCCTGGTAGAGTCATTTAATGCTGTTGCCTCTGTTTCCACATTGTAAAATGAGCTGAAGAAGAAAATGGCAAACCACTCTAGCATCTTTGCCAAGAAAAACCCAAATGGTTTCATGAAGAGACAGACATGACTGAAATGACTGGACAACAAGAAGAAGGACGTTAGCAGAGTCTTGGTCTTGGTTTGTTGGTCTTAGCAGTCAACAGCACCAAGTGTCAGTAGATGACTGTGGAAAGAGATTGATGGGCTGAGGCACGTAAGCCAGCTTTTGCTTCATGGTTTCTGCCTCCTGCCTTCCTCAAAATCTCAGCTAAAATTCCACCTTATGGAAGCTTTTCTCAGCCCTCAATTTTATTGACAACCCTCTAAGAATATCTCCAATTTATCCTTTATATACTTGTTTCTACTCTTACATCTATATGCCTAGCATTCACTATGGCACCCGTGCTAAGCACTTTATAAGTATTACCTCATTTGATATTCACAATAACCCTGGAGGTAGTGGGGTAGGGGCTACCGCTATCCCCATTTTACAGATGAGGGAACTGGCGCAAACAGGTTAAGAGATTTGCCCAGGGTCACACAGATGGTAAATGTCTGGGGCTGGATTTGAACTCAATCTTCCTTACTCAAGGCCTGGCGATCTATCCACTGCACCTCTTTTTTTCTGTTTTTTCATATTGTCTCTGCTTCAGTAGAAAGCTCCTCTAGGGCAGGGATTGTGTTTTTGCCTTTCTTTGTGTTCCCAGCACTTAGTACAGTGCCTGGCAGATAATTAATGCTTTTTGGCTAGACCTGACCTGATAAATTGAATCCCTGTAACATTCATGAATTACTCCTAATTCTGTCCTCAGGCTAGGCTGAATGAGTCTTTTATTCACCTGCACAATCTTTCAGAATTGAAGCTAGGTATCATTTCCCCCTAAATCTTCTTCCCCAGGCTTCTCCAGATACTTCATCTGATGATCATACAGCATGATTCCCTCACCATCTGTATTGGTAATCAAAATGGGCTCCTTAGCATTTAGTTCAACAAGTGCCCTTGAAGAGTTTGGCCTTTGTTTCCTTTGATTAATTCAGTGTCTTTGATTGAGTCTTACTAGGTGCTAAGCCCCAGGCCCAAACCTCTATTAGGTGTAAAACCTTAGTGGGTGTGGATTGGCAACTAAAGTGGGGCCCAAGGTGGGGCTAACTCCAGAGAGGGCCTAGTTTACATGTCTGGGAGAGCAGAGGCTTTTAAGCCACGTGGGTTTAAGTCCCCCTCTTTGTGACGACTCTAGGTCACGTGGGTGAGTCGCATGTGTGACTCACCCCTGACGCTGAAAAAGATATAAAAACCAGGGGTTAACTGTCTGTTCTGGGGAGCTCTACCTGCAGCAGTGGTGGTGAGCGTGACTCTGGGCCAGCCCTTGTTCCAGGCTCCCGGGCTGAACCTAGATGTTGGTAACTATGAATTGTATTGGGTCTGTCGGTTGATGTTTGTAATTTGTTTGTATTTTGTTCTGAAGTTCAGGGTGCTGGCTTTTTCCCCTGAACTAAGTGAATGCTGTCTGTATGCTGAATTAAAGTAAGCTTATCAACCCCTTCAACCTTGCTTTCCTTATTAAGGCAGATCAAAAGAACCTGTGCTTTCCCAGCATGCCAGCAGCTTTCTGTGTGCTGGCTGTGGGTGGATCTTACACCCCCACAGAAGCTGCTAGCCAGATTATTGAAACACCATCCTACTTTCCCTCCTCTTGTCAATAGTTTAATAATATAAATTATAATAACTCAGACCTGAACAAAGTGCTCTAGAAATGATCTGACCAGGAAAGAGTACAAAGGGATTCTCACTTTCTTTATTACCAATGTTATAATAACTAACTCTTTTTAGAACTGCTATCTTTGGTTGCCTCCTTGTACTGCTGACTTAGGTTACACATACAGTCTGCTAACACTCCCAGATTTTCCCTTGGAATGATGCCTTTCTATTTTGTATTATGAAGCTCATTTTATTTATTGTAAGAATGAAAGGTTATATTTATCCTTATTAAACATAGACCTTTTTGCTAATTGGCTGTGGTCCTTTTGACATGCTGATGCTGATGTTTTAGCTATGTTTCTAAGCTTTTGGTCACCTGAGAATTTACCACACATGCCTCTATCCAAATATTGATATGTAATTTCATGAGGCCAGTAAAGGTTATTGGTATATTAGAAACATACCCAATCTTTAAGTTGGAATTGGTACTTTAATAACTTTGCATTGGCACTAATATATTAACCACTATAACTAGATGGTACAATGGATAGACCATTAACCCAGTATCAAGAAGACTTGAGTTCAGATATGACTTCATACATTTACTAGCTTTATGAACCTGGGCACATCATTAAACCTCTTTTGTTCCCTTTTTCTCAACTGTAAAGTAGGGATCATAATAGCATCTACCTCACTGTGTTGTTGTAAGCATCAAATGAAACTGTATTTATAAAATGCTTAGCAGAGTGCCTGGAACATTGTTGTTGTTCATTTTTTAATCATAGCACATAGGATGTACTTAATAAATACTTGTTCCCTTACCTGTCCCTGCTCTTCCTATCCAACTTTTAAACTAAGTCCACCTAAAAACTTTTAGTTCACATCTGTCTTACATATAGTAGGGACTTAATAAATGCTTGTCAGATTGTGTTTAATTGGATTCTGGCCATTAGGATGGCAGGAGACACAGTCAAATTCTTTGCTAAATTTCATATGTACAGCATCTATAGGAGTCCCATGACATACAATCTAATCACTCCGTCAAAAGAGGAAATCCAGTTAGTTGGAATAGACCATTCTTCATTGTCAGACTACTAGCTTTTTAAGATCACTGTACTCCTTTCTAAATGATCATACTCCATTCCTTTTAGTCTGAATTTTAGTATTTCCCAGGAATAAAACTAGGGCTCATTGATCTTGATTATGATAACCCATCCTCTTGCTTTTTTGAAAACTTGATCATCTTCCCATCTGTAGCACCATAGAACTCTCTTATTCTTCAGATTTTTTTCTAAAACTATCTGTGAGACATCTGGATCTGATAATACTTTTATAATCAGATTTGGTTCTGATAATGCTTTTATTACCCTAGGATGAATGCAGGTTTTTTTTTCTCATTTGAGTTTATTGAGGCCCCCTTATTTATTTATTTATGTTGGGTTTCAAGTGCTTCTTAATCTTTTTATTTTGTTCTTTGACATGAAAAGCATATTCCTTGGTAGAAAAAAATAGAAGCAAAGCAAAGATCAGATAGTTTTTCGTACTCTCTCTAAATTTCCCATATCATTATCCCTCTTTATTAAACATTCTCTTGCTCTCAGTATAGAAAAAAAGAAAAACAAAACGCAAAAAAAACAACCCACCACCAAGAACAAATAGGAAAATAACCCAAACAAAACAACAACCAAACTCTTTGTATAAGGTATCTCAGGAACCTTCAAACAGAGGCCATGGTGTTCTTGAAGCAAGTGTTACAATCAATAGCTCCTCTATGCCTGGTTCTCCCTCTTACCTGCCATTACATCACCCTAAAATTCTACTTAACATGAATTCTTTCTAATTTTTAATTTGTGGTGCCAGATTGTCTGTTCCTTATGTCCTTCTAGTCTTGTCCATCCTTTTTGTCACCAAAATTTGATGCTGGCAATGATATTACCTTAAATGATGATTTGATTCAGAAATTTCATTAATTCAGAATAACCTCTCTATTAATTATTATATTGCTATAAACATAGTTATCCCTTAATAAATATTTGTCGAATTAATGAGTTCAAAATAATGCCAGTTGTTTGCATTCCAAGGTAAATCTTTCATAAAATTGTAATGCAGATGGGCACTAAGAAATTAGATTTTAAGTAGGAACTTTGGTAAAGAAGGTCATTAACACATTTTGTGTGTTATGTTTTCCCTAATGCTCAAGACCATGAATGTTTCCTCAAAGAACTAAAATACTACGATAAATCAGATACCAACAGAATAATTAAGGCATTTTATAAAGTTTTTGAAAGCAGCAAAAATCCTTGGAAAAGCTTCAGCAAAAGAAAAAAAAACCTTGTCAAAATCATCACCTGAAAAACTAAGTTGCAGCTTGCTGAAACACTATTTATTATATGCTTGAGCAGAGTAACAGAAAACTCTGAAGCAACATATTGGCATATACAAGATAGGCAAGAAATACATTATCTTCGTCTCACTGACTTCAAATCTTAGACCAGTTGTTTAACCTTTTTTTGCCTATATGAGATGGCTGTTGGAAAAACTTAGTGCAATTGACATCTCTTACAGCTTCATAAGGCTTTTTATCATATTTGTACAGCTTACCTCTTGCTTTGACTGAATAAACACGTAACAAATTTGAAATGCAGCCTAGGATAGTGACAGCTCTATCCCCAGTTGTAAGAACACCATCATTATCAGCAAGAATGTCAGTGGCTCACTTACAAGATCATTGTCATGTATGAATAACATGGAAAAAGAGCATGATTATTGAGGAATAGTCAATTTTCCTGTAGCAAATGACAAGTGAAAAGAAAATAGATCACATTTTTAATGAGTTTTCTGAAGCTGTATCAAAAATAATTGCACGGTACTTTACTCATTAATATTACTTATTCAACAAACTTTGATTATGGTCAGTAATATAATTCATTACAAATTGTACTAAATAATTGATTTCAGGGGAAAAATAATTCTAGATAGCAGTGTGGTGTATTGGGTAGAGAGTTGGATATAACCAGAAATACCTGGGTTCAAATCCTGCCTCCAGCTCTTATTACCTTTATGATAGTTGGCAACCACTCTAAGGTGACATCCTACTGCTTATTTCCTAAATCATGAGTTTCTTTTTTTGTTTGTTTGTTTTTTGCTTTTTGGCAGGGCAGTTGGGGTTAAGTGACTTGCCCAAGGTCACACAGCTAGTACATGTGTCAAGTATCTGAGGCTGGATTTGAACTCAGGTCCTCCTGACTCTAGGGCCAGTGCTCTACTCACTGCACCACCTAGCTGCCCCTAAAAAATTAGTTTCAGTCTGCACTGGTGAAGAGAGTGCTTGCACCATAAGTTCCTCCATACTAAGGATTTCATAGCTTTCACACAGTTTGCTGTTCTCTTCTAAAAATGATGTTCAGAAAAAATACTGCAAATAATGAATCCTGTGAAGTGGTCTCATGTGTTCAAATTTGCTCTCTACTTGAAGCTATAGTCTTGTAAAATATGGAAATTAGCTCCAGCCAGATAGAAATATACAGTACAAATTCAAATAATAGGACCCCATTATGGGACTGATTATTTGTACTAATCTAAACCTAGCAGTTAATCCTTCCTAAGTATTAATCTAACCTCTGCAGATTATAGAATCATTTTCTAAGGGAAAATGGTTTTATTTCATAAATAGATAACTTTAAAAATTAAATTTGAATTCTGGGAAGAAGTAAAATAACATACTCTTTCCAACCAAAAGTGGAAGACTGTGCTTTTGCTAATAAACTGAGACCAATTTCATGCCAATAATAGATAACACCTGATTGTCATAGTTTTCATTTTGGGACAAAAGCATTATTAATTGTCCATTGCATAAGTATCACAAATCTAAAACATATATTTGACTGTATGGGATGTCTGTGCCTTTTGGATCTTCTTTAACCATGTCTAGATTTTAAAGCAGTCATCTCTTGACGCAAACCTCATAAGTGATTTCATTTGAAATGCCTTGTTAGGCACTATGCCAAAAGTTGCAAATCATTCATTCATTTCAAATTGCATTAGTTTACATCAGGATCATGTTTTCTTTTAAATATTTCAAGTGTGAAAGTTCACTAATCCTTATGAGACCTAATGAAAGTCATTGGGTATAAGCTGATACAGTGTACTAAGCAGAAATTTGATGCAGGTATCCTTCATTATAAATAAATTCAATCTTCAAAAATCCATTACGATAGCGAATATAAAAGCAGGTTTCACATTCATTGTGACTGCATAATGAAGACTGAAGACTATGAAGCTTTCCGTTGCACTCATTCTTACGGTTCGGGAACAATCCTTCCCCTTGAGTTCCCATTGTGATGTTTTGAACTGGTGCCCCTTCTATTTTTTCATCTTTTCCTTTTAAGCCTTTATTGACCTATTCATTTCTAAAAGTGAACAATTTGCTAGGAAATAAGACATCGGTAACCAGAGAGGACTGTAGAATCATTTGCTTTAAAATACTGGAGGAAACAGAGTGACAAATAGAAGCTGATTGATTTCAGTCTTGTGTTCTACTCAGCGAGGCTATTACTTTTATGCACACACACATATATTTATGTATGTGTGTATATCTATACGCATATGTATGTACATATAGGTAGATATGTATATATAGAATTTGTATATCATATTTCATTAGGTATTATATATGTATATATGCAAATATACACATTATGTTATATATATATATTTATATCTATATGTCATTTTGACAACTATAAAAATGAATTAAACGTCTCTTATTTGTGCTTTACTTATTAAAGCATCAATTTCAGGTCCAGACTTCTTGTTTCATTGGTTTGGGAAATTCTTAGTGTAGAAACCTCCTCTATTAATTCAGGAAGATGTTAATTTTGCAATTTATAATATTGGATAGTTTCTTAGGGCACTAAAAGTTTAAATTGCTTGCCTAGGTCATATAGCCAATACTTGACCAAGGTACAACTTGGATTAGATCTTGCTGACTACAAGCTTGGCTCTCTAGTAGATCACTTAGTCAATTAGCATTTATTAAAAACTTATGTGCATATTGTTCTTAAGTATCAATACCAATACTGTCAATTTTCCCCCTTTAAACGTTTGGTTCTGCGCTCTCCACAACATTTGTAATAGATAGTGAGATGCCAAAAGACTGGCAACAACCTGAAAATTTATGAAATGTCACTCTTCTTCCTCCAATAAGCCTTGGAAATTGTATTGTTGAGACCTATTAATAGCTTGCACTAATCCCAACTCTTCTCTATGGATTGATTTCCTTATTACCTAGCTTAATTTTCAGTATAGGACAAAGCCATTGTCCTTTCAAGAAGAATGAAAATTTCAAGTACTCATACTCTGATTTTTTTCTAACTTCTTTAATTTTATTTGTATAATTTATTTCTCCATTTTTGTATCAATACCATGTTTGTCACAGAAAATATTTTCTAAGGTCCTGTTTTCTATTTTGATGACCATCTTATGTAACAAACAAGTTATTTGTTATTTAAAGGTTTGATATAATTTTTTTCAGTTAAATTTTTTATTATTTAGTTCCTATTTTGCTAAACAGTATGGTTTCAATTCTGATAAATATTATTCCAATTATTATAAATTTCTATTTTGTTAGCTTACAATTATAGTCATTTCTGATAATTGTCTTTCTTCTCATTTAAAGTCAGCACACTTTTATTAAGCACCTACTATGTGTCAATTTATTTTGTTCTCCAAACAAGTTTACCACTCTCTTGCATTTTCCTTTACTTTTTGGAATATTATATCTTCTTTTTTCATTAACAATATGAATTTCTTCATGATTCTGACTAAAGATTTTCATATTAGATACTTGAAGAACTAAAAGTTCTGGACTTGAGAAACCCATTTCTGCATAAGTTAAGCCTAGCATTTCTGTCTTGTATTACTCTTGGAAGACTATTGATTTATCTTTAATCAAATGGCTCCAATGCTTTGAGATAATTTCCTTTTTTATATTCTGAAGTATGGTATTAAAGATTTTTGTTTCTTTTGGGAATTTACTGAATTTTAGATTCTTTCTCTAAGACTCAATATTCAGGTCATTTGGAAATATCTCCTAAATTCTGACAGTTGTGAGTGGTTTATTATTTTTTATTATATCATTGAACTTTTAAGTTTTGCACCATTATTTTGTCTGTTTTCTTGTTTTTAGACTACTCTGTTGATTTTATTAAGATATCTAATTTGACTATTCATCTCTTCCTTAATTTCTTTTCTATTCACTCTTCCTATCTCATTTCTAGGACAGTAGTGTCAGTTATTTACATAATTTCTTCTGAATTTTTATATTTTGATTCTCCTAAGCCATACTATTTCTTCATGGGATTAGAGTTTTTTCTTTGTTTTCTAATTTATTTATTGTCTGTGGTTTCTATTGTTGATTTTCTTCCTGTTGTCCTACTGTCTACCCCAGAATGACTTCCATCTGTGACTTTCTTCCTTTTCCCATCTGTTTCATCTGTTTGTTGTTTTTACTCTGCTCTTTCCCTCTTGCAAATCATTATGGTATTTACTTGAAATAATCATATCCTCCTGTGACACATGATTTCTCAAAGATTACTGGTTATTTTAATTAGCTGAGCAAACTCTCAAAATAGTTAGTGATGTAATTCATGTGAACCTGAATACTTCAACAAATTTAAAGCTTAAATTCCCTTCTCTCTCTTTCTCATCAATTTCTTCTGAACCATATATGTGCCACATTTTTCAGTTTGAAGTCAATTTTTATGTTTATTCTTGCCTTAAAAAGATACAAATGAAGTGGGAATAGTACTTCCAGACTTCAAACTACATTATAAGGCAGCAATCACCAAACTTATTTTGTACTGTTTAAAAAAGAAAATCAAAGTAGATCAGTATAAAAATTAGCTAAGGGAAAATCAGAAATAATGATATTGACTACTACCCCATTGTTTAATAAACCCCAAAACATATATTATTTATGGAAGAACTATGTATTTTTATTTTAATTTCAATTATTAAGCATTTTTAGTTATAGCTATGCCTCCCTAAACCCCTTTCTTTTCAGCATTTTTAAAATTTAAAAAAAATCTTCTATACATAGCTGCATTGTCTAGCAAAACAAATTCTTACATTACCCTTGTCTGAAAATACATGACTCTTTTTTGTTTTAAGTCCTCTGCCTTTCTGTCAAGAAATGAGTGGCAAGCTTCACCTCTCCTTTTTTTTTGCAATTTTTCTTAATTGTGTTGATATTTGTAAGGCAATAAACCCAGCATCAATGATAATTGTGAATGTGCCTATGTAGTTCTGTATTGCAAAGTATACAAGACTCTCCACACAGAAGGTATAAGAAGTAAATCATTTATTCAGACACTAGAGAACCATATCCCATAACCAAATGCTCAGCTCCCACAGCCAGTCAGTCCACCTCATCATAACAGCAGGGAACCCAAAACATTCCATACAGAATATTACAACATGGAGCCTCACCATCCTGAAACCTCTCTGACCCCCTGCTGGGGTCTTCCCAAAAGCAAACTCACAGTACAGCTGAGTCAGCCTGTTTAGTTCTAACAATCTATAGAAATGCTATAAAAATTAGTGATGAATCTGGCAGAAATTAGGCTTATGCCAACATCTTCCATCATAATTCACAATAAATTCAAGATGGATATGTAACCCACCCACCCCCCAGATATTAAAGATCATACCATTAAATAGTGAGAAGAGAAGCAGAACATATACCTTTGCATATACACTGGATAGGAGATTAATACTTATTTAAGCCAGGGACTCAAGTAATTAACGAAGTAAAAAAGATAATTTTGATTACATGAAACCAAAAAACATTTGAATAAAAAAATAAGCCCAACTCATCTAAGATAAGAATAGGTCAAATGGGGTCAGGAGGAAATAAAGATTTCACATGAAGTTTCTTAGATAAGGATTTGATATTTCATATATATAGACAACTAAAAGAAATGGAGAAAAATGAAATAGAGAATTTATCACAGGATGTAAACAAACAATTCTCAAATGAAAAATTGCAAACTAATAACAATCACATGAAAGAATGCTAAAAGTGACTAATTCCAAGAGAAATATAAATCAAAACAACAGTGAGCTTTGTACCTCATACCCAGTAAATTATCAAATTATAATATGGGAATGGGCAATATTATAATAAGGCAAATGTATTAATGTATTGTTGGTGGAGATATAATTTAGCACAACTATTATGGAAAACAATTTGAAATTACAGAAGTGAGGAAAAGTGCTCATGCTACTGTTACTGCTAGTACTGTTACAACCCCAAGGAAGTCACTAACATAAAGTCTCACATAACAAAGATATTTATAGCTGCATGGGAGGGGGAGTAGTAGTAATAAAGAGGTAGAAATGAGTAAGTGTCCATGTTTTGGGAAATAGCTAAAAAAATTGGTACATGAATGTAATGGAATTTTACCATCTTACAAGAAGTGACAAATATGAAGCATACAGAAAAACATGGAAAGACTTATATGTATTGACACAAATTAATCAGAGCTAGAAAAACAACATATACAGCCAAAACGATGTAAAGAGAAAGAATCATTACAAATCATTCAAAAATATAAAATTACAAATAAGTTTAGCTGGAAGGAGGAGATATGAGAAAACACATTGCCCTACTTCTTTGCAGACATGGAAAGATTAATGGGTGGGGAATTTTGCATATAATATTAGGTTATTAATGTGCTTATTGGTTTGTTCTCTTCTCATTTTTCTTTAAAAATCTTTGTTTTAAGAGATTGTGGAAAGGGAGTGACAGGGAGAAATTTAGGCAATGTAAAACAAAAGCTATCAATAAAAATGTATTTAAGAAGAAGGAAATAAACTTTTGGGGGGGACTATATAATCAATTAAGTGTCAGGACTCTGATAAGGGAGTCATGAAAGGTGATGCTACCTTGGATTACATTAAGAAAGGCATAGATTCCAATAATAAGACAGTGATAGTTTCTCTGTTCTACGCCCTTGTCAGATCTCATCTGGAATACTATGTTTAGTTCTGGGCAACTACTTTATGAAAGACATTGATAAGTTAGAGAGGGTCCAGAGGAGGGCAACCAGGATGGTGACCATATCATATGAAAATCAGTTACATGAAGTAACAATGTTTGGTTTAGGGAAAAGAAGATTCAGGTCTGATTTGATAGCAGCATTCGATTATTTGAAGGGTTTTCATCTGAAAGTGGGAATAGACTTGGCCTGAGAGTAGAATGAGGAGCCAGTGGATGGAAGTTGCAAAGACAAAAATGTAGGTGTGATACCAATAAAAAAACAAAGTAAAAATATCCAACAAGTAGATCTATTTTAAAATGGAGTGGGCTATCTAGCTATATAGTGAATCATAAACTTTGGAGGTCATCTAGCAGAGGCTGGATAACTATCTTGTAGAGGGGATTCTTTTCACTTATATTGTAGTAGTTGTCAGTTGAGATCCCTACCGGTTCTCAAAATCTGTGTTTATATGGAATGTTTCAAAAATTCATTCATTTATTCATTAGTATTTTAGAGATTGAATGAACCTTGGAGAGTATTCATTTAGCGAATACGTATAGGGTGGAACTTCTGACCATTATGGCTGACTAGACAAGAAGCATACCTTCTAACTTCTGCATATTTACTCTAGCAAAACTCTAATTTCTCATCAGATTGAATAATTATCAAGATATCCAATGAGAAACTGTAACAAGTGATTTGTTTTGGTCCAGAAATGTGCAAAAAAAAATCATCCAGAAAGACAGCTCTCTAGCAATGCAGCACCAGTGCAAGGGAAGCACTGATAATGAACAGAAATGGGCTTAAGAACATAAATAACCTACAAATCTCTATCAAGAAGCCACAAGAGCAAAGTAGGGTTTTCTGAGAAAATCTTTGATAAAGATCTTGGTCGTCCACTGAGCAACCAGTGTGCTATTCCTCTTAGTTCTGAATAGCTCATGCTCATATGCCAGGGGTGGGAGCATGGAGGCTAAAGAACTAGCAGTTTCAACCTAAAAGATCCATGAACATATAACCCCAAGAACTAGAGGACAGCTCAGGAACCCAGGGGACTCAGATTGATACCAAGTAGGGGCAACCATCCCACATAAAACTGCAGCAAGGGAAGAAATCTGATATTAACATAAAACCCCAGTTCAGGAATGAAATCCGAGAGATGTATAAGTAAAGAAAACACTAACAGATCCCAAAAAAGTATTGCAAATCTAGACACCTCAAAAAGGAGTAGCTCCATATCAACTTCAGTTAAAGGACAATAAAAGAGAAGAAAATGGACTTCCATTAAGGACTAAATTAGTACTGAAGGAAAATGAATCAAGAGATTAAAAATGAAATAAAATCTCTGTAGGGAATAATTGGAAGGAGAATAAGTAACTTATTAGAGAAAATGATAAACCTCATCCAAGAAACGGAACCCCTGAAAACTAGAGAAGCCCAAACAGAAATCAGTGACTTGATGAGACAGTGAGACATATTATAACAAGATCAAAAGCTGGAAAAAATAAATGAACATGTAAGATAAATAATATGAAAATAAATGGAACAAGAAAATAGGTCAAGGAGAGAAAAATAAGACTCTTTGGACTTCTCAAAAACTATGATTTAAAAAAAAAGCCTGGAGAATACATTTTCAAAATCATAAATGAAATTACCCAGCCCTATGAGAACCAAAGAGCATTTAGTAAAGAATGAAAAAAAAATCGGCTGCTGAAAGGAATAATTAAAAAAAAAGTACCATTCACATCATAGCAAAAATCAAAGAAGTAATACCACTTCAAAGAAACAATATTGTATGCATCCAAAAAGTTCAACTATTTAGGAAATACACAGAAGATCACAAAAGACATAGCATCTTCCATTATAAATGAGAAGTGAACTTAGAATACATTATCTTTTAAAAAACAATGTATTTATTTAACATTCATTTTTAAAAATTGAGTTCTGAATCCTCTCTCCATGCCACTTTCCTTCACTCGTGATAGTAAGAAATATGATATCAGTTATACTTGTGAAATTATGCAAAACATATTTCCATGTTAGCCATGTTGCAAAAAAAAACAAGAAAAAATTATGCTTCAATCTTCATTCTGGGTCAAAAACTCAAAGATGCTAGAATATAAGGCAAGATCCAACTGAAATATTCCAACATTTCCCTCCAAACAACTTTAAAATTACACCACAAATCAAATTTTGGTCTGTCAGAGCCAGTAAAAGATCAGAGGGAGACTTTTTTCCAACCTAGGACAACTTAGGAGGTCCCCAGGAGAGGTTTGTAACACTGGGGTGGGTCTAGGCCTAGAGGGCAGTAGGAGGACCAGCAGTGATTAATGTATTTATTGGTTTTGATGACTTAGTGTCTTCACATATTTTCTTTTTTATTAATTTATTTTAAACTTAAATACACAATAAGAAAAGAAAAAGAAACATATTATAAATTTAAATACTAAAACAAATAGAAAATAAGAAAAAGCATTGCTTTGTGTGAAGCAGAATTTAAGAGAAGATTCAAAATATACAGCCATAAATTTCCATTTCAAGAAAGCATATATAATAAAAACTACCCATTGTGTTCAGAGCTATCCATATTTTCTTTGCTTCTTTGTGAGTTTTCCTTTGTTCTCTGTTGTGTACTTTTTACTTTGTTCTTTTTCACCCCAGTCCCAATAAGGATACCATTTAGTACAGATACACACACACACATAATATATACACATGCATAATACAAACATACATATATACACAGATACACATATACATACATATACACATACATGTACTTAGATATCTATAATCATAGTAATATATAGACATATAAATTCATATGCACCTATTTAAGACCATACTGGACTTGTTTGTCCTTTGTTGCTCTTAGGGTAGATAACATCTTCCTTCATAATTCCAAGTCTGGGCTAAGGTCTGTTAATGTCGTTTAAAATTTCATTCAGTTCATTTCTTGAAAATATGCATTTTTTCCTATGTGTCCAGACTTTAGGGACACCCTGTATATCTATGTGTGTTGTTTCCTCTTTAACCCATTTGCAGGGAAAGTAGTGTTCAAGAACTACTAGCCCTCCTCCTCCATCTAATTCCTGTGTGTCAGTTTTCCTCTCACACCTCGTTTGTATAAGATAATTATTCTTTTTACCTTTTCCTAAACGGTTATACTTTTTAGAATCACATCATACTCAGGTCTACACCAGTCTTTCTTTTGACTACTCAATTACTAATAACAATCTTAGATATGTTTTACATTTCCTCATATAAAGTTGTTGAGTCCCTTGTAATGAGTCTTTCATGTGTACCTTATATTTCTCTTGGATCTTGTATGTCAAATTTTCTATTAAGTTCAGTCTGTTTGTTTGTTTGATTGCAACAAAATCCTGAAAGTCTGACAATTCATTGAATATCCTTTTTTTCATTCAGGATTATGCTTAACTTTGCTGGGTATGATATTTTTGACTGCAACCCAGTTCTTTTGCTTTTTGATATATAGTGTTTCAATACCTGTACTCTTTTAGTGTTGCCACTGCTAGGTCTTGTGTGATGATAATTGTGGCTCTACCACGTTTGATTTTTTTTTTTCTTGTTGCTTATAATATGTTTTCCTTGAGCTGGGGTTTCAGAATTTAACTATGATATTCTTGTAGGTTTTTCTTGTAGGATCTCTTTTAGGTGGTGATCAGTGGATTTTTTTCTATTTCTGCTTTCCCCTCTGGTTCTACTGCTTCCGGACAATTTTCTTTATTTCTTATATTGTTGCATCAAGATTCTTTTTTTTTATTGTAGCTTTCAGGTGGTCCAATTATTCTTATTTTTCTTTTTGATTGTTCTCCAGATCAGTTGTTTTTCTTATGATATGTTTCACATTCTCTTCTATGTTTTCATTCTTTATATTGTTTTATTATTTCTTGGTCTCTTCTAACTTCTCTGGCTTTCCCTTGCCCAATTCTAATTTTCAAGGAGTTATTTTCTTCCTCAAGATTCTAGATCTACTTTTCCAGTTGGTTGACTTTCTTTTCATAATCTTTGTGTTTTTCTTGGATTGTTCTTTTTTAAATTTTTTTTTCCTCAATCCCTCTCATTTGATTTTAAAGTCTTTCTGAAGTTCTTCTATAAAATCATTTTGGGCAACTGACCATTTGATATTGCTCTTTGGGTAGGAGAGGCTTTTTTTTGTTTCAGTGTCCTCCTCTGAAGACTAACCTTGGTCTTCTCTAGTCCCATGGTAACTTTCTATAGTTGGATTCTTTCTCCTTTGCTCATTTTTTTTATTTGTAGCACCTTATTATTGTAATCACTTCTAGTCCTGGGGTATGAGGTGCAGTGCCACTGGGCACAGATCCTCTTTCAGTTCTCCCCTCTGACCTACAACCAAAACCAAGTACCCACAGCCAGCAGCATCTTTTCCCACTGCTCTGCACTCACTAGGCATGTGCTGGTTCCTTCTTGCCTATGCCCAAGTCTTGGCAGTACAGCTGGGCCTGGCATCCCTTATCAGCAGAGATTCCCTCAATCTCCCCTGCTCAGATACTGAACACCCCACACTACCCAGGAAGTGAAAATTCCTGTGGCTGGGGCTGAGGCTACCTCCCAACTGAGCTAGCCCTAGGGCTTGCTGCTTGATGTTTCAGTGGAACTAGCCTGGGTGTGTTTATATTTCACAGGGACCAAACCCTGGTCCTGTGATTTTTCTTTGGATCTTCTCTAATTAACCCAGGAAGAGCACTGTTCTGCCCCAACTCCTGTTTATTTTTACTGCTCTATGTTTGCCCTGAGGCACTATTTTGTCTAGTTTGTGGGGGAAATCTGGAGATCTTGGAATTTTGTGACCTACTCTACATTCTTCCCAGAATTCTTTCTCTTCCTATTTTTTCTTAAAAAACAAACACTTTGTTATTAAGGATGGCTCTCTTAGAGGTGGAAATGGCCTCAACATCCCTTACTCTTTTAAATGTTTAACTATTATAAATCTATGACTTATATTCCCCACTACATTTTAGTTGCTTCCAATATTTGACAAACATATCTGTGAATTTCTCTAAATTGCCCCCTCCTCACCATCCTTCTCCTTATTCCCACCTGTTATAATGGTTGTGTTAAATGATGCCTAAAATCAGTGCTTTCTCAATCCTGTATTCCCTTAACTGTTCATAATTTGTATTGCCTCCAGGAGACTGTGAGCCTGAATTTGAGATGGTTTAGTTGTCTTTGTACCACTCTCAGTACCAAGCATAGCTTCCTACATGTGGTAGGTACCTTACGGCATTTGTTCAACTGAAATGAATGGCTAATTTAAGTTGCAAATAGTTAATATTCCCAATCCTTAGGAAAGGCAGTGAAGACCAGTCATACTTCACATCGTCCTATCTTGCATATAAGAAAATACATTTCCTCATCCTGGGCTTTCAGTATCCGCTCTTTCAATATAGTTGCCATTTCAAATGAGGGGAAAAATTCAAAATGAACTATCAATAAGATAACCTAACCAAGCATTTCTTGAGGCTTTTCATTATCACATCAAGAAATTAGCAAAGCATTTTTAACATACTCAACTCTGACCTTGTATCTTTCGACCACCAAAACAATTTTTTCTCTCATTTTATAATACCTCAAGAATGAATAAAACATCATTAAAAAGCAATTCACATACACCTTTTGCCTAGAGGAATGAGATTTTAACTTGGAATCGCTTCATGAGTGATGTAAGGTCAAACTGATATCAAATCCAGCTGCTGAGGCCCAGATCCATTATCTGAAGGAAGTGCTTGATATCTCTTACTCCACATGATGCCATTGCCTTTCCTTGCCAACACCTTATTCTAGAATGTTCATACTGTTAATTCAGTGATTTTATTTTGGAGATGCAATAGAGATGAAATCCACTTAATAGGTTCTAAATGACTGAAGATACCAAAGGCATATGTTGCTAATACTATTGGCAAGGAACCATCTGTTTCAAATGAATATACTGAGTCTGATTGTAAATTGTAGGATAGTATTTTCAGCACATTTATTTAAAAAAATTAACTTGTATTATTAGATGCAGTGCTAGACCTGGAGCCAGGGAGACCTAGGTTAATATTCCCACTTTGAAACTTCTTGTCTTTGTGACCCCAGACACACTTTTTAAGCCTCAGGCAGTTCTAGAAAGCACCATGTTATAAGGAAGTCATAGTTATTTAGGCATTACTTTTTTTAGTAGATTCATTATTTTATAATTATAACTCATATCTCTAGAAGAGAAAACATGGTGCCTGACCTTTGGGGGCAGAGGGAAAAAGAATTTTTCCCTGAGAATCATGAAATTGTTTACTGGATTAACTGAATTATCTTAACCAAATTGTTTAACTTTACTGAAATTGTACTAGTGAAGTTGTACTAGAAGCACTGTCCACTGGGTTGAGGCCAAATGTGTATTGATGTGTGTGTGAGACAGAGAGAGAGAGAGAGAGAGAGAGAGAGAGAGAGAGAGAGAGAGAGAGAGAAGGAGAGAGAGGGAAAGGGAGAGAGAGAGAAGGAGAGAGAGGGAACGGGAGAGAGAGAGAGAGAGAGAGAGAGAGAGAGAGAGAGAGAGAGAGAGAGAGAGAGAGAGAACATTTACTTAAAGGATACTAGTAAATGGTCGCACCTAAACTTGGATGGACTCCCTAGTGTAGTGACCCAGGTAACTGTTCTTATGAACTCAACCCAGTGATGTTTATCTTTTTTTTCAAATTAGGGATAAAGGCTTAGACAAAACATCAGATTTGCAAAAGACACAAAGGTAGGAAGGAAAACTAAAGTATAGGATGATAGAATAAAAACCCAGAAATTTCTTGAAAGGAAATAAAGTTGTACTGTCCAATACAATGAAATTTAATAGGGATAAATGTCTTGTGCTTAACTTCAAGAAATCAACCTAACAAATTTGCAATGTGGGACATAAGGTTATTTGTCAGAAAAAAGGAAAAAAAAAAGATCTGGAAGTGAATTTCCAACTCAATAGGGATCAAAAGTCAATGTGATACCTAGTTGGCACAGTGTATAGAAAACTGGGCTTAGTGCCAGGAATATCTGAGTTTGAATGATTACTCAAACTTTTATTATTTGTGTCTTCCTGGGCAAGGCTCGACTACATGTAAATAACTATGTACAAGCAAGATATATAAAGGGGAAATTGTGGCTTTTCTCAGGTAAATAGATGAGGTAAATAACTAAGAGTAAGGAGGACTGGAAAGTTTTTTTTTGGTAGAAGGAAAGATTACCCTCAACAGTATCAGAGAAGATAGTAAAGTTTGTAAAGCACTTTACAAACCCTAAAGGGTTAAATAAGTATTATTATATTAGATCATCATCATCATCATCATCATGTATTAGTAAAGAAAATATTATCTTGGGTTCCATTAAGAGGAGCATAAATAATTTCTAGAAATAAAGACACGGTAGTACCTATGTACTCAGCTCTAGTCAGATCACATCCAATGTACCAGGTTCTGTTCTGGGCATCATATTTTACAGGTGAAATGGATAAGCTAGAAAGTATTGAAATCAGGGCAAACAGGGTGGTGAAGATCCTTGAGTTCATACCATGACTATCACTTAAAAGGAGTGAAGATGCTTAAATTGGAAGAAGGTCCGGGGCAACATGACAGCCATCTTAAAGTATTGGTAGAACTGTCATGAGTGAGTAGGATTAATCATTCTTCTTCTTTTTGGTTCCAAAAGACAGAACTAGCAACAATGGGAAGAATTTCAAAGAGACAGTTTTGAGGTTAATATTAGGAAAAAACTCCCTAACAAACTTTCCAAAAGTAGGATGGGCTGACTGGGGAGTAGGATTAGGATGAGACATAACTTATAATCTGTGATTCCTAGAAGATAAGAAAACTTATAATAATAATAACAATACAAATATAACAGTGACTGAATCTATAATTGAAATAGTAAAAGGAACTACTAGGTGAGGGATATTCTGCCACTGCAGAAATTTGCCTTATCTGACATCTGTAATGCCAAGGTACTCTCACCCACACATGATGAGGAGGGAACTTATATTCTATATCCTATTCTAGGAGTTATTCTATATCTCCACACATGCCTATGTCAATTTAGGCAGGTGTCTCTTTTCATTGGTAGAGGAAGTTAATCATGAAGAGCTTCCTGTACTGATACAATTGCATGCCTCAAGATGTGACCACAGACAAATCACCTGTCTATGAAACTTTTGTGAGACTCCTAAAAGCTAATATATGTTTAGTGTTCTATAAACCTTAAAATGCAATATAAACCTGACTATTATTAACAAGTTAACATATGGCATTTTATTGTCAGAAAAGATTACCTGAATCCAATATGTGCACCATGGTCTACAAGAAATGTATCATTTAAAAAAGCTCTAAACAATTTTGACTTCAAGAGAAACAGTTGTGGCAAATGTTTCATTTGTCTTCCTGGAGAATGCAACATGTAGGCCAAGCACTATGGTCTTACACTCTGGCCATGGGAATGGGTAGATATCTTTAACAGTGGTTTCTAAGATATTCAAATATTAGGAGGCCACCAAAAAACAGCACCCTCTCTCTCTTCACTATGATGGTGATAACAATTATACTATTCATATCTGATGAACTAAGGAAACATATTAGGACAAAAAGTTTACTCTGGATTTGTATGTTATTGATCACAACAGTATCTATATATATTTGAAAAACTGGAATACAATCACAGGAGATATATAATTTGCTCAATCCAGAGAACATAAATTTCCTTATTTATGGATATAAATGAGACCTCTCCGTTCTTCTGGGAAAAAGATTATCTTTCTTCTGTCCTGTTAAGGGAGAACCATCCCTGAAAAGACAAGGCCAGGAAATGAAGACCTACTAGCTTATTAATTATCTGAAGTTCTTGCACATAAGCATTAAATGAATACCTTAAAACATTGCACTGAATTAAAAAGGTGCATCTCTGCTCTACATTTGAGAACTCCTCCCAGAGGGGTGCTTTTCTAAAGATGGAGTGAGTGCATAGGGAAAGTCCACAGACTAACAGGTACTGATTACAAAATTAGTCACACTACTGAGGAGCTACCAGATCCATAGAAGGTGATGGTGGGAGGGTGGGGATGAGATGGGAGCCTGGAAGGCACTATGACCTTTGTGATAGGTTTATATTAACTGAACTGGCAGAGTGATAACCTTTAAAATTCCCTATAGTTAATACCAAGGTACTCTCACTGATGCATGACAAGCAGGGATGTTATATTCCACACCCTAGAGAGAGAAGGCAGCTGTTGTGTTTTGGGAAATTCACAAGGAAGGGTAGAGCTATAATTAATTTTCTTCCTTGGATCATATAGTCTGTTCTCTAGAGAGCAACACAGAAATAGGTTATAGGATTCCCTGGGTTAAATAATTAATCCACGGGGATTTAAAAGACCTTCTATCTGCTAGTCTTCCCTTGGAAGAGGGTACCTGGGAAACTACTTTTCCCCATATTCATGTATATATGTAAGAATGCGGCTTGCTCTCAGTCCGTGTGTTAATGTTTAAGCATTACATTCCAGAACAAAACTAAAGCATTGATTAATCCTAAATTGCTCAGCATGCTCTCCAGAGTCCAGCCACACACACATATACAAACACACATGCGCACACACACATGCAAAGGGAGGGAGGGAATGAGGGAGGGAGAGAGAGAAATACACATATGTGAAACTCACTATATAATGCAATGGTAACAATTGATATTTATGCAATTAATTTAAGATATACAAAGCATTTCACATACTATTATCTCATTTGATCCTATCAACTGCCTTGTGGTTGATAATTACTACATGCATAATTATCCCCATTTTATGATGATCTTAGAAACTGAGTCTGAGAAAAGATAAATAACTTACCCAGGGTTACAATGGCTAGTTTATGTGTAGAGCAGGATTTGAACCCAGGTCTTTTCAAGAACTATTCAACGCATTATGACAAGTTTGGAGAATATAGAAATATAGAATTGTGGCTAAAAGGAATACCTACTGAAGAGGGAGAGAGAAAAATATATTTACCAACAGAGATACCATAGAAAATAACTATAATGAAGAGTGAAGAGAGGTTGGTGCACCCAGAAATTTACAAGATAAAATCCAAGAAATGATCAATGGAATCAAACATCTATAAACAAATGCATAATGAATAAGCACTAATAAAGCTAAGTCTAAAAGTCTTGGATTTTACACAAAATATTAATTACCTTTTCTTTAAAAATAGTTATACGTACATACACACACGCAAATGTATGCATGTTTGTACGTACACACAAAAATGTAATCGTTTCCTTTGTTCCTCTTTTTGACTTCTTTATCTTTCTTGTTCTCTTTCCTGACTTACTAAGCAGTTAGTTCAAAGCTTTTCCTCCTTTCTTCCTTTCCAATTTCTTATTTTTGTCCATTGCTTTTTACTGTGCTTTTTCCTTTGGTTTGTTCTTTTCAGTATTTTTTTCTTCATTGTATTTTGAATGCTATTTTCTGTTTCATGGGTTGGGTGATTCATAGGCAATTAGATAGTGGGCTGAACACAGAGTCAGGAAAACCTGAGTTCAAATCTAGTCTCGGACACTTAATAGCTGTGAGATACTGGGTAAGTCACTTAACGTTAGACTGTCTCAGTATTCTCCTCTGTAAAATGGGAATAATAGTACCATCAGTCATCTAGTAATTTCTCAGTCCTGTCCAACTCTTCAGGACTCCTTTTAGAGTTTTCTTGGCAAAGATAATGGAGCGGTCTAACATTTTCTTCTCTAGCTCACTTTATAGATTTGAACATGGGTCTTCTTAACTCCAGTTTTGGCACTCTATTCACCACTGCCCCACTTGGCCATATAATAGTACCTACTTCCAAGAGTTGCTGTAAGGATAAAATTTTGTAAAGGGCTTTTCAAACCTTATAGCACTATATAAATGCCAGCTATTACTTTGCTGTTATTGTTCTCATCAGTGGAAATAACATTAAACAAGATTCATTACTTCTTGAATTAATAAAAATCAAAGGATGAGAGCAGGGCAGCTGGTGGCACAGTAGACAGAGTGTCAAACCTGGAGTCAGGAAGGTTCATCTTCCTGAGTTCAAATCTGACCTTAGATGCTTTCTAGTTGTGCAACCCTGAGCAAGTCACTTAACCCTGTTTGCCTCAGTTTCCTCATCTGTAATAGGAACTTGAGAAGAAAATGGCAACCCACTCCAGTGTGTTTGCCAAGAAAACTCCAAGAGGGCTCACTGAGATTCTGACATGATTGAAATGGTACCACCACCACCACCACAACAACAACAACATAAAGGATATGAATGGACTATCCATAGTGGAATGAAAAAAAGGCTACAAATCACTAGGAAAATGTGAATTAAAATTTCTTCGCAGTTCCATCTCAAATCCATCAAATTGGCAACATTGACAACAAAGGGAAATGACAAATGTTGGTGAGGCTGCAGGAAAACAGGCACTTTGATGCTCTGTCAGTGGACCCCTGAACTGGTCCAGCCATTCCGGAAAGCAATTTGATCTATATCCAAAAGGTTAACAAGCTGTGTATACCTTTTGAGCTACTACTAGTTTTATAACCTAAAGAGATAAAAGAGACAAAGGAACAATGTATACACATTATAACAGCTGTTTTTGTGGTAACAAAGAATTAGAAACTTGGAGGAGGGAGTACCCAGCAATTGAGGAATGGCTAAATAAATTATGGTACATACAATGGTGTGTGGTATATAATGGAATACTATTTCACTGAAAGAAATAAAAACATAGCTGTTTTAGAGAAACCTGGGAAGACTTGCATGAATTGATGCAGAGTGAAGTATGAAGAATTTTTACTAAACAAATAAATTTGAAAGCCTTAAGAATTCTGATCAACACAATGAGGCACATTGATGTAATATTGAAGCAGGATATTCACCACCTAAAATAAAGGTTATGGATTCAGGAAGTAAAATAAGACTTTTTTATGTCCAACATGTGAATTTAATTATTCATATTTTAACAAAGGTTTTGTTTTGTTTTAATAGCAGGTGGGGTAGGAAGGGGAGAAAATCAATTGTCATTAATTAACAATAAAATACAATTTAAAAATAAATTTGGAAAAATATTCCCCAAGTTACTCAACTGTCAATATCATTTGGCCCAGCTATACCACTACTAAGCGTATGGCCCAAAGAGATAAAAGAAACAGGAAAAGAATGGAAATGTACAAAAATGATTACAGTAGCTCTTCTATTACAGTAGTAAAGAATTGGAAACTAAGGAGGTACCCAGAAATTGGGAAATGCCTTAAAAATTAGGGTATATGAATATAAAAAATGGTATTGTGCTTTAAGAAAGGGACAGTTTCAAAGAAATCTGAGAAAACTTACATGAACTGATGCAGAGTGAAGTAAGAAGAACCTGATGAACAATTTATACAATGACAGCAACATGGAAAGGAAAATGACTTTAAGAGATTTTAGACTCAGAAATATAACATAACCAACCTTCCTGATTCAAGAGGACTAATGACAAAATATCAACCTACCTCCTGATAGAGAGGCGACTAAATTGAGTTTCCAAATGATACCTATATTTTCAGAAGCAGCTAAGATAGTAATTTGTTTTCCTTGAACTGTGAGTATTTCTCTCTTTAGTTTGCACCCAACTGGACTCCTTTGTATTTTTCCCTTATGCCCCCAGAAAACTTACCATTCTATAAGCATGCATCAGCACTGATAGTGACATCTCATTAGTGCCCTCACTACTCTCACTGGAGGACAAAAGAATAAGATTTTCCCAAGTCTTCCATTTCTGTACAGAAGAGGCCTAGACCAATTATCTCTTCATTTCTAACCTCACTGTACCCCTTTGGAGTGCTCCACCATGCCCTGTTTTATCTACCTTCACTCTCCCCCATTTAAGCTTCCTTTGTATGTTGCTTTGTCTATTAAATTGTGAGACTATTTTTCTTGAGTATTTTTATCTCTGGTGCTTAGCAGAGTGCCTGGCACATGGGAAGCCCTTAAAATGTTTATTGACTAACTATTAGTTATAAGCATTTTTTCTTTTCTTTTTCAATGGGGTAGTAGAATTGTGAAAGGAACATTCTTAAAAACAAAAAAAATAAACTATTCCCCTCCCCAAAATAAAAATAAGCAATATTCTCAAAAAAGAAAAAAAAGAAAAGTCTTTGAAGAATCTTTAAATGCACAGAAGAAAACAGAAAGACCAGAGGGAACCACAGACAAACAAGAAATCTTAAGTTATACCTTGAATTTATTAACTGCTTAAATAGAAAAGCATGCTGTATGTGAGATTAATTTTTAATGTAAAATGATTTTTCGTCTTCTATGTTGTATATGGAAATGCTCATTTATTTAAAGAATAAAAAATAAAATAAAAAGTAAAAGATACATTATACTCTTTTTTTGCTGTAGTGCCCTAACAATGTCTTTAGGACAGTTCAGTGCCAAGGGCTAAATCCCTGGAGGTAGCTTGACAGTGGAAGAACATACATCATACTCCAGAGATCTCATACATGACTAAGAATACCTTGAGTTCTGTTAATCATACTCCAGAGATCTCATACATGACTAAGAATACCTTGAGTTCTGTTAAAATTGTCTAAAAGCTCTGGGCAGAGTGCCTAAAATAATAGTTATGTGGGAGAAACCTTCAAATTTTGAAGCTTCCCATTTAAATGAGAAGTGATTGATAGTTTAAGCTCTTACTATTAATGGACAACTTTTAAAAGTTTTTTTTAAACTTTTTTTAATATTTATTTTTTCCAATTACATGTAAAAATAATTTTAACATTCTTTTTTAAATTTTTGAGTTCCAAATTCTCTCTCTCCCTTCCCTTCCTCTTCCCTTAGAGGAAGCAAGCAATTTGATGTAGGTTATACATGTGTAGCCATCAAAATACATTTTCATGTAAGTCATGCTGTGAAAGAAAACACAGCCAAAAAACACACAAGAAAAATAAAGAAAAAGTATCTTTGATTTGTATTCAGACTTCATCAGTTTTTTCCTCTGGAAAGGGACAGCACCTTTCATAATAAGTTCTTAGAATTTTCTTGGATCATTGTATTGCTGAGATTAGCTAAGTTATTCACAGTAGATCATCATATAATATTGATGTTACAGTATACAGTGTTCTTCTGGTTATGCTAATTTCACTTTGCATCAGTTCATGTAAGTTTTCAAGGTTTTTCTGAGACCATCCTGCTTGTCATTTATTATAACAGAATAGTATTTCATCATGATCATAAACATCTTGTTTAGCCATTCCCCAATTGGTGGAAATCCCCTCAATTTCCAATTCCAGGCTCCTACTAAAAGAGCTGCATCATATATTTTTGTACATATTGGTGTTTTACCGTTTTGTTTATTATCTCTTTGGGATACAGATCTAGTAGTGGTATTGCTGGGTCAAAGAGTACATGCATGGTTTTATAGTCCTTTGGGAAGAGTTCTAAATTGCTCTCCAGAATGGTTGAAGCAGTATATAACTTTACCAAAAGTGCATTAGTGTGTCAATTTTCCCCCATCCCTTCCAACATTTGTCATTTTCATTTTTTGTAATATTAGATCATCTGATAGGTGTGGAGTGGTAGCTCAGAATTGTTTTAATCTGCATTTCTCTAATCAATGGTGATTTAGAGAATTTTTTCATGTGACTACAGATAGCTTTGATTACTTTGTCTGAAAATTGCCTGTTTATATCCCTTGAATGTTTATCAATTGAGGAATGGTTCTTATTTCAATAAATTTGACTGAGTTTTAGATGTATTTAAGAAATGAGGATTTAAAAGAAAAACTTGCTGTAAATTTTTTATAGTAATGATCACTATTTCCCTCCAACCTATTTTCCCTCTATTTATCCTACTCTCTTTCTCCTTTCTTCACCCTGTCCATCCTCAAGTGTTTTACTTCTGATTTTTACCTCCCCCAATCTGCATTCCTTTCTATCACCCATCCTTCTGTTATCCCCCTCCCCTCCTACTTTACTATATGATAAGATAGATTTCTACACCCAATTGAATGTGTATGTTATTCCCTCTTTGAGCCAATTCCAATGAGAGTAATGTTCATGAGTTTCCCATCCCCTCCCCCCATCGTTTCCTCCACTGTAAAATCTTTTTTGGGCCTCTTTTACGTCACATAATTTATGCCATTCTAACACTCCCTTTCCCTTCTCCCAGTTCATTCTTCTTTCTCATCCCTTAGTTTTATTTGTATAGATAATCATCCCATCATATTCAACTCACACTTGTGCTCTCTATGTATATTTCTAGCTGCCTTAATAATGAAAAAGTTTTTAGGAGTTACAAATAACATTTTCCTATGTAGATATGCAAATAGTTTAATTTTATTGAATCCCTTATGATTTCACTTTCCTGTTTGTTTTTTTATGCTTCTCTTGAGTCTTGTTTTTGAAATTAAAATTTTCTATGCTTCTCTGATCTTTTCAAGAGGAATGCTTGAAAGTCCTCTATTTCATTTAATATCCATTTTTCCATGAAGGAGTATACTCATTTTTGCTGGGTAGGTGATTCTTAGTTGGAATTCTAGCTCTTTTGCCCTCTAGATTATCATATTCCAAGCCCTTTGATCCCTTATTGTATAAACTGGCAAAAATCTTGTGTTATTCTGTGGCTCCACAATATTTGAATCATTTCTTTTTCAGTATTTGCAATATTTTCTCTTTGACCTGGGATCTCTGGAATTTGGCTATAATATTCCTGGAAGTTTTCATTTTGGGTCCTCTTTCAGGAGGTAATAGGGGGATCTTTTTCATTTCTCTTTTATCCTCTGGTTCTGGAATATCAGGACAGTTTTCACTGATAATTTCTTGAAAGATTGTGTCAAGGCTCTTTTTTTGATGATGGTTTTCAGATAGTCTAAAAAATTTTAAATTATCTCTCCTGGATCTGTTTTCCAGGTTAGTTGCATTTCCAGTGAAATATATCACATTTTCTACTATTGTTCAATCTTTTCATTTTGTTTTATTGTGTCTCAATATCTCATGAAGTCATTAGCTTCCATTTGTCCCATTCTAATTTTTAAGGAACTACTTTCTTCAGTGAACCTTTGCACTTCCTTTCCAATTTGGCCCATTCTACTTTTTAAGGAATTCTTTTCTTCATTGGATTTTTGTGCCTCTTTTTTCCATTTAGCAAATTCTGCTTTTTAAGGAGTTCTTCTCTTCAGTGAATTATTGTCTATCTTTTTCCCTTTGTTCTGTATTTCAAAGTGTTCTTCTCTTAATTGGATTTTTGTTTTGCCTCTTTTACCATTTGGCCCATTCTGTGGTTTTTATACTCAATTTAACTTTTTATTGAACTTCTGCTTTATGTGTTTACTATTTTTCTGTGTGTTTGAGGGTAGGGTTTTTTTTGTTTGTTTTGGGTATAGCAGAACCTGAAATCATTAGTGAGAAGCAGCTATATTTTTTTCCAAAACAAGTTAATTCTAACAAACTGTGTTATTTAGTCCATTGTTTCATGTATGTATAACCTCTGTAGTTTGTTTTTCCCTTTTTACTCTGACCAGACTTGACCAAGATGGTGTGGTGATGTGATTAAAGATCTTTCTCATCCATTCAATAGGCTTCAGGTGGCACTAATTAACGGAAGTTTCTCAAGTGGAGCCAGTTAAGGGAAACTTGATTAGGAGAGGCTTGATTGTAGGCAAGCCTATATTCTTTTGCTAATTAGGTAAGGAGAGGTGTGAAGCCCTCAGGCTCTAAAAAGAATATGTATACCCAGACGGTAGCCATAGAACTCAGCATCTGTGGAGAATTCAGAAGTCAAAATTCAGCCCAAGGAGAAAGAGCAGGAAGTAAGAATGGACAGAGCTGCAGAGAGAGCACAGAGTGGAGAGTGGAAACCAGGGAGCTGAGGGAGGAAGAGAACCCAGGCAAGTAGACAGGATTCCTGAGTGTTTACCAGGAGGCCCCATCAGAGGGGAAGGTTACAGGATGACTTGGTTCCTTGCTATAATGATGTGTTATAATTTCTTTGTTGCTACATTGAGGTGGGCTTACTGGTTTTGGAATATAATTACTGCTATATCAAACTGGAGTTATTGGTCTTGGGATTTGATCCTCTGATGTCTAAATAAATGTTATACTCCCTCTGCCTTCTACCTAGAGAATTTTTCATACTTTGCAATTCCAAACCATACAGGCAAGTTCATGGTCATCCTCAAGGTCATGAATCTTGCCTTACTGACACAGATGGTGAAAATTTTAAAATTAAACCTATTCAAATGCAGACAAAGAAAACACTATACTGCAAGGCTAACAAACTGATTTTTTCTAAATATAAATTTGTTCAGACAAACCTGGCACAGAAAAGTTTGTGCACACGGTACTCCAAAGCCATTTATCAACCATCTTCCAAACTACTCATCTTATACATCCATAATTAAATGGTGATTCTGGAATCTTTTAACACAGAGAAACTGATAATTTGTCAATCAGAATTCAAAAAGGCTTAAAAGACAGTGGGGCTCCCAACTGCATTTGGGAACTGTAATTGTTTTAACTTTGAGCTATGCTGTGTTCAAAGCCAAGATTACAGTGAAGAATAAGCTACTCCATAGAACCTAGAACATTCTTAACTACATGAAAAATAGTGCTATGGTGAAGCATTAGTATCCAAAATGTCAGATTCATTACTCAATGTACCCCTATATGTGGCTATCATCAGATGCTGGGCATTAATTGTATATTGAGAAAGTGATTGTTAGGGTCCCTGTTTCAAACATATCAAATTTGTGGCAAAAATAAGCACACCAAGAAACATATGGCAATTTTTTCTCAACTGTTAATCACAAATTCTCAAGTGGAGGATAGCTTTTTAATGTGTCATTTTTTATATTTTCATCACTTATCCTTCCCCTTATTTGCAAATTTAACTTAAAATAGATAATTCCACTTGAACTTAATATGGTTAAACATTTACCATACTTTTTAAAAAAATTACTAAAAACACAATTTTGAAATCTCCTTTTGATTATACATGATGCTTAAAATCACTGCTATAGACAAATTCAATTCTTCCCTTATTCCAGAATAAACTGTGGATGTCATAAGAATTCTTTTGCTCTGCCTATTTTCTACTATAAAAATTAAAAATATGAAGTATGCATATCTAATCTGTACTAGATTAGTACCCAAGCTTGTTCCCCATAGGTATGGCAATAGGTCTGTAATGCCCTTTCAACAATGACAAACTCATAAGGGTTGTCTCATAGTGGAACAACAAGTCTTTTATTTCGCATTGCTCAACCTGGAACAGGACCAATGGTTTTTCTTGAATCTTGTTAAGAGCTGCCTCTTGGTGCAGCTCTTCCTCCACAATAGCTGCAGAAGTGACAAGAGCATTCACAGGAGACAACTGGTACTCTCTAGTGGTGGCAGATCTCAAGTATGGTAACCTTCCAGTCCTGGGTTGCTTTATGTTGAATATCTTATAGATTTTAAAGCTTAAAAATCTACACTTCCTTTAAAGCAAACTTTTTGATATGATTTCTTGGAGTGTGATTTGTACCAGATTTTTTTTCTTTCATTAAAAATCCCAGAATGACTTGAATGAAGTTGAATTGAGAGATGTCCAGGCATTCTCTGCAGTTCTGCTTGAGTTTGTCTTTGGTATATTTTCACACTTTTTGATATGTTTTTCAGTTTCCATGATGATTCTAAGATCCATGGCAACTGGGCTGACCAGGCTGAAAGAGCTGGCAACCCAATTAGAAGAGCTTGCACATTTGATTCAATTACTGGAAATGGACTGTGGAACAGACATTTTAATGCTGGTGATTCTTCATATTGTTTTACATATTCAACAGAATGCACAAAATATGCACCATTAACATAATGTTTTAATTTTCATCATCTAAAACTCATCTGGATGAATTCCTACTGTGAAATAAGGAGACTGCAAGTCTCTAGGACTTCCTATTCCTGCATAGGTACCTTCAGAGTCTGATGTCAGTAGTTCTGGAAGAGATTCTGCAGAGTTGGTTTTATCCCACTTTACCAAGGCCATGGCAACCTTGAAAGCATCACTGCTATAATTTGAAACATGTTGCAACATCTCTGCTCCTGTGGAAGGTGAGCTCTGAATAATATCTGAAATGTTATAACCCTCAGACCTGTCTGAATGCTTTTGTGGCTTCTTTTTTGCCTTTGTTTTGGCCTTTTTCAAGAAAGCTTTTTGGTAATTGTGTTCCATATTCATTTCTCCTTTCAAAAAAAACATTAGCATCTTCTGCCACCAAATAGCTGATATGTGGATGTCTTGATACGGCGTTATCACCCTTCTATCCATTGCTGGTATCATTTTTCTGTAGAACACAGAATGATCCTTTTAAAATATCATCACTTAAAACATCCAGTGTCCTTGCTTCAAGCAAAGCTGCCATATTTAGCCCCATAAACTGTAAACAAGACTGATTCAATTTTCCAGTATTATACATTACTGCAAACTCCAATGTTGTAACAGCATTCTTTAGAGTAAGTTTTTCTGTTTTTGCTACCTCACAGATTTCTTTCAATCAAATTATTAGTAGCTGATCAGCCACCACAAGGACATTACAAACAAACTCTACACTTTGAGATTCTTTTATTGGAGGGGCTTCATCACTGTAATGGTAATCCTAGATAATGTGTAGTAGATCAGAATGTACTGGCATTTCCAGAGCAGCATGGCTGGAAGCCTCAATCCATGAGCTACTCAGCACACATGAAAATATGGAAGCCCAGCACAAAGTGCACATCTGTGACAGGAGAATTTTTTCCCATCCACTGACTTCATGGTCACATCACAAAGAAATTAACATTGTTTCTGAATTAGTTTTGGTTTATTTCCAGTTTCTGCTGTAACATTGATTTTTTTTTTCATTTTCAAATTTTACTCCATTCTGTCTACTACTCAAACTGTTGACATCAAATTTCTTTGCAACATTTTGTAACGTCTTTATAGGATTCACATCTTTAACCACACTTTTACTCTTTTTAAAAGGCTTCATTTTATTTTTTTGTCTTTCATTGACTTGTGAACTTGACTACCTCGATGAACTTCAGTGCTGATTTCTGATTAATATCCTCATGAAAACTCATTTTATCAAAATTGGAATTTAGAATATCTTGATATTCTCCTGGTTTTAGCTTATACACCATTCTTGGTTTATGGACATGAGTTGAAAGTGTCTGTGTTGTAGGTGAGTTGTAGAAGGTAAGCAAACAAATCAGGGTGAAGCTCCTCTATAACAAAGAGATCACATCCTACAGCATCTTCACCTTTGTGGTAAACATCTGGACAATTGACAGAAATACCATCTGAAGTTAATAACTTTCTGAAAAACTCTCATCACATAGCCAAAATATTCTGTGCAGAGGTAAAGTTTTATTGCCAACTTGAAATGTCACATCATGGGTATTGTCTATCTCATCTATTTTCTCCAACAGTGTGCCAAAATCTTCTTCAAAAGATAAAGAGGACACAGTTGGCATTTCATAGTCTTGTCTTAGGGTCTTATTGCAAAACTGCAAAGTTAATTCTGTTTGGATTCATTCTAATATGGACAGCTCGGTGGACAAAATTAAGTTTTGTAAGTTGAATTCTCTCATACACTCTACTTGTGTCATAGACACAAGATCCATCTGATGAGGAATTATGGAGGTTTGATATAACTTCTTTCTTTTCAGTATTCTTTTTTCCTTCTTCGAGCCATTTTGTTGTAAATCCTTCAACATCCTGGGTAACAAACAGTATTTCATTTCTATTGAAAGCAACATCAGACATGAAGATCTGGCTCCCATAAGCCCATCGACACTGTTTCATGCAGCTGCTAATTGATTTCCAGCAAAACTCTCTCCCAGCTCCATCCAGTGCAAGAATACAAATTTTTTGACTCACTTTCTTTCAGATGCTGAGGATCAACCTTGTATTTCATATGTCTCCCAGAGAGAAGAACTTCTGAGTTGCTTTGAAGCTATCTTCTTACACTGATAATCTGCAAATAAATAAATATCTCCTTTCTTTATAACACACACTGTGACTTGTAGCAACCAAGGACACAGTGCCATCTTTACAATGCAGGACTGAGACTTGCCTGGGAGCTGTTGTACACTTTTCTCCATTGGGACCTAGTTGTCCACTATTTAGTCCCATAGTGTAAACAGCTTCTTTAGTCCATAGCACTGTACAGTGCCTGTCTTCAGTCACTTGAATAAGTGTTCTCCCTTTCAGATATTTTGCCTGAATCTGTCTTGGTATACTGCATCTAGCTAGTGGAGGAATAATACCCAGTTGATGAAAATTATTTAAACTAAAAGTGTAAATAGTCCTTCTTCAGTTAAAACAACAATGTGATCCTTAGCAGCTGCCATGAGGGAGTGGTTCCGACCAATTTGTCCTACAAGCCCAGGGACAGCACATGTTTGTTCATCTCCATGGCGTAAGCATCCTCCTTGACTATGACCACAGGTATAAACTTGCCCTTTCTGAGACAGAAAAAACTGAATGAAATGAACAAAGTACCACCTGCTTGAAGTAAATTCCACTTCTGGAGAACAGGTCTACCAGGATGATGCTTACTATTTTGGCTTCCATGATCCAGGGAAAAAAATTGTTATTTCCCCAAGTGTAGACATCGGTAGGATCAGGATCCTTAAATACCACATGGGCTAGTCTGTCCTTCACTACAAGATCCAAAGCTGACAAACTTTCTTTATCTTGGATATACAAACTAACACCATGCTTCAAGAGTGACCAAACACAATCACAATGTCCATAGAAAATGCTTCTATGCAAAGCTGTCCATCCTGACTCCTTATCTCTCCTCAACAGATTAACCAAATCCAACACTCCTTTCTGTCCTCACCATGAAATGAGGTGAAGAACATTCCTTACAAAGGCATCCTTGATTGTTGCAGCATTGTGACAGTAAGTAGAGAGAAAGGACTTAATCTGGCCTTCATTGTCCATTGTTTCTACAGAAAGGGTATCCAAAGCATGCTTCAGGGATCAACACTTTAAAGCACAGTCTGATATAGAAGCACTCATCCTGTTCCTTTTCACACTGTTTACTCTTTCTTCAGAAGATGAATTCATTAAAACTAGTCCCATTTATTTCTATTAAATTAAAAAGAGAGAGCCAAAGCACCAATATGCTTTCTAGGCTGAACTATGCTGGAGATAGATCGTATTCCCAGAATTCAAATTCATTTCCGCAGGACAATAATACAAAACTATGAATCTTTGTGCAATTTATTTTGGCATTTAAAAAATTTAAGTATAACTATCTATAAAGCTTATATCAAATGAATATTATTAAAATAAAAAACTGTCCACTGTTTATAAATTGTTCCAGGAGTCAAGCACAAAGAGGGAGTGGGGAGGAGAAATCCACCTCTACACTGTCTAAAATCCTTCCAAATGCCCCTAATTGAAAGGAAAAATAGTCACTAGATAAAAGAGTGCAGGCAGTCTCCACAGGGTCTGCATTAGGCAGATAGGGCACTCATCTTCAGTAACAACAGCAGGTAAAACCGAGAAGTGCCAGAAGAATCAGTTCCCAGTGCCCTGTGCAGAGGCTCCGGTGATAGCCAACTGCAATGACCCTCAAACAGCAACAGGAGCCAATGAGGCCTATTCTGTCTTTTAAGGTGTCATTTTCTTCAGTTATGTGTGTACCTCTTTTACCAGGTTGTTGACTCTTTTTCATGAATTTCTCACATCACCCTCATTTCTCTCTGTAATTTTTCCTGTACCTCATACTTGACTTTAAAAATCCTTTTTGAGCTTTTCCATAGCCTAGCCTAGGGCCAATTTATATATTTTTTAAGATTTTTGGAATTCTGTTTTTTTCATTCATTTTTTAAAATATTATTTATTTATTTACTTAATATTTTAGTTTTCAACGGTGATTTCCACAAGATTTTGAGTTACAAATTTTCTCCCCATTTTTACCCTCCCCCCACTCCAAGATGGCATATATTCTGATTGCCCTGTTCCCCAGTCAGCCCTCCCTTCTGTCACTCCACTCCCCACCCCATCCCCTTTCCCCTTACTTTCTTGTAAGGCAGGATAGACTTCTATACTCCCTTCCCTATATATCTTATTTCTTAGTCGCATGCAAAAACAACTTTTTCTTTTGAGCATCTCATTTTAAGACTTTGAGTTCCAAATTCTCTCCCCTCTTCCCTTCCCACCCACCCTCACTAAGAAGGCAAGCAATTCAACGTAGGCCACACATGTATCATTATGTAAAACACTTCCACAACACATGTGTTGTGAAACACTAACTATATTTCCCTCCATCTAATCCTGTCCCGCCTTTATTCAATTTTCTCCCTTGACACTGTCCCTTTTCAAAAGTGTTTGCTTTTGATTATTGGCCGTCCCTTCTATTATCCCCTGTTTTTTATCTCCTTCCTCCTTCTTTCCTGTGGGGTAAGATAGCCAATTGAGTGTGTATGGTATTCCCTCCTCAGGTCAAATCCAAAGAGAGCAAGATTCACTCATTCCCCCTCACCTGCTCCTCTTCCCTTCCAACAGAATTGCTTTTTCTTGCCACTTTTATGTGAGATAATTTACCCCATTCTATCTCTCCCTTTCTCCCTCTTTCAATATATTCATCTCTCATCCCTTAATTTGATTTTACTTTTTATATATCATTCCTCATATCCAACTCATCCTGTGCCCTCTGTCTATATATATGTATATTCCCTTCAACTACCCTAATACTGAGAATGGTCTCATGAATTACACACATCATCTTTCCATGTAGGAATGTAAACAAAACACTTCAACTTTAGTAAGTCCCTTATGATTTCTCTTTCTTGTTTACCTTTTCATGCTTCTCTTGATTCTTGTGTTTGAAAGTCAAATTTTCTATTCAGCTCTGGTCTTTTCACTGAGAAAGCTTGAAAGTCCTCTATTTTCTTGAAAATCCATATTTTGCCTTGGAACATTATACTCAATTTTGCTGGGTAGGTGATTCTTGGTTTTAATCCTAGCTCCTTTGACCTCCAGAATATCCTATTCCATGTCTTCGATCCCTTAATGTAGAAGCTGCTGGATCTTGTATTATCCTGATTGTGTTTTCACAATACTCAAATTGTTCCTTTCTGGCTGCTTGCAGTATTTTCTCCTTGACCTGGAAACTCTGAAATTTGGCAACAATATTCCTAGCAGTTTTCTTTTTTGGTATCTTTTTCAAGAGGCAATTGGTGAATTCTTTCAATTTCTATTTTACTCTCTGGCTCTAGAATATCAGGAAAGTTTTCCTTGGAAATTTCTTGAAAGATGATGTCTAGGCTCTTTTTTTGATCATGGCTTTCAGGTAGTCCAATAATTTTTAAATTATCTCTCCTGGATCTATTCTCCAGGTCAGTGGTTTTTCCAATGAGATATTTCACATTGTCTTCCATTTTTTCATTCCTTTGGTTCTATCTTATAATATCTTGATTTCTCATAAAGTCACTAGCTTCCACTTTCTCCAATCTAATTTTTAAGGTGGTATTTTTTTTTCCAGTGGTCTTTTGGACCTCCTTTTCCATTTTGCTAATTCTGCTTCTCAAGGCATTCTTCTTCTCATCGGCTTTTTGGAGCTCTTTTGGCATTTGGATTAGTCTATTCTTTAACATGTTATTTTCTTCAGTATCTTTTTGGGTTTCCTTTAGCAAGTCGTTGACTTGTTTTTCATGGTTTTCTTGCATCTCTCTCATTTCTCTTCCCAATTTTTCCTCTACTTTTCTTACTGGCTTTTCCAAACCCTTTTTGAGCTCTTCCATGGCCTGAGAGCAATTCATATTTTTCTTGGAGGCTTTTGATGTAGGCTCTTTGACTTTGTTGACTTCTTCTGGCTGTATTTTTTGATCTTCTTTGTCACCAAAAAAAGATTCTAGAGTCTGAGTCTGAGTCCTTTTTCACTGACTGGCCATGTTCCCAGCCAACTACTTGACCTTTGTGCTTTTTGTCAGGGTATGACTGCTTGTAGAGTAGAGAGTGCATTGTCCCAAGCTTTAGGGGCTGTGCAGCTATTTTCAGAGCTACTTTTACTCCGCTGTCGTAGCAAGCTCTGCCACAGCAGCACTCCTCCTCCCCCAAGAACTGCCAACCGGTATTTTGACCCAGATCCAAGCAGGGCAAAGCAAGCTCTGCACTTCTGCTCTGGTCTGCCACTTGGTTCCTCCCACTGTGTGAGCCAGGGACTCCAGAAGTAGCTGACACTGGAACTCCACCGCTGCACCACCTCCATCATCCACAGGGCTGGGTACCTGGACCACTCTGTCACCCGATCTAGCAGTTTTCCCACTAACCTACTCCATGGTCTTTAGCGTTTGTGGGTTAAGAAGTCTGGTAACTGCCACAGCTCAATGATTCATGGCCTTCTCTGGGCTGACTCCTAGTCTGGTCTGTCCTGATGAAGCCCATGCTGGGCCTCACTCTGCTCCCTGCACTGTGTGATAGACCCTTCCCAGTGATCATTCAGGCTCTCCTGGGCTGGAGACCTGCTTCCTTCTGCTATTTCATGGGTTCTGCAGCCCTAGAATTTGTTCAGAGCCATTTTTTACAGGTGTTTGGAGGGATTTGGTGGAGAGCTTAAGCAAGTCCCTGCTTTTCAGCCACCATTTTGGCTCTGCCCCCCTTATATTTTTCTTTGATGCTTTGGAGGTAGGGGTTTTGACTTTGTTGTCTTCTGCAGAGTTTGTGTTTTGATCATCCCTGTCACCATAGTAACTTTCTGTATTTGGGATAAGTTTTTACCTCTTTGCTCATTTTCCAGTCTTTCTCTTGATTTTTAATTCTATGCTAAAGTGAGGCTCTGCTTCTGGAGTGGAGGGGGCATCATTCCAAGCTTTATTTAGGTTTTTGGTGCAGCTGTTTTTAGAAGTAATTCTGGAGACCTGTAAGTTTGGAGTTCTTCCAAAGTGGTATGATCTAGGGAAAGGTGTGTTTACTATGCACTGGTCTGTGAATGACCACAAGCACTCTTCCACCCATAACTGTGACCCTGCAGCCTAAGCTCTGATGTGCTAGTGCTCCTCCTTGCCCTGAGACTAAAACCTACCACTGTGACCCAGATCTAAGTATGGACAATGCAACAGATTCCTATCCCTGGTGCCACCCTGTAATCTCTTTCTGACCAGTTGTTTGACTTCCTTACCATCTGTGGGCTGAGAGATCCAGAAACCTCCATTGCCTCCAATGGTTCAGTCATCTCCAAGTCCTGGTCCTGGTTTGCTGGGGCCTGGTGTGGTCTGGCTGGGCTTGTGCTGGACTGCACTCCATTCTCACTCTGGTGCAGCAGACCTTTCCTGAAGACCTTCTAAGTTGTCTTGGGCTGGGGAACTCTTTTACTCTTTTATTTTTGGGGTTCTACTGCTATGGATATTTTTGAGGCATTATTTAAAGGTATGTCAAGGGGCTTAGGGGAGAGCTTAGGAGAGTCCCTGACTTTTCTCTGCCATCTTGGCTCAGCAACTTTAAAAGTTAAGGATTTATTTATGTAAAATGAATCTTTCCCAGGCAAGGTGACCAGATCAAACTGTCACTGTTTCGAGGTATTCAAAATACTTTTACATGCTTTATCTCATATTCACCATACACAACAACTGTGTGAGGTAGGTGCTGTTAATTATCCTTATTTTACAAATGAGATTGAGAGAGGTTAATCAATTTGCCTACTGTCACACAGTTAGAAATACATGAGGAAAGACTTGAACTCAGGCTTTCCTGACTCCAAGTCAAACATTGCAGCCATGGCATAATTTAACTTCCTAATATAATTAGAAATAAGAAAAATGAATACTTCTTTAAAGGACTGAGGAAATAAGAATTTGGGAGACCTGCTTTCTGTCTTGACTGTTATTAAATAGCTATTTTAGTTGGCCATGGCATTTAGGATCCATCTACCTGTAAGAATCTTTACTTTTTAAATAAGGGGTTTGAAATAGCTGATATCTAACTTCTTTTCCAGAAATAAAATTTTGATGATTCTAACTGAAACAAATACTTCAGAAATACTGAACTCAATTTGGCTTGGGCAAAGTTACATGGTAACTTTGGTGAATATAGGATTTGCAATGGACTTTGTAGGATGGGTAAGATGTGGAACAGGTAGGGGGAGGTATGGCAGGAAAAGGAATGAGAAGAAATTGTAGCTATGGAGGATATATGTTCCTAAAAAAAGAAAAAAGGAGAAAGTAAATTACCTCGTAATTATGATAAGTTCTTGAGAAGCAAAAATTTATATTAAAAGTAGCCAAGGTGAATATATCTTTATTAGTTTTTTTCAAGAATCCTTATGAATCCTCTATTGTTGGAATGGGGAGAAAATTATCTGACTTGTTACAATATGTATTGTAATTATAGTTTGAATGGATTTTGTGCTATTAAAAACTAATTTGTGAAAGAAATTTAAAACTGATCCACAAGAATAAAAGGTTTATGAAATCATATTGCTTTGTTTTCTTCTAATGGGATATCCCACTGGGTAGCATAGTTAGAAATATTGAGAGGAGTGATTCCAAGCATTTATGGGGATATTAAAGAAACAAAAAATGTTTGTTTACCAGCAAACATTTGGAATGAAACAACTTTTTTTCTCAACTTAAAATCCCTCAAATAACATGACTCTTCAATTTAAAGAAAATGACAGAAGTGTCTATCTTTTCTAGGATCACCGACTTTTGAAACTGAAAGGCACCTAAAAAGGGACTGAATCTAACCTACTATATACTTTAAAAAGAATCACTACTTCAATTTCTCAAATAAGCAGTCATTACACTTGAAAAATTCAGTGAATAGGAGACTCACTATACCTCAATTCTTCCATTGTCCTGTGAGAAAGGAAAGTTAAGGTGCTGATTGTCAAATCCTCTCCAGTACTTAGCACAGTGCTTGGCATAAAGTAGGCACTTAATGTTTACTGAATAGTTGTCACTCAGAGCATAGTGGAAACAACTTTTGCTTCCATAAGATATGGGGAGATGGAAACATTTTCCTTATGTTATTTGTGGTCTCTTCAATTTGGGCATTTCTTCCAATGATGGAGATGGTAACTCATTTCTAACCTGACCATCCTATAACACTCAGTCAAGGTGGCAATATGGTACAGAGGAAAGAAGACTGGCTTTGGAATCAGTCCACTTGGGTTTAAATTTCACCTCTCGTATTTGGGAAGTCATTTAACTTCCCTGTACCTTAGTTTCTTTGCTGGTAAAATGAGGGCATTGGTGATTATTTCTGGTTAAACAATTCTCTAGAATGTTAGGGATTCAGATAGCAGGCCCAAACTCCAGGACCTTGTATGATGTTACCAGTACCTAATAGAGATCCAAGATGCCACACCTAATCTGAAGAACTCTCTGATATGGGATCTAAACAGTTTGCAACCTCTAAATCACCAACTCCAGTCCTTATTACAACTCTCAGAACCAATAGTTCATACCAAGTTAATATTAGCGCATGTTTCATGCTACTTGCCTCAGGTGCCAAAATTATTTATGGTTATGCTGAATAAGAAGTCAGGAAGACCGTTCTAAGCCAGCCCTTTTCACTAACTCATTTTATGAGTGGACATAGTTCTCTGGGACTAATTTTCCTCTGGGACTAATTTTCCTCATCTACACAATGAAGGAACACTGGGCTAGGTGGTTTGTAAGGTTCCTTCCAACTCTAATGATAATGTTTTTTTCTCTTTATGGCTTTTAACTAGTAAAATATTCCATCAATGCCTTCAATGTCATCTTAAGGATGCCTGTCATATAGCTGTGATCCACTATCACCCAAAAGATCTCTTTAGTGGTTCCAGAGAGGTCCTTTGCCAAGTGGTCAGGGTTTCATCTTTGATCTGTTTAATTTTTTTTTTCTTATTTTTTATCAGGGAGGGAGCTTTTAAAAATATTTCCTCTCTCTTTCTTTCATTTTTTACTTTCTTGACACTTAGTCCAACATCTTCATTTTAAAGATGGAAAAACAGAAGCCTAGAAAAATTAAATTACTCTCTCAAGGTTTCACAAAGGCTGGAATTTGAAGCCAGGTCCTTTGACTCCAAATCCAGTGCTTTATCCAAAACAAGCATTTATTAAATTCTTTCTTGTGCCAGGCACTGTTGTATTGGGGATATAAAGACTGAAGTGAGCCAGTCGCTGCCCTCAAGGAATTCACATTCAAGTGCAGGGGAATGTTTCAACAATTTGGCCAGCAGCTGCTGTAGGGGTGTAAAACCAACAACAACCAGCACACAGAATGCTTCAAGCCCAGGTTCTTTTGATCTGCTTTACTAAGGAAAGCAATGTTAAGGGGTTAACAATCTTACTTTAATCCAGTATACAAATATCATTCATTCAGTTCAGGGGGAAAAGACCAGCCCCCTGAACTTCAAGGCAAATACAAACAAATTACAAACATCAACAGACAGACCTTGTCTGATTCAAATCTCAATGCATAGTTACTAGAGTTTAACAAAGTCTGAACATCCGGGTTTATAAGCTGGGGGGCTCTTATTACAGCTGCCTGGAGTCTCCACATCAGCACACTGCCAAGAGTGAGAGCCCTAAGCAAACAGTTCTGTCTTCCCTTTTCATGCATTCTTTATCCATCATTGAATGTCATTTGAGCGACCAGAACTTAAGCTCTTACTATTGGCTCTGGTCTTAGCAACTCCCCTTAGGACCCTGAAGCCTTAATGCCCACATAGGCTTAGCACCTAATAGATATGGGTTTGGGCCTGGGGTTTAGCACTTAGTAAGACTCAATGGAAGACACTTAATTAATCCTTTTAAAATAGTAAGAAAGTCCCACCTTAATTGATATTACAGGGAGTGGGGAACAGGACAACTTGTATATATAGAATGTATACCAAATGAATACAAAGTAATTTTGGAAGAGTAGGCACTTATATCTGAGGGCTCAGGAAAGGATGCTTGTAGAAGGTGGCACCTGAACTGAATTTTAAAGGAAACCTGGGGTTCGAAGAGGTGGAGGTGAAAAAGGGAGAGCCTTTGAGGTATACAGCATTTCAGCCTCTGGCTCCAAATATAGTGGTCATTCCATTCAACTGTTGTTCTTCAGTTGTGTCCAACTCTTTGCGACCCCATTTAGGGATTTCTTGGCAAAGATACTGGAGTAGTTTGCCATTCCATTCCCTAGTTCATTTTACAGATAAGGAAATTGAGGCAAACAGGGTTAAGTGACTCACCCAGAATCACACAGCTAGTAAGTGTCTAAGGCTAGATTTGAATGCAGGTCTTCCTGACTCCCTGTGTGGCACTCTATCCATTGAGCCACGTAGCTACCTCTAATTAGCAATCATTTATTATGCAGGTACTACATAAAGAGAAGGCTATTGCTTTGGACTGAGATTTGGGAGAGATGAGACACTCCTGGCTCTCAGAGGGGCTTCTGTTAACTTTAATAAAACAATCTAGGGAATGCCTAATGAGAGTGGAGTGGCTAAGTCCTAATGAGTTTCCTTAGACTCAAAGAGATTTAAAAAATAATAACTATCATAGAATTTACATAGAATTTAAGGTTATCTTATTTCATTTGTTTTATTTTAAGGTCATCTCATTTTATCATCATAATCACCCTGGGAAGTAGAAGCTATCATTATTCCCATTTTACAGATAAGAAGACAGAAGTTTAAAAGACTTGCCCAAAATAATATAACTAGTAAATATCTGAGGGTCACCTCTTCAAGACACCAAGTCTAGCATTCCATTCTTTGTACCGCCAGCCCCCCCCCCACCCCAGCTGTTGGTCAAGGCCACACTCCTATTAACTCATCTCTCCCAAATCTCAGTCCAAAGCAATAGCCACCACCTCAGGCTGCCTCTGGAAGTTCTAGGCACTCTTAATCAGATCAAAGCAGCTTAGAGTCATTATTTCTACAGCATTTAACCCAAAGGGAATCTTTAGTAAATGCTACATTCTTTCCTTTATTGATAGAGCAAGGAAAGGAAGTCACAGCTGCCACCTTGAGCCAATAGTTTAGAACTCAGTGCAGAGGACAGGCTAATACCAGAGCCTTCTGCTTTGCACTGAACAGCTGCTAGACACACTAGGTCAATTAGCCAATCCCCAGGGCAAAGCCCTTAGCCACTCATCTAGATATTTTTATTTGCCTCTGCCAAAATGAGGTTCATTCCAGAAAAGCTACTGCCATTTAACTCTCTTGAGGCTTTGAAGAAGTAGCTTAACCTCTCTGTTCTTCTGTCTGCCAAACCACGGTCAAGACCCTGAGGCCCAACTATTATGCCTCTAAGGGGCTGATAAAGTCTCAGTGCTGTGCAAAAACTTGGAGAGAAAGAAACATTATTTTACAAGGGCATTCTCCCCAGGGTATGGAGATTATTGATAGAGAGATGATAGAGTGGTGTGTGTCTGTGTGTCTGTGTCTATGTCTATGTAGGAGCCTAGAAGAGTCCTAGAAGTCCTAGAGGATGACTTTGAAAGGGGAGGCTAGGAAAATGGATAAGTGTAGTATGCAGAAATTGGAGAAAAAGTGTAAAAAAGATTAGTCTGGAAAGAGCTTTACATATAGCCTAATTCAACTCTCTCATTTTACAGAAGAAGGAATTAAAAGCCAAAACTTCTACAGGAGGTTTTTCACAACCTCTCGTTAGTGCCTTCTCTTGCAGATTATGCTCCATTCTACACTGTATATATCTTCTATGAATGCAAATGTTTTGATGCTGTCTCCCCCACTAGAATGGAGGGCAGGATATGTTTTTGCAAAAACGTTGTGTATCCACAGCACTTAGCCTGGCATATTGTAGGTGCTGAACAAATGCTAGTTGACTGACAGCCTGACCAAAGAGAAGTGACTTGTGATTGGGCTGGAAGATACCTCAGAGATCAGGTACTCCAACTTCCTGGTCTTACAGAAGAGGAAATTGAGGACCAGAGAGCAGTGACTTGGCAAAGATTACATGGATCGTAAGAGGTACGAACCCATATCCTGACTCCAAAGCTGTGTCCTTTCCACTACACCAAAAAATGGGAAAGAACATCCTCAGAAAACTGAAATGGGTGTCCTGGGAGGGGGGCAAGTTTAGGTTTATTGGGGGGGGGCATTCTATGTTCTTTATAGCTGCCAAATTCTACTTAAATTAATTATTCAACACTATGCCAATCAAATCACCAAAGAATTATTTTGTGAGGCTAGAAAAAAAAATCACAAAATTGATCCAGAGGAAAACAAGTTAAATAGTCTCAAAGGAATTTAAAAAAAGGAAAAGTAAAAAAAAAGTGGGAAGGAAAGAAGAAAGTAGTACTAGAGCTCAAAATACAGTACAAAATTGTAAACATCCAAATAATTTGATACTGTGTAAGAAAAAGAGGCAGCTAGAGCACTCAATGGATACAGTGCTAGGCCTGGAGTCAGAAAGGCCTTTGGAACAAATGAGGCACACAATACATAAAAGTAGAGGACAAGCCTAGCATGTAATAAACTACAAAACTGGGGCAAGGACTCACTACGTGACTACATGTTGGGAAAACTGGAAAGCAGTCTGGTAGACACTAGGGATAAATCTCTATTTCCCATCAATTACTGACACAAGATTTAAATAGGCTCTGCATCTACTATCCTGCCACTTTTATTAGAGAAATGGAATGGAAGAAGAATATTGTAAGAGCCATTCTATATTGGTCTTTGTTTCATGGTTAGGTATGGCCCTCTCTCCCAAATTTAAAAAAAAAAGTTTTTTTTGAAAAAGTCGTATTACGCATTCCTCTTAACTCTAGAAGTATATGGAAAAAAAATGGAGTTTTCTATATATATGCATATACATGTATATGTCTATACATATGCATACATACATGTACACATACATATACATGTGTGTATATACATATATACATGCATGCACACACGTGGCAGAGGTGGGAAGTGACAGGTTTTCCCCCTCTATTATCCCTGGTGAAGACAAAATTACAAGATCAAAGGGCAATGTATTTTTAGGTCTTGGTAATTCCAATCATCTTGATTTTGTAATTAAATATTTTTTGTTTTGTTTTTCTTTGATTAATTTCCAAAAATAAATTTTCATTAACCCTAATTATCTCAGTACTTAAAGAGAAGGGGGTTTTATTACTTGCCAAACCTAGAAAATCCAGATACCACAGAGACTTAGGAGAAACTAATAAGAACTAACATTTATATAGCATTTCCTAAGTACCAGGTACTGTGCTAAATACTTTACAATTATTATCTAATTTGTTAGTCACAACAGCCCTGATAGGTAGGTACTATTATTACACCCATTTTATAGATGAGGAAAATGAGACAAATAAAGGTTAAGTGATTTGGCCAGGGTCATACATCCTGTAAATGTCTCAGGCTGAATTTGAACTCAAGTCTTTCTGAGGGCCGGGCACTCTACCCACTGCAGCACCTAACTGCCTGTCAACTAGTGTCAGGTACCAAAGAGATTCTACTTCCTCAACAAACTTGGGCAGATGGGGTAAATAATTATCAAAACTTCAACAACACATCACTAAGAGTTTGAACTTCTGACCACAGCCCCTCTTCCCTCCTTAAAAATTTATTTACAGGTTACAATAATGGAATTAAATTTCACAATCATTTATTAAATGCTTAACATATTATTAACAGTGCTCTATGCACTAGAAATTCAAAGATGTAAAAGGAAATAGTCCCTGCTCTCAAGAAACTTAGAGTCTAAAAAAGAAAATGACAAGTACAAGTACACAAGAAAAACCAAAGGTTTCAACCAGGAGATTGAATTTGAGCAATATTGAATAAAGACAGGGAAGAGGTAAGGGGAAGGTAGAGAGGAAAGCAGAAATATATCATGAGGATGAAAGAAATAAGCACAGTATTTGTGGAACAAAGTGGGCAGAATCTGATTGGAGTACATAGCATAGGTTAGGGAATATCAACGATAAGAATTAGGAAGTAGGAAAAATAAGCAGACATGAGCTTTAAATGTGATTCTTCCTGAGGCTTAATTAAGGTTTCTCATCTGTAAAACACGGTTCCTTCTGGATCCAAAATTTTTCTATATATTTTCTATAATTCTATGTATGTGGTTCATCTGGAATTGACTAATGTAGACTAACTGACTAATATCATTGACTAGCTAACCTAAGGAACAAATTGAAATAGCTGCTTTATCCATATCGAAATTTTAAACCCTACAAGGATAGCTTTGCCCATTTCCCTGCTGAACTTTTAAAAGTCACATCAATGGATGTCTGTGTGTGTATGTATGTATGTATGTACGTATACATACATACATATGTGTATATGTGTGTGTATGACAGAGAGAGATTTAGATGAATCAGGAGGCAGTATGTAATAAGTGGAAAATGAGAGATTTAGATTTAAAGTAAGAAGAACTGGGTTTCAAATATTGACCATGCTGCTTACTCCAGAGAAAAGGAGAGGGAGAAAGAGAGAAGAGGGAGAGGGAGAGGGAGAAGTAAAGGGAGAAGGAGAGAGATTTATATATCTATAGATACATATCTATGTCTATACATACATACATACATACATACATGCATACGCACACACTGACAGTCATGCTCTCTAGGTCTAAGGTTTATGATTTCAGTAAGGATTCTAGTTCTTTTACTATGGAATAATACAAAGTAGATCTGCCTAGAGAAATCAAAGATTTTCTGAATGCCAAAAGGTATAATTATTATATGTTTGGATGGTCCATTGCTCACAAATTTAATAGTGCTTAGTAGTGCCATTAGACTCCAAATAGCTGAAGAAAAAGACCCTATACAAATTTCTTCCAAATTTACATAAAGGTTAAACTCAGGTTTAAACGTGCTATCTTTACCATTTAATTACTTAATATTCCATAAGTATTTAATATGATGTCCAGCTCCCCATTTAAATATATAAACATGACCCCCCTTCATATTAGCTACCCTGAAGGTTCTAGGGGGGAAACTGGCCAACTTTCCTGCAAGAGTGATATCTTGTGACAATTATTTCCCAACATTCCTTTATCGGTTATTTTTTAAATCCAGTTATCCATTTTCAACTCTCTCCTCCAGAAATGGCACCTACAAAAGTAAATTAAAACATTAACCATTCAAACAATAATTTCTTTTCTACATGCCAGCCAAAAAAATAGAGTTTGAATATTTTGATTGAATAGATGCATTGTGTATACATTATGTCAGTAGTCAATCTACTGCCTTACATTTGTTCTCTCGGAGCTTCCCTTGCTTCTGCCTATAATATGGCATTAGCCTAAGGATCTGAATTTCATAAGCCTGGTGAAACTCCCTCCACCTGTCCAGATAGCATCACATCTATTACTTAGTAGGTAAGAAGTGAGAAGTTGCTTAAGGCACATGAAGCTTAAATGATTTGCCTAGAGTCACACATCTAAGAGTGGGTATTTGAGCAACAATCTAGACCCCGAAACAACACCCTATCTGCAACGTTGTGCTGCTTTTGTATCAGTATGACTTGATGTCAAAAATAATGCCTTTATATTATGTCCTATTTCCAAAAATATGTTAATTAGGCTGCATATGAATGAGCTTGTGTGACTAAGATTATCACCAGTGTGCATCACTCTCTTTTGCCAGAAGGTGGCATTTGAGCTGAGCATCAGGGATTCAGAGGTAAGGAGAGATAGAATTCTGGTCCTTGGGTATAACCTGTACAAGGAAACAATAGGGAAAGGTAATATAAGCCAGTTTGGTTAGAACATAAAGTGAATAATAGGGGATAATATGAAGTCAACTTAGGAAGATAAGCTGTAACCACTTTGGGAAGGTCTTTAAATGGTCAGATAGAAAGGTTTATTTTTTTCTGATAGAAACAACATAGCCACTGAAGCTTCTTGCACCTATGAATATATGGTATATGCTGTTGGACTGGGTTAATTTGTTGTTAACTTTTGAAGAACTATTTTTTTTATCCTTTCTCTTTTCTTTTTTTAAATAAAGGATTGTGAGGTGAAAATAATATAAAAAAGAAAATTTATCAAGTTTATTTAAAAATAGGTACATATTTGTTGATTTGAATTGAATAGCATCATGACTGCTAACAAATGCTTAGATAATGTCTATATCGATCTGTGTCTCAAGTTAAATGGCAAAATATAGTGTCCTCTGGTTAAAATGTGCTGATCAAAGAAGGAACCTTTAAAAAATGAATGAAAAAGAAAACATCCTATAATAGAAAATGAATATGCCTATTCAACTTAATCACTAGAATTTAGCCCTTAGGACCTTCCTAGCATGTAGTTCCAATAAAATAATGGAAAGGATTTTTTTAAAAATACTAATAGTTTCACTCATAAAAGTACGATACTAGGAGAAATAGAAGTCTACCTGGTGTGTCCTTGTTCTGTGCTATATTCATTCTTTAATATTTGGGTACCACTTTAACTGTTAAATCCTTTATAGATAAAAATAAGCTAAAACGAGAGAATATCCCCGCTGGCTGCCAAGGTGGCATAAGTAGGAAAAAAGAGAAAGAAAAAGATGGCCTGGGAGACAAAGTTTTAAAGAATTCAGAAAGTGAACTGAGTTCCTGAAAAATAAGGACTTATCTCTGTTTATTCGTCATGGAGTGTATTTTGGAGATAAAAGCTCAAGTTAGTCTGATCTATTAAGGAAAAGGCTTTGGAAGTTAAATGCTTGAGAGTTAGACATCTATGAATATATGATATTTATGGCATCTATATCAGATGTCTTTTCTCTACTTTTAGGTGGGCCCTTGACTTCTTCCAACACAGTGAAAGCAATAAAACACAAGCCTTTTCGGCTCCTACTATTTCACTTCTTGAGAGGATGATTTTTTTCTGCATAGAATTCTCTCAATATATTTAAGAAGAATAAAAAAAATACTATCACCAGAAGATAAGCCTTTTATTATTCATTTAGCCATATGCACTAGGGAAAATCTAAATTATTTACTTCATATGCTTCTGTATATTAAATGTTTGTCTTTTCAGTTTGCAATAAAGTGAATAAAATAAATTCAAGCCCTGCCTCTTAACATATACTAGCTGTGAGACCTTGGGAAAGTATTCAACCTATTGGTGCCTTGTACAACTCCCTAAGAATATAAATAATTAAGGACTTGTCAGTTTGCACCAGTTGAGAGAGTTGCCACACTGGGAGTTTTTCACACAAAACTAAAAATCAGATTTAAATTAGAAGTAGAAAAATATTAAACTTTCTGTAGTATGAATAAATAATGTCTCACAATATATGTGCAAGGGTGGGTGTCATTGAGTCAAGCACATAAGTAAGGGATGAATTGCCACACTCTAATAACTTTACCAGGTAAGAACACTCTCAAACAATCAAATCTCTTCCCCCTGATGGATAGCCTTCTGTTATAACAAATGCTATTTCAAATAAAAGAAATACAAATAGAGAGGAAATTAACATAAATTAAGAATACACTGAATGTCTGAAATATATGCATTTTGAAAATCCCACATTCGCAAACTATGGTAGTATCCACTGCTGTAATTCATATTAATTTTTGAGCAATTTTTACTTATTATACTTTTATAGAATCTATTTATTTTTGTGAGTCTGGTTTTTCCATTTTTTGTAATCATGGTGTACATCACTTTCTTGATTCAAGTTACTTCACCCTACATCAAATCATGCAGTTTCCCCATGTTTTTCTGTGTTCATCACATTTATAATTTTTTACAGCACAATAATATTACATTAAATTCATGAACTCAAATTACTTTGGCCTTTTCAGAATTGGTCAGAATCTATTTCATTTCCAGTTGTTTGCTATCACACACAAAAAAAAATCAAATCTGTTATAAATATTTTGGTGTATTTTTTTCTTATTAATGACCTCCTTGGCATATGAGCCTAGTAATGTAAAGAGTACAGATGTTTAAGTTACTTTATTTGCATAATTCCTAATTATCTTCCAAAATGACTTAACTGATTCAAGCTACACCAGCAAAACTCTAGAATGCCTGCCTTTCCCACCCCTCCAACATTGATTGATGTTGCTCTTTTGTCATCTTCAACAACTTACAAGATGTGAGGTAAAACCTCAGGGCTCTTTCTATTTTCATTTCTCTTATTAGTTATTTAGAGCATTCCATCAAATGATAGTTAATACTATAGACAGATAGATAGAAAGACAGACAGATAGATAGATAGATAGATAGATGATATAGATACAGCTATCAAGAGCACAAGAGTGTATATATATGTACATATATATAAATACATATATATGTATGTATATGTATATACACCTATCTAGCAAGAGAATATCCACCCTGGCTGCCAAGGTGGCATAAGGAGGGAAAAAAGAAAGAAAAAGATGGTGTGGGAGACAAAGTTTTAAGGAATTCAGAAGGTGAATAGTAATATTGAGTTCCTGAAAAATAAGATATACACATATGTAAAATTGACTAAATACCTTGGATAACAAACCATTATCAAAGAAATAAAATACAAATATTTCCCCCATTCAACTGCTTACCCTCTTAAACTTAGATGCATTAATGTTGTTTGTACACAATGTTTTCAACTTCATATAATCAAAATTATGTATTTTATTTTTAGTCATTTCTTCTATTGCTTGTTTTGTTAACAACACATCTCTATTGTATAAGCTCAGAGAAGGATAATTTTATCTCTTATTTACACATCATTCAAATCTTTAGTTCTTTCTCTTGTTCTGTTGCTATTGGTAGCATTTCTATAACTATGTCAAATAAGAGTGGGAAGTCTGAGCAACCTGATTTTACTCTCTTATTTACTGGAAAATCTTCTAGTGTTGCCCCACTACATATGATGTATGTTTTTCATTTTAAATATACTATTCATGATATTAAAAATGTCTCTCCAAGGCTATACTTTGTGGGCTTTTTATTATAAATCAGTGTTGTACTACTTTAAGGATTTTTTTCCACATATTTTGAGTTAATCATGTGGTTTGGCTCTTAATATAAGTAACTTTTGATTTTCCTAATATTGAGCCATCTTTGTATCTGTGGTACACATACAACTAATTCAAATGAATAATTCCTTGTATGAATTTCTATAGTCTCTTTGACAGGATTTGATTTCAAAAAATTCATCAAAATTCGTTAATGATTTTGTTTATACTCCTATATTTATCCTGCCCAGATTTAGGTATCAGGATTACACCTGTCTCATAAAAGGATATTTGTGAAATGCTTTCTTTCCCATTTTTTGAGAATGAATTTATAGTATTCATACTAATTGTTCTTTAAAAGTTTGATTGATTTATGGATCCTCTGTATCCATAAGGACTAAGATTTGTTTTTCTTTTGAGTGTATATTATTGTTGATATTTGTGCTTTGTTCTGAAAGAGGACCAATGACATCATGAGACTGATGTCTTGACATGAATATGAATTGGATGTAAGTGAGGCAGAGCTGAGCAGTCATTAGCCTCACTCTCTCCTTCAGAGTCATCACAGTCTGGTGGCAAGGAAAAAGTCAAGATGACTGGTGATGGCCCAGGATGCAGTGGATGATATTGGCTTTTTTTAAAATTAAAGTCTTTTCCAGCTTTTAGTTTCAAATTTCTTCTGGGTATTTTAAGGATAAATGCTCATTAGCTTTTTTATTTGCCCTTTTGCTGATTTGATTTTTGGCATTCATTTTTAATTGAATAAAGGATTATTTATTTTATTAGCTTTTTAATGAATTAGATTTCATTTTTAATTATTACTTCTTTAGCTTTTTGTTTATAATTTAACTTTGTCCTCTAGCTTTTAATATCTCTTATTTCTTGTTTATTTTAAGTTTTGTCAAATTTCTAATTTTAAGTGCATATTTATCTCATTAGTTGTCTCTTTTTTCTACTTTTTTCATCTTTGTTTTTACAGATGTTTTATTCCCTGAGGACTGCCTTAGTTACAACCCAGAAATTTTTATATGTTGTTTCATCATTAGCATTTTTCACAAAATTATTTCTATGATTTGTCCTTTGACCCACTCGTTATTTGGGACTTCGTCATCAAAATTCTGCTTGAGTCTGCATTTTTTGTATGTGCATTTGTTTTCTGAACTGATTAATGTTTTGCATTATAATACATAAGGGATGTATTTAATATTTCTACCTTTTGTATGTTTATTGATAATTTCTATGCCTTAATACACGGTCAATTTTAAATACATATATACATATGTATACATATTTCAATAAGATTTTGAGAAATATGCGTACTCTTTTGTATTTAGAAGATATCATAAGTCTTTTAAATCTAGTGTCTCCAGCAATTTATTCAATCCTTCATTTTCTCTTTTGCATATATTCCTAGACATGCAAAACTTTGGATAAATTACACTTATCCAAAATGGAGAGAGGATCATTGAAATCTTCTGGCACAGTTGTGTGGCTATCTATGTATCTTTGCTTTTTAGTTAACATTTCTTTTATGAATTTGCATGCTAAGACATTTGGAACATGTAACATTTGATAATAATATTGGTTTTTCAAGTATGGTTTCTTTCTGTATAATGTAGTTTGCTTATTTACCATTTTTAATGCTGTAAATATTGGTCTTTCCTTTGTCTGATAGCATTATGGCAACTTCAGCTTCTTTGGATTCACTTAATGAATAGTAAATTATTTTCCTGCACCTCATTTTTATTCTGTGTAGGTATTTATTTTTTTAGTTGTATTACTTGTGAGTGAAAAATTGTTTTGTTGTTCCTTTTTTTTCTTATCTCATCTGTCACCTTTCCAGTTTTTTGTACTGTTTATCCCATTCATACTTGAAGTTATGTGAGTTGGGCTTATATTTTTTTCCATTTGTCTCTAATATTTTTTATTTTCTAAATTAGTTTTATTTTTCTCTTCCTCTCTAAACATAATTCTTTGTCTCTTCAATTACTTTTAGTTTAACCTAACTGAAATAACCCTATTAACCCCGGCTTTCTCTACCACCTTTCTTGGTATCCTGAGTCAAAATGCCCTATAGGTTATAGGTGATAGGGTGTTAAGAATTCAGAAGAAATGGTTGGGCTGGATATTTATATCTTGGGATCATCTGCATTATAACTGCCATTTAATCTTGTTTTTATAGTACTGTGTTCATTGTCCTTTTTCTTCCATTTATTCTTTATATATCACTTTATAAAATTTCTCACTTTTCTCAGCACTTTTGTATTCATTGTTCCTTAAAATGTAATTCATTGTACTCACAAACCACAGTTTGTTCATCTATCCCTCAATCACAACATAAATACTTTTCTTACATGTCTTTGTCAGCAGTAACCTTATTGTGAATATTTTTGTACATAAGGGCCTTTTCTTGCTCTCATTAACCCTCCCAAGGTGTAAGCCTAGTGATGTGACATTTCTAACAGGGTAAAAAGGTAAGAATTATTAAATCTGACAAAACTACCTGACAGATATTTTGCATTTCTTTATCCTGAGAAGTATTTGTTCCTATGTTATGATCATGTATCTATTGAGAAATGACTTAATTTTGCATATGTATGTCAATTTCCTCTAGATATTGATGTAAATATATCCCTAGTACATCTTTCCTGTATTACTAAATACATTGTAGAATATATTATTAAAATAATATTTAATTAAGCCCCTTACTTTTGCATCACATTTATTTTTGGAAATGACTTACCTCCCACAGTTCCAAACTTTAACTAAACCAATTCCATTTAGAAAAGAAAAAGAGTAAAATTATAAAAAAAACAAAGAAGGTATTTCAGTGACTATCTGACAATAAATTAACATTCTACCTCTAGAGTCCTCCAACTTTCTGTCAAAAGGATGGAGGAGTGATTTCTCCTCTGTTCTATAGGACCTAGATTGGTTCTTCCGCATATGCAGAGTTTACCTTCTTTTTCATGTATTTTGCATTTATGTTGCTATAGCCATTGCTTATATGGTTCTTTTAGTTCTTCTACTTTATGCTTTATAATTTCACACAAATATTTCTTTATGTCTCAGAATATCTCATTTCTTACTGCATAATAATATTCCACTACATTCACATGCCACAATTTGTTCACCATTTACAAATCAAGGGGCTTGTCCTTTGTTTCCATTTCTTTAGTACCTCCAAAAGTTCTACTGTGAATATTTTGAAATATAATTTACCTTGTTTATACCTTTATCCTCTTTGTGTTGTGTATGTCCAGTAGTGAGACTGATGGAACAAATTCATATGTGTATGTGTGTGTGTGTGTATACACACATATATATGTATTTGTGTACATAATATACAAATATACACACAAGTATTTTATATATACACATACACATATACATACATTTTTGTATGTATGTATGCATATATATATGTGTATATATATATATATATATATATATATATATATGTATATATATATATGGATACATCCATTATATATGTATGTGCATATGTGTGTGTATAACCTTTTTTTTAAAATCTATCACTTGCTCATTTCTTGATTCTTTTCAGGATCTGTAGTTTTCAACATTATATTACCATCATAAAGAGATACTTCCCCCTTCTCACATCTTTGCAGGCTGTATAATTTCACTATATACACAAATGCCTTCTTAAACTAATCCAGTTTTTCTCTTCTCTTAAACCTTCATCTCACATTTCAAGTTACATTTTATCTTTCCCTGATATTGCTCTATCATAGAAAGTCTATGTTTTCCTGTTGAAAGATATAATTTACTCTTATAAAATATCAATCACTTTTCTGTGATCTCCATTTGGCTCACACTAACATATCCCAGGTATTTCAAAAGATATGTTTTTCTTTTCAACCTTCCTAGAACCACAGAATCTCACAGCCAGAAGTCACTACATCCCAACCAGCTGAACATGAATCCTCTCTTGAACATATCCAATCAGTATCCAACCTTTGCTTGAGGATTGCCAATGAAAATGAATTTAACATCTTTCGTAGTAGTCCATTTCACTCTTGGAGAGCTCTCAGCACCATGAAGTTGCACCTTAATTAAGTTTCGGTCTGCCTCTTTCCAACTCTCATCCACTGCTTTAATAGAAAAGAGGAATTTTTGTAATGATGGAAACTTGTTTTGAACATAATTCAATTGGACAAGGGAGATCACTGGACTAGTTAGCTTCTGCCAGACTTTCTTAATCCTAACCAAAGGTCTTTTCCTCACAGGTGGTGCCTTTTGTAACTGGGAAAGAGGAACTTGTGGTCAGTATTTAGCGGTCATTCTCCATCTTCCTTAGAAATTTCCATTACTCAGTTCAGCTCAAGGAAATAAAAAGAGGAGCTTACCCAGTAAGACTGGAAGGAGAAACTTGACCTCTTGCTAACCTTTATCCAGCTGCCAGAAAGGGGAACTTATCCTCTGGTCAACCCCCGTTTCTGCTAAAAAGGGAAAGTTAGCCTTTTAAAAAAAACCCTTATAATCTTATGATTAATTTATTCTTATAAATTATCTGCTACTAAATGATGAAGTCTTATCAATCTATCTATTCACTAAATCTATAAATAACCTAGACTTAAGAGACCATCTATGTCAGTCTGGCATAGTTGTTATCACTAGCTTTTCCTAAAGAAGAGAGTTTAGTCCTATAACCAAACTAAAAATAAATTAATCAATATTAATTGATTTCCTTTTCTTGACTTACAATGTTTTTTGCCTTTCTTTGGTACCACAAATTAAAAGGAGCATACCTTGCTCTAATCTCTGTTGTTTCCTTTAACAAGTAGCTCATATGTCAGTTTTGAAAAGTTTATAACCCAATCAGTTGTAGTGTTTGTCCTTCATTCTTGAAGAGGACCATGGCATCAGGGAAATGATGACATGACTTAAAGTTGACTTTGATTTGAGTGAGGGAGGGCTGTACAAGGTCACCAGCTTCACTTTCTCTTCCAGAGCCATCTGGGTCCAGTGGCCAGATATTCACCAGGATGACTGGAGATGGCCCAGGATACATAACCTAATGAGTATAATTACCAGAGCACAAATAGCCACAATTTAGAAGTTTCTTCCAGGAATTCATTGTTGTCATTGCACTTCCAAGTCACATGAAGTCCTTACTATACATCACATTGTTTGGAATTTCCTTACTTTGCTGTTGCTTTTACTCACAACATAGGGTGATGGATTGGGCCTTGAGGGTCCAATTATCATTTTGTCATTGTTATAATTTTTAGGTTAGATATTGTATCAATCAACAAGTGTTTGTTGAGTGCTTGCTTCCTTGTTTTCATGTTTGTATGTGTTATTTCAAGCCAAGACAAGTCAAAGAATCCTCGTTGGATATCTATGTTTATTATCTTAGATGTAAACTCTGATTAAAAGAAAACATAATTAGCTAATTATAATATCCTTTAGTATTCATGCATTTTTTTCACCTTTTTATCCCCAGAACTTGGCACAATCCCTTGTATATAGAAGATATTTGCCATTAAAAATCATTGATGCATTGTATTGCAGATAGCACTGAGGAGTTAAACAAATCCTGCCTTGATTTTATAGATACCTCCTCATTGATTAATGTTGAATGGATATGGCTAAAACCAGGTGAATCGACACCAACAATGCCACATACTCTCACTTTTCTTGCTCTTTCTATAGTCAGTTACCAAGGTAATCTATTTTTCATCACATCATTACCAACTCTGAGTCATCCAACTATATTTTGTACTGCATTAAACAATCTTTTTGCATATACTTGGTTTTATCAAGGTTTATTTTTGAAATAACAAGGTTAGATACCTATTGTGGCTGCTATTTCTTCTCTTGGTGTTATCAGATAGTCCTCATGAACAACACAGACATGTGGAGGAAAGCCATTTATGAGGAATACGCCATTAATCCCAATTTCATATTTTTCAGTCAAAATGCTAGACTAAGGCTTCTGAGAGAGCCCTCAATAATTTTGGAAAAATTGCATTCTTTTTACTGAATGTTTTTAAAGAGGTTGATTTTGATGCACCTCCACAAATGGCTTGACTTCAGTTCTGCTTTGCATTTCTCATTGTGATGTGAATATGTACTGGATTTACTACTCATAAGGTAACACGATGAACACCGCAATTGTTTCTACAATGTTGAACATTAGTTTTGCAGTCCAAAAGATGCACACAGTACATCCACCAAATTTTCTAGTAAAATACTTACATTTTTTGCATAGAACAAGTGATCTGTAATCTAATATTCTACTAAATGTAGCACTCATAACTGAAACTTCAGTATTTTAATGGAGCAATAATATTTTAGTTTCATTATACTGATAAAGTACCTTCTGGAACATCAAAGATAATGCTGTATTAACACAGATTCACTATTATCCTTTACAGCAATTTATCTTCCTTTAGAAAATTAATCATTTAATAATTTATATTGAAATGTATGGTGACTCTATTAACCAGAATGTTCAATGAACTAGGATATTCCATTTCCCAACTGTGGTGGATAACTGTTTACTGTATTCATAAGAGCAATCATAACTCTTCGAGACAAATGTAGTTTGGATTATGAGGGTTTATGTAGTTCATTATCATAAAGCACTTTGGAAAATAGAAAGTAAACCTAATGAATGCTAAGCATTAAGACTGTCTTTGAAAGGTTTTTAAAAAGAGTCAATGAGGATAGACCATCTTCAGTGTCTCCTTTATTTTGACCTATAAACAAACCTCTTAAGTATTTCTATGAACCCATGAAATCTATGGTTCAGTTTACAGAAAATAATTTTTCATCAACAATTTAAGAGTATTAATAGAGCACATATTTTGATTGGATATTCACCCATTTATACATTCTCAGTTTTATGTTTGATCAGTAAACAAATGAGAAAATTCTCAATTCTTCAAAATAAACATATGTATTTTTATATTAAGGGATATTTATACTCCAATAGAAATTGTAGCAGATGTCCTCTGAAGATAAGCTTCAGATCTTTCTAAGCTACAAAAAATGTATTAAAATTTGCTCTGGGCAAGGAGCTCTTTGAAGCAGTGTCACTGTTAAAAGTTTTTAAAATGACAAATACTCATGAAGATGGGAGAGACAGTTTACATGAAAGAAGAATTGGATATATATCTTTAGTTAATGCCATCATAACAAATGTAAGAAACTTCTTTTAAATTATTTAGCAAAAAAGCATCAACTCCTAGCTTTTAAGTGATCTAACAGCTCAAAATATGGCATACATTAAAGTTTCTGACTTGTTTTACAAAGAAACAACAAAGCAAAGTGATGACATATTATAGGACATCAACTCTCTAGTACCATTTTAGAACTACTCATGTCTACTGTGTGTCATCAGTCACTGTAAAATGTTTAGAAAATAATGGATTGTAGACAAATACTCCCCAAATACTAGCCAAGCATGAAGGTACCTGCTTCTCCTTTCAGTGAAGAGAGTTATTCAAGGATAATATATTTTGATTTCTCAAATAAAATGTTAGTATATTCAAAATGAGTTGTTTACACTCACAGAATCATGCAATTTTAGGACCATGAAGCTATTTATTTAAAGATGAGAAACCTGAGACGTGTAGAGGTTAAATGTGTTGCTCAAGGTTAAACAGCTATATAGTGACAGAGTAGGGACTAGAACCTATGTCTCCATATGTCTTATATTTTTTTTTAATTTCACAACCCAAAATTGTACCACACTGGGAATACCCAAATACAAATCATTATTAGTCAATAAAAATTTATTAAATGCCTTCTATGTGCCTCCTACTATACTAAGGACTAGGAATATAAATAAGAAAAAGAAATACAGTCCCTGCCCTCAAGAAGTTACAATTTAATGAGGGAAGAAATATACAAAAGGAAGCTGAATAGGGCAACAGGCCCAACAAGGCATAACTGGCACACACACACATTTTGAATCCAAAGCAAATAGAGCAGGTAGGAAATTAAGATCTGGAAATTCTAAGCCCTTTTAAAGGGATGATTTGGAAAGGGTTTGTTTTTGTTTCACCTTGTTGCTCCCCAATAACAGGGAAGAGTTAACTGAGAGAATTGAGGTGGCATTAAGTGCTACAATATGGTATTTGTTGACTGACATATTCACGGAGTGTGAAAGTATAAAAAAATGAAGAATCATACTACAAATCCTAAGCATAGTTCAGAATATATTTTTCAGTAAACCCTGCTACTTAAGGGTTACTATACTCTACAATTTCCAATAATTATCAATTAGAACACTCTACTAAGCTAAGATCAAATAACATAGAAATAATGATATTTAAGTGGTTTTTGGTATATTTCTAACATCATTCTTACCCTCATATTTTCTAGTCACTCTTAATAAACAGTCCTAGGTATTCCAGAAATATTCCTGAAAAATATTTTTCAACAATGCCACTGTCAATTTTCCTAATTATTATACTTTATAAGAATTGTGTAGTGAACCTCTAAGGGAATTGTCTAGCCAGAAATCTGAGGTCATGCATGATTTTGAACAACATATGCATATACTTACTTGAATAAACACAGATGCCTATACTTATCCTCTCCTTCCTTTCCACCTATAATTACCTATCACTACATGTTTTCCAGAAAATTATGACTAAATCTCAAATGTACTTTTATATTCTACTTTTAAAATGATATACTAGAAGTCTACCAACAATGAGGAAGATAAGAATACAGTCTAGGATTCTGATATTTTTATATCATTACTATAAAAGCTGTTTTGAACTGCATTCTGTATTTTTGAAGGATGTTTAAATTCAGTTCCATGGGACAATATGTAGCATAAATTGGAAAACAGTGGCATCTGAATGTAAAATTTTTTCACTGTGCTTTCCCATAGGACCAAATTTACTTGCCCTTCAAAATAGGAACTGAGCTTATACACAATGATGTCCTAATTTAGTTATAAATAAAGCTTTCATTACATTGGCTGAGACAGGTCGACTTTTGCCTTCAACAATAAAAAGTAAACATTGCATATGCCTTATATATGAATTGTAGTTCAGACTTTAATGGCCTTTAAAAAGTTTGTAATGTAGAATATAAATTCAACTTTGTCTATGGGAGAATTTTTGAGAAAACAGATTGCACATGGAGTATGTAGAATTTGTGCTAAACAAATCATTACATTTGCATATACACCATATTTCTGAGCTGTACATAGCAAATAAACATTACTAGTAATAAAGTATTGTCTAGTATTAAAAGTAATATTTTTAAAAGTCAGGAGGTCTGGTTTTCAGTACTAGCTCTGCAAATAATGTCACTACTTTCTCTGAGGTTTAGACATTCATCAGTACAAGTAAAGAGATACCTGAAAAAGGAATTTTTCAGAGTAAAGGAAAGAATAGGTATGTTTTCATTCACTAAGAACAATGACAACAGACACAAATATAAAAGTAGTAAAAAATACTAAGAGGTAATGTGGTATAGAGCAAAAAATTCAGGAGACCTGAATTCTAGGCCTGGTTCTATTACTAACTAAACATTTTAGTATAAACTTGAGGACAGGGTGTTTGCCCCATTTTGTATTTCTGGTATTTAGCACATTTCCTGGCGCACAGTAGCCCCTAAATATATGTTTATTAATTTCCTGAAACAAATTAATTCAACTTTCTTAGGCTTAACTTTTAGCTTATGTAAAACATGATTGGCTTAATCTGTGGCCTCAGACTTAAATTTTACATTTATTCCAAAAGTTTGTAGCACTTGATTTCTATTTAAAGGACAATTCATGTGGTTGTTAATAAATGTTTGATTGTTTGGGATAAAATACTCAGTTTTTAAATATCTGATTCTACCACTTGCTGTGTGACCTTGGTCTGGTTTGCTCAACTGCACAATGGTGATTATAATTATTAGATATACCTCACAGAGTTATTGTGAGTATCCAAAGATGTAAGTGAAAACAAAGTGTATGCCACAAAGCACTATACACAATATGATATATTAATAGCTACCCTGAATTTCTACAACTGATTCTATTGAATCATTAAATAAGGTTCAAAATACCAATATAAAGTGTAAAGTACTCATTCTAGATAATTAGGTATAAGGAGCAGATCCCATGATTAAAGTAATTAATGCACATTTATTAAGTACTTACTATGTACAAAACCTTCCCCATAATCTTACCTTTCCTTCCAAACCTCATGGAGCCATATGCCAGTAACCGTTGGAGCAGGGTTAGCTCATTCACTTCCCCTCCACCACAGAGGCAGTGTTTCTCTCACATAGCACTTCCTTCGTAATCCCCATGAGATAAATAACAGCAAGAGGAAAAGGCCTATTGTCAGGAGAAGGGCATGTGGATAATGGTTACTAAACAATAGCAGGGAAGAAGTAAACAATTTCTGTGGAAGAGTTGTTCCCAGATACTGGCACCTGCGGCATCACCTGGACAACCTCCAGTTATGGCTCTAGATAAGAGCTTTGCTAAATGTGTATAAATTGTTCAAGTTGTCTGAAATATTGAAAAGTCAGGTCCAATTGGCCAATTATAATGGCTTACACATATTACTGAAATTTGTTCAATTTATTGTAGATGATTTTTTTCCTCTACGTATACGAACCCTCCTACCTAGACACATTATTTAGCCTTTCCACCAAAACAAGCCACATTTGTATCAAGTAGAAGGAAAAAGAAATACTTTTTTTTTTAAATAAAATGAATCTCAGATATATGAGTAGCCACTTTATTGTCTTAAATTAGTTTATGGAAGCCTCATTTTCTTCTTCCTAAAGTTAGCTTTCCTAAATATTTGCATACAGTGATTTTCTCTGCCAAACTAAGGTTATAGATCCATTTTGACAACTGCATTTTTTTGGTCAACTCACATATCTAATCTGAACTGATACCAAAAATACACAGTCATTCATTTACATTTTGGATGCTTTAACAGAGAACAGTTGAGTATTTGAATCAGGCAATTTGCTAATCCAGGCTCTCTCTTGTCTGAATGTGCAATTTGTGGCAAAAAGCCCATTGAGTCTTGGTGAGCTGCATACTGATTAGTAACTGAGGCCAGGCTTGATGTCAAGGCATCCACTTGAGCTCTTCAGTAGAAAGAATCAGTGTGCATATTCATTAAACAATAATGATTTTATGTATTTCCAATTCAGTTCAATGTCTGTATAGTAAGTGCATGAAATATGGAAAGTATTTTAATAATTACTTTATAATAAGATATAATATTACTACCACTAATAAATAAAATTATCTTTTATATATATTTGGAGATATATTTGCTTTTTATAGGATCATAGGCTCATAGATTTAGAGCTGGAATGGACCATGGAAGCTTCCATTCTATCCCTTTTCTTTAGGGTCACATACTACTCTACGCTTCATTTAATTTCATAGAATTGAGGATGGCTGCATTTGAAGAGACTTTAGAGATCATGTAGTTCAGTTCCCTAATTTAAGAGGTTAAAACTAGAAAACAAATAAGCCAAGATTTTATATATAATATTTGCCTATAAAGCAATGAGACACATTTCAAATGTATCTTGTACAGTGTTTTTAAGATATTATGGTTATAAGGGTCAGACTACTGGTTGGAAGGAGGTTGCATGGGAACCTCTGCTGGTGCTGGGTTCAGGACTCTATTTCATTGCCCATACATGGTTCTGAGTCACAGTCTCAAGGCCAAAAGAAGCAACAGAACTTACAGCCACAGGGGAAGAGAGGCCCTGGTAGCAATTCCAGGGTGGAGAGGAGTGTTTATGGTCACTCATGGTAGAGTAGAAACCCTGGTCTCAAATTCAAAACAGAGGGAAGCATCTTCAATTTTGAGTGCAGGGGAGCAGGGGACCTTGTCACAGTCCCAGGGCCAGAAGTAATGCTAGCACTGTTGGCCAGAGGAGAACAAGGTCCCTTTCTGGGTAAAGAGGAGACCATACCCCTCCTTAGATCATACCATCTTGAAATTATCAAAAAACCTACAGACCTCTAGAACTAGGTCTGAGAACTGTGGCAAGGAAGTCCTGAAGCTTGGGACAATCCCCCCTACACCCAGAAAGCAGAACCCAACTTTAACATAAAACTAAAAATCAAGAAATAGGCTAGAAAAAAATAAGCAAAAAATAACAACAAAAGAACCTGACCACAGAAAGTTACTATGGTGACAGGGAAGATCAAGATGAGAACTCACAAGACACCAAAGTCAAAATGGTTACATCTAAACCCTCAAAGAAAAAAATATGAATTGTAACATTCCCAAAAAGAATTCCTTGTAGTCCTCAAAATGGATTTTAAAGATTAAATAAGAAAGGTAGAAGAAAAATTGGGAAAATAAATAAGTGCAATGCAAGGAAATTATAAAAAAGAGGGTCAAGATCTTGGTGAAGGAGGCACAAAAATACTAAAGAAAATGATACCTAAAAAGATCTAGTTATACTTTCTACATGTGGTAAACATACATGTATAGAAATACATATTTATGTTTATATAATCATGTATGTGCATATAAAATATCTTAAAGGAACAATAAAGAGAGTTGAAGGGGAAAAGGAGTTATATTTCTTAGTATAGTAACATTGATTTAATTTTTATAGCAGTACTTTGATAAATATGTGGTTAGAAATGATGTAAGAGATGATAATAGCAACTGCTGGAGAGAGTATGAGAGGACAGGAATACTAATGCCCTGATGATGGAGAATGAATTGGTCTAAACATTCTGGAAAGGAATTTCAAATTATACCCCCAAAACTCAACTGTTCATTCACTTAACTTGGGTATAAACCTTTAGAAGGCAAAGACACAAGAAAAGTACCAATATTTAGCAATATTTGGGTCAAAGATCTGGAAACAAAATAAATACACATCAATTGGGGAATGGCCTAACAAATTGTAACATATGAATGTAATGCATTCTTTTTATGCCATAAAGAAGAAAGAAAATAATAGATTCTTTAAAAAATAGGAAGATTTTCATGAATAGATGATAAACAATGTGTGAATAACTAGAAGAATAATTTACACAATAACCACAATAATATAGAGGAAACCAACTCTAAAACACTTCCAAATTCTGATAAAGGTAGAGACCAATCATGACTTCAAAAGCCTAATGATGAAGCACTTTTCCTACTTTTTGACAGAGAAGTGATAGAGTAATATTAATGATGGGATAGATATTTTCAGACGTAAACAACGTGTTAATTTGTTTTGTCTGACTATACTTTTTTTTTTTTACAAGTAAAGGTTTCTGGAGCTTTAAGGACTGGTTTATTCAGAGTAAGGGCAGTGTCAGGAGAGGCTGGGGAGAATAGAAAACTTATGGTATAGTACACAGGTAGTAATAGAGATTAAATAAAAAGGGTCTATAAAGTATTTTTAAAATGCAAAGAATAGCAGAAGGAAATTCAGAAGAGGAAACAAGCAAATGGAGGTGTTTTGCTACTGCTATATTATATTCAATAGTGTTTTTAAAACAAACAAGCTAAGATTCCACTTTCATGTAAAATACTCATTTTTGTTCTTTGTATATTGAAATGGTCATGTTTGTGAATTTCAAAAAAAAAAAAAATAATTAATTAAAATTTAAACAAGCAAAAAAGAGGGGTAGAAGGAAACAGGGAAGGAAGGGGTTTTTTGTTTCTTTTTGTAAAGCTTTAATCAATTGGCCCCTTACTGACATGCAACAATACCAATTTTCAGATTTTCCATTTACCCTTCAATGATTTGTATTAGTGTTTCTAACACACTGAATATCATGATTGTCTCTGCCCAATCACTTTACTCATTTTAACTTCCTGCTGAGAATCTTAAAACAATTTCATTTAAGTAATTGATTTTCTCCTATTTGTCATGAAACCACCCACCCACCCACCCCCCCACACAATGAGAGAGCCTTTCTAAATCCCTCTTTAACCAGATTGCAACTAGAATTTTTAGGGCCAGGAGATTCTTATCAAGTGAGTTCCAGAGGATCATCACAAAATAAGCTCCTATATCAACTTTTTAAAGACCAAGTCAGTTATCCTATCTGGAGAGCTAGACAAACTTGCAAGGCCGGTTATAAGGAGTTGGTGTCAGGGAGACAGAAGAGAACAGGGAAGAGAAATGCTGGAGAAGGATTTATCTTGGCTTTGGCTACTGATGGAAAGGACAAAAAGAGTAGTAATAGCTAATATCTGGATAGCACTTTATGATTTGAAAAACACTTTACAAACATTATCTCATTTTATCCTAACAACAATCATCATGCAGTGCTATTAGTATCTCCACTTTACAGATGAGGAAACCAAGGCAGGCAGATGTTGAAAATGACTTGTCCAGGGTCACACAGTTATTATGTCCGAAGTTGGATTCAAACTTGGGTCTTCCTGATTCCAGGTGCAATACCAACTTTGTACCACCTAGCTGACTCCTCAGGCATGTTTTCTGTTTTAAGCAATTATTTTTGCAGACTAGGGGCTGAGATCGCCTGTATTTATGTTGCTGAAGGAGTATAAGAGTGGTTAGATTCTTCCAAATGTTGGTCTCTTGGACCAAATATTGTTTGCTTCTCCCTCATAGCATCTCTGCCCCAAACCAATGAGTAGATGAGGATACTGAGCTTCATAGAAGGGAATCAATAAGCATTAAGCGGTTGGGCCTATTTGGGTCATTTTACACCTCATCGAGTGCTGTTTCCCCTATATTATGTTACCTCACCTGAGACATTTACCTTTTGAAAGGGACAATGCCTAAGCTATGTAGTTTCAGGAAGTAGAAAATAAGTATTAAAACCCATGTTTTTTTTAGGCACAAGGCCTCTCCAGAAATCCTGAAATTACAACATATGGGCAGCCATTGATTCCATCAAAATACATTTCCTACAATGTGCCAGGCACTGTGCTGGGTGCTTTATGAATAATACTTTATTTGATTCTCACAACAACCCTGGGAGATAGACACTATTATTACCCCCAATTTACAGGTGAAGAAACAGAGATAAACAGAGCTTAAGTGACTTGCCTGATATCACACAGTTAATAAGTGTCTGAGGCTGGATTTGAAGTCAGGTCTTCCTGACTCCAGGCCCTGCTCTCTATTCACTCAAAACCTAGCTGTGCCACCTTATCTTCACTAGTATATGATCAGAGATGTCAGGGGCTATCTCTTATCTTTTACATCTAGCAAAGTACCTTTTACAATATTTTGCAAGAAGCCTCGGAGGTAGGTACAATTATTACTTCCATTTTACAGATGAGGAAACTGAGGCAAAAAGTTAAGTAATTTCACCAGGGTTACATAGATAGGAAGGGTCTAAGCAGCATTTAAACTCAGTTGTTCTTGACTCTTATTAATTAGATAAATGAAATGTAATACAATTCTGATATTTTGGTTCACACCCTTCAAACAGGCAACACTGATCAAAAGATGGAAATACTAACTATTGAAGTACCGAGGAAAGACTGTAATATTAACACGATGTTGGAACTTTGACTTAGTCCAATTATTCTGGAAGATAAGTTAGAATTATGTAAGAAAATCCGCTAAAGTATTCGAAGCCTTTGACTTGGTGATCCAATTACTGAGCAAAATGCTCTGATGAAGGCAACACAAAAAAGAGATCTATCTCTTGTGGATAATTTGTCATATATACCAAAGTACTCATAACATGTTTTATGTGGGGGTGGAGGTGGGTGGGTGGATAGCAAACACAAGAAGATAGCACATAGCAGAACAAGCTCTTGTAAAATAATGGCATGGGATATTATTGGATTGTAAATAATAAGGAATGTGAGGGATATAAAGAAACACGGAAAAACTGTATGAACTGATACAGATTTTTCAACAATTCTGCTAGCAACTGTTGTGGGTGTGACAGATCAACACAAGCCCAACAACAAGAATGCCTCAGCACAGGTTCTTTTGATCTGCTTTAATAAGGAAAGGAACATTAAGGGGGTTAACAATCTTATTTCAATCCAACATACAAATATCACTCACTTAGTTCAGGGGAAAAAAAGCCAGCACCCTGAACTTCAGAGCAAACACAAACAGATTACAAACATACATTATAAACAGACCAAATACAATTCATAGTTGCCAAGAAACCGTCAACATCTGGGTTGACAAGCTGGGAGGCTCTTACAGTGGCTGCCCAGAGTCCCATGCCAACTCTCCTCCAGGAGTGAGAGCCTCAAGCAAATAACTCTGTTCTCTCTTTTTATACAGTCTTTGAATGTCATCAAACATCATCTGAGCAACCAGAACTTAGACTCCTACTATTGGCTCTGGTCTTAGCAATTCCCCTTGGGGCCCTGAGGGCTTATCACCTCTATCAAATTAGGGAACTAGTTTGCTAACCAGCCTAGGGCTTTGCACCTAGTAGCAAGAGGGTGTGGGCCTGGGGTTTAGCACCTAGTAAGAATCAAAGAGACTTAATAAATTTATCATTCTAAAACAGGTAGAAAGTCCCACCTTAGTTACCTCTGATGTTTATGTGGATTAGAGACAGAGGGAGAAGGAGAAAAAAAGAGAGAGAGAGGAAGAGGAAAGGAGAGAGAAAAGAAGAAGAAGAAAAAGAAGAGGAGGAGGAAGAGAGACACAGAGACAGAGAGAATTAACACTTTTAAACTTGAAGTTATTCAATTGTGTTTTTTTTTTCCTAATGAGTTGGGCTAAGCCCATTCTCAGTTAATTCCATTAAACCATCCATACAATTAGACAGATGTTTACATAAACCTTTCTAATCAAGATTTGTTATAACTGAAGGAAAATGATATCCCCTAATTTTGAAGTACAACTCAGGCAGCGCTGGGTGATTAAACTTTAAATTTAATTATCTAATATATGTCATACTATATGGGGTAAATAAAAAGACCACCTTTCTTAGAATGGATAAATCAAATAATTATTTCCCTACTGCTGTATGTGCAGATGCTTGTGAATAAGTTGTACCTCCAGATGCCAGACACTATTTATTACTAACTGTATAATGTTTATACTTTATTGTATATCAGAAATATACCCAGTCATAAGAAACAGTTACATGACCATTACGAGAATGCTTCTGCACAAATCAGTCCAATCATTAAAACAGGTTTCTTATGACACTAGCTGATGAAACATCATTATCATCACCCAGAGATATTTTAATTCATTGATATAGGCATTCCCTCTAATGGGACAGATCATAGCTTATCCATGATTTCACTTTCTATGTGACTTTCTTACATTTCTTTAAACAAATCCTCCAAAGAAGTCTCACCCAACATGCTGGTATTAAGGAAGGACTTACCTTTGTGTTTGCTGACAGTGTATAGATGCAAATATGAAGCATCAGCTTTCCATTGGTTATGTCTCACTCTTAAAAATTACATAAAGAAATAAAAAATTGGAAGTTAGCAAAGGTACTAAATTCAAAGTAGACAAACTATTGATAAAATAAATAAGAGTTTTTAAGGAAAATTATTAAGATATATCAATAATTAATTTGATTTTTAAAAAAGGAAAATAAAATTATCAATATAAAAGTTTAAAATGGGAAGTCATAATAAATGAGAAGTAAACTATCAGAAATTATTTGCCCAAATGTATGTCAAGAGAATCTATAAGTGAAATGATCACTCACAAATAAATATATATGTATGTATGTATATATAAATTCTCTCTATATATACATATATTCTGCAATCTAGGTATTTTATATACATATATGTGTGTGTACATATGTATACACACATTTATTTTCATATATGTACATGTGTGATTGTGTGTTTATATGTATTTGTAAGTATATATACACACATATATATATATATATAATACCTGGATTAGAGAAAAATACAAATTTTATGTAACTTGAAACTCAGAAAAAATAAACAAGTAATAAATAAACTTCAGAATAATCCCCTAGAAGCAAATAGATTTATAAATGAATTATTTTAAACCTTAAAAGAACAATTAATCACAATGTTAAATAAACTGCTTGCCAAAATAGAAAAAGAAGAGATCCATTAATATTTTTCCCTCATGATACATATAGAGTTTTTATGTCTAAACCAGGGAAGGACAATGTAGAGTAAGAAGGCTAATATTTTGGCCAATAGACATAATGAATCATGACAAAATATTGAATAAAATATTAGCAAAGAAGACAGAGACCACATTATAAATGGAACATACTATGCCTATACTGGATTGGTTCAGTAAAAGGAAAGCCATAATAGTTCAATGAGGATAGGGAATAGGAATGATTTCACTACTACAGGGATCTCCCTCACAAAGAAACTCAAACGCAGGTAGATATTTTATCTACAGTTTCTCATCTTAGATGGTGACCTAGAATATTCAAAGTTTAAGCAACTTGCCCAGTGTTTTTTTTCTGTTTTCTTGGTTTTTTGAGGCAATTGGGGTTAAGTGACTTGCCCAGGGTCACACAGCTAGTCAGTAACTCAGGCCACATTTGAACTCAGGTCCTCCCAACTCTAGGACCAGTGCTCTATCATTGTACGATCTAGCTACCCCCCAAAGTTTCACATGAGAATTTGTCAGATGTGAGACCTGATCCTATGACTTTCTGTCTCTGAGAATAACTTTCTATACACTAGCCCATGCCACCTCCATGTAATAAATATAGTGGATCACATTAATAATGAAACTAGTAAAATCACATCATTATTTCAATAGTTGTAAATTTATTAAATAAAATAATTTCTGTTTAAATACTAAATCCATATGTATAAATGGAACTTAATATGACACACAGTAGTTATCTCAAATCAAGTGCCTTCATTATATGTAACAGAAAATATTAGAGGCCTTTTCAATAAGATTAAAGGTAAATCATTATAACATCTACTATTTCTTGTAGTTCTAAAAGTGCATCCTATACGATTACAAGAAAAAAGTGAAACAGCATAGGCAAAAAAAACCAATAGAATCACTTTTGCAAATGGTGTGATAAGCAACTTAGCATTAGAGATTCAAGTAAATTATAATTGAAATAGTTTGAGGAAAATAGTAGTACACAGCAAAAGCTCTCATAAATAATTAGCCTTTCTGTATACTACCAACAAAACCCAACATTCAGTCAGTCCACAGTCAGCAAGTATTTATTAAGGGCTTACCATGTGTCATGTATTGTGCAAAGTGCTGATGATACAAAGAAATGCAAAAAAAAAAAAATGAATACCCACAAGTAGTTCAAAATCCAATGGGGGAGGAAACATACAGACAATTATATACATTCAAGATACATAGCATAAATGGGATGAAATCTTAAAAGCAAGCACTAGCATAAAGTGGGAATGGGAAAGGCTTTTGTCAGATGGTACATTTTAGCTGAGATATGAAAGAAGTCAGGAGAGGTAGAAGGCAGAGATGAGGAAGGGGGAAATTCTAAACATTGGGATAATTAGTATAAATCCTCTGAGTTGGGAGATAAAGTGCATTCATCAAGGAATACAAATGAACCCAATATCTTTGGATTGTAGACTACTTAGTACTGAAGAAAACAAAATAAATAGATGAATTAAGAAACAAACAAACAAATAAGGCAATTGGACAGTACAGTGGTTAGGCCCTGGAGTCAGGAAGACTTCAGTTCAAATTCGGCCTCAGACACTTACTAGCTGTGTGACCCTGGTCAAGTCACTTAATGCTGTTTGCTTCAGTTCTTAATCTATAAAATGAGCTGGAGAAGGAAATGGAAAACTATTTCACTATATTTGCCAAGAAAAGCCCAAATAGAAACATGAAGTGCCAGACATGACTAAAATGACTAAGTAACAACAGAAAGTTTAAAAATGGAAAGGTAGGTAGAAGAAAGGTTATGAGGAGTTTTTAAAGCCAAACAGATGACATGGTCAAATGTGTGCTTAAGGAAGGATGGGTGGCAAGTGGAGGGCAGATTGAAGTGGAGAGAGACTTGAGTCAGATATACTAACCAAAAGGCTAGCGCAATAATTCAACCCTAACATAAGCAGGGACTATATAGTATAGTGACAGTCAAAAGAGAGAAAGGGTTATATTGAAGAGATATCATAAAGGTAAAATCAACAAGATGTGGTAAGAGATTAGATATGGAGGTTGAAAAAGAGTAAGAAATCTGGGATAACACTCACATTTGTACCTTGGTGACTGGGAAGAGAGAGGTGCCCTGCACAACAATAGCAAAGTTAGGAAGAAAAGAGGGTTTGAGGAGAAAGATGAAATTAGTTTGTGACATGCTATTTTAAATGTTTACAGAGCACATGGTTTGAAATATCCAATATGCATTTGAAACTGATAAACTGGAGGTCAGGAAAGAGGTTAGAGTTGGATAAATAGATTTGATCGTCATATGTCTAGAAATTATAACTGAAATAATGGGAATGGATGATGGGAACATGCTAAATAGAGCAAAGGTAGATGATAAGATGGCCCAGGACAAAATTTAGGGGGATGCTGACTGTTCCACAAAGGAGGCTGAGAAGTAGAGATAGATAGATAGATAGACAGACAGATAGATAGATAGAATGAAGATGAGGAGAGAGAAGTGTCTTGAAAATTTAGGGAATAAAGAGAAAGCAAAAAGAGATAAAAAGAGAAATTTTATTTTGGAAATAAATGATAAAATGCCCCAAATATTTTAGAGTCCATGTGTCAAGACACACAAGCACTATATGAATATGAATAAAAACATTATAGAAATAATAACTGGCAAAAATTGAGGAGATATTAATGGCTTATGGTTATCAATATAAAAGATGCTACCTAAATTAATTCAATTATTCAATACAATCAAACTACCAACAGTTAATTTATAGAGCTAGAAAAAATAAAATTCATCTGCAGAAACAGAAATTCAACATCCTCAATAAAAATAATAGCAGAAAAAAAGTTGAAGGAAGAGGTACCTGTTTCAGAACTCAAACCATAAAATATATTTGGTACTGATAAGAAGTTGCTCACTGTAACAGAAGCAAACAAAATGAATAGTACAGTGTTAAAAAGAAAGCCAAGTCCCCAACAATTGGATTAATAACTCACTATTCAACTGAAAGGATTGGAAAAACTGGAAAAGAGCAAAGCAGAACTTTTATCTCACACCATGTATCACAATAAACCTAAAATAGTTACATGATCTAGGTATAAAAGTTCATACCATAAACAAATTAGAAAAGCTGAGGAAATTACTTGTCATAACTATGGATAGAGCAAGAATTCTTGACAAAACAAATGGTAGAGAGGATCATTAGAAATATAATGAATAAATTCATTGAAAAAAATATATAAACAAAACTAGGACAGGTAAATATTAAGTTCTTCAGTTAACTGAGAAAAAAATCTTTGTAGAAAGTTTCCTGGATAGAAATCTGATAATCAAAATATGAACATGTTTTTCAAATCAATAATATTAAGGAAAATGAAAATTTAATTATCTCTGAGATTCTTCTTCAAACGCATAAAATTCAAAAGATGAAAACATTTTTAAAAACAGAAATGACAGTGGCTAGAGAGTATGTGAGAGTAAAAGCTTTGTAATTGACTATTGGCCAAACTGTGAATTGGTCCAATTATTCTGGAAAACTATTTGAAATTATAACTCAATGCAACCAAACTATGCATTCATTGTACCACAGAAGAACCACTCCTAAGAATATGCCCCAAAGAAATAAAAGAAAGACTTGAAAAGATTCATTCTTGTAAAAAATATCCAGAGTAGTAATTTTTTGTTGAGATAAGTTAATATAATAGATTACTAAATACAGACTATGCAATATATAATTAGTGTAGTACATTATATATAATGATATAATACTGATATTAATATATACTATTACTAGAGAAATTATGAATGAGACTGAAACAATTTGAACAAATTGATATAGTATCAGAAGTAGCATGACCAGGACAACGATTTATACAGTAACAATACTGTAAAGAAAAACAGCTTTGCAAGATTTAAGACTATGATCAATGTTACCTGGCTACCCTGGCTTCTTTAAGAACTGAGTTCACATCCACAATTTGCAAGGAGCCTTTCCTGGTCCCTCTCCCTCTGCCTGCACTTCTCCCAACCCCCATTGTGAGTGTCTTCTCTTTGAGATTACTTCCAATGTTTTCTATATTTATACCTTGTATGTACATAGATGTTTGCATATTGTCTCTCCCATTGAAATGTGAGCTCACTGAGAGCAGGGACTGTTTTGTTTTGCCTCCTACCCTTCCAGCTTCAGTGACTCAAATAGAGACAGTACTTAAATATTAGTTGACTGAATAGCAATAAAAAATTAAGAGGAGTTCTAATGAAGGTTGCTATCACCTTCTTGCAAGAGAGGCGAAGAACTAGAGATTCAGAATGAGACATATGTTTTAACATGTCCAATATATTGGGATTTTTTTTTGCTTAACTCTGCTTATTTGTTGCAACTGATGTTTTTTATATTTATTTATTTATTTGGTTTGGGAGGGGCAGGAAAGACAGTAAAGGGAGAAATAATAGTTTTGCAAAAAAAAAAAATTCTTTTTTTTAATGTACAAAAGAGCATGTAAGAAAGTTTAGGATAGCTTTGGAACTAATTTGCTAAATTTAGGATATCCTTTATAAAAAGTTATATGTGTGAGGGCAGAGCAAAGATGATAGAGAAAAGCTCACATGAGCTCTCCAAATTTACCATCCAAATAACTTTAAATAATGCCTCAAAATGAATTCTGGAGAAGAACCCACAGAAGAATGGGGTGAAATAATTTTCCAGCCCAAGATAACTTAGAAGGTTGGTGGGAACAGTCCATCACACTGGGGGGAGAGCATAGCACAGTTCAGCACAGGCACAACCATCTCAGGCCAGGCCCCAGCAAACCAACACCAGGCCTTGGGGGCAACTGAGTCAGCTACAGCAGCAACGTCTGAAGCACATGTCTCACAGGAAAGCAGGAATCCTGGTAAAAGTTCCAGAGTGGGAAAGAATGCTTGAGGTTGCTCATAGACCAGAAGATAGGACAGGAGAGCAGTGACCACACTTAGAAGAACTGAAAACTTACAAACCCCCATAACTAGCTCTGAGAGCAGCAGCAAGAAAGGCCTAAAGCTTGGGACAGCATCCCGGAGTGCAGAACTCTACTTTAACGTATAATTAAAAGTCAAGAAATAAGATGGGAGAATGAGCAAACAACAAAAAATAATCTGACCATAAATGTTACTATGGTGTCAGAGAAGGCCAAAGCACAAACTCACAAAAAGACAACAAAGTCAAAATTGCTACAACCAAAGCCTCAAAGAAAAAATGTGAATTGGTTTCAGGCCCAGAAAAGGATTCCTAAAAGAGCTCAAAAAATCTTAAAAATCAAATAAGAGATGTAGAGGAAAAAATCAGAGAAGAAGTGAGAGCAATGCAGGAAAATCATAAAAAAGAGGTTGACAACGTGGTAAAGGAGGCACAAAAATACTAAATAAAATAACACCTTGAAAAAAGAATAAGAAAAAATGGCAAAAGACACAAAAGAAACCACTGAAGAGAACAACTCCTTATAAAGCAGAATTGGCCAAATGGAAAAAAGGGCACAAAAATTCACAGAAGAAAAGAACTCCTTAAAAGCAGAGTTAGCCAAATGGAAAGGAAGTGCAAAAGCTCACTGAAGAAAATAATTCATCAAAAGTAAGAATTGGCAAGTAGTGTCATCAAGACAATAAAACAAGATCAAAAGAATTTTTAAAAATTAAAAAAAATGTGAAATATCTCACTGGGAAAACAACTGACCTAGAAAAGAGATTCTAGCAGAGATTATTTAAGTGATGGTCAAAAAAAAGGAACCCAGAGATCCATGTTTCAAGAAATTACCAAGGAAAAGAGCCCGGATATTCTAGAACCAGAGGGTAAAATAGATATTGAAATAGTCCACCAATCACCTCCTGAGTCTCTAAAATGAAAATCCCAGTAATAGTACAGTCAAATTTCAGAGCTCTCAGGTCGAGAAGAAAATATTGCAAGTAGCCAGAGAGAAACAATTCAAAGATCATGGAGCCACAGTCATGATAACACAAGATTTAGCAGTTTCCACATTGAAGCATCGGAAGGCTTACATTATGATATTCCAAAGGGCAAAGAAGCTAGAATTACAACGAAGAATCACCTACCCAGCAAAACTGAGTATAATCCTTCAGGGTGAAAAATGAATATTCAATGAAATAGAGGTCTTTCAATCATTCCTGATGGAAAAAAAAAAACAGAGCTGATTAGAAAATTTGACTTTCAAACATAAGAACAAAAAAAAGCATAAAAAGGCAAACAGGAAAGAGTAATCATAAGGGATTCGCCAAGGTTAACTGTTTGCTTTCCTACATGAGATGATACTTGTAATTTCTAAGAATGTTATCATTATTAGGGCAGTTAGAAGTAGTATATATAGACAAAGGACACAGGTGTGAGTTGAATATGATGAGATAATATCTAAAAAATAAAATTTAGGAGTGGGAAACAGGATTGCATGGGGACAAGGGAAAAAGGAGATATAGAATGGGGTAAATGATCTCACAAAAAAAGAAGTACAAAAGAACTTTTACAGGGGAATATTGGGGGCAGGGCAACACTTGAACCTCATAAGAATTGGCTCAAAGTAGGAATAACAAACATACTCAGTTGGGTATAGAAATCCATATGACCCTACAGGGAAGCAGGAAAGGAAGGCAATAAGAAAAGGAGGGGTTGATAAAAGGGAGGGCAGAATGGGGGAAGTAAAAGTCAGAAGCAAAACACTCTTGAGAATGGACAGGGTGAAAGGAGAGAAAGGGAGTAGGATAAATAGAGAGGAAATAGGATGGAAGGAAATAGACAAAACTGTAAAAACATCTCTAGCAAATTTCGCTGATAGAGGCCTAATTTCTCAAAATACATTGAGAACTGAACCAAATTTATAAAAACAAGAGCCATTTCACAATGATAAATGGTCAAAGAATATGAACCAGCAGTTCTCAGACAAAGTAATCAAAGCTATCTATAGTCATATGAAAAAATGTTCTAAATCACCATTGATTACAGAAGTGCCAATTGAAGCAAATTTGAGCTAACATCTCACACCTAACAGAATGGCTAGTATGACAGAAAAGGAAAATGACAAATGCTAGAGGGGATATGGAAAAATTGAGACACTAATGCATTGTTTGTGGAGTTGTGAATGGATTAAACCATTCTGGAGAACAATTTAAAACTATGGCCAAAGGGTATAAATACATGACTCAGAAATACCATTATTATGTCTGTATCCCAAGGAGATAAAAAACAAAAAGGAAAAGGACAAATATATACAAAAATATCTATAGTAGCTCTTTTAATAGTGGCAAAGAATTGGAAATTGAGGAGATGTCCATCAATTGGAGAATGATTGAACAAGTTGTGGTATACGAGTTGGGATGGAATACTATTGTACTTAACAAATGACAAAGCAGGATACTCTCAGAAAAACCTGGAAAGACTTACATGAACTGATGCAAAGTGAAGTGAGCAAAACCAGGAAAACATTGTACACAGTGACAGAAATATTGTACAATGATCAAATTGTAAATGACTTACCTCTTCTGAGCCATACAATTATCCAAGACATTTCTGAAGGACTTTTGATGAAAAATGCTCTTCACCTCCAAAGAAAGAACTGATAGCATCTCAATGCTGATTGAAGTATAATTTTTTAACTTTATGTTTGTTGGAATTTATTTTTGGTCTGTTTTCTTTTACAACATGACTAATATGGACTACATATATATAACCTAATTGCCTGACTTCTCAATGAGTAGGGGAGGAGACCAAGAGTGGGAGAGAATTCAGAATTCACAATTTTAATGAAATGTTAAAAATTTTTACATAGAATTAGGGAAAATTATATACATATATTTATTGATGTACACATATTTATAGATGTATATATATGATGAAGAATTTCTAACAATAATCTCTTTCCTAACTTTCCATCCCACTTTATCTGTTCATTATACATCTCCATAGAACTAAATTTGTCCCAATTAAAAAATCGAAAAACTTCAAGGACTATTGCTATGAAATAAAATTATCTCCTCAGTATAATGTTTAAAACTACCTAGACAATCTGGCACCAATCTACAATTCAAGTCTTTTCAAGAAACACCTGCATTCCAGACAAACTACTCTACCTGCTTTCTCCCAAAACCAATGCTCTATTTCTTGCATCCATGCATAGAGGATAGTCTTTCCCCATCTCCTGAGTGTCCTTATCTTCATTTAAAGCTCTCAGGTTAGGTACAGTCTTCTTGGAGAAGCTTCCCCCAGTTTTGACAGCTGTTAAATGATCTCACCCTTCTCAAATTTCCTTATATTTAATTTTCCACACTTATCTTTTAACCAACCTACCAATCTAATCCAATATAAGCTCCTTGAGTAACTTTTCTTTTTAACCTTTGTGTTCCCTTGCTTACCATAGTTTTTTTATTTTTGTACTTGAGAGTTAAGTAAATTTTTTTGTTTTTTTTAATGTTTGTTGGACTGGGTATGCAAACTTATTGTAGGTGCTTGATCTAAGGTCATCTCTTTTATTTGTAGATCTCCAGATTACAGGCAGCATGGGATGCAGCAATTGGATCATAGTTATGTTTTCCTACTTTGTCAGAATATTTAGAAGTAGTGCTGGGGTGAGCAGTTCAATAGTCTTTTGTACCACAAAAGGTTTATTTATTTCTGTCATGGGTTTTTAATCAATATGACTTTTGCAGGTTTCATCTTAATTGATTCCAAAACTAATGTATTTAATTTCTTTCTGTAATTAATTAATGTTAAGTAAGCTGTTTTCTTGCTATTATTTTCTCCCAAGAGTCTCCTACACTTTCTTCAACTCATATAAGATGCCTAGAGTGGCTGTTTTTAATATAACACTTTACTATTGCTAGCCTGGCTATTTCCAGATAACTGGGAAATCAATTTTTGTTTGTTGCTCTCTGTTTCTTTATGACTTTCACTATAAAAGTTATTGGGCCTATTACCTTCTAATATGTTGACACAACTCCTAGGGAAGTTAAATGCATGAATTAGAGAACAAACAAGTTTAGGCTGAAACTTCATTTGACCTTATGTTTGTTACATTAAGTTATAAAGACATATCATTGCAATCAACATAAAACCCTGAAATTCAAAATAAAATTCATTTGTAATTCTTTGACAACTAATTAGATTTTTTTTGTTTTGCCTCCATTATATTCCTTTAATAAAAGTGGCTTTTTCTTTCCAGGCAATGACAAGAAATACAGAAAAGTAGATGTAGAAAGAGGCGTTTAAGCTATGCTTTGAGGGAAACTAGAAATTCCAACAGATCTAGATTGAAGAGGGAGTTTATTCTAGTCACAGGGAACAGCTATCACAAAATCATGGAGAAAGGAAATTCAGTACAACACATTTTATTACTCAGTCATTGTTCAGTTGTCTCTGGCTCTTCCTGAGCCCATTTGGGGTTTTCTTCACAAGGATACTGGAGAGATTTCCTATTTCCTTTTCCAGATCATTTTACAGATGAGGAAACTGAGGTAAACAGGGTTAAGTGACTTGTCCGGAGTCACAAAGCTGCTATGTGTCTGAGTCCAGATTTGAATTCAGGTCTTCCTGATGCCAGATCTGGCTCTTTATTGACTATACCATCTAGGTACCTGTGTAGTATGTGAGGAACCTTAAAAGCAAGTTTGGCTGGACAGAGTAGGCAAAAAGAGAAATGTAATGTGTAATAAGAATGCCCACTGAGTCTTTTGTTGGTTTGTTGGTTGGTTGGTTGTTGTCCTTCATTCTCAAAGAGGACCAAAATGGCATCACTATGCTAGAGTCAAGTTTCAATGTGTCTGACTGTGGCTGATCAGACCAATATGAGCTCCGAATGTTGTACCACAGGTTTCGCACAAATAGTCCATGTGAACATTTGGGGTGGATACTCTAAATTTGTGTATCCTGCATTTCCTTTGGGCTGTTTCAATTCTGCTTTGCTCATGGAGCACAGCACCTTCTCTGACATGGGCATGCTGTGCTGAATGGCCCTGTACCAGTGTCTACCATGTCACACAATCAATTCCAAAGTTCTTAAGAGAGATCTTGAGAGTATCCCTGTATCACTTCTCCTGACCACCGTACGAAGGCTTGTCCTATGTGAGTTCTCCATAAAACAGTCTTTTTGGCAAGTGTAACATTTTGCATTCAAACAATGTGGCCAGCCCATCACAGTTGCACTCTCTGAAGCAGAGTTCGAATGCTTGGCAGTTTAGTTGGAGTAAGAACCTCAGTGTCTGGTACATTATCCTGCCAGGTGATCTTCAGAATCTTCCTATGACACAGTTCAAATGGAAGCAATTCAGTTTCCTGGCATGGTGCTGGTATACTGTCCAGGTTTCACAGCACCACAGCTCCGAAGACCCTCAATTTGGTAGTCAGTCTAATACCTCTTCTCTCCCATACTTTCCTTCAGAGCCTCCCAAACACTGAGCTAGCTCTGGCAATGCATGCATCAACCTCCTTATCAATTTGTACATCCCTGGAAAATACACTACCAAGGTAAGTGAACTTATCCACAGCATTCAAAACTTCTCCATTTGCTGACTGATGGTTCCATGTGGATGGTATGGTGGTGGCTGATGGAGCACCTGTGTTTTCTTGGTGTTAATTGTTAGGCCAAAATTAGTACAAGCAGCAGACAAGTGATCCATACTTTGTTGCATCTCAGTTTCAGAGGCTCTGTTGAGTGTACAATCATCTGCAAATAGAGAATCATGCACCAACAGTCCCTTCACTTTGGTCTTGGCTTGTAGCCTTTTCAAGTTGAAGAATTTACCATCAGTGTGGTAGTTGACCTTGATGCCATGTTCATCCTCGTTGAAAGCATTTGACAACATGGCTGAAAACCTTATGCTAAAAAGCATGGGAGCAAGCACGCAGCCTTGTTTCATTCCACTGGTGACTGGGAAGGCACAAGAGCATTGTCCATTATCTAGAACTCAGGCAATCATGTCATCATGAAATTGATGTACAATGCTGATGAACCTATCTGGGCAACCACATTTTGACATAATTTTCCACAAGTTCTCACAACTAACAGTATCAAAGGCCTTGGTCAGATCCACAAATGTTGTGTACAGACCTCTGTTCCACTCCTGGCATCTCTCCTGGAGTTGTCAGGCAGCAAACACCATATCAACTGTTCCTTGGCCCTTTCTGAAGCCACACTGGCTCTCAGGTAGATGACCACCTTCCAAGTGAAGGATCATCCTATTAAGGAGGACTCTGGCAAGAATCTTGACAGCAATGACGAAGAGAGAGACCTCTACCCCATGATTGTCATAGGACAATCAATTTCCTTTACCTTTATAGAGATGGACAATGGAGTCATTCTTGAACTCCTGGGAGATAACTTCTTCTTGCCATGTAACCTGGAAAATTTCAGTCAGCTTTTGTATAAGCAATGGACCTCCTACCTTGTAAATCTCAACTGGAACAGAATCAGCACCAGATGCTTTACCACACGAAAAGAGCCTAACGGCATTCAAAACTTCTTCAGTTGGAGCTTCAGCTAGGGAAGGATTGATTTCAACCTAGATGGTCAATGACCTCAGCATTGATTGATGATGGCCTGTTGAGAACACTACTGAAGTGTTCAGCCCATCTGTCTAGGATCATATTCTTCTCACTACTCAATGTGGCTCCATCAGCACTGAGTAGTTGAGATGCGCCATAGGAATTTGGTCCCTAAGTAGGCTTCAGGGCATCATAAAAGCACTTTGAATTGTTACTATCAGCATAAAATTGAATTTCATCTGCCTTCTTATTGAGCCTAGAATCCTCCATCTCTCTAAGCTTTGCTTGTACTTTACTTTTGATGGAATTAGATGCTGCCTTCTTAGAGATGGATGAAACTATCCTGCTGGTAAGCCCTGTAGAGTTCTCATTTTTCATTTTGAGCTTCTGAATTTCCCCATCATTTTCAGCAAACCAGTCTTGGTATTTGTGAGTATTCTGACCCAGATGAGCAAATGCAGTGCTATACACCAAATCTCTGAAAGCTGCCCACTTCTTTTCTGCTCCACTGTTGCCAACTGTGTGTTGGCTCAACTTTCCCTCCAAGTTAGCAACAAACTGTTCCTGCTCAGAGAAGAGCTCTAATTTGTTGACATTAATTCTTCTGGTAGTCTTTTTGCCTTGGGGATGCCACTTTTGTTGAATGTGAATATTTAGCTTGGAAACGATAAGTCTATGATCAGCCCAGTACTCTGCACCATATATTGCCTTCTTCACTCTCACATCCTCTCTGTCTCTTCTCCTTACAATCACATAGTCTATTAAATATCAGTGTTTGCTGCAAGGGTGCATCCATGAAGTTTTATTGTGTTTAGGTAAACAGAAGACAGTGTTGGTGATAAGCAAGTCATGAGATGCAGAAGTCTTCAGTAGTAAGTGCCATTGCTGCTGCTGTTTCCAATTCCATTCCTTCCAAGTTCTCCCTGCCAAGTTTGGTAGTCTGAGACTACTCTAGCATTTAAGTCACTCAGAATTATAAGCTTGTCTTCTTTTGGCACATTGATGATAAGGGTCTCCAGGTCTTCATAAAGTTTTTCTTTAACCTCATTAGGATTCATCACAGTGGGAACATAGGCACTGATGACGGTGATGTGACATTTTCCTGCAAATGGCAATCACATTGTTATGAGTCTCTTCACTCCTTTTGGCAGTCATACAGGGTTGTTGACTAGATTAGTTTTGATTGCAAAACCTACACCTGCTTGACAGCACTCTCCTTCACTATGGCCACTGCAGAAAAAAGTGTATCTGACTCCAACTTCAGTAAGCTGGCCTTCATTTGCTAGCCTTGTTTCACTCAGGGCTGCTATTTGGATGTGATATCTGCTGAGTTCTCTTGCAACAGGAGCTGTCTTTCAGGTCTACTGGATTTTGTGTTGTCTCTAAGTGTGTGCACATTCCATTGTGCTGATGGTGAGTGGATTCATCTTTGCAGACATTTTTGTACATTGTTTTGTGTTTCGACCACAGAGTGGGATTCCCCGCCTGCTGCAGTAATCAGGACAGGGTTGGATAGTCTTAGGGATGGCTTCCTGAAATATTATACTCTGTCTTGTTCCTGCTGTATGGCAAGGGATAGAAACAATTAGAGGAGCCCACACATGTTAGGAATATTGGCTCTCAAAGGAGTCTATATGAGAAGGATTCTTTTGGATTCATAACACATTCATTGTTTCAAGACATGTTGAAGGGGAACTGGGGAAAACCCAGGCAAATGAAAGGCAAACTATTATCACAACCCTATCTTTGAATTAATGAAGGAACGAATGAACATTTACTAAGTGCTGGCACTGGGGATATAAATACAAACAAGTGAGACAATCTCTGCTATTGAGGAGCTTATATTTTAATAAGAGAAAAAGGCACATACAGGGAAATGATCAGTTTAGTGTTAAAATGGTAGTGTTGACTTAGTTACTGTTAACTGGCATGAAAAATAACATGGAGATGTTTGGAAAGTACCCTAGTGGGACTGATAAGGTGAAAGTTCACCAATCAGGCTCAGAGTCCCAGGAGATGGTGAATTCATTTTCATTTAAGTCATTTATTCATTTCTTCAATTGGAAGGCTTCAAGATGAAATTGACATTGTAGCTCATGCTGTCCAGAAAAACTATTGGGTATACCTGATAGAATTCTAGCCTTCTTAAACAAATTGGAACCCTGATAAATGACAAGTATTGTTTATTTACTACACAAAGTGGAGAGAATGAGGTATTTTAGTTGTGTGTCATCTTCTTAGTATTGTCTTTAAAATATTTCTTATTTTAGCTCTGACAGTTTGACTATATGTAACTAGCTGATAACAGGAAAATCACCCTCATCAATAACACATTTTTCCTGTACGTTAAAAAATCCCATTGTACTTATTTTTCATTATTTATGGAAAAGCATTTGGGACAGGCAATTTTACAGCATAGTCTATTCAATAAATATAATAAAGTCACTCGAGATTTCTTAGAATCCACCAACAAGTGCAACATTTTCAATAATTTTTGATAATAAACATTAGTCAATGTAAGAAAGAGAAAGAGATAGAAACAGAGATAAACAATAACAGACTGGCTAGTACATAGTAAGACATTAATAAATGTTTGTTGATTGACTATATATGTGCAAACATACTCCCCGTTATGATATAGGATGGTGGTATCTAACACAAATAAAAATGGATCTCTTCAAACTTGCTTAGAAAACCACAAATTAACATTATCTAGGTTGTTTTATATTTTTTATTTATTTTGTTAAACATTTCTCAATTGCATCTTAATCATGTTTGGGCTATACTCAGGAGTTTGCTGGCCCAAGTTTTACCCCTTTTGACACAGGAGATCTAGCACAGAGATACTCTGTGCATAGTGCACTCCTCAAGATGCCCTATGTTTACAGATGGTATTTTGCTATACTTATACCAATCCCTAGAACATTTCACAGTCTTCTGGAAGAATCTGTAATCACTCAGAGGATCTCAGCTGGCCCATCCCCCAAGACATACAAAATGAATGCTGTCTACTGCCCAGATGTCAAGAGATATTTGGGTCAATAGTCTGGAAAAGACTTTCATCATCAGGATGCATATATGAGATAGGAGGCATAGTTAGATAATTCACACAGGTTGTTCTATCAGGACCTAGCATGGGCCCCTGTGTTGGACTAAGAGGAACCACATATCTGACTGCCACCATATCCAGTTTTTTTTTAACATATGTCTTTAATCACTTATGTAATTATTATTGTATCATTTGATAATTTTAGCAAAAAGGTACAGTTAGCACAGTTGTAGACCAAGTGTTCAATCAAGCTAAATGAAGAAATCTAAGTTGATTGGCAACAAGACCCTGTGCATGACCCCAGGTGACAGAACTGCATGTCATTGTCAGTCCCATCAAGCCCTTCTGACATTCTAGGACCTGCTAGATTTTGTCCTCTTGTCCTGGTTTGCAAAATGCCAGTGTCACCTTCATGCCACAATGATAATCAGCAGGGAACTTTGGTGTGGAATTAGCTTATGTACAAAAAAATACATATTACATTTTGACTTTGATTTCCTTTCTCCCTTAAAATCCCAACTAAAGCCCCATCTTCTACAAGAAGCCTTTCTTAACACCTCTTAATTCTGGTATCTTCTCTCTCTCTTATTTTCTACTTAACCTGATTATATCAGATTTGTTTCTTATCAACCCTGTTAGATTGTAAATTTCCTGAGGGCACTAGCTGTCTTTTCTCTTTCTGTATACAGTGCCTGAAACATAGTAGGTGCTTGATAAATGTTGACTGATTTGTTTTAGTGTATCACTATATTGGATTTGGCAGCACAAAAAGTACAAACAATTAAGAATATGATTGAACTAAAACATAGATTATGTATGCTGCAGAGACCAAAGAGTAGTTCCCATTTATTTCTTTCTAAAGTAGATAGATGCCTGCTGCTCATACTTTAGCTGTTTGAGATAATGAAGTTACAACACTGAACAGCTTTTCCACAGAAGTACTTGATAACTTCATCATGCAGTTTATCACTGGAAAAATGAAACTGCCTTCTTAAGGTATGATTGCTTTATGGTGGCTATAATTTGATACAAACTATTAGCTACAACATCAATTTCTAGTTCATTTAAATTAAGTCATGTTCTGCCAATGGAATACCTAATCACAGAAAGATTAAGTAGTTTCACAGATTTTTTTAAAGAAAAGTTAAAAATCTATTGGAAATGGATTTTTTTGGCTTTGTTTGAATTCCAGTTTTTATATGCTTTCACACATCAGAAGAAAAATGCATTTTTAATAATAGTTTATTTTCCCCAATTGCATGTTAAAACAATTTTTAACATTTTTTTAAAGTTGTGAATTCTCAATTCTATTCCTTCATGCCACTCTCCCCTCCCCCTTCCCTGAGACAATAAGCAATTCAAAATATGTTATACATGCACAATCATGTAAAACATTTCCACATTAGTCATTTTGTACAGCAAGATCCAAACAAAAAAAAGAATAAATGAAAGGAAGAAAGGAAATCAGAAAAATAACATGTTTTAGTCTGTATTTGGACATTATCAGTTCTTTCTCTGGAGGCAGATGGCATACTGCATCATGAGTCCTTTGGGATAATCTTGGATCACTGTATTGCCGAGAATAGCTAAGTTGTCCACAGTTCTTCATAAAACAATATGGCTGTTACTGTGTACAATGTTTTCCTGGTTCTGATCACTTCACTCTACATCAGTTCATATAAGTCTTTGCTGGTTTTTTCTGAGGTCATCTTGCTTGCTGTTTCTTATAGGACAATAATACTCTATCACAATCATATACCACAGCTTGTTCAGTCATTCCCCAACTGGTGGGCATCCCCTCAATTTCCAGTTCTTTGCCATTACAAAAAGAGCTGCTATAAATATTTTTTGTACAAATAGCCCCTTCCCCCACATGCACTTTTTTATTTCTTTGGGATATACACTTTGAAGTGGTATTCTTGCATAAAATGGTACGCAGTTTTATAGTCCTTTGGGCATAGTTCCAAATTGCTTTCCTAAATGGCTATATTGGTTCACAACCTATATCCCCTCCAAAATCATTTTCATTTTTGTCATATTAGCCAATCTGATGGATGTGAGGTGGTGCCTCAGAGTTGTTTTAATTTGCATTTCTCTAATCAATAATGATTCAGAGCACTTAGAATGATGTATTTGTAAGTTTACTTGAAAGATAGGAAGCACAGTAGATAAGAGGCTGGATTTGGTGTCAAGAAAACCTAATTTCAAATTTATCCTTGGATTCTTACTAGCTTTGTGATGACAGACAACTCATTTAGCTCCTTTCTGCCTCAGTTTCTTCAACTGCAAAATGGGGATGTTAATAATAGCATCTATTTCTTAGGGTTATTATGAGGATCAAATGAGGTATTTGTAAAGGGCTTAGCACAGCTTCTGGAATTTTTTTTATTGTTGAGTCATTTCAGTCATGTCTGACTTTCTGAGATGCCATGTGTGGTTTTCTTGGCAAAGATACTAGAGTGGTTTGCCATTTCCTTCTTCAACTCATGCTATAGATGAGGAAATTGAGGCAATCAGGGTTAAGTGACATGCCCAGGGTCATACAGCTAATAAGTGTCCAAGGACAGATTTAAACTCAGGTCCTCCTGACTCCAGGGCTGGTGCTCTATCCACTGTGTAACCTAGCTGCCTAGCTGCTTAATAAATTCTTCCTTCCTCTCTCTCTCCCTCTCTCCCATCTTTGTCCATCCCTCGCCTTCCTTCCTTTCTTCTGCCTATCCACCCAAGTATAGCTGAAGTGCTTCAATGGTTGTAGATAAGCAAAACCTTACTAATGTCTTCAATAAGTATCTCTGAATATTAAGACAATGGCAAGATAAAATTATCTAAGTTATTAAGACAAATGATAAATTAGATTCTTTGTTCATTTAAAGCAGGGACTGGGGGAAAGGAAGAAAAAAATTTACATGATAGTGTATATTTGAAAGGAATGGCAAGTTGTGCATAGTAAATTTGCAGTTTCCTGTGCAATCTTTTTATTGTATTGTTATATAAATGCTTGTTTTATTTCATAAATTAAAAACAAAATTAAAAATAAATAAAAGTTTTGATAAATGATAACAAATTTACTTTAAAAGAGCATTTGATAATAAGGCTGGTTTACCAAAGGTGAGTATTTACTTTGGAAGAGCTAATATACATTAAAAATAATCCCTACCATTAAAGGGGAATGAAGCAACTAACTGAGTTATTACTTTTTCAGTTTCTAATTAGAATTGCCCAAATGGTAAAACCCAATTACTCAGAAATGAAAACAAAAATTATGGTTCCAAAATCAAACTTCCTTTGCAGGTAGAGTATTGATTTGCTGGATTATAACTATGTACTCTGGAGGTAATAAAACTCTCTCCTGGTTCTTTTAGGGTAAATAATCTCTCTTGTCCACACACTGAATTGCTGCGTGGTGATCAAAATGAGCCCGGGAAGCCTTTAGTGACTTCAAGAGTGTTTTCCAGAAATCTAGAAAGCTTTAGAGAACAGAAAACATGTATTACACCAATGTAGTGATACACTAAAACAAATCAATCAGCCAGTAACTCTCTGACTTCTATTCTCCTAAGAAGGAGGTCTTTTTAGACCTCTCTTTATCTCTCAATCTGTCTCTCTCGAGTCTTCCTACTTCATTATTGAGCTGAAAATCCTTTCTCAAAAGTTTTCATAGCAAAATCTGATAACTTTTTTTTTCAAATTTACTTTTTTTCTTTCTTTTCATCCTTCTTAACTGGTATGTAGCATTTGATGCTCTTCTTGTAGGTATACTCTCCTCACTGGGTTTTCCTGACAATTTCTTCTCTTGATTCTTCTCTTTCCTTTATGACCTTTCTTGCTCTCCTTTGCTGAAATTCACCACCTGTGCCATGCCTACCAACTGTGAGTGAACTCCAAGACTGTGGACTAGGCCTCCTTCTTAATCTCTACACTTTCTCTGGACACTGTCTACAATATGACCTCACCAATTGCCATGTGTTACAATCACCATCTCTAGGCAGATGACTCCCAGATCTATATATCCCAGGCCCATTCTGTCTCCTAAACTCTGGTTATGCTTCACCAGCTACATACTGAGCATTTCAAACAAGACATACTTTAAGCATTTCAAATTAAACATGTCCAAAGTAAAATGAATTATCCTTTCCCCCCAAATGCAACCATCTTCTGTAATTTCCTATTACTGCCCAGGTCACCACCACCTTTCTAGTAACCTAGATTCCTAACCTTCATATCATTCTTCTCATTGTCTTAGCCCATATAACTTGTCAATTTTTAAATCTGTTCATTTGTAGCACTATAATATTCCTCATATAGGTTACTTCCTCTCTAGTCACATAGCCACCACCATCCTAGTTCATGCAACAGCCTTCCAGTTGGTTTTCTTGCCTCAAGTCTCTCTCCAAGTCTTCAATCCAAAGCTCACAAGGCTACCAAAGTAAATTTCCTGAAGCAAAGCCCTAATCATGACAGCCCTCTATTCAATAAATTCCTGTGGTTCCCTATTATGTCTAAGGTAAAAATACAAGCTCTTCAGTTTTGCAATTAAAGCTATTTACAACATTGTTCCTTCTAGTTCATTTGACAGATGATTGCCCTCCATGAATTCTCCAATTTAAGCATAATAGCCTACTTATAGTTTTACATACACAATTTCTCTATCTCCTATATTTATGACTTTTCAAAGGTTGCCCTCCATGCTGGAATGCACACATTCTTTAGCTCTGTATTTTGGAATCACTGGTTTTCTTCATTATTTAGCTCAAAGCCCTATGAAGTCTTTCCTGATACTCATTGCTACAAGTTCACACTTTTCCAATACTAAATTGTATTTATCTTGCAAATATTTTGTATGTACTTATATGTACGAGTCTCTCATCATAGAATGTAGGACTCTTGAAGGGACTATTTCATGTTACATTATCCAAGATTTCACAATACAGAAGTAGTCTTTATATCCTTAATACATAAAACAGTATAAGTATTTTAATATATTTTATTTATTTCATTAAATGTTTTCCAATTACATGCAAAAAATTAACAATCTTTTTTTTAAAATTTAAGCTTCAAATTTTCTCCCTTCCTCACTTCCATCTCCCTCCTTGAGAAGGCAAGCAATTTGACATAACTTATACACACACACACACACACACACACAGGTGTGTGTATGCAGTCACACAAAACATATTTCCATATTATCCATTTTGCAAAAGAAAACACAGACCAAATATTTAGATCTGTTTGTATTAAAGCACAAAGTGTTTTGTTATTATGATCATATAATCCCTGAATCTGTCTTGGCAGATAGACTCTTAAGTATTTCATACTGTATTCAATTATTTTAAATGGAATTTTTCTCTGTCTTACTGCTGGGTTTTATGTGGTGTTTTATATGGGTTTTTTATATATTACAACTAGGCCGATATTGTGTAATGGCAAGCATGGTGGGACTTTTTGCTGTTTTTTGTTTTGCAGTGCTTCTCAGCACTAAGGCAATCAAGTGCCTTTGAGTCTTGCCTTTCTTAAAATCAAGAGTCTTTGATTGAATTGAGAGTCTTTAATGAACTGCTTAAGTCACAAGAAAGCCTAAGTCACATGAGTTTGAGTCACATGGTTGTGATGCCCTCTGGCCCTGAAGAAGTGTATATATTTAGTCTGAGGTTAGCACTTTGCTTGGGGCTCACTCACTGGAACAGTGTTTGTGTGATTTGACCAGATGAGACCAGGGTAGCTATTGGAGCCACCCGGCTTTGAAAAACCCAGAGGTTCTCTCTGGTAACTATGTATGTAATGTCTTGCCAGACAGCTAGAAGCCTGTTTGATGATTTGTGTTATTTTGCTCTGTTTATATAATTTCTGCTTGTAATTTCTGTTTGTGTTTTCTCTGAAGTTCAGGGTGCTGACTTTTTCCGCTGAACTAAAAGAATGATGTATGTATGTTTCACCTGTGCTAGTAGCCCTCCTATGTACTGGTGTATTGGCCTTACACAGCCACAGTAGTGGCAAGTAGCATTGTTGTTACATATTGTTAATTGCTTCAAACAGTTTTTTAGTTGATTGTCTAGTATTCTCTAACTATACCATTATAGCATCTGCAAAGAGTGATAGTTTTGTTTCCTCACTGCCTATTTTTATTCCTTCTACTTCTTTTTCTTCTCATTGTTATAGCTAGCATCTTTAGTATACTGTTGAATAATGGTGGTGATAATGCATATCCTTGCTTCATCCCGGATTGTACCATAAAGATTTCAAGCTTATCCTCATTACAGATGTTTGCTCTTAGTTTTAGAGAGAAAAGACTTTCATTTTAAGAAAGGTTACAAAATGGTGGCAAGAAGGCAGGGACTCACCTGAGCTCTTCCCCAAACCCTTCCAAAGACCTTTAAATAATGCTCTAAAACAAATCCTGGAGTAGCAAAACCTACAAAGGGACAGGGTAAAACAATTTTCTAGTCCAAAGCAACTTAAAAGTTTAGCAGGAAAGGTATGTTGCACCCAAGGGAGAGTAGCACACAGTCAAGTGCAGGCTGTAGCAGCACAGACCAGGCCCCAACAAACCAAGAGCAGGCCTTGGGAGTGACTAAATCAGCTGCTTCTGGAGCTCTCAGTCTATAGATGGTAAGGGAGTTGAACAACTGGTCAGAAGGAGATTACAGGGTCTCTTTGCTGGCACTGAGGGCAGGATTCTGTTACTTTACCTATGCTAAGATCTACGTCACAGTCCTGGGTGATAGTACCATGGCAAGGAGGAGCACTAACGTATCAGAGATGGGATGTTCATCACAGTTCCAGGGAATAAAAGAGGGCTCATGGTCACTCACAGACCAGAGCACAGGCCAGGAGAGTAGTAAACACACCTCTCCATAGATCATACCATCATGGAAAAACTGAAAACTTACAGGTCCCTAGAAGTTTCTGTGAAAACACCTGCACAAAACCCCTGAAGCTTAAGACAGTGTGCCCTCCACCCTGGAAGAAGATGCTCACTTTGGCAAAGAGTTAACTCAAGAAATAGTCTGGAAAAATGAGCAAATAACAGGAAAAAAATTGACCATGGAAAGTTACTATGGCGACAAGAAAGCTCAAAACAAACACTCAGAAGAAGACAGAAAAATCAAAATGCCTAAATCCAAAGACTCCAAGAAAAATATGAATTGGTCTCAGGCCATGGAAGAGCTCAAAAAGGATTGTAAAAATCAAGTAAGAGAGATAGCAGGAAAAAATGGGAAGAGAAATGAGAGTGATGCAAGAAAATCATGAAAAAAGAGTCAACAGATTGGTAAAGGAGACGCACACAAAAAATAAAGGAAATAACACCTTAAAACAGAGTAGAAAAATGATAAAGAGATTTTAAAAAGAGGCTAATGAAGAGAAGAATGCCTTGAAAAGCCAAATGGCAAAAGATAAACAAAAATTCACTGAAGAGTGAAAAATTCACTCTTAAAAAAATTCACTCCTTAAAAAGCAAAATTGGCCAAATGAAGAAAGAGGAATAACTCAAAAAATAGAATTGGCCAAATAGATAAGGAAGTACAAAACCTCAGTGAAGAAAACAATTCCTTAAAAAATAGAATTGAGAAGGAGGATTCTGGGAAGATGGCAGAGTAGGTCAGAAATTTCCAAGCTCTAAGATGTTTCCCCACAAAAGAGATAAAACAGTGCCTCAGGCCAAACATAGAGCTATAAAAATAAATAAGAGTAGGGGCACAACAGGGGTCCTCCTGGGACAATAGAAGAAGATCTGAAGAAAATTCCTGGGGCAAGCTTTGGTCCCTGTGAAAAGTAAATACCTCCAGGCTAGGTGCTAGGTCCACTTAAACAACAAGTGGCAAGCCCTAGGGCTACATGTGTTAGGAGGCTTCCTCAGCCCCAGGACCCCAGCAATAGGAACTTTTACCCCCAGGATAGTGAGAGGAGTTGGGCATCTGAGCCAGGGAAGATTGAGGGAACCTCTGCTGACAAAAAATGCCAATACAAGCTGTCTTGTGTAGACATAGTAGGGGCTGTAACAACAATGCTGCTTGGAGCTACTGTGGAGGAATAAGGCCAATAATAACCAGCACACAGGAGGCTGCTAGCATAGGTTCTTTGATCTGCTTTTCTAAGGAAAGCAACTCTAAGGGGTTTACAATCTTACTTTATTTAAACATACATGTACCATTTATTTAGTTCAGGTGAAAAAGTCAGCACCCTGGACTTCAGAGAAAACACAAACATAAATTACAAGCAGAAATTATATAAACAGATCAAATAATACTAATCAGCAGACAGAGCTTCTAACTGTTTGTCCATAGCAATACATACATGGTTACTAGAGAGGGAAGTACCAAATCTGGATTTTCAAAACTGGGGGCTCCTTAATGGCTACTTAGAGTCTCATCTAGCCAAATCACATGAGTGAGCCCCAAAGCAAAATGCTAACCTCAGAGTATATATACACTTCTTCAGGGCCAGAGGGTGTCACAAACATTTGATTCAAACTCATGTGACTTAGGCTTTCTTGTGACTTAAGCAGGTCATCAAAGACTCTTCATTCAATCAAAGACTCTTCATTCAAACAAAGGCAAGACTCAGTCAAAGGCCCTTGGTTTCCTTAGTGCTGAGGAGCACTCCAAATGATAAAACAGCAAAAAGTCTCACTTTGCTTGCCATTACAGGGGCAAGAAGGAACCGGTACATGCCAGTAAGGCCAGAAACAGTGGGGTGGGGATGCTGCTGGCTGTGGGCACTTGAGGGAAGTGGGAGGTCTTGGTTCCACTACCAGGCCAGAAAAGAGAACTGAAGATCTGAGGCCAGAGGCACCATCCCAGAACTACAGGTGATTACAAAACTTAAGTTACTACTACCACTACTACTACTACTACAACTACAATGCACAGGCAAAGGAGAAAGAATCCAACCATACAGAGTTACTATGGGAATAGAGAAAACCAGAGTTCTTCTTCAGATGAGCATATTCCAAATAACCCTCTTCTAACCCAAAGAGTAATGTCAAATGGTCACCTGCCCCAAAAGAATTCATTCAAGAACTTTAAGAAGACCTTAAAAATCAAATCAGGCTGAGGAAAAACTAAAAAAAGAACAATCCAAGGAAAACAAGAAAATTATGATTGGGCAAGGGGAAGCCAATGAAGTTATAAGAGATCAAGAAATAATAAAAGAAAATATAAAGATGAAAAAATAGAAGTGGACCATTTTATAAGAAAAACAATGGATCTGGATAAAAGATCAAGAAAAAAACAAGAATAATCAGACTACCTGAAAGCTATGATCAAAAAAAGAACCTAGATACAATAATACAAGAAATAATTGAAGAAAATTGTCCTGAAGCATTAAAATAGGAGGGGAAGGTAGAAATAGAAAAAAATCCATCAATCACCACCTGAAAGAAATCCTATGAGGAAAACCCACAGGAATATTATAGTCAAATTTCAAAACCCTCAGCTTAAGTATAAAATATTGTGAGCAACAAGAAAAAACCCAACTTTAATATGGCAGTGCCAAAATTAGAATCACATGAGACTTATCAGTGGAGACACTAAAAGATCACAGGTCTTGGAATACTACATATCAAACAGCAAAAGAACTGGGGTGCTGGCCAGAAATATCATACTCAGCAAAGCTAATCATAATCCTGAATGAAAAAAAGAGCATTTAATGAACTGTCAGACTTTCAGGACTTTGTTAAAAAAAATCCTGAACTTAACAGAAGATTTAACATGCAAGATCCAAAAGAAATACAAGATACATACCAAAGGCTAATTAAAAGGGACTCACTAAGGACAAACTGTTTAACTTTCATGTATGCAAAATATAAAATGTATTTCTAAGATTGTTATTAATAACTTGGGAGTTTGTAAGAAAGATTGGGGTAGACTTGAGAAAGATACAACTTTAAAATTAAAGCCATTCAGTAACAGCTAAAAAGAGTTAATTATCTTATACAAATGAGGTACAAGAGAAAGAACCAACACAGAGGAGTTAGATTGGGGAGGAGGGCTGTTAGTTATTTTGTGAATGGGTTCAAGAATGAACAATGCATATATATCTGGAAAAGTATAAAAATCTTCTAAATTCAGAAAGAAAAACATTAAGGGGATAGAGAGGGGAGAGAGGATAAGGGAGGGATCTCTAGAGGGGGGGAGGGGATCAGTGAAAGGCAGTATAGAATAGTGATCAGATTAACGGGAATGGGAGGATAAGGGAGGGATCCTTGGTGGGAAGTAGGTTAAGTAATAGGAGGGCAAGGTAGTGAGTAGAAGTAAAGTAGAGGATTCAGGAGGGATAGGAAATAAAAGATATGCACAAACATAAAAACAAAGATCAGGAGTAGAATTTGTTAGGAAAAATATATATCTAAATATGTATGTATATGTGTATATATAAATATATCCATGAATAATTATAGCCTTCTGGGAGGAGGAGGTATGAGTACATATGCATGTGGATATGTATATATCTATATCTATAAATATATCTATGCTTAATTGTAGCCTGGGGGGGATGGAGGGGGGGGAAGAATAAAGTAAAAAGTGTACAGCAGAGAACAAAAAAAAACCCTACAAGGAAGCAAAGAAAAGATGGATAGCTCTCAACACAACACATAGTATTTATTATATAGATTTTCTTGAAATGGAAATTTATTGCCATATATTTTGAATCCTCTCTCATCTTCTGCTATGCACATGACATTTTTTTCCTTCTTATTTTACATTTAGGTTTTAATATTTAAGTTTCTACAATTTTTCTTTTTGCATTATATATTTAAGTATTTAAGTCTAAAATTAAAAAAGATAATTTTTTAAAAATTTAATAAATAAAAAATTATAATTGAGCAAGTGGAAGTTAATGACTCTATGAGACATCAAGAAACAGTAAAAAGAAAAAAAAAACAAAAATGAAAAAATAGAAGACAATGTGAAATATTTTATGAGACAAACAACTGACCAGGAAAACAGATGCAGGAAAAATAATTTAAAAATTATTGGACTACCTAAAACCATGGTAAAAAAAAAAGAATCTAGACATCATCTTTCAACAAATTATCAAACAAAACTGCCCTGATATTCTAGAACCAGAGGGTAAAATAGAAATGGAAAGAATTCACTGATCACCTCCTAAAAGTGATCTCAAAATAAATCTCCAGGAATATTATAGCCAAATTCAAGAGCTCCCAGGACAGGGGAAATATATTGCAGTCAAAAAGAAACAATTAAAGTATTGTGGAGCCACAGTCAAGATAACAAAAGACATAGTAGCTTCTACATTAAAGGATTGGAAGGCTTGGAATATGATATTCCAGAGGGCAATCATCTACCCAGCAAAACTACATTCCATAAGGGGGAAAATGGACATTCAATGAAATAGAAGCCCTTCAAGCATTCCTGAGAAAAAACCAGAGCTGAATAGAAAATTTAACTTTCAAATATGTCTCAAAAGAAGCATAAAAAAGTAAACAGGAAAGGGAAATCATGAGGGCCTTAATAAGGTTAAACTGTTTACATTCCTACCTGGGAAAATAATACTTGTAACTTGTAAGAGCTTTTTCATTATTATGGCAGTTAGAAGGAATATATGTAGACAGAGGGTACTGTGTGAGTTGAATATGATGGGATATCTTTAAAATAAAATTATGGGGTGAAAAAGAAGAATGTACTAGTAGAAAGGGAAAGGGAGAGGTGGAATTGGGTAAAATATCTCTCATGAAAGAGACAAGAAAGAGCTATGACAGTGGAGGGGAAGAGGAAGGAGGTGGTGGGGAATGGTCAAACCTTACCCTCAATGGAATTGGCTCAAAGAGGTAATAACGTACCCAGTCAGCTGGGCATTAAGTTCTATCTATAGGAAAGTAAAAGGGGAAAAGGAAAAGAGAAGGGGGAGTGCTCATAGAACAGAGGGTAGATTGGGGGAGGCAATAGTCAGAAGCAAACACTTTTGAGGAGAAACAGGGTGAAATGAGAGAGAAAATAGAATAAACAGGAAGGGAAATAGGATAGAAGGAAATACAGTTAGCAATCATAACTGCGAAAACAATTTTGAAACAAGTTTCTCTGGTAAATACTTCATCTCTCAAACATATAGAGGAATGTGTCAAATTCATAAAAATAAGAGCCACTCTCCAATTGAGAAATGATGATAAAAAATATTGTCAGTTTTCAGATGAAATAAACGATCTAAAGACATATGGAAAAAGCTCTAAATTGCTATTGATTTGGACAAATGCAAACTAAAACAATACTGAGGTACTAACTACCTCTCACCCATTAGAGTGGCTAATAGGACAGAAAAGGAGAATGATAAATGTTGGAGGGGATGTGGGAAAATTGAAATACTAATGAAACATTGGTGAAGTTGTGAACTGATTCAACCACTACATAAAGCATTTTGGAACTATGCCCAAATATTTATAGCAGCTCTTTTTCTGGTGGCAAAGAACTGGAAATTGAGGGGATGTCCATCAGTTGGGGAATGGCTGAAAAACTTTTGGTATATAATTGTGGTGAAATACTATTGTGATATAAGAAACAATGAGCTAGATGCTCTAAGAAAAACCTGGAGAAATTTACATGAACTAATACAAAGTGAAGTGAATAGAACCAGGAGAATACTGTACATAGTAGCAACAGTACTGTAAGATGATCAACTGTGAATGACTTAGCTCCTCTAAGCAATACAATGATGCAAGACAACTCTGAAGGACTTATCATGAAAAATGCTATCCATCTTCAGAGAAAGTACTGATGGATTCTGAATACAAATTAAAGCATATTTTTAACTGTATTTTTTGGGGGGGTTACTTTGGTCTATGTTTTGTTTTATAACATGACTAATGTTGAAATACATTTTCCATGATTAGCCATGTATAATCTATATCAAATTGCCTTCTCAATGAGGGTGGTGGGGTGGGAGGGAGAGAATTTGGAACTCAACTTTTAAAATGAATGATGAAAATCAATTTTACTTGTAATAGGGGAAATAAAATATTAAAATAAAGATTCCATTGATTACTATGCTTTCTACTATTTTAATAGAAATGGATGTTTTATTTTGTCAAAAGCTTTTTCATTGTCTATTGATATAATCATATGATTTTTGTTGTTTTAGTTATCGATATAGTCAATTATGCTGAAAGCTTTCCTAACATTGAACCAGTCCTGCATTCCTAGAATAAATCCATGTAGTGATAGAGTATGGCATTTTCAAGTGTGGCCCTTTGAATCCACACTTCACAGAACAAATCCCGTTAATAAAAAGATTTCTTCCATAAAACTCAAATTCAGTGAGAAGGCCACATCCAAGAACCTAGACAGCTACATGTGGCCTCAAGGCTGCAGATTCCCCACCACTGGATGGCCTTTGTGATATATTGCTGCAATTACTTCCTAGTGTTTTATTAAAAAAAATTTACACAGATATTCATTAGGGAATTTGGTCTATAACTTACTTTCTCTGTTTTAGCTCTTCCTGATTTAGGTATCAGTACCATATTTGTGTTATAGCAGAAATTTGGTATGAGTCTTTTTCACCTGTTTTTCAATTCTTTACAGAATATTGGTATTACTTGTTCCTTAGATGTTTGGTAGATTCACTTGTAAATCTGTCTGAATATGGGGCTTTTTTCTCAGGGAACTCATTGATGGATGACTTTTTCAATTAATTTTTCTAAAAGAGGGTTATTTAAGTATTTTATCCCCTCCTCTGTTAATCTGGGTAGTTTACATTTTTATAAAAATTCATCAATTTTACCTAGACTGTCAGTTTTACTGACATATAACTGGGCAGAATAACTCCTAATAAGTACTTCAATTTCTTTGTCATTGGTAATAAATTTACCCTTTTCATTTTTGATCCTAGTAATTTGGTTTTCCAATGTAAGTATTAAGCAAATATTTGTTGTTTAACTGATTTAGAACATCTTTGCAACCTATCTTTTAACACAATATTTTTAACTACCATACTTGCTAACACAGTATGATTAAGAATCATGGAATCATATGGTTTTAGAAATATCTCAAATGCAAATGATCTAAATGGCAATGAAAAGATAAATGTTAATTATTAATCATCCTGACTAATTTTTCCAACTATGTCAAATGCCTGGGGCATGGAATAAGAGACATTATCAATAACCAATATGGATGAGAAAAAAGGAGTCAGTCATTTAGTAGGAAGTAGAGGCTACACTATGATTCTCATCTCTACAAAATATTAAAATAATTAGAAAAAAATTAGTCCCATTCTAATAAAATTATAAATGTGATAAAGTTTATAATTGGACTCATTTTCATTACTGTCTCATTGAAAACACTGTACTGGAACTCAAATGTCTGTGAAAACAGAGAGGAGGTTGTGAATGTGAATAATACACTTTAGTTTGGGCTTTTATATTTTATTTTTACATATATCTGAACATGAGTGACATGCAAAATGAGAAGAACCATGCTGTTTTATAAAGAATACTTGAGCAGATGAGGGTAGAAGTGAATTCTACTCACAGTTTTTTCCACTAAATGGCTATAGGTATATGGACAGTAATTTAATCTATCACTTTTCTTATCAATAAAATAAGGGATTTGGACAAGATAATCTTATAAGACCTTTCCAGCTATAACATGGTAAATTAAATGAGATACTCAGTTTTATTAATAGGAATTGAATGTAGCATTATAAAAAGTTAAATGCCTTTTCCCCATATTTTTCTTTGAAAGTAGAATTAAATTAAGTCTTTCTATCAAAAAGATCCTTTAAATTAGGAGGTTGGACTAGATGACCTCTAAGAAAACTTCCAACTCTAATTCTCTGAAAATTATGACTTTCTGTCACATCTACATCAAATTAAATAATGCAGAGAGGAAAAGGGTAGAAAATAGACTATAGTGGCTGTTTTGTTTACACATTTCTGAACAGACAGGAGATTTTTTCCCTCTCTTTTTCCAACATAAAATGCTTTTTAATCAATGTGTCCAATATTCACCATAAGAGATTGAATATTTTTTTTCATATTTATACGTATCCAGTCAAAGTTGACATTGTAGAATTGTCAGATTTGTGTTAGTGGCCACAATGAAATCTTAGGGTTAAGATTAAGGAAGATAACAATAACCATGCTAAAGTTGCCTTTTCCTTCTTCTTTCCTTCTTCCATCCCTTCCCTCCCTCTTCCCTCCCTTCCTGCCTTCATTTTTTTCTTTTCTGAAAATCACTTTCATACTTGTGTACATACCTTTTGACAGGCTGCATGATATCAGGGACTTTCATCAAAATGAAAAATCAAACTTAAACATGTGATAATCATATTTGAAGTGACTAATGAGTTTTTTCAACAATATCAAAGAAGCCTGTTGTTCAATGAAAACAGAAGAACAAAAAGTGCATTATGTGTATCTAAGGTAACATTTCCATTTGTGCCTATGCATATCTGACTTAGATTCAATATAATGTTCCTAATCACTCTGGACCTGTCATCTTTAATTATATCTTTTAATTATTCTTATATAATTTTGGAAAATCTTGTAAACAGATGATTTTAGTAGTTTTATGTACTAGTGCTGCTATAACTATGACTACTAATAACAAAAAATCATATTTATATTATGTATGCATAACATTAAAGTCTACAAGCATGTTGTTACAACTGTAAGGCATAAGCATAATTTTCCTGCTTTTCTAGATAAGGAAACTGAGTCACAGGAAGGTTAGAAGACTTATCTGTGGTTACATATCTAGCAAGTGGAATTATATAAGCTAGCCTAAAGGAGAATCCCTATGAATAAAATGTTACTAACAAAATAACTGCAAACTAGCAACTACCATAAGACTTCTCCAAGTCAATCATAAGAAAAATGCAAATCAAAATATGCATGAGGTTTTACCTATGACCCAGGAAATTTGCAAAGAAGATAAAAGGTAGGTATAGGGATTGTCAAAAAGCAGACATATTAATATAATTTTGGAGGAGTTGCAAATTGGTTTCACTATTCTAGAAAGCAGTTTGGGATTAAAATAGGAATTTAAAGTGACTGAAATATAGGCAATCCTTGGCAAAGAGATCCTGTTGGCAGGCACATACTCCAAAGTAGTTAAAGACAAAAAAAGGTCATATATACACACAATACTAATTGCAGGATTTTTTGTTAGTGAAGAAATAGATACAAAGTATAGGCTCATCGTCTGAGGAATGGTTATACAAATTGCGGTAGAGAAATGCAATGGAATAGTATGACACATTAGGAAATGCTGTACATGAATCTAGAGAAGCATTGGAAGATATATGAACTATTATCGAGTGAAATAAGTACAATTAGGAAAATAATGTACTTACAGAATTACTAAAATAATGTAAAACAAATAGTCAAATATAATCAGTGCTAGAGGAGAAAACCTCTTCCCTCCTTTGTAGACATAAAAGACCATGCGGAATACTGTATATCCGGTAAGGCTTGGCTGATGTTGTTTAGTTTTGCTATAATGCCTGCCTCTCTCTCTCTCTCTCTCTCTCTCTCTCTCTCTCATCTGCTAAAATGTTTGACTCACTGAATGAGGGAAGAGGTAAATATATTCACAAGTTAAAATGATATAAAAACTAAACAAAAACACCTAAGATTATGGAGTTCTTGGTCATATTACTTATAAAATAGAGGTGTAGACTTTTTTTCTCCATTGCCCACTGTGTCAAAAAAGACTTTACAAACTCCATTTAATCATATTTTTTCATTATTGTTTTTTGAGCATTTAATTTATGCAAGGTATTGTGCTAAATAATATGAGGAAAAATATTAGTAAGGTACAGCAACAGCTCTACAGAATTTCATAGTTTATTAAGAGAGATATGGCATCATTGATTGGGAAATTGCTGAACAAATGTGGTATATGATTGCTCTATTAAGAAATGATGAGCCCAGGTAAAGGAGAAAATATTGCAAGCCGCCAGAAAGAAACAATTTGACTATTGTAGAAACACAATCAGGATAATACAAGATCTAGCAGCTTCTACATTAAGGGATCAAAGGGCTTGGAATAGGATATTCCAGAGGTCAATGCAGCTAGGATTAAAACCAAGAATCACCTACCCAGCAAAACTGAGTATAATACTTCAGGGCAAAATATGGACTTTCAATAAAATAGAGAACTTTCAAGCATTCTTGATGAAAAGACTAGAGCTGAATAGAAAATCTGACTTTCAAATACAAGAATGAAGAGAAATATGAAAAAGTAAACAGGAAAGAGAAGCCATAAGGAACTTATTAAAGTTGAACTGTTTTGTTTACATTCCTACATGGAAAGATGATATTTATAACTCATGAGACCTTCCTCAATATCAGGGTAGTTGAAAGGAATATACATATATATAGACAAGGGCACAGAATGAGTTGAATATGAAGGGATGATATCTAAAAAAATAAAATTAAGGAGTGAGAGAGGAATATAATGGGAGAAGGAGAAAGGGAGAGATAGAATGGGATAAATTATCTCACATAAAAGTGGCAAGAAAAAGCAGTTCTAATGGAAGGGAAGAGGGGGCAGGTGAAAGGGAATGAGTGAATCTTGCTCTCATTGGGTTTGACTTAAGGAAGGAATAACATACACACTCAATTGGGTATCTTACCCTACAGGAAAGTAGGGGGGAAGGGGATAAGAGAGGGGGGATGACAGAAGGGAGGGCATATTGGAGGAGGAGGTAGTCAAAAGCAAACACTTTTGGAAAGGGACAGGGTCAAGGGAGAAAATTGAATAAAGGGGGACAGGATAGGATGGAGGGAAATATGGTTAGTCTTTCTCAACATGACTATTATGGAAGTGTTTCGCATAACAATATGTGTGTGACCTATGTTGAATTGCTTGTCTTCTCAAGGAAGATGGGTGGGGAGGGAAGAAGGGAGAGAATTTGCAATTCAAAGTTCTAAATACAAATGCTCAAAAAAAAAGTTGTTTTTACACACAACTGGGAAATAAGGCACACAGGCAATGGGGTACAGAAATCTACCTTGCCCTACAAGAAAGTAAGGGGAAAGTGGATAAGAGGGGGAGTGGGGTGACAGAAGGAGGGCAGACCTCTGTGCAAAGAGGCAATCAGAATATATGCCATCTTAGGGGGGCAGGTACAAATGTGTAGAAAATTTTTAACTCAAAATCTTGTGAAAATCAATGCTGAAAACTAAAAATATTAAATAATTTTAAAAAATAATTTAAAAAATGATGAGCAGGATGCTTTCAGAAAACCTGGGAGGACTTACATGAACTCAAGCAAAATGAAGTAGAACGAAGAGAACATTATACATAGCAACAGCAATATTGTACAATGAACAACTGTCAATGATTTAGCTATTCTCAGCAATACAATGATCCAAGACAATTCTGAAATACATGATGAAAAATGCTATCCATCTGCAGAGAAAGATCTGATGAAGTCTGAATGCAGATTAAAGTGTAATTTTTTCACTTTGTATTTTTGTACTTGCTTTTTTGTGACATGGCTATTGGAAATATGTTTTGAATGATTTCACATGTATAATTGATATCACATTTCTTTCCATCTCTGTGGGTGGGGGAGGGGAGGGAGGGAGAGAATTCAGAACTCCAAACTTAAAAAAAAAGAATGTTAAAAATAAATAATTTTTAAAAGGGGAAAAAAGAGAGATAATACATATGTAGAAACAAACAAAATGTAAGGAAGCTATAGTTGGAAGGCTCTTAAAGACTTTCTTAGTTCACTCCATACACATTTTACTGATGAGTTAACCAAGATGAGTAAGTCACCATACATGGAAATGTGACATTTGAGGTCTAGAAGGAAGATAAGGCAATACAGATATAAATATACTATGAAGGGTATGTTTTTATAAGATAATACATACATAGTCCAATTTCAAGGCTCAAAGATGCTACAACTGTTCCAGAGTCAGTAAAAAAATGCAAGGCACCAAGGAAATATGACATTTAACTATTTTAGTCCTCCAGACAGGATATTGAGACACCTAAAATGGTGCATCAACAGAGCAGCAGGTTCATAGTGTGATTGAAACTGACAAAAGTGCTCATGCAATAGTTTCAATAAATGGCAGGAGAAATTAAAAACAAAGCAAAACATTCTCTATTCAAAAATTAAAGTATTTAAGATAGGCAAAGAGGTGATATAACTATTCCCTTTTGCTGATGACTTAATGAGTTACAAAGAAAATTCAAGAGATTCAGAAAAGACACTAATTGAGGCAATCAATGGCTTTGGCAAAGTTGTAGGCTACAAAAAAAACCCACAAGAATTAAGAAAATTTTTACATAATAATAAGTTTAAAAGGCACTCACAGAAAGGGAAATCCAATGGAAAATAACAAAATAAAATGAATAAGGTATCTGGGTATCGAGTTATGAAAGCATGTAAAATATTTGAACAGATTCAATGTTAAAGTGTCCCTTAAACAGTTAATAAAAATTTAAATATCTGGAGGACTACTAAGTACTCATGGCAGGTCCATCACTATATAATAAAATGCCAATATGACCAAAGTTGTAAATAATATTTTATTCTTCCTAATTACATGTAAAAACAATTTTTGACATTTGTTTTGTAATTTTGAGTTCCAAATTCTCTCCATCCCTTCCTCCTCTCTCTTCCCTGAGACAATAAGCAATTTGATATAGGTTATAAATGTGCAATCATGCAAAATATATTTCCATATTATCCATGTTATGAAAGAAAACACAGGCAAAATATAAAAAAATAACATAACATGGAAAATTAGTATGCTTTGAATTGCATTCAGGCTCCATCAATTCTTTCTTTGGATGTACGTAGCATTTTTTTATCATGTCTTTTGAAATTGTCTTGGATCATTGTATTGTTAAGAATAGCTGAGTTATTCATAGTTGATCATCATACAAATACTGTTACTACATACAACATTCTCATGGTTCTGCTCACTTCACTCTTCATCAGTTCATAAAAGACTTCTTAGGTTTTTTTTTTCATGGAATCATCCTGTTTGTCATTTCTTATAGCAGAATAGTATTACATTACAATCATAAAGCACAACTGGTTTATCCAATTGATGTATATCCCCTCGATTTCCAATTTTTTGCCATCACAAGAGCTACTATACTTTTCTTTACAAATAAGTCCTTTCCCCCTTTTTTCCTTCTCTCTCTCTCTTATGTGATTTTTAAGCTCCACTTTGAACTCTTCTATGAGTTCTTTCTGAGCTTTAGACCACTTGCAGTTTTCCTTTGGGGCTTTGCCCATAGGTGTTGTGAAATTGTCCTCTTCTGAGTTTGTATTTTGGTCTTCTCTGTCATCATGATAGATTTCTATAGTCAGATTTTATTTTGTTGTATTTTTATCATCTTTTTGGCCTTTCTCCTCACTTTTAAATTTGAGCTCTCCTTCCAGGGTAGAAAAGGCAATATCTCAGGCTTCTTGTGCCAGGGGCTGCAGGCCTTGGCTCTTTACCTGGTGTCGCACTGATGTTGCCCTGAGGCCCACGGGGGAGCTTACTGTCTGGTGCTGTGCTAAGGGGGAATGGTAGGGGGATGGCTGGTGCTACTAGAGGCCATAGGGGTCTGGAAGCTTACCTGGTGCTGAGGTGGGGTCCTAGCGGCTGTGCCTGGCATGTGCTGAGGCTGGTGGGGTGTTTTTGCATTTTCTCAGGGCTATACTGAACCATGTGGAGGTCTGGCTGCTGGTGGCTGCCTGTTTTCCCAGGACTATACTGAAGCACTGTGGAAGGGGACCAGCACTGGCAGCTGCCTGTTTGCTTAGGCACAAATCAGGTTGGCTTTTACCCATTTGCCCAGGGATACACTGAAGCACATGGAGTCTGACCACTCGAGGTTAGGTTTCAAATTTGTCCATGGCTATGATGAAGCATGTGGTGGTTCTCTGAACTGGAGTCTGCTGGTTCCCCTGGCTATGTGGGGACACATGGGGCATCCTGGTGTTGGCATTTCCCTGCTCCACAGCACTGGGGCTCAGAATTTACCACTTGTTGCTGAGGTGGGGCTTGCTGAGATGCTTCCTCTCCTGGACTGCACTCCCCTTTTCCCTGAGTGAGACAGACCTTTCTTGCCTATCTTCCACGTTTCTTGAGCTCAAAGATTGTTTTCCCCCATCTTTTTGCTGGTTCTACTAACCCAGGATTTGTTTGGTGGTGGTATTTTATGGTTGTTTGGAGTTATGGGAGAGATATGGTGATTTACTGATCAAAGCTTCAGATTTTCCATGCTGCTGTTTTCAGAGCTGATTCTGGCTACCTGCACATTTTGGTGTGGTCCCTGCTCTCTGCCTGTGGTCTGTGTGTTTTTGCCACTCCAGAATTCATTTTGAGATGTCATTTAACTTGTTGGGAGGGGAATTTGAGAGAGCTCTAGTGAGTTCCTATCTTACTCTACCATCTTGGATCTCCAAATTAAGTTTTAATTAATTCAAGATGCTAGTGTTGAGAACTCTAAAGAAGACAGTGCTTTCACAAACTAACTTGGAACAAGAGATCATCATGTTTAGTTGTTGTTGCCTTTTGCTTTCTTTTATTTTTAAAATTCAACATAGCATTTTAAAAAGAAATTTTATTGTACAGAGCTGAGAGTAAAAGAGTAAACACCTCACTTTTAGTTAACTGCTAATACATTAATTCATTAACATTGCTTGCAAATTTTAAACTGTTTTTGACTTGTTTACCTTACCCACATCAATGAATATTCTTTCTAATTTGTTCTTATTTTATGAACATTCAAGTGACATCATAGTTCTTGGAATTTTTCAAGTAATTATTTCTTCATATAGCACAATGAATACTGAATAACATGATAAAAGAATATACCTTTGTATTATTTTGCCCAATGGCTTTAATCATGAGGGCAACAATATGAACTGCTTTTTAAAAAATTAACCAATTTTTTTTTATTTTAAACTTAAATACAAAACTGAAAAAAATACTGCCAGGTACACAGCAGAATATGAGAGTATTCAACATAAAACAATAAATTTCCATTTCAAGGAAGCCTAGCTTTTCTTTGCTTCCTTGAAGGTTTTCTTTTGTTCTCTCCTGTGCACTTTTTATTTTATTTTCCCCCCTCCCACCTCACCAGAAAGAAGGCTACAATTAAGTGTGGATACATATACATAGCTATCTATAGACACACACATATATACACATATACAATCATATACATATGGATGTAAGACCATACTCAGCTTATTTCCATTTGTCATCTGTTTCTCTGAAGGTGGATAGCATTTTCCTTCACAAGTCCAAGTCTTTCCATGTTTTCTAAATTAACCAGGACATCATTTCCTACACAACCACAAATATTCCAACCCAGTCACATCCTTAATGAGAGATTGTCTATGAAAGTTTTCCCCCAATTTTCTTCATTCTTTCTATTCTTGGCTGCAAAGGTTTTTATTTATACAAGGAAATTTTCATTTAAAGTAATAAAAATTACCCATTTTACACCTCAATGATGCTCTCATCTTTTAATGTAGTTTAAGTTCTGATACTACTAAAAATGCTTCCTTTACTTCTTTTTTTCCTGTGGTTTCTTTGAAGTTCCTGACCTTTTGTTCTTCCAAATGAGCTTTGTTATTATTTTTTCTAACTCAGTAAGATTTTTTTAGTAATTTAATTGGAATGGCATTGGATTAGTTAGATAAAATTGCCTTTTTTATTATATTGCCTTTACCTACCCATGAACAATAAATATTACTTGAATTATATGGATCTAACTTTATTTGTATAAAAATGTTCTATGTTTATGTTCATATAGTCCTGTGTCTGTTTTGGCATGTACAATCTCAGACATTTTATACCATCCATTTATTTTAAATGGTCTAAAACAATATTGAATAAAATTGCTGACACATAGTATAGCCTCCCTATTTTTCTCTTTTGATTAAATCTATTTTAGTTTTAACTTTATCTGATATCACGATTACTACCCTTGCTTTTTTTAACATAATAAATTCTACTTCTGCCCATTATTTTACCTTTGTGTATTTCTCTCATTTTTGTTGTGTTACCTGACAAAAACATATTATTGAATTTAAATTTTTAATCCATCCACTTCCATTTTATGCATAAATTCATCCCATTAACATTCTAAGCTATAATTACTTGTGTATTTTGCTCCTTCCTATTTTTTCCTCACTATTCTTCTCACCCTATTTACTCTATCCCTCCTCATTACTCTACTTTACTAATATCTGCTACCTTGCCTTCTATTCCTCAACCTACACACCACTCTAAAAATCTCTCCCCCTTCCCTATCCCCTTGCTTTCATTTCTTTCTGATTTTAGAAGAATTTTTAATACCCCCTGTGCCCCTACTAGCTTCTTCTATATCAATGTTTCTTTTTATGCCTCATTCGTATGAGATAATTACTCCTTTTTATCTTTCCCTACAGTTTTATTTTTTAGAATCACTCCATCGTACTCAGCTCAGTCCAAGCCTTTCTTTCAAACTACCCAAATAAAGATGACAGCCATAAAAATATTGATATTTTCACATACAAGAAGTAAGAAATTTGACCTTATTGAGTCCCTTATAATTGGTCTTTGATGTTTGCCTTTTATTACTCTTGGATGTTATGTCAAATTTTCCCTTAAGTACTGCTGGTTTTTGTCATAAATATCTGAAAGTTCATTAAATGTCCATTTTTTTTCATTCAGGATTATGCTTAACTTTACTGGATAAGTTGCCCTTGGTCATAACCCCAGCTCTTTCATGCCACAAATTATAGTATTCCAAGACCTATGGTTCTTCAACATAGTAGCTGTGAGGTCTTGTTCTTCAACTTGAAAATGCTACAAGCCAAGACCAAAGTGGAGGGAGTAAGGGTGCCTGATTTTCTGTTTGCAGATGATTGTGCACTCGATGCAGCCTCCAAAACTGAGAAGCAACACAGAATGGATCACTTGTCTGCTGCTTGTACTAGTTTTGGCCTAACAATTAACACCAAGAAAACACAGGTGCTCCATCAGCCACCACCACACATGGAACCAGCAGTTACAGCAAATGGAGATGTTTTGAATGTTGTAGACAAGTTCGCTTATCTTGGTAGTATACTTTCCAGGGATATACACATGGATAATGAGGTTGATGCATGCGTTGCCAGAGCTAGCTCAGTGTTTGGGAGGCTCTGAAGGAAAGTATGGGAAAGAAGAAGTATTAGACTGACTATCAAACTGAAGGCCTACAGAGTCATTGTACTGACCTCATTGTTGTATGCCTGTGAAACCTGGACAATCTACCAGTGCCATGCCAGGAAACTGAATCGCTTCCATTTGAATTCTCTTAAGAAGATTCTGAAGATCACCTGGCAGATTCAAACTAAACTGCTAAGCATTCAAACTCTGCTGCAGAGAGTGTAACTCTGATGGGCTGGCCATGTTGATCGAATGCAAAACATATGCTTGCCAAAAAGACTGTTTATAGAGAACTCACACAGGGCAAGCATTCACATGGTGGCCAGAAGAAGTGATACAAAGATGCTCTCAAGGTCTCTCTTAAGAACTTTAGAACTGTGTGACATGGGATACACTGGCACAGGACTGGCTTAGCATGGTATGCCCATGTCAGAGAAGGTGCTGTGCTTTATGAGCAAAGCAGAATTAAAACAACTCAAAGAAAATGCAGGATACACATATTTAGAGTATGCACCCCAAATGTTCACATGGACTGTTTATGCCCAACCTGTGGTAGAACATTTTGAGCTTGTATTGGTTTGATCAGCCACAGTCGGACACATTCAAACTTGATCCTAGCATAATGATGTCATTTTAGTCTTCTTTGAGAACAAAGGACAACAACCAACTATGTTAGTTCTTGTCAACTGCAATTGTTTTATGAGGCTTCATCCATCACTTACATCCTGTGATAAGCTAAGCATGCCTAGCTATAACAAATAATCTAATTTTTCTCAGGGTAAACACCATCATCACATATAAAACTATTAGAAAATCACCAATATCCCAAAAGAAATCTCTTACCTGTAAATAAGATTTATCTTTGTTTATGGGACAAGAGAAGAGGGGAAGAATATAACACATAAGCAATTTGTCCTGTGACACATACGTATCAAAATAATAACTACTCGATACTGATGATGTATATGTACAAATAAGAAACAAAATATATTATCTCCCTTTGAAGGACCATATTTTATAAAGTATTACCATATAGCTCACATGAAATATATCCTCAGGTATTGAAAGGTCTTGGTGTTACTGCTGAACCACTATTAGTGATCTTTAAAAGATCATGGAGAATATAATTGGTGGTGCAATATTGGAAGAGGGACAGTGCTTATTTGGTATTCAAAATAGGTAGGAGATTGGAATCTTCAAGTGATAATCCAGTGAACCTATCTTTTATTCCTGATGGAATTCCAGAATTTATTATTGAAATCACGTTTGGTAAACAGAAAGGGAACGGATGATTAAAAAGAGTCGAAATTGCTACATCATAAGCAAGTCATGTTGCATACATTGCCACAGGCCTGTAGTCTCTACTACCAGAAAGCATGAGGCTGGTGGTTTTCCTGAGCATGGGTGTTCTGATCTTCAGTGGCATATGCCAATTGGGCATCCACAGCATTTGGCATTATTATGGTGAACCCTCAGAAGCAGAGGGCCACTACTTTACCTAAAAAGCTCCAACTGAAATGTCCCAAGTCAGAAACAGAGCTAAACCCCTGTTAAATCAGAATAGGATTAGCCCATGGGAAGCCCCTACTCTTTCAGCTGGGTGAGGAGTGAGGAAGATAGAAATAGAGACAGAGAGAGGGAAGGTGGGGGGAGAGGGAGAGAGAGAGAGAGAGAAAGAGAGAGAGAGAGAGAGAGAGAGAGAGAGAGAGAGAGAAAGAGAGAGAGAGAGACAGTGAGGGAAGGAGAGGGGGAGAGAGAGAGAAAGAAAGAGAAAGAGAGAGACAGACAGACAGAGACACACAGAGACAGACAAGGACAGAGAGTGACACTATTTGAGTAAACTGATGCAGAACAACATAAACAGGATCAGAAGAACAAAACATATATGGACAAGAACAACATAAATAAATAGTCATTAAGAGGAAGTTGAACTCTATATAACTAAGGAAAATGAAATACATGAGAAAAGATCATTAAACATTGATAGGAACGTTCAATTTGATTCCATTCTGAACTTGAAATGAACATATGCACTCAAAGTACTAAAATAGAAATATCTTTAATATGTAGGCCTGATAATTCAATGTTTGTGAGGACCGTGCTTGTCTACCTCAATCAAATGATTGTACTATGATGAACTGGTCTCTTTATCAAGAGTTACCTAGAAGTATAACATTAAAGTATTTGCATATTGGGACTGAAAAATGGTTACCTATTCCATGGAAAAAAAAGTTGTTTGGCTAAGTTCCCTGTAAAAGTAGGCTATGCTTAGTCCATTTTGCTACTTTTCATTATGATTTAAAGGTCCAATACTGTAGTGTAAAATTCATCTGAGCCTAAAAGAAGCAGAACTAGGAAAGTATACATTGGTAATATCCCAAGATTTGAGAAGAAATCGTTCCATTAGTCTCTGGCTTCCCAGAGTTCAGAGATTAAATGGCTCTCCACTGGAGACTCATCCAGTTTAGATATAGCCACCACACACAATTCAGTTACCAATTCCTTTATAGGTCCAACTTCCCTTACCATTCATCTTCAGATATTTGAGCCATCATCATTTTTATTATCATGGAGGTGGTAAAAATGTTCTGGGTAGTTTGTATGTAAACTTGGACAATTTCCATTCATTAGCTTAAGAATGAGAGTAGAGACTTTCTCCCTAGTCTGTCAACAACTGGGTGATTAGTGAAAAGTGCATATGTTGACTAAAGTAAATAAACACAATTTGATTGACTAAGTGATGGAGTGTATTTTTCCCCATAGAAATCAATAAAATAACATTAGTTAATATTACTTGAGACAGTACCATACATTTTCTAGTCAAGATAGTAAAGCAAGGGACACAATAATGTACTCAAATGTGATTACTGTATCAGATAAACATTTGTTTTTTCCAAGGGAAAAGTGGAAAAGTGGAAATGACTGATGTAAAGACAGAACAAATCAATACATTGTGTTAAAACAGAGAACAGATAAGTTTGACTAACAACCAAAGTGAGGGGAAGGAACAGGAGGAAGCACTAAACTTGCAGATCTGGTAAATGCTAATTTACGTATGGATTTAGCAAAGAATTTAATCAAATACCTCAAGCTATAATTGGTGATAAAATGATTCCCTCCTACCTTTCCATTCTTCTTGTTCCTTATACTGCCCTTTTTCTTTCACATTGTCTTCTATTTTTTCATTGCTTTAGTTTTGTTTTATAGTTTCTTGATGTCTCATAGGGTCATTACCTTTCACTTTCTCAATTCTAATTTTTAAATAATTCTTTTCTTCAGTGAGGTTTGTGCCTCCTTTTCCATTTAACCAATTCTACTTATTAAGGAATTTTTTTTCTTCAGTATACTTCAGTATACTTCCCTGTCACATGCTTTTTAATCCAGTGACGCTGGCCTCCTGGCTGTTTCCCAAACCAGACACTTCATCTCTTATCTCTAGGCATTTTCTCTGACCATCCCCCATGTCTGCAACATTCTCCCTCTTTATCTCCACTACCTGTCTTCCATGGCTTCCTTTCAGCCCCATCTTCTATAGGAACCCTTTGCCAGTTCCTCTCATTTCTAGTTATTCCCTCTTTTATTAGCTCCTTTTGATCCTGCATATAGCTTGATTGTATGTATTCCTTTGCTTGTCACATCCATCATTAAATTGTGAGGTCCTTGAGGGAAATCAATGTCTTTTGCTTCTTTTGAAATCCCTAGTATTTAGGACAGTTCCTGGCACATAGTAGTTGCTTAATAATTATTTATGAACTGACTGACTGAATGCTGGGATAAATAAAATAAGTTCATATTTGAGAAAAATAAAAATGGAATCACATATTTTAGTTAAAAGAAAAAATTCTTTGAAACACGGCTTGACAGCATTTTGTCCAGGCAAGATGAGGCATTTTAGGGGTCTACAACTTTACTATGAATTGACAGAATAATGTGGTAATCAAAAATCTAAACTAATATTAAGCTACACTGAAAAGCATAATGTCTAAGAATAAAGAGATGATAGTCCTAATATACTCTGCTTTGGTCAGACCACTTCTGGAATAATCTGGTCAGTTCTGGTTGCCCTACTTTAGGAGGACCTTAAAAGCTGAAAGATCTAACAAAGGAGGGTAACCAGGATGGTGTCTTGAGTTAATGACACAAGAGAATTCTTTAAGGGAACCAGGAGTATTTAGCTTAAAGAAGCCAAGACTTCAGAAAAGTATGATAGTTATGTTAAATTATTTGAGGGTCTGTTACCTAGTTTTGTTCTTGTTAGGCTAGAGCCAAATCAATCAAATAGATATAGATGATATATACATATATATGTATATATATAGATATGGATAGAAATGTGGTTATAGATATGTACATGTAAATGTATAGGTGGTATATATATGTATATATGTATGTATTATATATACATATGCATATGTATATGCATATGTGTATATATGTATACGATTTTTTTTAAACTGAGAAACAATAAGAAGCCATGTCATTCAAGGCATAAAGAGAAACAAATTCTTAACTATCTGTGGCTTAAAAGAAATAAACAAACTATATAAATCTAGTATATAAGTATGAAATATTTTGTACCTCAAAAAGTCATGCACCTAGAAGGGTAAATAAAAAAAGACTACAAAAATGTTAAATATTTATGATAGAGACTCAAAACATAATAAGCAGGTGAAAATTTATAAGATTCAGGGTCATCTTCAATAAATAAGTGACTAATGGAAACAAATATAAAGTCAGAAGATATAAAAAATTCAAAAACCACATAAAAACATAAAATGTTGAAAATCCTCAATAACCAATGAAGTTTTAAAGAACTCAAACTCTACTTTATGCTCAGTTTTGCTGGGTAGGTGATTCTTGGTTGTAATCCTAGCTCTTTGCCCTCTGGAATATCATATTCCAGTCCCTCCCATCCTTTAATGTAGAAGCTTCTAAATCTTGTGTTATCCTTACCGTAGCTCCATGATACTTGAACTCTTTCTTTTTGGTTGTTTGTAATATTTTCTCCTTGATCTGGGAGCTATGGAATTTGGCTATAATATTCCTGGTAGTTTTCATTTTGGGATCTCTTTCAGGAGGTGGTCAATGAGTTCTTTCAATTACTATTTTACCCTCTGTTTCTAGAATGTCAGGGCAGTTTTCTCTGATAATTTCTTGAAAGATGGTTAGGTCTTCTTTAAAAACATGATTTTCAGGTAGTCCAATAACTTTAAAATTATCTCTCCTGGATCTATTTTCCTGGTCAGTTGTTTTTCTCATAAGATATTTCACATTGTCTTCTATTTTTTTTTCATTCCTTTAGTTTTGTTTTACTATATCTTGATGTCTCACAGGGTCATTACCTTACACTTGCTCGATTCTAATTTTTAAATAATTATTTTCTTCAGCGGTGTTTGTATCTCGTTTTCCATTTGACCAATTCAACTTTTTAAGGAGTTTTTTCCTTCAGTAAATTTTTGTGCCTATTTTTCCATTTGGCTAATTCTGCTTTTTAGAGTATTCTTCTCCTCATTGGCTTTTTATACCTCCTTTACCATTTGGCCTAGTCTGTTTTTAAGGTGTTACTTTCTTCAGTGTTTTTGTGTGTGTCTCCTTTACCATGCTGTTGACTCGTTTTTCATAATTTTCTTGTATCACTCTCATTTCTCTTTCCAATTTTTTCCTCTACCATTCTTATTTGATATTCAAAATCTTTTTTAAGTTCTTCCATGATCTGAGACCAAATCGTAGTTTTCTTGGAGCCTTTGGATATAGGAGCTGTGTTTTTGCTATTCTCTTCTGGGTGTGTGTTTTGATCTTCCTTGTCACAATAGAAACTTTCTTTGGCCAGAAATTTTTTTCTGTTATTTGCTCATTTCCCCAGACTACTACTTGACTTTAAACCTTTTTTTAAGCAGGGCTCTACTTCCAAGGTGGAGGGTACACTGTTCCAAGATTCAGGGATTTTGTGCAGTTGTTTCCAGAAATATTTCTAGGGACCTGCAAGTTTTCAGTTTTTCCAAGGTAGTATGGTCTGAGGAGAGGTATGTTTGCCACTCTCCTGGCCTGTGCTGTGGTCTGTGAGTGACCATGAGCAATCTTTTCTGCCCTGCAACTGTAAGGAGGGTTCCTGCTCTACTGTGGCTGCGAGCTCTGGCATGCTAATGCTTCTCTTCACCCTGGGACTGCCATCCACTGGGACCCAGATCTAAGTATGGGCAAAGCAACAGAGTCCTATCTCCAGTGCCAGCAAAGAGACCCCTGTAATATCCTGTTGTTCTTGTTGAACAAGTTATTTGAATCCCTTACTGTCTGTGGGCTGAGAGCTCTGGAAGCAGCTGCTGCCACTGCTGATTTAGTTGCTCCCAAGGTCTGCTACTAGTTGCCTGTGGCTGGGGTTGCTGTAGCCTGCACTGGACTGTGCTCCATTCTCATCCTGGTGCAACAGCCCTTTCCTGCCAACTTTCTAAGTTGTCTTGGTCTGAAAAATTGTTTCCCTCTGGCTTTTTGTGGGTTCTACTACTCTAGAATTCTAGAGTCATTATTTAAAGGTATTTGGAGGGGTTTGAGGGAAGAGCTCAGGCAAGTCTCTGCCTTTACTCTGACATCTTGGTTTTACCTCTCCAAAACATGGAACTTTTTTTTCAATACACATACAAGAGCAGAAAAGGTTCAGAGGGTACTACCATGGTAAATTTAATATATTTAAATAATTATTATTAAATATTAAATAATAAATTTAATATATTCTCAAACATATATATGTTGAAGATTCACATCATCATGTACAATCCACTTTTTCTGTTCTTTGCACATTGAAATGTTTTAATCTGTTATTTGTCAAGTTCATAATAATAATAAAAATAAAATTTAAAATGGAAACAAAACACATGAATAAAGGTTGTTCTCCAAACTAGTGTCTGCCATCCATATGTTCAGAGCAACCACAGAGTTAACTTTCATCAGGAATCTTCTTGTTAACAATATTAATTAATACAGAAAACAAGGAGAAATAATTCTACAAATGCCTTATATTTTTCAGTTTCCCTGATGTGTTCTGGGGAAGTAAAGATGAAAATGCGATAGTTCATGCCTCAAGGAACATATATTTTACTTTGCTCCTTCCATGCTCTATAAATGTTTTTGCCAGTGTCATGTAGGAAGAGCTATTCAAAGAGCTATTCAAAAGAGCATGTCAAATCTAACTGGAAGAGTAATTCCCTAGAGATGAAGGAGGTTTTCAAGAAATTCTTGCTTGTAGGTGACATTACTGAGAATGAACTGAACACCAGAGTACTTTGGATGCAATCAATGAGATGCACAACCATTCAAAAGAGATAAAATTAATGATCTACATAAGAAAGTGCAAGGAAATAAAAAATGCATAAGAATAAAACTTGCAAGTAACACGAAAGATGATGGAAGAAGAAATGATTGTTATAATTAAGTTGCAGTATATTGTTAGCGAGGAGGTGTTAAGAACAAGAGCTAGACTCTTTGGGTCCTTCACCTAGTGACAGGATCTACTATATGTTTTAGAGACATTGGGTGATATATACTACTTTCCTTTACTTCCTTGTAAGAGGAGTTGCCATGGAAATGGCAAACAATCAAAATGTGTCTATATTGATTTCAGACCAGTCATATATATTTCACAGGGGTATCTAATAATTTTTATTCCTTTAACTAATTCTGTTTTTGCTTTATGTTTAGTAGAGTCTTGTATACAATGTTCAAGAATACCTATCTCCTCTCAAAGAGAACCAACTATATTAATAAAAGGTCAGTGAATAAAATTCAGTGAAAGACACTACATTTCTTAAAGAGGCTGTTTCTGATTGGGGAACACCTCCCCCGAACCCCCACCCTCCACTCCTGGAGCTTTTTGTGATGGAGCAGGTTAACACTAAACATATCTCTTTTACTAAGAAACCATTCAGTCACCCAGTAAAAAGCTCATGTGGAATATAAATGGTTTTCCATTGAGAACTTCCATTAACAATTTCTTTTTTGTTGGTTATTTTTTTAAATGAAGATTTTAAATTTTTTGTTTATAACACTCAGTTCTGCATGTTTCCCAGTTCCAGATTTTCTTCCCCTCCCTCCTCTCTCTCCTCCCCCACCAAGACAGCATGGAATCTGATATATCTTCTGCATATACCTTCACATTAAACTTATTTAAACAATAGTCAAGTTGTAAAGAATTATGAGCAATGGAATGAATCATGAGAAAGAAGAAATAAAACCAAAAAAAAAAGAGAGAGCAAATAGTTTGCCTCAGTCTGCATTCATATGCCACAGTTGTTTCTCTGGAAGTAGATAGCTCTTTCCATCATGAGTCCCCTGGAGTTGTCTTTGAACCTTGTATTGCTGAGAAGAGCCAAGCCTATCAAAGTTAGCCATCTGTGTTGGTAAGCAAAATGGCCTTTGTTTTCTTTGAGTAATTCAGTGTATTTCATTAAGCCTTACTAGGTGTTGGGCCCCACGTCCAGAGCCCTATTAGGTGTGGAACCTATGTGGGTACAGATTGGTGACTGCAGTGGGACCGGCTAAGGGGAGGTGTTAACTCCAGAGTCATGCCCTATTGGGTGTTAACCTAATCTATGTGTTTGTGAACCTCCCAGGGTCCTAAGGGGAGGGGCTAACTCAAGAACCAATGACCAAAGCCTGGGCTCTGGTCATTCAGGCGACACTTGATGATGTCAAAAAGTGTCATTTTAGCCAATCTGACAGGAGAGATGTGGTACTTAAGAGCTGTTTCGATTTGCATTTCTCTAATCAATAGCAATTTAGAGCATTTTTTTCACATGCCTATAGATATCTTTAATTTCTTTCTCTGAAAATGGTCTGTTCACATCCTTTGACCATTTCTCAATTGGGGAATTACTAGTATTCCTATAAATTTGGCTCAGTTCCCTGTATATTTCAGAGATGAAACCTTTATCAGAGACATTGGTTGTAAAGATTTTCTCCCAGTTTTCTGCTTCCCTCCTAATCTTTGTTGCATTGGCTTTGTTTATACAAAAACTTTTCAATTTAACATAATCAAAATTATCCATTTTTGCATTTTGTGATGCTCTCTGTCTCTTGTTGTGTCATGAATTCTTTCCTTTCCCATAAATCTGATAGGTAAACTATTCCTTGATCTCCCAAATTGCTTATAGTATCAGCCTTTGTTCCTAAATCATGAACCCATTTTGACTTTATTTTGGAATACTGTGTAAGATATTAGTCTATGCCCAGTTTCTGCCCTGCCATTTTCTAATTTTTCCAGCAGTTTTTGTGAAATAGTGAATTCTTACCCCAGAAGCTGGATTCTTTGCGTTTATCAAAGAGTAGATTGCTATAGTCATTGGGTACTGCATCTTGTGTACCTAACCTATTCCACTGAACCATCACTCTGTTTTGTAGCCACTAACAGGTAGTTTTTATGACTGCTGCTTTATAGTAGAGTTTAATATCTGATATGAGTAGGCCACCTTCCCTAGCATTTCTTTTCATTAATTCCCTTGATATTGTGGACCTCTTGTTATTCCAGATTAATTTCATTATTATTTTATCCCGCTCTGTAAAATAATTTTTGGTAGTTCAACTGGTCTGGCACTGAATAAGAAAATTAATTTACGTAAAATTGTCATTTTTATTGTATTAGCTTGGCCTAACTAATACTGAAAAAGGTCTCATGAATTGCAAACATCATCTTTCCATGTTGGAATGTAAGTGCAACAGTTCAAATTCAGTAAGTACCATATGATTTCTCTTTCTTATTTACCTTTTCATGCTTCTCTTAATTCTTGTATTTGAAAGTCAAATTTTCTATTCAGCTCTGCTCTTTTCATTGAGAAAGATTGGAAGTCCACTATTTTATTGAAAGTCTATATTTTGCCTTGGAGCATTGCACTCAGTTTTGCTGGGTAGGTGATTCTTGGTTTGAATCCTAGCTCCTTTGACCTCCAGAATATCATATTCCAAGCCCTTTCATCCCTTAGTGTAGAAGCTGCTAGATCTTGTATTATCCTGATTGTGTTTTCATAAGAATCAAATTGTTTCTTTCTGACTGCTTGCTGTGTTTTCTCCTTGACCTGGGAACTCTGGAATTTCGTGAAAATATTCCTAGAAGTTTTCTTCCTGGGATCTTTTTCAAGAGGCAATTGGTGGATTCTTTCAATTTCTATTTTACCCTGTGGTTCTACAATATCAGGGCAATTGTGCTTGATAATTATTTATTAGTTTACTTAATTTAATATATTTAGTTTTCAGCATTGATTTTCACAAGAGTTTGAATTACAAATTTTCTCCCCATTTCTACCTTCCCCCCAACTCCAGGATGGCATATATTCTGGTTGCCCTGTTCCCCAGTCAGCCCTCCTTTCTGTCACCCCACTCCCCTACCATCCCCTTTTCCCTTCCTTTCTTGTAGGGCAAGATAAATTTCTATGCCCCATTGCCTGTGTATCTTATTTTCTAGTTGCATGCAAAAACTTTTGTTTTGAACATCTGTTTTTAAAACCTTGAGTTCCAAATTCTCTCCCCTCTTCACTTCCCACCCACCCTCCCTAAGAAGTCAAGCAATTCAACATAGGCCACATGCGTATCATTATGTAAAACCCTTCCACAATAGTCATATTGCAAAAGACTAACTATATTTTGTTCCTTCCTAACCTATCCCCGTTTATTGAATTTTCTCCCTTGTCCCTGTCCCTTTTCGAAAGTGCTTGTTTTTGATCACCTCCTCCCTCATCTGCCCTCCCTTCTATCATTCCCCCTTTTTTATCTTCTTCCTCCTTCTTTCCTGTGGGGTAAGATACCCAATTGAGTGTGTATGTTATTCCCTCCTCAGGTCTAATCTGATGAGAGCAAGATTCTCTCATTCTCCCTCACCTGCCTTCTCTTCCCTTCCTACAGAACTGCTTTTTCTTGCCACTTTTATGTGAGATAATTTACCCCATTCTATCTCTCCCTTTCTCCCTCTCTCAATATATTCCTCTCTCATCCCTTAATTTGAATTTATTTCTTTTAGATATCATCCCTTCATCTTCTACTCACCTGTGCCCGACCTCTCTCTCTCTCTCTCCATATATATATATATATATATACACATACATACACACATATTTACATATATATATATATATATAATATATATATATATGCATATTCTCTTTGGCTACCCTAATACGGAGGTCTCATGAATCGTACACATCATCTTTCCATGTAGGAATGTAAACAAAACAGTTCAACTTTAGTAAGTCCCTTGCAATTTCTTTTTCTTGTTCTTTTTCTTGATTACCTTTTCATGCTTCTCTTGATTCTTGTGTTTGAAAGTCAAATTTTTTATTCAGCTCTGGCCTTTTCACTGAGAAAGCTTGAAAGTCCTCTATTTTATTGAAAGCCCATATTTTGCCCTGTGGCTCTAGAATATCAGGGCAGTTCTCCTTGATAATTTCTTGAAAGATGATATCTAGGCTCTTTTTTTGATTATGGCTTTCAGGCAGTCCAATAATTTTTAAATTATTTCTCCTGGATCTATTTTCCAGATCAGTGGTTTTTCTATGAGATATTTCATGTTGTCTTTCACTTTCTCATTCCTTTGGTTCTGTTTTATAATATCTTGATTTCTCACAAAGTCACTAGCTTCCACCTCTTCCAATTTAATTTTTAAGGCAGTATTTTCTTCAGTGGTCTTTTGGACCTCCTTTTCCATTTGGCTAATTCTGCCTTTCAAGGCATTCTTCTCCTCATTGGCTTTTTGGAGCTCTTTTGCCATTTGAGGTAGTCTATTTTTTAAGGTATTGTCTTCTTCAGTATATTTTTCAGTATTTTTTGGGGTCTCCTTTAGCAAGTCACTGACTTGTTTTTCATGGTTTTCTCACATCCTTCTCATTTCTCTTCCCAATTTTTCCTCTACTTCTCTAACTTGCTTTTCCAAATCCTTTTTGAGCTCTTCCATGGCCTGACACCAGTTCATGTTTTTCTTGGAGGCTTTTGTTGTAGGTTCTTTGACTTTGTTGACTTCTTCTGGCTGTATGTTTTGGTCTTCTTTGTCACCAAAGAAAGATTCCAAAGTCTGAGACTGAATCCGAGTGCATTTTCGCTTCCTGGCCATATTCCCACCCAACTTACTTGACACTTGAGTTTTTCGGCGGGGTATGACTGCTTGTAGAGTAAAGAGTACTTTGTTCCGAGCTTGAGAGGATGCACTGTTGTTTTCAGAGCTATTACAGCCAGCTCTGCCACACCAGCACTCCTCCTCCCCCAAGAACCCCCAACTCGGACTAGACTTAGATCTTCAGCAGGCTCTTCACTCCTGCTCTGAAACGCCACTTAATTCCTCCCACCAGGTGGGTCTGGGGTCAGAAGCAACTGCAGCTGTAGTTCTGTAGCTGCCCCACCTCTGCTGCCCCAGGGGCGGTGGCTGAACCATGAACTCTATCATCCTGTCCCCAGCAGCTTTTCCCACTAACCTTCTCTGTTGTCTTTTGTATTTGTGGGTTGAGAAGTCTGGTACCTGCCGCAGCTCACTGATTCAGGGTGCTAGGGCTCGCCCTGCCCAGCTCCTGGTCTGGTTGGTCCACACGGCTCAAGCTGGGTTCTGCTCCACTCCACTCCAAGCTCTGTGCGTGATAGACCCTACCCAGAGACCAGCCAGGCTGTCCTGGGCTAGAACCCAGCTTCCCTCCGCTATTTTGTGGGTTCTGCAGTTCTTCTCTGTTATCTTTGGTGTTTGTGGGTAGAGAAGCCTGGCAACTGCCACAGCTCACTGATTCAGGGCACCAGGGCTCACTCTGCCCCGCTCCCGGTCTGGCTGGTCTGTGTGGTTCAAGCTGGGTTCTGCTCTGCTCCGCTCCCAGCTCCGTGCATGAAGAGACCTCACCCACCAACCATCCAGGCTGTCCTGGGCTGGAGCCCTGCTTCCCTCTGCCATTTTGTGGGTTCTGCAGTTCTAGAATTGGTTCAGAGTCATTTTTTACAGGTTTTTGGAGGGACTTGGTGGGGAGCTCACACAAGTCTCTGCTTTCCAGCCGCCATCTTTGATAATTTCTTGAAATATGATGTATAGGCTCTTTTTTTTTGATAATGGCTTTCAGGTAGTCCAATAATTTTTAAATTATCTCTCCTGGATCTATTCTCTAGGTCAGTGGTTTTTCCAATGAGATATTTCACATTGTCTTCCATTTTTTCATTCCTTTCATTCTGTTTTACAATTTCTTGATTTCTCATAAAGTCATTAGCCTCCACTTACTGCCGTCTAAATTTTAAAGTGGTATTTTCTTCCATGGTCTTTTGGACCTCCTTTGCCATTTGGCTAATTCTGCCTTTCAAGGCATTCTTCTCCTCATTGGCTTTTTGGAGCTCTTTTGACATTTGGTTTAGTTTATTCTTTAACGTGTTATTTTCTTCAGTATTTTTTGGGTCTCCTTTAGCAAGTCATTGTCTTGTTTTTCACGATTTTCTTGCATCATTCTCATTTTTCTTCCCAATTTTTCCTCTACTTCTCTTACTTGCTTTTCCAAATCCTTTGTGAGCTCTTTCATGGCCTCAGACCAATTCATATTTTTCTTGAAGGCTTTTGATGTAGGCTCTTTCACTTTGTTGACTTCTTCTGGCTGTATGTTTTGATCTTCTTTGTCACCAGAAAAAGATTCAATAGTCTGAGTCCATTTCCACTCCCTGTTATTGTTCCCACCTAACTATTTGACCCTTGAGCTTTTTGTCAGGGTATGACTGCTTGTAGAGTAGAGAGTACTTTGTCCCAAGCTTTAGTGGCTGTGCTGCTCTTTTCAGAGCTACTTCTACTCCACAGTCATCACAAGCTCTACCACGCCAGCACTCCTCCTCCCCTAAGAACTGCCAAACAGGACTGTGACTCAGATCCAAGCAGAGCATAGCAAGAGAACCCTGCCTCTGCACCAGCAAAGCACTCCTTGGTTCTGTTTTATGGGAGAGTTCATGCCATTCACATTCACAGTTGTGATTACTGTGTCTTTTTCTCCATCCTGTTTCCCCCATTTATGCTTTTCTTCCTCACTTCCACTTCTCAAGAGTTTTGGTTTTGACTGCCACCTTCCTCAGTTTACCCTCCCTCTTGATTCTGCTCCCTTTTCTTACCTTTTTCCCCTTGCTACTTCTTCCCTCCCTTCTGATTGCCCCACTCCCTTTTCTTTCCCCTTTCCCCTCCTACTGCCTGTAGGACAAGTTTGATTTCTACACTCATCAGGGTATGTTATTCTCTTCATGAACCAAATCTGATGAAAGTAAAGCACAAATACTGCTCTTCTTTCCCTCTACTATAACATGTTTTTGTGCCTCATCATGTGATATAATTTACCAATTTCTACTACCTCCTTACCTCTTCTCCCAGAACCATCCCTTTGTATCTCTTAATTATGTATTTTATTATTATATCAGTTATTTTGTACTGATACCCACAGCCTATGTATATCCCTTTCAATTGTCATAATAACTGTACTATTCTCAAGATTGACATATGTATAAAACATACATAAAACAAAATACTCCTATATATGGATGTAACTAATTTGCCTTATTGATTAAGTATCATTTTTTCCCCATTTTCCTTTTATGTCTCTCTTGAGTTTTGTACTTGAAGATCAAATTTTCCATTGAGCTCTGGCCTTTTTATCAGGAAGTTCTGGAACTCCCTTATTTCATTGCATGCCCATCTTCTTGCCTGAAAAATTATGCTCAGTTTTGCTGGGTCATTGATCCTTGGTTGTAGTCCAAGCTCCTTTGCCTTTCAGAATATCATATTCTAATTTTGCCTGTCATTTAATGAAGCTGAAAGATCCTGCGTAATCCTGACTATAGTTTCATGATATTTGAATTGTTCCTTTCTACCTTGTTGCAGTATTTTCTCTTTGACCTGATAACTCTGGAATTTGGCTATGATATTTCTTGCAGTTCTCAATTTGGGATCCCTTTCAGGGGTTGAACGGTGGATTCTTTCAGTGACTATTTTACCCTCTGGTTCTAGGAATTCAGGGAAATTTTCCTTGATGATTTCTTGGAAGACACTGTTCAGGCTCTTTTTTCCTTTGTGGCTTTTATGTAGACCAATAATTCTTAGATTTTCTGTCCTGGATCTATTTTCCTGGTCAGTTGTTTTTCTAATCAGATATTTCATGTTTTCTTCTATTTTTTCATTCTTTAGATTTTGTTTGACTGATTCGTAATGTCTCATAGAGTCATTAGCTTCTACTTGTCTTAGTATATTTTTTAATGTATTATTTTTTTCCTTTAGCTTCTCTATCTCCTTTTCCATTTGGTTGATTTTATTTTTCAATGAGATATTTTCTCCATTTATATTCTGAATCTCCTTAACCATTTTGCTGATTTTATTTTTTAAAGATTTGTTTTCGTCAGTGATTTTTTTTCCATTTTTTCTTTTGCCAACCTAATTTGGTTTTTAAAGTCCTCCTTGAGTTCTTCCAGGAATGCTTTTTGGTCTGGAGATCAGTTCACATCCCCTTTTGGGGTTTCAGATGTTGTATAATTTCCATGCTGTCTTCCTCTGAATTGGTGTTTTGATCTTGCCTATCTCCATAATAGTAATCAATGGTCTTTGGCTTTTTGGTGTGCTTTTTCATGGTGATTTTTTTTCCTCCTGGCTTCTAAAGTGGCTCTCTGTTTCTGGGGCTCAGGGGGCTCTGTCCCAAGCTTCTTGTGTTGGGAACTGTGGGCCTGCTCACTGGCTTTGTGTGTTATGGCCTCTAGTTTTGTGAGATGTGGGAGAGGGGTGGTCTGGCTGCTGGAAGTCTCCTCTTCCCCTGGGGGTGCTCTACAGCATGGGTGGTCTCAGCTGTTTCCTGTGCTGGTATCTGCCACTTCCCCTCACTGTGCAAAGGCATGTCTGGCATCCTAGTGTTGACATTTGCTAGCTCCACCCCCCTGGGGCTCAGTAACTCTCATTGTTCTGCTGAGGTGGGGCCTGCTGGGACAGTCTCCTTCCACCACCACAAGAAGGACCCTCTCCCCAATTTCTCTCCCTAAAAGGCTACTAAAGCCCCACTTCTGGCTCCTCTGTTTACCCCGAGGTAGTATTCTCTGGGTGAGGATGGGAAGGATGAGAGACGATTCACCTGGCCATTATGGCTCCATTATGGTTCAAGAAGGTGAGTTTCAAACCTTTAGGCTGTGGGCTAGAGGCCTCCAAGGTAGCTGCTCCAGTGGTCACAGGCTCTGCGCTGGTGTCTCCTATAGCTCCAACAGACTTCCGTCCTGGGCTGAGAGGCCAAAGGCTTGATCGCCGCCATAGCCGGTACTTCCACTCTGGGCCAGTCCTGTTCCTGCATTTCGCTGACCCAGTGCTCTCCCAGATCAGTACACTGGCTGGGTTCCTCTGCTGTTCCTGGTTGGTGTAGTCTGGTCCCATTCTGCGTGCTGGGAGCTCCTGCCCCTCTGAGTCTACTAGTGTCTTCTAACTCTCTCAAATCTGCCGATTCACTTTTTTAGATGTATCTGACAGAATTTGTGAGAGAGCTCCAGTAGTTTACTCCTTTCACAGAACCATCTTGGCTCCACCCTCCACTGAGAATGTCTGTCTAAGAACTATAGAGACTTTAGTAGCTTTAGTTTTTCTTCATATAGTATGATTTCAAGAGATTCACCACTGTACTTTTTTGGCCCCTTAGCATGCTCTAGTTTGTTCTTAATGAAATGCGGTGTACAGAATTGAAAACAATACTCTATATGTGGTCTGATAAGTACAAAGTAGAGTGGAACTTGTCTTTGATTTATACACTATATTTAGGATCATAGAGTAGTATTGGAAAGGATCTGAGAAGTCATATAGTCTGATCCTCTCCTTTTCTAAATGAGGAAAAATGCCCAGAGAGGCTACTGACTTGACCAGTGTCATCCAGGTAGGTAGTGACAGGGCAGAATTTGAACACAAATCCTCTAATTCCAAATCCAGTGTTCTTTCCTTGGTGCCATGCTGCCTTATGCTGCTGAAGATTGCATTATGCACGTCTATCTGTTTGTGTATATATGCATATTAAAGTGAATATACTTACAACATATCACTGAATCTTATTAAGTTTGCAATCAACTAAAACCTCCAAGTGTTGTGTGTTCTACCATCTTCCCTCTTCAACCTTTACTACACACAGCTTCCAAATTAATCTTCCCCAAGCACGAGTCATTCTTCTACTAACGAAAGTCTCTTGCCTCAAGCATAAAATATGAACCACTTAGTTTAGCATTTAAATCTTCTCAAAATCTCACTTCAAATTACTCTTTAAGCTTATTTCACATTATTCCCCTTTGTGTATTCTATGTTCCAGCCAAACTAGCTTACTTTCTATTCCATGAACTTGGCATGCCTCATCTAAGAGATATATATGCCTTGAAAAGACTATCCCCATACCTAGAACTCATTCCTTCCTCTTTGACGATTCTTAGAATTTCTAGTTTCCTTCAAGTTCTGGGTCACATGTCCTCCTCATATGGGAAGGCTTTCTTGATTCACCTAGGTAACAGTTCTCTCTGCCTCCTCAAATTATCCTGTACCACAATTTTACATACTTATATGTATACATGCATTATATTCCCTCAAGAAGATACAAGGTGTTGGAGGACAGGGACTATTGCATTTTTTCTTTGAATCACTAGTGCCTAGAATCAGTAGGGATACTAATTTTTTGGAGGCGGGAAGGCAAGGCAATTGGGGTTAAGTGCCTTGCCCAAGGTCACACAGCTAGTAAGTGTCAAGTGTCTCAGGCCAGATTTGAACTCAGGTCCTCCTGACTCCAGGGCCAGTGATCTATTCACTGTGCCACCTAGCTGCCCCTATGCTACTTTTTATTGGAGAAAAATACTATTAAGTCTTATTTTCCTTTTATTTGTGCAGCTGATTTTTAAACTTAGAACTAGTACTTTACATTCATATTTTTATACGATATCATTTCATTTCTTTTGACTCATTCCAGTCAACTGAGACTTTTTGAATCCGCCTTACTGAATGCATTAAGTATCCTTCCACCATTCATACTTTTGGCCAAGTCATTGAAAAATGTTTTGAACAGACTAGGGATGAGGACTGAATTGCACAATAAGAACTTTACTAAAGATTCCCCATTTTGACATAGATTTAATAATTGACTCTCAGGTTACAATTTTTGATCACTTATGATCATACCTTTCAGTTCTATCATCTGATTACCTTTTCCCCTATCTTGTCCATGAGGATATTATAAAGTACTTTGTCAGGTGACTGGTTCAATTTTATATAATCCCTGTCCCTGAAATTATTCTGGCTGACCATTCTAGGAAATATAACAAAAATGAAATTAACTTAATTTTAGAGGATTTGTTCTAAGTTTTTTTTTATCAGCCTAAAGTGGTTAGAGAATATTTATAAACCAACAAGTTTTTTTGCCTAACAACTTTTCACAAAATTACCCCAATTATCAATATGACTGATACCAACATTCCCATTTGTAATAAAGATGGTTATCTTTTTTTAGATTAACTCTCAGGAGACCAGAATGATCTTTCCAGAGGAGAGGCAACGTTTCCCATAGGATGAATTGAGTAGGTAAAGAACACAAAAGGATGGGAAACACCAACATTCTCACTTTGTCAAGAACATAGTGAGAAATTCTGGTTAGCTGGATCTGAGGTCTTAAAGCTGATATTGACTGTCTTTTGTCCGTTCTTCTAAGAAGTGGTTTCACATTAGGGACCAAAGGTGAGGGCATAGATATTTCTTAAAATTGGCCTATTCAACATTATCTCAAAGCCAGTCACTTTGAGGACCTGGGAATCCCTATTGTCTTTAATTTTTTTTTTTTAAAGTTAAAAGGTAGTACTATTAACGCAGTAATGATATATCTCATGAGGGCTGAAAACAATATCCTTAAGAAGCTCTACTGTTCAATTATAGATGATCATAGTTTGCATTTCTATTGAATTTTTTGCATCCTAAGTGGAAGATTTATTACTTACTGCCCTAATTTTATCCAGCCCTGGGCCAGGTTTCATTTACATGGTTGTTCTATACTCTAGCCAGCTTCAACATGTATTTATAAGTGATCATTTATCACACACACACACACACACACACACACACACAAATATACCCCTCCCTCTGGAAGAAATACTCAGAATATATCCATACTGTATACCAAGAATGAAAACTGATTCGAAGAGATGCTCTTTTCATACTTATAAACATGTGAATTTAAATTAGGCCACCCTGTGAGGTATGTTTCCCCCCACATAAATCAAGGCTGGCCAGATGGTCTTAATGAGTTCCTGTTATATTCAAAGCTTTTCACCTCAGTACTTAGCATTTTCTTAGGTGATGTCTGTAAGATTTCCAGATAGAAGCAAATAAGACTTAATAACTCTTATGGTTGCTCAGGAAGTTTCACTTCAGCCCATTTCCCCAACTGGATAAAATATAGAAGAGGTTCCAATAGAATAACTGATTGAATGAGCCAATAGATCATTAATGAATTCAAATGCACCCAAAACTAATTCCTAGAACTTTTCCACTAGTCCAGGATTTCAAAGAATGTGATTTTAGGTGACTCCTTTTATAGACTCAGGGACATGCTGTGTCATTTCATTTTACAGGCTCTACCTTGATATGCATTTTTTTTGTCACACATGATGACTGGCAAAAAATCTTTTGTCATGTAAGATAGCATATATGTACACTATATACACATATAGACATATAAAATATATGACTGTATACATATATTATTGGATAAGAGAAAGGAAAATAAGACAGATTTTTCATTTCTGTTGTAATTGTCCCACCAAATGTATCTTATTCTAACATAAAATATTACACATTAAAATTATTTTCAAATTGATGAGTCAAATAAAAACCATGAGAGATAATAAATACATTTTCCCCATTCTAAGTCATTAGAATCCCAATTCTGAACTGAAAATTAACTATCCTGAAAACTTAGCACTTCATTTGTGGGTTTCCATACTCAATTCCTCAGAGGAAAAAGTAACAAATAAGTACAATTATAAAAATGTGTTTTGATAGGTGAATTAGTATTTTAACCTAAAAATTGATTCTACAAAATTTCACTTTTATGTTTGTAGTTTCAGTTACTGGAATAGTGTTTGACACATAGTAGAAATATAATAAATGCTTTTTAATTGGATTAGCATATCTATTTTTGTCATGGAAATGTTAACATGATGTAATGGATAGACACCAAGTTTTGGAGTCAAGAAGATTCAAGTCCCACATCTGACAGATCACTCAAAAACTTTTTTATTAAGCCTTTACTACATGTCAAATACACTTTCAGACTACAGAATTCTCAGGAAAATAAGAAAGGTATCCCATTGCAGAAATTATGAGAATTGTGTATTCAAATACAATATTGAAGGAAGACATTCAAAACAATAAGATTCATTATACATCTGCTTACTCTGTGCCAGATGCTGTGCTAGGCACTAAGGAACAAAAAGACAAAAAGTGAACAGATCTTGCCCTCAAACTAAACTAAAAATAAATGACACTCCATTCTGCTATCCACTTCAATTTTATGGGTGAGTTCATCCCATTCACATTCAGTTATGATTGTTGTATATTTACAGCCATTCTATTTTCTTTATCCTTCTCTCTCCTTTCTTTCTCCCTCTCTTACCTGTCTGTCCTCAAAAAGTCTGTTTTGCATCTCACCACGATCTCCCTTAATTCACCCTCACTTCTATAAGCCACCTCTCCACCTTTATTTCCTTCTACTTCCCTGTAGGCTAAGATAAATCTGTATACCCAGTAGAGTCTTTTCTTTGAGGCAATTCCAAGGAGACTAAGGTTCAAGCATTGCTGCCCCACCATTTTCCCCTCCACTGTAAAAACTTTCTTTCTCATTTCATTTATGTGAGATGACATTCTCTGATCTTGTTCTCCCTTCCTCTTCTCCCAGTGCATTCCTCTTTCCCATTCCTTAATTTTTAAAAAAATCATCCTATTATCACCAATGCACACCCATGCCCTCTATGTATACTCTTTCCAGCTGCCCTAATAATGATAAAGTTCTTAGGAGTTATAAGTAACATTTTCCTATATAGGAATGTAAATGGTTAACCTTATTGAAACTCTCATGATTTCTCTTTCATGTTTACTTTTTTATGCTTCACTCAAGTCCTGTATTAAAGGCCAAATTTTCTATTGCACTCTGTTCTTTTCATCAGGAATGCTTAAAACTGCATGAATGCTTTCATTAAACATCCATTTTTTGCCCTGAAGAATTATACTCAGTTTTGCTGGATAAGTTATTCTTGTAATCCTAGCTCCTTTGCCTTGTAGAATATTATATTCCAAACCGTCTCTGACTCTTTAATGGAGAAGCTACTAAATTTTGTGTTATCCTCACTGTGGATCCATGATACTTTAAATTTTCTTTCTGGCTACTTGCAGAATTTCCTCCTTGACCAGGGAACTCTAGAATTTGGCTAAAATATTCCTGGAAGTTTTCCCAAGACTTCTGGATTTTCTTTCAGCCGGTGATTGGTAGATTCTTTCAATTAATTCATGGAAGTTTTCCTTGATAATTTCTTGAAATGTGATTTCTTTGTTCTTTTCTTGATCATGGCTTTGAGGTAGTCCAGTAATTCTTAACTCACCTCTACTTGATTGATTTTCCAGGTCACTTGTTTTTACGATGAGATATTTCATATTTTCTTCTGTTTAAAAAGGTTTTCAATTTATTTTATTGTTTCTTTTTTAAAATTTATTTATTTAATTTATTTGATATATTTAGTTTTCAGTATTGATTGTCACAAGAGTGTGAATTATGAATTTTCTCCCCATTTCTACCCTCCCACCCACTCCAAGATGGCATATATTCTAGTTGCCCCGTTCCCCAGTCAGCCCTCCCTTCTGTCACCCCACTCCCCTCCCATCCCCTTTTCCCTTCCTTTCTTGTAGGGCAAGATAAATTTCGATGCCCCATTGCCTGTGTATCTTATTTCCTAGTTGCATGAAAAAACTTTTTTTTGTTGTTTTTGAACATCTGTTTTTAAAACTTTGAGTTTCAAATTCTCTCCCCTCTTCCCTTCCCACTCACCCTCCCTAAGAAGGCAAGCAATTCAACATGGGCCACATGCGTATCATTATGTAAAACCCTTCCACAATATTCATGTTGTGAAAGACTAGCTATACTTTGCCCCTTCCTAACCTATCCCCCTTTATTGAATTTTCTCCCTTGACCCTGTCCCTTTTCGGAAGTGTTTGTTTTTGATTACCTCCTCCCCCATCTGTCCTCCCTTCTATCGTCCCCCCTTTTTTATCTTCTTCTTCCTTCTTTCCTGTGGGGTAAGATACCCAATTGAGTATGTATGGAATTTCCTCCTCAGGTCAAATCCGATGAGTGCAAGATTCACTCATTCCCTCACCTGCCCCCTCTTCCCTTCCTACAGAACTGCTTTTTCTTGCCACTTTTATGCGAGATAATTTACCCCATTCTATCTCTCCCTTTTTCCCTCTCTCAATATATTCCTCTATCATCCCTTAAATTGATTTTATTTTTTTAGATATCATCCCTTCATAGTCAACTCACCCTGTGCCCTGTCTATATATGTATATATGTACACACACATATGTATACATACACACACACACACACAGACACACACACACACACACACATATATATATATATATATATATATACATATATGTATATTCCCTTCAGCTACTGTAATACTGAGGTCTCATGAATCATACACATCATCTTTCCATGTAGGAATATAAACAAAACAGTTCAACTTTAGTAAGTCCCTTGTGATTTCTCTTTCTTGTTTATGTTTTCATGCTTCTCTTAATTCTTGTGTTTGAAAGTCAAATTTTCTATTCAATTCTGCTCTTTTCACTGAGAAAGCTTGAAAGTTATCTATTTTATTGAAAATCCATATCTTGCCTTGGAGCATGATATTCAGTTTTGCTAGGTAGGTGATTCTTGGTTTTAATCCTAGCTCCATTGACCTCTGGAATATCATATTCCAAGCCCTTCAATCCCTTAATGTAGAAGCTGCTAGATCTTGTGTTATTCTGATTATGTTTCCACAATACTCAAATTGTTTCTTTCTGGCTGCTTGCAGTATTTTCTCCTTGATCTGGGAGCTCTGGAATTTGGCAGCAATATTCCTAGGAGTTTTCTTTTGGGGATCTTTTTGAGGAAGCGATCTGTGGATTCTTTCAATTTCCATTTTACCCTCTGGCTCTATAATGTCAGGGCAGTTCTCCTTGATAATTTCTTGAATGATGATGTCTAGTCTCTTTTTTTGATCATGGCTTTCAGGTAGTCCAATAACTTTTAAATTATCTCTCCTGGATCTATTTTCCAGGTCAGTGTTTTTTTTTTTTTAATGAGATATTTCACATTGTCTTCCACTTTCTCATTCCTTTGGTTCTGTTTCATAATATCTTGATTTCTTATAAAGTCCCCAGCTTCCACTTTCTCCAATGTAATTTTCAAGGTAGTATTTTCTTCAGTGGTCTTTTGGATCTCCTTTTACATTTGGCTAATTCTACCTTTCAAGGCATTCTTCTCTTCATTGGCTTTTTGGAGCTCTTTTGCCATTTGAATTAGTCTATCTTTTAAGGCATTGTTTTCTTCAGTATTTTTTTGGGTCTCCTTTAGCAAGTCATTGACTTGTTTTCCATGGTTTTCTCACATCATTCTCATTTCTCTTCCCAAATTTTCCTCTGCTTCTCTAATTTGCTTTTCCAAATCTTTTTTGAGCTCATTCATGGCTGAGACCAGTTCATGTTTTCCTTGGAGGCTTTTGATTTAGGCTCTTCAACTCTGTTGATTTCTTCTTGCTGTATGTTTTGGTCTTCTTTGTCACCAAAGAAAGATTCCAAAGTCTAAGATTGAATCTGAGTCTGTTTCTGCTGCCTGGCCATGTTCCCAGCCAACTTACTTGACCCTTGAGTTTTTCAGCGGGGTATGACTGCTTGTAAAAAGTACTTTTTTCCAAGCTTGAGGGGAAGCACTGTTGTTCTCAGAGCTATTTCTATACAGCAAACTCTGCCACACCAGCACTTCTCCCCTAAGAATCCCCAACCCAGACCAGACTCAGATCTTAAGCAGGCTCTGCACTCTTGCTCCAATCTGCCACTTAATTCCTACCACCAGGTGGGCCTGGTGCCAGAAGCAACTGCAGCTATAGTTCTGTAGCTGCACCACCTCCGCTGCCCCCTGGGGCAGTGACCAAACTGCAAACTCCTTTCACTCCCTGCAGCTTTTCCCACTAACCTTCTCTGTTGTCTTTGGTGTTTGTGGGTTGAGAAGTCTGGTAACTGCCACAGCTCACTGAGTCAGGCCACTAGTGCCTGTTCTGCCCAGTTCCTGGTCTGGTTGGTCTGGGCGCAGCCCACACTGGGCTCTGCTCTGTTCTGCTCCCAGCTCCATGTGTGATAGACCTCACCCAATGACCATCCAGGCTGTCCTGGGCTGGAGCCCTGCTTCCGTCTGCTACTTCGTGTGTTCTGCAGTTCTCTGTTGTCTTTGGTGTTTGTGGGTTGAAAAGTCTGGTAACTGCCACAGCTCACTGATTCAGGGCACTAGGGCCTATTCCGCCCAGCTCCTGGTCTGGTTGTTCCGTGCAGCCCATGCTGGGCTCCACTCCCCTCTGCTCCAAGCTCTGTGCGTTATAGACCTCACGCAGGCACTCTGCAGGCTGTCCTGGACTGGAGCCCTGCTTCCCTCTGCTATTTTATGGGTTCTGCAGTCCTATAATTTGCTGAGAGCCATTTTTTATAGGTTTTTGGAGGGACTTGGCAGGGAGCTCATGCAAGTCCCTGCTTTCCAGCCACCATCTTGTCTCTGCCCCCTATTTTATTGTTTCTTGATGTCTCTTAGAGTCATAAGCTTCCATTGTCTGATTCTAATTTTTAAGGAATTATTATCTTTAGTGAGCTTTTGTACCTGTTTTCCCATTTGCTCAATTCTACTTTTTAAGGAGTTCTTTTCTTCAGTTAATTTTTGCTCCTCTTTTGTCATTTGGGCAATTCTTCTTAAAGTATTGTTTCTTCAGTATATATTGTGCCTCTTTTACCAAGTTGTTGACTTTCTTTTCATAATTTTCTTGCATCATTCTCATTTCTTTTCCCAGTTTGTCCTTTACTTCTCCTATTTGATTTTTAAAATCCTTTTTGAGGTGATCCAGAAATTCTTGTTGGACTTGTGTTCAATTCTCATTTTTATTTCTTTGACCTTTGCTTGTATCTGACATAATTATCTTCTTCTGAGTTCTGTTCTGACATTCCTTGTCACCCTAGTAAGTTTTTATGGTCAAGTTGTTAGTGGTGGGTGGTAGTGGTTGTTTTACTCACCTATTTCTTGACTTTTACTTTTATATTAAAGTTGGGCTCTGCTCATGGGATGGAGAAGACACAGTATCATACTTCAAGGTTTTCACGCTGCTGTTTTCAGAGTTAGTTCTGAGGATCTGCAAGTTTTTGGTGCTTCTAAGGTGGTATGATCTAAGGAGAGGTGTGGTCCTTGCTCTTCTGGCCTGTGCTCTGGTCTTTAGCCAGGAAAGTACCTTTTCCCCTTGTAGTCACAAGTGGTAGTGCTCCTCTTGTATCTGGAACTGTGACCAGGTCCCCAACTCCCTTGTGATTACCACAAATACCCTTCTCTACCCTAGAACTATGCCCAGGACCCCTGCTCCCACGCAGCAGCAAGTGTTATCACTTCTCTTGGCCCTGAATCTGTGACCAGTCACTTGTTGCCCCAAGTGTTAATGTTTCTCTTTGTACTAGAACCACAACCCAGAACTATTTTCCTGCACCTAATGCCAGTGAAGAGACCCTTGTAATCTCTTTCTCACCTATTGTCTGACCCCCTTATTGTCTGTGGGCTCAGTTCACCCAAAACAGCAGCAGCTGCTGCTGCAGCCACCTCTAAGGCCTGCTGCTAACATTGCACAGATTGGAGGCTGACCATCACCATGTTGTGACAGACCTTTCCCACTGACATCTTAAGTTTCCTTCAGCTGGAAAATGGTTTCATTCCAACCTTTGGTTGGCTCTACCACACTAGAATTCAATTTAATTTTATATGGAGGGGAATTTGGGAGAGTTCAGGTGAGTTCCTGCCTCTCCTCTGCCTTTGTGACTCCAACCTCACTATAGATGTAAAATTGAAGAGAATTGAACATTGTTTGCACATGTAGGGTAAGTCAGAGTTAAATATCTTGAGTGAGCTTTTGTACCTTTTAGTTATCCTGGAACTAAAAGGTTTGGGAACACATAGTGATACATACATTTTAAGCATGAACAATGAAAATTTACATTACTTGGTGACTCCCGTTTGCCAAAAATTAAACTGCATAAAACTATGGGATATTTTGAAAGGAAGAGTGGCATGACAACACAAGGAAAACAAATTATAGTTAAAACATTTATATAGTGTTATATATTATATAATATTTATAAATGTTACTCATGGAAGTTTTTTTTCTGAATGTGAGATAATAAATCAAACTTTTATAAGCAAATGTACATATTTTTATTAAGCAAAGTCAACTTTTCTCCTACTTAATTATAAAATATTACACTCCTGAATCAAATAATTATGAAATATTATGCTCCTGAATCAGAAAAGGCACATGTAAACTTACTTTTCATTCCCTTTTTTTTTTCAAGATATGGCATAAAGGGCCAATAGATTCACTGATTATAATACAAAAGAGTAAGCTTCATCTACTATTACTCAGAGATTTAAATTTCATACACAAACACACATATTAAAATACATATTGCAATGGTAATATAAATTTGAAGATCTTCCCATCCATTAATAGGCCCATGTGACCTGCTTAAGTCACATGGAAGCCTAAGTCCCATGAAGCCTATGGTGGGAAGAGCTTGCTGTAGGGGTGGAGCGGGAAGGGTAGAATAGAATGGATGAAGTTGGTCAGAGCAGTTAGAGCAGAGGAAGAGAGAGGAAGCAGGCAGGTGGCTGTGAGTTTTTGTTTGTGGGAAGGCCCGAGCGTGGGAGGCATTGGGATGGTAGTACCCCCTACATCATTATTATGTGCGGATTTCTTTGTTGCTGTGATGAATTCAGTTTTCTAGTGTTGGGATGTAGCTGGCTGGTGTTTGAATAAATGTTTTTGTTCTGTCGTCCACGTGGAGAGTCTTCGAATTCAGAACTATGCCAGCATATTCATAGTCACCGACGATGCTGCAAATATTGTGTTGGCTACACACACACACACACACACACGCACGCACGCACGCATGCAAAAGAATTAACAACCCAATAAGACCATTTTGAATAGTCTAGAGAAATGTATCATATCTTAAAGCTACTATTTCAGGAATATTGCTTACGATACTCTGTAATTGTCTCAAGTGGATTTTCATGATTAAATCCCCTAAAAGGACCACTTAACAAAATGTAAAATTCTATAATGATACAAGCATGCTGCTACCTACTTATATTCTCCACAAGTCTTAATTTGCTCTTTGGGTCACCTGCAATTATAATTCTTTGGACACAGTGGCATTCTATACTTCACAGCAATATACAGCATCTCTGGGAGAAAACTGGCAATAAAATATGTTTGTGCGTCTTCCAGGGAGCAGCCTGAGATCGTTTTAAAGCATTGCAGTTTGCTATATGCAATCCATCATATTCCCTCCTATTTGGTTCTTAGAGCAGCTCATTGTCTATGTGAAGTGCCTTTCCAAGGTATACATTCTGACACATTGATGGAATAACTCAATGAGTAAATTATTTATGGACAATTTACGAGAGAATACGGAAAATTTTGTAAAGAATGAGAAGGCAGAGATGTACTGCAATCTGCATATAAGGAATGATGAAGAAAAATATTAATGCTAATAATGTACTTTGTGATTTAGGCACTTTCTGATATAATTTTAATAAGTTTAACATTAATCTATATCCGAATCATTTCTAGCTTGTAGTTGTATGCCTACACTGGCATAATCCCTCATTCCTCTCAATCTTAGGTTTGAGATCCTAGGCTATATACCATTTGTACCTGTATCAAAGTTGAATGTTAGGATGAGCTTTGGGAAAACTGAATTTCAGTGCTGCTAAGGCATGCAAATAGTGCTCATAACCAATTGAATTCTTTGATCTTCTTACTGAGAAAAAGGTCTCTGAAAAACATTATTTTTTTTTGCTCAAACTTATCAATATTACTTTCCTGAAAGTAATCCTTCTTTATTGAAGAATATTTTAACAGAAAAAAGATTCAGTTGAAAATTTATTTAATGCCTGTACATTATATATATATGTATGTATATACATATATATGTATGTATATACATATATATGTATGTATATACATATATATGTATGTATATACATATATATATATATTAAATTTCTTCACAGGCATTTTGCTTTCTAACATTCTAAGTATGTCACCAAATTCTGATGATGTCAGGCAAGGATTTAATAGAGGAAAAGATACTGGCAAAAATACTTTGTGGTAAAAACACACAAAACAATTGACTGGAGTCAGGAGATCTATGATAATACTAGCTCTGTAACTAAATCTATCTGTGAATCTGAAATTTCTTGAAATACATGACAAATGTTACGGGCTAGGTCAGATGAAGTACTGTTAATCTGTGAATCCAAGTCACGTATTTCTGCCATCCAACTAACATGATGTATTTATGATATAGAAACAGAATTTTAACCTTTTATTCTCTTACAGTACAATAGTAATGTCACTGGAATTCATTCTGTCACACCTGAATATGCAATTCTTCAGTCAAATACTTTTTTAAGCACCCACTATGTGCCAGATGACATGCTAGGTCAAGAACAAATTTAGGACACAACATTCTTACTCCAAAAACAAAACAAGAGCTTCTAAGTAAAGAATGTTCCATTTCTACATTTTTCTTCCACAAAGGATGATCATTGTTGAACCACTTCATGACTTACTAGAAAAAAAAATAAATAACCACCAATGAAACATGTTCCATGGTGTTGGGCTTGCTCGTCAAAGGACATTTTCCAGTTACTGACTTCAGAATATGATACTGATAATAATGAGTGTGAATGATTCCTTCTCACCACTGCCTTTCCTCCTGCATCAGTTTTATATAGTTATGAAATACCAGTTACAAAACAAATGCTTACCACTCAAGAGACAAAATATCAATAAGAAGGAGTTTATTTGTTAAATTTGCAAAGACAACCCCATCCTTTATTTCTAATGTCTTCTTAGCCAAACCTTTATAGTTCTTACCAAATAACACCCTACGCCAAGACTATTCTAAAATATATTCATTCACTTCTTAAGCCTCTCAGTCCGGTGTTCATGCTGACCATTCTACTGAAGCTTCCCAAATATAAATCACCAATGATCACTTAACAGCTAAATTCTGTGACTTTTCTCTTTAGTCATAGTTTCCTTTGACTTCTCTGTACCCTTTGAATCTGCTTAGCAGCCATATCCCTGGACCTAGAATCACAAAGAGCTACCTAAGTTCAAATCTGGCCTCAGACCAGATTTTACTGGCTATGTGATTCCAGGCAAGTTACTTAACCTTTGTCTACCTCAGTTTCCTCACTGTAAAATGGAGAGAAACATAGCACTTACCTCCCAGGGTTGTTGGGAGGATGAAATGAGGTAATACCTGTAAAGCACTTACAACAGTGCATCATCATCATCATCATCATCATCATCCCACCTATCATTTATATAGTGCCTACTACGTGCCAGTAACTTTGCTAAGTTTTGTTATTGAATCTCTGACTCCTTGTAACCCCATTTGGGGTTTTCTTGGCAAATATACTAGAATGGTTTGCCATTCAGATAAGAAACTGAGGGAAACAGTATTAAGTGATTTTCCCAGGGTCACACAGCTAGTAATTGTCTGAGACCAGATTTGAACTCAGGAAGAGGAGTCTTCCTGCCTTCAGGCCCAGGGCTCTCTCCACTGTACCACTAAGCTGCCCTACTATTCTAAGCGCTTTAATTTGATCCTCACAATAACCCTGGGATATAGGTGTTATTATAATGTCCGTTTTATAGCTGAGGAAACTGAGGCAGACACAGTGAATTCCCAGACACAGATAGTGTCTGAGGTTGGGATTTGAACCCAGGTTTTCATGACTCAGCTCAGCGTTCTATCTACTGCCTTACCTAGATGCTTATTTGGCACATTGCAAGGGCTTAACTCTGTTCTTCCTTTCTTCTTTCCTTCCCTCCTCTACTCTCTACCGAATTTCCCTTTTCTTGTCTGATCGTTTCTTTTTGTCTCCTTTGCTGAATCATTATCTGCTTTCGATGCCCTAAGAACAGTAAAAGCTAGGTCCTGGGCCCTTTGCTCATCTCTTGATACACTCTCAAATTTGTACATATTATCAATTACCATGGGTTAAATTATCTCCACTTACATTTATCTCAAATCTATATTTGCAGGTCTAATCTCTTAATTAAATGCCAGTCCTTCACTTTCAACAGCCTTTGGTAAAGTTTCACCAAATGTCCTGTCAGTATCTTAAACTCAATACAGTTAAAACCAAACTAAGCATCTTCCACTGTAAATCATTCCTTCCTTCCTTTCTATTAAAAAAAGAGCACAATTGCTTCAGCTTCAGATATTTTTTCCTGACTTACTTCTTATATGCACTTAGTTGTTATATCTTTAAAATTCTATCTCCGCAGGCTTCCCCATATTCATCTCCTTATATCTGCTCACACAGCCATCATTCTAATTCAGGCTTTCATCACTTCTTACCTAGAAAGCCTCCTAATCTTTTTTCTCTAGGTGGATTTTCCATTTATGTCATATCTTCCACATAGCTCCCTAAATATTCTTAAAGCCTAGGCTTGACCATACCCCACTTTAAAGCAAGCAAACAAAAACAAACAAACCTTACGTGGCTCCCTGTTTCCTTCAGGATAAATTGCATATCCATTCATTTAAGATCATCCACAGTGGGATGCTTATTAAATATCCCAGCTTTATTTCAAATTATCCCCTTCTATGCATTCTGTTCAGCCAAATTGTTTTACTCATTCCTTCCAAAATTTGGCACTCTATCCGCCACCTCTAGACATTTAAATAAGTTATTATTTACATATGTGGACCATAACCTTCCCCCACTCCTGTTACAAGTAGAATGTGATATTTAAAATGCTATGGCAAAAGTAGGTGTCCCAAAATAATTATTGAAGTCTGGAGGCCCAGGGTAATGATTAAACACATAGTGTTTGATTTGGTGTTTCCTCTCCTGTTGCTATCATTAAGCGACAGGAGGGCATCCACAGTGTCTCAATCACATAATAGGTACCAGAGGTGAAAAAGGAAACTGTTTTTCAATCATCATCCCTAAGAACATGAATTAGTAGAACTGGTCACACATAACATATATGCACAATACAAATACACTCATACACACAGTACATATACATGTATATGTGTTTATCCTATATACATGCATGCATACACATACATATACACACGAATACACATATACCATTACTTCTACCAAGATCTATCTATATATCTGTATCTATCTACATATCTATATCCCACTATCTATATCTATGCCATTAGTTCTACAAAGATCCTGAATGTGTCAGGGGATCAAAAACATGTTCTTAAAAATTCAAGGATGCAGGGCAAGAGTTATAAGCACACAAATATGTGAGAACAAAGCCATTTTGATATGAGAGGGGAAGGTCATATTAGGGAATAAATAGCAGGGCAAACCCTTCATGCATGGTTAGTGGATCATAATTCTCAGAAATACAACCTAAGAGAAACCTGGCAAAGCCCAGTAACTTTGTCCCATATCTTTAAAAGGGTTCATACCAATGATATAGTTCCTCTCATTTTGAAATTTAGTATCCTCAATCTCTTTTCCCATTAAATCGTCTTGTCAGATTAGCATAATACCCACGTACTACATTTTATTCCATAAGAACAAGAAAAAATATTAAAATATTTACCATAGGATATTCAAGAAGAACATATTATCACTGATTAACAAAAGACAATTACTTCCTACTTAATATTGTCCTGAGAATAGCTATATCCTGAGTCCTGAGTTCATTTTGTCTCATTAGACCCATTTACGTAAAACCATTGCTCAAAATAGTATGTAAAATATAAGGCAGATTAAGAATGCATTTAACTTGGATTGATTCCATCCCCTGCTCTCTTCTGTAAATTTATTCCAATGTCTTTTCTCCAAATTTCATTTGTAAACTTTATGGTTCCTGTTTAGCACAGACGACAGCCTTAATGTGACTCCACCATATGAGTTCATGCTAATGGCCTTAGTGCTGCGTTGGCAAAGGAAAAACACAAACAAACAAACACACACAGAGGGAGGGAGGGGGAGGTAGAGTGGAGAGTGAGGGGGGGGAGAGGGAGAGGGAGAAACAGAGAGTGAGGGAGGGAGAGACAGAGAGAGAGAGACAGAGAGAGAGAGAGAGAGAGAGAGAGAGAGAGAGAGGGAGAGAAGGAAGGAGGGAGAGAGGAGGAGAACGAAGCTGAGCCTAAGTTTGTTCATGCTTTCACTAAAAACAATAATTAATATGTACCTATAATGTGGTTTTGGAAATAGCATCAGAGGCATTCTTTTTCTTTTGAAAATTTAAGTCTTATTTTCATTCAGCCTTGCTCATACCCAGAAAAACTTTAAACACTGCTAAATAAAGTAAGCCAATACTGTATTTGCCATGATATTCTGTGAAGGACATTAGCAGGTTTCCAGAAACAGCATTTAATAATCCAATTTCACTTATGGTAGGTGGAAAGAATGTTGAATTTAAAGTCAGCAGAGTGGGGCTCAAGGCTTGGCTCTGATAAGTATTTTGCCATGTAAACTTGGATGAATCCCTTAACCTTGCTTAACCTCAGTTTCTTCATCTGTAAAATGGAGGTAATATTAAAACTAATGACTTCACAGTCATTGAAATGAATATCTATTACGTGTAACTGAATGACATGTTGGGGAAACATATACATATATATGCATATAAGAGTTTGTGCAAGTGTGTGTGCGTGCAAGTGTGTGTGTGTGTGTGTGTATCACAAAAGCTCAGGGAGAACATAAAAATAAATGACACAAGAGAAAATGTGATACACGCAAAGGAGAGGTTTAAAGATTTGGTTTAGTTTTTGTTTAGTTTTGTTTTGAGGGAGAAAGGATAGGAATAGGATTGGGCCTCCAGAACAGAAGTTACATAATATTCTCCACTATACCCCATTTCTTCTGTAAGAAATGGGGGGAGCAGTTTCATTTCCACAGAGTTGAAAGTATACCTCTCCCCCTCCCCGCCCCCCAACTTTAGCAGAATGTAAGTCAGGTGGGGCAACTCGGTGGCCCGGTGAGTAGAGCACCGGCCTTGGAGTCAGGAGGGCCCGAGTTCAAATTAGTCCTCAGACACTTGACACACTTACTAGCTGTGTGACCTTGGGCAAGTCACTTAACCCCAATTGCCCTGCCTTTCCCCCTCAAAAAAGAGTGTAAGTCAGGTGACTGATTAGAACTAGTTCTAATCAGAGCTCTGATCTAGAAGAGACCAGGCCTCTGGTTAGGTCAAAGGTTAGAGGCTTGTACACATGCTTAAACTAGCCATTTGAGGAGGCAGTCAGGGGGTTGCATCTGGCCAATGAAGAGCCTGGCAGGAGATTCAAAGTGGGGAGGGGGTCAATGAAAGGACTAGCATCCACATGAGTCTTTGTACTCTCCTGTACTGTTCAGAGGACGTAACCCATTTGTTCAGATCGAATAAATGTAAAATATAATTAAAACATTCCTGGGGGGGGGCGGAGCCAAGATGGCAGCTGGTAAGCAGGGACTAGAGTGAGCTCTGTACCCGAGTCCCTCCAAAAACCTATAAAAAATGGCTCTGAACCAATTCTAGAACGGCAGAACCCACAGAACAGCAGAGGGAAGCAGGGCTCCAGTCCAGGACAGCCTGGATGGTCTCTGGGTGAGGGCTATCCCACACGGAGCTCGGAGCTGGGAGCTGGGAACGGAGTGGAGCGGAGCCCAGCCTGAGCGGCGTGGACCATCCAGACCAGAGGCCGGGCGGAGGGGGCCCTAGCGCCCTGAATATGTGAGCTGCGGCGGTTGCCAGACCCCTCGACCCACAAACAGCAAGGACTGCGGAGAAGGTTAGTGGGAAAAGCTGCGGGAGTGGAAGGAGTTCACGGTTCGGCTTCCAGCCCCGGGGGCAGCGGAGGTGGGGCAGCTACAGCTGTTGTTACTTCCGGCTCCAGGCCCACCTGGTGGGAGGAATTAAGTGGCGGATCAGAGCAGGAGTGCAACAGCCTGCTGAAGATCTAAGCCCAGTCTGGACTGGGGGTTCTTGGGGAAGGAGGAGTGCGGGTCTGACAGAGCTGGCACCTCCCCCCCCAAAAGTGGAACATAGAACTCGTTAGTCTACAAGCAGTAATACCCCACTGAAAAACTCAAGGGTCAAGTTAGTTGGTTGAGAATATGGCCAGGCAGCGAAAACGCACCCAGATTCAGTCTCAGACTTTGGATTCTTTCTTTGGTGACAAAGAAGACCAAAACATACAGCCTAAAGAAGACAACAAAGTCATAGAGCCTACAACCAAAGCCTCCAAGAAAAACATGAACTGGCCCCAGGCCATAGAAGAACTCAAAAAGGATTTGGAAAAGCAAGTTAGAGAAGTAGAGGAAAAGTTGGGAAGAGAAATGAGAAGGATGCAAGAAAACCATGAAAAACAAGTCAATGACTTGCTAAAGGAGACCCCAAAAAATACTGAAAAATACACTGAAGAAAACAACACCTTAAAAAACAGACTAACTCAAATGGCAAAAGAGCTCCAAAAAGCCAATGAGGAGAAGAATGCCTTGAAAGGCAGAATTAGCCAAATGGAAAAGGAGGTCCAAAAGACCACTGAAGAAAATACTACTTTAAAAATTAGATTGGAGAAAGTGGAAGCTAGTGACTTTATCATAAACCAGGATATTATAAAACAGAACCAAAGGAATGAAAAAATGGAAGACAATGTGAAATATCTCCTTGGAAAAACCACTGACCTGGAAAATAGATCCAGGAGAGATAATTTAAAAATTATTGGACTACCTGAAAGCCATGATCAAAAAAAGAGCCTAGATACCATCTTTCAAGAAATTATCAAGGAGAACTGCCCTGATATTCTAGAGCCACAGGGCAAAATAGAAATTGAAAGAATCCATCGATCGCCTCCTCAAATAGATCCCAAAAAGAAATCTTCTAGGAATATTGTCGCCAAATTCCAGAGCTCCCAGATCAAGGAGAAAATACTGCAAGCAGCCAGAAAGAAACAATTTGAGTATTGTGGAAACCCAATCAGAATAACCCAAGATCTGGCAGGTTCTACATTAAGAGATCGAAGGGCTTGGAATGCGATATTCCGGAGGTCAATGGAGCTAGGATTAAAACCTAGAATCACCTACCCAGCAAAACTAAGTGTCATGTTCCAAGGCAAAATATGGATTTTCAATAAAATAGAGGACCTTCAAGCTTTCTCAGTGAAAAGACCAGAACTAAATAGAAAATTTGACTTTCAAACACAAGAATCAAGAGAAGCATGAAAAGGTAATCAAGAAACAGAAATTGCAAGGGATTTACTAAAGTTGAACTGTTATGTTTACATTCCTACATGGAAAGATGATGTGTATGATTCATGAGACCTCAGTATTAGGGTAGTTGAAGGGAATATGCATATATATGTATGTATATGTTTATGTATATATATATACAAGTGAATGTGTATGTATGTATATATCTATGTGTATACGTATGTATGTGTGTGTATGTGTATATATATATGTGTGTGTTTATATATGTATATATATATATATATATATATATATATATATATATATGTAAAAGAGAGAGAGCAGACACAGGGTGAGTTGAAGATGAAGGGAAGATATCTAAAAGAAATAAAATGAAATTAAGGGATGAGAGAGCATCATACTGAGAGAGGGAGATAGGGAAAGATAGAATGGGGTGGATTATCCCGCATAAAGGTGGCAAGAGGAAGCAGTTCTGTGGGAGGAGGGGAGAGGGCAGGTGAGGGGGGAATGAGTGAACCTTGCTCTCATCAGATTTGGCCTGAGGGGGAATACCATACATACTCAATTGGGTATCTTACCCCACAGGAAAGAAGAGGGAGGAAGATAAAAAAAAAATAAAAGGGGGGGATGATGGAGGGGAGGGCAGATGGAGGTGGAGGTAATCAAAACAAACACTTTGGAAAGGGGACAGGGTCAAGGGAGAAAATTCAATAAAGGGGGATTGGTTGGGAAGGAGCAAAATGTAGTTAGTCTTTCACAACATGAGTATTATGGAAGGGTTATACATAATGATACATGTGTGGCCTAGGTTGAATTGCTCGACTTCTTAGGGAGGGTGGGTGGGAAGGGAAGAGGGGAGAGAATTTGGAACTCAAAGTTTTAAAATGAGATGTTCAAAAACAAAAAAAGTTTTTGCATGCAACTAAAAAATAAGATACACAGGCAATGGGGCGTAGAAATTTATCTTGCCCTACAAGAAAGGAAGGGAAAAGGGGATGAGAGGGGAGGGGGATGATAGAGGGGAGGGCTGACTGGGGAAAAGGGCAACCAGAATATAAGCCATCTTGGAGTGGGGGGGAGGGTAGAAATGGGGAGAAAATTTGTAATTCAAACTATTGTGAAAATCAATGCTGAAAACCAAATATGTTAAATAAATAAATAAATTTAAAATAAATTTAAAAAAAAAAACATTCCTGGGTTCCCAATGAGTATTGTTTATTCCTAGACAATGTAAGTATGTTTCTAACACTTCCTTCATGAATTATTATTACAGAGATCAAGTTTGTCAGTGGGATGTCTCTTTAAAAAAAAAAAAAAAGGAGGTTGGATAAAGGGAGAGAGGAGGTGCTCTTTATTAACACAAACAATTGAACCAGTTACTTGTGAGAACAAAGTTTACATACTCTAGGAACTGGAACTGATATAAGGACCAAAGAGAGCAAAAAGGATCATGCAAGCAACAAAGTAGATTAGATCCTAGGGTATCCTAGAAAGGAAGGGAACATTTAAAACGATCAGATCATAGATTTAGAGCTAGAAGTGACCTTCAAAGAACTGACCAGGTTCACAGCTGGTACATATCTGAAGTAAGATTTGATCTCTGTTCTTTCTGACCCCGAGTTTAGTGCTCTATCCACTAAAACTAAGAGAAAAGATATGAGGGTTTAGAATAGGAAGGATTTAGTGCCATACTCTTAGATGGATTGTGAAGGAGAGAGATCGTGATCAGATGAGTGTTTCCAAAATAAATGTTACAAAGTACTCGTGTAAAGGAGAAAGACATAACCTATATAAAAGTTTTATAGAACAAAATACACACTTACTTGTAGCATTCTCTGTGGAATGCATAAATTCTCTCCTTGTATGTCCCTCTCACTTCTATCCCACCCCCGCCCCCCCAAAAAAAACAGATTGGAGGAACAACTATTAAAAATCCAGCAGTTTTTTTTTTCACACAAAGAACATACTTTATCTAAGATGAAGGGAGAGGTAGGAGAAAAAGAATTTGTTAAGCATGTACTATATGTCAGGCACTGTGCCAAGCACTTTCAAAATCTCGTTTTGATCCTTACAAGAACCCTGTGAGTTAGTAGGTCCAGACAAGGGAAAAAATGAACTCTTCTTCATATTGGTGCAAAAGAATAAAGGAAAATAATGTTTTTATGGTAATTTTTAATTTTATTTTTAATTTACAGAATAAAATAAGCATTTCCATAAGAAACTACAATAAAAAAGAATATTGCACATGAAACTACAAAACTGCTATGTACAACTGGCTATTCCCTTAAAAAATGTTAAAGGCATTTGAGGGATTGAACTGGAGAGAAAGAGCTCCTCACCATTAGCCACATTTTTTTTCTTAGAAAAGTTTGTGGCCAAGTCTACTATTGAGAGGAAAACAAGAAGAAAAGAGCCTGATGATAAGAAGTAGAGGTAGGGGTTTGAATAGCAATAAGTCTGTGTCTGAGCCCTGGTAAATTTCAGATCTATCATCTCTTCAATGTTGCACCATTTCAGGGTTACAGCTACCTAGAGATCCTCTTCCTTCCCTTCTATATCGCATTTTTCTCTATCTCTTGTTGGCTCCTACACCTCCACTTTTTATTCTTCTTTCTCTTTTTAGAGTTTTTATTCTTTGTTTTCCTCTTATTTCCATTCACTCTGGGGGTACTTAACATCCTGGATGAATTAGAGAGAAGGGAGGCATTTTCTCCTAGCTCTTTGACCTACTCTTCTAAGTCAATCAGTCAACAAGCATTTATTACTTACCTACTATGTGATAGGCACTGAGCTAAGCACTGGGGATACAAAGAAAAGAAAAAAAAAAGAAAAAAGTGATCCCTGTTGTCAAGGAGCTCACAGTTACTTACCTGTGGCAGAAGCAGAAATATGGCCAAATATCCCTGGTCCACAGGATTCTTCCTTTACTCTCCATGCTTCCTTTACCTGGAGTATTTCCTAGAGACTCACTCATATAGCAATAAACCACACTACTATTTTGCCAAGGCTATTCATTGCAGGCGGGGGACTCAGATGCCTCTGATTTTAAAGGCTGCCAAAGGTCTCTTCTCAGATACTTTCTCACCTTATTTTCTAGTCTAGCAGGTTTGAAACAATCAGTGATTAGCAGACCTTTGCCAAAGTCCTAATTGCACCTAGTACAGACTGTAACCTCAGGCAACAGATGTCTTTGAGAATCCCTCCAGGAAAAACAAAAGGAAAACAAACAAAATACCCTCCAAGCTCATTTACATCATTCTTTGTCCTCCTTCTTTATCTGGCTTTTCTCCCGGGGAATTTCAAGTGGAGGAGGTAACAGGTGGTTTTCTCTGAGGTCTCACTGGGCAGGTGTACAGCAAGGTGATAACAGTCCTGTGCCTCACACACATCTCGGTCTCCTCTATGCTTCATTTTATTTGTAAAATGAAATTTACAAACACTATTTTGAGTTTTGTCTCCTTTAAAATATTATCTTCTGATAGTTGGCAGCAGGTGGTGACTGATGATAGTGAGACAATCATGAAAAGCACCTGGAAATAAACTTCTGACAATTTTCCTCATTCTTATTCCATATGTATCCACATTGGTTCTAAAAAAATAAATTATGAAATATGTCAATAGGTTAGGTTATTCATATATCAAACATCCTAGGAGTTAGGAATAACTTCCATGATGCCCCCTGTTCTAATACCACCCCCATGCCCATACATTATACGTTTTTGGCCTATATTTCATATTTATTTATCTATTTAGAGAATGTTTTTCATCCAAGGCAGGTTAACTGTTTGAGTAAGTGAACTCTTTCCTTTTTTTGTATTTGCATCTCTGTCACCTAGCAGGGGGCCTGGTACTTGGTAGGCATTTAATTTAAAAAACAAACTTGTTAATATAAATTTAGCTCAACATAGAAATGCAAATTATTTTTGGGTGTTCACCTAAGTGCATAGTAAACTGAACCATTGTGCTGAACTGATTTTTAGAAATACAGAAAATTCCTTAGAATCAGTGATGTCCCTCACTAAGGTGAAAATTATATTGAGATCAAATTGAGACTTTTTGGTATTGAGCAGAAACTATAATTTTAAAAGGGAGGATATGTTGTAGTAAATGTAATGTCTTTAAGGAGATATTTAACAATATTATATGAAGGTTGGGATAAATGAAGGCAATAAATGCATAATTTGGTGAAGAATAGGATATAGTGTTATAATGGAACTAATTAGTATCTGCCCTAGAAACTTGTCTAAAGCAAATTTGTTTCTACAAAGTCTTAGTCATTTACAATGTTTTCACAAAAACTCACAATTCTAATCTATCAGAAGAGAAGGGAAAAATAGGGATTTTTCTCTCTGCTTTCTTTCTGTCTGTTTTTCATGCCACACTAGCTAAGAGAGGATGCATGTTATAATTTATTCAGTTACATTGACAAGCCATTGAATTATCTATCAATACATACATATCAGAAAAAGGACGACTTTAGTTACATTCTTTGCTATAACTTCATTCCTTTTAGTTGCTTGTTGTATTTATGTAGACCAATAAATAAATACAGGTATTATGAAGAGGTCTAAGCAAAATGAAGATAGTAGGGAACCATAGGTTTCTAGGGGTGCTTAAGACCCCAAAATACCTACACGCTGGATCCTGCCGAAAGAATTCAACTCCAGCCTTCTCAGCCAAAGAAAAAGACAAAGTTTATTAGGAATTCACCATAATGGGTTGTCTTAAGAAATCCCATTCTTTGTGAGGCCTGTTTTCACAAGTGGGCCAGATTCAATCTACTGAGTTAGATTGAATCTGAGCACCTCCATGGAGGCAAGATGGAGGTTATATACACAAAGATTGTAGGAGGAATTGAGGGGTGGTCTGGGGTGACTAGAGGAGGGCTTGAGATGAGGTCAGACTCCAGGAACCAAGAGAATGGGATTAAGGGTAGCTGAAGGCATGGATATTGATAGTATGAAGTATGAAGAGTAGCTGAACCACAAAGGGCAAGGCTAGGTAGAGATTTGGGCCTAATGACAATGTAAGGCTTATGGCCTTAGGGGAAGGCCAGATCTAGTTGGAAGATTCAAGGAGAGTTCAAGGGGGCTCCCAGAGACTGTATTCCAGATTCAAGGGGGTTCCCAGAGATTGTGCCCTCATCACTCTACATCATTTGCAACCCTTCAGTCCCAATGGAGTAAGTAGCAAGGGGAAACATTAGAACACCATGGTTGTTGAAAAATAAAAATTGCAGATGACACAAAAGACAGTGGGAGGGAGATTGGTGAATGGGAATAAGAGCCGAAGCATGCTACTAAACAAGATGTGTGACTTTTTAATAATTAGTATTATGCATTCAAGTGTCATAGAAGACATCATTCCTGGCATATGCATATTTATATCTAGATAAAGAGGATAGATAGAAAAATGGCAAATAGATGGAGTAATAGAACAATAAACAAAAAAGGAGATATGCTGGTAATATGAGAATGATGATAACACAATAGATGAGTATTATCTTGATAGATATAAAACATTTAATGATCAGAGAAAGAACTCCCAGGTATTGGTTAGATTCCCCCAAGGAGAATTACAGGTGAATACATAGAGGATTATATCCTGTGAGAAGGGTGGGAAAGACTTCAATTAGTACCCCTGGAGTTCTTAATCACTCTGATTCCCATAAATATATAGTTGAAAACCATAAGCTGCCTTCTTGAAGGGGTAGCTTTTAGGGAACAGAGAATTTCCTAAATACCTGAGACATGCTAGTGAATTTGGCTATAAATTTTCTGGCATTTAAAAACTTTTAAACATACTTATTGAGTAACAGATTCTATTGTCAAAAGTCTGCAGAGACAAATATTTTCCTAGAATTAAACTCAAGAAGATTTTATCATGTGATGCCTTTTAAGGTGTGAATTGGGTAAAATAACAAAGAGGTTTTTTTTTTTTCTGGAGGAAATAGAAACACCCTTCAAATGGACGCTTCTACCTACCCCATCTACAAGTTGAGTGGTTAACATTAAGTCATAATTCGGTGAAGGCATTTCTGTGAGTAGCTGAGATAATATTTTCCAGGCACTTTGCTTTCTGATAATCTAACTGAGTACATGGAGAGAGCTTGGAGAATCTAAAAGAATGGATAGTTAATATAGCCATTAGACTGTTTCTCTCAAGTATCAGATGTCTTAAGTGGGTATTTGGCAGCTTTTGGATTGTAGTCAATTCATGATTGAATTTTCTCGCAAGTGCCTTGAGTGCAGTTACTCTAAATTGTTGGTTAAAGCTAGAGCCATATGCTTTAGATCTCAGGTGGGAGAGAGGCTGCATTGTCATTCTGTTCTTGAAGTTTAAGAGTCTGACATCTCACTTAGATAAGGGAGTTCGTCAACTGCAGTGTAGATTTGGCAAGGGGAATGCCTGTAGTTGATGTACTCAAGACAGAACTTTGAATCTTAAGTACTTGTACAAAGAACTCAGTCGATGCCCTGGAGTTTTGTGCCATCTAATATAGAAAAGTTGACTTTAGACAGGAAAAAATGTTTTAGATAAATATAAACACAGAATAATATAAAGCATAAAAGCTGAGCATTGATGAGGGCTTTAGGTATCATCTAGTCTAACTTCTCCTTGCCATATCGATTCCTCCTACTACATCCTATTAAGCAGCCATGACCATCCAGCCTCTGTTTGCACACCTATAGTGTCAGGGGGCATTATCATTCTTAGAAATCTATTTGAGAACAATTTAAAATATTAGGAAATATTTACATTGAATCAAAAGCTGCCTCCCTGGAAGAAATGGAGTGCTTTGTCAATGAAAGAACATTAACATGGTTCCTGTGGAATATGGTTTTACTTATAAATGCATCTCCTCAGTGGTAAAGGACTTACTTATACTTTAAGGATTAACATCGTTGATACCATGAAATAATTAAGGAATTGAAACTGCATTATAGAGGGAACAGGGTAAAATTCTTCATAAATGAGAACTTACCAAACTGTTCATTAAAGGGACTGGTTATTTTCTGAGTGTGCCGGCACAAAGGCATGGAAAGAGAGCCCTTAAGCTCTTAGTCTTTGGTTTTCAAAAAAGGATTCTACTTTTCATAATTCAGAGAGAAAAGAAGAGGCAGGCTACAATGAATCTATAAATTGGTCCAGATGCAAACTTGCCCTGTGTAAAACATGAATTAATGAGATATCATATCTTTCTCTATTAGTACAAATTCTTTAAATAAATAGCTAAAGGGAAGAGTTCACATTGGTCTTCCTTTCAATGAGTTTCCTGGGAAAATTGTATTGCAAAGCCTAGAAAACAAGTCAGAAGAAAACCCTAGTTTTTTACTTTTACTATAGTGGCATGGATAAAATCTTCTGTTTAACTGAAGGAGAATGTACTCTAATGGATCTGTGATGCCTTAAATTTGTCCATATCCTCTTATGATGAAGATTGCAACATACCCATTCCTGTCCATGTGTGCTGTTAATGTGATTAAAGATCTTTCCCTGCCCATTAATCCCATTAATAGGTCTCAGGTGGAGCTAGTTAAGGGAAGCTTGATTAGAGGAGGCTTCCTTATAGAAAGGCCCACATTCTTTTGCTAATTAGATCACGAGGTTGTGAAGCCCTTAGGCTCTAAAAAGTGTATATGTACTGTGAGGGTAGCATATGCTCTCTCTCAGAACTTCAGGAGAAGAGAAGGAAGGCAAGCAGACAGCTAGGATATGTGAGTGAGTGTTTATGGGAAGGCCCCAGCAGAGGGGAAGGTTATGGATGGCTTGGCTCCCTGTAGTGATATTGAGTTTTAAATTCTTTGCTGTTATAATGAAGTAGACTTGCTGGTTTGGGGATATAATTGCTGCTATGTTGAATTGGAGTTACTGCTTTTGGGATTTGATCCTCTGGTGCCTGAATAAATGTTTTACTTCTTCTGCCTTCTATGTGGAGAGTCTCTTATATTCTGCCATACAGAACTATACAGGCATATTCATGGTTACCATCCATATTGTGACACTTGCCTTACACCACGTTTTTAGACTCTTGTCTGTTATCCAATAAGTTTATCACAAGGTCTATCCAATTTGCTGGGGGTCCTTTTTTGTTTTCTCATATCAATGGAATACTTGGACTTCCTCTTGATATCCCTCACTGTCCCCACATGATCAACTCATTTTCTTTTTCACTAATACATTTTTCTGATGACACGCTTTACTCCAGTTCTTCAAAGTTCTCTATTTGATGTATGTTTCAGTCTACTCACACCTACCTTGCACCTCTCATTGATTGATTGTGATATCTGTAGAGTGCACAGCATATTGCTTAGCCAGGCAAATAGTCAGCTATTAATATATGTTTATTTCCTCCTTTCCTCCACCTCTCCATTGTTGCCAGAACAATAATCTCTTTAATGTCTTGAAATATTGTATTATTTAGTGATTCACAGTCCTGCAACAACACTGGTAGGATATTGACATGAAACATAGTGAATTTTTGTTTCAGGGAGAAGTACAGGGTCATCCAAACAGCTTTTCAAATTCCAAAAGGCAATATATCCTGATTGACTTCTCTCATTCAACTCTAGTTCAATGAAACTTTGTTCCAAATATTCCACATATTTATACTTATAGATATGAACAAATAAAAGAAGTCTTCTGCTTAGACAAATTTTGGGATGATGAAAACTAAATGGTGAGGAAAGAATTAAAGGCTACTGAAGAAAGACAAAAGAAGCAAAGTATGGCTATAAATTGTTGATCAGATAAAGGAAAGGAAGTTGAATATATTTGTCAGCCTGTTCAGTGTTTGTAAAAATATGTTAAAGGCTTTCCTGAATGCCTAGCAGTTAAAAAGTACATACCTACAGACAGTTCTAAAAGCATGGCTGATATCCTTGGCAATGAGATCATATCACTACATGTCACAAAGATTAAAGAAGGAAGGTTGAAATTTCAACACTATCAAGAAAGTCCAGTTAAACATTTTTTTGGGGAGGGGGTGTGCCTACAGTTCAGCAAAACATAGGACAGGCAGACTCCACAACATTTGTGGAACAAATCATGCATAACAACCCCTGATTAGATTGTAGAGGGCTATAATAATTCTCTGATCATAGAGTCAGTGATACTCAATGTAAATTCTACAAGAAGAGCCCCCTCTGAATACAGTATAGCATTCAAATTCCATCAGTAGGAAACCCACGAATTGTCATAGAATATCTCATTATATGACCTTAAGTGATCTTCATTATCATACAAGCATTAAACACAGGATTTTGGTATATTAAAGAGGACATCTAGAAAGGCTTCTGTATAGTACAATATTTTCAGTTGTATCCAGAAATGTCTTCAACTTGAATTGGAAGTCAGCACCAGTGGTAATAATACTCGCCACAGTATTTTCTCATGAGACCTATGGCCCAAATGGTTAGGAATATCATGTATTTATACTCTCATCATCCATTTGATAGTAATGGGGAATATGTTTTCAGTGTTTGATGTGACACTGTGAACAGAGAAATGTCCTTTCATCATACAAAGGGGAAGTGGTTAAGACTTGTACCACTGGTAATCATTGTCTAATTTATTTTGAGGAGGAAGAATAGTAGTTCAGATATTTGGTGACATGAGTGTATAGAACTTCTAGTGCAGAAATTATTTTCACTAAGCATATTGATAATTTTCATAACTGTCAGTCTTAGAAATTTTCTTGAGGATCTAAGGTCACAGAGCTAGCATGCCTAAGAGACAGGACAGAGAGACAGAGAATCTAATCTATCACTTCATCTACTATGTCATGCTACTCCTCAAAGAATTTAGAAAATTATCAATATATTTATCAGGGTTCTTTTTGGTGGAACTTAAAGAATACAAGGGGAAATTGGCATCCAATTTAATACAACTGTTGCCTAATTAATTTGAAACTTAAATATATGAAGAGATTATGCATCTTGTCTCTCTTGCATTACAGCCTACGACCTAAAAGCTGAAGAATAAATTAGACACAGGGAATGATTATTGTTATTTCACTGTGCAAATTTAAGAACTGCTTTGCTCTCTGTAGCCAAAAAAACAGCAGGGGATTTCAGATCCCATATAGTCACTCAAAGAAATATATCTATGTAAAGTCAATATTTGCTGACCTCCCTAACTCACCACACTCCATCACTTCTGGAAATAAAGAATACAGGGGACTTTGCTACCTCCCTTACATTTTCATTTGTTCTTTCAGTACCTGCCACCCAAACTAGGGGCCTATCCATACATTAACACTTGATTGTACTTTTCATCTATGAATGAAGGCTGGTCCATAATATCCTAGACATTTCCTAAGAATCCAGTCTTTCAGGAGACTAGGGTGATTAAGGAAAAGGGGACCTGAGTTTCTTCTGCTTATCACATATGTAAGTGAATGGTGATATAAAAAATGACATATCCAAACTTCTTGGTTTCTTAGGAAATGACAACCCCAAGCTCCCTAAATTCTAGTTGCACTAATCTTTTTTGTCAGGCCTCTCCAAAGCTAATCAAACAAGGTGATATCTAACCAATTATATGTACTTGGGAGGCTATGTCAATTATAGGGGTAGGGGCTGGACCTATAATTTCAATGGTAAAAGAAACTCATGGATAAGAAAACTTTTACCGTATAGCACCCTCTCTGCAACTTACAGTCTTAGATAGTGGTCTGAGACACAAAGTGACGTGCCCAGAATCCTGTTTGTGACAGACATAGGACTTGAACGCAGGTCTTTGTGACTTCTAAATCCTAAATATTAAAGTAATCCTAATCCTAATGTTAAATCCTAATGTTAAAGTGACATTGTGAAGGCTGTGAAAGTAATAAACAAAGTTACTTAAGAAATACCTTTATCCTGTGACTGTGGTGAAACTCTTGTCATACTTTTTTTGGGGGAGGGGAAGTTTCATATTTTTTACCTTGCCACTAAACCAATGAGCAGCTGATCTTCAATTTTTCTATCATTTAAATGTAGTCATAACTAATCAAGGTACATTCTAAGAGAAAGATTTCTCAATTCATAATATATGTTGCTCCTATGGTTTTCCAGGGTTTCATGGGGTGAAGTTTTCTGGGATCCAGTTTAGATACTACATTTTCATGGTAGTATGGCCATAGAGAATAATAGGTTGAACTTATTAAAAAGACCTCTGCCAATCATTTATTATTTCAATTGATCACATTTCTAAATAAATACAGATAAATATGAAATTGGTACTTTGATCATCACACTGTTAAGGTAGTAAAAAATTGTTGCTGATATCTAACCTGTCCAAGGTAAAGGCTATATAATTACTATGATGGGCCTACTCTCAAATCATTGTCAGAACTTCAGGTTATTCTGGGACAACTAAATTTCTACCAAGTTTTTCTTCCACAAAAGACAGCTACTGCTGATTCATTTTTATCAACAATAAACCCAAGAAGTTTTATGCCATTAGCCTCAAGGGCAACAAGACACTTTCAAGACAACGTGGGTATTAACTGCTAAATATAGTATGCAATAATAAATGTTGACTAATTCAATAACAAACATTAATTAACCATCTATCATGCCCTAGGCACTGGTGCTACAATAATAGAAAGAGTCAAGAGTCTTACATTCTACAGTTAGTCAATAAGCATTTTTAAGCACCAGTTATGTGCCAGACATCATGCTACTGGAGGGACAGAGGTCTACTGGAGGGATACAAATTGTTTTGAAGTTATTCATATACATTTTGGCAGAGACCACTCAGATTATTGTAATATTCCAGGTAAAATGTAGCTTCGATTATCATAGTGTCTATGTGAGAAGGGAGAAGTAGATTTGTCATCTAATAGACAGCAGTTTGTTGTATGCGCAAAGATAGAAATAGAGGGTTTAGAAGAGAGTGAGAGAAAAGTAAATGGAGGCAGTACAGTTAGATTTTTTTTCATGGAATTTAGCTAAGAAGTAAAGAAATACAGAATAATAGTTGGCAGGCATGCTAAGGTTTAATGAAGATTTTTTTGTTTTTTAAAGAGGGTCATTATGTAGACAGTGATTTGAATTTTTTATTATATTTTTAAAGTAACCATATATATACATATACATATATCTATATCTATATGTATATATATATATATATATATATATATATATATATTATTTTTTCCTACTTTCCTTTCATGAAAAGAAGATTGGACTGGGAGTGATCTTGTTGTTAAGTTATTTCAATCATGTCTCACTCTCGATGACCCCACTTCCAGTTTTCTCGACAAAGATACTCGTGAGGTTTGTCATTCCTTTCTTCAGCTCATTTTACAGATGAGGAACTGAGGCAATTAAGGTTAAATGCCTTTTCAAGGGTCACAAAACTAGTATCTGTCTAATGCCAGATTTGAACTCAGGTCTTCCTGACTCCAGGCTCTGTGTACTGTATCCACTATACGAAAGTGACCTAGTATGATCCTAAATGTGTCACTTCCCTTCTCAGGACCTCAGTTTTCAAATTTGTAAAATAAATTATTTGGACTAGATAATTGCCAATATCCCTGATAGTTCTAAAATTCCATAATGATTTAATTCACAACATCCTCTTTTTCTGTGTGAATTGAGTTAAATATCTATGTTTTGAATTCCAACTCAAAAAAGCACTTAAGTTCCATTCTTTCCTCAGACCATTTCTAGAGTGTCTTCAATCTCTTTGACATTACAGGCACATTATGGTGCAATTTCTTTGTGCTGAAAATAATCATTAGTTTTTCTCATAATGCTGGCAAATGGATTACAAGCTTAAAAGTGTCTATAGTAGACCATGACGTTGCTAGAAATGCTCTTCACAGGACAGGGAGTGAGTTATTTATCACATTTTGATGATTAATTATGACACCTTCCATATTTTTTTCAAAATCCTCTTTGTTGTCAACAGCATACCTAGGAAATCTGGCTGGGAGATGGTGTCTTTAAATGTACTGTTTTAAAATGGCAGGGCAATTAATGCATTGGATTATGACATATAAGGAAGTATCAGAAAAATAGAATTGCATTTTCACCCACCTGTAAATGAGGATGGAAAATGATACCATTTTATAAAAATCAGAGTAGCAACAACAAGTATCCAGAAAACATTTAAGAATTATGGAATGAAAAGCCTCCCAAAATGATTCATAGCATGAACTGAACTGAAAAGATGAAAAAAAGCTAGAGGAAAATAATAATACTCTATTACTTCTTTTTGGTACATATATAATTAAAGAGAGAATTTTGTATTTATGAGATGCTAGTTTTCCATAAATATACTTTAATAATTAGAACTGTACTGATTTATTAAATGTCAAAATGGGGGGATCAAAATTCATCAAAATTAGAAATTTAAATATTTTCTTTTATCTGTGAACTTTTTTAAAAGGAAGAGTGAATGAAATTGTTTTTAAAATGTATATTTGAATATAAAACTTATTGTTGTGATTAAATTATAGATCACTGTTAATAATAGAATTACAGATATGTAATAGAGTCCCAGAAAGCATTATTTTTATGTATCTTTCCATATGCATTATGTATGTCCTCTTCCCTTCTCAGAGTCATTATGGCTAGATCATATGTTCAGGGTGAAAGATATGCTGAGGGTTATATGGGTGCTTCTCTTTTACGTACCATCAGCTTGAGTCCCTAGTATCTCTGTTCCCACTAATTGTCAGGGGCTGTGACTAGAGTCCTTTGTTCCATTTAAGCACAAAGAGATAATTACTTCAAAGACATAGCAAGAACAAATATAGGGTGTCCCAGAAGTCTTAGTACAGTTTAAGCAATTAAAATATTTGGGATACCCTTTATGCAAACATTTTTTCCTATAACACATCAGGGGCTTAATCTCCACCTACACCATTTTAGTCTCTTAAGACAATAGGCTCAAAATTTCTCTCAGCTCCTTCCAACACTGGTTCTACAAAGTTCATATCTAGATGCAGCAAGACTACTCTAGATAAGACTGTGTCTCAGCTACTTCTGGACTGGCATCTCAAAGGTCAATTCATACTCCTTAGGGAAAAGGGTATTAATGCTGCTTTAGCTGTGAAACTCAACTCAATCTGCCTCTCAGATTCCTGTTCCAACTCTTTAGACCTTTTTAAATGTTGGCGTGGTTTCTCACCAGACACCAGGAGCTGAAGCCAAATGAAACCAAAAGGGCAGGAAAAAAGGGAGGTTGATGGAGTTGACAAGCCTCTTAAATGACTCAACTTCCCATCTCTAGCCAACTAGAATGTTACAGTTATGTATTCTCTACAGTCTCTCCATGTACTTTCTTTTCATATCATCATGATTTACTTGAAAGCAAGATACCAAGACTCTTCAATTCAATTCAATAAATATTTATTAAGCCACTACTATATGCCAAGCACTGTGCTAAGTGTTGGAGACACTTGTAGGTGCTCTACAGATGCATCAAATATGCTATTGCATGCAACTGGCTCAAATAATATCTGTGGTGCTTCTGCTATGTATTAGTCCCTACACTAGTTGTTGCATAAAAAGTAAATGGTGAGCATCAAGTCAGAGAGGGGGAGATCTGATCAAAGTCTGTGAGATCTGCAAGTTATGAGGAGGTAGCTTTGAAGAATACAGATCACAAAGGGTTGAGAAAGAAGTGACTAATAAAAAATGAAGGCAAACATAAGGTACTTTTGGTGGAAATGTTACAATGAAAGAAAAGAGGGATAGTGAATAGTAAGTAGCCTGAGTGTCAAGGGGGATTTTGCAAAATAGTGGAGACTTATCTGTGTCTTGGTAGGTGGACTCCTAAGTATTATTATATGTCTTTATTTAAATGAAATGAATTTCAATTTCTGTCTTTTCCTGATGAATATTATTGGCAAGTTGCAGAAATACTGATGCATTTGCAGATTATTATGATCTTACACTCTGTTAAAGTTATAGTTTCAATTAATAAATTATAGTTGACTCTCTAGGGTATATTATGTACCTCATAATAAAATTTGCCAAAAGTATTCATTTTGTTTCATCTTTGCCTATGTTCATTCTTTTTCTTACCTTATTGCCAAAGCCAGTCTGTCTAAGACTATTTTGATAATGGAAAGCAATATTTCCTTCTATGTTACTGGAAATGTCTCCAATTAATACCTAATTATATATATATATATATATATATATATATATATATATATATATATATATACACACACACACACACAAAATTAATACCTAATTTTATATGTACATATAAAATCAATACCTAATTACATATATATAAAATTAATACCTAATTATACATATATATATAAAATTAATACCTAATATATATATGTGTATATATATATACACATATATATAAATACATATAAAATGCCAGTTCTTGGTTTTGGATAGAGAATATGTAACATCTCAAGGAAAAATCTCTTTTTATATTTTTAGGGTTGTTTTATAGGAATTGGTGTTATATTTTTTTTGAAATCCCACTTATTTTTATATGGTTTGGATGTTCTTATGGTTTATAATATTTATAGCTTTCTGAATATAAAACAAATTCTGCATTTCTGCTATACAGTCAACCTGGCCATAACATATGATTTTTGTTTTTGCTGTAGTTTCATTTTTTCCCTTAATACTATTTTTTCCAATTACATGTAAAGATAGTTTTCAATATTAATTTTTATAAAATATTGAGTTCCAAATTTTTCTCCCTTCCTCTCTGCCCTCCACTCTCCCCAAGACAGCAAGCAATCCAATATAGGTTAGACACGTATAATCATGTTAAACATATTTCCATCTGTCATGTTGCAAAAGAAGAATCAGAACAAAAGGGGAAAAACCATGAGAAAGAAAAAACAGTAAAAATAGTATATTTCGATCTGTATGCAGACTCCATAGTTCTTTCTCTGGATGTGGTTAGCATTTTCCATAATGAGTCTTTTCAAATTGTCTTAGATCATTGTATTGCTGAGAAGCACTCACTCTATTATAGATAACCATCGCACAATGTTGCTGTGTATAATGTTCTGGTTCTGCTCACTTCACTCAGCTTCAGTTCATGTAAGTCTTTCCAGGTTTTCCTGAAATCTGCCTGCTCATCATTTCTTAAGCACAATAGTATTCCGTTACATTCATATACTGCAACTTGTTAAGCCATTTCTCAACTAATGGGGATCCCCCTCAGTTTCCAATTCTTTGCCACCACAAAAAAGCTGCTATAAATATTTTTGTACATATGAGTCCTTTTCCCTTTTTTCTGATGTCTTTGGGATACAGACATAGTAGTGGTTTTGCTGGATCAAAGGCTATGCACAGTTTTATAGCCCTTTGGGCATAGTTCCAAATTGCTCTCCAGAATGGTTGGATCAGTTCACAACTCCACCAACAATGCATTAGTGCTCCAATTTTGCACAGGCACAGGTGAGAAACATATGTGTACATATGAATGTAAACATGTATATAAATATACACATGTGATATGTGTACTCATAATTCCAACAATGTCACTAAAATAATTGCAAAAATAACAATAATCATCACAAAATGCCTAGTATATCTAATTGCTAAAATTCTAATTAACTTCTTAATGTTTTTCCTTTTTATTTTTTGTTTAGATTTGTCCAAGTATATGTGGTCTATAAAGACATTGCTCACTTTATTGATTTATTGTCCATTTGTCACTATAACTCGTTTAATGTTCCTTTTATAATTTAGATGCCATTTGGCTTGTTGAATTAAATATATTTCTGTGCCGAATTTTGTTTGTGTGTTCTACCCCCCTTTGATCTGTTCATACAAAAGTAAGGTTTCAGTATCACTGCCTCTTCCAACCCTCTATTCCTTGAATAAATAGTGTTTTACTTGCATAGCTGAATTATGTGATATGATAAGTTTCCTTCTCCTCCTTAATTTTCTGATGTATTCCAATTCCTCCCCCTTTCCTTTTTTCTTCTAAGAACATTCAAATATAAAATCAATCCTAGGCCCTCTGTCTAACTTACCTCCCTTTATGATCCTTGATGACATTAGGATTCTGAGAGGACATATGTCGCTTCCCCAGAAAGAATGTAAATACTTCATCCTTGCTTAATCCCTTTCAATTGCTTGCTGATATTTATCTCTTTTGCTTCTCTTGACTCCTGGGTTTTTTTTGTATTATAAAGTTTCTACTCAGTTCTGTTCTCTTCATTAGGAATGCTTGAAATTATTCTATTTCTTTAAAGATTCATTTTACTTTAATCTGTTAGGTTTGTACTGTTCTGCTCAGCAAATATTTCTTGACCACACACCTATGTCTTTTGTCTTTTGGAAAATTCTATTTTGAGTTCTCCATTCCTTTTTAATTGTGGTTATTATTTTTACGTAAACCTTACTATGACCCTTCTTTACTTGAACTCTTTTTTTCTGAATGAATGGTATATATACACGTATATTCATACATACACACACACACATATATACAAATACATACATACATACATACATACATATATATATATACTTGCAAACTCTGGTGTTCTGCTATAATCTGGGAGTTTTTGCTTTATGTACTCTTTCAGGACATAAATAGATTATTTTCCCCATTTTTACTTTGCTTTCTTATTTTACTGGTCTGTACTATTTTTTTCCCCTTCACTTTCCTCATGATTTCTTGAAATCAAATATCCAGGCTTACTTTTTTTTAAATTATAGCTTTCAGGTAACCCAGTGATTCTTAAATTATTTCTCCTTGATTTGGTTCCAAATCATTCAGTTTTCACATGAGATCTCATGTTTTCTTCTATTTTTATAATATTTTGGGTTGTTTCCTTATTTTTATAGTGTCATGGAGTCATTAATTTCTCTTTTAGCCATTCTAATTTTCTAGTAGTTAATACTGGTGTAAGTTTTCCTATCTCTTGTACTGTTCTTAATTCTCCTTTCTAGTCATTCTTTCAAACTCTTCATTTCTTTTCCAACTCTTTCCTCTAGCAATTTCATTTCATTTAGACACAGAATTTTTTGGTAGGTCTTTATTTTTTTCCAATAATTCTAGTTAAAATTGTGTCAAAGCTATCTTTACTTCAAGGCTTTTGCCTGTAGATATTTGAAGTCATTCAAGTTTTTCTGAGTTTGTGTTGTGGGCATTCTTGTCACTATAGTAGGTCTTTCCAGCAGGATTTTTGTTGTTGTTTATTAAGTCTTCTAACCTCACTTCATGAATTGGGCATTGTGTTATAATCATGCTCTCAGTACTTCCAGAAAGAATATTTGGGCTTTTTTGGCTTAGATCTTTATAATCTAGAGTTTTCCTGGTATATTATATAATTATTGAATTAACCTACAACAAATTGCTGCTGTTTCAATACCACATTACCTAGCTAGCAGCCTCTGGACCTTCAGAGTAGCAGAATTACATGCCACCTTTTAATCTGAGTGTACTGCTCTGATTTGACAGGTGGCCTCAGATTGGGTTGGGATAACCCTTAGAGACTGGATTTTTTACAATATAGTTCCTCACCTTCAGGAGCTTAATATTCTACTAGTCAGAATTAGGATATTGTCTCACCCAGTTCAACATCTACTTCTAGAATATCAAATTTGGTCAATAATAACTTGTCATTTGTTGAAAATCATGATATTTCTGTCAGAGAAACCTTTTATATTGGGAGAGTTCAATTGCATTCTACATATGAGAAATGTAAGAACATTTTATAACAAAATCTAATAAAGTCCTTTTTGCTTTGACATTTTAATTCTCAATTTTAAATGTAATACTTCACCCCCTCTCACAGGGATCTGTTTTCTATTTATGTACAGAAATACTAACAAACTTACTGGTAACAACAAAATCCTACATCATTATTTACTTTCTACCTTGATGGCTATATGGACCCAGAGGTACATCCTTCACATGTAAAAATCTCTACATGTTCCATCTCATTCATGGTTCATGATTCTTCTCCCTTCCATTTACAAAAATTCTGAATGGGCATTTTACTTAACGTGTTGCAGGCTTTCATCTACATCTTTTTTTTTCTATTTTAGGTATAAAAATACAACATTTAATTTGTACCTCCATCATATCTCACTCTCATTGTATGGATCTTCCCCTTTTGTGCAATTCATTTAATAATGTTGAATGCTTAATCAATTTTTTATTTAAATACAATCCTGATTTTTCTGGGTAAACTTTCGTTTGTTTTGCTTATAGTTGGTGCTTCAGAAATCTGCTTGTTTGAATTGTATTGACAATGATCCAAAGCAGTCAAAGCAAAGAAAAATAAGCCCTGTTTATTAACTTATGAAATATTATTTATTAATGCAATCACTTAATGAACAATTGTAGATTTGTGATGACTATTTTTACCATATAATTCACTGGATGAATAAATTGTTCAGCTTTTCACTTGTCTAGCTGCCAGATAATTTGTCTAGATTGAAGATATTATGAAGATATATGCCAGCATGCAGTAGTTATAACTCTGGAAAATCATGGTTTTAAATAAGCAAATAAAATATCTTTCAAAGTTTTATTCATTTTCTGAGAGTTCACTTTATGAAAGTATTATGATTTAATGTTTTCCTCTTAATGTAACAGTGGGTGGTCTAAGTAGAAGATTTTATGGTTATTCTGACTCCCATTATGATGGGAAAAAGCAATGATGGGGAGTAAAAATTAGACTACTGGAAAGCCATCTCAGGATACCTACTACCAGAAAGGAGTCTAGCTAGGAATTAAGACAGTAACATTCCCAATTATATGCCAACAAATCTAACAACCTAAGTAAAATGACTGGATATTTACAAGAATATAAACTGCTCAGATTAATAGAAAAAGAAATAGAATACTTAAATAACTTTATCTTAGGAAAAGAAAATGAATAAGCTATAAATGTGCTTCTTAAGAAAAATCTTAGGACCAGATGGATTCACAAGTTACTTTTACCAAACATTTAAAAAACAATTAATTCAAATACTATATAAATCATTTGGAAAAATAAATAAGCTAAGGAGTCCTGCCAAATTCTTTTTATGACACGAACATGGTACTGATGTATAAACCAAGGAAGAGCAAAAACAGAAAAAGGAAACTATAAATGGATTTTCCTACTGATATTGATACAAAAAAATAAATATGATATTAGTAAGGAGATTATGGCAATATATCACACAGATCATTATGACAAGGTGAGATTTATATAAAGAATGTAGGGTTGGTTCAACAGTAAGAAAACTATAGGCAAAATTTCCAATATCAATAATACAAACAACAAACTCATAATTATTTCAATAGATCCAGAAAAAAAGATTTTCACAAAATAAAGCATTTATTCCCATTAAAAATACTAAAAGGAGGGACAGCTAGGTGGCACAGTGAGTAGAGCACTGGCCCTGGAGTCAGTGGCTAATATTACAGAAAAGGAAAATGACAAATATTGTAGGGAATATGGAAAAAATTGGAACATCAATTCACTATTGATAGAGTTGTGAACTGATCAAACCCCTCTGGAAAGCAAGTTGGAACTATGCCCAAGGGGTTATATTGACCTGACAACAGCACTACAATGTCTGTATCTCAAGAAGATCAAAGAAAAAAAAAGAAAGAAAAGCTCCTATATGTACAAAACAATTTATAGCAGGTCTTTTTTGGGAAAGAATTGGAAACTTAGGGGATGCCCATTAAATAGGGAATGGCTAAACAAGTTGCGGTATATGAATGTGGTGGTATACTATTTGCTACAAGAAACGACAAGCAGGATGGTTTCAGAAAAACCTGTGAAGACTTAAATGAACTGATACAAAGTGAAGTTAGCAGAACCAGGAGAACATAGTCACAGTTTCAACAATGTTGTGTAATGATCAACTGTAAATGACTTAGCTATTCTCAGCAATACAATGATCCAAGACAATTACAAAGGACTTAATGGTGAAAAATTCTATTCACCTCCAAAGAAAGAAGTGAGGAAGTCTGAATGCAGTTTGAAGTATATTTTTTCTTTATTTTTATTGCCTTTTTTCAGCAATATGGTTTAATAAAATGTTTTACGTGATTTTGCATGTATAATTGATATTACATTTCTTGCCTTCACAATGGATAGTAGAAAGTTGGGAGGGAAGGAGGGAGGGAGGGAGAGAATTCAGAACACAAAATCTAAAAATAAAAAAGAATGTTAAAGTGAATATTAAAAGTTAAAGACAATAATATTGAAGTACTTCACCAGGGATTCTTTATTTAGTATTAAAATGTAAAATTTAAAGATCCTTTAGCTTCCTAAGTCCCATTCATGCCAAATCTGGCATAAATCCTTGAATCTGTAGTCCTGACAAAACTGCCCACCACTATAAGCATTCTCTTTTGTCAACTCTCATCTTGCAGTTCAGATTGTATGTGATGTTTGGGGCTGATGGTCAAGCCAGAGGGAACATCCAGTGGTGGGTACATTTAAATTAGACCTCCTTGCAGAACATTTGAGAAGGAAGAGATTTGTTCTGCTTTCCATTGTTCTGAAACACAAATTCAAATTTGTCAACGTCATAATCTTTCTCAACCTTCTGTCTGTGAAGATTTTTTTTTTATTTAGGGAATTTTATTTGATAAAATGTTTTAAAAGTCAGTGTGGATTTGTTGGTTTTTGCCATTTTTAACAGGGGTGATTCTTTAGTGGTGACATGGAGAAAGGTTTACATTTGGATGTTCCATAAAACAAAGTGTAAAATAGAATAAAACCATTGCCCATGAGTGCTGCTTTGTCAAAGCTGGCAGTTATACAGGAAAATGTCAAGTCATCCCAGGTTTAGTGTACAACATACAACACTGAGTTTTATGTCTAAACAGAAGATTGAGGTGTCTCCTGAAAGACCCTCAAAAATAAATATTTTAAGGAAAAACAGCTCAAGTTAGGATTAAGATACTTTGGGGAGATACCTTTAGGTTTTCTCTCATATTTTAGTTAGAACATATTTTAAACCTACTATGTACAATATTTTAACATATTCCAAATAAGCATCAATGCACATCTGTGGAGATTTTTTTTTAGGATCAGAAATAATGTAATGGAAATTAAGATTTATCAGCTACCTTTTTGGAATATAGAATTATGCCTAGGAGCTATTGGGAATAAGCTTACAGAATACAACAGGAAAATCTTTGTTCTTCCAGAAATAAACATTTCACATTCAATAAGATACATTCCCCTTTCTCCCATCCCTGTGGAACTCTTTCCTTCCCTTTTCCAAGTATCATTTAAATAATGACCTAGAATGAGGGATCTTAACCTTTTCATTTGACCATCTGGTGAAGTATACGGACATTTTTCTCAGAGCAATATTTGTTTTTTAATCAATAGTTGAAAGAAATGCTAAATTTTAATAAAAATATAATGAAAACAAAAGGGAACTAATCCATATTCCTGGTATATGACATGCATCCAAGTTGACTTGGCCTTTGTTATTTTAGCAGAATTTTAGATCCCTCCTGCTGAAGTCCAAAATGTATCTGTCTCTGCTCCAAAGATTCCGCTCGTCATTTATATTTCTTAAAGTTAAATATTTTAAAATGTGATAAAGCTTGATAGTTCTAAAGAAAAACTTTGGTTGCTAATGTTATTTCTAAAATTATAGAGGATTATATACATCTTGGGACCAAAGTCAGGATATCCCTTACATTTTTTTTCATCTTGTTTCTCTTGCTCTTCCTATAATTTAACCCCTCTTGCCACTGTAACCATCATAAACAACAACAAAATTATTTAGAACTTATTATGTGTAAGATTTCTTTGAATTTCCCTTTCTAATTCATTTAATTAATTGATCAAATTTAATTCAAATTAGTTTATTTTCTTTTATGTGCTTTGTTCGAATGAATTGTATCCAAATAATTAAAACTGGAGCTAGAAATGTTATGTGGCTTCTGTATTTCTTAATATAGTAATACTATTTTTGAAATGAAAGACAAATAATAACCCTTAACCACGGTCCTTACCCAAATGTATGTACTTCCTTTCAGTAGCTGAGGGACATTCCAATTTTCAAAGCATGAACAGAAGTTCTATGCTTCATTTTCACATGAAGTAGCATTGGCTACTTTTCTCTTATAGGACACTATAACTCTAAAGGAGAATGCTTAATTAAGGAGAAATTGTTCACAATTTTTGTAAGTATAGTGTTGGGATGCCTCTTACGTGAAGCTTCAGGTCTCGGAAGACTCTGCGAGAGATGACATTAGAAAAACAAAAGTTTATTTCTAAGCTATAAAATTACTGATATGTTCTTCCCATTTGTGCCACTTGTTATAGAGCTGCAACTCTGGAAAAAGTATTGAGGATCAGCTATTGGAGAAGAAAGGATTACAGAGGACAGCAAATGGAGTTGGGAATGAAGCAACCATCTGTTGGGGGGCAGAGGCGGTTGGCCAGCATGGGGATTAAAGGGGAAGGTCAGGATGGGAGCTTAGCAAAACTTTGAGAAGCAAGGAATCAGAAGGATAGTGGTTGGTGTTTGTAATGACCATTACCTGCTGGGAGGTGAGGATAGATGAAGCAGGGTTACAGAACACAATTAGAGGATGTAACAATGGTATAATAATTGGTGATGCTTATAGAAGAATAGTGGGAGACATTATGCCTGGAAACAAATAATGTGGAGACAGGGGGCCATGGAGGAGACTGATAATGTAGATTAATAAATCCTACCTATTCCTAGTTGAAAATATACTTGTGACAAGTCTATAAGTCATGCAAATGAAAAAGGTCTCTGTGTAAGGAGGGTTTATCACTGCTGGGTACCATGTTATTTTCTACTGAATATTTGTTTCCATTTACATACCAATAAAACTAGTCAGGCCTGTGTACTTAGGACTTCTTAGGAGGAGGGGGTAGGAGATTGCTGCTGCTGTTTGATGTATCACAAAGATTTACTGGGATGGAGAGATTGCAAATAATAATTCTATAGTCTCTATTTTTGTTAGCTTCTAGCAGATAAATTCCTGAATATAATTTTTTAAAAATTGTTATATTTTGAATAATATATCTTTTATATTATAAAAGTCTTAACTTTAATTTATAAGTTAAAATAATAGTTGGACACCATTTTCATCAGAAGTGGTGAAAAGAAGGAAGAATACATATACACACACACACAATTGTGAAGAAAATAATTTCATTCAACAGGGAAATAGGATGGAAAAGGGAGAAGGGGGTAGGGTAAAGGAGGAATTGTTCTCAAAGCAGAACAAATTCTAACTAAATACACACAAAATATTTATAGCTCTTTTTGGGGCGGCAAAGAACGGGAGTCTGAGAGCATGCCCATAAATTGGGGCATGGTTGAACAAGTTATGATATATAAATATGATGGACCACTATTTTGCTGTAAGAAATTGTGAGGGAGATGGTTTCAGAGAAACCTGAGAGACCTGTATGAACTGATGCAGAGAAAACATAATGAAAACAATTTATAAAATGGACCACTTAAGAATTTTGATTGTTGTAATTACCAACTAAGATTACAAAAGAACAATGATAAAACATACTACCACTTCCAGATAGAGATGTGAAAGGCTTAGAATGAGCTACATACACAGAAATGTATGTGTGTGCATGTGTGTGTGTGTATCTTTGTGTGTGTGTGTGTTTGTGTGTGTGTACACACACTCCTTTGGGACATGACCATTTTTATTTTTCTTAACTATTCTCAAATAGGGGTGAGAGAAATGGCAACCTTTTGCTGATTAAAAAAACCATCATGATTAAAAAATGTAAAATGAGGTGGATTTCCAAATCTACATTATACTATGTATATAAGTATCTTAATATTAATGATTTTTGTAAAGTAATTCAAGGAGTGAGAAATAATGGCATCCATCAAACAATAGCAGAAACATTTGTTTTTTACCACCACACATGGTAAACTTCAGGGCACTAAATGGTTAATCTAGTACTCTGTCATTTAAATTGTTCAAGCATTAATGAATAGTAATCCATTTCTAGTTTAACCAGTTTTCTGGTTATGTTCAAATACCTTATGGAGAATTCACTATTGCTTTTACTTTTTATTATTCAACAGACAAATTAAATATCATTAAAGAAGTTGATTCTAAGTTTATATTTTTTTATACTTATGTGACGTATGTCATCAAAATGTAATGCATTTATCAAAATTTAATATGAAGCTGGTTTCACAGAAGACTTAGAAAATGAATTTAGTCTAATGAGTTGGAGTAATTAATTTTTACCTTGCAATCCCAATGATTTTGAGAAAACTGGAACACAATTAAACTTAATAAGAATGAAAGCTATTTGTGAGCTCATTACATATAGGAATTGGCTAACGAAATCTTCTGGTGGTGCAAAGTATTATGTTTTTAAATATTTTAATACATCGTGAATTAGTTAAGAAACAAAAGATGACATTTTTCATTAAATAATGTTTCTTTTACAAAGTCACAATGCCAGTGAATCAATTTGAAGACCTCTGCTTCTATTTCAAAAGGCATCTGGAGCAGTAGCAAAATTCAAGAGAAGGAAGATGATTTAATATATTGACATTTATTTCCTACAGGCTTAGATTGTACACTCTTAAATCAAATGCCCCAAAACATAAAATTAAATGTATAAATATTTATGATGTTGACAAGTAAACTATTTATAAACATTTTCAAATGCTCTTTTCCAGACATGGTTGACCAAACCTTCAAAGTACATAAATTATTCCCAAAGAATAAATTAGTCCCTTTTTGAAAACACATTAATGCTTTCAATTGGCAGTGTTCTCTATGGTTTAATCTACCAACCCACACAGAAGTAACTTGGAAACTGTCCTACAAACAAAACCAACAATGATATTTTTGAGAGCCTTCTCTGTCATGGGTGCTACTATAGAAGTGATTACATTAGTTGCTTCTCACTGACGTGAAGATAAGTCAAGCCCTTGTCATCTCAGGCTTGGTCAAATACAATATTTTAGATCTCCTTACTTTTGTCCCTGCCTACAGTCTTAGGAACACTACCTTTTGGTTAGTGTCCCTAAGACATCATTTTAAATACATTAATCTCCTACCCATAAATATTCAAAGTTTCCTCATTATCTCCTGGATAAAATTTAAATATCTTACAATCAAGATCCTGAATTGTAATGTTCAAATAGATCTTTCCCACTTCAACTCTTGAACCTTCTTTTTCTAGCTAAACTTGCCTAGTCATATTCTACTAAACATATCTTGTGCTTGACTGCCTCTATATTTATGTACACACAACTATCTTTACCTTCAAAGTCCTCCCTCTGAATATCCAAAAGGTCTATTCTTCAATGCCCATGTTAAATTTTCCTTCTTCATAAAGACTCCTCAGACTACTTTGTGTCTGACAGAGACATCTAATCCTTTGACAATTAATCAAATACTAAGTAAAATACACTTTAATGAAAATTTCTTAAGTACTTACTATGGGTGTGGAACTGCATTTGACATTGAGGATCCAAAGATACAAATAAAGTGGTTACTGTCTTCAAGAGGTTAACATTTTACTTGGGGAATGCAGCATATACACAAAAATGTGCAGTAAGAGTACAGTGAAAAACTAGACAGAAGAGAGGATCAGTAACATTCAAGGTTTCATGTAGGTTACAAGCCTGTAGCTAAACCTTGAAAGAAGACAAAAGTTCTTAATTTAGAGACAAGAATGGAATGTACTTCATGGAAGAAGCCAAAGCTCTCCAGCATTTTAGATGACTTCTTTCTTTAACAGAAATGTTAGCAAGTGCACAGAAGTAGGGAAGAAATATGTTCAGTGAAAAACTAGTAGTCTTGTTGGCTAGCACATAATTTATGTAGGGCAGTAATACAATGTAAAGTTGGAGAAGTAGCTGTGCACTGGATTTTGGAAGGACATAAATGCTAGACTATAGAGTCCTGTAATCCATTGCACCTTTCAGGAGTCAAATGAAGTACCAAATCTTTTTTCAAAAAATGAATTTTTTTTTCTGATTCCCATAGTTATGAGTGTATCCTCAGGTCCCCAATAACTGATTTATTTCAACTTATCTATTGTAACATATTTCTTCCTAATAGAATATATTTGAGTACTGAGACTCATTAATTTTATTCATTTTTATAGTGCCAGCCCCCTAGTACTCTACTGAGCATATAATAGGCATTTAATAAATGCCTGTTGAATCAACATGGATTTAATAGGCAATAGAATCACACATCTAGTATTAAAATGGAATTCAAGGGTCATCCATTTCAAGCCACTTCTATTTTCATATTTTACAGATAAGAAAACTGAGGACCACGGAAATAAAGTGTTTTGCCTAAGATCAAAGACGGAGTGAGCATCAGAACAGTATTTTAATCCTTGTCCATGGAAGGAAGGAAGGAAGGAGGGAGGGAAGGAGGGAAGGAAGGAAAGAAAGAAAGAAGGAATTACCAGCTAGATATGCAATAATCAAAGTGGATGCATTTAGAAAATTTCCCGAAGGAATGTATTTTGAACCAGGTTATGGAGAAAAGAAGGGACATTGATTGATGAAAGGAGAACATTTTAGGCAGAGGAAAATGCATTAAATCAACTTATTTGCAATAATTTAAAACAAGTTTTCTAATACCGATTTGAGTTCTTGAAAGTTGTATACAATTTGCCCCAGGCAAAGATGACCTTACATTTAGAAAGAATGCTATGACTCCAAGGTATTATTTAGGAAGTTCTAGGAAGCCTCATCCCTTTAGTTATCATCCTCATTTTGCCTAAAATCTTTCCATTTGTCACCAAATCAAGCTATTCATCTGGATTAATCGTCATTCTCTTTCAAAATGCAAGTAGCCTTGAGGGTTAATAACTATGTGCATAACTTAGTTTGAATTCATCTAATCAGATTATTTTCCTCCTAACAATAGATGACAATAGATGTGGGTTTTGTTGGATAGGCAAGCCTTAGAAGTATTTGTTTATTTATTTATTTATTCTTTTTAGAAAAAGAAGTATTTAGAAAAGGAGAAAGAGCATAGCAACATAGCCCTGGGCTTTGGGAAAAAAAATGAAGAGTAATATGAAAACACTAATTACTGAGAGAAAGAGGAGATAAGATAATTGGCAACTTGATCATGTGACCATCAACCAACTTCATTGCATCTCAGCTTGCTAGTGGAGGAACATCCAGAGTAACTGTTGTTGAGTTAGAGTACTCAGATAGAATGAGAGTTTTGAGAAAAAAAGTTTTCTATTAACACTGGAACAGCCTTCTTCTGATATCAACTAATCTTGCCCCATGAGGAATATTATAATGTTCCCCAGAACCTAATAAAATGTAAACTTGGCTAAATGGAGAGAATTACATAGGACTATTTGGAAGTATAATCCCTTTCTCCCCCTACTCCATTCCTAGTTGCTAAAAGGCAACAGGAAAACCAATAAGGAATGAAAAAATATTTAGGAATTAAGGAGGTAAATTACCCTGGTTCCTGCACCAGCCTCTAAAAAAAGATCACAATATTTTTCATCTTTGCCCCTTACAATAATAATAAAAGATGATATATGTAGACTAGTCCATCTATTCCCCATCTAGCTACTGCCAGTGTGAGAGTGATCCCCAAAGAAACATAAGATTGAGGAAATGGCTTCTTATCACAAACAATGGACAACATCCTCCTGATTCAATACTGTGAATCCTAAGGAAATTCAGGTAACAGTGGCCAGACTCTGATCTTTTCAAAATGACTGTTTTTGTCAACAGTTTCCAATATAGATAGATCTTGCCTTATTCAAAGAGAAAGAACTAAAGTGATGCATGACTGAACATAGTACCAGCATATAGTAAAACTATGTAAATGGTATCTACTTTAATTCTTACTATTATTAAATAGAATACATTATAGATTTGTATGTTGTTAAGATGATGATTCACTGAATTGCACAGGTACTTGGAAATTCAACTTTTAGTAAATTCATTACTAAAGTAAGAATTCCCTTATAGTCTATATTATAATTATCTCTGTTAAATGCCTCTTTCTCTAGAGCAAAAAATCAAAATGAGCCCATCCTCCTTAAAAAAAATGCTAGTAACATAGTGGAAAAAGGTTATCTAACTCCTTTGACCTAGCCACTCTGTCTCTGTCTTCTTCTCCCTTTTCACTAAATATCACATGTTGTGGCTGAAGATTTGTGTTGCTCCTTTGAACTTTGAGCCACCCCCCTTTTAAAAATCTTCATTCCATTTAATTTAAAAAAATCCTTATTTCAAACTATATGCAAGGAAGGGTTTCTGCTTCTACTTTCTATTCAATCATATAGATCTGTGGTATTGTCTCATGTTTTTCATAAATATTTACATAACAAGTTGTGTTAATTTATCTCTATCTTTGAACACCCCATAGATTCTGGTGTAGCACTTGAGCAGTTCTCTCCATGCAGCCAGCTGACCAGGGAGATAGAGAGAACTAAATAAAAGATAGTTGGTCTGATCTGATTTTATTTGATTTACCCTAGAATTTTTATACCATTTATGTAACTATGCCATCATTGTTAATATGTTATAACATGCTTATGACCACAATGGGTCACTCTGTTGCCTTTTAGTTTATCCATTATTTAAAGTCTTCCAAAATAGTACTAACCCATAAACTATAGCAAAACTAAAAGAAATATTGATAGCATGTAATTTCATTGAAATAGAGAACTACTCCTAGCAACATGAGCCCTTACCTTTTCTGTAATTTATAGTCTTAGAAAGTTGCCTATAGAACCATCAGAAAAATACTGATGTTAAGGAAGTGGGTTTTATGTTGAGGATTAGCTTGGGGACATTGAAAGCAAAACAAAATTTCTCAAATGGAATCCATATTGCTTTCTTCTATTTATTTCTTGGTTTGACTTATTCATCACTTGAAGTAATTATCAAGTATATATGTGGTGTGTGTATATGTGTGTGTGTGTGTGTGTGTGTGTGTGTATACATACTAAAGGAAGCTCATTATTCTACCTATCTAGCTACCAGTGATAATCTAGGCAATCAGCAACTTTAACTACTTGATTTTTCCTTTGTGGATTGTTAGGTCATTCTATTTTGCTTAGTCATGAATTTCTTTAAGTTGTACTCTTGTTTTATTCTAGGACTTAACACAATAAGTACTATAGGATCTGTAAAATTGAAGCATATATGTCTAGGGTAAATAACTCTTGCATTTAGATTCCGTGAAGAACATCTTCTATGATGGAGTTGAATATTGTTGAGTGTATACTTCCCTGTTTTATGCTTTTCTTTTTCATAACAATCACTGAGTTTTTGAACAAATTTATTTCTGTGATTACATTTATCCAAGAATCATATGGGATTTTACTCAGTGAATAAGAAGGAATTAGCTGGAAGAGAGCCTTTAATATTAAATAGTTCTTCGAGGTAATAGTTCTTTTTTTTTAATAGTGAACAATTAACAGACAGCAGTAGGATCTGGCCTTCTTCAGACCTTTCAGTCAATCATCTGGCTTTAATATATATTCTATTCTAAAAGGTGTGTTGCAATAGCCTCCTTATTCCCTTCTCACATTTATATATCAATGACACCAATTATATACACATAAATCATAAAGATGTTACAAACAACAGAAAGAAGTGATAAGGGTTATTTATTATTGATATCTTCTCCATCATTTTAGTGATATTGATGCCATTTGACAGTGAGCCTGACAGAGTGTATAAAAATATGACCTCAGAGTTAGGAATACCTGGATTTAAGTTGCGTCTCTGAAACATAATGGTTATGTGATGTTTGTCAAGTCTTTTAACCCTTCAGTGCTCTAGAAATACAATAAGTAAAGTAGATGTGGATCTTCATTGGAAATTTTCCATATCAATAATGAATTTACAGGTTTGCTACTTCCCCAAAATATCATGTGTATTTTTCCAATTATTTGTTATCTCTTACCCCTTTATCTATTTTTATAAATAAATGCATCATAATTTCAAACTTGTGTCATTTAAGGCCAGATAAGCAACACTTTGTACTTGTTCCAGTACAGTTAATTTTTCACAGTTTCTTTTTGCAACTTCCAAAAATCAACCCCTACTGTAAATTTTATTGATGTATTACATTTTAGCACAACTGATAAACAACAAAAACAAAAAAACCACCCAAACTACCAAATACGCTTCTTAAAAATCATGAAGTAAAATAAAGTGAAATTTCTAGATGATAATAAATGCAACTGTATATTTTTTGTAATTTACTATTTATGAAAAGAATAGAAGGCTTTGAGCTGAATTTGAATAAGGATAACAGTATCAATGGTGCCCACTTTATTTAATCTGAGCTTTGTTGCTTTATGATGTAGCCTTTATCTACATTATTGTGGTCATTGTATTTACGGTGCAATTAGATCTACTTTCTTCTCCATGTATAAATTCATCTTATAATCTTTGGTTTCTGAAATTATTTAGTTCAATAATGTTCTATTATAAATATACATTATAATTTATTCATCTGTTCCTCCATCATTGGGCACAGAGTTTATCTTCAATATTTTAGCGGCAATTACAAATAACAGTACTATTAATTTCTTTAATAATTAAATCCTTACTTTCCTACAACCCACATACTCCCATATCCTATATTATAATTCCCTTTTGGTATAAATCTGCCAATAGCAAAACATGGCCAATAGGTATGAGTGGTGGAATTTTTATTCTATATTTTCCCAAAATGATCATACCAAATCATATCTCTGCCATATATGAAGAATATGCATCAGCCCTCTCAACACTGAATTTTTCTTTTACCCTACCTGCTTTACATTACAGTTCTTTTATTATTATTATGGTTCTTTAGTTATTATTAGCAAATTTATACATGTTTTCAGATGGCTATGTATTTGGACTATTCACTAGTTTCTTTAGAAAACAATCTGTTCATAACTTTTAGTTTAAGAGGAGATTAATCCTACACTTTTTTTTTGTAAATTCTCAATTAGATGCCAAAATTTTATCAGATGTTTAATGCTAATATTTATTTCCAATCTATGTATGTTCCAATTACCTCTGCATTTAAAAAAAATATTATAGAGATCGGCCAGCCAGTCATTAAGGAGCTATTAAGTATGCACTAGGGCACTGTTCTAAGCACTGAGGATACAAAGAAAGTCAAAGGACAGTCGTTGTCCTTTGGGAGAGAAAACAAATAAACATGCACAAGTAAATTATAAACAGGATAAGTAGGAAATAATTAACAGAAGGAAGCACTAGAATTAAGAAAGATTGGGAAACACTTCTTGTAGGAAGCAGAATTTAGTTAGGACTTGAAAGAAGTCAGAGAAGCCAAGATGCAGAGATGAGGAGGAAGAACTTTTTAGGCATGGAAGACAGCCAGAAATATACCCAGAGCAAAGAGATAGAGTATATTGAGAATGGAATAGTAAAGAGGCCAGTGTCATTGGATTGAAGGGGAAGGAGGGTGGAGGTGGTATAAGGCATAAGAAGACTGGAAACATTGTGGGTGGGGAGCTAGATTATGAAGGGCTTTGGATGCCAAAAATAGGATGTTGTATGTGACCTTGGATGTGATAGAGAGCCACCAGAGATTTGTTGTGTAGTAGGGTGTCATGGCAAGACATGTGCTTTAGGAAGAGTAATTTGATAACCAAGCTGAAGAATAACTAAAGTGGGGAAAGAATTGTGGCAGACAGACCAAGCAGCAAGCTTTTGCAATAATGCAAACTTGAAGTGATGAGAGACTGCACCAAGGCAAAGGTGGTATCTGAAGAAAGAATGGGGCACAAATTAGAGAGCCTGCAAAGGTGAAATAGGCAGGCCTTGGCAACAGATTAGATATTGGTAAGGGCTGATAAGAGTTAGTAAAGAGTCTAGAATGACACCTAAGTGGTGAGCCTAGGTATTAGAAGAATGGAGGTGCCCTCAACAGTAATGTATGGGGACTGGACCTCTGATTTCATTGATATAGGAAATCTCCAGTACAGATTCACATCTACTTTGTACTTTAGCTGCCTAGAGTACTGAGAAGTTTAATCGTTTGTCCAAGGCTACAGTGCCAGTAGGTATCAGATGTGGAATTTGAACCCAGGACCTTAAATCCTTCTAAATGTAATGAGGGTCTGGTTTATGCACAGACACCATCAGTTTACTTAATTTATAAACTTCTCTACTTGGAAAACACGAAGAGCCCTATTTTGAGAATCAGGATGAAGTATAAGTGAATGTCTTGGAGAGATTACAAAGCATGCATAGATGCTGTATAACTGTTTATGTTTGACTAAACATGTGGTGAATGGGAGCCTCTTGTCTGGCTGAAGGGGGTATTCAAAAGATGTACCTGAATTCCTCCATCTCTCTCTCTCTTTCTCTCAATCTCTCTCTCTTTTGTCTTTTTGGCTACTCTGTTCTTGGTGGGCTCTGTCGCCCACCTAGTCTTGTCAAAGATCATGGTGTGTGAGCAGAAGGTGTATGGCCTTCTCCTGTGAAAAACCAAGGAATGGGCCTCAGTCCTTGGATTTGGTATTTGTTTATTTCCATTCTAGTAGAAAGAGGTGGAGTCTTATCCTTTGTGAGTTTCAAAAGGTTCAGAGAGCACTGCAGGATCTTGTCATTCTAGAAGCCAAAATATGCCTCATTGTGCTGATATTTCATGCTGGGTTTTGTGAGCAGCCCAAAATTGATTCTCTTAAGAGCAATAAATGAACTTCTAGACCCAGACCAACAGAAGCTGAGATGTTGAATCATCTTATAATCATAGCACATCTGCACATGAACTTGTTGGGGCTGTTGTTACGTAGGAATTGAGTTGAGATTAATCCACCACTCAGAGAGCAAATGAATGTAGAGGAGAATATTTCCCTGAGGTAATAAGTAAAATTTGTGTATATTTGTAAATATCCTTTGTAAAAATTAACAGAAAGTAAGTAGTTAAATGGAATTAGCATGCTAATCCCTAGGCTGCTAATGCTGGAGGAGGGGGAGAGAGCACAACCAGTGGGGATTTGAGACACTGATAACAAAGAAGACACCTTAAGAACAAAGAATTCTGAGGGGCAAGGGTAACCAGGTTGGCTCTAAGCGATAGGTAAGAATATATTCCCCACAATAAAAAAAAAAAACCTTTTATTTAATACAATTAAATTGTATTTGCTTTTTTTTAAAAAAAAATTTCCTTCATATTGAGGGTTCTCAGAGGTGTCAGAGACACCTTTGGCAGTCTGGTGAAGTTTACAGATCCCTTCTCAGAATATATATAGCATAGCGAAAAATGCTAGTAATACAAAGTCAAAAATGAAAATTGCCTATGCCTTTAAAATATTTTGTTCTACTAGGAAAATCATAATATGTGTGTGTGTGTGTGTGTGTGTGTGTGTGTGTGTGCGTACACACACACATACATACACGTACACCACAGACATAAAATAATGGACCAGGAGAGGCACTCATCATTCAGGGCTATTTTCCAGGGTGAGAATTCCAAATGCAAAGATGTTAAGACCACTTATTCACAGTCTTAAGTCCAAAGGGTGTAAAGACAAGATAAAAAGATCTGGATACAGATACTGCTTCTGAGATTAGCTGTGAGACCAAAGTTATGTCATTTAAGCTCAGTCTGGGTTCTGGTGATATCTCTTCTCTGAAGCCTCTCCTAATTTTCCCAGTTATCATTGTCTGTCTCTTTGATTCTCCTTGCATTAGCTACGTACATGCTGTAACCTCTCAGTAGAAGGTAAGCATCCTGAAGAAAATATTTTTCACTTTTGTTTTCATAATTAATGTAAAACATGGTATTATATATGCATATATTCATATGCACACTACGTGTGCAGATACACACATATACAATATATCTTTAAGATTTTTAAGACATGTATATCAGCTTTATCTCTTTAATGTTTGTTAAATTGAATTACAGGTACTTTGCAAAGTGCAGGGAATAATCTCAAGATTACAATTGAAGTGTAACATATATATGTGTGTGTGTACGTGAGTGTGAGGTGTATATTTATAATTATAATACAAATTATAAAGTAATATAAGAATAGGGAGACCCTACTAAATATTTCAAGAAAATTTGGTGATAGAGCATGAAAACCAGCAAAACAAAGCAAAAAAAGGAAAAAGTTAAAATAAATTTTCTACAATCCAGAGAGAGAAAATGAAAGCATTGTAAGTGAGCAACATTCAATTGGAAAGCCATAATTTAGGTCTTTGAGATAATCAAAGTTTTACCTAGGCTCTAGAATTGAAAGGGAGTTTCAGCGAATTGAAATTTCCTGATCTTGGAATGGAAAGACATAATGGAAACTTGTTGTGTGTGTGCATGCCTGCTCATGCAGAAAAACACAAGATGAAGGATTTTGGAGGATTTTGCTGAAGAGGCTGTTCTGTTGATACTAAAGACCTTATCTGTGTTGTAGCACTTGTCTCAGCTATACTGAGATTTGTAAAGAAATTCAGGGAGTGAAAGATAAAAAACCTAGCTCTCAGCTTGACGTAGTTAAAATTCAGAGGCTGACACTTTTGATAATGTTTGCTTAAATTGCCTAATACTATTTCATTCATGAAAGGGACAAACAGCTCAATCCATATCTTTTTAGGATATCATATACAATGATCAACCCAAATTTAGACACAGGTAAGATATGATATCTATCTGAGAATAAATATTCATAGCTTCAAAATTTGAATTTACCTCTACCACACAGGGTGAAAGGAACATTCCACAAAAGCATTTCATTTTTAAGAATTAAATATTAACTTTTCAGAGCAAACACAGCCAAGCCACAAAAAATAAGAAAAAAAAAAGAAAAATCAATCCTCTAACTCTATGAGCACACACTCAAAAGAAAATGGCCACTCAGCAGTCTGAAAGACGACCATTTACATTATGAACTGCTTGGAGTTTCATTCAAGGCTTTCCAAACAATTTCACTTCCTGCCTTAATGCTACTGTATATCATTTTATCCAAACTGAACTTGATTGGCTTAGGGAAGCCCTACAAATGAAATGGGCTGAGTAACATAGAATGTTTGCTCTTGGTTTTTTATTTAATTAAGCCATCTCTTTATCAAATAGCTTGAAATCTTATCTATGTTGACATAAATTTGGCATCAGCTCTGCTGCTTTTCTAAAAAGAAACCATCAAAGATAACAGATATAAAGGTTTGATATAGTGCTCATTCATAATGACACACCGCACTTTGGTGCAGAATAAAGGAAAATATCTAAAAAGCTTTTAAACATCTGGTTTAATAAATAAAAAATATTTAATATTTTTAAAAAGATTGATATGGCTTTCATTACAGATTGTTCAAAGGAATGTGTTGAACGTCTTCAAGAGGAATTAAAAAGTTATCAATCAGGTTGAAGACCCAGTTCCCTTTTCCCTCTTAACAGGGAGGGGGGCATAGGTAAAGATGATGTAAAAGGAGAAGGTAATGTTTTGTCTGCATAACCCTGCCTCCTGAAAGACCAGGGCCTGTCATGAACTTTGGTGCAGAATCTTACAGAGTATTGCTTAAAGTCACCTGTTTGAGGGTCTAGAGGTCCCTGTTTATCAAAGAGTACAAGTATTCAAAAGGTTGGCCAAACCTAAAATTGGTTGCTAGGGAATACATAATGCTGTGTAATGTTACAAGGAAATAAAGAAACTGAGTTTTATCCAGACGAGCAATTTATTCCGTAGGACATAGTTACGAGACAAATCAGGCCCAGGTTCTTGGTAGCACAAGAGGCCCTGAACCCTGGGTTCTTCCCAATTAATATACAATTTGAAGGGAGTTAAAAACGAGATCCAAGGATTAAGACACCTGATTTTTTACTGGTGCAGGGAATAGACACTCAGGAAAGGATAGAGGGATGATAACTGGGGGAGGAGGGGCACGGATAAATGTATGTAATATCCAAAATCAGGTGACTTACATGGTGTTCAAGCTTAACATCACAAAATGATAGATAAAAAGCAAAATGGAGTTATAGGGCTCAAACCAAAATCAAAAAAAATATGAGAACAAGGAAAGGGACATAATCTCAGACCCAGTTTCAAGGTTCAAAACTAGGATAACAAGATATCTTGGTCCAGAGCTCCCTTAATATGAGTTGTTTAATTATTTCCAAATTGTCCTGTATATATCTTGTTTGTACCTGGTTACATTGTCTCCCCATTAGGCTATAAGCTCATTAAGAGAAAGGACTGTCTTTTGACTTTTTTTGTATCAGAGGTCTATGGGGTGTTCAGAGAGGACTAGCACCTGTGTTGTGAGGGCTTGCTGAGCTTTTTTAAGGGCTGCTCAACCACCTTGTCCAGCTGTCACCCAGCTTTCTCTCACCTATGGATCCAAAAAGCTATAGCATGCACAGCAGCTATACTCTGGTAAAACCATCTTAGCAGATGGGCTAAACCAGATTGAGGGTAACCAACAGGCCTCAAATCTGTTGATGATTTAGAGGCATGTCTAGTCCAAGTATGTGAAGACTTCCCCTAGAGGAATGGGTGGATGAGAATAATTTGTTCCAGTGGAAACTAAAGCAGCTGAAGCAGGTCCAATGGAACACTTAGAGCCTGATCAGACCTAAAAGACTCCAAGGTCATTCACTACATCCTGGGCCATTGCCAGACATCCTGACTTTTATTTTGACACTGGATTCAGATGACTCTGGAAAAGAGAGTGATGCCAATGCCTTTGTGTAACTGTACCTCACTTAAATCCGATTCATGTGCAAGTCAAGACGTCACCCCCGTGATGCTACTGGTCCTCTTAGGAAGGGAAAGACAAATAACTTCCCCAACACATAGCACAATGCTTAGTACATAACTGTTATTCTTGTTCAGTTGTGTCTGGCTCTTCATGACCCCATTGAGGGTTTTCTTGCCAGAGATACTGGATTGGTTTGCTATTACCTTCTCAGCTCATTTTACAGATGAGGAAATTGAGGCAAAGAGCATTAAGTGACTTGCCCAGGACCACACAGCTAGTAAGCATCTGAAGCCAATTTTGAATTCAGGAAGATGAGTCTTCTTGATGTAAGGGCCAGCATTTAATCCACTCTACCACCTAGCTGCCCAACCTAGTCCAAAATAGGCATTTAAGAAATGTCTATTGAGTTTCCCACTTCTGGGAGCCAAGATGGCAGAGTAAACAGTAAACTGCCACAACTCTCCCAAATTCACCTCCAAAACAAACATAAAATACAGCCCCAAAATAAATCATGAAACAGCAGAACCAGCAAAATGATGAGGCAAAAGAAACTTTTGGCCTGAGAAACTTAGAACATTGATAAAAAAGAACTGTCTCATTCAGTTAAAAGGGCAACAGTCCAGGACAGGAAGCTTCCTAGCAGCAATCTATCAGCAAACCCCACCACAGCAAATCAGTGGGAAATCCTGAGGCCTAGTGCAGTGGAGCAAGGAAATGTCAACACCAGGACTCCAAATGTGACTCAATATAGCCAGAGAAATAGGCAGACCTCAGCTCAGAGAACTGCTACATGCTTCAATACAGCCTCAGAGAAATTCAGAAACATCCTAATGGCCTCAAAACAAACCAGACACTACCACTAGGACCCTGGCTCAGGTCCAGTTAAGCTGCCAGACCCCTATGGCCTCCAGCAAAGCCAGTCACCCCCCCACCACACCCCCTCAGCACAGTACCAGACACGCGGGTCCCCCATAGGCCTCAAAGCAACATCAGTGTAGCATCAAGTAACTAGGCAGGGCCTGAAGCCCCTGGCACAAGCAGCCTTAGACAGTGCCCCTTCGACCCCAGGAGAAGAATTCAGATTTAAAAGAAAGGAAAAAAGCAAAAGAATAAAAAAAGAATTTGACCATAGAAAGTTTTTATGGTGACAGGGAAGATCAAGACACAAACTCAGAAAAAGACAACAATGTCAGAACACCTATGAGCAAAACCCCAAAGAAAAATGGGAAGTGTTCCCAAGCCCAGAAAGAACTCGTGGAAGAGCTCAGAAAGGAGCTTAAAAATCACATAAGAGAGGTAGAGGAAAAATTGGGGAAAAATGAGTTATGCAAGAGAATGCTGAAAAAAGAGTCAACAGTTTGGGAACGAAAACAACTGCTTAAAAAGTAGAATTTCCCAAATGGAAAAAGAGATACAAAAATCTGCTGAAGAAAACAAGTCCTTAAAAAGTAGAATTGGCCAAATGGAAAAAGGAAGTACAAAAACTAAATCAGGAAAACAACTCCTTAAAAGTTAGAACTGGGAAAGCAGAAGCTATGAGACCTCAAGAATCAATCAAACAAATTTAAAAGAATAAAAAAATGGAAGAAATTATAAATTACCTCAGTGGAAAAAGAATATATACATCCAGGAGAGACAATATCAGAATTCCTGGATTACTGGAAAGCCATAATCAAAAGGATGACCTGGACAGCATCTTTCAATAAATTATCAAGAAAAATTGCCCTGATATCCTAGAACCAGAAGGCAAAATAGGCATCGAAAGAATTCACTGATCATCTCAGGCAAGAGATCTCAAAACAAAAACTCCAAGGAACATTATAGCCAAATTTCAGAAATTTAGGTTCAGGGAAAAAATACTGTAAGTGGCCAAAAAGAAACAATTCAAATACTGGGGAGCCACAATCAGGATGACTCAGGACTTGGCACAGGGGTGAGAAACCTGTGGCCTTCTAGGTCCTCAAGTGTGACCCTTTGACTGAACCCAAGTTAGCATCTGCAATATTAAAGAATTGGAGGTCATAGAATATGATATTCCAGAAAGCAAAGGAACTAGGACTACAACAAAAATCACCTACCCAGTGAAATTAAGCATAATATTTCAAGGAGAAAAATGGTCATTCAATGAAATAGAGGGATTTCATGCTTTCATAAGAAGACCCAAATTGAATAAAAATTTTGATCAAGACTGAAGAGAAGCCTAAAAAGGGAAAAGAAAACATAAGGGATTCAATGGACCTGAACTGTGTACATCCATATACAGGAAGATGATACTCGTAATACTTAAAAATTGTGCCACTAATATAGTAGAGCTAGAAGGAATATGCATAGGCAGAGGGTAGTGGTATGAGGTGAATTTGAGGGAATGATATAAAAATTAAGGTATGAGAAAGAGAAGTACACTGGATGCAGAGGGGAGAGGTAGAAGGGGGTAAATTATTTCACAAGAAATGGTGCAAAAAACTATTACAGTGGAGGGAAAAATGAGAGGGTGGGTCATTGGCATCACTTGAAACTTATTCTCATCAGTATTGGCTCAAAGAGGGAATAACATACACAATCAGTTCAATATAGAAATCTATCTTACCCAATGGGAAAGTAGAAGGGGAATCAATTAAGTAAAAGGTGGGGTGGAGGGACTACTGACAGAAAAGAGGGTAGATCAGGGGAGGTAATAGACAGAAGCCAAACACTGCAAAGGAGGGTAAGGGTGAAAGGAGAGAGAGGCTAGGAGACTGAGAAGCCCCGAATAAGAATGCACCTCTCAGACATTCCTCTCTGACTGATAGGCCTGAACAAAAGATAAAATACACTTCCACTAGGAGACAGATAGGTCCTGAACAAAGAACAGGAAATATTACTAAAGCTGCTTTTTGAGGACCTAGCCAGTTCCCAAAAACAAAATGACTGACAGGATCTTCCCCTCCCAAGGGGAGTGGCTAACCTCTCTGGTGGTGAACATCCAGGACAGTTAGCAGTGAGTCTCCTCTCTCTGGCAGGAAAAACTTTCTTTGTTCAGGACCCTATAAAAGTCACCACGTGGGACAGGCACATTGGAACCTCACCCATGGGGAGGATGCTTCGCCTGGGGCTACGTTCAGAAGGGACTCACCAGGGTGGCTGTAAAAGATGGGGTTCTCCAGCTTAGGAAAAGCCTTGGTGTAGGTGGTGAATGTATGTATGTTGTATGTTGTATGTGTGTCCTTTGTCGGTGTCTCTGCGTTTGTAGAGAAGAGAGGGATTCCCCAACTTGAAGAAACCTGGGGCAGCAGTGTTGCTCTAAACAGGTGTGTTGCCTTTGTGTGTCTGTGTCTCTGTCTTTGTCACTGTGTTAACTGTGTAGTAGGAATTGTTATATAATGTGGTTGTGGGGTTAATAGAGTATGTCCCCTGTCTTTCAATAAAAAACTTTGCTCTGTTGGGAGTATGCCTTATCACCAGTGCGAATCTGAATCTGAACCTAAACTAGCTTAATCGAACATAGGTGATCTCAGAGATCATAAAATTAGGGAAAGGGTCCACAAGTACAAAAGGCTCTTTTTTGTGGTGGCCAAGAATTGGAAATTGAGGGGATGCCCATCAATTGCGGAATGGTTAAACAAGCTGTGGTATATGAATGTAGTGGAACACTATGGTTCCATAAGAAATGATGAGCAGGCAGATTTCAGAAAAACCTGGAAAGATTTGTACGAACTGATACAAAGTGAAATGAGCAGAGCCAGGAAAACATTGTACACAGTATCAACAACATTGTGTGATGATCAACTATGAATAACTCAGCTCTTTTTAGCTACACACTGATCCAAGACAAGCGCAAGACAAAGGACACATGAAGGAAAATCCTATGCACATCCAGATAAAGGACTGACAGACTCTGAATACAGATTGAAGCACACCTTTTTTTTTTAATTTTACTTTGTTTTTTTTCATTGTTTTTATCCTTTTGATCTGTTTTTTCCTTCACAACTGTGACCAATATGGAAATATGTTTTATGTGATAGCATATGTAAAAAGATATCAAATTGTCTACCATTTTAGGAAGAGGTAAGGGCAGGGAGGGAGGGAGAAAAATTTGGAACTCAAACTCAAAATCTTATAAAAGTGTATGCTAAAATTGTCTTGACATGTAATTGCAGAAAAATAAAATACCATTTTAAAAAATCTATGAAAGACTTAACTGTTCTGATCAAGGTAATGATCCAAGATAATTCACAGGAGGCATGATGAAAAATTCTATCCACCTCCAGAGAAAGAACTGATGGAGTCTGAATACTTAAAAAAACCCCAAAAGCCCTTTCTTTATTTTTCTCTTTTTGGTCTCTCTTTTCTTTTGCAATATGGCTAATGTGGAAATGTGTTTTGCATGACTTCACATGTACAATCAATATCAAATTGCCTTGTCATGGAGTGGTAAGTGTTGGGGGTAGGGGCAGAGTTTGGAACTCAAATTGTTAGAAAATAATTTTTAGTTTTTCCTGTGTGATTGGGAAATATTTAATGAAATAAATATATATATGTATATATATATATATACATATATATATACATTTAAAAATAAAGTAAATTTTGTGGGTAAGGTGGAAGAGAACACACAGAGGTTTTGTGTTTGAATCCATATCTGAACTTAAGTCTTTCTGATTTCAGGTTCAGCACTCTATGCACTGCACAATCTAGAAGCCTTTTCCAGATGAAAGGGGAAAAAACATACTTGTCATCTGGAACATATGGAGAAACTAGGAAATCATGAAAAAAGGGAAATGAATGATGATGAAAGACAATGGTAAATGCAAAGAAAAGAAAGGCAAAGAATTAAATCACAGATGTAGCAGACCTCCAAAATTAGGGAGTCAAATGAAGATGGAGGAGCAAAAAAAAAAGGCTGAGGTAGCTTAGTACTTTGAATTGGGATTCAGTAATTAGAAAACATTAGCAAGGAATTGTAATAGGTTCTATTTTTTGTATTCTAAAATGAAATGTGAAGTATTGACAGGAATGAAGGTTTCATGTAGCCAAGATTTATTGTAGGTGGGCATGTATCGATCTTCATCCTCCTTATAAAGAAAGAACATGGTTGTGGACAAATATTTTCTTGAAAGATTATCTCTAGAGGTAATGGGTCCAAACTATTGAATACTTGACCACAAAGGCTTTTGTCAGTATCATGGGACCAGAAATGTTTAAAGTATTTCTTCATTTTACAGATGAAAGTATTCTCAGTGAGTTTTTTTGAAACTTTATCATGTTTATCATCAACTTTATCATACTAAGCATCTAAGCAGAAATAAAGACATGAACAACAAAGCACCCAGGGTAAGAGACAGGAGGTAGCATGTTTTGGCGAAGTCAAACCAATACCACTACCATTTTAAATGCCAGCTCTAGTCAGACTCTCATAAAGACAGCTTAGAACCCTGAATCCAAAAGCCTTGGCAACAGCAGCTTGTCTACAAAAAAACAAAACAAAAACAAAACAGTGACTTATCAGCACATGTTTTTGTTTTTGTTTTTCTTAATCATATCCTACTTTTCATGACCCTAGTTGGGATTTTCTTGGTAATGATACTGGATCAGTTTGCCATTTCCTTCTCCAGTTCATTTGACAGATGAGGAAACTGAGGCAAACAAGGTTAAGTGACTTGCTCACACACCTAATAAGTGTCTGAGGCCAAATTTGAACTTAGAAAGATGAGTCTTCCTGACTCCAGTCCTGGCATCCTATCCACAGAGCCACCTAGTTGCCAAATCAGTACACAGCATGTACTTAATAAGTGATTCTTTATTTGAACAACACTCAGTACTAACAACTTAGGCCCAGACCGCTCAAAAATTTAAAGCTTATTACTGGTAGAGACAGAACTAGAATCCAGGTTTTCTGATACCACCTTGATTTTTTTTCTTTTTCCATTCTTTCTCTGTAGCATCATTTTCAGTGTGCCTAAAAATATAATTGTCATGTGAAACACAAAGACAAACAATAATAGGTGATATCCATATCTAAAATTTCTTTAATTTTTTTTCTCTTTTCATGTCAACCCTCAGATGCTGATGTATTTATGGTGGAACATAAATTCACTCCTATGATATAATCCCAGGAAATGAATGGTACCATCTGCTTGTAATAGGTTGCAATCTTGGGAGAACTTCATGAAGCAATGCATCCAAAATTAAGTATTCCATGGTCAAAGTACAACAAAATATAAAATTAGTTGCTATATCACAGCATATAAGTGCTTTAAAAAATACTGTCAAGACAGATTTTTCCAATAAAGTATTTTATGGAAATGTATTATTCAAACTTCCATTTATCTTCAAGGAAAAAAAATCGGTTTGAACAGTGTAAACTTCTTGAAAGCAGGGACAGTATCATGATTTTTTTTGTTTTACCTACTAAGCCTAGAACACCCCTTTGCACATATACGTATGCTGGGGCTTGGAAGATATAGATGCTGAAATTAAACATTGAGTTTTACGTATGCTCAATTTTTTCCTTCATTTTAAAATATTAATATACATCACCTTTTCCCCAAATTTCTTGTCTCTTCATTGCTCACAGAGTCATCTACTATAATAAAAAAAGTTTAAAAAGGAAAAAATTATTAAAACAGACCAAAGCACCAAATAAGTCTGAGCATTTATTCCATGTTCCAACCTCCTGGAGGCCTTTTTTGATTTCTCCTCTAATTTTGATGGTACCGGTCAGTAGAACTTTTTGGGCTTCTACCCATATATCCTTTACGTCTGCCATCTGACCACCTTCTCTTTTTGCCATTTAATTCATCATTTAATCCTATTTTTTGCAGTTGTATGTTGTTTGGCGTTCATTGGTTATACATTGCAGCCTAATTACACCCACTCTATGCCTTTCTATGGCCCTCTGTGTGATATTTTTCTTGGGTTCTTCTGAGGCAGTGGTGTTGAGTAATTTGTAAAAGAAGAGAAAAGGGGGCTTTGTTGCTTTGGGAAAATTTCAAAGCCCTTATTCTAACACTAAGGTTTCCATAAAGGCCTATGTTTAAAACAACAACATTCTACTGATACTTAGTAAGATGTTGAATTTGTATTTGATGCAATTAATGTAATATCTTTTGCAAAAAGGAGTATCAGGATGACCACTAACTACTGGTAATCTCTTCTTGCCCTAGGTTTTACTATGCATCCCCTCCATCAAAGTGGCTAATATCTTGTGAATATACATTCTTCTGTTTTATAACTCATCTCATATTCGTAAGTTGTTGAACAGTTATTATCTTGAAGTTGTTGGATAGCCAAATGGTCCTTCATAAGGCAAAATCTGCAATAATAGCCTGCTTTTACATTGTGTTTTAAGGTTTGTAAAGAACTTTCCTAAAAGCACACTGTGAAGTAGGTAATACAAATACTACTTTCTCCATTTTACAGATGTAGAAACTGAGGCCCTGAGCAATTCATGTGACTTTCTTATAACTAAATAAGCAGTGAGAATCTGAGGTGAGATTTAAACACAGGCATCCTTTCCCTATATCTTGGATTCATTCTGCTACATTCTTTGCATTTCTTTGCCTCTCACCATACATGCTTGCATTTGGTGTCTATATAGAAGCACTCAAAAAATACTATAGCCTAATACAGAAACTGTTTCTGATCTAGATGGTTATATCCCTATTAATCTTAAAGTGAGGGGGAACATATTGATATGTTTTTGAAGGTTCATAATGGTCACTTAATATTCACGAAAAATATTTTCAGTACCAATTCTTTGAGAGAATAAATAATTTTCCTGATTCAAATCCACATACTTCCTAAACATGCCAATTTTTGAGTCCTCTCCATAGCAAGCTTAACTTCATTTACACATTTAAAAGACTGAATTCTGAAGTAACTTGTTTAACATTTAAACCATTCTAATTAAAATGCAACATCTGTGTGTGTGAACATGTGGAGGAGTGAATTTCTGTGTTTCCAAATAGGAAATAATGTGTACATAAAGTAAAACTCAAAGTGACAAATCACAGTGGTTTGGTACATTCTACACTGCCATTACTGAAAAGATTACTTAGTGTTCCACGAGTAACTCACCCTCCACAGCATTCGCAAGCTTCTCTGTTTGCTATCTCAACATATACACAGAGGTACTTATATACTGGATGGTTTAGGTGATTTTGTATGTTATCCAGAATCAATAACCTCTATTAAATTATGCATTGTTTGTAAATGGCTTGTCAATATTTCTGTGGAAAATTTTAAGTGGTCTATAAGACTATTCTTCATCACGTATCTATATGATTTATTTATTTATTTATTTATTTATTTATGGGCCAAGTCATCATTAGATTGTGCTCAATATCCTCTTGTTTATAGTGTGTTATAGTGACTAGAGAATTGACTTAGTAGCCAGGAAGTCTTGCACTCAACTACTGCCTAGAAAACATACCAAACATACCAGCTGTGTAATCCTGGGCTAGATATAACCTCTCCACACCATTCCCTAAGACTATACCTAGTAGACTTCCACTAGTAGAAGTGAATTTCCTCACCCAACATTCCTCACTCTTAAATTCACCATATTGGCAAAATCACAGATCTAGTCCCTACGCTTTCTATTTTTTAAAAATAAATATCTTATTGTCATATTTTGTTATTATATCACCTATATTCTCTAATGTCTCCCTCCCTCTTTTAAGAAAAAGTCACATTCTATAGCAAAGAGAAAAAAAACACACAAACGAAACCAACAAATACAATAGAAAAGTTCAATATTATATATCATGTTCCACCTCTTCAAAATAGGTATGAAGAGCCTTCTCATTTCTCTTCTTTAATCTAAAGTTGAGTTATTTTGGAATACTTAACAGTTCCACTGATTGTGGAGCTCCAACGACATCATGAGTGTGGTGTCTTGACTTGGACATGAATGAGTAAAGCAGATCTGTGAAAAGTCATCAGCCTCACCCTCTTTTCCACAGTCATCATAATCCAGTGGTAAGACAAAATTCAAAATGACTGGTGATAGCCCAGCACACAGTGGGTAACCCTGGCCTTTCCTAGGTCTCAGTTTGCCTGAGGAATGGGGTCCCATAAAGCCCAGAAGACCACTTTTGCATAATTAGCTACTGAGTATTCCAATTTCTCTTTCTAAAACAGCAACACTAAAAGAAAAAGAATAATGAACCATGATCTAGATGGGAATATCCCTGCTTTTTTCTCAGTAATGAAGTTAAGTTGTTAGGTGATTCTAACTTTTACCATCTGTAATTCTGATAGAAAAGATAATTGCTAAAAGGGAAAAGAGGTACAGAGTGAGGTCATTGTTTTTCATACAAATTTTCATTAATAGGGTTTGGACTGGGAAATACCAGTGCTTCAAACAGTGTCAGAAATTATTATCCAGGGAACGTGACATAATATAGCATAGCCCTAAGTGTATAATAGGCATCAAGTCAAACCAGGCATGATTTCAAGTGCCTACTCTATGACATGTACTTTGTTAAGCACTGGTAAGACAAAGAAAGATAAAAAAACAAAGTCCCTGATTTCAGGGATCTCACAGTTTAATGGGTAAGATAATATGTAAATAACTATGTGCAAACAAGGTATGTACTACAAGATGAATTAGATTTAATGTTAGAGTGAAGGGAATTAAGAGATACTGCAAAAGGTTTCTTGCAGAAAATTGGATTTTAGGTGGACCTGAAGGAATCCATAAAAGCCAGGAGCCAGAGAGGATGAGGCAGAGTATTTCAGACATGGAGGACAGTGAGTGAAAAAAAATCATAATAGGGAGACAGAGTATTTTTCGGGAGGAACAGCAAGGAGGCCAGTGTCATTGGATTACAGAATGTAGAGGGAGAGTAAGTTGTAAAAAGACTGGAAAGGGGCCAGATTATGAAAGGCCACACAGCTAGTAAGTGTCAAGTGTCTGAGGCCACATTTGAACTCAGGTCCTTCTGACTTCAGGGCTGGAGCTCTATTCACTGTGCCACCTAGCTACCCTAAGATATATTACTTTAATCTTTGATTTTTGGAGCACTTCAACTTCTGCAGCATTTTGACTTATGCAAAACACTGGAAGTGTGGCACAGTAGAAAGAGCACTGAATCTAGGATCAGAGGCACTGGGTTTGAATCCTGGTTCTACCACTTTCTACTAGTGAGACCTTGGGCAACTCATCTAACCATTAATATGGCCTTCAGTTTCCTCAGCTACAAAATGAAGGGATTGGATTAGATCACCTAAAAAGATAACTTCTCAATCTGAAATCTATGATTATTGGATTCAAGATTCGTGGAATTGAGGAGAAACCAACTGTGGGAAAGATGTGTAGGGAATTTAGAAGTAACGAATCAGATTCCCATTACAACTCAGTTTTCTCCCTCACTTGTTACTGATTCCTGTTTGGGGGTTTCATGATGTCAGTGAGAATTAAGGATGCTATGTCAGATGCTCTGATGGAATTCAATAAATTGACAAGCATTTAAAAAATGCCTACTGTGTACCTGGCAAATAATTTTTTAAAAAGTCTGTATCTTAGACTTGATTCCTCTCATCAATGCAAAGTTCAAAGGCAGCTCCAAAAGACTCATCATGGAAAAAGCTATGCACATCCAGAGAAACAATTATGGAGTCTGAATGCAGATTGAGGCAAACTTTTTGTTCTCTTTTTTCCTTCTTTTTTGGTTTCATTTCTCCTTTCTCATGATTCATTCCATTGGTTATAATTCTTCATTACAACTGGACTATTATGTAAATAAGTTCTATGTGAAGGTAAATGTAGAACCTACTTTAGATTATATGCCATCTTGGGGGAGAAGGGAGGAGGAGAGGGAGGGAGAGAAAATTTGGAACCCAAAAGCTTGTGGAACTGAGTTATGTAAACTAAAAATAAGAAATAAATTTATTAATAAAAAGTCTCTATCTTCAATCAATATATTGTATTGAGGAGAGAAAACATGTATATAACACAGTCAAAATGAATAGAATGTAATTGGGGGTAGAAATCCTAGCAACTGCAGAGGTCAGGAAATGCTTCATGCAGTAAGTGGTACTGGAGTTTAATTTTGAAGGACTCTTGGACATTGTAAGAGGCAGAAGTAAAGGAGGGAGTACATTCAAGACATGGAAAATTGCTTGTGCAAAGGCACAAGAGTAAAGATGGGAGATAGAATGGGACATATGAGGAAAAACCAAAAGGGATAATTTGACTAGACTGAAGGTCGAGTGACTCATAATAACTTAAGTCTGGATTAGTAGACTGGAGCCAGGTTGCAAAGAACCATAAATGCCAAACTTCAATTTATGTTCATATTCAAGAAATAACAGGTTGCCATGGAGGCTATTGAGCAAGGAAATGACATTATCACGCCAGTGTTTTAGGAATATCACTTTTGCAGCTATATGGAGGATGGATCAAGGAGGTAAAGGTGTGAAGCAAAGGGACTAATTAGAAGGCCATTAACATAATCCACATGAGAGGTGATGAAGACCTGAACCAAAAGTTTGTCTATGTGAGGGGAGAGAAGGTGGCAGTTGTAAGAAATGTGGTGGAGGTGGAATCAACCACCCTTGGCCACAGTGTCTGGTGTTCATAGAAGTATGTGTTTAGACCAGCCTGGATTTGAGAAGTTGTATACTATAGTGGAGAGCTGGGCTCAAAACCAGGGAGATTTGAGCTCATACACTCTGACACATTATTTTTGGGACCCTGGGTCTGGGCAAGTCATTAAACTTCTCTAGGCTCTAGTCTACTAACTCTCAAAGACTAAAAGTTTCAGAGAAAGTGCTGATTTCTGTTTAAGAGAAAGTTCCTCACTGGAAGTTCCTTATACCAATGACATCATAAGTATAGTTTAAAAAAATGATGATAGAAAGAAAGAAAGGAAGGAAGGAAGGAAAGAAGGGTAATCAACATTGTGACAGGGAGTTTTGATTCCATCTGGAAATTCTTTATGCTAGTGAAATCATAGGTCCGATCCTTATCCCTCTCCCTAAAACCGGCTTTATGAGCTGGTAGAATAGACAGTCAACCACAATGAATGATTTCAGAAATGCTGGAAATGGCCCTCTCCCCTCACTGTTATAAAGAACTTTCCCCAACAATGGAGAAACAGAGTTTGGATGACCTCTTGTGAATATTGTAGGGAGGATTCCTTTTCAGATATGAATTGTATGAAACTACTTAAGTGAGTGGATAGCTAGGTGGCACAGTGAGTAGAGTACCAGGCCTGGAGTCAGGAGGACCTGATTTCAAATTTGGCCTCAGACACTTGACACACTTACTAGCTGTAACTAGCTGTAAGTGAGTTGGGCAAGTCACTTAATCCCAATTGCTAAGCCTTTCCCCCTCCAAAAAAAACTGCTTATGAGAACTCTTCCAACTTTGAGATTCTGGGATTCTGTGGTACCTGATATTCCACACATAAGAATTAATTCCTTTTGCTAAAGACTTTTTTTACCCTCTTTTAAAATGCAAATACAGTAGGAAGGGGATGCACTTTAAGCCTTATCCATTATTTACCTCTTATTACAAATGAGTTTATTAATACTTTCAGGGTTATACAGGTAAGAAATAAATGAATAAATGAAAGAAGTATCTTGTGAATCCAAGTTCTTTGACTCCAGAGTCAATGGATTTTTCACTACATCATACTACCCTCCCAGTAGTATAAAATATATATACCTATCCTCAATCATGATATCAAATATTAAGAAAAAATATTATGAATATATCATAGTAAGAAGCCCTTTGTCTCTCTATCTCTGTCTCTGTCTCTCTGTCTCTATCTCTGTCTCTCATCAAAGAGTAAATCAATCTTTCTGGGATAGAACACACTTAACTTCAGGGAGAGATCATAATTCCCTGGAAATTAAGATCCTCTGTGAAGTTTTTCTTATTTACATTGACTAAACAGTGATTAGAAAAAGTAACTCTGAACTCTGAACCTCTCTCCAAGCACATATCTTCATATGCTAATAAATTATCCTTTACCTATTTTGCCTAAAACACACAATAAAGACAGTAAAGAGTTTTTCATCCATACTAGGTGTAAGATTTAACAAAATATATGGGACAGATGGAAGTTCATAAAGAAGATATGGGAGCCACCTAAAATAAACCATCTGTTTTATGGTTATGTGTCTATAGAATCATGTATGTATGTTTAGATGTATATATGTGTGTGTGCATGGATATATATATACATATTTACATATATACATGTATGTTATATACCTGCACATTATCCATATATGTGCATGTATTATATATTTTAAAGTATGAGCTAGAACCACCCATTGCTAACAAATGATCTGACAGATCAACAATAATGGATGATTTTCATGCATGTGTGCCCAAGACCATAAAACTACAAACTTGGAACAAACAGGAAAACTCCATTTCTGCAAAACACTACACAGCACCATCCATTTGAGGATGAAGTTCAATATATAAACTGTACATGAGAATGAATAGGTATATTCTCTCCTTGACAAAAGAGCCTAATGGAACTTACCCAGCTAAAACTCTTCACATTAAATTGAAATTATGCCTCTAAATCTTGGGAGTCAGAAATAAGCTGGGCAGATCTGTCCTATGCTAAGGCATTACGAATATACTGGCCAAGTTATAGATTTGTGAGTTGTCACTGAAAGACTTCACTTTTGCCTAGAGATAGTGAGGAAGACAGCTGGCAGTGAGATGACTTGTTAGTAAAATAAAAAATAAATCAAGAGAGGCAGTAATCATTCTATAAAACACAGAACTCACTTAGAACACTGCATCTGGTGTCATCATCATGACTTACTTAAAGAATATAATTGTTCTTCATGGATATTATACTAAAAAGGAAGTGATTGCAGGCTTTAGAATTTTAAGATATGAAGAAAGATTAAGAGAATCAGGTTATTTTAACTGGAAAAAGAGAGGACACCTTCAGATGACTTAACTGCACTTTTTAAATTATAGAGAAGATTGATAAATTCAGTTAGGTTGGCTCTTCAGCTTGAGATAAGTTGGAGGGGAATGGGAGTGGAGAAATAAATGATTTCAAGATCCCTAGAGAAGAAATACAATTTTTTCAAAAATGAAAAGTAAGCATGCTGTAGTGGAAAAAGAAATGGAATTTTACATTAGAGAACCTGGCTTTGAATCCTATTTCAGCTATGTATTGCCTTTATGACCTTGGTCAAGTAACCTAATGTCTATGGTCCTCAGTTTCCAAATCTATTAAGGAAAAGTTGAAGTAAATTATTTCTTCCCTTCCACCTCTAAATATTATAAAGGCAGTATTAAAAGTGTAAAATGGAGCTTTAAAAGAGTAGATAATGGTAACTCTCAAAACCTGCCTGTGAAGATTTGATACTATGTCAAAGTAAAAAGATGTAGATTTATGGTCAGAAAACATGAATTCAATCCTCAGTCTGCTCCCTTACTGTCAACAAGTCATTTGAACGTTATCAGTTAAAATACATACTCATCTACCAATAAAAGTATTGAAAGTTCATTGTTTTTATTGTCAGTATCCCAATCTCTTGGTATCTCAGTGGTTTGTGGAAAAAATAACTCTTCCTCATTAAAAAAAATGGTTGAGGTCACTTTATTCAGGCTATTGGGTCAGATTGTTTCAAATCTAAAACATAATTAAATGGGGAAGCCATTAGTGACAACAGAAGTAGGATTATTGTCTCACAGAACTTCAGAGTTGGATTAGATTTCATCTCATAAGTCATTAAGCCAAACCAGCACCTTGAAGAGATAAAAAACAGAATCCCCTCTAGAAAATATATCATTAAAGGGTCCTTCTGCTTTCACTTAAGGAGTTTGCTTAAAGAGGAATTCAGAGATTCATACTCATGGGCAAAGTTTGGAGGATTAACAGACACTACAAAGACAGAGTTTGTTGGGATAAAAAAAAGGAAGTGACTTTAGGGGTGACAATGAAAATGACTACACGTCACAGTAGTCTAGTAGAGGTCCAAACTATTTAATCAAGTTGCAACTTTCATTAGAGATCTTATAAACACAAATAAGTAGATGGCATTGCATCAAGGAATATCTAACTTTCAATATATGTCATAAGGAATCGTTCATGTGGACATTCCTCCCACTGGATCAAATCAACACCTCAAACCCACCCATAACCTTTTCATCCTGTGGAATTCTTGTCTGTAAGTCTTTTATACAGTATCTACCCAATCAACCTGAGGCTTTCTTCCTAGGTCTTTTTGTATTTTGTGCTTATTGTAGCATGTCAATATGTTCTTGTTACATGCTCATCCCCTTACCTTTTTCAGCAGCATCTGTCCTACATGCTGTCTTCTGCACACATTTAAAAACAAGTCAATAAATACACGTGCGATTTCAGATAAAATATACACAAATTCTTTGAAATTATTTTTAAAAGGAAAACTTTGCATTCAAAACAAAATAATTTTTTGCATTATTGTCTTGAACCCATGGATGAATGAATGAAAGAATCAATCAAAAGTCATTTAAGAAGTTACTATGTGCAAAGCACTAAGTGCTGGAGACAAACAGGAGAACCAGACAATCTGCTCTTAAGTGGCTTACATTATAATAGAGATGGAGCATATAAGAGAATTCAGCTGCAAGTCTGTTGAAAAGGCCTCTTCATTCTTAGAGTGCAGCCCAAAGCAGATAATAATGTATCCTCTTTGTATTGTTTCCATGGATAAGGCTGTAGTATTTATAATGTTGAGATTGAACAGGGTAAAGGATTATTGGCAAGAATTTTCTTTACCCAACTTCATAATCTATGGCTGTTGAGGAAACTGGGAGTTCAGTACCATTGAGACTGTTGGTAGGCTGAATCTGTGTAAGGAATGGGCCCCTTGATAATAGCTATGGGAACTGGCCTGGGAACAGGGATGGTGATCTGATAGGGAGCTACTACTTCTAGGGCAAATGGGCTTACCTGCCCATCAGTGGCAGATGGTGAGCAGTAGGCATTGGCAGTGACATAGATAGTGAGTCCCTCCTGCATGGCATGAATCTGAGAGCCTGGAATGATCATTCTGGATGTTGTTCTAAACTCAGGAGGCTTCTTCCATAGGGACAGAGATAAACTGTGTGTCATCTGAGATCTAGTCTTGAAAACTGGGGAGAAAATCTTTACTAGAAACCTGACTATTATGTGATGATTTTATTTGATCAAAACTTATGAATGCCTTATTCCAGTCAATTCCTGTGTTGGGAGGAACAAGAGAAGTTTTCACAGAGATGTCAGAAAGATCAGTAATATTTAATTCAATAACCATTTACCTCAATAATTTTAACTCACCTAAGGTAAGGATTAAGGTCTAACATGAGTCATGTGGGATTCGGTACATGGAGACAAGAACAACCAAGGTAGAATGTAGACGGGGAGATCCTTGGAGCCACAGGCATACGGGTACATGGTACATGGCAAGAGGAGGAAGGGGATTAGGAATAGCCTTGCAGCAAGGTTACCCTCAAATTTTGCAAAACAAAGCTTCAACATTTCTTCTCACTCTTAGTCAAAGTGATATTTGCAAAGGTCCACAATAGGGAGGTTCAATGACACAGGTTTATAGAGTGAGGTTGGGTTCTCAAATATTTGTACCTCATTGATTCTCCATCTCCAATTTCAAAGGAAGAGAGACTAGTAAGACCTTAGATCTACAGTCAAGGGGTGTGGATGTTTCCAGCAGAGGACAGGACAAAAGGGCATGCTTGGAGCAGGAGGCAGGTCCCTGCAACTGAACTTTATCAAGTTTAAGGAGGCCTAGCAAAACCAGAGTTCTTTTGATTATCACAGCTGTGGAAGAGTTGCAATCTGTAGTAATGGAGTATCTTCACCTTTGAAATAATAGATATTTTCATATATTTAATTAAGAATTAATTAAAAAAACACATCTGATTCTGTGTGTGACAGCCAAGGGAACATGTGATGTTTGAGCACTGAAGGGAGAAGAATGTATCTTTACTTTTTTCTTTTTCTCCTTTTTATTGTTCTCTTGCCTTATTTATCACATTGCATATTGTTTTTGAAATGGACATGGTGATAGCTGTGTTTTGCCAGTCTTTCATTTTGCTATCTTTTTAAAAATTTCAAATCAGCTTGCCACAATTATCAATAATGGAGGACACTGCAAATTCAGGGATTTTTTGATCTTTGAAATCAGTTACTAGGAAAACTTAGAGTCTATCAGCTCCAGTAATTTCCTTCAAATTCCAAAATATATTAAATGATCTTACTTTAGAATCTTCATTTAATTGACATGATTTGGAGTTTGTGGTTATGTTCTTATTTCCTCACACTCTTTGCTCCATGAAACTGAGTATTTTTGCTAATGCTCTTCCATTCTTTTCTTTTCTCTACAATTTTTATTTAAATTTTGAGTTCCCAATTCCATCCCTCCCTCATCACTTCCCCCGCTCCAAAAGATAGTAGGCAATCAGATATAGGTTATATATGTATTATTATGTAAAACATTTCTGTATTAATCATTTTGTAAAAGAAGACTTGAATAAAAGAAAAGAAATGAAAGAAAGTGAAAAATAGTATGTTTTAGTCTGTATTTAAACAATTATCAGTTCTTTTCCTGGAGGCAGATAGTATGCTTCAGCATTAGCTCTTTGGGATTCTCTGGGATGATTGTATTGCTGAGAATAGTTAAGTCATTCACAATTCTTCATCAAACAATATTGCTGTTACTGTATATAACATTCTCTTGGTTCTGTTTACTTCATTATGTATCAGTTTATGTACATCTTTCCAGGTTTTTTCTGAAATCATCCTGCTTGTCATTTCTAATAGCACAGTAATATTCCATTAAAATCACATTCCACAACTTGTTTAGCCATTTCCCAATCAACAGGCATCCTTTTGATTTCCAATTCTTAGCCACCACAAAAAACCAACTGCTATAAATATTTTTGTGCCAATAGATCCTTTTCTCTTTTTTAGATGTTTTTGGGATAGAGACCTACCAATGGCATTGTTGGATCAAAGGGTATACACAGTTTTAAAGCCCTTTGGGTATAGTTCCAAATTGCTCTTCAGAATGGTTGGATCAGTTCACAACTCCACCAACAGTGTGTTAGTGTCTCAGTCTTCCCACATCACCTCCAATATCCAATATTTTCCTTTTTTGTCATAATAACCAATCTGAAACATGTGAAATGGTGCCTCAGAGTTGTTTTAATTTGTATTTCTCTAATCAGTAGTGATTTATAGTATTTTTATATGACTATTGGTAGCTCTGATTTCTTTGTCTGAAAACTGCCTGTTCATATCCTTTGACCATTCATCAATTGAGGAATAACTTGATTTTTATAAAACTGACTCAGTTCTCTATATATTTGAGAAATGAGGCCTTTATCAGAGATATTTATTGCAATTTTCCCCCTAGTTTTCTGCTTTTCTTATAATTGTGGTTACATTGATTTTGTTTCTGCAAAAACTAACTTTATATAATCAAAATTATTTTGTAATGCTCTCTATATGTTCTTTGGTTCTAAATCCTGCCCTTATCCATAAATCTGACAGATAAACTATCCCATGATCTTTTAATTTGCTTATGGTATCACCCTTTAGGTATAAATCATGTACCCATTATGACCTTATCTTGGTATACAGTATGAAATGTTGGTCTGTACTCAGCTTCTGCCATACTGTTTTCCAGTGTCCCCAACGGTTTTTGTCAAATAATGAGTTTTTATTCCAAAAGCTTGGATCTTTGCATTTATCATATACTAGATTACTATTGTCACTTACTATAATGCAATTTATACCTAATCTATTCCACTGATCTGTCAATCTATTTCTTAGCCAGTACCAGATTGTTTGGATAATTACTACTTTATAATACAGTTTGAGATCTGATAATGGCTAGACTACCTTCTTTCAGTTTTTCATTGATTTTCTTGATATCCTTCAGCTTTTGTTCTTCTGTATGAATTTTGTTATTATTTTTCTAGCTCTATAAAATAATTTTTGATTGATTGGTATGGCACTGAATAAATAGATTAGTTTAGGTAGAATTATCATTTTTATTAAATTGCTTGGCCAATAATTTTGATTATATATCCCTGTCTTCCCCAACCTACCCTCCCTTTTATCAATCCCCTGTTGCCTTCTGTGATCCCTGTCCATTTTACTTCTTTGTAGGGTAAGATAGATTTCTGTATCCCTCTATGTTATTCCCTTTGTGTATATGTTATTCCCTGTGTGTATGTTATTCCCTCTATGAGCCCAGTTTTAATGAGAGTAAAGTCTAGGTTTTGCCTGCCACCTCCCCCGCCCCCATCTTCTCCTCCATTATAATAGCTCTTTCATCTCTTTTACTCCTATTCAATCTCCTCTCAGTCCTTCTTCAAGTGTAATTTTCTTTCTCACTCTTTTGTTTTGTGGGATATCGTCCCATCAAAGTCACCTTATATCCACACCTTCTGTCTATGTATACTCCTTCTAATTGCTCTTATAATAATAAAGTTCTTAAGTGTTATACATATTATCTTGTCATAAAAAGTTTAACCTTATTGAATGTCTTATATTTTCTCTCTTGGTTTTGTTTTTTAATCTTTTTATGGTTCCCTTGAGTCTTGTATTTGGAGTTCAGATTTTTTTATTCAACTCTGGTCTTTTAATTAGGAATGCTTGAAAGTCCTCTATTTTGTTAAATGTCCAAATTTTATCCCCCTGAAAGACTAGATTCAATTTTGCTGGGTAGGTGATTCTTGGTTATAATCCTAACTCCATTGCCTTCTGGTATATCATATTTTGATCTCTCCAGTTCTTTTTTTTTATAAATTTATTTTTTTATTTGTAGTTTAGAACATTTAGTTCCACAGGTTTTGGGGTTCCCAATTTTCTCTCCCTCCCTCTCCCCTCTCCCCCCCAAGACAGCATGTAATCCAATGTAGGTTTTACATTTACCTTCACATTGAACTTATTTACATAATAGTCCAGTTGTAAAGAATTATAACCAATGGAATGAAAGAATGAGAAAGGAGAAATGAAACCAAAAAAGAAGGAAAAAACAAGAGAGCAAATACTTTGCCTCAATCTGCATTCAGACTCCACAATTGTTTCTCTGGTTGTGCATAGCTTCTTCCATCATGAGTCTTTTGGAGCTGTCTTTGAACCTTGTATTGATGAGAGGAGTCAGGGCTATCAAAGTTAGTCCTTACAGATACTGTGTTTCTGTGATCCTGTATAATGATCTCCTGGTTCTGCTCCCCTCATTCAGCATTAGTTCACATTAAGTCTTTCCAGTTTGTAATAAAGTCTGTCTGTTCCTCATCTCTTATTGCACAATAGTATTGCATTACATTCACATACCATAATTTGTTTAGCCATTCCCCAATTGATGGGCATCCCCTTGATTTCTAATTCTTTGCCAGTTCTTTAATGTGGAAGCTGCCAAATCCTGTTTAATCCTGACTATAACTCCACAATATTTGAATTGTTTCTTTTTGTCTGCTTGGAGTACTTTCTCCTTGATCTGTGAGAACTGGAAATTGGCTATGATGTTCCTGAGAGTTTTCATTTTGGGAGTTCTTTCTGGTGGTGATTGGTGGATTCTTTCATTTTCTATTTTGTCCTCTGGTTCTAATATATCAGGGCAGTTTTTTTTTTTGAGAATATCTTGAAAGATGTTATCCAGGATTTTTTTTTTTTAATCATGGCTTTCAGGTAGTCCAGTAATTGTTATATTATCTCTCCTGGGTATACTTTTTAGGTCAGTTGTTTTTCTTTCCTTTTCAGATTTTTTATTTTTAGTTGACAACACTCAGTTCTACATAATTTTGAGTTCCAGATTTTGTTCCCCTCCTCTAATCCCCCCCCCAAGATGGCATGGAATCCAATATATCTTCTATGAATAACTTTGCATTGAACATATTTACACACTAGTCAAGTTGTGAAGAAGAATTATGACCAATGGAATGAATCATGAGAAAGAAGAAACAGAACAAAAAAAAACCCAAAATAAAAACAAAAACAAGAGAGAAAAAAATAAAGGAAAAAAAAAAGGCGAGCATAAAGTATGCCTCAATCTGCATTCAGACTCCGTAGTTCTTTGTCTGGATGTAGATAGCATTCTCCATCTTGAGTCCTTTGGAGTTGTCTTTGTACCTTGTATTGCTGAGAAGAGCAAAGTCTATCAGGGTTAGTCATCATAGAATCCATATATCTGGTTGTGTATAATGTTCTCCTGGTTCTGCTCTGCTCTCTCAGCATTGTATCGTGTAGGTTTTTCCAGGTTATTATGAAGTCTGTATCATCCCCATTTCTTATAGCACAATAGTATTCCATTACCTTAATATACCACAACTTGTTCAGCCATTCCCCAATTGATGGGCATCCCCTTGATTTCCAATTCTTTGCTACTACAAAAAGAGCTGCTATAAATATTTTTGTACATATAGGTCCTTTTCCCACTTGTGTGATCTCTTTGGGGTACAGTCCTAGAAGTGGTATTGCTAGGTCAAAGGGTATGAACATTTTTATAACCCTTTGGGCATAGTTCTAAACTGCTCTCCAGAATGGCTAGATCAGTTCACAACTCCACCAGCAATGTAACAATGTTCTAATTTTCCCACATCCTTTCCAGCATTTATCATTTTCCTGTTTTGTCATTTTAGCCAATCTGACAGGAGAGATGTGGTACCTAAAAGTTGTTTTGATTTGCATTTCTCTAATCAGTAGTGATTTCGAGCATTTTTTTCATATGCCTATAGATATCTTTAATTTCTTCCTCTGAAAACTGCCTGTTCATATCCTTTAACCATTTCTCAATTGGGGAATGACTTGTATTCCTATAAAGGGTCAGTTGTTTTTCCAATGAGAAATTTCACTTTTTTTTTTTACTTTTTTTGATTTTGTTTTATTGTATCTTGCTGTCTCGAGTCTTTTTCTACTTATTCAATTCTAATTTTTAAGGAATTATTTTCATCAGTGAGCTTTTGTATTTCCTTTTCCATTTGGCCAATTCCATCTTTTAGGAAGTTATTCTTCTTTGTAAGTTTTTGTATTTCTTTTTCCATGGTATTGACTCTTTATTTAGGATTCTTTTGCATTACTCTAAATTTCTTTTCCCAACTTTTCTTCTACTTCTCTAATTTGCTTTTTAAAATCCTTTTTAAGATCTTTCAGAATGATTTTTGGACCTGAGATCAAATTACATTTTTCTTTGAGGCTTTACATGTAGCCATTTTGACACTATTGTCCCCTTTTAAGTATGTCTTAATCCTCCCTGTCACCATAGTAATTTTCTATATTCAAATTCTTTTTTTTTTGTTGTTGTTGTTATTTGCTCATTTTTTCCAGACTTGGTATTTTTATATGAGAGGTAGGTTCTGGTCCTGTACTGTCCCAAGTTTTTTCACTGGGGCTCAGATTCTTATTGCTGGCTTTCACTGGGCTTCAGGGTTTGCTTTCACTGGAGGTTAGTTTACCCTTCTGACTTGTAATGGGGGGGCATCCCTGTTGCTTCCCCCCCCTGCCCCGTGTGGGGTTTGGCTCCTGGCCTGCCCCAGTTTTTCTACCAGCAGACCCTGAAGGAGTAATTTTGTTGCTGGTCAGCCCAAGGGGTGGTGCCCTGCTACTCAATTGCTATGGAAACAAGGTCTCTCTATGGGCAGGCCTCAAGTGTAGAGTCTGAATGTTGACCAGCCTTGGGGCAGGGCTTCACTACTGGTTAGCAATGGGGTCAGGGCCTATCTGGTGGCTTAAGCTGGGGCTGGGTTTGCTGGGGTGGGGCCTTGATCTACTGCTTAGACTGCTCCCTTGCCTAGGGGGCTAATGGTTTGCAGAAGGGTGGGGCCTTGCTGGTGGATTGCCTTGGGCTTGGAACCTTGCTGCAGGTCTCTAGCTGTGAGGTTGGCTGCTACTGCTGTTCTTGGACCTCCCCCTCCACCCCACCCCAATAAGAGACCTTTCCTATTGTCCTGGTAAGCTGCTTCCTGCTCCTAGATCAATTCTGAGGTGGTTTTCTTGTTGTTTGAAGGGGAATTTGGGAGGGCTTCAAAGGGTTCCTTCCTCATTCCACTATCTTGCCACTTGAAGTCATCCCGTTCTTGGTAAATAGCTACTCTCCATAGCAGAACAAAACATTACCTTATGCTTAAAAGATCAGTTTGGCAATTGAGTTGATCAACAATGGCCAGAAATTGAATTAAATCTAAGAAGGAAGTAAGTGCCTGATATTTGTAAGGCAGGCTAGACAAGAATTAATGGATCACCATAAATTTGATTCAATTAAACACATGCTTATTACATGTCTATCATAGAAAAGGCACTGTGCTAGATTCTAAGGATCCAACAATGAAATAATTTGTAATAAAAAGTAATTGGGTTTTTTCCTGAAGTTTCAAGTAGGATGTGACATGGTCCTATCCTTGGTAAACCTTTTATCAGCAGTTTGGATAAATCAATTACTTAGTCATTCAATAAACCACTATAACCACCTACTATAACCATTTGTTAGGCACTGGTATCACAATGACAAACATGATATAGTCACAGCCTTCAAGGAACTTACATTCTATTTTGGAAGAAAATATATGTTGTGTATGTAAATATGAACAAAATATCAATATATGTTGTGGGAGGAGGTTTGAGCAGCTGGGTAGGGGGATTAGGAAAGGCCTCACATAGGATGTGTGCTTGAGCTGAGCTTTTGAGGCATGGATGCTTAGGATTGGTTAGAGTGGCAGAGGAACCAATTAGGAAGCTATAATAGTCCATAAGAGAGTTGATGAGGGTATGAAGGAAGGTGGTGGTTATGTGAGTGGAGAAAAGGAGATCCATTTACAGAGTGGAGTGTCTGTGTGAAAGGAGAAAATGACTCAAGAGCTGGTGTGGAGTTAGAATTGAAATAGTGTGTATATGGTTTATTTAATGTTCTGCAGACTATTACACAGGCTATAAATAACTGCTTTCTGTAATTGACAGAATTTAAACTCATGTTTTGTAGGCTCACTAAAAACATCTTGAAAACAATTTCAGTAGCACACGGGACAGCCACAATGCCCTTTAGCCTATCCTGATCCCAGGAGGTTGTGATTTCCTTCACTAGGTCTCTATTTTTGAAAGCTGTCAGTCCATGAAAATCAGATTTCCAGCATAGAATTCTGGTGACCCTATAACGTCATGTTTTGTTAAGGACTCAGTAGATGCTAAATTTTTGTTGTCTTCAGCAATTTAGAAATACCACCTCTATTGTCACTTAACTAATCTATATTGATCACCAAGTCTGGGATCCTTAAGGAAAACCTTTTGTAAGTTCTGGTGGTAATGATCCAATTCTGAAATGCTAACATAAGCCTCTCTAGACAAATTAAGCCAAGACCCAATGATTTGTTCAACGAGCATTGTCAACATATTATTGCTTGAGTTAATGAGAATGTTGTCCATGGGGGTCTATTTGGTTTCACAATTGGAACTTCCTCATTTCATAGGCTCTATATGGAGGTAATCCACTTCTAGCAATATTTGACAAATTCAAAGACATTTCTTTTATTACAGTTGAGTATTGCTCAGGTAAGTGTAGCCTGCTTATTTCAAAAGCATGTCTGTGGGCTTTAGACATTTTTGTCATGTGCTCCAAGAATGTCTATCCATCTTTCCCCCCTCTATTTTGAGGAGGAAATATTAATTTTTCAATAGGTACCTTAATGTTGTAGATCCTGTATTATTTAAAGTTGTACTGTGTTTTTGTTGGAATACTTTCAAATCTCTTACGGTAATATTTTACTGTTTTGAAGTTCTACATAAACATTGTCATTACATAGGCGTTAATTACTCTGTGTTCTTTTCATTCAGTTTTGATACCAGGATAGCAGTAAATCTCAGTAAATTCAGCTGCAGCCTTCACCTTCATATCTTTGTTATGATTCTTAATATTGTTGTTATATTGGCTAATAATTTTTTAGTGAATTGGGTATACTTCTGTTTTCATCAGTCATGACTGATAGACTGGTTATTCTAATCCAAAAATAATGGGGAATTTTTCTAACAATAATCACACAACTTTATGAACCCACTTTATAGTACTTTGTCACTTTTTATGTTATACTGCTGTTGTCCCCAAAGTTACAAACAGCCAGTAGGGAAAGATGTAATGATGGTGGGAAAGGGAATGAAAGAGTACTAATTGAGCACGGACTATACGTGAGGCACTGTGATAAACACTTTACAAATAACATCTTATTTGATCTTCGTGACAACATGGCATTTAATGTTGTTTGGTTTTCTTTTCACAAGGAAGAATCAGGGATATAATTTTTGTATTTGAAAGGCAAAGTTTCTATTCGGCTCTGGTTCTTTTCATCAGGAATGCTAGAAAGTTCTCTATTTCATTGAATATCATTTTTTCCAAGTTTCAGTTTTGCTGGCAGGCAATTCTTGGTTGTAATCCTAGCTCCTTTGCTCTCTGGAGTATATTCCAAGACTTTTCATTCTTTAATGTAGAAATGGTTAAATGTTGTATTATCCTGACAGTAGCTCCGCAATATTTGAATTGTTTCTTTCTGGCTACTTGCAGTATTTTCTTGATCTGGCAGGTCTAGAATTTGGCTATAATATTCCTGTGAGTTTTCATTTCATTTCATTTCATTTCACTTCATTTCATTCACTTCATGAAGCGACTGGTGGATTTTTTTTTCAATTTCTATTTTACCCTCTGGTTCAAGAATATCAGGACTGGCTTCCTTGATAATTTCTTGAAAGATGATGTGTAGGTCTTTTTTGATCATAGCTTTCAGATAGTCCAATAATTCTTAAATTATCTCTCAATGAATTATTTTTAGGTTGTTTATTTGATGAGATGTTTCACATTTTCTTCTATTTTTCATTCTTTTGATTTTGTTTTATTGTTTCTTGATGTCTCATGGAGGCATTAGCTTCTACTTGCCCAATTCTAATTTTTAAGGAACTATATTCTTCAGTGAGCTTTTATACCTCCTTTTCCATTTAGCCAATATTAATTTTAAGTTCTTTTCTTCCTTGAATTTTGTGCCTCTTTCTTAAATTTGGTCAATTCTATTTTTTAAGGTCTTCTTCTCTTCAGTGAATCTTTGTGCCTCTTTTACCATTTGGCTTATTCTGTTTTTTAAGGTGCTATCAGTATTTCTGTGCCTCCTTTACCAAGTTATTCATTCTTTTCTATGTTTTTCTTGCATCATTCTCATTTCTTTTTCCATTTTTTTTCTCTACCTCTCTTACTTAATTTTTAAGATTTTAAAAAAAAAAAACCTTCCAGGAATTCTTTTTGGGTCTGGAACCAATTCATATTTTTCTTTGAAGCTTTGGATATAGCATTTTTGTTAAAAAAGTTTGTTTTCTTTTTCTGAGTTTGTGATTTGTGCTTCCCTGTCACCATAGTAACTTTCCATGGTCAGGCTATTTTGTTGTTATTTGCTCAATGTTCCAGCCTATTTATTTACTTTTAACTATGTTAACATGGGGCTCTGCTTCTGGCATGGAAGGAGCACTGTCCCAAGCTTCAGTTCTTTGTTGCTGCTGCTCTCAGAGTTACTTTTGGTTGTTTGTAAGTTTTTAATTCTTCTAAATTGGTGTGACCTAAGGAAAGGAGTGGTAACTGCTCTCCTTGTCTGTGAGTAACCACAAGCACTCTTTTACACCCTAGAACTGTGACCAGGGTCTCCTCTTCCCTGCAGCCAGAAACTGTGATGTGCTAGTGCTCCTCTTCTCCCTGGGACTGACCAAGGATTGTGATTTGCATCTGGATATGGGCAATGGAAGAGTCCTGTACCCAGTGCTAATAAAGAGATATCTATTATCTCCTTCTGACCAGTGTCCAATCCCTTTATTATCTGTGGGCTGAGAGCTCAAGAAGTCACTACTGCCACCCTTGATTCAGTTGCCTCCTAGGCCTGCTGCCAGTTCACCTGGCCCCTGCCTGTGCTGGCACAACCTATACTGCACTGCACTCCAGTCTCACCATCATGTGACAGACATTCCTTGCCAACTTTCTAAATTGTCTTATGCTAGATATCGGTCATTGTATTGATCAAAGTTCTTAAATATTTCAAAGTTGTTTTGTCTTTACAATGTGGTAGTTATACATTTTCCTTTTTTGTCTGCTCACTTTATTATGCATCAGTTCATGAGAATCTTCCCAGATTTCTCTGAAACCATCCCTTTAATCATTTTTGGACTGTGTCTCCCTTTCTCATTCAGGCTGGAAGTACAGTAGGCACTCATGGATTATCCTACTGTTGATTATGACAGAAGCTTTGATCTGCTCCATTCCTGACCACGGCCAATTCACTCCTCCTTGGGTAGACTAATGCACCCCCACCCCCAGGACCTCACATATTGGTGCTTCTGTTTTAGTCCAACTTAAGTTTAGAATTCTACTGCTCAAATGTTCTACCAGCCTCAGCCTCCCTGGGAGTAGTGACTCAAGTCTTGCAAAACTGTACCAGCCAATTTGCCATTTTGTATGTTGTTGTTTTTCAGTATTTTCCAGTTGTGTTTTACTCTTTATGACCCCATTTGGGATTTTTATGGCAAAGATATTGGAGTGGTATGCCATTTCCTTCTGCAGCTCATTTTACAGATGAGGAAACTGAGGCAAACAGGGTTAAGTGACTTGTCCAGAGTTACACAACTAGTAAATGTCTTAAGGCCAAATTTGAATTCAGGAAGATGAATCTTTCTTGACTCCACGCCTGGCACTCTACCTACTATGCCACTTACTTGCCCTTTTATTTGTATAGCACAATATTATTCAACTAAATTCAAATATAATTGTCCATTTGTTTCCTGATTGATGGTCACATCCTTAATTTAGTTTCCAGTTCTTTGTCACTACAAAAAAAAGCTGCTATAAATATTTTTGTACTTAAAGGTTCTTTTCTTCTTTAATCTCTTAAGCTGTGTCAAAGGGTATATGGCATACATAGCATAATAAATTTTGGAGTATAGTTCCAAATTGTTTTGAAGAATTACTGGACCAATTCATACCTCCACCAACAGTGCATTAATATTCTTGTTTTCTTACAAACTCTCCAACATTCCTCGTTTTTCAATTTTGTTACCTTTGCTTATCTGATGAGTGTGATATGGGACCTAAGAGTTGTTTAATTTGCAGTTTTATAATATTATGTGTTAAGTTTTGCGGAAATGTGTAATTAAGTCAGTTCTTTAGGTAGTGCTCTGAAAGAGAAGGTAAGGTGAAAAAAAAACTCTTTAATGACTTAATAAAGGGGTTTGTTGCTTTGGAAGGGAACAAAGAGACTACTCTATCAAAATTTTGCATTTTATGTAGAAGGAAACCAAAGTCCAAAGAGTTTAAATAACTTACTCCAGTGACACCCTGTCAATGACAACACACATCTACAACTCATATCTACTCACTTCTCATGTAATATTTTTTCAATTGTACCAGGCTACGATTTACTTGTAAAGACTTAAGTTTTTGAGGGACAATTACCATCACACTAATCCCCATGGGTTCCTTTCTGCCGTAAATCTGTATTTTATATATGGAACAGCTTTATGGTCCCAGAGGATAATTAGCTGTGTTATCATTTAATTCTCAGGAGCACAACCATATTTGCTTAGTTAAGTTTCTAGAAAACTGTCTTACAGAGTATGGTAGAGGTCTTCAACAGTAGAGGAACATAGTAGATGTCAACTCAGGTCAAAGAGCTTCCTTATTAAATGAAATATTAACATATAAAATATTAATATCCCCCTTGTCTTAGCTAATTTGTATTTAAATTCAGACCCCTTCTAGTCTTTCTCTATCAGGTCATCTGTCTTCTATTTATCATTGATCTTCCTTCCTTTCAGTAGTCTGTGCATGCCTGGCTTTAGCTTTGTAGAAACACCAAAATATAAAGGGCTTTTAAGGTTAAGGATGTAAGCATATTTGATTCACCAAGAGGCTTTAAAGTGTTGAACAAGGGGGAAATGTTTCATAGTGCAGATAATTTGAATTTTTAGGTCAAGTTACATGATCTGAATACAATCTATGGAATTAACAGGATAACATGTTTTGAACCAAGTGAAAGCTTAAAGATACTCCACATATGAAAGAAAAAAAAAACTGTTTCCAGATTTAGAGTGTCACTTATTCTGTTTTATGACAGTTATCAGATCATGGGCTTAGCTTGGCCTTTGGAAGCTAATAGACTTAATATTTCATTCTGAGGATCCCTGTAAAAAGTTTTAAACTGATTTTCAAATGGACAGAAATAAAATTGTCAGTGGTATTACTAGAAAACGTAGGTTCCCAATGAAGAATTGAGAAAGGACTCCTTTGCCCAATTTCTCTTGCAAATAAATAGATCCCTGGTATTTTTGGAACAGCATTGATGGTATTTAGTCCTGTGAGAGGAGAAAAAGAAAATCTGGCAAAGCCTTTCTATCTTGTCCTGACTTTAATCTACATGAAGAAATATAGTAATGCTAGATATAATTTAAATGATATAACTACCCTAACATATTTTTATGGTATTTTACTATTTTCAAAGACCCTTCCCAAATATCATTCCATTTGATCCCCAAAATAACCCTGGAGCCAAGAAAGGCAGATATTTTTATTCCTAAGTCATAGACAAAATAGAGGGCAACTAGGTGGTACAGTGGATAGAGTATTGGGCCTGAAGTCAGGAAGTCTCATCTTCCTAAGGTCAAATATAGTCTCAGACATTTTCTAGCTGTGTGACTCTGGGCAAGTCACTTAATCCTATTTGCCTCAGTTTCCTCATCTGTAAAATGAGCTAGAGAAGGAAATCGCAATCTACTCCAGTATTTCTGCCAAGAAAACAATAGGGTCATGAAGAGTCAGTCAGACATGATTGAAATGACTGACCAACAAGAAGGAGATGAATTAACTGCTAAATTTTCATGTGTTGTTTAGTTTTTTAGCAAATTTGGGGGGAATACATTTATAATGATATGTTATTTTGCCCCAATTACAGAATATGTTTCTAAGCAAACTTATTTCTTGGTAGTTAGCTTGTGCTCAAGAAGTTTCAGCTGGTTTTTATGCTCTCTTAGATGAATGGAGGGAAATTCCTTATTGGTGAACTCACAGATCCATGGGCATAGGTAAAGTACATAAGAACTCAATATAGGCTCGTCTTTTTTTTAATTTTGTTTTCTTTTTAAGGTCTAGGGCAATTGATCTCACAGGTTCCCATTGTCCTTTACCCTAAATGTCAGTAAGGAGGATTTTGTTATCCTTTTAGAGTTTAGTTTCTCAGGATCCATGGCCATGGGGATTTCTAGTTTCTAGGTGTTAGATAATAACTCCCAGAATAGTCTCAAGGATCCTAGATAGTAATTCCTAGAATCAGTGATAGGCAGTCCTACTGAGGCTGTGCCATGAGATATAGGGGTGACATAATTGGTATTTACTATGCTTTTGCCAAATGACGATATTGCTAAAGTTAATCTGTGAGCTTAATGTTGGGAAGATGCCTTCTTTGTCTGTTGTACTCCTATAAAGCAAGTGGGCACTGGTCAATGAGCAGGAAATCCATGGGGAATCCATGGGGAAACCATGGGTAATGAATAGAGGAATAAATGTATCTGCTTCAGCAAGCCCCTATTGAGGCTTGAGGGGATTTAGGGCAGCGCATGAACTGTGCTTGTCTCAGTTGACCCCATCGAGATGCAAGAAGGGTGATTAGGGAATGTTTGATTAGGGAATGCTGTAGGAGTTGACTGTCAGCAACCTTCTGAGAAAACTAGACTAGAATAAAGCTTATTATTAACCCCTCTGAAGCTATCTGCCTGTCTGACCAGATCAAGAGTGAACCTGTTAGAGGCTGGAGTCTGAAACCTCCAGTGCCTCCTGTGTGTTATCTGTGAAACACCTACCATTTTTGAAAAGTTAATAATAATGACTTTGTGAAAGATGATACGCTTGGAGACTCTCACCCCGAGTAAGAGTCAAGTTGCTGATGAACATTTATTGTGTACTATGTTGCAGGCACTGTGCTAAATAGTGAGTATCCAAAAAAAAAAAAATCCCAAACCAGTCCCTGCCGCAAAGGGCTCACAATCTAATAGGAGACAACATAAAAGCCAAACAAAATACATACAGTACAGAGAATTAAAATAATCACAGAAGGACAGCGATAACATCAAGGTGGGCCAGGAAAGGATTCTTTCAGAAAATAGGATTGATTTTGGCTGAGACTTAAAGACAGGAAGCTGGGAAGAAGAGGGAGAGAATTCCAGCCAGTGAGGAGAGATCTGTCATTTCTCTAAACACTAATCTGAGTGTGGAGGCTCTATTCTTACAGCCTATGTAGCCTTCAGCAAGTTGTGATATTTCTCATCAATACCCCACCCTCTTCCACCATGCAGTCAAATATAAACAAGTCATTCACTACATTTAAAGCATGGATTTACAACTTTATGGAGGGGGTGGGGTGGGGAGATTAATTCCAAATAAAAGAGGAACAGCCCTGAATCCTGTTTAGAAGGATACCAGGCTCTATCCATCTAAGGAATAGAGATGGAAGAAAAAGTGAGAAGAGGGAGAGGAAGACAGAACTTGCAGGCAGCTTTTCACTATTTCTTTAGAAGTTGTACTGCATCTCAATGCTCCGAGTTTTTGATCACCTTGCTTTGGGCCGAATGATGCAAGATTTTATCAAGGATCATACTGTCATTGTCCTAACATCTCCACACCCAGTTTTCTCTTCCCATCTCCTTTGCTTTCCCTTTTGAAGTCACTTACCTTGATGATCAATGTCTGACACGAGTTACCTATTGCACTGGACTACAAAACCAAAAATGCCTATGAAACTGCTGGATTCATCGGCCTTTGAGCAAAAGATTCAGCACTTTTTAATGGCATGTTAGAGTTTGAAGTACCTGTGATTTTTAAGGACCTGTGATTTCATCAGTGTGGTCAGGTTGCAGGTGGCTGCCCTTCCTACTATTTCTTCATTGGTCTTTGATAGTTTCTGTGGACGAAAATTTCACTATCTTTTGGCCAATCTTGTAATGAGACACTACACACTTAGCAAGGCTGATCATCAGGCGACATATATAAAATGAGCCCATACTCAAAGTGTTTCCAGCTGGAAAGACTGCTTCATTAACATTGTCTTTGAAAACCCAAGTCTCAGCCACATCACAATGAACCAATGGCAGTATAAATTTAATGGAGTTTGTGTTTAAAGAAATTTGGGACAGGTAGGTGGTGCAGCGAATAGAGCACTGGCCTTGGAGTCAGGAGGACCTGTGTTCAAATCTGGCCTCATACACTTGACACTTACTAGCTGTGTGACTTTGGGCAAGTCACTTAACCTTTACTGTCTTGCCTTCCTCCTCCAAAAATAAAATAAATATTTAATAAAAATAATTTCATTAAAAACCCAAGTTAAACAAGAAAATATTCAAAACATTACTGGAAAGTTTAATCTTCTATGGGAAAATATGTTCTTTGATCGTAATTAAAATTATTATTAGATTGCCTTTCATTTTGGGTTATCTATGGAACTATTTTTCCCCACTTAATAGTATTTTTCCAATTACATGTAAAGATAGTTTTCAACATTCAGTTTTATAAGATTTTGATTTCCAAATTTTTCTACCTCACTCCCTACACTCCCTCCCCAAGATAGCAAGCAAACTCATATAGGTTATACTTCATATTAAATATATTTCCACATTAGTCGTGTTGTAAAAGAAGAATCAGAAAAAAAGGGAAAAACTATGAGAAAGAAACAAAAAAAGTGAAAATAGTATGCTCCAGTCTGCATTCAGACTCCTAGGTTCTTTCTCTGGTAGCATTTTCCATCACGAGTCTTTCAGAATTTGTTTTAGATCATTGTATTGCCAAGAAGAGCTAAGTCTATCATACTTGATCATCACACAATGTTCCTGTTACTATGTACTATGTTCTCCTGGTACTGCTCACTTCACTCAGCATCAGTTCATGTAAGTCTTTCCAGGATTTTCTGAAATCTACCTACTCATCTTTTCTTATAGCACAATAGTATTCCATTATATTAATAAACCACAACTTGTTCAGCAATTCCCCAATTGATAGGCATCCCCCTCAATTTCCATTTTTTTGCCACCTCAAAAAGAGCTATGCAACTAATTTTTGATGAGAATGTATAATTCAGAGAGACTTAGATATATAAATATAGCTCTTGGCATTGCCAGCAGTGCTGAACACTATAAAAATCCCATATCTTTTGTCATTGCATAACATTGTTATATCTGGCAGTAACAGAATGCACAAAAAGTTGATCTATACCTAAGAAATGTTCACATGAATCACTTCATCTTATTCTTTCAGTTAATTTTTTGAAATTTCAGTTCCCACATAAATTCTAATAGAAAAAAAGATTGAAAAAAACTTTTAAACCTAATCAGCTCAATTCTCATCTCCATTTCTTTCCCAGAGGGTCTCTCTGTACATCACTTGTCTCTGAAATCAGTGGGATATCCATAAATTAGGTGTGCAGGGACTCCAAGAGTTATGAGAACTGAGCTTTGTATCATTAAGCTAAATGCATTTATGTGGCTCAACTAGGTCTTAATTTTCATTTAAGATGATGATAGGAAACCAGGGAAAACTAGAAAATCATTTATAATAAATCAAAATTATGCTACAGTTATAATAATAATAAATAATGACCCCCTTTAAAATTATGTGCTTCATTTTTTTTAGTCTCTCACAAAATGAATGATAATACGCCTAACAATGGTTAGAAAATTAGTTATAAAATACTGCATATTATATCAGCTGATTGGTGTTTTAAAGATTTGTAGGTTTTCAGACAGGAAGAACAGGTAGAATAAAATTGGTGAATTGGGTTTATTATAATTCAATGAATGAAAAGCATTTATTAAATGCCCACTATATGCCAGGCACTGTGCCAAGTGGTTTACAAATATTTCATTTGCTCTTCATAATAACTTTGTGAGGCAGGTGCTATTATTATCCCCATATAACAGTTGAGGAAATTAAGGCAATCAGGGTTAAATGATTTGTCCAAGCTCACACAGCTACAGTCTGAGGCTGGATTTGAATTCAGATCTTCCTGAGTCCAGGGCCAGCACTCTTTTCATTGAACCACCTACTTGCCTCTAGGTAGCACTATACATAGACTGTGGATCAGAAGCCCAGGTCCCAGGGTGGCAACTGGAGGGCCAGGTGTATAGAGAAGTTGGGACTGTAAGACTATGCATGAAGTTCCCTGTGAAACAGTATTGCTCCGTAACCATGTACCCAGTAGGCAAATGGATTATATCATTAGCCCTGTGACATTGGACAAGTCATTTAACCTCTCTGAGAATTAAATTGCTTTTTTCTTCTTTTTTTTCTTTTTGTTATTGTTGTTTTGTATTCTTACTGTTAAAATGAATTCACTGGATTATGTTCTAAGGTAGTTTCTTAAAATTGGACAGTTCTATGAATTGGCATAGGACCACATGAGAAGACTAAGATCATTAAATTGAACAGTGAATTTCATGATAAGCACTAAAGGTTAGCTAGCTATTTTCATCATGTGGTTTGATAAATGTCTTCTAGACCAGCCAAGAGTGCCAAATAGGAGGAAATGCATGCTCCATCTTTCCCCCACAACCATATAGAAAGAGAAGCAGCCAGAGTCCTGATGGAGACTTCAAAAGAAAAGTTACAAGGAGTCCTTTATTCAGGCCAAGTTTGATATAGGGAAATAGAAGCCTGCAGACTTTAGAGACAAATTATAGGCAGGATGGTTCCCAAAGGAACCTTTAATATTGTACTAAGAGGAGGTCCAGGTTCCAGCAAGCACCAGACTGAACCTATTTAGGGAGCAGGGACATCTGCCAACTGGCAGTTTCATCAATTGAACCCTAGATCCAGGCTGAAGATTCATTGTAGACTGAGGATGGAACCTCTGCCTAGGGGTAGAAGACCAGGGCAAGGAGCAATCTCTTACCTGAGGGTGTGTATTATTGTGTCATAAAAAAATGATGAAGGTAATGATTTCACAGAAACCTAGGGAAGACTTGTATGAACTGATACACATAAAAGGTGCACCAAATCCAAAAACACGTTTTTTAACTATAACAACAATTTTAGAAAAATGAATGACTTTGAAAGAATTATAAACATTCTCTCAAACAGTATTTGAGAAAATAGAAACATATGATTCCAGAAGTCACATAACATTGAAAGAAGGGTGATGGACTCGGTGGAGATGAGAGACATTTTTGGACATGTCCAATGCAAGAATTATTTTTTAAATTTCACTATAAATATTTATTGCAAGGGTTTCATTTCATTTTTTTACTCCTTTCCATAATTGGGGCAGGGGTAACCAAGAACATTGGAAGGAAACAGAAAAGATTAATTGAAAAAAAATTTAAAAAGAAAAACATTTTCCAAACCCCAAAATATTTCATCCCTTGGGAGAAGATGCCTACATTAACAATTCCTCTGAGTTAAAGCCCTGAAGGACCAAGCAAAGCTATTAATTTGTTTTCACGAAGGGGTAATACATTAAGACTAACAGCCTGGAATATGGAATAACCTTTTTTTAAATGGAAGAATAAGAAATAAAGAAAATGAAACTCTGCTTAATTGGGCATGCCCAGGAGGAACCTTTAGGACACCCTTAGGGACCAGCAGGAGCACAGGAGTTAAACAGATTCTAGAACTGAGAGAATTGAAGCTGCTGGAAGGGGTCTTAGAAGCCTTCTAGTATAATGCCCTGATTTTATATATGAGGAAAGTGAAGTCTGCATGCTCAAACAGTTTGTAAATATTTAGAGGCAGGATTTGAATTCAGGTCTTCCTAACTGAAGATACCAAACTCTTTCCTGTGCCAGGGGAAGTGGGAAAGTTAAGAACATGGCAAAAGGAAGCTAGAGAAGCACCAATAAGTTTTACCTAAGCCATAGTTTTGTTGTCATCCAGTCTGAATTTGTTACAACATAATTTATCTGCCTTCCTGTATGTTAGCTGGAATCTATTTGTACATATGTAACATGAACTTGAGAAGTGAGGTAATGATCCAGATAATTCAGGAAAAAAATAAACATTAATCATATGCATATTTGGTTTATGCTTTGTCTTATTCTTTTTTTTCTTTTGGATTAATCTAAACTGTTTGAATTCTCTGTGTTTCTTTGCATGTCTGTATGATATGAAGCCTAAAAATCAATGTTCATAATGCTTTGTAATTATTGAGACTTATTAGCATGCTCAGGGAAATTATTTGTAAAATAAGATTTCAAATAAGCCATGAAAACAAAAAGCAGAACATTTGAAAAAAAATAGTAACCAAAACAGTTCAATTTAATTTTCATGTCAGGAAAAGTGCCTAACAATTAGAGATATCCCAAAGCATAATGGATTGTCTTGGGTTGTGGTGGGGTAGTCCTTGCTTGAAGATCTTAGATACAGAGCTTAGCCATATATTTAATGAAGTATTTCCTACAAGGGATTCTTGCTCAGTTGTGAGCTGGTATGCCCCTAAGTTTCCCTATCACAGAGAAATTCTATATTTTAACATATTCAACAAGCAGTTAGAAAGCTTTTGTTTGTAAATATACAGTAAGAGGAAACTTACTATCTCTTGAGGTGGCTCTTTCCACATTTGGATCAGTCTAATGGTTAGGAATCTTTGGATACTTCTTCTTTTCCCAATAGGCTTCACTGACTGTGGATTCCCCACCATACCCCCAAGAAACTCATTATTGGGAAGGCCTATCATCTTTCGAGAGTCAATTAGCCTTCTTACTCACACCTCATCAGTGCTCTCTGCCTCTCTGATTTAAGGGTGGAGACAAAAATTCTTCCATTTAAGGAGAGTGAATAGAGCAGACATCTTTTCATTTCACTGAAGCTGAACTAATTTTAAATTTCTTCAACTTTTTTTTATCATTTCCCTATACTTAGGTGCCTCCTCCTTCTACCCTCTACCCACCACTTTTCAACTCTATATTTGTGTTGTCTTACTCCATGAGGTTGTAAACTTCTTCAGGGCAAGGATTGTTTTTAATATTTGTATCCCTAACAGTTAGTATAGTGCCTAGCACATAGTAGGTGATTAATAAATGTTGCTTATTGACTATGTTTTTATTATATTATTTATGTTTTCCTTACATTGAGATGAAAACTACTTATCTGTAATTTCGACTATTTCTACTAGATTTACCAATGGGGAAAAACAGAAAAGAATCAAATTATTCTTTTACATGATAGTTTTTCAATTTTTGAAGACAGTTAAACTTTCTCCCCCCAAAGTCTTCTCCAGGATAAACAACCAAAGCTCCATTAACTGATGATCCTATGACATGATCCTCATCCTTCTCACCATACTTGCCACTCTTCATTTTGTAGATGATAAAAACTGAAGCAAATAAAGTTTGTCACTTTCTTATGGTTATATAGAGAGTGGTAGAAATCATGATAGAACCCAGATCTTTGGCTCTTATTTCAATGTCAATGTCACAACAAGTAACATTATGATGTGGCAAAACTTACAGGGTATTGGGGGGAGAAAGACAAGAAGAGACATGATTGGATGGACCTACAGCTGCAGTAGAAGATGAAACTATGGGAATCTGGTCTATAATGTCTTTCTTCCTGAGCTTCCCTTGGGAAGGGAACTTTGCCTGTCTAGAGTCTCACTTCCTGTTTCCCCTCTCACAGATAGAAGTGCTGTGTGTGTTATGTCTGTGTGTGTGTGTGTGTGTGTGTGTGTGTGTGTGTGTGTGTTTTAATGGGATGAGGACAGGGTGGCTATACTCTAAAAGATTATAAACAACAGCCTTTCAGTGCTATTTTCAGATGTATAATTTGGCACAGAGGGTACAGAGCTAACCAGTTGATATTACATGTGTTTATGAAGAAAGTATAAAATATATAGGAAAAGTGATGTTAACGAATCATCCAGAAATCACCTACTATCCATTAATTGACTTATTTGTTCATTTATTCAATGGGAAAAAATTATTAGTTACACATGTATACAGGATCTCCCAATGTGCTTTATATGGTAAGAGATACAAAAGAAATGTGTGGCATGAACTCATATTAGAATTGAGTTCAATACAGGCTGGGCAAACCAGGTAACCTCTATCTGCCTCAGTATCCTTATCAGTAAAATGGGGATAATAATAGTATCTATTTCCCAGGTTGTTGTAAGATTAGAATAAGATATTCATAAAGTGTTTTGCTGGTTATTATTATGCATGATAGTAAATAATGCATACTGTTATACTGAACTGGCAAACTGATGTCAATGATGTTTTTAATAATACAAGCAGTCTCTAATCTCTAGAATCATAGAATGGAATAAAATCTCAGAGAACATGTAGTCAAATCCATATCTGAGAAGGAACAACTTCTACAACAGTTTGAACAAATTATCCTTAAGCCTTCACTTGAAAATTCCCAGGGAGAAGGTGCCTACTGTCTCCAGGGGTGTCCCATTCTATTTCTGGATAGCTCTAATTAGTAGGAATTTTTCCCATATGTCATGTCAAAAGCTGACTCACTGAAACATCTACTTATTGCTCATAATTCTTCCCTATGGGCCTAAGCAGAATAAATCTCTTTCTTCTTCCACTTGGCAGACTTCTTTCTTCCCCAAACCTACCAACTCAATTGATCTTTTTCTCCAAACTAAACACCCTCAGCTTCTTTAACTTTTCATCATATGAAGTTGTCTCCATTCTCCTCATCATTTGGTTTATCTTCCTCTGTATATACACTAGTATTTGAATGAGCTTTCAAAAATATGGCCTAGAATTCATACGAAATTCCAGATGCAACCTAACCAGGGCAGCATATAATAGGTCCATGACTTCCTCTGTTTTAGACTTAACTAAATGGAGATCTACATGACATTAGTGTTTTTTTCCAGCTATTATTTTATTCTATGCTCTCAGTTTAGCACTGATCTCTTCAGATCTCTACATTGCTATGGGATACATGTTCACTTCCTAGGGTCCAAGTACTATTTTGGTCACTATATTTTATTTTTCAAATGTTCTGTTCTGTACACACTTCCAACAAATTTCTACATTAAATCTATTCAAATGATATGTAAATTTGAAGCAAAAATCAATTTAATTAAATATAATAGTAGTATATATAACAGAATGGAGCCAGGTAGCATATGTTTTCTGCGCCCTACTAAATGGTTACAAACTGCTACATCTGAGGATGCCCACTTAACCTTGGTGATACTGGCTGGGGAGCATTGATTTCCCTCAGTACTTTAGTCAAAGGAATATTGTTAACTTCTCTCAGAAGAAGAGGCCCTCAATACTACCATCCCTCCCTGGCTCCACTTATAGACAAGAAAGTATATTTTGTGTGCATACACATCTTTCAGTAAGTTCAAACTAATAGATTAATTATACATAATTGGTATACCTGATCAAAACAGTGTGAACACTGATATCATTTTTAAAATGTCAAGGTTTGGGTTTTTTTTCCTCTCCTCCAAGAGCCTTTTGTCATATATGGGGATAAATACAATGGCATTCAACAACAACAACCACAACAAATCACCTATTGGTTCATTTTTGGACATAAAAATTCGGTTACTGACGATTCATTAGGAGCCAAGCTTTAGTTAAATGGTGCTATCAGTTGTTAATAGCCTGTGGTGCAGTAAGGCTTACTGTGAACAGGTGATGATTACAGTACTTAGCACTTCAGGAGAATGAAAGTATAGTGACTGTAATCATTATAAAAATTACTTCTTAAGTGTCATGCTGTTAATTACAGTTCAAAGAATTAGCATCTGGTTGAAGTTATGGTTGTAGCTTTGAGGAATTGGCATTACAGGAAATGCATTTAAAGAACCTTTAATCACAACATAAAGTTTTTTCTGCCTGGTTTTGTATTCTTCCATATAGTAAGTCACACCTGGTGTTTATAGAGAACGAGCAAAGTAAGCTAGCATGGGTTTCTATATTTTCTTTAGTGGAATTCTGAGAAATGGCATTATTTTCCACCCCTTTATCTGATAGTTCAGTCTCAGAAGAGTGACTGCGCTTTGCAGATTTAGCTTGATTTTTACTTCATTCATATTTCAGGTGCACCCTAGTGATAGCTTACATAGTTTGATTTCCTAATGAATATGTAAATAAGCTAAGGAAATTACCAAGTGAAATTGAATAGCAGGCACACTGTTTCTGTAAACTTGGAATAAGAATAGTTCTGAGTACCAATTCAGTTATCAATCTGCATGACTGTGTCTGTCAACTTACTATATTTGTACCATCATCAAATATCTTCACATTATTCTAATCATGTCACTATGTAGGCAAATTGAACAATGCTGGTTGGTTTTACTAAAATTTATTAGACTAAACATCATTTTATTGTCTTATAGGAAGGCTTGGACTTTATCACATAACAAAAATGTTTTGTAACTAGATTTATGTAGGATTAGTAAAACAACATTAAGGGATCCATTTTATTGCTTTTCTTAGAGTAAACACAGTCTTTCACAGCCCTTTAGAAACATTTTTATATAAATAAATAAGATGAGCCATTCAAGGGAGGGTAGAGAAGAACAACTGATGCATAGCCTATATGGTCTTCTATTATTGTTCTGATGTCAAGGGAATTTGACTGTGTCCAACACAACAAGCAGATGCCCTATGATGAATTTTATAAAAAATATCACCAAGAAAGGCACAGAATACTCAGGCATATTGATCTGGTATTTCTCTCGATGGAGAGAGTAGTTCCTATTGATAAGATGGCAGATTTACTGAAGAATTAGAAGTGAGAGGCATTGTGGTCAAGTGTAAATGACACTGGATTGAAGAGTTGGAGGAACTAGGTTTCAAATCCCAATTCTGCCAAAAGGTAGCTAAATGAATTTGTAGAATTCTCCCTAAATCTTAGTTTCTTTATCAATGGTATAAGAGAATTGGAAAGAGCAAGACTCAAGATCCTTTTCAAGATTTATCTATCCTTTCCAAGTTTAATATTCTATCATTTAACTAGGCATTCATATTGATCATATACATACATTCCTTGGATCAAATAGTAATTACGCTTTAGTCTTTAAGCCATAATCCTTTAAAATCCATGCATATATCCTTTCCATTAAGTGCCAAGGTCACAATCCTTAGAAATGCATGTATCAATTCAGCAGTTCCTTAATCACTTGTTTTCTAAGTCAACATTGTTGTTCACATTTGGCTATTTTCAATTGTCAAATTTCTAGCACATGGTATAATTTTGAATGATTAGTATGATTGGTTACATTAATATATCCTCCTTTGATTTCATCTACTCCAGATATTCCTTTTTCCATCTTCTCCTCTTCTTAAATCATGCTTCATAAGTTACTTATATGAGTTTAGATATATCTTTAATATTGTTCTGTAGTAAGGGACTATCTAGGATTCTATTTATCCGTGGACACAACTAGATTAAACCGTATTCAAAACTGTATCCTGTGCATATAAAATAACAGCATAACCCTAATCCTTTCTCCTTAAAATGTTTTTCATGAAATGTGTACAATTTCACATAAATGAGTTTTTATGACCAAGAATGTGAGAATCAGGCAGATTTTTTAAAGAGAGACATGTTTCATATTTCCGTCTCTATTTCCAGTAGCACATTTACTAAGAGTATCAAAGGAATTCTAAATTTCTCTATGGAAATTTGATGATGCTAAATGTTTTCTCTGCCAAGTCATTAAGCTGATATTTTCACCCATATGTTTTGGTGATTTATTTGACATTTATCTGTTCTGAGAACTGTGATTGCCAACAAATGTCTGCATCACTCCTAGATTTTCCTGATCAAGATTGTGAACTTTTCTGCCTTACTCTTTGCTTCTTCATTGTGTAAAAATTGGTCACCTTCCTTGTTATATTATCTGTATCATTTTTCACATGGAAAAAGCTAAAATACAGTCCTAAATATTAATCTCAATCGTATCACTTTCCAGGTTGAAATTGTTCCATTTATGACTGCCCTTTATTTTTGGCTCCTTTGTTCGTTCCTCTGCCAAATTTCTTTATGATATCTGAAAATATATGCTTAGCTTAAAACGTGTCTGCCAGCACAGCAAATAAACAAAATATGGCAGAAGATTAAGAAATAAAAGAACATGATGCTAATATTGATCATTTCAACTTTTCTTTATAAATCATTTCCATTTCAGCAATTATCATTTATGGTTAGTCCCCAATGAAGCTTTTTAAATTCATGAGGCAGTGTGTAAGAGTAAGGAATAAAAATAAAACAAAAAACATTGGCCTTGAAGCCAGAAAACATTGGGTTCAAGTAGACGTTTTTCCATCAGTTATCTTGCCCTGTGCAATCTTGGATAAAACACTTGAACTCAATATGTCTCAGTTTCTACATTGATAAAATTGATGCTTATATCTTTAAAGTCTCTTGTTTAATATCCCAAGCTTTCATTATGGGAATGTGTAACTAGGTGGGAGGAGGTACACATTAAAATGGTCTTACATCTTTTCCAAAAATACATCACCTAAAAGACATTAGTGATGTACAAATTTCAGCCAATGTAATTTTATCTAATTACATTCCTGGAAGTACTATTTCACAATTGGTACTGATGAGAAAGTCAGCTGCTAAGAGAGGGCACTGATCAGACTGGAGATAATGATAATAATATCGATAACTCATTACTAAAGTATTTGAGAATCATGCTTTGATTTTTATTCTAAAACATCACAGAGTATACCTACATAGCAATATAATTTGATAAATTTGGTATGAAATAGCCCTATTTCATCTCTCTGAGGATTTTGTTCTCCAGGCAGATGAGCTGAGTTGATCAGAGGGTTATAATTGTGCCACAATAATGGCAGCGAGCTGAGATACAAGACCATGAAGTAGAAGAAGAGAAAAGGATTTAAAGCATAAGTGTGAGCTAGAGAAAACAAATATTGACAAGTATTCTCTAGGCAGAGAAAAAAAATTAGAGAGGGTAAACAATTTTTAAGGAACAAAATTTAATACATAAATAAGGGAGCTGGGAGATGGAAGTAGAGTAACAGACACTTTTGAGCAGAAGCTTAGTGAATCCAAATATGAATTGGGGAAAAGCCTAAAGAGCAGATAAAGTTTTTTTTTTCTTTGTGAAGTAGATGGAAAGAAAAAAAAATAAGATAATGATAGGATAGATGAGTTAAATACCAAAAAAGTAGGAAAAAAAGGAGTGAGATAATGGGATGAGAAAGACAGGATATGATTTGAAAAGTATGAGAGGTAATAGTGACAGAAAATGGGGAAAGGAGAAGCAAAAATGAACAGGCTCTTATCTAAAGGGATTGCAATGTAAATTAGACATTGCACTATGGCAGTGCTAGATGGGTTACACTAGAAAGATCAAGGCCAGGCTATGGGAGGTTGACCTCTCTGATTTCTATGGTTAGAAAGAGAGGCTGGTTACCCATGATGGGAATTAAGGAATTAAGAAGTGTGTGTGTGTCTGTGTGTGTGTGTCTGTGTGTGTGTCTGTGTGTGTGTGTGTGTGTTTGCAGGTGGAGGGGAGGCTGGCGAACATATATGAAATGTAATCTATACATACATACAAACATATATATATATATATATATATATATATATATATTTAAACTTACTTCCCACCATTTACTTATCCCCATGAAATTTTATCTAGTCAGTTTCTAACATCAAGAGATTTTTAGATACTCTTGTCATCTACTGCATTAGCTAGCTCTCTCAGCTTTATGCTATCAAAACTTGAAAATATTCCAGTATTCATGATCCAGGTCATTGAAAATGAATGCATGCCACTGCTAAAATAATCTCCTCATATACAGATCTGGCCATATCTGCCTTCTGCTCAAAATTCTTCTGTGCTTCTGATATTGTTTCCCAAGTCATGGAGTTCTAATATTCACAGGCCTCCAAAATTAATCATTCAGGGTTGTCTTCTATCACTCTTTCATACACTTTGTGTTCTAGTCATAGTAGGTGACTTTTTAAACCCTAAACATGTACTATTCTCTAAGGGTACTAGGCAGCTAGGTGGTCCAGTAGCTAGAATACTAGACTTCCAGCCAAGAAAACCTGAGATCAAATCTTGCCTCAGACAATTACTAGATTGTGGCCCTAGGCAAGTCACTTAGCCTACATTTGCCTCAGTTTCCTCATCTGTGAAATGGCCACGATAATCCCTACCTTAGAGGGCTGTTGTGAAGATTAAATTAAATAATATTTTAAGTGCTCTGAAAACCTTAAAATGTTATATAAAAGCTAGCTGCTATTATCATTACTCCTTCATATTACTTTTAAATAAGAGACTTCAGCATAACTTGCTTTGAACAATTCATTTATGTTCAAATATGTTTACAGTATTCAGCACAAAACATCTTATCCCCTGTAAATAATAAGATGATTTACTAGCAGCACGACTACCAAGCTTGCCACAAAAGTAATTCAATGTTAATTGAGCATTGATAAAGGAGAAGAGGAGAGTTAATTGAATGAGATAGTAACTTGGTTTTTAAAGCAACTCCATTCAGCGTTGGAAGGAAATCATTACAGGGTTAGCTACACACTTTAAGGGGAGTAGGGGAAAAGATAGGAAAAGAGTTAAAACTGGATTTTGCATTTTTTGTCCTTCTCTGGGCTACCTATAACTATGGAGAACATCCTTTCCGAATGAAAAATGTGGACACCTTCTTTGCATTTTGCGAACCTTCATTAAAAGTACACTTTATTTTTCTTAAAATTGGGACCTTGGACTCATAGAGCAAACATTAACAGTTTTAGAAGAACTTTAGTGTCCTTGGCCCCGTACTATTTAACCTTTCTTATCAAGATGTGAATGAAAACCCAGATGGCACGCTTGTCATATTTGAAGAGGACATAATGCTGAAAGGGACAGCTAACTTGTTGGGTGACAGTCAGGATCCAAAGAGATCTTGACAGGTTGGAACATTTGGCTGAATCTAATAAGATCAAATTAAATAGTGAAAAATATAAAGTTTTACATGAGGTCAAAAATCTACAAGTTCAAGATAGGATTGGGGAGCTATGACTGAGTAATGAAAAAGATCAAGAGGTTTTAACTGACCACAAGCTAAAGATGCATCAGTAGTGATATGGCAACCAAAGAAAGGTACTGTAATATTAGTTTTAATTAAGCAATATCTAACATTTCGGATACTGGTACAACAGAGCCACTAGTAATACTGGTGTCAAGGGCAAACAGCATGAAATGTAATCTCAAGTGAAATTTGAAGTAGAAATTCAGTTCATGAGGCAAAAATCATTCATGCTGGAGGGATCAGATCCAGGACTGATCCAGTGAAAGGTTCAACTGAAGTCAGTTGCTGAGGAGAGGAAGGTCTCCATTTGTTAGCTTCCTATATTAGCCAATTATTATTTATATATAACTTCTAAGTTCAGTTTCTATACTGGTAAATTATTATAATTACAGTATAGTACAGTATAGTATATACTGTAGTATATGTATAGCATAGTATACTTGCCCATATATCATTGCCTTTGGGCGAAGGCCTTAAGGATAGAGTCATATTTTATTTCTCTTCACATTCCAAACCTCATATCTAAATATGTCATGTTTTGTTTTTCTTAGGAATCTTTACAGTTGATTGTACTCTACATTGTTCATCAAATAGTTCAATTATTTGATCTGACTCAGTTGGAGTCAGTTATTTTGATTCTCTAGGTGTCTAGTACCCTAAATTTCTTCGATGAACAGACAATATTATATTAGACAAGAGTACAAGAGGCATTTAGCTAAACCGTTTAATTTGTGCCTTGGCCAATATTATAGTAAAGTTTTAATCAATTTCTCAGTGTGTAATTACTTAAAGGACTGGGCATACATAAGAAAATCAACAATAGTTTTTGCCTTCAAGGAACATTTGGTATAATTTGGGAAACCAAATTGTAATATAAGATATGTAAACAGAGATATAAGGTAATCTTAGAGGGTAAGGCAATAGCCACTGGAAGGACTTAGAAAGGCTTCCTGAATGAGATATGGCTTGAGCTGTCTTGAAGGAGGCCACCAATTCTAAGGGAAAAGAGTGAGCATTATCGATATGGGAGACAGACAGTGCAAAGGGATGGAGATGGGAAATTAATCTTTGGGTTTGAAGAAAAATAAGTAAGCCAGTATGGCTGGACCAGAGCTGAAGAATGTGTAGGAAGAGAAGAAATTAAGGAAGGTCCCAGATTATAAAGACTATTGAATGTCCAACAGAATGTATTTCTTATCCTAGCATTAATAATGAAAAATTGAAATTTATCCAGTAAGGGGATGATATGGTTGGACCCTTATTTTGGGAAAATCACTTTGGCAATTGTGTAGGTCAATAGTTCTGAATTCAAATAGAAATGAGGGGTATAAAACCATACTTAATGATCTCTGCGGACCAAATATTGACTTAGAAAACCACATATTAATTTTATGTTTTATTGTATTTTAATATATTTTGCTAAATTTTTCCCAATTACATTTTAATCTGGTTAAGACTGCACTTGGGAGTGTTGTGGGAATGTATTAGTGAGGGAAAACTTGAAGCAGGGAGACCAACTGAAAGATGATCACACTAGTCCATGCAAGAGATGATGAGGATCTGAAATTAGTGACTCTGTGGGTGAAAAGAAGCCTACATATATAACAAATACTATAGATATAGAAGGAAGAAAATAAGGCAGCTCGTTATATTTTGCAGTGAGTGAGGATGGCACTGGATTAGGAATTTCATTGAAACACAATGGTAGTCTTGATAATAATAGTTTAGAACAGTGTCAAATATATAGTAAGCACTTAATAAATGCTTGTTGACTTAATAGTCATGGGGAAATTAAAAGAATGGAGGCTGAGGAGAACATAATGAATTCTGTTTTGGAAATGTTGGGTGTGATATTTTTAAAGGATGTCTAGTTAAAAACAACCAATAAATAGTTAATTTGAGACACAAAATGGCTCTCAGTAAAGAGATTTGGGTGAGTGAAAAACAAAGAGACACAGGAGACAGAAAGAGAGAGAGAGAGAGAGAGAGAGAGAGAGAGAGAGAGAGAGAGAGAGAGAGAGAGAGAGAGGCAGAGATGGAGATAGAAAAAGAAAGAGAAACAGAGACAGAGAGAAAGAGTGCAAGAATGAGAGATGAGAGAGACAGAGACAGAGAAATGCAGAGTCTTGACTCTGATCACTGCAATGACCAGTCATGAATTCAAAAGACTGATGATGAAGCATACTTTTGCCTCTTTGTAGAAAGATATTGGACTCTGGGTTCTATTTTCGGACTCAACCAATAAAACAAATTTATTTGATTTGATTTTTTATAGGAATTGCTTTTATTTTCCAAGAAAGGAGTGTTATAAAGCTGTAGGACAGAACGGAAATAATGTGGGCAATGCAATAAAGGAGAAAAATACATCAATGAAAGTTTTTAAAAATACATAACAGATAAACTGTTTATAAAAACTTTCCCCCAATTTTCTGCTTTACCACTACTTGGTCTATTTCCAAAAATAATTAGGACAAAAAAGTAAAAGAACATATATGTTCTAAAATATTTACAGCAGGTCTCTTTGTAGTAGCCCCAAACTGAAAACTGCAGGGATGCCCATCGATTGGGGAATGGCTGAACAAGTTGTATATGATTGTAATTGTAATATGACTATAATATAAGAAATGATGAACTCAGTGATCTTAGAAAAACATGGATAGACTTGCATGAAAAAATGAACAGCAAAATGAGCAGAACCAAGAGAATGTTGTACACAGTTAACAGCAATATTGTTTAAGAACAACCTTGAGCAAAGGAGTTATTTTGACTATTATAAAGAACCAAATTAACTATAAAGGACATATGAAGAAAGATGCTATCTGCATGCAGAAAAAGAACTGATACGTAGAAGTATGTATAGAATAATTTTACATGTATATACCTGTTTGTGTCTAATAGTTGCCATCTCTAGGGTGAGTGGAAGGGAAGAAAAAAAAAGAAATTTACATGACAATTTTGTTGTATATTTGAAAGGAATAGTAAGATGTGCATAGCAGATTTGCAGTTTCATGTGCAATTGTCTTTTTTATTGTACTATTTTATGGAAATGTTTGTTTTATTCCATAAATTTAAAAAAAATAAAAATTAAAAAATACACAGAAGAAAGTAGAAGGAAGTTTAAAAGGGAACATAGACATGAAGGGAAGCATTGGAACTACCTTGTTAAATTTGATATTCTAAGAAAAACTATACATGATAGATTCATAATTCCTTACATGAGCCACTTTTTTACTCTTCTTTGCATATGGAAATGTTCATGTCTACTGATGGCTAAAATGATGATAATATTAATAATAAGTCCACACATTTTCAAAGGGGAGGAGAGAGGACTCCCAAAACCATCAACTTTGCCCTGGCAGCATCAACTGCATACTGTTATTTTTGGCATGACACTGTGGACTGCTATCTGTTTATTCAACATTCTTATAATGTCTAAGATTTAGAATAATAGATTTTTCAATTAAAAATGCTGTTAGCAAAATACTTATCTTAGATGTACTTAAAATATGGAAATAAAATGTTTACCCTCATGGAAAAAAAAATGGATTTTCTCAAGGTGCTGAATAGTTACCCTTAATTTTACTGACAGAGCTTTCAAGAGCTCAAGGGGCTAAATGATCTACTAAGGCTTCTGCTACAAAGGAGTGGCCCAGCTTGGAATCATTCATGGATGTTTTTAGTCTTTACCTCCTAATGTAGCTAACCATTCCTCTGATCCATTAAAGGAGATAAAGCATGTTTTTTTGCAAACCAAGATAAATTCCTAGAATGGACTAGGCTGCCAAAATAAAATAATGTTTTAAAAGAATTGATAGTTGTAGCTGTGTTTAATAATGTATTCCTTTCCAACATGAACTTTTATGGATATTGTATATTTAGACATTTAAAAATATTGTATTGCAAAACAAAGAAAAAAGAGGAGAGGTAGTGAAGGTGACATGTTGTTTCAACAATCTAGGCAGCAGCTGCTGTGGGGGGTATAAAATCAACAACTAGCTTGCAGAATGCTGCAAAAGCCCAGGTTCTTTTGATCTGCTTTACTAAGGAAAGCAACGTTAAGGGGTTAACAATCTTACTTTAATTCAGCATACAAATACCATTCACTTAGTTCAGGGGAAGAAGTCAGCACCCTGAACTTCAGAGCAAATACAAACAAATTACAAACATCAACAGACAGGCCAAATAGAATTCATAGTTACCAACGTTTAAGTTCAGCCCGGGAGCTCATAACAAGGGCTGGCCCAGAGTCATGCATGCCACCACAGCTGTGAGTCAGAGCTTCAAAAAAAGAAAGCCAACCCCTGGTTTTATATCTTTTTTCAGGGTTGAGGGTGAGTCACACATGCGACTCACCCATGTGGCCTAAAATTGTCACAAAAAATGCAACTTAAACCCATGTGGTCTAAAAGCCTCTGATGTCACAAACATGGCACTCAAACTCATGTAAACTAGGTTTTCCCTTGAGGCAAGGAGGTCATTGAGGACTCCTAATTTAATCAAGGAAATAAAGGCCAAAATCTTCAAGGGCACTTGGTTGAATTAAGTGCTAAGAGCCCATTTTGATTGCTAACACATGTGTATAAGTAGTTTTTGTAAGGAGTTTAGCTGAAAATGGGAACAGAGATGTAGGTCAATAGTATGGATGCTAGGATATACTGAGTTTTTTTCAAGGCTTTAACCATTGATTATAATGGACTAAAAATGGTGAAATATTGATCAGTGTGACATTATATGAAATTAAACCGCTTTGCCTACATAGAGGCATCCTAACATACCATAGATTTTAACTATGAGCTCATGTGATGTAATGGATAGAAAGTTGGCCACAGAGTTAAGAAGACTAGAAGACTGGGCTGCTTTTGAGTTCTGCCTTTCTCAAATACTTGCTTTGGGATTATGAGTAAATGAAACACTTAGTGCCCCAGGCAACACTCCAAGTCTATAAGTAACAGAGTAGGTGTAGACCTGCATTTATAGAAGTTTCCTTATGGGGAGTTACCTAACCCAGGGAAACTACAAATTTGTATCTTAGTTCCCACCTCACCCCAACCCCTGCAAAAACAAAAACATCAAAATATACTTTATTTTCCATTTTTTATTATTTTATTTTTAATTTCTGGAATAAAAGCATCATTTCCATAATATAGTACATTTTTTAAAAAGGATAATCGCACATGAAACTGCAAAGCTATTATGTTCAACTTTCTATTTCTTTTAAATATATAATAAAGTTATCATGTAAAATTCTTTTTTTTCCTCCCCCCACCCTCACTCTAGAGAGGGCTACCATTAGTCATATAAATATGCATATACACATATGCATATATATATATATATATATATACGTATATATATATATATATATATATATGTGTGTGTGTGTGTGTGTGTAAAATCATTCTACACATACTACTATTTATCAGTTTTTCTCTGGGTACAGATAGCATCTTTCTTCATATGTCCTTTGTAGTTAATTTGGGCATTTATAGTAGTCATGATGACTTATTAACTCAAAGTTGTTCTAAAACAATATTGCTGTTAACTGTATAAAACAATCTCTTGGTTATGCTAATTTTGCTTTTCATTATTTTGGGCAAGTTTATCCATGTTCTTCTAAGAGCATCAAGCTCATCATTCCTTATAGCACCATAATATTCCATCACAATAACAGACTGTGACTTGTTCAGTCATTAATAGGAAAGGCCTCTTTTCCTCTGGAGGAGGGGGAGCAGTACAGGGTGGGAGGCATTCCAGCAAGCTAGCAGCAAGCCCCACCTCAGCAAACCAGGGAGAGATCCTAAGCCCTAGGGTGGTTCAGCAGGTAAGTGCCCACACCAGGAACCCTGAGTGCCTCAGCACAATCAGGGGAATGAGGAAACACCAGCTGAGAAAACCATCCCTTGCTCTGGTGTTCTCCAGCAGCCAAATCTCCCGATGTTTCAGCAAAAACTCCAGGAGACACAGCTCCAGGTTGGCAAATATATTCCAGAAGCCACACATTCAAGTACAAGACCCAGGCAAGCAGGGGTCCCCCAGGGGCTGGACTCCCTACCCCCACACTCAGAGCTCCAGTGTTGCTAACCCCAGCTCAGCACCAGGTAAGCTGCCAGACCCTCACAGTCTCCAGCTGCCAGCCTCTGAGGCCCCAGCACACAAAGCCAGTGACCAGGTCCCCAGGGTCCAAGAACAGGAAACTTGGATCCGTGACACCTGTGCTCCAGCAGGAGAACTCAACTCTGAAAGCCAGGAATTAGGCAAACACCATGAACAAAAAGCAGAAACAGACAACGACCAACAGGGACAGGGAAGATCAAGGTTCAAATTCAGAAGAAGACAACGTTGTCAACATACCCACATTCGAAACCTCAAAGGGGAATATGAACTTGTCTCAAGCCCAAAAAGCCTTTTTAGAAGAGCTCAAGAAGGATTTTAAAAGTCAAATAAAAGAGAGAGAAGAAAAATTGGGAAAAGAAATAAGGGGTATGCAAGAGAGAGTCAACAACTTGGAAAAGGAAGGACGAAAATTGATTGTAGAAAACAAGTCCTTAAAAAGTAGAATTGTTCTCCTTCCCTCGCTCGCCCCCAGCCCCGGAGCCCAAGCGTTTTAGCTGTAGGAGCGCGGCGGGGTCGGGCCAGGGGCGATCACGCTGTGGGGGCGCCGCTAGCGGCACCTGCGCTCCGCGGGCGCGCGGGGCCGGGCGCCGGGCTGAGGGCTTGGGCTCTGAGCCCCGAGGCGGCGGTGGGCGGCATGGCGGCGGCGGCGGAGCCGGGGAGCTCCGGCCAGCAGCCGCCGCCGGGCCAGGGGCAGCCCCCGCAGCCGCCAGAAGCGCCCCCAGGCGGCGGGAGCGGTGGCGGCGGGAGCGGGGGCAGCAGCCGCCACGAGAAGAGCCTGGGGCTGCTCACCACCAAGTTCGTGTCGCTGCTGCAGGAGGCCAAGGACGGGGTCCTGGATCTCAAGGCGGCTGCAGATACTTTGGCTGTCAGGCAAAAGAGAAGAATTTATGATATTACCAATGTTTTGGAAGGAATTGATTTAATTGAAAAAAAGTCCAAAAATAGTATCCAGTGGAAAGGTGTAGGTGCTGGATGTAATACAAAGGAAGTTATTGATAGACTGAGATATCTCAAAGCAGAAATTGAGGATCTGGAGCTAAAAGAGAGAGAACTTGATCAACAGAAATTATGGCTTCAGCAAAGCATCAAAAATGTTATGGATGACTCCATTAACAACAGATTTTCTTATATAACTCATGAAGATATCTGTAATTGTTTTAATGGAGATACACTTCTTGCAATTCAAGCACCTTCTGGTACACAGCTGGAGGTACCTATTCCTGAAATGGGCCAGAATGGACAAAAGAAATACCAGATCAATTTAAAGAGTCACTCAGGACCTATCCACGTGCTACTCATTAATAAAGAATCCAGTTCCTCTAAGCCTGTGGTTTTTCCTGTTCCTCCACCTGATGACCTCACACAACCTCCTTCTCAAGTCTCTTCTCCAGTGACTCCACAGAAACCTAATACAGAGACCCAGAATCTGCCTGAACAACACACCCTTACCAGAGGTCAACATCTCCAGCAGACACCAGTTTCAGACACACCCTCAGGATCTATTAGTGGTGATATCATTGATGAATTAATGTCTTCAGATGTGTTTCCCCTTTTACGGCTCTCTCCTACCCCTGCTAATGACTACAACTTTAACCTGGATGAGAATGAAGGAGTGTGTGATCTCTTTGATGTACAGATACTAAATTATTAGGTTCCACAAGAACTATTTGGCCTGTTATCTACCTCTAACTACATACTATAACATCCTAGATGATTTCTTCATAACCTAAGTGTTTAAAATAATGAATGTAACAACTTTTTTAGTTCACTGACTCTGGGAGTATTTTTTCCTTTTGTTTAATTATTTACTTCACAAAACTGTACCCAAAAGAACAAAAGGGCTTTGATCTCTTCAGGGCAAAAAGTGACTTTGCAAGTTGTTTTTTTCCCAGAACAAAATTAGAGTCACAAAATTGTTGTGGGGGGTGGGGGTGGGAGGGTGGTTATATCATCATTATTATCATCCCAAACCTGTTATTAAGCAGCCTTTTTAAAAGATTACAAAATAAATGACCTAGGTCTCTTATCACTTAAAATATAATTTTATACCATTACTGCCACCAGTTATCCACATTTTTCTTAATGTCCTTCTAGTCCAATCAGTTTTTCACTGCCATTTGCAAAATGAAGGATATAAACTGACACATGAATTGTTTCAGTGAAGAAATTTTGTGAAGTGCCTTCTGTTTTAGCACTTTAAGTTTTTCATGTTTTGTTGACTTCTTGACATTCCACTTTCCTAGATTTTAGGAGAGCTCTCTCTGTGTAGTTTGCATTTAAATGTGCCAATGCCTGTAACATTAACAAGAATTTTTTAAGAAATAAAATTGTACAAACAAACAAAAAAAAAAAAGTAGAATTGTCCAAATGGAAAAGGAGGCACAAAAACTCACTGAAGAGAACTCCGTAAAAAGTAAAATAGGCCAAATGGAAAAGGAGGTACAAAATCTAATAGAAGAAAAAGTAGAAGCTAATGACTCTATGAGATATCAAGAATCAGACAAACAGACACAAAAGAATGAAAAAATAGAAGAAAACATAAAATTCTTCATTGGTAAAACAACTGACCTGGAAAGTAAATCGAGGAGAGATAATTTAAAAATTACTGGTCTACCTGAAAATCATGATGAAAAAAAGGCCCTAGACAGCTTCTTTCAGGAAATCTGCTCTGAGGTCCTAGAATCAGAAGGTTAAATAGTCATCAATAGAATCCACTGATCACCTCCTGAAAGAGATCCCAAATTGAAAATGCAAAGGAATATTATAACCAAACTCCAAAATTACTAGGTCAAAGAGAAAATACTGCAAGTAGCCAGTAAGAAACAATTTAAATATCATGGAACCACAGTCAGAATTACACAGTACCTTGCAGCTTCTACATTAAAAGATTAGAGGGCATGGAATCCTAAAGAATGAGTGGGTCAAACAATAAATCATAGAAACAATCAATAACTTTATCCAAGAGAATGACAATAATGAGGCAACAAACCAAAACTTATGGGATGCAGTGAAAATGGGGCTTAGGGGAAGTTTTGTGTCCCTGAATGCTTAGTTGAATAAAATAGAGAAAGAAGAGATAAATGAATTGGTTGGACAACTGATTAGAAAAAGAACAAATTAAAAATCCCTATTTAAATACCAAATTAGAAATTCTGAAAACCAAAGGAGAGATTAATAAAATTGAAATTAAGAAAACTATTGAACTAATAAATAAAACTAAGAGCTGGTTTTATGAAAAAAACAATAAAATAGATAAACCTTTGGTTAATTTGATTTAAAAAAAGAAAGAAGAAAACTAAATTACCAGTATCAAAAATGAAAAGGGTAAATTCACCACCAATGAAGAGGAAATAAAACAATAATTAGGAGCTATTTTGCCCAACTGTATGCCAATGAATGTGACAATATTAGTGAAATGGATGAATATTTACCAAAATATAAGTTGCCCAGGTTAATGGAAGATGAAATAAAATACTTAAATAACACCATTTCAGAAAACGAAACTTAACACACCATCAGTGACATCCTTAAGAAAAAAGTCTCCAGGGCCAGATGGATTTACAAGTGAATTCTATCAAACATTTAGAGAACAACCAATTCCAATACTATTTGGGAAAACAGGAGAAGAAGGAGTCCTACCAAAGTTTTTAATAATACAAATATGGTACAAATACATAAACTGGGAAGAGCCAAAACAGAGAAAGAAAATTATAGACCAATCTCCCTAATGAATATAGACACAAAAATTTTAAATAAAATATTAGCAAAGAGATTACAGCAACTTATCTCAAGGATAATACACTACGACCAAGTAGGATTTATGCCAGGAGTACAGGGGTGGTTCAATATTAGGAAAACTATCAGCATAATTGACCATATCAACAACAAAAAAAACGAACAGAGATCATATGATTATCTCAATAGGTGCAGAAAAAGCATTTGACAAAATACAACACCTATGCCTATTACAAACACTGGAGAGCACAGGAATAAATCAAATCTTCCTTAAAATGATAAAAGTTCAACAAGCATTATATGTAAAGGGGATAAGCTAGAAGCATTTCCAATAAGATCAGAGGTGAAACAAGGATATCCATTATCACAGGAAAATGATAAATGTTGGAGAAGATGTGAGAAACCTAGAAACTATTGTTGGTGGAATTGTGAACTGATCCAAATATTCTGTTTGTTTGGTTTTTGGGGGGTGGGGCAGGCAATTGGGGTTAAGTGACTTGCCCGAGGTCACACAGCTAGTACATGTCAAGTGTCTGAGGTCACATTTGAACTCAGGTCCTCCTGACTCCAGGGCTGGTGCTCTATTCCCTGTGCCACCTAGCTGCCCCGAACATTCTGGAAAGCAATTTGGAACTATGCCAAAATGGCTATAAAATTGTGCATACCCTTTGACCCAGCAATGCTACTTCTAGGACTGTGTCCCAAAGAGATCATAAAAATGAGAAAAGGACCCACCTGAACAAAAATATTCATGGCAGCTCTTTTTTTGTGCTGGCAAAGAATTGGAAATTGAGGGGATGTCCATTAATTGAGGAATGGCTGAACAAGTTGTGGTATATGAATGTAATGGAATACTATTGTTCCATAAGAAATAATGAGCAGGAAGACTTCAGAAAATCCTGGAAAGATTTATATAAACTGATGCTGAGTGAAGTGAGCAGAACCAGGAGAACACTGACCACAGTAACAGCCACAGTGTGACTGACCTTGATAGACTTAACTCTTCTCAGCAATGCCAGGATTTAAGACAACTCCAAAGGACTCATGATAGAAAATGCTATTCACATCCAGAGAAAGAACTTGGGAGTCTGAAAGCAGATGGAAGCATACTATTTGCTCCCCTTTCCTTTTGTTGTTTTGTTTCTTCTTTCTCATGGTTCCTCCCATCAGTTCTAATTCTTCTTTATATCATGACTAATGTGAAAATATATTTAATATGAATATATAAGTAGGGCCTATATCAGATTGCATGCCATCTTGGGTAGGGGGGAGGAAGAGAAGGAGAAAATTGAAAACTCAGAATCTTATGGAAGTGAATGTTGAAAATTAAAAATAAGGCAGAGCCAAGATGGTGGCTAGAAAGCAGGGACTAGCGTGAACTCCCCACTGAGTCCCTCCAAAAACCTATAAAAAATGGCTCTGAAAATTAAAAATAAATTAATTATTAAGAAAAGAACATACAGTTTTTTTTTTCCTTTTTCCCTAATCATCTTTGGAGATAGATGTAGTAGTGGTATTGCTGGGTCAAAGGATCTGAAAGTTTCTGGTGAATTTCTAAGATGTGAGAATCATGGGTTTCATAGGTAGGCTTGTATCTAAGCTCCTGTAACTATTCTAAATGTAAGGAGGAGGTTAAGGACAGAACCTGTGATTTCACTGGCATATGTAACTCCTGGATGGGTAAACACCTTTCTGCCAATGCAAGCAATATGGTAAATCCCTTGAAATGCTTACAATAATATTAAAAATGCTGACAAAAATAATAATCAGAATTTGTGTAGCACTTTAAGTTTTGTAAAATGTTTTACAAATAGTGTGTCATTTGATTCTCATAACCTTGGGATTTAGGTGGTATTATTATCCCCATTTTACAGATGAAATAACTGAAGGAGACAGAGGTTAAGCGACTAGGCCAGAGCCACATAGCTGGGAAGTGTCAGGTCAAATTTGAATTCAGGTCTGCCTGACTCCAGGTGCAATGCTGTATCCACCCATCCCCTCTAGCCACTTATAATATATGTTAGGATTTTTACAGTTGGAAAATGTTTAGATAACATCTGGTCTAACCCTCTAATTTTTGCATTTAAGGAAACCAATGCCCAATTAAATTAATTCGTGTATGTTCACATAGTAATCATGTACCAAATACAAAATTTGATCCTTATGGAAGGTCTTCTAAACTTAGGCCCAGAGTTTGCCACACTGCACAAATATTACTTGTTGAACTCTTTTGTCTAGTAAGAGATTATATTTTTTACAGTTACTCAAGGTGCTTAGAATACAATATCAGATTAAAAAATATTCTAAGTTCATTCTTGATAATGAACTGATAATAAATGGTTTTTAATTCACCATCATCTTAATTCATGTTGTTGTTGTTGTTTGGTTATGTCTCACTCTCCTTTCCCTACTTTGGGGTTTTCTTGGCAAAGGTATTGAAGTGGTTTGCCACTTCCTTCTCCAGCTAATTTTACAAATGAGCAACTGAGGCAAACAGGGTTAAGTGACTTGCCTAGGGTTACATGACTAGTAGATGTCTGAGGCTGGATTTGAACACATGAAGACCTGACTTCAGGCCTGGCACTTTATCCACTGCACCACCTAGCTGTCCTTTAATTCATAGTCTTTTCTTTTACAAAGGTCTGGTTTAGGGGTTTGGGTTGTTGTTTTTTTTTTTTTTTTGGTCTTCTATCCCACAATATTCTCCTCAGCCTGGAAGTTTACTCTGCTTCTGTAATCACTCCTTATGGTCTCAACTCCTGACTCTCTGGACTTTCTCCACCATTCTCCTTCGTGGCAACTCCCCCACCTCCATCAGCTTTCTTTTATGTGTTGTCTTCCCCCATTAGAATGTTACATCTTTAAGTTCAGAGGTCTTCATTTTGCTTGTATCTGTATTCCCAGCACTTAGCATAATACCTGGCACATAGTAAACACTTAATAAATGTTTTTTGACTTGAAAAATGGAAGAGAAATGCTTATTAATTTTTAAAAATCAAAACTTAGGATTTAGGGCATATCTTATATATCTATATATCTACATACACATCTACACACATATTGTACATATGTGTTTATATGAATTGTTTAGCAAGACAGATATTATTTAGGTATAAATAGACTTCATTATCAAACTAATTCAGCATGACAGAATTTAAATATATATGATATACATATTCTTGAAATAATTGATCAGATATAGTTTCTGGCAGAATAATAAGCCATGTAATGAAGTTCAGTTTATTTGGGGAGTAATTAGAATGTGTTTGAAAAGTAACATCTCACCAAGACTGAATTTTATACCATTTTATGATAATCTCCAAAATGTTTAAAGGTTTGGAGTGCAGTCTGTCTCTATATTTTATATAAAATTCTCACCAGAAAGGAACATCCAGATGTGGCACGGAAGACATTTTAAATCAAAGGAGTGATATATCTCACTTTGTTAGACACCACATAATGTTTCTATCTCGAAAAAGAGATGTTTTTAAATTCATTCCCTAGAAACTGTCACTGTAACGAAGGAGATTTAATTCATGGAAAATGACACATCATTTAAACTGATAAATGATTAGAGCCTCAATTCTATAAAACTTGCAATCATGTGTTTTCTTATAGGAATTACAGTACACATTCCCTCTTCTCCTCCTACCCTCACAGAAATGTTAATAAAAAATCATATATTTGAAGCGGTAGCATTTCATAAAACTACACAGGCTAGCTAAAATATGAAAATGGAATATTCAGAAATTATGGTTTACTGTTAACATTTGTATGTCCTCCTGTGAGAATTCTCAAGCAACTAGGGGTGAGGAAACACTTTATATAAAAGGTGCTGCTTGACCTGAACTTTAAAAGAAAAGAAAGATTCTAAAAGGTCAAGGTGAAGGAGGGGTGAATTCTGGGCATGAATTCCAGGCCTGGGCAAAAGTTAAGAAACAAGAGATGGGAAGAACAGCAAGAAAATGATTTTGCCCTGAGGGAAGAGTCATTGAAGGTGAGGAATGTATAATAAATCTGGAAAGACAGGTAAAAGCCAAGTTGTGAAAGACCTTAAATGCCAGGGGAGGGATCTACTTGAGTCTATTAAGCATGACAGTGAGGAGAATGGTTTTGTTTTTGTTTTTTTTTTTCCTTCCTCAGAATGAGAGATTCCCTCACCCTATCTCAAACCATATAAATGCCACATCTTTAAAACAGCAAGATAGTGATAGTCTGGTTCTATATTTCTGGTAGTATCCAGTGTGGTGAAGCTGTTTTATTCACACCATGGGCACCATGAAATGAGCTAGGTGGGTGGAAGGGCTATCTAACGTTTCCCTCCTCCATTTTGGGTTCTGTGGTCCTGAGAAATGGGTTTAGGATTTTCTTCTGTTTTGTTTATATTTTTCAGTTCTAGGCACGACGACTCAAGTAAATGAACCAAGGAATTCCAGCCATGATGATCTTGGAGGGGAGATTGCAGGCTAGATATTGTTAGTATTGAAACCCTGAAAAGCCAGGGTACCCAGAATTAAAACCCAAATGGGACTTTGGACTTAAAACTAAACGAGACTAGGCTATATAGTAACTGAATTAAACTGTCTACCTAATCCCTTTCCTCTTTCCAGAGAGCAAAGTAGTATAAAAACGGATTATGCCTCCCACATATTCAGCTGGGGGAGAAAATTATATGCTTCTTCTTGCTAGAGTTTCGATATAAATATTCTTTTGGAAAAGCTAATTTATCAAGTGGCTAAATAGAATTGGGGTACAAGGACCCCTAAAATTAAGGGAATTAGTAAAGTCTAGAGTCAGTGGCAAAGAGACTGGATCTCCCCCCAAGACCCGTTTAAGGGTACTGAAGTAAGCTTGGGGAAGGGGTGAAATGTGACATAATCTGACCATCAAGACAGTGTGAGGTAGTGTGTAAACTGTTACACTCACTATTACCTGTAAGACTTCATATTATATTTCTTTATTTTTTGCTGAATCTAAATATATTTAGATGAAATAAAATAGTATTTAAATGAAACAACTTAAAAGATATTTAATATAAGTACATATAAGTGATCTTAGTATTGGATTTTTTTGAACAAACATTTGCAATATTTCTCTCAACACTAGGCAAACATAAGTAATAAATCTGGATCCGTGATGAGTAAATTTTTCATTTTGATTTAAAAGAAGAATAAAGTGAAAATGCTTGCTCATGCAAATAAGTGGTGAAAATAGGAGGAAATTTTTATAGTCTCTCTTGCTGAGAAATGAAAATTATTTTTAAAAATTTTAGTCACCTAACCAAATGACAAAAGGAATAGCTAATTACAATTTTAAAATATTCTTTTTTCTACTGGCTAATAATAACACAATAAGTGAAAAATGTACTTAAAGTGAATTGCATATATTGTTTCATTTGCATTATTTTTATAAAAAACAACAAATAAGCAAAAAATTCTAGCTGTTGCTATGTTCTCTTCTACTACTTGCATACCAGATGTAGTCTCACAGAAACTCTACTAAAAGACTGACCAGCGTTGCTAATTAATTCATTTAAAAACCTATCACTTTACATTGGAAAACAGCTTTAATACACCAATGAGAAACAATATAAGGTTCATTTCTGTAAAGTATTTGTGATGGTCTGCAATGGTTTCAAAACAATTTGGAATGTGATTGATTAGCAATCCTGGTTTTCAAACAGACTGACATTTGCATTGAAAGAATGGAAACATTTGTACGATATCATCATGTGTTTGCACATCTGATGAGATACAATTACAAAATAAAAGAGGGAAATGAAGGAGCTACTCTGGTCAGTGTACAGGATGCAAATGAGTGTATATGCATGTGGCTGATTATATATTAAGAATAAGTTTATGCTTAAATGTCAAACCCTAGTGGCAGTTTGGAAACAATTTGATAATAGGTTGGAAAACTCTCAGAGTACATTGCAATTAGTCAGAAGTGGTCAGAGTTTGGGAAGTTAGATGGTGCAATGGATAGAGTGCTGGAAAGACCTGAGTTCAAATCCAGCCTCAGGCATATGTGAAACTGCACAAGTCACTTAACTCTGTTTGCCTTAGTTTTCTCATCTGTAAAGTGAGCTGGAAAGGAAATGGCAAAAGACTCTAGTATCTTGGCCATAAGGGTCACGATGACTTGGACATGACTGAAACAACCAAACAACAAGGTCAGAGTTTGATATAATTGTTGCATAAACAATGAATCATTTGGTACATAATAATAGTTTCAATTCACTGCAGAAACAAACCTCTCATGCTTCAACCATGCATACACTTGTATACACAGAGGAAAAATGTTTTTCTTAATATGATTTGGCAATTATTTACTGCTTAAGGCACCATTATTATTATGATTTTTTTTATTATCAACTCCTTGGAATATTATTGTATTCAGGAACTTCCCATTTTGGACAGGTCTGTTAAGAAGGTTTTCCCCCTTATTTATTTAAGGCAAAATATGCCTTTTTGAATCTTCCAATCATTATTCCTAGTAATGTTTTTCAAACACTTGAAGGCAGGTATTATGTGCCCCCTAGAATATTTTACTCCAATATAATCATGCTCAGGTCTTTCAATTAATATTTATGTGACATTGTTTCTAGACAATTCACTATCCTTGGTGCCCACTTATGAAGGATCCTCAATTTGGCAATGTCCTTCTCAAAATTTGGTCCCTAAAACTGAATCCTTTTTTCTGATATGATCTAACCAATGCAGAGTACTACTTGATAAATACTTAATTTATTCCTTACAGGAGGAAATTCTGGGTACTGGGTATTGAGCTCTTGTGTATGGGGTCTCTGAGGTCTTCAGAGGGAACTAACAACTCTGGTCTGAGGGCTCATTAAGCCCTTTTTGAGGGCTGCTCATCTACCTTTGGTGTCCATCTGTCCCCTAACTTTCACTTGTGGCTCCAAGAAGTTGTAGCCTGTGCAGGATCCACACCCTAGTAAAACTGGCATGGCAGATAGATTAAACCAGGTTGAAGGTAACTGACAGACTTTGGACCCATTGGTGAGGTAGGGAGATGTCTATCCCAAGCATATGAAGATTTTCCCCTTGGCAGAACAGGTAGATGAGAACAATTTGTTCCAATGGTCATGAAGGCACCTGAAGTAGGCACTGTGAAGTGCTTAGAGCTTAGTCAGACATAGAATATGCCAAGGCCATCCACTGCATCCCAGTCCATTGCCAGACATCCTGGACTTCTATCTTTCCATTGGACTTCAATGACTACGGAAGAGAGAGTAAGGCTCCATGGTCAGTGAAGGGAAATGAAAACCTTACACTGGATAAAGTCTGGGGAATGTGGTGCTAGAAAATTCTACTTATCCTTCAGAGGAGGGAGTTGGAATACCTGGGGGCAACTGGCATCTGAAGAAGTGAGAGAACATAGACATGGGGAGATTTACAGGGAAATCTACAGAAAAAAAGGTCAAAAGGAGAGGTATATATCAATGAATCAATGATGGGCTGCATAATCAGGGACCTGGTGTGAGAAGGGCCCTATGATAGGTCAGTGTCTTTTATGACTTCTGAAATAGCTGCCAATGTTCTAATAATGAGGCACAATAGAAAAGGCAAATTCATGAGGTAAACTTTTCATGGTGCTCTTAGAGGGGAGAATATAGAGTGGAAACTTTGGAAGCTTTGATTACATGATTTGATTACATAGCAAAGAGAGAAAACAGATAATTATAGGGTTCATGAATCAAATAGTGAAGTTACAGAGTAGACAGAAAGGATGGATAATGGAGAAAGTGAGAGAATTTTTTTTGGAAGTGATATTTTTAAAAAAATATTGAGGAAGAATAGCTGAAAGGAAGCAGATGAGGAAAATTTACTTGACTAACTGAAAGGGGAAAAAAAGAGGGGGCAGAAATGTATAATAAAAAAGCAGAAAAGAAAAAGAACTAATAAAAGCCTAAATGGAAAGAAGTAACCAACAAGAGGAATTGAAGGAATATAATACTGTGTTGACAGTGAAAGAGGGAAAAATCATAACTTGAAACAATAATTTCAGAAACAGATGGAGAAAAAAAATAACAACTCATAAACTTAAATGTGAAATAATTTAACAATACAATCAAATGAAAAAGTGACTGATTGGATAAGAAAATTCATTGCTTAAAATAAAGAAATTTAAAAAATAAAACATACACAAAACTGAAGGGATTGAAAAATATTAACAGCAAATCAATCAAAAAAGTAAATATTGATGTCATGCTAGCTGACAAACAAAAATAAACATTCAATTTAAAAAAAGGGATGAACAAGGAAACTGAAAACACAGGAACCATAGATGACACCAATGTCAATAACAAACTTGTATGTTTCAATTGCTTTACCATCCAAATTCATATGGAAAACATCTGAGCTTGAGTAAGACATAATCGGTAACACAATAATGATGGGAAACTTCAATATCACTTTCTCGGTTTTAGATAAGGTTAACAGAAAGATAAACAAAGGGAAAATACAAAACTAAACTAATTTCTGTAGAAACTAGAATAGAAAAAAACTTATTACCTTTTAAATGGAAGTGCCAAAGATGAAAGGTTTCTAAAACTTCATGATATACCAGGGCATAAAACATTGCAAATAAATGGAAAAAGGCAAAAAACCATTAATACATCCCCTATAGAGCATAATGTACTAAAAACAGAAATTTGTACAGGGACCACAAGTAAATGATATACTCAGAGATTGAGAATGAAATATTAAATAATAGGTGGGTCAAAAAATAAACCATAGAAACAATAGCTATGTAAGCAAAAAATGATATGATAAAACAACATACAAAAATTTCTCGGCTGTAGTTGATGTAATCCTAAGGGGGAAATCACTTACTTCCAAATATATGTTAGCAAAACAGAAACAGACAAGATTAATGAACTGAATATATGTTTTTATTTTGTTAAATAAAAAAGTAAAAAAAAAACCCTAAAATAAACACAAAAGATTAACAGTGAAAATTAGAGAGGAAGTCCCAGAGAAATGGTAGATAAAATTAAGTGCTGGCTTTTTGAAAAGATTAATAAAATTGATAAACCTTTATTTAATTTGATTTTTAAAAAGAGCAGAAAAGCAAATTAATAAAAGAGCACATGAGCAAGGTGAAATCATATGAAAACCAGAAGAAATAAAAAGGATAACCATAATATATGTACAATTACATGCTAACAAAACCAAGAACAAATGAATTAGAGGAAAAACTTCAAAAATATAAATTACACTGACTATCCAACAATCAAATAGAAATTTTAAATAACTGAATCTTGGAAAAGAAGTAGATCTAGTTGTCAAGAAGTACCAAAGGGGGGAAATCATTAACAATAACTTCTGATACTGAATGGGTTCATAGAAGAAGTCTGTCAAACTTATAAAGGACAATTAGTAGCCATACTTCACAAATTATTCTCAAAAATTGAGAAGTATCCCTACCAGAAGTCTTTTATGAGAAAAATATAGCTGAATACTTAAACCAGGAAAAGATAAAAGACAGAAAGAAAACTATAGACCAATACAATTATGAACATTGACTCAAATGCTTTAAACAAAATCCTATCAAGCAGACTACAGAGATTTATGCAAAAAAGTATTCTGTCTGATCAAGTGAGATTCATAGCAGGGATGCAAGCATGATTCAACATTATGAAAACAATTAATGTAATTAATTATGTTAAAAAACAAAATATCAAAAGCCACATGATCATATTGATTGATGCAGAAAAATCTTTGATAAAGTATACTATTTTATACAAAAAACAACCTTACAAAGTAGAGACCTTATAGAGGACTTTTTTATTATAAAAATCTATCCAAAACTGAAAGCAAGCATACATACAGTGGTTATACACTATAACAGGAATGTAGCATGGATATCCAATTTCCTTGCTATTATTTGATATATTTCTGGAAATATTAGCACTAGCTATAAGACAATAGAAAGAAATTAAAGGATAAAAAATGAGTAATGAGGATATAAAACTATCACTTACCACTTATGATTCAGTAGCTTTTTTGAACAATCCTAAAGAATCAGCAAAGATAATAATTAAAACAGTAGCTGGAGCAAAGTTAAAGGGTACAAAAAAATCCTCAAAAACCAACAGTATTTCCTTATAATGATAACAAAACATAAGAAACAGTGGAGAGGGAAAACTGTCATTCCAAATTGCTATAAAAAGTGTAAAATATCTATGACCCTCCCAAAGCACACAAAATATTTGTGTAGATTCAATTACAAAGGTTCCTTAAAGAAAGATTTTTTTAAAAGATATTTGGAGGAATATTCAGTGCTCATGATTAGGCCTTGCTGACAGAATAACAATAACAATGCTATAAAATTAATGTATAATTTTATTAGTACTTTATTGCTATACCAATCAAATTACAAAGGGCAAAATTTACAGAGCCTAACTGAAAATCATTTGGAAATAAAACAAAAGATCTATAATACCAAGGGAAACTAAGAAAAAGATATAACAATGAAGGGGGAATAGTTTTTCCAGATCTCAGACTAAAATAAAAAGATGTCTTCAAAAACCATCTGCTACTGGTTAAAGAACAGAGAGATACACCAATAGAATAGAATAGATGAGAAAGAAACAATATAACTCATTAGCTTAGTGTTTGATAAAGCAGGAAACATAAATTAACTAGGAAAAATTCCCTATTTAATAAAAAATTACTGCTGAGAAAACTAGAAAACAGTCTGGCAGAAAATAGGCCTAGACCAACACCTTAAAATCCAATTCATAATGCATTCTAAATGGATATATGATCTTAATATTAAAGATCATATTATAAAAAATTAGGAGAGAAATAGATCAAATAATTCCCATAGCTATGGGTAAAAACATATTCTTTAAAAAAAAACCAGGTAATAGCAACAATTACAAACAAAAAAAGATTACTTGAAATTGAAAAGCTTCTGCACAGACAGCATTAGCACACCTTGGACAAGAAGAGAAGAGGCCAAATGGGAAATAATCTTTGTATCAAATTTCTTTGATAAGTGTTTGGTATCCAAGATTCATACCCATGAGTGGAACGAGTGAAGACCTCTCATAAAAAGGGACAAATTAAATAAATAGGAATAAGTAAGATAGTAAGGCCTCTCATGAAATCTAAACTTCAGCTTTCTACTTAAGTTTTTCTGTAAGACAAGTTAGTGACCATGGGAAGACAAGTTAGTAACCATAGGGACACAGGATGCTCACATTCTGTGTATTTACCTAAGGGCGAGAGGCCTGAAAGAAAGAAGGGTAGAGGTGAATAAGTCAGCAACTATAAAATCCTCTGAGAGTAAGGATAGGATACAGGATGCTCACATCCTGTGTAATGACCCCAAGATAAGGGACCCTCGGCTCAGAAGAAGAATGGTTGAAAAGCCGGAAAGCCAGGTACAATGTAGACGTGCAAGACCAGTTAGGTATAAGAATTATGGGAGACAAAATGTAAGGGTGCTGGATGGCATCACAGATGTAAGGGTGATGGAAGGCATCTGTTGCAGAAGCAAGGGTGGTGGGAAAGGCTAGTTTGCCACAGATGTGAAGATGAGGTAACCAACAACTAGCTTCTGCTTGTCACAGATAACCAAACCATTTGTTCATTGTCATCGTCACTGAGGTAGATTTATCACTTAAGATGTAAGAATGGTGCGTCACCTGCTTGTCAAAAATAATCATACCATTTGTTCTTTGCCATTGTCACTGGTATAGATTTATTGCATCCAGATTGTACTCTCAAAGCTTGCATCTTCAAGCTGAAAGGAAGGAGGTTGGGAAGGGGGAATTGCGGTTAGGGACCTATATAAACACCCCAACTATCTGTGTCTGGTGCACTCTGACACCGAGGGGCCCCTTGCAGGGCTCTTGTTGCCTGAGTTGCCCTTTCCTGCAGGATTGTAATAAAATGTCCTTTCTACTTTCACCTTGAGATGCCTCTGCTTTAATTCTTTAATTCGTAAATCTGTGCCACACACCCACACACCCACACCTATACATACATGCATGCATGCACACACACATACTATATACATACACATACATAATACATACATGTATAATTATCAACATAGTTATATGTGTAAATATTTATATACATACATAATTATACATATATATTTGTATGTGTGCATATAACTAATGGCCCATTCCCAAAGAGTTAAATGATCAAAGGATAGGAGCAAACAGTTCTCAAAAGAAAAACTGCAATGTATTCACAAACATGAAGAAAAGTTCTCCAAATCACTAAAATTAAAAGAAATGCAAATCAAAACACCCCTGAAGCTTCATTTAATACCCTGTAGATTGGCAAATGTGACAAAAAATGGCAATGGTCAATACTGGAGGGGTTGTGGAAAGATAGGCATACTAAAATATTTTTGGTGTAAATGTAAAAGTATACAAAAATTTTGGAAAGCAATTTTGAATTATGCAAATAAAATGATTAAAATATTCATGGTATTTGAATCAAAGATTTTATTACTTAGCTTATACCCCAAGGAAGACATTGATGAGAAGAAAGTCCACGTAATACTCCAAAATATTTGTTGCAGCATTTTTGTCAAAGATAAAAATTGGAAGTGATGCGATACAGTCTCTGGAACTTTCCTTGAGTCTTCCTATTAGATTTGGCCTTTACCTGAGGCCATAAACCTTCCATTATCAGTAGGCCCAAATCTCTGTTACTTCCAAGTTGTCTCTGGCTACTTCTGACCCTTGATCCTATCAAAATCCCATTCTTCTAGTTCCTGGAGTTTGACCTCCAGTCCCATGGAGCTCCTCCTCAAGACCTGCCCCAGAATACTTTACCACCCCTTGATCTCTCCCACAATCTTTCTGTATATAGGATTCACCTTGCCTCCATGAGGGTGCTCAGATTCAATCTAGCTCAGCTTAGATTCAATCTACCTGGTTGGCATTAGTTCACAAACGCTCAGATTCCTTAAGAGTATAGCTGATGGTGAGATTTCTTAAGAGTCTGGCCAATATGGTGGCTCTTTAATAAACTTTGTATTTCTTTGGCTGAAAGAAGGCTTGAGTTAAATTCATTCAGCCAGGACCCAGTGTGTCAGTATTTTGGGGTCTGGAGCACCCCTAAACCTCAACATATGCTTCCCTGACCTCAACAGAAGCAAAGAAGATGACCATCAGTTGGAGAATAACCAAACAAGCTGTGTTTCGTGGTTGTAATTAATATTACTGTGCTATAAGAAATCATGTGTATTATGAATAAAGAGAAGGATGGAAAGGTCTGTCTAAACTCATGCAAAATGAAGTAAGGAAAGCCAAGAAAACATTATACAGAACAGCTACAATAACATGTATGGAAAGAACAACACAGTAAAAAAAATATAACAACATTATAAAGATCACACATTATTCAAATGAAGAAATATGAAAAGAAACCCTCACCTTAACCCTTTGTGGAAGTAAGAGGTCCACAGTTGTTACACCTTGCATATGCTTTTTGGAATTTTTCAATCTATCAATCTGTTGTGTTGACTTTTCTTCTCTCTAAAAATATTTGCCATATGGGCTGGCTCTCTGGGAGAGAAATTAATTAAAAGGTTACTCATCAATTTTAGAGGTAGAAGTTATTCTGGAATTCATCTTTTCAACCCAGGTTAAGCCACTTACCCAAGGTAAAATAATAGAACTTTTTCTACTATACTACCCCCCTCCCCCACTGGCTAATCTCCCCACACTACCAATTCATTTCCTTTAAAGAATTTTTTTAGATTCAAATGTTAATTAGGATGGATGAGCTTTCTGATAATGCATTATCTGCAATGAACATCTAGACTACTACCAGTATTAGGTTCTCAAATTATCTAACTAGTGTCCTGAAAGAATAAGTCATGGATTATTAATGTTTGTGATGGTATAGAATCTGTAAAACAAATTCCAAAACATTTAATATGGTACAACATCTGGAGGTTAGTCAGTGTTTCTCAGATTAATGGTAAGTACTTTTTAAAAACGTGCTAAATTTGATCTCTTTTATATTTTTGCCTACAATTAAAAATTTTTATTAGTAGGCTAGGAAGCACTCAAAGTATTGTTTTTTTAAGCCATTATTAAGAATAAAGATAGAAATGGAAGGAAATAATGAAGCACTGAGGTGATATAAAAGAAAATACATTGCAAATAGTCAAGGAAATTTCCATTTCTATGTCACATAGTCAAGATCAACAACCTCTTTAAGAGGCCAGTATCACAGAGCTAATTTCAAACCACAATGTGAAACAATTATGAGTATTGTTTTCGAGGATTATTATAGAATCTGTGGAAGAGGTACATGACACTGAATAGGAAGGATAAGTGGCATCTAGAGAGAGATGTGAAAAAGAAGGGAAGTGATGAGATTCTGCTTCAGGAATCTGGAATAAAATTGCCTTTGCAATTTGTGAAAAAAAAATGCTCCTTCTAACCCTGCTCCACCTCCCCAAAGTGACTGTAAATTGAGGGAGAACAACAAAAGCCTATAAATTGTGTGTTAAAATGGAAATGCAGATTTTACATATTTTAATTGTTGGAAAAGAATACAATAGAGGCTTCTCAGAGCAAAATGGTATTTTCAATTATCACATAAATGTGGACCATGAATTAGAAAATAACAATAAAAAGAGAGTAATACATTGAACCCAAGGGCCTTATGGATGCCAGAGGATAGATTTTAGAAGGCCTGAGGAGGTATATTCAAAAATGTGTTTCACAGACATAGTCCAGGAAAGATAATGACAGCATTGGTAAGGGCTAGGAGGTGGAAAGACAGGTACAGTATTGTTGGCATACTGTGAAATGGTCTGGTTATTCTGGATATCAGTTTGGAATTATTCAAGAAAATTAACTAAAGCATTCTTGGTTTATCAACTAAAGATGTATCTATTGGGCAAATACCCTGAGGAAATTAAACACAAGAACTAAGTTAAAATACATAGCAAAATATTCATAGCAACACTCTTTGCGATATCAAAGAACTGGAAACACAGTGGGATCCAGAAATTAGATTATGGCTGAAAAGTTATGATATATAAAATATAATGGAATATTAACGTGCAATAAGAAATATACATGTGTGTTTATGCGTACGTACATATATATATATAGATATATACACCTTTTTAGGATGGCTTTTACTTTAGTAACTAATTGTTTCATTTCTGTTAAGATATTATTTCATTTCTTGTGATGTTGTTCAGTGCTTACAGTGTTGATCAACTTCTAATTCTCTTCTTGAATAAAAATGTTTCTGATACTTAGCTGGGCAGATTTTGAAGTATCACAGAAGAAAAGTAATGAAGACAACACCAGAAGCTTTTGACTCCTTTAATTTCTTGACCATGAACTATATTTTGTGTGATGTTTTTCATTCACTGTCCTTGCATTGGTGTCACTATATCTCTATCTCTCTCTGTCTCTATCTCTACCTTCACTGATGCTCAATATATGTCAAGAAACATGAATGTCAACACATGCTAATTACATACATACATTCATAATATATACACCCATATATGTGTGTATACATACACACATGTATATATTCATACACATATACATATATACTTACACATGCCAAAGTTTACACACACATAAAAATATTTGTATATTCACATATTTGTGTGTGTGTGTATTGTATGTGTATACTCTCTTTGATAGATCTAGTTAACTCCTTCATAATATATTTCTATTTCTTATTTATCTGCAATAGCTATTGAGACTTAAGCAACAACTATCTTCCTACTGGTCCCTTATCCCACTGTAAACCTAAATGCCACAAAACAAGATAACCAAGTGTGTCTTTAAATGAGGTTTGTTGTTTCATTTCAGCATAAGGAAAATTCAATTCCTTCAATTTTTCTATTTATATGGAACTTGTGGTTCAGCTCCTCTTTTGGCTACATTTTCTCGGTGTCTTCTGGTGTCAGAAGCAAAAAAAAAAAATCATCAACTCATTTTTCACTGGACTTAGAATATCAGAATTTACATTAGCATAAAAGGCTGTACAATTCTTAGAAGTCTCTACTGCCATTTCCTGATCCTGCAATTCCGTACAATTGCCAAAGAGAAAGGAAGCTTCAGATGGCTGAAGGATTTTTAAAGGTTTTTCTTCTCATGAGTCATAACAGCCAAAGGATTTTTCATAGTTCTCAGAAAGCAGATGTGATCTTGTGTCAGGACCATACCTGTAGCTGCTCTAGTTTGGAAGAAGCTGACAAAGATTTTGGAACACTGGAAAGACAATCACAAAACCAGGATTTCTTTGTGATAAGACACAAGAATTAGACTGTTTTATGAAGGTCATTCTTTCTATAACATTTAAACTATGAAAGGAAATCAGATGAAAACTTTTGAATGATAAGAATTATCTGAAAGGGCAGGGGCTATCTTTGGAGCAAATCGGTTCTCCACTGAGGACAGCTAGAAGGGCTAGGAATCTAGAAATACATGGGTACAGGGCAGGTCTGCCTCAAAAGAATTCAAACACCTAAGCCTTCTTTCAGTCAGAGTAGTGAAGTTTTATAGCACTGGTTGGGTGGGAGAGATTCTAAGAATCTGTGATTAATGGGGCTGAGAATGATACTTTTAAACAGAAAACCTGGAAAATGGATCAGTGAAAAGATCTTGATAAGATTAAGGAGTGGCAAGTAGCCTGGGGCAGTCCAGAGGTAACTCAAAAACCTATATGAGAAATTCTTGGCAAATAAATGCATATACCACATAATTATATCCATGAAAACATGTTAGGTGAAATAGCATTTTGACTTTGAGGTTGATTTAATTCCAAAGAAGCAATTTTATAAGGATTATAAATGAGTTATTAGTTAAAAGAAGTCAGATCATGGTATAGGAATTTTATGGTAGAACTTGGCTATATATGTTACAATCATTAATGTAAAAATGTTTACAATGTTTTGCTAAAGACAACCTATGCATCTACTATCCTAAATAGTGAAATCATACCTAGTAGATTAGTTATTGATGATAATACAAATCTTTATAAATATATAGATCGATTCAAAGATTATTTTATAAAGTATATAATAAAATCACCTTAACCAAATCAAATCACCATTTGCAATTTTTTTAGAAAAATGACTCATTTAAATATTTTAGCTTTTCATTAGGAAGAAAATAAAATAATGCTTCATTAAGATATTAGCACTTCATTCCAAACAATGAATAATTTAAAGCAACTGATCTTTTACAGTTGATTAAATTCTCATTGCTTGTTAATCAGTTAAATCTGATTGCAGTTGTTCACATTCTTCTAATTTAGAATTCATTGAATCATGTAATCATCTACAGAATTATAAGGCAGCTCAGCAGTCTGATCTACTGCCCATCAAAATCATAAACCCAAAATATAATTCATATGCTAGATCTATAGAAAAAGCATTATACCATCTCAACTTGAAGACATCTAGGAATGGAAAGCATCATGATTTCACAACTCTCATGATAAGCATTTGTTTTATCTATTCCTATCTTGACCTCTCCTTATGTTCTGCTGTATAAAAGAATTTACAAAATAAAATTTTCATGAAATATAAACCATAATCAGTTCTCTAACTAATCAAGCTAGTTTTATTGCTTTAACTCATAAACTTACATAGACATAAAAAAGGGAAACAAATTGGAAAATCAAAATAATAATGCTACACAAATATTTTGTAAGAAAATAGATAAACTTTAAAGGGATCTACAAATGGCTCAAGATGAAGCTAGAAATCTTCAGGAAAAATGTCAAAAGCTTTAAGTACTACTTACTATAATATGCTGGTTCTTCAAAAACTGCTAGATGATATCAAAGAGGAAGTAACTTTACTAAACAAACCCAAAGAAGTGAAAAGTGAGCTAACCCCTTCTACAGAATGATTTACAGCAAGTTTGAAGATTTTGTCCTTAAAGCCAATCCTGTTGGAATGCTCCAAGCTACTTAAATGTCACAAGAGGTTACAATAAGAGTTCTGGTATTGGAAAAATTGGTGGCAAAGGAGAGAGTGTCACAATTGGAAGAAGAAATAAATATATTTGCAAAGAAATAGAAGATTCTAGAAAAGGAAAAGGGAATGAGCGAAGCAAAGAAAACTCAGAATGAATATTATGGGAAAGAGCTAATGAGATTGCAAACTAGATTTGCAAGGGAAACACAACTAAATGACATTCACTCAGAGACTTCAGAAGAATTAGCTGTGAAGTACCATGTCACAATTAGTTATAGCAGGGAAGGGGAATTCAAAAAGGATAAAGTATTGATTGGGCAGAAGTTTTCTGCATCTGTTGGCATTCCTCACTTTTCCTTTGTGAGATTTTGTACTCAAACCAAGAGGTAGCTAAATCACTTGATTTCAATCCTTAGCCCTCGACATCATTTATGTCTCAAGGATAGTGCTCAATTTTTTTTTTAAGGTAAAGGTCCCTTAGACTGTTTGGGCTAGACCCCCCAAAAAAGCTAGCCTAGTCCATGTGGTAGAGCTTTAGGGTATAATGTGGTTACTACGCATGTATTAGGTCATCAGAAAAAAACTAAGTAAATATTAAAAAGTAAATATATGAACAATGTATTTTAGACCTCAAAGCCATCAAAATGAGATATGTGACAAGGTACAGGGAAAGTCACTGATACAGGGAATTTTTTGGATGAGAAAACTCCTTTAACCAGTGCAGATCATAACATATTCTATAATTTAAAAATATGGAGAGTTGCCTACCATCACAGCAGAAGCAGAAATGGGCCAAATGGGACTAAAGTTTACTTTGTTTCATGATTTGCTCTTACTAAAAATTCATGACTACTGGCCAATCAATGAAAAGGTATTTATTAAGTGCTTACTCTATTCTAGGCATAGCATCTTTTTAGTGCCATGGATGGTAAGAAGTAAAAACAGTCCCTTGCCTCAAGGAGATTACATTCTAATAGGGAGACAACACATACATAAATGGCTACAAGATACCTACAGAGTAGATCAAAGGTTACTTTATTGTTTTTTTGTTTTTACATTTTTTTAATTTAATATATTTAGTTTTCAGCATTGATTTTCACAAGAGTTTGAATTACAAATTTTCTCCCCATTTCTACCCTCCTGCCCACTCCAAGATGGCGTATATTCTGGTTGCACCATTCCCCAGTCAGCCCTCCCATCTGTCACCCCACTCCCCTCCCATCCCCCTTTCCCTTCTTCTCTTGTAGGGCAAGATAAATTTCTATGCCCCATTGCCTGTGTATCTTATTTTCTAGTCGTATGCAATTTTTTTTTTTTTTTGGTATTGAACATCTGTTTTTTAAAACTTTGAGTTCCAAATTCTCTCCCCTCTTCCCTTCCCACCCACCCTCCCTAAGAAGTCAAGCAATTCAACATAGATCACATGCATATCATTATGTATAACCACAATACTCATGTGAAAGACTCACTATATTTTGCTCCTTTCTAACCTATCCCCCTTTATCGAATTTTCTCCCTTGACCCTGTCCCCTCCATCTGCCTTCCCTTCTATCATTCCCCCCCCTTTTTAATCTTCTTCCTCCTTTTTTTCCTGTGGGGTAAGATACCCAATAGAGTATGTATGGTATTCCCTCCTCGGGTCAAATCTGATGAGAGCAAGATTCACTCATTCCCCCTCACCTGACTTCTCTTCTCTTCCTACACAACTGCTTTTTCTTGCCACTTTTATGCAAGATAATTTACCCCATTCTATCTCTCACTATCTCCCTCTCTCAATATATTCCTCTCTCATCCCTTCATTTATTTTATTTCTTTTAGATATCTTCCCTTCATCTTCAACTCACCCTGTGCCCTCTCTCTCTCTCTCTCTTTCTCTCTCTCTCTCTCTATATATATGCACATACATATATACATGCATACACACTCATATACATATATACATAAACATAAACACACACACATATATATGTATATATATGTATATATATATATGTATATATATATGTGTGTATATATATATATATATATATATATATATATATATATACACACACGCACATATATATATATGCATATTCCCTTGAGCTACCTTAATACTGGGGTCTTGTGAATCATATACATCATCTTTCCATGTAGGAATGTAAACTAAACATTTCACCTTTAGTAAGTCCCTTGCAATTTCTTTTTCTTGTTCTTTTTCTTGATTACCTTTTCATGCTTCTCTTGATTCTTGTGTTTGAAAGTCAAATTTTCTATTCAGCTCTGGTCTTTTCACTGAGAAAGCTTGAAAGTCCTCTATTTTTTATTGAAAATCCATATTTTGCCTTGGAGCATGATACTCAGCTTTGCTGGGTAGGTGTGTTGGCAACCAAAAATGGGCTCCTTAGCACTTAGTCAACAAGTGCCCTTGACTAGTTTGGCTTTTTCCCATGAACTGAATGCTGTTTGTATGTTGGACTGGAGTAAGCTTGTCGGCCCCTTCACCTTGCTTCCCTTGCTTAAGCTGATGGAAAGAACCTGTGCTTTCCCGGTCAACCCCTTCACCTTGCTTAAGCTGATCGAAAGAACCTGTGCTTTCCTGGTCAACCCCTTTCACCTTGCTTAAGCAGATTGAAAGAACCTGTGCTTTCCCCAGCGTACCTTACACCCCTGCAGAAGCCGGATGGTTAAAAACAGCTTCCGTTGGAGCCAGAGGCTGCTATGATTACAGCCACAGCCGAAGCTGAAGCAGGAGCTGCCAGTAGCAGAGCTGACCTATAGGAGGAAGCTGAACAAGGACTTGAAGCCAGTGGGTAATCTTTTTACCATAGAGGGGGAAGCATGATTTTGTTTTACACCATCATGCTTCTCTGTAGCCTCCTGGTTACTCTTGTAAGGCGTACTTATTGGGCCTGGAAGCTTTTGATCAATATGTCAAAGTGGGGATGCTGGTTCATGGGTTGGTTGCTGTGGGGCCTAAATATATGCTTTGATTCTTCTGCCTCCTACTTTGAGAGTTTCTTATATCCAGCGGTTCCGAACCTTTCAGACATATATATGATCCTCTTTGAGATTATGAACTCTGCCCTCCTAATACAGTAGGTGATTCTTGGTTTTAATGCTATCTCCATTGACCTCCAGAATATTGTATTCTAAGCCCTTCAATCTCTTAATGTAGAAGCTGCTAGATCTCAGGTTATTCTGATTGTGTTTCCACAATATTCAAATTATTTCTTTCTGGCTGCTTGCAGTATTTTCTCCTTGATCTGGGAGCTCTGGAATTTGGTGAAAATATTCCTAGAAGATTTCTTTTTGGGATCTATTTCAGGAGGTGATTGGTGAATTCTTTCAATTTCTACTTTGCCCTGTGGCTCTAGAATATCAGGACAGTTCTCCTTGATAATTTCTTGAAAGATGATATCTAGGCTCTTTTTTTTGATCATGGCTTTCAGGTAGTTCAATAATTTTCAAATTATCTCTCCTGGATCTATTTTCCAGGTCAGTGGTTTTTCCAATGAGATATTTCACATTGTCTTCCACTTTCTCATTCCTTTGGTTCTGTTTTATAATATCTTGAATTCTCATCAAGTCACTAGCTTCCACTTGCTCCAATCTAATTTTTAAGGTAGTATTTTCTTCAGTGGTCTTTTGGACCTCCTTTTCCATTTGGGTAATTTTGCCTTTCAAGGTATTCTTCTCCTCATTGGCTTTTTGGAGCTCTTTTGCCATTTGAGTTAGTCTATGTTTTAAGGTGTTGTTTTCTTCAGTGTATTTTTCAGTATTTTTGGGGGGTCTCCTTTACCAAGTCATTGACTTGTTTTTCGTGGTTTTCTCGCATCCTTCTCATTTCTCTTCCCAATGTTTCCTCTACTTCTCTAACTTGCTTTTCCAAATCCTTTTTGAGCTCTTCTGTGGCCTGAGACCAGTTCATGTTTTTCTTGGAGGCTTTTGTTGTAGGCTCTGACTTTTTTGACTTCTGGCTGTATGTTTTTGTCTACTTTGTCACCAAAGAAAAATTCCAAAGTCTGAGACTGAATCTGGGTGCATTTTCGCTGCCTGGCCATGTTCCCAGCCAACCAATTTGACCCTAGAGTTTTTCAGTGGGGTATGACTGCTTGTAGAGTTAAGAGAAATATGTTCCAAGCTTGGAGGGATGTGCCAGCTCTGCCATACCAGCACTCCTCCTTCCCCAAGAACCCCCAACCCAGACTGGACTTAGATCTTCATCAGGCTCTTCACTCCTGCTCTGATCCGCCACTTAATTCCTCCCACCAGGTGGGCCTGGTGCCAGAAGCAACTGCAGCTGTAGTTCTGTAGCTGCCCCACCTCCGCTGCCCCTGGGACAGTAGCCAAACTGGGAACTCCTTCCACTCCTGCAGCTTTTCCCACTAACCTTCTCTGTTGTCTTTGGTGTTTGTGGGTTGAGAAGTCTGGTAACTGCTGCAGCTCACTGATTCAGGGTGCTAGGGCCTGTTCTGCCCGGCTCCTGGTCTGGTTGGTCTGCACCGCCCATGCTGGGCTCTGCTCTGCTCCCAGCTCCACGTGGGATAGACCTCACCCAGAGACCATCCAGGTTGTCCTGGGCTGGAGCCCTGCTTCCCTCTGCTATTTTGTGGGTTCTGCAGTTCTAGAATTGGTTCAGAGCCATTTTATAGGTTTTTGGAGGGACCTGGCGGGGAGCTCACACTAGTCCCTGCTTTCCGGCTGCCATCTTCCAAAGGTTACTTTAGAATGGAGATAAATCCTCCTCTAGAAAGTGGAATTTGAACTGAGTCTTGAAGGAAGCCAAGAATTCTAAGACAGTATAGTGAAGGGAGAGAATAGAGCCTCTTGATTCTTACTTTGGGTAGTTCCCCAAAATCAGACCCATTCCTTATAACACAATAGTATTCCATCATAGTCACATACAAAGACTTGTTCAACCATTCCCTAATTGATGGCTATTCCCTCAATTTCTAATTCTTTAGCACTCCAAAAAAAAGAGCTACCGTAAATGTTTTTGTACAAATAGGTAATATGTAATTTTCTCATTTTTTTCTTTTAATTTCTTTGGGATACAGACTTAGTAGTGGTATTGTGGGGTCAAAAGGTGTGCCTAGTTTTTTTTTTGTTTTGTTTTGTTTTGTTTTTTTTAATGTGAAAGTATTTTATTGAAGACCTACAAAACAAGTTGGGCATAAAATTAATTACATTTTAATTAGATTTTAAAAGCTAATCACCTTTAAAGTCATTTCAATAATAGAGTACACAGAAGGAATCTGAGAGAGCAGCTAGGTGTGCCTAGTTTTATATCCCTTTGGGAATGGTTCTAAATTAATCTGCACAGGGGTTGGATCAGTTCATAACTCCACCAACAGTGCATTAGTGTCCAATCTTCCCACATCCCTTCCAACATTTATAATTTTTTCCTGTCATATTAACCAATCCAATGTGTGTAAGGTAGTACCTCAGTGTTGTTTTAATTTGCATTTCTCTCATCAATAGTGATTTAGAATATTTTTTTCATATGACTACAGATAGCTTTGATTTCTTCTTCTGAAAACTGCCAGTTCAGATCCTTTGACCATTTATCACTTGGGAAATGACTTGCATTCTTATAAATTTGACTCTGTTTTCTTGAGAAATGAGGTTTTTATCCTAGGCACTTGCTTTAAAAATGAATGAAATATTCTTGAGAATTTATCTAACACCAAGAGTACAGGTAAAATGCTTTTCCTCCTAAACAATGTAACAATTCCACTGAGAGAGCCATATTAGATATTTGGACATGGGCTCAAAATGGGGGAATAGGGAGAAATATGGAAGGACAGAACAATTGAAATATTGCCATTGGGTCAAAGTTGATATCTTTTCAAGGTCAAGTATGACACAAACTCAACTACAAGGTAATATACTACTTCGATTAATCAGAAATTATTAAATTTTCCATGATGCTTTGTGTTTCTAATAATAATGAGTGAAGTCCTATTTGGTTGGCAATATTTCATTAGTACTGTTTACAGCCATTTGGAATTCACTAAAGAACATCCATAATCCTGGTAACTAATTACTATTTCAAAAAAAAGTCAATATATAGTGAATTTGAGCTTGTACATCAAAACCATTTCAGATTTGCTGAATTTGAGATTGCAACAGATTCTCAAAAGAGAATTCAGGGTCTGAAAAGATAAAATATCCTTTGGATACACTATCAGAAAAGTATAGTATTTGGGTTTCAAATCTCTTGAGAATTCTCATAAATTACCTTTTTCGTCAGGATATTGAGTCTGTCAGATGCCAAAGTTTGGATGAGATACTCACTTTCAATAAGAGAATTGAAAAGAGAAGCCACTTATCTTAAAGGACAGAAACCCTCTTTTAAGATTGGATATTTATTAGAAGTCTAGATATCTAGTGCCAATTCAAATAATATCTGATGTGAATAAGATACAATAGTGAATTTGAGAAAGTTCATGGCATTTACAATGCATTTTAGAAGAGAGTTGATCAAATCTTCAGAGAGTTTTCAGGATTAGAATTTGTCATCAGGATAAGCAACTGATTACCGGAGAGCCTTTTTTCCATTTAAAACTGTCACTCAGAATAAACATACACTATATGGGGTAACTTGTGCCAAGCAGATGTACCCCTTCACAAAATATTTTCTTTTAAAATTAAGGCAAACGTTGTATTTAATTGCCTGTCCTAATGATCTCCTATGATCTGACTTTAAGACTCTTACATTGTTTCTCTGCATGGCCAATTTGATTCTATTGTAGCTGTAGGGCTAAAGAGCTGTAGCTCAATTGATGATATTACCAGGTAGTTTATAAATCTGTGTCTGATTAAAGTATCACAAAGTTTATGGGCATCAGAACATTTCATGTTTTCTCAGCTCTTTTAGAGATCTTTTATGATTACTTCTAATGCAACTCCCCCTTTCAGATTATTTTCTTATTCTGCATGTATTGTATATTTTTGTATTTGGTATCTATGAATCATCCTCCCCATTAGAATGTACACTCCTTGAGGCAAAGGACTGTATTTTTTGCCTCTCTCTGTATCCCCTACAATTAACATAAGGCTTCATATATAGTAAGAGCTTAATAAATACTTGTTGCCTACCTGACTTATTAGTGCCACATTGAGCCTCAAAAATGAGCTCAGATTAAAGAATAGAGATGAGAATAAGTATGGCTATTAGTATAGCAGAGTCCCTTTCTTCTTTTCAGTGGCAGCTCAAGCACCATCTTCTTCTTCTTGATCCCTCAAACTGTTGTCCCTTCCAAACTATCTTGTACTTAGCTATGTTATATAACACATACATGATGTATGTATATATTTGTAGTTATTCATTTTAAATTTATGCTATATATCTTTATATAGGAACTTGTTCCCCCCAAGCTCCTTGCAATTAAGGATTGTTTTATTAATTTTACTTGTATATCTATGCCTACCACAGTACCTAACACATAGTAGGTGCTTAATAAATGCTTGTTGATTATTTGATTAAGCAAACAATTTCAATAGGTGAAGAAAAGTGGTATAATAATCTTTCATACAATATAAATAGGATGGCAAATTGGTACTAATAATTTGGGGATGGAATTGAAATTATGCAATATTTATAGGATTTATTTAAGTAGGTACCTTTCTAATAGTGCTTTTTCTATTTTTTATTTTTTAAACTACTAAATAAAAAGATACATTTAGAATTGTAAAATAATTATTCACAAAATTTTTTTAAAAAGTTTAACAATTCATATATTGATTCCACCCATTAATTTTTCCTTTAAATCAGTAAGTAGTAATTAAAATAAAAGAGACATGTTTCTTATTCTTCAGGGAACTCAACTTAAATTAAATTTTACCTACTAAATAATCATTTTTAATAAAAACAGTTAAAAGTAAAAGCTATTAATCACTATAATGTGCTAAAATTGATCCAAATATTAAGCAGAAGATTAAAAATTAAGTGGGTTATATAAAAATGATTTTTGCAAAGATTTTAGAGCTTTCTGACAGATGTTAAAAATAATTCTAACTTTAAAGTATGATTCTTAATGGCAAGAGAAAGTTATAGTTCTAGGAAGTTTAATCATTTCATACTGACACTTGAAATATGTCACTTATAAAATATCCCTAATAGTCATAGTATATTGAAATCATTAAAGACTAAGCATGGTGACTCAGCTTTATCCTGTTCATTCTGAAGGGAGCCTATTACTTACAGGAGCAGAAGGAAGTTATTTGATCTTGTCTCTAAGCAATTGTCTCAACTTTAAGATTTCCCTAAGGGAACATTGAAAGTCATCACTGCTTTTTGCAGAGAAGATTCAGCATACATGGGGATATTTGTTAGAGTAAAAAGCTGAGGATAAAAATAAGGAATCACTATTTTTGAAGTAATAAATAAACATTCCTCAATTAGTAAATATTGTAGGGAATGCATGTGCAATTGTGCTTGGTTGAGCCTGGTGAAAAGTGAAAAAAATCAGATTAGACATTTAATATCATAAAGATATTTCTACATTTACACCAACAATTAAATATAAACTAATGTCTAGGAGGGAGATGGCTAATAATGGGGAGGGGGTGTTTGGTGGGAGGAGATTAGTAAAAGCCCTAATTAGGAGGTAGCTGCTCTTTAAAAGCCCTGAAATAACCTAAGAAGTAGAGGTGAGGAAGAAGTACATTCTAGGCCTGGATTAGTACATTATATACATAGGCTAGCCAGATTATGATTATGAAGTGTGCATCGGTATGTACTCATAGTTAGGGTGCAATGTATGGATGATAATATAGCAACAAAGACTGAGAACAAGAAGCAGGAAAGGATAGGGAGAGCAAAGAAGACTGAAAAGCAGCAGGATATATAGGTGGGAGAGAGAACTAGGTGTTTTGAAAATTCTTACTTCTGCATTGCCGATTCTTTCTTTAAGATCTAGCTTGTTGCCCATATATAGGCAGTTTTCTCCCTCTTATTTTTTTTTAACTGAAAAGCTGTTTTGATTAGATTTTCTATATACCAGGTAAATACACTGTTACCAGGCTTTGGTAGATGTACTATATCCTACTGGACTCTGTTATCCCTGTATTTTAAGTAGTGGTCCAGAAATCCAAATCCCATTCTCATACTCCATCTCTTTAATTAGCTATTCACCTTTTTTACAAGGCAGCAAGGTGACACCCTACATGGAGCATTGGGCCTGGAGTCAAGAAAAATTCAAATCTGGCCTCAGAAGTTTACTAGCTTTATGACCTTGGGCAAGTCACTTAGCTTTAGTCTGCTTCAGTTTCCTCAACTGTAAAATGGGGATAAAAATAGCACCTACCTCACAGATCTGTTTTGAGGATCAAATGTAATACTATTTGTAAGGTACTTAGTGCTGTGCCTGGCACAGAGAGACTTGTTTCCTTGGCTTTTCTATATCCCTTCTTTTCCCTGGGCAGGAGTGACGAAAATACTACATAGTCTATTCCCCTATGGCTTTTAGTTTCTTATCTAATGTCCCCAAATATTTGGCTATGCTCTCTAGTTCTTTCTGACAGTATCATTTGTGATCATATTAATAATTACATTGAGGTAGTAATCATTTATAAGAGATGTGCAACTTAGTAAGTAAGAATGAATAAATTGTGTTGGTAAGGGAACTCTTAGTATGACACAGATTGGCAATTCACAGATTTTGAGAATTACTTAGGGTGCTGAGGGTTTAAGTGACTTGGCTAAGGTCAGACAGTTAGTATGTGTCAGGAGACATGTTTTCCTATCTCCAAGGATAATCCTCTATACTTTATGTTACACTTCTTCTGAGTATAAAAAGGCAACTTAAAATGATGCAGTTAGGCTGTATTTAGAGGGCCATAATGTTCATGATGAAGGTGGTGTATAGTTCTGTTGTCCTCTACCCTAGTATTGGCTATAGAATTGGCTACAACATTGGCATCTTATAGATGCCACACTTTCAGAAGAGCATTTGATAAACTGGAGGGCAGGCAAAAGAAGGCATCCAGAATGATAGAAGGCCTGTAATTCGGGCACTATTAGGATCTGTCAAAGAAACTTTGGTATTTAGCTTAGAGAGTAAAAAGTTTGAGTGGCAGGAGCTGTGCTAGGTAGAGGCATCATATCAGTCAAAACCATTTGAAGGGTAATCCTTTGGAATAGGTTAGTTAGTTAGTCTTATTCTCCATGGTCCCAGAGAGAAAACCCAAGGACCATTCATGGAATTTGTAAAGGGATAAATTTAGGCTTAATCTAAGGGAAAGCTTCTAAACTTTATAATTTCCAACAAATGGAATTAGTTAACTTAGAAAATAGTGGGTTCCAGTGTAATGGAGGTCTTCACACAAAGGATAGATGACTTTTTGTTGGTTATGGGTTAAAGTAAATTTATTTTTAGAAAAGGGCAGGAATAGATTCCCCTTTGATGTGCTTTATAACTCTAAAAGTCTATGATTTTGCGTATGTGAACATGAGACTTATAACTCCCAAGATTATGTCCTAGTCCCATTGGACAATAGAGCTTCTTGCTAAATCTTTGAAAGTATTGAGTTCTATGTAATGCTTTGACCCAGATCCTCTATGAGATGGAGTCGATTTATACTATTTCTGGAGCAAAGACTATACTTCTAAAATCTACAGTATTCAGTACAGTGTCTTTCCCATATAATGAATGTTTATTGAATGACTGAAGGGTTAGACAAACTAATCTCTAAGGTCTCTTCCAAATATAAAAATCAGTAACTGTAAGAAAATGAATGATTGACTAAACAATTAACAATGAAGTATTATCTATATGCCTAACCATTTTGCCCATTTTGACCAGTTGGCAATAAGTGGATAAATAGATTATAAATTATTGATGTTTTTCTGGGGAATGTCCACACAATGGTATAACCTTCACATTAGTTAATTCAGCTGAAGTACCATACTACCTTTGAGAAGCTAAGTTTCATTGTCATCTCTAAGTAATCACTCTATAAAATTTCTTTTAATAGGCAGCTTCTAAAGTCAGACACATAACTTCTCTAGTTTCTTTTTTTCAATTACACTTATTCATCACCTATTAGAGAGAGCTATTATGCCGTGGCATGATAAATTACAGGGTATGCCTGGCATTAACTGGCATTTCCACAAATTCTGATAATTCGTATCCTACTGGAATTATAATAAAAAGTTGTACAATTATTTCTTTCCATGAAAAATAGCAAAGAAATTACTTTCAAGTTGATCAATGCAATTCAATGTGCATTGATTCACAAGTATAAAAGGGGAAAATTGGTTTAAAAAGTAATTTTTGACTTACTGACTAAAATATAACTACACATAATAATAAAAACCAAGCTTCACTTTCTTGAAGATTTTACTCATGATGTTGATCAATTTTGATAGGAAAAATTAATATTTTCTCATGGCATACTGAGAAACTCAAATCAATACAGTTATTGCTCTTATATACCAGACCATTTTGTTATCTTGCCAAAAATTTTTCTGCCTATGACCTGTAATAGAAATTAAATTGCCAGGAAAAAGAAGGAAAGTAAAATCACTACTCCTAACTTTAGAAGAATATGTATAGACTGGAAACTTCACTAGATTTGGTTTAAATTCCATTTCTCCTATTTGCTATTAAAGAGACCATATGGAAATCATTCACTCGCTGTAGGCCTCAGTTTTCTTATCTATAAAATGAGTGGGGAGGGAGTATTGGGCTTGATAATCTCTAATTTCACTTTCAACTCAACATTCTATGGTTACAAATATTGGAAGTGAAATCATATGCTTCATATGAATTTCCTATATACGAAATATAACTATAAGGATATGAGACAACTTTTATTTATATATACTGCAATAAGCATACACTCTCAACAAATTCATACTTGTTATTCAATATTCTTAAGGATCTGTGATCTCATCTGTTTGGGAGTTCCTTCTTTTTGCCATCCAACCCTCCTCATCTTATGTGACTCTTGTCCTTGTACTCCCCTAAGTTCATCACAGGGGAAACTCTCCATACTAGAAGCTTTCTTCACTTTTCCCTGAGATTGAGAAATGTCCATTAGAGAATTGTAAATCAAGTATAAAATCTTGGTATGTTACCATATTTAGTACTGTCATTATCTATGAATTTTGATAGTTTGGTCTCAAAAACTGATAATTCTCACTATGGAGTCTTTTGGCCCTTTCTGGCACTTCAAAGTAGAGAAGTGTATAGAAGCTAGTACCTTGTGTAACAATATTTGACAAGAGATTGACTGTCACACTTATTTTTGTCTTTATGCTCTCTTTTGGTTTCAAAAAAGCAACAGGGATCTGAGTCAGGATAAAATGGAAAGCATAAATTGATAGAATGTTCTAAAAAACCTGAAGGGTAGGAATACATAGAAAGATTTCTGCTGCCATTATCCTCTGTGTGACACTCTTCTTTATGTTTCAAGGCAGGTGTATTCTAGATCTTGCTGCCATACAGCAAAACTGTCAGAATAATAGTATTGAAAATATGGGCCTTGATGGAAAGCTTGAGGTGGATAAAATTGAAATTGGGGTGGAAAGCTTGGGACCAGTGAAATTGCTTAAAAGCAATCCAATCTACTTTTTCTCATTTTTAATTCAAACTCAACTCAATTATCTGCACTGCCTATTTCAAATATAATTCTTGATGGACAAGCTCTAGAGAGTATCCATCTAAATGTATGGTGAAATCAGGGCAATAGATATTCCTCATCTACCTGGTCTTTCTCATGTGGATAGACAGGCTAAACTCTTTTAAATGATCACAGATCATTTCAGGAGATTCTCCAATATTCTGGGGCCTGATGAAATTTTCAGTGTCACCCACAAACAGAAAGAGGTCCTCATCATCCACAGGGAATCCTTCTTTAATCTGGACTCTTCAGTGGATCTCCTTTATCTTATTGGTGAGTAACTTCAGTGAACATACATCTTCCTGCTTTATACCTCACCTGATATTTGATGTTAGAGGCTCATCACACATGGTTATTTTTGTTGTTTTATCTTTCAAAGAATCTTTAATGACTTTGACTTAAAGATTATAGCTTCTTGTAAAAGTATGTAAGTGCTATTTTCTCCTATCAAAAACTATTTTTATTTTTTCTTTTTATTTCTATTTTGTTTAATTTTTACACATTCTTTTTTTTTAATTTTGAGTTCTAAATTTTCTCCTTTCCTTGAGCCCTTCCCCCACACATTGAGATGGCAAGCAATATGATACACATTATACATATGAAGTCATGCAAAACATATTTTTATGTTAGTAGGAAAAAAGAATGAAAAAATTCTTTAATCTGTACTCAGAGTTCATCAGTTCTCTCTCTGGAGGAGGATAGAAATTTTACTTGTTCTCTGGACCTGCCATAGATAATTGTATCGATCAGCATAGCTGTTTCTCATAGTTGATCTATAATATTACTATTATTGCATATAATGTTCTCCCACTTTGGCTAACTTCACTTTGTATTAGTTCATAAGTCATCCCAGGTTATTCTGAAATCATCCTCATCATCATTTCTTGTAGCATGATAGTATTCTGTCACAACTACATATCATAACTTGCTCAGCTATTCTCCATTTGATAGGCATTTCCTCAATTTCCAGTTCTTTGCCACCATAAAAAGAGCAACTATAAATATTTTTTTTGTACACATAGGTACTATTTTTTAAATCTCTTTGGGATATGAACCTAGTAGTGGTAATGTTGGGCCAAACATTATGCACATTTTTGTAGCCCTTTAGACATAGTTCCAAATTGTTCTTCAGAATGGTTGGACCAGTTCACAGTTCTATCAATAGTACGTTGATTTACCTATTTTTTCACATCTCCTCTAGTAATTGTTATTTTCCTTGTCTGTCATGGTAGCCAAACCAATAGGTGTGGGGTGGTACCTCAGAGTTCTTTTAATTTGTATCTTACTAATCATTAGTGATTTAGAGTATTTTTCATATGACTATTGATTGTTGTGATTTTTTTCCCAGAAAACCAATTGTTCACATCCTTTGACCATTTATGAATTGGGGAATGGCACTTCTTTTATACATTCAGCTCAGTTCACTACATATTTGAGAAATGAGGGCTTTATCAGAGAAATTTCCCCTGAGTTTCCTGCTCTCCTAATTGTGTCTGAATTGGTTTTGTTCATGTAAAAAACTTTTTAATTTCATGTAATCACAATGATCAACTTTACCTCTCATCATATTCTCTCTCATTTGTTCATAAATTCTTCCCTTGTAGATCTGACAGTTACTTTTTCCCATGCCCTCCTAATTTTCTTATGATATCACCCTGTGCCTAAATCATGTACCTATTCTGACCTTAACTTTGTATACAGCGGGAGATGGTGGTCTATGCCTGGTTTCTTCCTCTTTCCAATTTTCCAAGCTCTTTATGACAAACAGTGAGTTCTTGACCCCAAAGTATGGATTTGAGTTTATCAAACACTAAAGACTATGATTATTTACTCCTGTGTATTATGTAGCTTATCCGTTCCACTCTACTTCTTAGCCAGTACTAGATTTAAACTGCTTTTGCAAAAAAAAATAATAATAACAATAAGATCTTATATTCTCTACATCTTTCAGTAAATAATGAACTGTTTAAAATGTGGTCACTTGTTGACAATCAATTATGAAAGTTTACCTGTTTTCTAACAGTATTCTCGTTAATTATGGCTGATTCATGTTTAGAAGACTCTCATAAAGATTGTGCATAGATGGTAGAATGGGCACATTGTTAAGTAGTTACTCATGTTCTTTGGGTTTCCTTTTTCTATTGATTATGTTGAAGATTTATTCAATGACTTTGGTATATTTACCTTGTACAGATACCTTATATATCAGTCCATAATTTCCTTACAGTTGTGTCCCTTATAGGATAGATCTCCTCTGTATACTCTTGGCTCAATCCAGCTACTTTTCTCCTCTTTTTCTATTTGGTATTATTTAGGGTCTAGGTGTTATGGTTTCACTGTCCTTGATTAGAAAATACAGTTTATAAACAAATAATTTTAATATGTTTTTGAAGTCCAGAAAATAACGGAGAGGGTCAGGAGGAGAACAAAGGCAAGTACACATGTTCTCTTCCTCAAGGGTACTGTAGTTTCTCCAGAGGGACTTATCAGTGGCACAAATAAGGTAAACTTTGTGGAGGAACATTCCATGGAGAGTGGACCACTGAGATAGTATGCCAAAGAGACCCCAGACAGTAAGGGAAGTTCCAGGATGGACCAGGAGTAGAGAAGGCATTTTAAATACATTAAGTAAGGAATAAGATTAGAAGGAGGATGAAATAGAGACCAATCCTGAGAGCTTCCTCTTCTCCCTTTCTGGATACCTCAAAATCCTCTCGCATCATCTCTTATTATATTAGCCTTCATTCTCTGATTACTTCTGGGAATTTTTGTCTTTGGCAAAACCATTTCCTCATCATGTACCATTGATCCTATCTCCTCCTATCTTCTCTAACAGATTGTCCCAAATTTATCACCTCTCCTTCCAGTCTTCAGTCTATAGGTTTGGGTTTTTTCCTATTTCCTAGAAACAAATCTAAGATTCTTGCATCCTTATTTTTTTAAAAAAATCTCACTTTAGGCTAATAGCCATTCCATTATTATCTTTTTTCTCTTTGTCTTCCAAACTCCTACAAATAATCTGTTTACATCCCTTGCATATACTTCCTCTCCTCTCATTCATTCCCCAATACTTCCCAGTCTCATAATTCAACCATAAGTGCTCTTTCTAAAGTTATCTGTGATCTCTTAATAAGCAGGCTTTTTTTCATAGCCCTCAAACTTCTTGCACTCTGCTGAATACTACACAGTTAGCCACCCTCTTTTCCTGGATTCTTACTCCTTTATGGAATGTCATGGCATTACTCTCTCCTGGTTCTTTTCTTTGCAGTCTCACCATTCCTTTTCAGGCTCCTTTGCTAGCTCATCATTCATGTCATGCCCACTAAATACAGGTCTTTTCCAAGCCTTGATCCTGCTCCCTATTTTCTTCACTCTTTACAATTTACCTTTGTTGATCACCTCATCAGATTCTATGATTTTAATTGTTATCTCTGACTCAATCACTCTCAGATCTTTCCAGTCCCTGTCTCTCATGAGCTTCAATTCCATCTAACAAACTTCCCATTAGACATTTCAAATTGGATTTCCTGGAGAAAACTCAAATTCAACAAGTCTAAAACATAACTTTATCTTTTCCCCAACCCAGCTTTTTTGTTTATTAAACTTCACTGTTTTCATGGAAGTCACCAATCACCTTTCTTTCAGTGTCCCAGATTTGTAACTTTAGGATTATTCTTAATTCTAGACTTGACAAGAATCAGAAGGCAGAAATGAGAAAGGAAAGCATGTCATGAATGTGGGACAGCCACAGAAAATGCTCCAGGTAGTGAGATGGCGTGTCTTCTTATTTCAATGTTTTTCAGTTAATTCTCATTCAGGATCTACTGTCCTAGGATCCTGGTCATGATCAATTTATAAACTTTAAACTCTAAAATAATGAGTTATTATGAAATTAAGTTAAGAAAAATTAATCTTTTAGATCCCTAAATCTGTCCTCACAATATAACAGAACTTTAAAAAGTTTCTATATCCAATGACTGATTAGAGAAATTTTCACAGGTCTCAAAATAATTAAAATCTTAGATCTATTTTGGCAAAATGATGAATCATAAAAAGACTGATTTTCAGTGGTTTTCAGATTCAAATTAACCTTGGGACAATTAAACAATGGATGCAGAAAATTTCCCAGGATTACAGTTATTATAAACATTATGATGAAGTCAGGTGCTACTATACCAATAGTATGCCACAAATGAACACGGTTTAACTGAAAGAAGTAAAGTTTCATGCTAAAGTGTTCTTTAAGAATGGAAGTACTAGAGAAGAAATTTTGGCAGCATGTAACATAGGTGAGAAAAAATGATGAGGCTTTTTCCCCCTGGGTGATATTTTTATTGCCACAATTTATTACTTTGCAAAAAGATAGTTTTGTGTCTCCACAGATTTCATAGAGTTCTCCCTGCAATTTGTTCTGTTGCTGGTACATGATAAGTATGCAATCAATTCAATGTTGAGTGTGTCTAATATGAATTGCAAGGCAAGATGAAATCAATGACTGTACAACATTATTTGATAAATTCAATTGTTGTCAGGGCTTCTCTTTGCTTCTCCACTTATAAGTGTGAAGGGTTACTGCATGTTTTGTGCTTCTATCAACAGATTATAACCATCATCCTTAATGAAAGAATAAGTGAATAAAAGCACCACAAAGTCAGAAATTAACTTGTCCTACGTGATGCTGTTTTATTGTCAAGGAGTAAGTGGCAAAGATCATTCTTTTTATTCAGACAAATTGAGACCACTTAATTTGGAAGCAATGTTTTGTTCACTTTTATTATTCCCTATGCTTAATGGTGATCATCAGAAAGTTTTATAAGAGCCTGTTTGTTAGCTTTCATCAGCTCTCGTGTTCTGCCTGTGGGAATATTGTCCCAGTCCAAAGAGCCCTGGAAAACCCCAGTGAAGGCATCACAACCTACATGTATAACATATAAATAATTGGGTCTAAAACATCCAGGATCTTTAAGCTCTGCATCATGGCTAAAGTCACTGCATGTTTCCAGTGTTTTGGTTTTCCAAGTCCTCCACATATGACCCTTTGCACAGTCTATCCTCTCTATCCTGGAATGCATTCCCTTCTTACCTTCCCATTTTAATAATCTTGACTTTGCTAAAAAAAAAAAACCCTCAGAATTCAAGGCTTATTGGGGCCCACATCCCATGGGAAATCTTTCATCATCCCTCAAATTACTAAAACTCTCTTCTCAAATTATCATGCATCTACTTATATCTGTTTATGTGCTATGCCCTAACCCCACATAAAATGCCAGCTCCTTGAAAGCCAGATATATTTTTTTTTAGTTTGTTTCTATCCCCAGTACATGGTACAATTCCTTATATATAGTAGGTGCTTAACAAATGTGTCATGGATGGGATAGGATAGGATGGGATTCCAAAGGTAGATGTTTTACCTTCAGTAAAAAGTGAGGCATAGTCTAATTAGATTATCATGGACAGTGTAGTTATAGAGATTCTCACTAAATGAAATCACATAATCAATTGTTTATTATCTAATAATAATTTCAAGGATTATTTTTAAGGGTCATTAAGCAATGTGAAAGGCTAAAACCTTTTTGCCTTGTATAATTTTCTAATAGTAGGTACAGGAATAGCTTGAGAATTAAACTCCTAGATGAATGTTTAACCATCTGAAACTGACACTAGTACTTCATAAGTGGCCACTGAACCTTGGAACCTGCACAATACAGGTTGTCCCTAACGTCACTTGATTCTGAATAGCCACAGATTCATAGAGACTAGTATGTAACCAAAAGTCCAACTTCCCATCAGTTGCTGCTGTCTCTGGTATATAAGACAAGTCATATATCAAATCTTCTTAATGTATCTTTCCCAGAGGGAAACCCACAAACTCACCCAAATATTTGAGATAAAAAAGAAACTGAGATAAGAAGCATAAATATTCTGGTAATAGAATTACTTGGGATATAAACTAGAATTCTAGGTACAGACTTACCTTTCTTTTCAATGCAAATGTCGAGTTGTAAAAACCATTTTCTAATAAATTAGTTCTATCCTATGTAACTAGACAGCACAATGGATAAAGCACTAAACCAGGAGGCAGGAAGACCTGAGTTCAAATCCTACCTCAAATACTTAGTAACTATATAACCTTGGGTAGGTCATTTAATTTCTGTTTAGTCATCAATAAAATGAAGATAATAATAGCATCTATCTCCCTGGGTTGTTGTGAGAATAATATTAAACAATATTAGTAAAGTGATTTTGTTGTTCTGTCATTTTCAGTCATGTCCAACTCTTCATGATCCTATTTGGAGTTTTCTTGGCAAAGATATTAGAGTGATTTGCCACTCCCTTCTCTACCTTATTTACAGATGAAAAAAACTGAGGCAAACAGGGTTAAAATCACTTGCCCAGAGTCACACAAGTAATAAGTGGTAGTGGCCAGATTTCAACCCTTGAGGTTGAGTGATCCCGATTCTAGTTCCAGCACTCTATTCACTGCATCACCTCGTTGCCCCATAAAATGATTTGCAAACCTTAAAAGTGCTATATAAATGCCATCTATTATTATTACTTAATTGCTTATGATAGAGGAAGTAGATAATGAAAAGGCAGCATGGTGCAGGGGCAAGAGTGTTTTTCTTAAAACAAGGGGAGCCCTAGGTTCAAAACCTGGCTCTGACATTTTCTAGTTGTGTGAATAAGAACAAATAAATTAATAAACCTCAGATGCTTCATCTTTAAAATGAAAACAATAATACTTGTAGTGCTTACAATATTATCCTGAAGACCAACTGGCCAAGTATTATAAAAAGTTATATACTATTTTTAATGTGCTATCACAAGCTTCCCCTGTACAACTGATTTCTACCTGTTACTTTTTCTCCTTCTCCCTGTTTCCATTCTCTGTTCTCTCCTTTCTTTTACTTTTCTCTCTGCATTCCCTCTCATTTTTTTCTTTCTTTCTCTCACAAACACACACACACACACACACACACTCCATTAGTTGTGATAGATAGGTGGGCAATGGAAATTGCTTGAAACTTATTCTTGTCAATATTGGGAATAACTTCTTATTCTACTAGATAAGTGATTTAGAGATTTACATTGTTCTTGTTCATTACTTTAATAAGTAACTCCATAATGCCAAGTTTCTGCACAACTACCATTAGAATCTTTAATTCAGAAAGGGAATAATATATGCAATCAATTGAATATAGAAATATACCTTACCAGACAGGAAAGTAGGAGGGAAGGAAATTAAGAAAAGAGGGAGGGACTGACAGAAGAGAGAGCAGACCAGGGGAGGCAGTAGACAGAAGTAAAACACTGCCAAGGAAAGGGTAAAAGGAAAGAGAGGACAAAGAGGAAGAAAAATAGGTTGCAGGGAAATACAGTTAGTAATCATAACTGTGACTGTGAATGGGATGAACTCTCCCATAAAATGGAAGCAGATAGAAGACTAGATCAAAGCCAGAATCCTCCTCATTTCTCAAATATATAGAGAACTGAGTCAAATTTATTAGAATACAAGTTATTCCTCAACTGATAAATGGTCAAAGAATATGAACAGGCAGTTTTCAGATGAAGAAATCAAAGCTTTCTATAGCCATATGAAGAAGTGCTCTAAATCACTTTTGATTAGAGAAAGGCAAATTAAAACAACTCTGAGGTGCCAACTCACACCTATCAGATGGGCTAATATGACAAAAAAAGAAAAATGTTGGATATTGGAGAGGATGTGGGAAAACTAAGACAACAATGCATTGTTGGTGAGCTGTGAACTGACTCAACCATTCTGGAGGACAGTTTGGAACTATGCCCAAAGGTCAACCAAACTGTGCATACCCTTTGAGGTCTATACCCCAAAGAGATCACAAAAAGGAAAACAGAGCTACTTGTGCAAAAATATTTATAGCAGTCTTTTTCATGGTGGCAAAATATTGGAAACTGAGGGGACGCCCATCAACTAGGGAAGGTCTGAACAAGCTGGGGTATATGAACGTAATGGAATACTATTGTGTAATAAGAAACGCTGAGCAGGCAGATTTCTGGAAAAAAAAAACTTGGAAAGACCGCTATGAACTGATACAATCTGAAATAAGCAGAACCAGGAAAGCATTGTATACGGTGTCAGCAATAATATGTGATGATCAACTATGAATAACTCAGCTCTTCTCAGCATCACAATGATCTGAGACATGTACAAAGGACTCATGAAGGAAAATGTTATCCACATCCAAATAAAGAACTGATGGACTCTGAATGTAGATCGAAACTTTTTTTTTCACTTACTTAATTCTTTTCTGTGTTATTTTCTTTTTCTGTGTTTCTTCTTTCACAACTGTGACTAATATGTAAATATGTTTTACATGATAGCACATATATAAAATATATCAAATTCCCTAACATTTTAGGAAGAAGAGAGGGGAGGGAGGGAAGGAGAATAATTGGTACTCAAAATCTTGTAAAAATGAATGCTAAAATTTGTCTTGATATGTAATTGGGGAGAAAATAAAACACTACTAAAATAAATAAGAATAAAATAAAGAATAAAAGTTGCCTTCAATAATATTAACTAAACAAAATGAATCAAGAGGAAGAAATACAACTCTTTCTTCTAGGTCACTTGTATGGAAAGCAGAAAGCTTCCTATAAATTAAAGATTCTAAAGGTAGTTGTGCAGAAACTTGGCAGTATGGAGTTACTTATTAAAGTAATGAACAAGAACAATGTAAATCTCTAAATCACTTATCTAGTAGAATAAAATGAGATAAAAATTAAGTTCATGCATTTTAATTTTTTTTCCTGCCAAAACTAAAACTGTAGGGGCAAAGGCAGAAAACATAAGAAGTTATTCAAATATAACAGTTATTCTCATTCAATGTGCCTTTACTTTTATTTCAAAAGATCTATTATTGTACTTGCTATGGCTGTGACCAAGCTGCAGATAGCTCAGATAATATGATTTCCCACAATGCTTGCCTTCCTTGTCTGAAAACTTCAAACATTCAACTTTTTAATGCATATCTTGCTCTTTGGAAGAGAGTCATAACACTGCTTTCAGCTTGGAATTATGGGTCCAATCTATCATATAGATTGGTTCCTTTCATAGAATCATAGGAATTCAAGAATAGAAGTCTGAAAGATCATGCAGGATAATACCCTCAGTGTACAAAGTAGTGGATGAAAATACCAGAGATCCAGAGAAATCATGGCTTTACAAAATTCACACTAAGAAAACTGAGGATCTCTCTAATACTGAGGAAATGTGCTAGGATCAAATTAACTGAGTTCAGTCTCATGCAGCATTACCTCCAAAGAGAAGGGTTAGGCCTTCTAAAATTATTATCTCTTGAATTTATGTCCCCATCTCAGAACCTCAGGGGAAATCACTTAAAGCTCAGGCATAGCTCAGGTTCTTCCCGAGAGGGCCTATTAGGCTCCCTTCTGAAATGATAATCAGTATACATAGTAGATGAAGTATAGGACAACCATTTATTTCCCCCACCACAAAGAGAGCCTTAAAACCCAAAAGATCTATAAGTATGCAATGTTAAAAAAATATAAAAAAGTTACAGTTACCAGTAACTCCTATGATATTCACTTGGGGGATTGATGCTTAAAACATTAAAAAAAAATTAATGTTTGCATGACTATTGGACAGCTAGTTCACCTTCACCTTGATTTGGCATTATATAAGCAACTCCTTCAAGGTTAACATTTTGTGGTAAGCCAGTAAATGGCGTTGGTTGATTTTCGGGCAGTTGGTCCTCTGTAGTAGCACAACATCCTGAAACCAGCATCCTGGACTTCTCAATAACTCATGGCCTTTCCAGTTTACAAGGCAGCTGCTAGAGCTGAAAAAAAAATCTGAAGATAGCTCTTCAGTGCGCTGTGGTGAGAAAAAGAAACACAAAGGAGAAAAGGTGGGCTGACCTTGGGAATCATTCTTAAGTTCACTTATACAAGCCCATGCTCTTGCTGCCATGCGGGTTTAGATATTGGGTAGAGGACTAGAGGAAAGTATTAGAACTCTCATGGGAAATTCAGTACAAAGTTTTTGGAATCCTAAGCCACATACAAAGAAGAAAGGACTTAGGGTTTCTATATTTGTCTCTATCTCTCTATGGATAGAAACAGAGAGAAATATATGGATATGATCTTGTGACTCTGGGCAGGTCACTTAAACTCTCAGTACTCTAGGCATCTGTCTAGGACTAAAGGTTGCCAACCAGATTTGGTAGAGGGATTATTCTCATTTGTGAACCCCCTAAGCCATTGAAATCACAATTCCAGTCTCGATCTCTATACATTAAGGAATTGGGTGTGGAACACTGTGCTAGAAACAGCATACAGGTAAACTGAAGATGCTCTCTCTTCTCAAACAGCATACATGCTTTTTGCACTAAAGAAATTCGTAGTAGGCATCTTGAATATAAAACATTTTGTAAAGTTTTGATCTTTACATAAGTGTCATTTGTTAATATTAGAGACAGGAAGATTAGTTAAGAGACTTGCACCATTTCAGATATGAGGTGATGAGTTTGGATATGTAAGATAAGAAAGGGCTATCTAATGACTATTTGGACATAGGCAAAGAATGAGATGAAGGCATGAAGGAGAACTACAAAACCCCAAGCTGGGAGATTCTGAGGAGAAAGATTTTTTACTAACCAATGGTTTCCCCACCCCCTCCAATTTTCTAGTGAGGGGGATTCCCTGCTCTGCATGTAGCTGGAAAGAGAAGGAGAGAGCACAAGCTGTGAGCAGGTCAGGCAGCCCCCACTGACCTCTCTGTGGCTGTTGCACCTGCTTCTTATCCACTGCAGCCCAAGCTGGGAGAAGCAAAGTGTAAGTGAGGCAGATCCTAGAGAGCTATGGAAGGAAAGACAGACATCCCTGGTTGTAGATGAACACAGAAGATGGCAGTGACAAATAGAGGCAAATTTGGAATAGGATTCAATGTCAGCCACTGGTGAGATAAAACTTGGACTACAATCCCAGTCCATGTTACTCATTCTGTTTTTGTTTTTGGAAATGTATTCCCATGGATTCTAAATCTGCAATCCCTTCCACTTACAGTTTTCCACGCTATTCTGTCTGCTTGGATACTCAGCAACTGCAGGTGTAGCTTATATTACTATAATACCTTGAGAAAATGCCTTCATCTGGTCTTTGACTCATAGTTTCTGCTTCTGACATTAAGTTTTTTTTCTAGGATCTTCCTATATAAAACTTAAATATTATAAATATTATTAATAAGCTTAAATTATAGTTTTCATTTTAATAAACTTGATTATAAGCCTGTGCATGAGAAACTTTCAAGGAAAAAGTAGAACTTTGCCAGTTTATCAAGAATAATTTTACTTATACAATTTTTCTCTCCTAATTCCTGAAATAAACATTCTAAAATACCCTGAATTTTAGATGATTAAAATATTTTGGGCTCTTGTAACTTAGAAATGACTTCATTTTTAAAACATTCCCTCAGCATGACATTTCTCTGAAATGGAATAATCACTTGGCCTACTTGTGACAAGTGTTTTAAATGACAGATATTCATCATCAAAAAGGACATACTGAGATATGCCCTTGTTGTGAAGAAAGGGTACCTATTTAACTCTTGCAGCATCCACTCTGAGTACAACTAGAACACATTCTAACATTCACTCCAACAAAAGAAAAGACAAAAGTAATGTGACTACAGGGAAATATGGACATTCCTAATGTCACTAGAATACGGTACTTTTAAAAATTGTCTACTGTTAATATCATCCCATGTCTCAGACTATATTTCACCTATCCTGGAACAATGCATAGCATTTCATTTCTGCCCACATGCCTTTGCTTAGGCCTTTCCTCATTCCTTGGGCTATATGGAGTGTTCAGGGAACACTGGCATCTGTGGTGTGAGGGCTTGCAGAGCCCTTTTTGGGGCTGCCCATCCACATTTGATATCCACATTCACTCAATTTTTACTTTGGCTCCAAGAAGCTATAGCATTTGCAGCAGCCACACCCAGTAAACTGTCTCAGCAGACCAGCTAAATCACACGGAAGGTAACTGACAGCTCTCGAACCTGCCAGTGAGTTAGGAAGATGTTTATTCCAAACATGTGAACACTTTCCTGATGTAATGGACAGATGAGGACAATTTGTTCCAAAGGCCATGAAGGCAGGTGAAGCAGATACTATGGAGTGCTTACAGCTTCGTCAGGCATCAGGAGCACCAAGATCAACCACTGCATCCTGGACCATCACCAGTCATCTTTACTTTTGTCCTGCCACTGGACTTTGATGGCTCAGGGAAAGAGAATGAGGCTGATGACTTTGCACAACTCTGCCCTATTTAAATCCAATTCACCTGTAAGTTAAAACATCACCTGTGATGTCACTGGTCCTTTTTTGAAACATGAAGGATGAACAACAAAACCATCATTCCTAGAGTATACTTCCTTCTAACCTCCACATCTTAGAAAACCTCGTTTTATTCATGTCTCAGGTCATGCACCACCTTCTACATGAGGCCTTTCCTGATCCCTTCTACATATGTCTTTACATTCACCTAAATGAAAATTAGTGTTTTTATGTGTTTGTCTAAACATAACATTGTCTATGTAGGTGTTGTTTTCCCCAAAAGAAGATATCCTTGAGGTTAGCAGGTGTTTCATTTGATTTCGTTTTATTGTATTTCCAGCTCCTAACAAAGTGTCTGGTACATAGTACTTAGTAAATTCTTATTGTGGTTGAATGAATGAAAGAATAGATGAATGGAGACATTTGACAGTAGGACTAGACTGATTTATACTCACTGAATCATAGAATCATAAAATTTTGAGATTAGAAGAAACTCCCAAGAGGACCACATCTAACTAAAAAGGAGTGATCTCTTCAACCTTCTGATAAGTTATCATGTGCTTGAACAACCTCTCCAGTAATGATGATTTTACCTCTTTTCCAATAGTTTTTCTTGAATGATTGCCTAGTAAAACATTAGAAATTTATTTGCAAATTTTTATTTTGTCTAGATGTATAACTCTATCAATTGATCAACTAACATTTATTTAATGACTATTATGTGTCAGACACTTTGAAAGCAGCTAAGGATGCAAAATTAATAAAAAGATACATAGATGTCTATAAATTTGAACATCTCATATTTCTTTTGAGCAATTCTGCTCAGCACCTTCTTTAATGCAGACATGCCATGCTAGGGAGTCCTTTGCTAGTGTCTCCCATGTCAGGAAATTAATACCAAAATTTTCCAGAGAGACCTAGAGAGTATCCTTCTGACCTCCATGTGAGTGCTTCCTTGAATGAGTTCTCTGTAAAATAGTATCTTAGGCAAATGTATTTTTGGCAAGCATGCCTTCATGAAATTTCCATATAATACTAATGAACTTCTCCAGGCAAACAAATTTTGACATAATTTTCCAATATATCATCTATCAATCCATCTAGCTATCTATATCACATATAACCATACATATGTGTGTATGTGTGTATGTGCATATATATACATATGTATATATATATATACATACATATATATATATATATATGTATATATATTCATTTAATCAGGAGACTTAGACTCATATAGATCTTTTTTCATAGTAGGACCAGCCAGAGGGTACATTCCCCCTGGTACAGACTTTATAAGAAAACAGATCTATCTCCACACCATAATATAGCCCCACTGCAAGAGTTTAATGGAGAAACAACCTTTATATTATAAAAAATGTATTGTTGCTATTCTGGAGAAGCAGTGTAGAATGCTGAGAATCTGAATTCTGTATAGTCCTAAATCAAATTACATAGTCCAAGATAGAGGTTATAGGTCAGGCAGCCAGAAATGTTGGCTTTCTGGCCATCTTGAGAAATGATGCTTTTCTTCAGCTTTTTGTCATGAATGTGCTTTTACATTGGGATCTAGAATGTATATACATATATATATATATATATATATATATATATATATATATATATATATATATATATAAATATATTTCATATAGTCTCTGGGGCTAAAATTGTGGGGAGTATGCCTGGAATTGCTAGTGTGTAATAATAGTCCCCTTGTCTCTCTAACCTAGAAATGTATATTCATCTTTTTATTTTTTAATGGCTGTCTATTTTGCATCCTATTGACTTGCGAGTGTCCCATAATGCGCTTAATATTATGATTTGGCAAATGAAATGACATCATCTCTAGTTTACCCTCTCATTCCCTCTCCTTAGGCCTTTCTGTTGAAATTACAGTATTTATCTCAGAAGCAACAAAAACTTCGAATCTTAGTTTTTATTTTTTTAATACATAAGTATTTTCTTCTTATTGCTTCGAAATTCACATACACTGTAGTCACTCAACTAGCAAATAGCTTCAAAATGGGGACCACATTTCCTGGCCTCAAACCTCTGCACAACTTCTGGGGACTCCATTTTCCTGTTTGGTTGCTTTGCTCAGGAATCAATATTGGACTCTCCTTACTTCCAATTCCTTCTAATCTGAATGCCTTCATTGTGAAGTAAAAGATTAATCTTTAATGAATTGAATGATTAACCTTTAGCAAATGGCCAACTTGTGAAAGCTTAGTAGGATTAGGTGAAGGGGATATCTGAAGTGAGGCAGAATTTCTCTTCTAGGAGGAGGAAATGGAGAGTATTAGAACTGAATAAAGCTGAAGTAATTTCTTCCAAGCTACAGGTAAGCAAATTTAAAAAAAATTCATCTCTCGCCTCCTCCCATGTCTAGATTTCCAATATATGTTATCTACCTGCATTAAAATGTAAATTTCTTAAAGGTAGAGACTCTCTTACTTTCCTGTATTTGCATCCCCAGTCCTTTGTATACTCTGCTCTTCATCTGTAGGTATTACTTAGTTTCAACTCTACTTACATCAGATACCCCCAGTCTGGAGGGGTTGAGGGTGGAGTGCTGAGCTTCTCCTAGAACTTTTCTTTATAGAAGAGAGAAAGTAAACTTTCAGTTCACTCCACTCCCCCACTTCTATAGCTCTTCCTGATTTCAATTCCAGAGAAACAAACCCCCTGGCAACCTCCATTAATGAGCTTCCAAAGAAAAAAATCTCCAGGGACAGATGGATTAACAAGTGAATTCTACCCAACATTTAAAGAAAAATTAATTCCAATACTCTATGTACTATTTGAAAAAATAGGTCCTACCAAATTCCTTTTATGATACAATTATGATGCTGATACCTAAACCAGGAAGAGCCAAAACAGAGAAAGAAAATTATAGACAAATTTCCCTAATGAATATTGAAGCAAAAATTTAAAATAAAATGTTAGCAAAGAAATTTCAGGATTTATCATGAAAATAATACACAACAACCTTTTAAAAACCCTAGAGAGAACAGGAATAAATGCAGTTTTCCTTAAAATGATAAGCAGTATCTATCTAAAACCATCAACAAGTATTATAGGTAATGAGAATAAGCTAGGAGCATTCCCAAAAAGATTAGGGGTGAAGCAAGAATGCCCATTATCACCACTATTTTTCAGTATTTTACTGGAAATGTTAGCTTCAGCAAAAAGAGAAGAAAAAGAAGTTGAAGGAATTAGAGTAGGCAATTAGAAAACAAAACTATCAGTCTTTGCAGATGATATATTGGTATACTTGGAGAATTCAAAGGAATCAACTAAAAAACTACTTGAAAAAATTAACAACCTTACCAAAGTTGGAAGATATAAGATAAATCCAGATAAATCATAAGCATTTCTATATATTACCAATAAAGCTTGGCAAGAAAAGATACAAAGAGAAATTCCATTTAAAATAACTGTAGACAATATAAAATATTTCAGAGTCTCCTTGCCAAGAGAAACCCAGGAACTATATAAACACAATTACAAAACACTTGTTTACATAAATAAAGTCAGATCTAAACAAGTGGAAAAATATCAATTACTCAAGGGTAGGCAGAGCTAATAATATAAAAATGGCAATTCTACTTAAATTAATTTACTTATTCAGTGCTATACTAACTAAAATACCAAAATATTTTATGAACTAAAAAAATAATAAAATTCATCTGGAAGAACAAAAAGTAAAGAATACCAAGGGAATTAATGGGGAAATACAAAAAAGATCTAAAACTATATTAAAAAGCAGCAATCATCAAAACTATTTGGCACTGATTAAGGTGGTAGATCAATGGAATAGGTTAGGTACACAAGACATGGTAGTAAATGACTATAGCAGTGTACTGTTTGATAAACCCAAAGACTCTAGCTTCTGGGATCAGAAGTCTCTATTTGACAAAAAGCAGAAAATTGGGAGAAAATCTTTACAACCAGTGTCTCTAATAAAGGCTTCATATCTAAAATATTAAGGGAACTGAGCCAAATTTATAGGAATACAAGTCATTCCCCAATTAAGAAATAGTCAAATGATATGAACAGGAAGCTTTCAGAAGCAGAAATTAAAGATATCTATAGGCACATGAAAAAATGCTCTAAATTGCTATTCATTAGAGAAATGCAAATCAAAACAACCCTTAAGTACCGCATCTCTTCTGTCAGATTGGCTAAAATGACAAAACAGGAAAATGATAAATGCTGGAGAGGATGTGGGAAAATTGGAACATTGTTACATAGTTGGTGGAGTTGTGAACAGATCCAGCCATTCTGGAGAGCAATTTGGAATGATGCCCAAAGGGTTATAAAAATGTGCATACCCTTTGACCCAGCAATCCACTTCTAGGGCTGTATCCTAAAGAGACCACACGAGTGGGAAAGGGACCCGTATGTACAAAAATATTTATAGCAGCTTGTTTTGTGGTAGCAAAGAATTGGAAATCAAGGGGATGCTATCAATTGGGGAATGACTAAAGAAGTTGTAGCATATGAATGTAATGGAATACTATTGTGCTATAAGAAATGGGGATAATACAGACTTCATAATGACCTGAAAACACCTACATAATATGATGCTGAGTGAGCAGAGCAGAACCAGGAGAACATTGTACACAACCACAGGCATGTTGCCTCTGTGATGACTAACTTTGATAGACTTGGCTCTTCTCAGCAATACAAGGTTCAAAGACAGCTCCAAAGGACTCATGATGGAAACAGCTATCTATGTCCGGAGAAAGAACTATGGAGTCTGAATGCAGATTGAGGCAAACTATTTGCTCTCTTTTCTTTCCTCTCTCTTCTTTTTTGGTTTTGTTTCTTCTTTCTCATGATTCATTCCATTGTGTAAATAAGTTTAATGCGAAGTTGTATATAGAACATACATCGGATTCCATGCCGTCTTGGGGGGGAAAGGGGAGAGGATGGAGTGGAAGAAAATTTGGAACTCAAAAACACGTGGAACTGAGTGTTATAAACTAAAAATAAAAAATCTAATTATAAAAAAATTGAGTTTGTGATATTTTTTCCTTTTCTCCATTCTGTATTTGAGTTCTGGTGTTTGAGTCTAAAAAGAAAAAGAATGTTGAAAACTACCTTTACGTGTAATTGAAAAAAGTAAGATACTGTTAAATACAAAAATATATAAAATGTTTACCAAAGAAAGATAATAATTAAAGTAAAAAAAGATATCACTTCATCGACTATGATGTCTTTTAGCAAGGTGTAGCTTCCTTCCTTATCTCTTTTAATTAGATCTGTTTTTTACTTTTTCTTCTTCTGAGAGAGTAAGGCTGATGACTTCGCATAGTGCTGCCCCACTTAAATCCAATTCACTTCCTAGCAAGATATTTCCCTTCTAATGTCACCAGTCCTCTTCAAGAATGAGGGCTGGACAGCAACAACAATTTTCCTTCAGCTGAAGCATAATACAGTCTGCTCCGGCCTTTAACCTTTTATCTTTGTGAGTCTCTCTGCTTGAAATGTCTTTCTTGTAAACACATTGTAGCATTCTGATTGTTAATCCACTGTGTTATCCACTTCCATTTTATGGGAGAGTTCATCCCATTTCACATTCACAGTCATGATTACTGTTTATTTCCCTCCATCCTGTTTTTCCCTTGTTTATATTTTTCTCTCTTTCTCCTTTTACTCTGTCCCTCCTCATCAGTGTTTTGCTTCTGACTACCACCTCCCTCAATCTACCCTTCTTCTATCAGCCCCGTCTTTTTCTTGTCCCCTACCCCTCTTACTTACCTATATTGTAAGATAGATTTCTATACCCAACTAAGTGTGTATGTTATTCCTACATTAAGCCAAATCTGATAAGAGTAAGCTTCACCCCTTCTCTTCTTTCCCTCTATTGTAATAGGTCTTTCACACCTCTTCATGTGGCATAATTTATCATATTCTATATCTCCCCTCTTCTACCAGTGTAATCCTCTTTCCCCTTAATTTTTTATATCATCCTATCAAAGTCAACTTAACCCACACCTCTGTCTATCCAAGATCTTCCTAAGAGAAATACAATTAAGAGTCATATCTTCCTGTGTGAAAATCTTATATTTTTTCCCATCTGCCTTTTTACACTTTTTTTGAGTTTTGCATTTGAAAATTGAATTTTCTGTTTAGCTTTCATCTTTTCATCAGGAGTGTTTGAAAGTCCCCTATTTTATTGAATATACATTCTTTACCCTCAAAAATTATGCTCACTTTTGCTGAGTAGTTGATTCTTGATTGTAATCCAAGTTCCTTTGTCTTCCACAATATCATATTTCAAGCCCTCTGATCCTTTAATGTAGAAGTTGCTAAGTCCTGTGTAACCCTTACTGTGATTCCTTAATATTTGATTTGTTTCTTTCTGGCTACTTGCAGTATTTGCTCCTTGACCTGAGAGTTGTGCAATTTGTGTATGATAATCCTGGGAGTTTTCATTTTGGGAACTCTTTCAGGGGATGATCAGTGGATTCTTTCAATGACTATTTTGCCCTCTGGTTTTAGGATAGCAGGAGTTTTCCTTGATAATGTCTTGAAAAATGCTGTCCTGGTTCTTTTTTGTCATGGTTTTCAGATAGTACAATAATTCTTAAATTGTCTCTCTTGGATTTATTTTCCAGGTCAGTTGTTTTTCCGATGAAGTATTTTACATTTTCTTCTGTTTTTTTCATTCTTTTGATTTTGTTTGATTCCTGATGTCTCATCAAGTCATTAATTTCCACTTGCCCAATTCTAATTTTTAAGAATTATTTTCTTCAGTTAGCTTTTGTACCTCCTTTTCCATTCTTCCAATTCTGCTTTCTAAGATGTTTTCTTCAGTGGATTTTTGTATCTCCTTTTCCATTTGGCTAATTCTACTTTTTAAGGAGTTGTTTCCATTTTTTTGTGCTTCCTTTTCCAAGCTGTTGACTCTTTTTTTTTCATGATTCTCTTGATTTTTAAAATCCTCTTTGAACTATTCTAGGAGGATTTTGGGGGGCCTGATACCAATTCATATTTCTCTTTGAGGCTTCACATATAGTTCTTTTGACATTGTTGTTCTCTTTTGAGTTTTGATTTTCCCTGTTGCCATAGTAGCTTTCTGTGGTCAGGGCTTTTATGCTTTTTGTTTTTTCTAGCCTATTTCATGACTTTTAAAGTTGAACTCTGCTCCTGGGATACTGGGGGCTGTCCCAAGCCTCTTGCATCAGGGGCCAGGGGGTTGGTCACTGACTAGTGACTAGCCTAGCCAGCTGCACTGGGGCCCATGGGTTTGCCAGGACTGACCACTAGATTACTGTGTTGGACTGGATAACTCACAGCTGGCCTGCTCTGCTGTTGGCCTGTTCAGCCAGGCCCACAGAGTTTCAGTTGCTGATCTGTGCTGGGGCTGGGGGCTTCCAGATGGCTTGCCTGGATACCATCTGTACAAGGCTGTGCTCTCCCTTTTACCCAAATAAGACAGACCTTTCCTGCAGTCCTAAGTTATCTTGGGCTGGAAAACTATTTTGTCATGTTCTTTTGTGGGTTTTGTCACTACAGAATTCATTTCGAGGTATTATTTAAAGTTGTTTCGAAGGAAATTGGGGAGAGCTTGGGTAACTTCCTGCCTTTTTCTGCCATATTGGCTCCACCTGCCCTAGGTCAATCTTAAAAAATGCATAAACATGTCCAAAAAACCATAGACAGGTATATTTGAATTTCATACTCAGAAATATTTAAGTTACTTTCAAAATATTTGCTTTAGTTTCAAAGTATCAATTCATCTGGAATTTTTCTGGGTCTCCTTTAAAATGTCATATGAATCCTCAAGCAAGATCCCAGAACTGATTATCAAATAGTATGTTTAGGAATTCTCAAGTAAAAAAGTAATCATCAGAAATAAATGTAGATTTATTCAAAATAAGTCATACCACTAGACTTTCAAACTAGGGAAATACCATGGGTATAACATAGAAGAATTTGGATAAATCTTTCATATCATGGTATTTCAGTTAGAGAAATGTGAACTAAATCATAGGATAGTTAGGTGGATTTGCAATTGGTAGAATGGACACAACCAAATACTGTTGGTTAATGTTTCAATATTAGCCTAAACACAGGTCTTTATTGGTACCACAAACATCTATTTTTTTTTTGCTGATTCCACATTTTATATTAAAAACTGAGAGAAAGACTTGCACAGCATGCTAATTAGACTTGGGAATGACAGAAAGCTGGGTGTTAGGGGAGGACTAATATCTTTATATTAGATAATTGAAACAGTTCAAAAATCAATAAACTGGAATGATAAATCAGAAATAAGGTAAAATATAAAAGGAACAAATATATTTTGTTTCTAAAGTATAGGATAACATATACTTGGATTAGTGCCCAATCTAAGTAGAAGAAAAAATCCAAAAGTTTTATTTGTGTAGAAACTCAATATAAGCCAATAGTATGACAGCACCTTAAAGAAAAAGCAAACAAAATCTTAGTCAGCATTAATACAAGTGTACTGTCCAGAACAAGACAGCCAATAGCCCTCTCTTAACTCTGTATGTTTTTAGGCCATACCTGAAGTATCATGTTCAGTTCTAACTACCATAATTTAAAAGGGGCACATCAAGAGCAATAAACTAGAATGCTACAAAATGTAAACTGGAAGTCTTAGACTAGATAAAAGAATACAAGGAAGAACAAATAGACATTGAATATCTGCCATGTCAAAAATGGATTCAAATTATCCTTAACACTTCCATTGGACCCAACCAGGAATGATGGATGGCAGAAATAAAGAAACAGATTTTAATTAAATGTAAATATTCACTTTATTATGATGAGAGCTATTAAGACATGGAACTGATTCCCTATATGTCTCTGAGCATAGGTATAAACACATTTATGATACACATACATGTTATAAATATGTATACATACACACATGCATATATATACACATATATATGTATGAATATATACACATAGCCATAAGGAATTATGTAGTATGTACATAAGAGTTTGGAATTGAAGACAGGTATAGGGCAGAAGAGTCCAGATGAAGGGCACTGGCACATAAAAGACAGTTATAACAAATTTTATTGTTACTTGCAAAGGGAGGAGATGAAAGCTGCTTGCAGCGATAGTCTCCGTGAGCAGTCTCCATACCAATAGTGTACAGAATTTGGGGTGGCTGCAGTGCGCAGATTTTCCACAGGCAACCTTCTAAGGGGAAATTAAGTGAAGGGAAACTTTTCTATAGAGGATGCAAGCACAATTTTACGAGAAGCCTTAGGGATCTCAAAATTGAATCTAATGAAGTAGCCAGATGATAAAAGTCAGAGCGGAAGCCTCAAGTATTTAAATTTTCTATCATAGATAAGCACCAGACATCCTTGTAGCCAACATTGAACATTGCTTTTGAACACAGTTGTTATTGACTAAAGAAAATATGGAGTAAAGAAATTTTATAAGTAGTAACATCTGCTGCTGCTTCCCTTCACCAAAATCTGAGGAAGGAAGGAAGGAAAGAAGGAAGGAAGGAAGAGAGGGAGGGAAGGATGGAAGGAGGGAGGGAGGGAGGAAGGAAGGAAGGAATGAAGATTAGAAGTTACAATATATCTCCAGGGGTTGCCTTTTTCATTATTTGTCTTCCCCAATATATTGCCAGCTTATTCTTTTGCTTTCAAACTATGTTTTGTACTTACTATATTTTCTACTTCCTTATCTTCCTGAAATACAACCCATCAAACTTGCAGGAAAAATATTTTGGTAATGAAACATGGTTGTCCTGAAGCCGAACTAGGCTCCATTTGTGGGAAAGACAATTAGTAAATTGAAATGCTTTGAATTTGTAGAAGCACCATAGGGGCTCACAGGCAGATAAACATTATGTAATTGTTATATAGATAGAGAAATGATACAGGGACATTGCAAAACATCTGTCTATCAGTCTTCTCCTGGGGACAGGGATGGAGAATTTTATGCATTCCATTGTTAGTATAACATTTTTCCTCTCACTGTATGACAAAAATAATCTATGTCAATGTCGCAGCTGCCACAACATTTTAACATTCTTTGGAGGTGAAATTCTCAGATTACTGACAATTAAAACAGTAAGTAAAGGAATAATTTCTGCTCTAAGAACATGAAAAAAGATAGTGCCAGAATGTTAATTACCTACAGCTCTTAATAGGTGGCACTTTCAAGAATCATTAGGCAAACTGCTTCATCGCATGAGCTTCATTATGTTTATCAAGGAAAAAAACATTCATAATCATTTTCAATTTTTATTTTGAACCTATTTCATAGAAGCTCTACTTTGTTTGTGGGGGGTGGAGATAGATGCTCAAGGCATTCAAGACTGAGTGCACTGTCCATGAATCATTTGGACTTTTACTAGCAATGGATTGAGGATGCACAGGACGGTTGATGTTATGATACTCCATAAACAGCACCTTTAAGCACAGTCACGCACTGCTTGAGTGTCTTTGGTTGAAAGGAGTTTGGAAAACAGATTGGCTATTACTAAAGTAGAACATCAAAGGCAAGAAAACAGTGGAGTCTTTCCCCTTGCCTGGTTTTACAGACACCAAAAATTATTTAAAGGCCATGTGCTGCCTTCAAAGTATTTATTCGAACACCAAGTAGTAACTTAAAGCATGAAAATAAGTTTAAAGTAGATTTTTAAAAAATAATTTTCTCTTTAATTTGGAAATAAGTTGTTTTAAATGAAGTGAATAATTATAGGGAAAGTGATGATTACCCAGGCCAGAGGATACTTTCACATATTTTGCACGTGTTCGATTATGTAGGTGTAAATCAAATAAATCAACAAGTATGTTTTAATGCCTTACTATATACCCAGTATTGTGTTAGCTATATTAGGGATAAAAAAGTGGTATATCTTTATTCCTACCCTTAAAGAACTTGAAATGTAGTTTGAAAATGATATAATGGGAAAATCACTGACCTGGGAATCAGAGGATCTGCATTTGAATATTTGTTCTGATACTTATAGACCATTTTTTTTCTTAGGCAAGTGCCTTAATCTCTCTGGGCCCCAGAGTCTTCATCGATAAAATAAGGTGCTAGGACTAGAAGATCATTAAGTTTCCCTTGAGCTATTTAGCTTCTAGAATCAAAATAATTAGAGAGTAATAGAAAGAAATGCCTGTTATACATGCAGATGTGCATGCTAAAGTACACTATGATCTAATGCAATGAAATTATTACCCTTGAGTTTCCAAATGTTATGTTACCTCTTTATCACTTGTAGCTGATGAGATAGGGATATTCATGGTACTATTTCAAATAATACAGTTGAGTTATATAACCTAGATTTCATCCTATGAAATAGCACCTCACCTGTCCCCACCTATGGAAGAATTTATCCTTCAGTGTACGGTTTATATGTTCATCTTGCTTTGGCTTTTGTGATTGTTAGGTTACACAAAATTGATTTAAAAAACCCATAGAAGGGTATTTAGATAATGCAGTAGATAGAATACTGGGTCTGCAATCAGGAGGTCCTGAGTTCAAATTCTGTCTCCAACACTTATTAGCTATGCGAGCCCAGGCAAATTACATGACCTCTGTCTCATTCAACTTCCTCATTTATAAAATGGGAATAACGGTAGCATCTATCCTCCAGGGTTGTTGTCAGGGTAAAATAGGATAATATCTTTTAAGCGCTATATAAACCATGAAGTGCTGTGTAAATGCTATTACTATTTTTAGCTATTACTTTTGCAAAGCGAGAATTTTGGCTTACTTGGTGATGTGAGTAACTCTCCTCAGACCGAAGAGATTTAGCAATTATTAAATAATGGTTACTTCCCCCTTTCCTATTGATATCACCTTGACTAATCCAATAACAGAAATGTATTACCACCAGTAGTAATTGCTTTCCATCAAGGTTATCAAGGTATGGTTTACTATAATTCAAGAGGAGACAGGCCCAGGATCTATCTTTTTCCCAGCCTCCAAAGACCTAAAGGAATTTAGGAACTTGTATTCATATTGAATATACTTCAAAGAGTAAAAGACCTGGTTTTCATAGTTTCTTTTCCCATATGTCCATCAAAAATATGTACATGTTGATAGAATGAGGGTAAGGAACATTTTATTTTTGTCTATGGATCTCTTTCTCCTAATACAGTACAACACATAGTAGGTGCTCAATAAAAATTTGTTAAGTGATTTATTAAAGATTCAGTGGCTATTTGTGGTAGGTTTTTTATATTTGTGGGGGCAGCATCTACCTTAGACATAGCAACTACATGAAAACCAGGTACTTTCCTCCATTGCAAATATAATGTTAGCCATCCAAACCAATCCAGTATCTCTTAGGTCATTTATTATTCTCTATATTGCTGTCAGGAGCAATTTATTTTTCCCCTGGAAGCAGGATCCTTTCAGTATCGTATCACTCACCATTATTCCAGTCTTCATTTTATTAGTGGTCAATGCTTATCATTCCTCATATCCCACTGGGTATAGTCTTCAGGGAAAATACTTTGGTCATGATCAAGTGATTCACATCTACTGCTGTAACTTCCTTCCTTACCTGCAAAAAAAGTGTGTGGGGGGGCAGGGCTAGATTGGATTTCTTGACAAATAGAGAAGGTCTCTTCCAGTGTTGAATCTACAATCCTTCAATTTCCTCCCAGTCACATAACTGTATCTGCCAACTTTTCATATCTTAAAATCTCTCACTTATGTACTATGACCCTTGAATGTCCATATGAAAATATACCAGCTTGCTATGCAGAGTAGTTGAAAAGAGCAGAGAGGGGGTAATTGGTCACTCCAAACAGGATTTTGACCACACAGCAACAGTGGCATCCAGAATGCCAAGAAGACAGGACCAAGGCTTAGTTACCCCTATTGGTGACAGAGAGGGTCCGACTTGTATTATCCCTCCCTCAGTTACCTACCTTGGTGTTGCTGAACAAAATGTAAGAAAATGATTAGACTGTGCTGGCTGGGTTTATTCCAAGTTTATGTTACATAAATTCAATGAGGCCCTCGCTAAGGCAAATCAATCATTTTACATCTCCCTAATCAATTCTCTATCCCATTTACCACTCTACTACATAAAACAACTGACTTGGAAGATGGGTCAAGAAGATAATTGAAAAGACATCAAAAGTTCCTAAGAAAATGGCCAAATTAAAAAAGAAAAAATTACACATTTCACAAAATACTAAAATAAAAGCCTCCGTAACAATTAGAATCAAAGGGATAGAAAGAATCTACCAGTTACCTCCCAAAATTAACTCCAATTTGAAACATTCAAAATGGCTTCACCAAAATCCATAGCTTCCCTTTCAGAAAATGAATATTGCAAAGCAGCAGAAATAAAAGTTCAAGCACCAAGAAACAACAGTCAAGATCACACAACATTATTTTGAAACTATTCTAAACCGAAAGAAATCTTAGAATATAATATAGCAAAGGGTAAATGAAAAACATTTAAAAACAAGAATAAAGTATATATCAAATCTGAGCATGTTACTATAGATGAAAATGTGGATTTAATGCATTCATGATGAAATTACCAGAGCTAGGTAGGTGGAATTTTTTAAAAATACAAAAGACAGGAGACACTAAGAAAGCAAAGAACTGGAAAGAAAATGGGCCCTATGTTACAGAGTTGTTTCATATTGAGTGTATAGCCCTTTAAGTTTTGCAATTAGGTAACTAGAAAGATGATGATTTAATAGCAAAAGCAGATATCTTGGCAGGAAAAGAAAGTTTTAGGGGTTAGATAGTGAGTTTAGTGTTGTACTTTTTGAATTGGAGGTGTCAGTGACCTATCACTGTGAAAAACCAAGTAAGAAGTTAGAAATGACATCCTGAAGCTTGTTTTTCATCAGCATCATAATTTCTTCATGCCAACAGATAAGGTGAGGTTGCAACCCCACTATTATTTCATCTAGCCACTCTCCAGACTTCTGTCAGTCCACACTCAAACAGCATGTCAAGACTTATTTTCATAGCTAACTTGCTTTATTATGTTTTTAATCCATCTGAGTTATTAATAAGCATCTGTCACTGGTCAATCCATAACTAAGGACCCTTCCCCTGATTCCTTTGAAGAAAGGCATACCTACGGTACTCCTCAGTCATATTTTTTTCAAATCTTTTTTTGTTGTTTCACATTTCTACTGCATAAATAAATGCATACCACACAAGATGACACAAGAAAAATTAAGAAATTCAAGTAAAGGTAATAGCTAAAACTTATAGGAATACTTCATGATGCTCATTTGCCAGTAGTTTTTTTTTAACTTTAAAATTGCTGTTAAGATTCTATTTTAGGTATGCATGAAAGAATAAATGCATATTCTGTTCAACAATCACCATAAACCCACATTGGAGTCTAAGCACCAAGGAGAGAGACTTATGAATTATAAGAATTAACCTACGAACAAATAATAGAGGCTAAGGAAGTGGGTGGCCATATTTCATCTCTTGACTAGTCTGTTACCTAGGAAACAAAAGACCAAATGATTGCACCAATGACCCTATACCTGTGGATTTAAATTGATGAAATTATATAGGACTGCAATCTATGGAGAATGAGGAAAGTAAATGTCAGAATAGCTGTTTATTAGGCAAGATAGAAGAGTTTAAAAGATTTATCCTAATGTTGATGAGTTTTTAAAAATTATTTTTATTCATATCTGCAGGCTTTATTATCCTGGTCCCCATCCTAACAAAGCACTAGAACATAAAATCACTAACCCACCTACCCTAGTGACTATTCATTCACCTTTCATTTAAGCATTGCTATCTAATAAGCTAATCACTAACTCAACTTTAGCTCCCATCAGTAGGGCTCAACCAGATTCCAGCAGACATCCAGATGGTATCAGTAGGACATCATTTTGACTAGTAGCAAAGAGTTTATTAATTGTCCTATGTCTACTGGACATCCACAAAGGTAATCCTGTTTAAGAAAGCACAGAGTGGATGCATGGTGTTTGACAAATACATCTCTTTCATAAATTTTACATCCTATAAGAATCTGGCAATGTATTACTTATGATAAACATAACAACCATCTGTGAAAATATTAAGTAGTCACTAAAAGGATAAAAGTATTTTGCCTCCTCTTGAGAAAATAACCATGGAACCCTGATAGAAATATTTGTAACAATTTAAAGTACATATCTTTCCAGAGAGAAGCATTTGTCTCTGAGCTCTCAAACAGAATGCTACAACCAAATGGCATCAAGAATTTTTATGGTATTTTTTTTCTTTCTTAAAGATTCAATCATTACTTTTCAATGTAATGAATATGTTTATGGGTTAGAAACGATAATGAGGCTAAGCATTACAATAATTTACTGAAGCCAAAAAAAGTGTCTGCATACACAGAGTGACATATACATTTAGTAAATGTTGATGTGTTAGCTGGTGATAGTTTAGGGAAGAAATGAAAAATAATTAGTGACAGCTTGTAAAAGCTACCTTGTAAAATTTCCTCATAAGAATGCTAGAGTGATATACTTTTAGAATTCTAAAATAATAAAAGTATAAAGGACTTAATGAATACCTCCATTCATTCAATAAAAAATAGTAAATGCCTATTATATGTATATTGCATTAGCAATACATTCTGGTCAGCCTGGAAGATGCAATAATGTATAAAATAGAATCCCTACATCGAAGAACTTTGTGATAGATGTTAAATTTTCAATGAATAAATGATGGGCATAAATGAGAATGCATGAATTCAAAGTAAGGCTCTTCTGAGTTCCTCAAATGAGAAAAAAAAATTTAAAAACCTTCCATTTTCTTGGATTTTTCTGAGAACTTTTTAATTCTACTGTAAGGACAACTATGTGGTTCAGTGGATAAGAAAGTTAGACTTAAAGTCTGGAAAAACTGAGTTTGAACCCCACCTAAGAAACTTAACAACTGTTTGACCTCGAATGAGTCACTTAACCTCTGCAATCATCTGCAAAATAGGGATAATAATAGGGGTGGTTGTGAGGATCAAATAAATGGCACATGTAAAGCACTTTGAAGAACTTAGAGTACTCTATAAGTATTTGTTATTATTATCACTTTTTTCCATAAAGACTATTGTCTATTTTGTATTACTGTATAATTATGTAGATATTTTATGTAACTTCCAAGATGGAAAATATTATTTTTTGTATCATTTATCACTTAGCTCACTGATAATCTAGTCAAAATTGGAATGAAATCTGCAACAGGACTTACTTGGCTAATGGTAAATAGCTAATATTTGTTTCATCCACCTATAACCAGACAGTTCCTTGCATTCTGTAACTCTTGTTCTTGACTGTTACAGAAGAACAGGGACTGGACAACTCATCTTCTTCTAATCATGTGTGTACCTCCTCTATTTATTTCTCTGGAATCGCTGATTTAAAAAAAAATACTTTTGCTACTAGCAAAGGAGTGACAACCTACTGACCTATTATAGAAATGCTGCTGATTTTGGAGGGTTTTATGTAGTCTGAAACTTTGCTGAAGCTATTGTTTAAATTGGTGTTTCAAGATTCCCTGGGAAATTCTAAGTAAACAATCATGCCATCAGTGAATACAGATAGGTTTTCTCCCCTTTCACCATATTTATGACTACAGTGTCTTTCTCTTGCCTTATTGCTATGGCCAGCATTCATAAGTTTCTTTCAAATAATAGTGGGAAGAGTGGGAATTCTTGCTTTTCTATCACATCTGTCTGGGAAGATTCTAGCACATCCCCATTTCATGTTATACTTCCATTTAGTTTTAGACAAATATTATTTTAAAAAGTCCCTCTATGCCTCTACTTCGCAGGGTTGCTTGTTTATTTGTTTACATAAATATATACTGTAGTTTTTCAAAGGCTCTTTCTGCACCTGTTGAGATATTCATATTTCAGGATGCTTTTCCAAGTGATTAATTAAAAATATCACTTTCCTAACATTGAGCCATCCTTGCATTGTTGGCTTAAATCCAAGTTGGTCATAAAAAGGATCTCTTGGGTGAATTGCTTTAGTTTGACAGGATTTTATTTAAAACTTTTAAATCGGTATTCATTAATGAGATGGGTTTATAGTTTTCCTTTGCTTTATCCTTTGCTTGTTTAGGTATCATAATTATATTTGTCTCAATTTTTGAGAACAGTTTATAAAAGAATGGTATTTAATGTTTGACAGAATTCTCCTGTAAATCCATTAGGTGTAGGAGGATTTTATTTCTTTTTGATAATTCATTTACAGCTAATTTCATTTGCTTTTCTGAGACTAGAATATTAAAGATCTCTATTTGATCTCCTGTTATTTTATATCTTGAAAGTATTGCTCAATTTCTCTTGTGTTCTCATTTTAACCATATAAATGCATATATTAGGTTCTAATAATTATTTTTGTTTCTTCTGGTTTTATTGTTACTTCACCTCAAGCATTTGCTATTTTATTGATTTGATTTTCTGCCCTCCTCTTTTTAAATAGATTAGCTAAAGACTTTAAAATTTGTTGTGTTTTCAAAGAAACAAATCTTAGTTTTAACATTTCTACAGATTTTTTTTTGGTCTCCAGTTAATCTCTTTCTCCTCTAAATTTCAACATCTCTCTCCTTTTTTTTTTGCTTAGTTTGGGTTTGGGTTTTTTTTTTTTTTTTTGCTCTCAATGTATATTCATTTCATGAATCTGCTCCTTTTTATTTTGGTAATGTATGATTTTAGCAACATAATTTTTAACTCAACCCCAAAGCTTTTGGCCTGTTATTTCATCATTATAATTTCCTTTTACGTAACTATGATTTGATTCTGTGATTTGTTCTTTGGCTCAGTCACTATTTATGACTTCATCATTAAGTCTCCATTTGGGTCAGCATCTTTTGCTTGTGTTCCCTGAACTGACTGCTTTTATCATTATGGTCTGAAAGGTACCTGTTACTATTTCTGCTTCTTTGTATGTATTTGAAATATATATATATATATATATATATATATATATGCACATATATACACACACATATGATATATTTTAGTAATACTTCTATGTGATGCTGAGAAATACATTGTTTTTAGCAATCTCATTTATAACACATCATGAGAATATTTTTAAAAATATGATTCTATTTTTTCCAACAATTTGTTCAATTCCACATTTTCCTTTTGGCTTAGCTTTGTTAGATTTGTGTCATCCAAAACAGAGAGAGGAACCTAAAAGTATTATTGTATATGTCTTTGTGGAATTCAGTTAATTTTTCTTTTATGAATTTAGATGCTAAGGTATTTGTGGCTTATAGATTTAATATTGATATTGGTTTCTTTATTGTTCCCTGTCAGTATAATGCACTTTCCTTATTTTTCTTCATTTATGTGGTGTTTTTGTTTTTACTTTTCTTGATAGCATGATTGCAACTTTATTTTTTAAAATTCTCTTATTGAATAATAAATTTTATCCAAGCTCTTCATTTGTATTCTGTATGAGTTTTTGCCTTTTAAGTGTATCTCTTAAAAGAAACAGATTGTAAGGATTTGTTTTCTTATTCATTCTGTCACTGTTTAGTCCATTTCCAGTTTGTTATGAAAATGAGGTTTATATTTTTCTCTGTTTTTCTTTAATATTTATTTTCCAAATTAAGATTTTTAAAAATTCTTCTTCCTCTATAAATGTATTATTATGTGTATCCAGTTATTTTTTATCCAGTTATTTTAAATTTTCTTCAAGCTAACTCTACTGCCATAGTTCTATTCCTCTCACCTTCAAGCTCCTCTTCCCTATTTTAATTTCTCCCCACTTTTCTTAGTCTGTAATTTTCCTTAACTTGTTGCTTTCTTTCTTTTTTTTCAGTTATATTTGACTCTGTCCCCTTTTCTCTTCCCTTTATCTCTAGCCCTAGTGTATTCTTTGTTCTTTATATTTTTTTTAAAAAGCCTTCTTTAGTATCTTTCTGTTCCTCATAGAATAAAGTTCCTTATAGATCAAGTGTGTGATCCCTCTTATGCAAAATGTCTATATTATTGCATTTTGGATATTGTCCTCTCACATTTTTGGAGGGGGGTGTGGTGTGCAAAGTATCACTCCCTGAGGAAAGCAATGAGGATAGAAGTAGGGGCCCATGGTGGAAATTTCCCCATGTTCTAAAATATTTGGCCCAATTCTATTCCCTGCCCTTTTCATCTTCAAATTACTTCTCATTTGCCATTTGTCCATGCCTTTCCATGCTTCTGAATGCTGTTACTCACCCAGAGCTCTGATTGCCTTTCTCCTGTAACAGGATCTTGTGAATGGAAGGACAACACCCTCAGGAAGTTGTCTCCTTGTGCAACAAATCCCTGGAAATTATCTTCATTATAAGGTTCTCTTCTCCCATTATAGAATATATCTCTCCTCCCTTAGGAGTGTTCTTCCCACCATTGAGTTATCTCTAGCTTTATTTCCTCATGTTTCAGTCCCTCCCTTTGCCACCTCATCCATTTTCCTTTAGTCTCTCTTCTTCCTGAGAGATTACAGTAATTACTTTTCCTTTGTTATTTATCATGGTTTTGATTAAGGTATATGCCATATTCTCCTTTTTCTCCTTTTATGTTGTCTACCATTTAGTAATTTTATCACACAAAATACATTGATTCACCTGTAGGGAGACTGATAGAGTTCAGTCCATGGTGGATTCACTATCATTTCTCCTTTTTATTTAAATTCACTCTCATATTTATCTCCTTGTATACTTTTGGGGAAAAAAATCTTTTTAACAGTCTCTGTGCTGCTGTTGTTTTTAACCCCATAGGTATCTTTATGTTTCCTATTTTTCTTGTAATTGGCTCGGGTGATTTATTGCAATACTTTTGCTTTGGCCAACATTATAAAAATTGAATTTTATTATATGTTCATGTTTAACATTCTTATTTTTTTAACTTTTGAGTTCTAAATTCTCTCCTCTCCAGCTCCTTTCCCACCCATTAAGAAAGCAAGCAATGTGATATCAATTATACATGTGAAATCATGCAAAACATTTTCATATTAGTTCACAAAAAAGCAAGAAAAACAAAGAAAGTGAAAAATAATATACTTCAATTCACACTCAGAATTTGTTGACTCTTTTATGGGGATAGAATTTTTTATCATAAGTTCTTTGAAATAGTCTTGCATCATTTTATTGATCAGAGTAGATAAATCTTTCACAGTCGGTCCTTCTTAGAATATTGCTGTTAACTGTGTATAATGTTCTTTTGGCTCTAGTCACTTCATTCTGCATCAATTCATGTAAGTCTTCCCAGATTTTTCTGAAACCACTTCACTGCCACTTCTAATAGCATAATAGTATTTTATCACATCAGATACCACAACTTTATCCATTCCCTAACTGAGCAGCATGCCTGAATTTCTTGTTCTTCCAACACCACAAAAAGAGCTGCTATAAATAATTTTGCACATATAGATCTTTTTTCCTTTTATCTCTTTGGGATACAGATCAAATAGTGGTATTGATGGATAAAAGGGTATGTACAGTTTTATAGAACTTTTGGAGTATTTCCAAATTGTTCTTCATGATGGTTGGACTAGTTCACAACTCCACAAATAATGCATTAGTGTCTCTGTATTTCCACATCTCCTCCATCATTTGTCATTTTCCTTTTCTACTGTGTTAGCCAATCTGACAAATGTGAGGTGTATTTCAGAATTGTTCGAATTTGCACCTTTCTAATCAATAGTTTTTAAGGGGATTTTTTCACATGACTATAGAATTGTTTGGTATCTTCTTCTGAAAATACCTGTTCATATAATTTGACCACCTATCAACTGGGAAATAGCTCTTATTTTTATAATTTTGATTCAGTTCTCTGAGAAATGAGGCCTTTGAGAAATGAGAAATTTGCTATAAATTTTTTTTATATTACCTCATTGTCTAATGGTACCTTTTAGTAAAATATAGTTTCCCTGAGTATCTCTTTTAATTAAGTCTATTTATGCTTTCCCATTGCCTGAGATCATGTTTCCTTGATATTTTCAAACTGTCTTGTTGAGGGTGTTTGAAAACCAAATAAAATATTCATGTGTCATTTTTTAGACATACTTCAAATGCCACTCACTGACCAGTCATCTATTTTTATTGATGATTAGGTTTAATTTTTCAAAAAATTACATTTTGAGTTACATTCACTTTCAAGAATATATTATTCTGTTTCTTTCTATTTTTTTCTGTCAGGTGTAGAATCTTCTATACCTGGGCAGTTAAGTGGCACAGTTGATAGAGTGCTGGGCTTGATGTCAGGAAGACTCATTTTCCTGAGTTGAAATCTGGACTCAGACACTTAATAGCTGTGTGACCCTGGGCAAGTCACTTAACCCTGTTTGCCTCAGTTTTCTCATCTGTAAAATGAGCTTGAGAAGGAAATGGCAACCCACTCCAGTATCTTTGCATCTCATGAAGAATCAGACACAACTCAAAAATGACTGAACAACTGAAATAGAATCATCTCATACTCCAATGTTATTTTCTTTGTATTTGAAAGTTTTTCCTGATATTTTGATGGGCTGAGTTAGTGTCTCCACTTTTTGTAGGTTTGGATGAATCTGGAGTATGTATTCTGGGCAGTTTCTGCATGCTGGGATTAACTAGAGGACCCTTCCCATAGTGCATGGTCACCCTTCTTCTACTTCACTCTTCTATGCATATGTCTGGGCAGAATTGAGGTCTGCTGCTGGTTGCAACAGGATGCTGGGGGAAGAGTAGGGACAGAGTGTACTGGCAGAAACTATAGCAGAAGAGAAATTCCTGAGTGCATGCCAAAGCACAAGCCTATGTTTTAGTCTGTATGCCCTGATATAGTGTGGAGGCTGAGTAGTTAGGGTTCTGAATGTGCATGAGCTTTCACCACTGTCTATTTATAAGGCTGTTACTTTGTCTGACTTCTTCATTCCTTTTCCCATGTAGAGACTTGCAACTTCTCTATGTTGGGCACATAATTCCTGTTTGTAGGGTTTCCTGAAAATTAGTGGGGATTAGAGAAAATGTTTAGTCCTCTAACTGGTCATCTGACCCAATCAGCCAGTGTCTTTCAATCAGTGTCTGTACAATAGAGGAGATAGATTCATTGGCCTTTAAAGTCCTTCGATGATCTTTCTGAAAATCCTATGATCTTTCTGAAAATCTTTCATTTCTACCAGTATTCCTGGAATCATATAGCTAATACATAGCATTTTTAGATGCACAAAGTTTAAACTATTTCAGGGGTGAATTCAAATTTTTGACTTATTTGGTACATGAGTACAGAATGTTAGTGCTAGAAGAGTCATTAGAAAAAACAACCATGGAAAAAGTGAATCATAAAGTTGGAAAGGATCTTGAAGGTCTCCAAAATACCAAATTACTTCAGTAAACCAAACTATAGGTCAAAATTATGTTTTGAGATGTTTCTTAGTAGAGAATACAGTCTTGTGCTTTCACTGCTGAAGGCAAAACCTCGTAAGAAATCTCCTAACCAAGAAAACAGTGTAACTTCTGCAATTTGGAGTCTTGGAGAGTTGCTTGGATCACTCGAAGATATGAGTCATGCACATTCATACAACATATATTTGTCAGAGGCAAGATTTGAACTAGGCCTTTTCCCTCCTACTTTGGCCATTAGTTCACTCACCATGCTGCTTTAAATATTGTATATGTAATAAACATCATACTATTCCATAGTCAGCTAAAAAGCTTTTCATAACCCTTACTATATGCCGGGCACTGTAATGATAGGCTGGGGACACAAAGAAAGACAATAAAACAGTTCCTTTCCTGTGAAGGAGCTCATACTCTAATGTCAAAACAACATGCATTAAACAAGATATAGCTACTATAAACAGAAAGCAAGGGAGGGTACTAGCTTTAAGGGGTGAGGAAGGACTTCTTGCAGAAGATTGAAATGAGCTGAATCTTGAAGGAATCCAGGAAGGCATGTGTGAGGAGCAAGACAATTTCATGCATGGAGAACAGCCAATGCAAAGGTGTGGAGTTGTAAAATGGAGTATTCTGTAAGGGGAATATCCACTAGTTCAGTGTTGCTTGATTATAGAGTACATGGAAGGATTAAGGTGTAAGAAGACCAGAAAGACTGAAGAGGAACAGGTTGTGAAGGACTTTAAATGCCAAAGAAAGCAATTTATCCTAAAGGTCATAGGAAGCCATTGTGTTTTGTTGAATTGGGGAGGAGGCTAACGTGGTTAGATTTACTCTTCAGAAAAACCACTTTGTCAGGCAAGTGAAGGATAGGTTGGAATGGGAAGAGATGAAGTAGGGAGACCAAACCAAAAAGGTATTTCAGTAGTTCAGTCATGAGTTCATGGGAACCATCGCTATGATGGTACCTGTGAGAGTGGAGGAAAGGGGATACATACTCAAGATAGGAAGGCAAAACTGAAAAGATTGAATATTTGGATGTGCCTGCATATAAGCAGTCAAGGATGCCACTAAGAAGATGAGTGTGGGTGACTAAGAGAACAGTTGTACCTTTAATAGGAATAGGAAAGTTGGGAAGAGGAAAGGGTTGAGGGTAAGAGGGGATAATAGGATGTGTTTTGTATATCTTGAGTTGGACCATTTGACCTCTATAATCCAAAAGCACTGTCTCTGGGAAAATTAATCCATTGTCTTTGATACCAATGCTCCAAGGCCCAGCCATTGTTCATCTAATCCTGGTCTCAGACCCCTGGCTGTACTTCACCTTCACACTCCATCCAGCTGTCCATGGAGACTATGTTGCCACCAGCTGTTGTGCTCATACCCTCTCTGCTCTCATGGTCTGTCTTCTACCTCTTGCTCTGGGGGCAGTCATCGGATCAATAGTGCCATTGCTTCCGGAGTTTCAGGTTAACTGCTTGCCCTATTGATCAATAACAACCCAGACTAGAACATCCTTCCCTGGTCACCACTCCTCTTATATACATTATCTTCCTGTGTTATAATGTAAACTCTTTGAGGCAGTGATTAGATAATTATTTTGTAGTTATATTCCCCAAACTTTGTTACGTAAAGGCTTACTTTTTTTATTCACAAATAATTTTATTCCCTAAAATTGTGACAGTAATAAAACACTAGAGACGCACCTGAACAAAGAATGACTAACTGCCCAAGGAGAAAGGGAAGAACTGTAAAAATAATATAATGGTATGCGATTCACAATTCTCTGGAAAATTCTATAGATAAAATTATTTGGAACTTAAGTCCCAGCTAACCATGAGAAATGTGACACAAGGGTTATAAGGGATGACAATGTATTTTCATGTTTGGGACCCTTGTGAATGGAATGACATCATTTTCCAGGCTTGCTTTTCTTTATTGCCCCTGAGTAAACTTGATGGAATCTGCCAGTTTGGAACAGTTTTGAAATGACCTCATTGCTGGAAGGTTCAGATTCTCTTTAGTTTATGGGAGGTTTTTTGTTTGTTTTCTCATTTACTTCCCCTGCCATTCAATTCTTTGTTATTTTTTAATTCTACCTTCTTATCTCAAGTCACAAATGCCTTTACTGAATTTTCATTTTGTTCATTCAGGTTGGAGAGCTTTTTATTCATGATCAGAGAGATGTGAAAAAATTTGCTCTGGGGATTAGCCCTGTGTGAAAATCAGGGGTTTATTTCTTATTGATTTTGAAGTCAGTAAAACTGTTTTCTTCCTTAAACCTATGGGTCAACTCTCATTTTTGCAAAAAATAGGTAGCTATGATATTATTTAACAATTAGAATTATTTTCTGTATTTAATGAAAATCAACAATCATTCGATTATGCAACTGCTAGAAACTGTGCTAGGTGTTATAGCTAGAAACAAGCAAGTAAATCAGTTGCCTCTCTTAAGGAACTTTCTTGGGGTGAGAAGTGAAATGAAAGATATTCACAAATACGCAAACAGAAGATACACACAAAAATATATATGTATACACACATATATAAACACATCTGTCTGTTTCTCTATTTGTCTCTATCTCTGTATGTGTCTCTCTCCATATCTATCTATCCAACTATATATCTATCTATCTATCTATCTATCTATCTATCTATCTATTTATCTGTAAACAGATGATGGTGGGAGAAATGGGGGGAGGAAAAACAACCGAGAGACTCAGAAAAAGACCCTTGAAGGAAGAAGAGGTTGAACCTAGCCTTTTAGGGAGTTGAGGCTTCCCCAAAATAAAGGGAAAGAGGGAGAGTGTTCCCGGCTTGGGAGGCAGATTGTACAAAAACTTAGGGATGAGTTATTGAATTTCCTTTGTGAGCATTAGCAAGCAAGCTAGTTTGCTTAACGTATTGTTTGTAAGAAGATGAGTAATATGTGCCTAACCTGGAAAAGCAGTATAGTGCCAGACTGCGAAAGATTTTAAATGACAGAGAACTTTGTATTTTATCCTAAGAGCACCAGGAAGCCACAGTGATCTGTGTACATTTGTTATATCAGTGGGCAGTTATATAAAAGATCAGAAATCAGAGAGCCTAAGTGTATAAACATCAATTTGGAAGTGATTGAAATAATCCAGACAAGAGGTGACAAGCATCTGGCCTAGGCTGATTGCCATGTCAGTAAAGAGAAGGGGATGGACGGTAGCAAGGTTGAGGAACCAGAATCAACAAAATTTGAAATTGATTGGATATATGGGTTGTGAGAATAAAAAATCAAAGATGACGCCTATGTAGTAAACGAAGGTAACTGCTCATATGGTTTTTAAAGGTCATCCAGTCCGATTATCTCATGTAGAAATCCCTTTTATAGCATCCTTGACAGGTAGTCATGTAGCATCTACTTAAATACCTCTTGTGACAATGAGCTTATTACCTCATAAGACAGCTCACTGCATTGTTGAACAGCACAAATGTCTAAAAGTTTTTCTTTATAGTGATCTTATATCTGCTGCATAGCTGCTATAGCATAGAGACAACATTGTGCAGTGGGAAGACTTGGTATGAGTGGAGACCCCAATTTGAATCCTAGTTCTGGCACATACTATGTGAACATGAACAAGGTACTAAATCTCTCTGAGCCTTTGATTCTTTTTCTGAAAAGATGGTGATAATACCTTGTCTACCTACTTCACATGAGATAAGAAATATCATGTGCCAGGTGAGTCAAACTATCACAACCTTGACTGCCACCTCCTCTCCAACCCTAACGGATACAACCCAAGAATCTTAACCAAAATGCAGTGGGGGTAACAGTGTCCCTGAAGATGACAAACCCTGTTTACTACCTGGCCACCATTGCTACTTCTGAAGAGAACAATCTCTGCCAAGAAAGGGCCCATATTACCATCTAACACTACCAACAACTAATGACGAACTACCACTGATGGGCAGGTAAACTCAAAAATGTCAAGAATGCCAGTGCTTCTCAGACTGCTTCCAGTCCAATCCCCAGAGTCATCACCCCAGGAAGTAACCACTTTAGATGCTACCTGGGAATTGTTTCCACAGGTACTGCATATAGCACCCACCTCCTTAGTAACCAGAACTACTGATGAATCAGGAAAAAATGTTCTTGATTCCTAAGTCCTTAGCACCATAAAATGGTTCAAAATCAAACTTATTTATGATTTTAATGGAATAACATTAAAAAAGGATGTGATGACATCTGCTTTGTAGAAGAAACATGGGATCTTTTCATCTCACTTGCAGCTGAAACCTTTTACATATGTTCTCTCCTCCATTAGAACGTTCCTTCCGCTACCAAAAAATTATTTTACAGAGCTGGAAAAAATAATAACAAAATTCATCTGGAAGAACAAGAGGTCTAGAATAGCTAGGGTATTAATAAAAAGAAATGCTAGGGAAGGTGGCCTAGCCATACCAGATATCAAACTGTACTATAAAGCAGCAGTCATCAAAACTACCTGGTACTGGCTAAGAAATAGAGTCGTGGATCAGTGGAATAGGATAAGTACACAAGATGCAGAAGTCAACGAATATAGCAATCTACTCTTTGATAAACCCAAAGAATCCAGCTTCTGGGCAAAGAATTCACTATTTCACAAAAATTCTGGGAAAACTGGAAAATGATAGGGCAGAAACTGGGCGTAGACCAATATCTTATACCATATACCAAAATAAAGTCAAAATGGGTTCATGATTTAGGAATTAAGGTTGATACTATATGCAATTTGGGAGAGCAAAGAATAGTTTATCTGTCATATTTATGGAAAAGAAAAGAATTCATGACACAACAAGAGATAGAGAGCATTACGAAATACAAAATAGATAATTTCAATTATGTTAAATTGAAATGTTTTTGTATAAAAAAATCCATTGCAACAAAGATTAGGAGGGAAGCAGAAAATTGGGAGGAAATATTTACAACCAGTGTCTCTGATAAAGGCCTCATCTCTAAAATATGCAAGGAACTCAGCCAAATTTATAGGAATACAAATCATTCCCCAATTGAGAAATGGTCAAAGGATATGAACAGGCAGTTTTCAGAGGAAGAAATTAAAAATATCTATAGGCATGTGGAAAAAAATGCTCGAAATCACTACTGATTAGAGAAATGCAAATCAAAACAACTTTTAGGTACCACATCTCTCCTGTCAGATTGGCTAAAATGACAAAACAGGAAAATGATAAATGCTGGAGAGGATGTGGGAAAATTAGAACATTGCTGCATTGCTAGTGGAGTTGTGAACTGATCCAGCCATTCTGGAGAGCAATTTGGAACTATGCCCAAAGGGTTATAAAAATGTTTCATACCCTTTGACCCAGCAATACCACTTCTAGGGCTGTATCCCAAAGAGATCATACAAGTGGGGAAAGGACCCATATGTACAAAACTATTTATAGCTGCTCTTTTTGTAGTAGCAAAGAATTGGAAATCAAGGAGATGCCCATCAATTGGGGAATGGCTGAACAAGTTGTGGCATATGAATGTAACAGAATACTATTGTGCTATAAGAAATGGGGATGATATGGACTTCATAATAACCTGGAAAAACCTACATGATACAATGTTGAGCGAGCAGAGCAGAACCAGGAGAACATTATACACAACCAGATATATGGATTCTGTGATGACTAACACTGATAGACTTTGCTCTTCTCAGCAATACAAGGTACAAAGACAACTCCAAAGGACTCAAGATGGAGAATGCTATCTACATCCAGAGAAAGAACTATGGAGTCTGAATGCAGATTGAGGCACACTTTATGCTCACCTTTTTTCCGTTTTTTTTGTCTCTTTTGTTTTTGGGGTTTTTTTGGTTCTGTTTCTTCTTTCTCATGATTCATTCCATTGGTCAAAATTCTTCTTTATAACTTGACTATTGTGTAAATAATTTCAATGTGAAGATATATGTAGAAGATATATCAGATTCCATGCCATCTTGGGGTGGGGGGGAGGAAAATCTGGAACTCAAAATTATGTAGAACCAAGTATTGTAAACTAAAAATAAAAAATCTCAAAAAAAGAAAAAATAAAAGTATGAAACAATAAAAAAGGAACGCACCTTCCTTGAGAACAAGCGCTGCCTCCACTTTTCTAGTTGAATACTCAGCACTTAGAGTAGTACTTTCCACATAAATAAATCCTTCTTATAGGCTTTTTCACCCATTTATTCACAGGGTTATGGAATTGCTTTGCAAATCCTAAATCCATACCTATAGGTTATCACTTCATCCCTTTGTACTGGTTCTATATGCTATATAGAATATATTTAATCCATTTTCCAAATGATCATTCAAATAGACACAAATATTATACCCATTTTAGGTCTTCTCTAGCTTAGGCTAAATATTCCTAGCTCCAATGTTTCCCAATGTAAAATAATTTCTAAATTATTTACCTTGATTAACAAGCTAATGATCTAAAAATAATTCTACTAAACTTTGGGAATGTTTATCTAATTATGAATGGCCCATGACATTTTTAAAACAAATTATCATTTTCTTCCTTGGCAAAATGGCCAGGCCACAACATCTATAAGCTCTATGTTTCTCCTCCCCAAAGTACCAGCGTCTCACGCTAAATGGTTTTGGAATACATGGAAAGGATGGAGATCTGGGGCTAGGAGAGCCAGGCAAAAGAGGCAAAGAGTAGGAATTAGGCACAAATAAGGGCAAGACAGAATTACTACACTAGGGATTCTTAATACTGAGTCTTCAGGAAAAGCAGGAAGCTTACCATATACTTTTGCTGGGGAAGGAACAAATCCTACTTGTGTCATTTTTACTGTGACACCTTTCCACAGCTGGAAAAAAACTATTAGGGAGTTAACAAAGGTAGCTACCACATGTAATATATATCCTGACACCACCAATGCAGGCCAAAAAAATTAGTAGAATTGATTTTTGGGGGGTGGCAAGATTTAAAAATGTCGATGCTCTATCTCTTGTTTCAACTCCCCTTTCTTCTTAGTTTTCATAAAATGTTATGTAGGTGGGGGACTTATCTGCTGTTAGCAAATTTGTCAGTCTCTAGCCTACTAATAAAAGGAGTACTATAAAAAACATTAAGAGAGCTAGAAGGGAAAGGCAAGAAGTTTGGCAAGGAACAATGGACATTTGGTGTAGCAAACACTGGAAACAAACTTTAAAATTTCCAGAACAAATTCAGAAATAATACAGAGGAAGTACTTCTCACATGGTAGCACCACCTGCCCTTTGGGTGGAATGGGTATTTTCATAGTACTTATAATATCTGGAAATGGAGGTAGAAACATAACAAGTTGACAGGTAATTTGCAAGTTAATACTGATTCATCACTAGATGAAAGCAGGGTATCATGTCTAATTAATACCTGTACTGTATTCAATGTGTAGATAATTTGTTCTTTATTCATTCCCATCCATCTTGAACACTTCAATTCTCCCAGTTCACAGTAGGACATCAGCTGAAATCTTCTAGACACGGCAGTCTGGGCATTGTCACTCCATGATGACATAAGTGATTCTCTAATGACAGGCTACTAACACTTGAAATTGCTCCCAATGAAGTAAAATTATTGATTCTCTAAATACTTTCTTTAGAAAGGAATTCAGGCTTATTTTGTTTATCCTTAAAGGTCCTTTACTAAGAAAATGTCACAAAAATCACTTGTACATATAGTGACTTAAAAGATCAATGAGTGGCTACTTCTTGAAGATTTGTCTCAAATATTACTTGGGGGGAATTAAAGACAAACAACCATGTTTTATTTAAGTGAATAATGAAGAAGAAAAGAGACAGGAAAGGGAAATAATTTTCTTTTCCATATGAAAAGATACTGCTTTCAAAAAAAATTTAAAGGGCATTGTAATAATAACAGTAGTATATATATATATATATATATATATATATATATATATATATATATATATAGTCATTTAGGGTTTTCAGAAGTGTTTTATATAGGTCTCATTTGATCTTCACAACAGCACTGAAGTAGTTGCTATCATTATCTCCAGCTCAAAGATGAGGAAACTGAGGGCCAGAGTAGTTAACCAATTTATCTAGGTCACATATCTAGGAAGTATCTAAGACAGGTTTAATCTCAGGGGAACATCAGCTTGTCTGTTTGATTAACCAGTTACATGGCATGAGATAATAAAAAAAAATTTTAAATGGCAAAGAAAAGAGAGAGGCTAGGGACAATTTTGTCATTTTTTTTCTCATTTGGACATGGTCCATAGCTCACAGTGATTTTATTGAGTGTTTAACTTGGGCAGTTATAAATTAGTTTGACTCATAAAACATATAAAACCCTTCTTTTTGTTTTAGGTGAAAATGTTGTGAAAAATTAAGATAGGAACAGATTAAGATAACTAATAGCCTTCTCCCAACACAATCACTTTTAAAATTTGCAAAGGTTATCTATCCTTTATAGAAGGAAGGACCCATTAATGCAACTACTACCAATACTAAAAATAAGAACAGAACACTGACTATATTAGTTGACTTACTGACTACTTCTTCAAGAAAGATATGTCTGAAAAAAAGCAAGAATGTGCCTAGAGAGGCAATGTAGTATACTGCCCATTCAGGATGTCCCAAAAAGTCTTAGTGCAATTTTAAGCTTAAATTGCTTAAAAAAAACTGCCCTAAGACTTTTGGATCACCTCATATTTATTCCTTTGGAGAAAATCAAATAATAGCAAATACTATTAAACAAATCATACAACAAACAAAATGATTGTTTTACAATAGTTTTGATAGTTGAAGAAATATGTTTGTGTGATTTTAGATATTCCTGCTTTCTGCAGAGCTTTTAAAGATATTATGATGAGCTACATAAAACAGGTCAATTTCTCTTTTTGAATTCTGTAGTTCTATTGTGCTTGTTTCCCTGCTGCTATTTCTTAAGCTCGCATTGTTTTGGGGGAGGCATAGTTAATAAAGCATCTACTATGTCAAAATTGTCTTATTTGTAGTAACACAGAGATTGACAAAGATTGAATCTATGCATAGCTATTAGAGCCGTATTTTTTGCTTCCATGTGCCCTCAGTACCAAGCTTATCCTGAGCCTATCTACTAGGTATTTCTAGTGAACCAGCACAGCAGTGAAACTTGCTATACAAATAATGACAGCCGTACGCTGAACTCTGTTCAAATTGTTCTTAGTCTATGGATTCAGTCAGTGAACTGGAACCATTTGAGAGCTGGAAGTCTTGTTTCTGCTGACAAGCTTTTCAGCTTGATGTCCCAGATACACAGTATTTACCAGTTTACCATTTTATAGATGACTGCCCTAAAGGGGGGAGAATCATTCAACTCTTCAGATATAAATTTGAAAACCTCTTAAAAAATAAATTGCACATCTGTTAGTGATATGGGCAGTAAGGAATGCATTGTTTAAGTCCTCATAATTTTATCATAAAGGATGCTTTCCACTCCCCAAAAAATTAACAATTTTAAAAATTATGTTCCATGGCAAATTTTAAGTATCCAAGACAAAGTACTTCCAAGTCAAAATATTTCTGAATGAACAAAATCTGATTCTATCAGTAAAAATGTATATAGCCTTTATTATTATTTCTTGTGTGCATATCTTTAATCCCCAACTAGATCACATGATTCTTTTAGGTAGGGGATGTTTTCTTGATTATTTTTGAAATATATGAAAGAGAGAAGCATAGTGCTAGATACACTGGAACAGTTTATTTAATACTTACTCACTGTTTACATATAACAGACTTGCATAATGATACTCTATTGGCTCTGGAATAGATCTTAGATCCTTTCTGGATTTTATATCCAAACTTAGACTGATTTCAATCAAACCCTTCATCTTACAGAAAAAGAAACTGAAACCCAGAGAAATGAAGTCATTTGGCTAATATCGAATAACAAATTAGTGACAAAAGTGGGATCAGAGAATGAGTATTTGTGTAGGGGGCAAATATAGTTTGTAGAGTCAAGGAGGACAAAATAATTTCATGGGCAAGTGGGAAGGGAAGGAATGTAAGAGAACAAGCTTGCATTAAGTGTCTACTATGTGCCAGGAACTGTGCTAAGCACCATAGTATATTATCTCATTTGAAAAATGCAAGGTGCACCAGGAGGATGAATCTGGCTCCTGTTCTCACTGAGGTGGGACCTAGGCACCAGGACAATGGTGTCATGACAAAGGGACCCCGTCTGTGATGGCCTCTGTGGTTCTATCAACACAATGGTCCTTGGCAGTGTAAGACTCCAAGGAAAAGCACATAGATAGCTGAAATGAATAGGAATAAACTCTAGTTGATATGAAAGGACCATGCCATAGAGTCCTCCCTGTTTTGTGTATGCCCCAATAGATTTAAAGTCATCCTTCTGTCCTTGAATAGAAAAGAGCTGCTTAAGCTTGGACAACAAAGTAAATAATTCAATGACACAATGGAAGTCTGAAAGGTCAGATATGAGGAGTCAATGAACCGTTCTAATTATAACGATGCAACTATCTAATTGAACTAGTTACCATATATTTTTTTTTATCATACAATCTTTTTCTTGAGCTGAATAAAACCTTAGAACATATGTGGTACAGATCTCTTATTTAACAGATAATGAAAGAAGCCAAGATGGATTAAACAAAATGATGAAGGTCCCACAGCTAATCTTTAGGAGTGTCAGGACCAGAACTCAGATCTTTTAATTCTATGTTTAATGCTCTTTTACCTGTAATACCATTATTGTCTTATGAATTTGATTGAATAACATTTTGAGGTCAAATTTTATGGCATGGCATAACATATCTGTAAAAATGGCATGTGGCAGAATTTTTTATTATAGTCACAGTATTATAGGGCAGCTAGGTAGCACAGTGGATAGAGTGCTGAGTCTGGAGTCAGGAAGACCAGAGTTCAAATCTGGCCTCAGACAGCTACTAGCTGTGTGATCCTAGGCCAGTCACTTAACCCTGCTTGCCTCGGTTTCCTCATCTGTAAAATGAGCTGGAGAAGGAAATGGCAAACCACTCCAGTATCTTTGCCAAGAAAACTCCACATGGGGTCATGAAGAGTCAGACATGACTAAACAACAACAAACACCATATGCCAGACTGTGATACACAATCTCTCAGAACACCATCTCCCATAGCAGAATGAAAAGTTGGTTAGACTTGTGGATCAGTAATAGAAAAAAGAGCTAACCCATACTTCTTCTGAAACATGTTAATATTTGTTTTAAACTTTACTTAGTTTCTATATGAAATGACAGTTTCACACATGTGTGGAATGCCTTGGGCATCATCACTACATTGGGAAAATCCAGGAAGTTTCTTTGGAGAGAACATGATGATATGTAAGGGAAGTGCCTCCGAGAGACTGTTGAACATTGGAAGATAAACTGTAATTGATTCTGGTCAGCTAACCACATTTTGAAGAGGAGGGAGGATCATTGATTAGCTGTAGAGGTATTCAAAAGGCCTGTCAGTTTCCACTACTTCTTCTTTTGCTTCATTCTCTTTTGGCTTCATTTAGTGACTTCTTAGTGTATAGTGTCTGCTAACAGAGTATGCTGACCTTGGTAGTTTCAAAGGTTAGAGAGCAAGCTTCAGGAATTCAGTGGTCAGAATCCAGTCTGAATTTTGCAACCAGTGAAGAATCAATGGCCAAAAATCAAAGAGTAACCTTTGAGAATGTACCTACCACCTACATAACATTTGGGAGCAGGTATTTTAGTTTTGGGTTGCAATATGTAATAAAGTTGACTCTGAGAGGAATAAATGGCAGATGTTAACCCTCTAATATCTGCTTAAGAAACCACCATCTCACCCCCCACTTTTATGAATTGGAGAACTAGGGACATAAGTTGTGTTCATCCAGAATAACTCTGGCCCTGCCTGTTCATCCTTCCATTAATAATTCATAAGTCAAGGACATCCTGTAGTGTGTTTACCCAAATAAACTGTAAATAAATATAGCATTGTTGTTACTTGTTTCCCAAGGAAAGCTTAAGATTCTTGTTGCCCAGTCCGTATGGGGATTTAAGAAGATCTCTCTACTAGCTGTAATGAACACCACTGGGGGAAGGAGTTTGGTTTCATTTTACTTCCACTTTTCAGCCAATAACAATTGGAGTAGTTTGCTTTTGGGCAATAGAGCATTGCGATGGACTGAATCTCAATTAAGTATATTTGTATATATGTATGAGATACAGCATGGTATGAAGTCAGGAAGATTTAGGATCAAGTCAATATCTTTGTGATCACATAGAAATTATTTTACTTGTAAATTTTCTAGCTAATCCTCTAAGACAATAAGTTAAAGATAATTTGATAATCTGCATAAGTGGAAGCAGTTTCCACCCAGGGCATATCACTTTCATATTAGCAGAGAATTTCATCTGGACATTGAGATGGGATTAAACCAGTGATGAGATGCTACCTCTTTTGGCCACTTGAATCAAAAGAAGGGAAAGGATGATTCATGTGTCTTTTTCCTGGCATTCTTCCTCAGACTATTAAAAACAATAGGCAAGATTACAAGAACAGTACTTTCCTCTCTTTGTGGTACAAAGAGTACTGTTGGGGGTTACAATTTGGAAAACAGTTTGAATTATAGCTCTAGGGCTTGATATCTGGGTCATGTAAGGAGCAATCAACTTAAGCTATTGGCACTTCAGTTTTCACATTTTAAAATGGGAATAATAATCCTTACACTACCCCTCTCACAGAGATGTTGTAGTGAAAGTGCTACCATGAGCATGTTACACTTTTCAAGTCTTTTTTCAAGGTTCTAGAGGGGGAGGATATCACTTTTTTGCATTACGATTTTATATCCACATGTTCATCAGCTTCATTAATAGGACATCAACCTTTTTTTAAAGAATAAGCTAGTATTGGGATAAGAGGGTTCTATCTTATAAGAAAATGACATGGACCTCAATACAGTTATATGACCCACTGCTGCTTCCCTTTCTAAAACCTAGTAATCTCGTACGATAGAGTGGAGTGGGACATGGAAGAAAGGGAGTATTCTTTTGCTGCTGTTCCAAAGATATGAGATAAAAGGTATTGATTACTCAGTATATTTTGATGAAATCTGACATAATTAGTCATGAACTGTGAAATCTCAGGACAGAGAAAGTAGGTACCAAACACACCTAAGTAAGTCCTGCTACAAAGATTTTTCTACACTATTGATTCCATGGTATTAAGGAATAGCATTTTCTAACATATTTAATATGTATTATATTATCATTATATATTATGTAAGAAATATATAACAGTGACTTCTCTGTCTCTAACTACTCAAAGGGCAGGAATGTTCCATTTTACCCTCCTGCCAGATTTCTTTAATATCCTTAAGGGATGTCTACCTTTCCCATTGGCTTAAAACCTAACCAACTGTATTCCCCCAACAACACCATCATCATCCTGCCCCAAGAAGCTCATATTCTAGAGTCCTGGCTCTTTTAGCTTCTCTCCTACATTGGAAGCAATTTAAAGCCTAGAATTCTAGCCTCCAAGGTTTCCATAGCTTGGACTCCCTGCTCTGGTGAATCCACTACCTATGTCTAGAACTTAATAGCACAAAGAAAAGAGAGCAGAACTTTAATTCTGTTTTGGGGACCAAAGGCTGGGGAGTTGGGGTCATGGTGGAGATAGGTGAGAGAGAGACAGAGAGAGAGAGAGAGAGAGAGACAGAGACAGAGAGAGACAGAGACAGAGAGAGACAGAGACAGAGAAGAATGGTCAAGGAAAGGTTCTGAGGACATGTAAACTTAAGAATTAGTAGGAAAATACTTTTGGTGCAGTAGGAAGGAGATGATTCAAGAAAGAGGAAACATAGGAGGAAAAATTAGAAGATACTAGTGTCTTGGAAACTAAGATAATAGAGAATATCAAGAAGAATATCGATAGTCAACCATTCCAAATGCTACAAAAAATGTGGAGAGAATAAGAACTTTAAAAAAAAAACTTTAAATTTAACAGTTAAGATCTAGAGATCTTGGAAAGGATAATTTCAGCGATTTTTTTTGGGGGGGGGGGTGAAAGTCAGATTACAGAGGCTGAGGAGTGAGTCTGTGAGGATGAAGTGGAAGTAGTGAGTATTAACCAAGATTATCTCATTTCCTAAGTTTTATAGTTTATCAAAGTTTTATTATACAACACTATTTCAAGGTATAAAGACATTGATACATCTTTATTCAAGTGAAATATCTAGTTAGTTGTCCATTTTGCTGAGAAGAAAATAGCTTCTTTCAGGTTAATGCATTAAATTATGTTTTGAGTGATAGCATTTCATAAATAACCCTAGATACTAGAGTCATAGAAATGTGAAGTTTGACCATTTTGTGCTTGCTTGGTATTGCAATCACTAGATAATAGGTTATGAAATAAAATTCTGCGATATACATCAGATCCTTCTATGGCATTTTTGAACTCTATATCCATTCTTTTGGAGCTCATTTCAGTAAAAATGTCCTTGTCAACTGAATTTTAGATGACAAGGACCATGAAGGGCACCTTGCTATGATACCATACTGTCATGTAATAATCACATACCAAATAAAGGCCTGAGAGCTCAGGGCAAATGTCAGAAATTTAATTTCCCAAAATGCACTCACCATATTGTGGTTTTCCTCCTTGTGATTGCTATCGTTTACAATCTGAATGAAATAACCTTTCTGACATAAACATTAATGTGGGATGCAACAGGGCATAAACATAGCTATTATTGAATTGCCCAAGCAAGGTATTCATTATATTAAATTTGTTAGCTGGTATGGGTGACAAGAGAGAGAAAGACAAGAGATCATGGAGATCTTCAATCTCACAAACCCAAAGGGGCACAGGGGAATCAGTGTTAAAATGTACAATGGCAGCAGTTAATGTGATAGAAGAAAATAAACACACCATAAAGTGCCAAGAGATATTCTTTTTCTTTTTAATCTCCCTTCTTTCTCTTCCTTCCTTCCTGCTTTCCTTGATTGCTTCCTTCCTTCCTCCCCATGTTCCTACAAGAGGAAGGGGGTGGGATGAGAATTGAATTCTGACTTTAAAAACTGCATCGGCAGATTGAGGCAAACTATTTTCTCTCTTTTTTTTCCTTCTTTTTTGGTTTCGTTTCTTCTTTCTCATGATTCATTCCATTGGTTATAATTCTTTACAACAGGACTATTATGTAAATAAGTTCAATGTGAAGGTACATGTAGAACCTATATCGGATTACATGCCATCTTGGGGGGGAGGAGAGAAAATTTGGAACTCAAAAACTTGTGGAACTGAGTGTTGTAAACTAAAAATAAAAAAATGATTAAAAACTGCATTGGGAACAAATCCAAATTATTTGGTTTGCATAGACATTCTGTGGAGATTCAAACTTTAATATGAGTCAACTTGTTTCAGTCACAGACTTCAATCTTAAAATGCCAGTGAACATCTTGCAGCAATCAAACTTTTGAAATATTTTAACGTAAGAATAATGTCAAGGTCATTTAGGGTATTTGAAAATGAACATTTCACATAAACAAAAATACTTCTCTAATATTTTATAATAGATTAGTCAGTACTTTCTAATAACGAATAGCACTTATATCTGAAATTATCTTTTTGTTTGTCTTATTAAATATTAGCAAATAAGGAACTAAATATATTTCATTGTTTTGGAAGCAGATGAATATACCAAGAATTAGGAAGCAATGTGCACAATGCATACAGCACAGAATGTGCTTTTATAACCTTTTACAGAACTCTTTGAAAAAAAAAAAGGTAAAGGTAATGATGGCTTGTTTAGTAGTTTATCTAAATAAATTCATTTTCATTTAAGAAATCTATTACAGAAGGGCAATATGGCCCCTTCTCAAAAACAATGACTGACAAGCACAGAAGTTTACACACTAGTTGCAACTTAAAAGTTAATTTTATTTTCTTCCTGAGAACTGAAAATCTATGAAGGAATTTTTAAAATATCATCAACCTTGTAGAGACACAAAGTTGAATACATATTAACTAAGAGAGTTGGAACATTTTTACTCTTTGAACAGTTTTGTCACCTCGGTGTGAAATTTGAATTTCCTTAATTTTTTTCTCTGAAAATAAGTAAAGAATAATTTTATATACATAAATCCTTCTATCGTATGTGATTGGGAGAGTATGTTTGTTTGTATGTGTGTATGTTACACATGAGTATGTGTTATTTTCTTCTCTAAAGTGCATAAGCCTTCATGTTAATATTTGTTTCTTTCCTTCAAAATTTATTTTCCTTTAATCTACACTCCTTTGGAGACTGGACAGTTTATCAGATCTAGAAGCTATAGAAAAGTGTCAACAGTTATTTGTATCCTAGTTGAGCTTCCATGGAACATCAATATTAAATTGTTTATGGTGAAAATGAATTAAATGTGTTCATTGGTTTCAACCAGTGCTCTCCCCCAAATATTCCTTTTTTGGTAGAATTAACTCATTTGATCCATTCACTCAAGGAAGCTTTTATGCACACAGCAAAGTTTTACAAAAGGTGGGAAATGCAAAGATTAAGTGTAATTCTAAGTTGACAATAGATAGATCATCAAAGGATATGAAAAAGACAAATTTTTCAAGTTCCATCCATGCCACATGGTGGGGGACTTGCAGGGTCTAATTAAAGTCTTTATTATCCTTTTTTTATCAATTGGTGTGTGACCAGCTCACATTCTTTCAAAATGATGTATTTCCCTCCTGGTTTTGTTACTCCTTCTATATGTCACAGATTCAGAGAATTTTATACTCAGAAGAGGTCTCACTGGCAATCTAAAACAAGGACTAGCTCAACAATAATCTTCACCATGGTATGCACAATAATTCATCATGCAACATCTCCTTTAAGAATTCCAGTAAGGAGAAACCAATTGCTTCCCAAGGCAGCCCATTTCCCTGTTGGATTGTTCTTGTTGCCAGGATTTTTTTTCTTGACATAAATTTTAAGTTTGTCTCATTGTAGCTTACATCCATTGTTCCTGATTCTGTCCTCTGGAGGCAAACAGAACAACTCTCAACATGATAACACTTTAAATGCTCGAAAACAGTTATCATATCTTCTCTTATTGTTATTAGTGGCATCTAGGTTCGAACATTCGGCCTGGAGTCAGGAAGACCCTAATTCAAATTCAGCCTCAGCTATTAGCCGTGTGACCCTGGGCAAGTCACTCAAACCCATGTGCTTCTGTTTCCTCAACTGTAAAATGAGCTATAGAGGGAAATGACAAAGCACTCCAGTATCTTTTTTTATTTTTTCAACATTCATTTTTTATAAGATTTTGAGTTCCAATTTTTTTCTCCCTCTCTCCACACCTGCCTCCCAAAAATGGCATGCAATCTGATATAGGTAATACAGGCAAAATCATAAACATATTGCCACATTAGTCACATTGTGAAAAAAGAATCAGAACAAAAGGGAAAACCATGAGAAAGAAAAGAAAAACTACAAAAAAAGAGAAAATAGGGTGCCTCGATTTGCATTCATACTCCATAGTTCATTCTCTGCATGTGGATAGTATTTTACATCATGAGTCTTTTGACTTGTGTTCTTATAAGAGTGACTCAGTTCTCGCTATATTTTAGAAATGAGGCCTTTATTAGAGACATGGGCTGTAAAAATTGTTTCCTTTCTTTCTGGCGCCCTTCTAATCTGAGTTGCATTGGCTTTGTGTGTGCAAAAACTTTTTAATATAATCAAATTATCCATTTTGCAAATCATAATGTTCTCTATCTCTTGCTTGGTCATAAATTCTTCCCTTCTTCATAGATCTGACAGGTAAACTATTCTTTGCTCTCTCGATTTGCTTAGGGTATCACCCTTCATGTCTAAATCATTACTCATTTTGACCTTTTCTTGGTATACAGTGTGAGATGCTGGTCTATGTCTACTTTCTGCCATACTATTTTTTGGTTTTCCCAGCAGTTTTTGTCAAATAGTGAGTTCTTATCCCAGAAGCTGGAGTCTCTGGGTTTATCAAACAGTAGATTACTATAGTCATTGACTAATATGTCTTGTATACCTAACCTATTTCACAAACCTATCACTGTATTTCTCAGCCAGTACCAAGTAGTTTTGATGATTGCTACTTTATAATACAATTTTAGATCTGGTAGAGCTAGGACACTTTCCTTGCATTTCTTTTCATTAATTCACCTAATATTCTGGAATTTTGTTCTTCCATATTAATTTTGTTATAATTTTTTCTAGCTCTGTAAAATAATTTGTTGGTATTTTGATTGTGATGGCAGTGAATAAATAAATTAAGATAGAATTGTCATTTTTATTATATTAGCTCAGTCTACCCATGAGCAACTGAATTTTTTCCAATTATGTAGATCTGACTTGTATGAAAAATTTTTTGTAATTCTGTTCACATAGTTACTGGTTTTGTAGACAGGAATATTAATAGGAATATTAGTATATTCACAAGTAGGTTCCCAAATATTTTATATTGTCTACAGTTATTTTAAATTGGATTTCTCAATCTCTTGCAGCATGCTGGCCTTTGATATTAAATATAGAAATGCCAATGATTTATACAAGTTTATTTTATATCCTGCAACTTTGCTAAAGTTATTAATTCTTTCAAGTAGTTTTTTAGCTGATTTTCTAGGATTCTCTTAAGTATATCATCATATCATCTGCAGAGAGTGACAGCTTTGTTTCTGCACTGTCTATTCTAATTCCTCCAATTTCTTTTTCATCTCTTATTGCTAAAGCTAACATTTCTAGTACAATACTGAATAGCAGTGGTGATAATGAACATCTTTGTTTCACACCTGATATTATTGGGAATGCTTCTAGTTTATTTCTATCAATGTAATGGATGCTGATGGTTTTAGGCAGATGCTAATTATCATTTTAAGGAAAACTCCATTTATTCCTATGCTCTCTAGTGTTTTTAATAGGAATGGGTGTTGTATTTTGTCAGAAGCTTTTTATGCATCTATTGAGATAATCATATAATTTCTGTTAATTTTGTTATTGATATGGTCAATTATGCTGACAATTTTCCTAATACTGAACCAGCCCTCCATTCCTGGTATAAATCCCACCTGGTCATAGTGTATTATCTTTGTGATAAGATGCTGTAATCTCTTTGCTATTATTTTATTTATTTTTTTGCATCTATTTTCATTAGGGAAATTGGTCTATAATTTTCTTTCTCTGTTTTGGCTCTTCCTGGTTTAGGTATTAGAATCATATTTGTATCATAAAAAGAACTTGGCAGGACTCCTACTTTGCCTATTTTTCCAAATATTTTATATAGTATTGGAATTAAGTGTTCTTTAATTGTTTGGTAGAATTCACTTGTGAATCCATCTGGCCCTGGAGAATTTTTCTTAGAGAGTTCACTGATGGTTTCTTAAATTTATTTTTCTGCAATGGGTTTATTTTAGTATTTTATTTCCTCTTCTGTTAATTTGGGCAATTTATATTTTTGTAAATATTCATCCATTTTGCTTAGATTGTTAGATTTATTGGCATACCATTCAGCAAAACAACTCCTAATTGCCTATTCATTGATAGTGAATTCACCCTTTTAATTTTTGATACGGGTAATTTGGTTTTCTTTTTTTTTAAAACAAAATTAACCAAAGGTTTACCTATTTTATTATTTTTCCTGTAAAATCAGCTCTTAGTTGTATTTGTTAATGCAATAGTTTTCTTAATTTCAACTTTATGAATCTCTCCTTTGATTTTCAGAATTTCTAATTTAGTGTTTAATTGGAGATTTTAATTTGTTCTTTTTCTAGTTTTTTTAGTTGCATACCCAATTCATTGATCTCTTTCTCTATTTTATTCATGTAAACATTTAGAGATATAAAACTTCCCCTAAGATCTACTTTGGCTACATCCTATAAGTTTTGGTATGTTGTCTGATCGTTGTCATTCTCTTGGATGAAGTTGTGTGACCCGCTCATTTTTTAGGATTAGATTATGTAGTTTCCAATTAATTTTAAGTCTATCTTTCCTGGCCCTTTATTACTTAATGTAATTTTTATTGCTTCATGATCTCAAATGGATGCATTTAATATTTCTGCCTTTCTACATTGGATTGTGAAGTTTTTATGCCATAGTACATGGTTAGTTTTTGTGCAGGTGCCATGTACCATTGAGAAAAGGCATACTCCTTTCTATCCCCATTCAGTTTTCTCCAGAGGTCTACCATATCTAACTTTTCTAAAATTCCATTCACCTCCTTAACTTCTTTCTTGTTTCTTTTGTGGTTAGATTTATCTAGTTCTGAGAGGGGGAGGTTGAGGTCCCCCACTAGTATAGTTTTGCTATCTATTTCTTCCTGTAATTTATTCAGTTTCTCCTCTAGGAATTTTGGTGCTATCCCACTTGGTGCATATATATTTAGTATTGATATTACTTCATTGTCTATGATACCTTTTAGCAAAATGCAGCTTCCTTCCTTAAGTCTTTTAATTAGATCTATGTCTTCTTTTGCTTTGTCTGAGATCAGGATTGCTAATTGCTACCACTCCTTTTTTTAACTTCAGCTGAAGCATAATATATTCCGCTCTACCCTTTTACCTTTGCTCTATGTATATCTCTCTGTTTCCAATAAGTTTATTGTAAACAACGTATTGTAAGATTATAGTTTTTAATCCACTATGTTATTTGCTTGTGTTTTATGGGAGAATTCATCCCATACACATTCACAATTATAATTAATTGTGTCTTTCTCTCCATGCTATTTTCCCCTTGGTTATCCTTTTCTCTCTATCCCTCCTCACCAGTGTTTTGTTTCTGAGCACCTCCTCCATCAATCTGTCCTCCCTTCTATCAGCCCCTCCTCCTTTTCTTTCCCCTTTCCCCTCCTACTTCTGCCCTATCAACCCCTCCCTTTTCTTTCCTCCTTCTCCTCCTACTTCTCTGTTGAGTGAGAGATTTCAATAACTCACTGAATGTTTATGTTATTACCTCTGTGAGCTAAATCTGATGAGAGTAAGTTTCAGACAATGCTCCCCCTCTCCCTTCTTTCCCTCTTCTGCAATAGATCTTTGAGCCTTTTCATGTGATGTAATTTATCCTATTCTGTTCACCCCTTTCCTCTTTTCCCAGTACAACCCTATGAAAGTCAAATTATACCCACACTTTCTGTCTATGTATAGCCCTTCTAAATGCTGTAATAAAGATACAATTCTCAAGAGTTACAAGTATTATCTTTCCATGTAGGAATGTAAGCAGTTTAACATTATTGAATAACATGTTTTTGTTTCTTTCCTCTTTATCTTTTTTATGCTTCTCTTAGTCTTGTATTTGAAAATCAAATTTTCTGTTCAGCTCTGTTTTTCTTTCCAATCAGGAATAACTGAAAGTCCCCTATTTCATTGAATATCCACCTCATCCCCTGAAAGATTGTGCTCACTTTTACTGGGTAGTTAACTCTTGGCTCTAATCTAAGCTTCTCCACTTTTCAGGATATCACATTTCAAGTCCTCTGATCCTTTAAGGTAGAAGCTGCTAGGTCCTGCATAATCTTGACTGTGGTTCCACAGTATTTAAAATGTTTATTTCTGGCTGCTTGTAGTATTTTTGCCTTGACTTGATAATTCTGCAATTTGGCTACAATATTCCTTGGAGTTTTCATTTTGGCATCTCTTTTAGGAGGTGATTGGTGTATTCTTTCAATGACTATTTTACCTAGGTTCTACAGAGTTTCCCAAACTTATTTGGCTTACTGCCCCCATTAAAAGAATTCCTCGGCACCCCCCTGGAAATTTATTTTCTTTAGCTCTTTAATGTTTTTTTTTAAATTTGCATCATTTTTAAAAAATATAAAATGTCTGTTTTAAATGATGTATCTTTATGCATCCTGGGCCATCTCCAGTCATCCTGATGAATATCAGGCCACTAGACCCAGATGGCTCAGGAAGAGAAAGTGTGACTGGTGACCTTGCACAGCTCTCCCTCACTCAAATCAAAGTCAAGTACATGTCATGTCATAATTTCCCTGATGTCATGGTCTTCTTTGAGAAACAAGGACAATGACAACCTGTGAGTAGCCTCTCCTCTCCTTTCCTCTCCTTAATCTATAGCCAAAGGCTGCCTCCTTTACTTTGGGTTCACTGGCTAGATTTCTTTCTCAAAAACCAAACTTTAAACCCACCTCACTCTCAAGCTCATAGATTGGACAATAGGTCCTTGCCCTCCTAGCACAGAGTGAATGTAAATACTAAATAATAACTGTTTCTCTTTTGGCCAGAAACCCTGAGCATCTTCCCCTCCCAGTTTGATTTTTTTTTGAGTTTTTAATTTAAGGGGTCATCCCTTGATTAAGGTCTTAAAGAGGCCTATTCATTGAATGGGCATTACCTCACTCACAGTGATCACCTGAAAAAATCTTGGCCTAAAAGGGCCAGGGTCTCCTACTAATGCATCCTGGGCCATCTCTAGTCATCCTGGTGAATATCAAGTCCCTGGACCCAGATGGCTCTGGAGGAAAAAGTAAAGCTGGTGACATTTCACAGCCCTCCCTCACTCAAAACAAAAGTCAAGTGCACATCATGTCATCATTTCCCTGATGTCATGGTCCTCTAAGAGAACAACAGACAAACACAACAACAACAATCTAAAATTTAATAATTTATCATAAATTTGGGGTTTTTTTCTTGCATGGATATTTTTATGATGCAATATTGTGTCATGTAACCATATAGTATCATATTGTAAACAAGTCATTACACACCCATATTCCTGCCAATGCATGCTGGACATCCCAACAATATACAGCACACTTGCCTCCCAACACTTCCTTGTTAAAACCTCTCAGCTGACTTGACCACAGATTGGTTGTAACTTGCATTTTCTGTGTTTATTTCTAAAATAATGTAATCACTATGACTTTAGCTGTTACACAACAGATGAAACATATATAAACAGTTTTTCAAAATTTTCTTATCTTCTCTCCTTTACTTATGCTTCTACGGTCCTCTTATTTTTATTCAATGCTCCCCTTTCCAATTGCACCTGGGGCTACTACCACCCCCCTGGTTCATTCCAGTGCTCCCCATGGGGCAGTATCACCCACTTTAGGAGCCTGTGTTTATCAAGTTATTATCAAGTTTTATCAAGTTTATTTATCAAGTAGTTATCATGTTGTCCTTGATAATTTCTTGAAACATGATGTCCAGGGTCTTTTTTTGATCATGGCTTTCAGGTAGACCAACAATTCTTAAATTATCTCTCTGGGATCTATTTTCTAGGTCAGTTGTATTTCCAATGAATTATTTTACATTTTTCCATTGTTTTTTATTCTTTTGATTTTGTTTGCCTGATTCTTGATGTCTCATTGATTCACCAGATTCCACTTGCCCAATTCTAATTTTTAAGGAATTATTTTCTTCAGTTAGTTTTTGTACCTCATTTTCCATTTGGCCAATTTTACTTTTTAAGGAATTGTTTTCTTCAAGCAATTTTTGTCCTTCCTTTTCCAAGCTGTTGACTTTGTCTTGCATACCTCTCATTTCTTTTCCAAATCTTTCTTCTATTTCATTTATTTAACTTTTAATGTCCTTCTTGAGCTCTTCCAAAAAAGCTTTATGGGCTTGAGACCAATTCACATTCCCCTTCGAGGTTTCAGATGTAGTTATATTGACAATGTCCTCTTCTGAGCTTGTGTTTTGATCTTCCCTGTCACCATAGTAATTGTCTATTGTTACCGTTTGTTTTTGCTTCTTACTCATCTTTTTGCCTATTTCCTGGCTTTTAAAGTTGAGCTCTCCTGCTGGAGCACAGGGGGCACTGCCCCAAGTTTCTTGTGTTGAGAGCTAGGTGCCTGGTCACTGGCTTTGTGTGTTGGGGTCTCAGGTACTGGCAGCTGGAGGCTGTAAGGGTCTGGCAGCTTACCTCATGCTGAGCTGGGGTCCTAGTGGTGGTGTCTGGTGTGTGCTAAGGTCAGGTGGTGTTTTCCTGCATTTACCTGGGGCTACACTGAAGTACATGGAAGTCCAGTCCCTGGAAGATGCCTATTTGCCCTGGGCTGCACTGAAGCACCTAGAGGTGGGGCAGCCAGAACATGCCTGACTGTGATGAAACATGGGGAGGTCAGGCTGCTGGAGGATGCCTGCCCACCTGGGGCTGAGCTGAAGCACAAGGTGATTCTTTGAGCTGGAGACTGTCAGTTCCTCTTGCTATGCTAAGGCATGTTGGTGATCCTGGTGTTAGTGTTTGCCTGTTCCACTGTAGTGGGGCTCAGGATCTCCCACTGCTTTTCTGAGGTGGGGCTTGCTGCTGGCTTGTTGGGATGCTTCCTGTCCTAGAATGCACTCCCCTTTTAGCGGAGTGATATGGACCTCTCTTGCCAATACTCTAGGTTTCCTGAGCTAAAAGACTGCTCCACCCCATCTTTCTACTGGTTCTGATGTTCTATGATTTGTTCTGGGGAGGTATTTTATCATTGTTCAGAGGTGAATATGGGAGCATGACAGCAATTTACTGCTTACTCCACCATCTTTGCTTCAGGTGGTACCACTCCAGCATCTTTGCCAAGAAAACTCCAAATGGGGTCATGAAGAGTTGCACATGACTAAACAAAACCAGTTATTGTTTTATCCAGACTAAAGATTGTCAATTATTTCAAATAATTCTAAGACATACAAATAAAGTCCTTTACCATACTTACTGCCCTTCTATAAATGCTTTCTCAATTGTCAGTATCTTTACTAAGCCATCACACCTAGATATGAATGCAATGCTGAAGTTTTATTCTTACCAGAGTAGAGCACATAGAAATTATCACCTTTGTATTCATGGGAATTATGCCTCTCTTAATGAAGCCAAAAGTATTTGCTTTCTCGGGCTGCCACATCACACTGCTGGCTCATGTTGAGATTGTAGTCTACTAAACCCACCAGGTTTGGTTTTGTTTTTCAGAAAATAAAGATGAAAACAAAAAACTGCTGCCTAACCTTGCCTTCCCCATTTTGTATTTGTGAAGTTTTATTGTTTTGAAACTAAGTGTAGGACTTCACATTTATCCCTATTGAATGTCATCTTGTTAGAGTCAGCACAATGCCCTAACCTGTCAAGCTCTTGTAGGTTCCTGACTCGGTCATCCAGGGTCTTAGGCATGCCTCTTGGTCCTGTGTCATCTGAAAATTTGATAAACATGCCATCTATTGCTTTATCTAAGTCACTGATAAAAATGTTAAACTGAAAAGGGCAAAGCAGAGATCCTAAGGGGCTTCTCCTGGAACGTTAGCATTGAACCATTACTTTGTGACTCTGTTTGAAAAATTCTGAACTATATTGTCATATAATCTATATATCTCCCTATTCTCATTAATTTTTCTTCTTATTGCTTTCTTACCAGAATGATATGAGATATTGATCATTTTTTGTTTTGCTAGAACATGAGTAAACTATATCCATAATATTTTCCTGATCAATCAGTTGAGTAGTTCTGTCAATCAAACAAAACAGCCTAGCTTTTTGAAATGATTGTTTCCTTTTCTAAGTGTACATTAATCATAACTTAAATTATCTACAAAATTTCCAGCAATCTAGGTCAAACTGACTTTATTATAGTATGTTGCCTCTATTCTCTTTCCTTTTTGCCCCCAAATCAAGACACTTGCATCTTTCCAGCCCTCTAGTACATCTCTCGTTCTTTATGAGTATTCTAGTATCACTGATGTTGTCTCTGCTACCATATTTACTAATTCTTTCATTATTCAAGAGTGTAGTTGACCTGGGCCAGATGATTTTAATCCATTAATGACAAATGCATAAAATATTTCAATCTCCATATTTATCAATGTTACCAACTACTTGTAAGGTTTTGTTCTCTCCCTTCCATGCAAAACCATTCTCTTTAACAAAGAAATTGAAAACAAATTAAAATTTCAGCAGTTCTGCCTTCTTTCTATTGTCAGTCATCTTTATCTTTATGCAAACAATTGTGCCATTCCATCTTTAATTATTTCAATCTGTGGCATTCTATCTAGCCTTCCTCTGAACCTTTTAAAAATTTGCTCTCCTACAATCTAGGGTATTTAGACTATACCTACCTTTCCTTCCTTCTCTTTCATAAACACTAGGAAAGAGTTGACAGTTTCCCTAAAGGTTCTCATCATTTCCATCCTAACAACCCCACCCCTTCTGTTAGCTGAAATTAGTGATGACAGTACATTTGGTATCAGTGGTACCAACTTCCTCACCTGGCCAAAAACCAGGCTTAGAGGCTGCAGGGAATTCTTAGTATCTAATTCACTTCCCTCTTATATCAAGGCACAAAGATTCAAATCATAGGATTCCAAGAACAAATGAAAGACACTACATAGAAAGTATCAAGGGGATGAAAGAAAGAGGAGAGCAAATAAGGATGAAAGTGCTCTCATTAGATATCTCAGAATAGATGAGAGAAAAAAAAAGAAAGAAGTTTGGTGGTGAGCTTAAAGTATAAAAATGGGCAATGAAGATGAAACCAAATGAAAAGATGAGAATAGCTGAGTTTTTATAAAGCTATTCATGTGCCAGAACATATGCAAAGTAAGGGGTCAACAATGGACTTTTTGAAAGCAAAAAAAAATGAAACAGAGATTGATCATCTCAGGCAAAAAGCTGTTTTCTGGGAGAGCAGATATGAGAGCAAGAAAAGTATGAGGGGGGAATGAGAACATATAAAATAGGAGAAGATGTGTGATTTTGCTTATTTTTCTTATAAAGAGATCAAAGTTTTGATAACTTCATATTTTATAGTATTTTTCAGTTAACATAGCATGGTTTTCTTTTTATTTAATTTGATTTTCATAGAAATTTGTGAGGTATTTATGGGAGGTAAAATTATACCCAATTGATGGATAAGGAAGCTGAGGATTATGTAAATTATTTCCTCAAAGTTACCTGGCTGGTAAGTGACAGAAACAGAAACCAAATCCAGGCCCCCCCAACTCCTTATATAGTGCTCATTTTTCAACACCATCCCAGAGATGATAATCTCATTCTGTTTTGACTGGTCAGACCACATTTGAAGTATTGTTTTCAGTTCTGAGTAACACATTTTAATTAATCACCTGGAGAGCATCCCATAGAGTATGATCAAGATAATAGAATGTACTCAGATCATACCAATGAGTATTGGTAGAGAAAGAGGAAATGTTTTACTTCTAGAAGTCAAACCTGGAGAGAGGACAAGGACTTAATAGCTGTCTTCAAACATGTAGGAGTTATTGGATTTATTCTTGTCCTGCTTGACCTCAGGCTCCTATAGCAATAGATGAAAGATTTAGCCTTAATAAAAGAAAAATACTTAATAAAAGAAAAATACTTAATAGTAATAAATAAATAATAGAAATATTAAAATAAATAAATAACAATACTTAATAAAAGAAAAAAAAAAGAAATTAGAACTTAGAATATATTGACTTGGGAGGTTACAGGTTCTGTCGTGCCCACTTGTTGGGTGTGTTATAGAAGTACTTCTTCTCTTAGACAAGATGGCTCCCAAGATTCCTCATCACACTTAGGTTTTGTGATTCTGTTGGTTCCACTACATCATTCTGGATATTTAGATAAATATTTATTTTGGGGCAGCTAGGTGGTGCAGTGAATAGAGCACTGGCCCTGGAATCAGGAGGACCTGAGTTCAAATACAGCCTCAGACACTTATTAGCTGTGTGACCCTGGGCAAGTCACTTAACACTGATTGCCTCCAAAAAGAATTATTTCTGGATTGGTGTTAAGAAAAGAATTTTAAATACTTACACTTTGTCAATTACATTTTTTTAAATCCTAAGGTTAAGAAATGAGACAATAGATATGAAAATCCTTGGAAAAATTTAAAAGCACTGTGCAAATATGAAGCATTACATTTAAAACATCGTACAGGAAATGCACAGAAGAGAATGGATTTGAATTCATGTTCTCAACCTCCAAAAAGCCTTTTTTTCAAGCAGAATTTTTCTGCTTCTAAGTGCTAAGCACTAAACACTAAATATAGAAAGAGCAAAACATTAATCCAGTACTCAAGGAGCTTACATTCTAATGATGACTATAACATGCAAATAATTGTATGTTTATGATAAATACAGTGAAAATGAAAAGTAATCTCAGAAGAACATCATTATGGGATTTGAGAATGGGTAGAGTAAGCCAGAAAGGCTTCCAGCAGGAGCTGTGATTTGAGCTGAGTCTTAAAGGAATCCAGGGAAGCTAGGAGTTAAAGATGAAAGTGATAATATCCAGGAACATGAAAAAAGTACATGCAAAGGAATCTTGAGAGGAACAAAAAATGTGGTTGGATCATAGCATTTGTGGAGGACAGCTGTGTTTAAGAAGCCAGCTAACATAAGAAGGGACCATGTTGTGCTAAGGAGGGTGTTTTATATTTGATTCTGGAGGTAAAATGAACGTGCTGGAATTTATTTGGGGTTGGTCAGGGACATGTTCGCACTTCTGTTTTAGGAAACTTTCACTTTTGAATCTGTGCAGAAGATGGGCTGGAGTAGGGAGAGATTTGAGGCAGGAAAGACCATCTCAAAGGCTACTGCAAAATTAAATGAGGTGATGAAAGGGATACACATGAGATACAGAGTATATTTTGTACTATTCCACATTGCCTTTCCTGATTCAAATGGAATATAACTCTTCTCTACTCTGAGAGGTTAGTTCCATTATAATTGTCTCTAAAGCAGCATAGTTTAAACAAGAGTATGAACTATTTCACGGTCTAAAATAATCACATTCAATTTGGTAGTGAGAAACAGGTGAACAACATGGAAATGGTCCTGAAGATCATTCCAATCATGCCATAGGGTTGGTAGGAGACACTAAAGATGTTAAGCCTTAGAAGAGAAGATGACACCTTTCTTCAAGTACCCGAAGGTCTAAAGGGCCTTATCAGGCTGAAAAGGAGTTAGTTATCATTCTAGGAATATATCACAGAATAGGTAGTATGCCCATTAGACTGTGAACTTCTCAAGGGAAATGACTGTCTTTTGCCTTTTTTTATATTCCGGCACTTATCACAGTGCCTGGAATACAGTAGGTATTTAATAAATGCTTATTTACTTACTGGCATGAGTGGAAAATAAGGATTTGCTAAGCAGTTACTCTGTGCCAGGCACTATGTGAAGCAGTTTAAAATATGATCTTATCTGATCCACACAAAAACCCTGTGAGGGGTGCTAAGACTATCATCAGTTTACAAGTGCTGAAAGTGAGACAGCCAGATCAAATGACCTATCCAGTGTTACAAAGCTAATAAATGTCTGAGGATAGAGTTTAAACTCATGTTTGTTGTTGTTTAGTTGTTTTCAGTCATGTCTGACTCTCTGTGACCCCATTTGGGGTTTTCTTGGCAAAGTCACTGGAGTGGTTTTCCATATCCTTCTCCAGCTCATTTTACAGATGAGGAAAGTTGCCTCAGGTCACACAGCTAGTAAGTATCTGAGGGCAGATAAGAACTTAGGAAGATGAGTCTTCCTGACTGCAGACCTGGCACTCTATTCACTGTGGCACTTAGCTGCCCACTGTACCATCTAGCTACTGCTAAAAAATATTATCTCATTTGTTCCTTACAATAGCCCTGTGAAGTAGATTCCTAGGCAAAACTAGATGACCTTTAAGGAGTCTTCCAATTCTAAGACTTTTTTTGAAAGACAGTTTTTTTTTGTTTTCATCTTCATGTAAATACATACAACCCCAACTAAATTACCAAATTAATGGATCAATGTGCACAAAACAGCTATCCTCTTATAGTGAGTGCTTAATTTCTAAATTTTTACTATGAATTTGAAGAATCAAAATATTTGAATGTATATAAAGCTATATTTTATTGAAATTTTATCAGTGATGAAATTAGAATCCAAGATGATTTTTCTCAGCTTATAAAACCAGTTAGAGTAATGCATAGTCTTCTCAATCTCCTCAGTTTCCTATTGAGGGCATTGAGACAGGGATTATGATGTTCAGAGAAAGATGTATGCTCAATAAAACATACAACCCCAAATCTATGAAATCATTACTCAGATTTCTGTTTTTCAGTTCAAGTTCAAATAGACAGTTTTCACAGGCAGAAATGAAAAAACTCTAAGGTAAATAACAAGTTGGTATGAATATACTATGCCCCTATGTAATTTAGTTATTTGTTAATTTTAGTAATGCAAAACTCATCAAAGCTATTGTATGAATGAAGGAATCATACAATAGGACATATCATGTATAATATTGCTATATCTATTTCTTAGTCACATATTTATTTTGTGGATTTTATCCTCATTTCCCTCAAAAATACAGGTTTCAATCATGATCCAAAGATTTGAATTCTCCAAAAAATGCCTCTGATAAACTTCAAAATCAGCTCTTTTCAAAACTTTCATCAACATTCCCCTGTCCCTAACCACCAAACTTGGAACATGTCACTATCATCAAATACATATTTCTTAATGCTTGCTATGAAAATGAGCTGAAGAAAGATTCATTTTTTCCTCTTTATAGCTCCTAAATAATATCTTGCCATGAGAAACTAACAGGTTGTCATTAAACATTCTATATGAGGGGGGAAAGTCACATCAACTGATTTCTTTGATATGCTGTTTTTATTGGAAGATCATTATTATAAGAAGTATACTTTGTTACAGCCAGTATTCTATTCTGCAAAGGACTATAAAAGGTGACATTCAATAAAAAACATAATAAATGTGACAACTCTGGCAGTCTCCATAAGAACTTATATACATTAAATGAGCTGGAATACATCAGGTCAAGCAATAATCTCTGCATGAAGTTGTTGTTTTGATTTCAGTTTTAGCAGCTCTTTTACAAACTCTTAATTTCTCTTTCTCATTTTCTATAATAACCACCTTATCTTGTTCTCTCAATTCCTTTTAATTATTTCAAACAAAGGACCTACACAGCCTCAATTCCCAGCAGTCCCAGGTAATTTGTGCTTAATAAAGGTTATTATTGTACAAGAAGGAATGGAAGAAGGCTATTTCAGCCCATTCTTTTGATTCCATAATACCCCTCAAAGGGACAAATTAAGAATTTGAAAGATCATAGTGAGTCCTATTTGAACAATGTAATTGAGCATCTTTCTGTAAACACTTTCTACCATCCCATGTCGAGGCTGATTTTTTGTTGATGAGTTTAACTTTTCTGAAAGGATAATTTTAATACTGATGTCATTACTCAAATAAACATTTGAACGAGATATGCATTAAAGCTGGACATTTTTACATTACATTCATCCAAAGTTTCTAATTTAGTAGTTTAGAAGCTAAAATTGTCTTTTACTTAGCTTAGAATTTGTAGCTAATCCACCCTTTTGAAGGAACATTTAGATTTTGAGGGTAAGATACTGTTGAAATCTTTTTCATCACTACATAATAGGATTGATTTTCTTCCTTGGCTGAACAGTTTTAACTAATACTAATTTTTTTAACTTGTTCACACTTTGTGGCTCTGGCACCCCTATTCAATTTTTCCTGGTCAAAACTGACTTCAGTCTATGACTTTTTTTTTACAGTTTTCTATTTATCCTGATTCACACATTTAGCAGGAGACCAACATTACCTGTTAAAAATTCCCTTCATAAAGACAGAAGAATTGTACAGCAAATGTGTTTTATATGTGTACATATGTGTGTCTATGTGTTTACATTCATACACATACACTTGTTTGCATGTATGTATATATGTGTGCATATGTGTGTGTATATTTAATATGTGTGAATGTGTACAGTGGCATCAAATTTGAATGGACATGGATGCAGGGGAGGGGGTAAATGCTGATGTACAAAATCTGGAATTAACCTTATCTGTGTTGTATTTTTTTAATTATTATTTATTTTGTTAAACATTTCATAATTACATTTTAATCTGGTTCAAGTTATACTCAGGAGTTTTGCAGGCTGCACATCACTGCAGGCCATGTGACACCTCTATACGTGCATAATCCCTGTGGCTCCAAAAACAGGCTTGGAGTTTTGATTTTGTTATGTTTATCTTTTTTTAGTTCTACATGCAGAGAGTGGAGTCTAGGGCCTAGATCTTGAGCCATGGCAACCCTGGAGCCCAGGATTCTAGAACAGATGTTACAATTAGCCCAGCAAGGAAGCTCTGAGAAGGTAGTCCAGAGGTGTAAGCCCAGGGGGAACTTTGGTCATTTAAATTTGTGAAACTGATGCTATATTAGAAATTAAACTAAGCTGCAAACCTAATCCTCCTCCGCTACCCAAAGACCAAGGTGACAAAGTGGGAATGATAACCCTGACCTCTTGAAGGAAAATGTTTGTATGATTGATCTTCTTACAACTTTTAAGTAAATAGTTTTCTGTAAAAGCTAAGTAATTAAGTAGATTGAAAGTGCTTGCATTCTTAAAATCAAGGGCTCATAACTGGCAGGGCTTAAGGCCATCTCAGAGATAAGAGACCTCTATCCCAACCCCTTAAGGGTACTACAGAACTGGAGGGGTGTGTGAAATATGGCAGATCTCATCTTTAGCAATGAGAGAGAGGAAGAGGGAAAGAGGGGGAGAGAGAGAGAGGGAGACAAAGACAGAGAGAGACAGAGAGACAGAGAGAAGACACAAGACAGATGGATAACAATGATGATGATGAGGAGGAGGAGTTAGACAAATAGGTAGGTAAGTAGAATAGAAAAATGATAAATGATGGATGATAGATACAAAAATATAATAGACATTTATTTTATGTCTCTATATAGGAATGTATAGAGAGAGCTATAGATATAAGCGTATATATATGTCTAATTTCACAAAGTAATAGTCTTTTTTTTCTTCCAAACTATGGTTTACATATTGGATTCTAATTCTCAAACTATATTTACATTTGAGAAAAACTTTCCCCATACAACAGCATCAAGTCACTTTTAGACAGCACTTTAATGTTTACAACATGATTTTCACAAAACTCAATCTTTATATAGTTGATTTCCCCTAATAAAGGCCGAAGTTCTCCTCTTCCAATTTATGCACTTTTATTGCTTTTCTAAAGACCATTTTCTTTTGAAAGTATATCTAGGGGGTGGAGCCAAGATGGGCATTGGATGGCAGGGACTCGCCTAAAGCTCTCCCCCAGGACCCTCCAAACACCTATAAAAATGGCTCTGAACAAATTCTAGAACGGTAGAACCCAAGAAATAGCAGAGGGAAGCAGGACTCCAGCCCAGGACAGCCTGGATGGTTGCTGGGTAAGGTTTACACACCATGCTAGGAGTGGAGCAGAGCAGAACCAAGCATGGGCTGTGCCCGGATGAACCAGACCAGGAGCAGGGCGGAACAGACCTTAGTTCCCAGAATCAGTGAGCTGTGGTAGTTACCAGACTTCTCAATGCACAAACTCCAAAGACAACAGAGAAGGTTAGTGGGAAAAACTGTGGAGACGGAGTGAAAGGAGTTCTCAGTGGGCCACCACCTCGGGGGGAAGTGGAGGTGGTGCAGCTCTAGGGCTGCTTACAGAGCTACAGCTGCAGTTGCTTCCTGCTCCAGGCCAACCTGGTGGGAGGAACTAAATGGCATTTCAGAGCAGGAGTGCAGAGCCTGCTTACATCGGAGTCGCAGTATGGGGTGTCGGGTCATGGGCGAGGAGAAGTGCTGGTGTGTCAGAGCTTGCTGTGCAGAAATAGCTCTGAAAACAACAGCGCAGCACCTCAACCTTGGGACAAAGTACTCTTGACTCAAGGGTCAAGTAGTAGGCTGGGAACACGGCCAGGCAATGAAAACAGACTCAGATTCAGACTCAGACTTTGGAATCTTTCTTTGGCGACAAAGAAGACCCAAACATACATCCAGAAGAAGTCAACAAAGTCAAAGAGCCTACATCAAAAGCTTCCAAGCAAAACATGAACTGGTCTCAGGCCATGGAAGAGCTCAAAAAGAATTTGGAAAGGCAAGTTAGAGAAGTAGAGGAAAAACTGGGAAGAGAAATGAGAATGATGTGAGAAAACCATGAAAAGCAAGTTGATAACTGGCTAAAGGAGACCCAAAAAATACTTTAGAAAATAACACCTTAAAAATAGACTAACCCAAATATCAAAAGAACTCCAAAAAGTCAATGAGGAGAAGAATGCCTTGAAAGGCAGAATTAGCCAAATGGAAAAAGAGGTTCAAAAGACCACTAAAGAAAATACTACCTTAAAAATTAGACTGGAACAAGTGGAAGCTAGTGACTTTATGAGAAATCAAGATGTTATAAAACAGAACCAAAGGAATGAAAAATGGAAGACAATGTGAAATATCTCATTGGAAAAACCACTGACCTAGAAAATACATCCAGGAGAAATAATTTAAAAATCATTGGACTACCTGGAAGCCATGATCAAAAAAAGAGCCTAAACATCATCTTTCAAGAAATTATCAAGGAGAACTGCCCCAATATTCTAGAGCCAGAGGGTAAAATAGAATTGAAAGAATCTACTGATCACCTCCTGCAAAAGATCCCAAAAATAAAACTTCTAGGAATAACGTCACCAAATTCCAGAGCACCCAAATCAAGGAGAAAATACTTCAAGCAGCCAGAAAGAAACAATTTGAGTATTGTGGAAACACAATCAGAATAACACAAGATCTAGCAGCTTCTACATTAAGGGATCAAAGGGCTTGGAATAGGATATTCCAGAGTTCAATGGAGCTAGGATTAAAACCAAGAATCACCTACCCAGCAAAACTGAGAATCATGCTCTTAGGCAAAATTAGTATTTTCAATAAAATAGAGGACTTTCAAGCTTTCTCAGTGAAAAGACCAGAGCTGAATAGAAAATTTGACGTTCAAACATAAGAATCAAGAGAAGCATGAAAAGGTAAACAATAAAAAGAAATCATAAGGGACTTACTAAACTTGAACTGTTTTGTTTACATTCCTACATGGAAAGATGATGTGTATAATTCATGAGACCTCAGTATTAGGGTAGCTGAAGGGAATATACATACATACATATATCTATATATCTATAGCTCGCTCTCTCTATCTCTGTCTCTGTCTCTGTCTCTCTCTCTCTCTCTCTCTCTCTCTCTCTCTCTCTCTCTCTCTCTCTTTCTCTCTCTCTCTGTCTCTCTCTCTCTGTCTCTCTCTCTCTCTCTCTCTCTCTCTCTCTCTCTCTCTCTATATATATATATATATATATATATATATATATACATATATATATGTATATACACACAGAGGGCACAGGGTGAGTTCAATATGAAGGTATGATATCTAAAAAAATCAAATTAAGAGATGAGAGAGGAATATATTGAGAGAGGGAGAAAGGGAGAGATAGAATGGGATAAATTATCTCACATAAAAGTGGCAAGAAAAAGCAGTTCTGTTGGAAGGAAAGAGGGGGCAGGTGAGGGGGAATGAGTGAATCTTGCTCTCATCGGATTTGACCCGAGGAGGGAATAACATACACACTCCACTGGGTATCTTTCCCTACAGGAAAGAAGGAGGAAGGAGATAAAAAAGGGGGGACAATAGAAGGGAGGGCAGATAGGGGGAGGTAGTAAGAAAAAGCAAACACTTTTGAAAAGGGATAGGGTCAAGGGAGAAAATTGAATAAAGGGGGATAGGATAGGAAGGAGCAAAATATAGTTAGTCTTTCACAACATGAGTATTGTGGAAGGATTTTGCATACACATGTGGCCTATGTTGAATTGCTTGACTTCTTAGGGAGGGTGGGTGGGAAGTGAAGAGGGGAGAGAATTTGGAACTCAATGTTTTAAAAACAGATGTTCAAAAAAAAAGTTTTTGCATGCAACTAGAAAATAAGATACACAGGCAATGGGGCGTAGAAATTTATCTTGCCCTACAAGAAAGTAAGGGAAAAGGGCATGAGGGGGAGTGGGGTGACAGAAGGGAGGGCTGACTGGGGAACAGGGCAATCAGAATATATGCCATCTTGTAGTGGGGGGAGGGTAGAAATGGGGAGAAAATTTGTAATTCAAACTCTTGTGGAAATCAATGCTGAAAACTAAAAATATTAAATAAATAAATAATAGTTAAAAAAAAGAAAGTATATCTAAACAGAAGAAACATTTTAAATGGAGATTTAAAAAAAAATCTTCACAGGTCCCTACTGATATAATCCCCCTGCCCATTAGAAAGATCTCTGAAGCAACATCTCCCTTATGTTAACCGATAATATTATATTTCTTCTTCTTATTTGGAGTCTGACATGAAGTTAACAATAAACCTCTAACAAGCTTCTAAAATTTTCAAAGCACTGTTTTGGGTATACAAAACCAAAGATGAAAAACAGTCCTTGCCCTCTATATTCTTTCTCTAACTACATCTATCTAAGTACTACTACATTTACACAGATAGTGATGTAAAAATAATTTGAGGCAGGTGAGAGAAGCAATGAGGAAGGTCAGGAATGTCTATCATTGATAATAATACCTATTTGGACCCTTAATACCTATTTGGACCCTTAAAGGAAGCTAAGGATTTTAAGAAGTAGAGGTGTCAAAAGGAAGTAAATTTCAGATATGTGAGATGACAAAGTATGCAAGGTGGGAGATGTGATGCCAATTTGGGGGACAATGGTGCTGGAAAGTAGGAAAGAAAACCAAGTGTGTAAATGGCAATAATGTGGAATATTCTGGAAAAATGGAATGGAGGTCTTTAAATGACAAACTGCAGAGTGTATATTTTCTCCTAGAGGTTGTAGCCAGTCAGTAAAGTTTGGTTTGGTTTTTATTTTTGTTTGTTTTGATCTGGGAACTTCATAGTAAAGCCTGTGGCTTAGGAAGATTGTTTAGGCAGATATGCAATGGATGAATATCAGAAGAGAAAGTCTAGAATGAGGGATATCAATAACGAAGCCAATATAATAGTCCAGGTGAGAGATTATGAAGGTCTCAACTAGTGTTATGATTATGAGTGGATATAAAGGGACAGCTGAAAAAATACTGTGGAAGTAGAATTGACAAGACTTGGCAATTGATTGTATATCAGGGATGAAGAAAATGGAAGGATCAGAGATGATGCTGGTGTTGTAGAATGACTGATGGGAAAAAGCATGGTACCTGCCACAGAAATATTTAAAACAGGAATAAAGACAGCTTTTTGTTTTGTTTTTGGAGGGAAAACCATAATGAGTTCTGCTCAGCATATATTTAGTTTGAGCTACTTAACAGAGTAGGCAGTCCAAATCTTTCCTCTTAAGAATGGCAGACATTTCCAATTCATTCTGCCTCTTATCCTTTACATGAAAATTTTAAAAAAAATAAGAATGAGGTGAATAGAAGGCTGAGAGGTAGCCTACTCATGAGCCTGGTCACTTTCCAACCCTGTTGAATACTGTTACACAAAGATAACTATAACACATATAACAATAAGAATAACTATTGCAAATACAACAGAGGCAACACACACACACACACACACACACACACACACAATTGTCATTAAATCCCAGGGTAGAAAAGTTGTTGCTAGCTATGAGGGATCAAGAAAAACTTCATGGAAGAGGTTACATTTGAGGTGGGTGGGCTTTAAAAAAAATTAAATGGCTAGAGGTGAAAGGGAATTATAGGCATAAGGGAACAACATGAGCAAAGGGGAGAAAGGAAGAGAGCAAGCATTTACTAAGCATCTACTAGGCGCCAAGCACTATGCTAAACACTGTAAGAATATTTTCAGAGTGTCAGGAAAATAGAAGAAATATTTAAGCAGCAGAGAATATTCCCTCTTACTGGAGATTAGACTGCCTGAAACAAGATAAGATGAGACAAGGAATAAAAGGCAGAGTAACACAAGGTTATAGAAAGCTTTGAATGGCAGGCAATATAATTTGATTCTTATTCAAAAAGCAATAGGGAGTCACTGAAGAATTTTGAGCACACTAACAATATGAGTAAATCTATGGACAAGGAAGATCATGCAAAATATAAATAAAATAGACTGGATATGGGAAATCCTGTTAAAAGGCTCCTGCCAAGTGGGTATACTGAGAACCCATGGGAGCGTATGACAAAGAGAATGGAGAAGAGACCTATTTGTGACATAATGTGAAAGCTAAGAAAAATTAAAGCTATTTGGCAATAAATTGTTTATTACAGGTGAGGAAAAGGGAATATTCACAGATAACAAAGTTTTGATTATAGAATATGGTTTTATCAGTGACAGAAATGGAAAAAGGAAGAGCAGGTACAGGCAGAAAAATAATATTTTGTTTTAAACACAGAGCTTAAAATTCCCATGGGATATCCTGTAAAAAAAAAGGTGGATATGTGATTTTGGAACTTGTGAAAGAGATTAGGGATATAAAAAGAGATTTGGAAGTAATCCATGTAGAGCTAAGAGTTGAATCCATGGGAATGAAGTATAGAAAAAGAAGAGGAGGCCAAAGAGAGAAATATTCACATTAAGGCAAGAAAACCTATAAAAGGATATTGAAGAGCAAACAAATGGGTAGAGGTTAGGGAAACTAGGTCTGTGCAATATTTTCAAACTGATGGATGAGGGAGTATCCAGCAAGAGAAGTCATACATAAATAATGCTCTAGAGTCATAAAAAAGAGAGAGAACTGCAAAAAAGGTCATTGGGCTTCATCATTAGGAGATTACTACTGCATGCAAGAATGCAGTTTTAACAGCGTGGTGAGGCCAGAAGCCAGATTATGAGGGAATAAGTAGAGGCTGTAATTAATTGACTAGGAAACTGAGGCATTGAGTGTAGAGAATTTGTCCATGAAGTTTGGCAATAAAAGGAAAGAGAGATTGGGTGGTCACCTTATGGAGTAGAAGACTCCAGGGGAGGTTTTACTAGAAGTATGGTAAGTATATTTGTAGGCATTCAGGAAGAAACCAATAAAGATGAAGAGATTAAAGATGCATGGGAAAGGGAGTGATTGCTGTAGCAAGATCTGGGAGGAAGGATGAGGAGGTGGGATTAAGAACCAAGTAGAAGGATTAATCATAGTGAGGATTTGTGACTGGAAGGAGGACTGAGTCTCTGCTGATGCTCAGAATTGTAGACCACAGCTCTCTTCACATGGTCTTAATCTTTTCAGGTAATCACATGGTCAACATAATATGGTATAAATGGGAAAAGAAAGTTATTGGTTGCTTGAGGAAAAAGAAAAATATTTGTAAGTGTCACTCAGAGGAGAGAGATAAGAGATGTGGACTGCTGCAAACATTGCCAGATTCACTTTCTGGCTTGCATAATTTTATATAAATATGTTCCCTCTTAATGGGGCACTGTTGAATTGTTGGTGAGGATGGGTAGGTAGTTAAAGGGGAAAGACTGTGTTATAAAAGAATGAAAGCAACAATATTTTTTAAACTATAGTAGAAAAATTGTCAAGCAGAAATGAGCTTAAATGAAATTGTGCACTATACATTTATAGTGTGTTAAATAAGCTCAATTTTGTAACTTTCTTCAGCTAAATAGCTCAGGAACAACAGCAGAGAATTTTGGATGACATGGATTATTTAATAATGAGGATTATCATATTGAGGATTGCTCAAAATGGAAGGCAGATATGTTGAAAGGAGAAATGGATTTTCTGATGTGAGGAGGTAGGGTAGGGACTGATGAACCATGAAAGTTTGAGACAACAGGGTTAAGATAAAGTATGAAGAGAAGTGAAGCCAGAGAGAGACGTGATAGACAGGAGGTATAGGGTGTCGAGGGAAAAGAGTTGAAAGATAGTGTCTTCTTCATAGAAAAGCCGGGAGGCCAGTGTCACTTCATTAAAGAGTAGATGACAGAGTAAGGAACAAAAAGACTGCAAAGATCAGAGGGGACTAAGTTATGAAGAACTTTGAATACCAAACAGAGCATTTTATATTTGCTCCTCAAGATAACAGGAAGACACTGAAGTTTTTCTGAATGGCGCGGTGGAGGAGGGGGGAAGGACGGGTAACATGAGGGACCTACATTTTAGGAAAGTCACTTTAGTATCTGAATGGAGAATAGATTGGAGTGGGGAGAAACCAGAGACAAGCAGACCCACAAACAGGCTACTAAAACAATCCAAGTGTAAAGTAATGAGGGCATGCACTAGACTCATGATAGTATCAGAGCAGAATAAGGGCTGTATTTGAGAGATGTTGCAAAAATGAAATCAGCAGGCCTTGCCAACACCTTGGATATGGGGAAGGAAGGAAAGAGAGAGTGAAGAATTCAGTATGACTCCTAGGTTGCCAGCCTGAGGGACTAGGAGAATGGTGTTGCCCTTGACAGTAATAGGGAAAGTGGTGAGTATTGGAGTGGGGATGGGGGGATAAGGTAATAGCTATCACTTTGGACATGCTGAGTTTAAGATTTCTATTACACATTGAGCTGCAGATGTCTGGAAGCAGTTGATGTTGTCAAATTTGAGGTCAGCATATTTTGGCAAGATAGGTAGATGCGAGAATCATTAGCTCAGAAACAGTAATAAAATCCATGGAAGCTAATGAGATCACCAAGTGAAGTAGTACAGAAAGAGGAGATATCCCATTATTCCCATCAAGTTGTCAGTCTGCCTCTCCTTTAACTCCTCCTACCCACTCTCCCACTAGATGGCTCAATCCATTTGTGAATAGCTCCAGGTATTAGGAATTTCTTATTGATTGATACATAAAGCTGATCTCTCTCTCTCTCTCTCTCTCTCTCTCTCTCTCTCTCTCTCTCTCTCTCTCTTTCTCTCTCTCTCTCTCTGTCTCTCTCTCTCTCTCTCTCTCTCAGTAAGTCACTATCTTAAAGGATATTAGGTGGTATAATTGCTATTATTATTATTATTATTTTTATTAAATAGATTTTTTTAATGAGAAAGTAATACTGGGTTTATCAAATGCTGAATTCTCCAAATACTTGGATTGTAAATTATATAAAATTAGATTGAATTCAACCATCCTTGTAGACCACAGCATATTCAGTAAATATTTTAATCTTAGCTCGGAGAAACTTGTCAAGGTCATATAAGAACTATTTTATGAACTTCTAACTGATCTTGAGGTTATGAAATGTTTCCTGAAATTATTATTTTGTTTGCTCCTTTGACAATTTGTGTTTTCTGTTTTAAATCAAATCATAGAGCGTAAATAATAAAACTGCTAGAAAAGGTGAGTCTTGCCTTTGGCCCAAATGTAGCAATCAAAATGAAACCTCCTGATATTTTCCTCTTAATGTCAGAAAACTAAAACTAAGATTGCCTAACATGATCCTCTATAACAGAAATGGGCAAACTACAGTCAGCAAGTCAAATCCCCTCTGTCACAAATTTTGCATGCCACCTGTTTTTGCAAACCTCTGAGATATGCATTTTTCTTATAGTTTTAAATGAAATTGTATTATATTTTAAAATGTAAAAAAAAACCTGGGGCTGTACAAAAAAATGGGAGTTGGCCCAGATTTGGCTCTGAGGCATAGTTTGTTGACCTCTTCTCAAGAATTGGAACAGTTAGGTGATACAGTATATAGGGTGCCAGTCCTGGAGTGAGGAAAACATGCATTCAAATCTGGCCTCAGTCACTTACTAACTGTGTGACTTTGGGCACACTTAACTCTGTTTAGCTCAGTTTCCTCATCTGTAAAATAAGTTGGAGAAAGTGGTCAACCACTCCAGTATCTTTGTCAAGAAAAACCCCATATGGGGTCATGAAGAGTTGGACATAGCTGAAAAGACTAATAACAGCAACAACTCTAGAATTAAAATTCATGAACCGTATAACCTTCTTTCTTGGGTTATTACTGTAGTCATGCAGACTATGTCTGAAAGTGAGGCGCGTGTTATAAGTAGATTCTGAAACCTCTTCTCTTCTTTCTCTACGGCATCTTTTTTGGTGAACACTACCTATGTCAAGCCTTATCACCTCAAACTTGGACTACTGTAAGATTCCCCTAAATAGTCTCCCTGCTTGAATTCTTTTGCCTCTACAAAACAGGATTTGGTGAACTCCTCAGTTGACATGCATTCAATTATCCTCTTTGTGCCAATGACTCCTAAGTCTACGTTTGTTGTTATTGCTGTTCGGTTGTTTCAGTTATGTCTGACTTTTTATCTTATCCATCCACCAGTGCCACTTAACTGCCCAGAGAGGTGTTTTAACAATCCGGCTAGCAGCTTCTGTGGGGGTGCAAGATCCACCCACAGCCAGCACCCAGAAAGCTGCCGGCATGCCGGGAAAGCACAGGTTCTTTTGATCTGCTTAACCAAGGAAAGCAAGGTGAAGGGGTTGACAAACTTACTTTAATCCAGCATACAGACAGCATTCAGTTAGTTCAGGGGAAAAAGCCAGCACCCTGGACTTCAGAAAAATACAAACAAATTACAAACATCAACAAACAGACCCAATACAATTCATAGTTACCAACATCTAGGTTCAGCCCAGGAGCTCAGAACGAGGGCTGGCCCAGAGTCATGCTTACCACCACTGCTGCTCCAACAGAAAAGGGATCTTCAAGCTGTCTTCTCTCCTCTTATAGGGTTTTTGACATCATCAAGCATCGTCTGAATGACCAGAGCCGATTGGTTCTTGAGTTGGCCCCTCCCCTTAGGACCCTGAGAGGTTCACATCCACGTAGATTAGGTTAACACCCAATAGGGCATGGCTCTGGAGTTAACACCTCCCCTTAGCCAGTCCCATGAATAGTCACAAAGAGGCGGACTTAAACCCACGTGGTCTAAAAGCCTCTGCTGTCCCAGACATGTAAACTAGGCCCTCCCTGGAGTTAGCCCTACCTTGGGCCCCAAGGGCCCAGCACCTAGTAAAGCTTAGTGAAATAAACTGAGTTACTCAAAGAAAACAAAGGCCATTTTGCTCACCAACACAAGAGGTCAGGAGACAGGATGAGATTTTTCAGTAATACAACACTCTACTGTCCCCTTGAGTTTAATCCTTGGAAGATAACGTACCATCTGTCCTTCCTTTCCTTTCCTTCTATGAGATCAAGAAGAGAGAATCTCCCAAGACTGAAAGTTCTCAGCAGACAGGAGGTTCAAAACGGTTTGCTGCTTATACTTATAGTGTCTTTCATTGAGCTACTGATTGGCAGATAAACAACATGGTGGCTATGGTAGAAACGCAAAATAGAGATGGGGCCAAGATATTGGGAATGAAAGACTAAGCAAGGACTAGAGGCAAAGATAGAACTAACTTGAATCCAGGAGGCCAGTGCTAAACTCCAACAGCTTCCTCAGCTTCCTTTGGTCCAGTAATTTATTTGCAGAACTATTCTGACTGGATTCTCATCAAGAAACTCCTTTGCTAACCTTTTTAATGCCCTAGGAATGGTGATAGTGTTTAAAAGAATCAGTTGAAAAGATGATCAGATGAAGCAATTTCTTTACAATTTTGCTATAAGAGCTTTAATTGTTACTCATTTTACTTTATTTTACAAATTCACATGGCTACTTAAAAATAATTTAATTCTTAAAAATGAGATTCAAAGTTTAAGAGCCACAGTTTTCCAAATATGGGGTAACGGTGAGCCAAATCAAGATTTCCATAATTTTAATATTTCAGAGCAATATTCCATTTCTTTTTTCCCTCTAGGTTGAATTTTGAATCTAGCTAACACCATTCTATGAATCATAGTGTTTTGGGGGAGATGGCAGGGGAGAAATCTAAGACCCCGTATGTGAGCACTCTCTGGTCAACAGTAGAGATAACTGCAGCCATTGGGAAATGGCACCTGCTCTGATTGAAAAAAAAAAAAAAAACAAAAACCATTGCTGGCTTGAGTATACTGCTACCTGTGGCCAATTTATTTATTGCCTCCTGAAACTTGTTAATTGATTTATTTATTAACTGAAAGCTTGTGCTTTTATAGGTTACAAAAAGTACAGAAACAAACCTGGCATTGATACAATTGATATGGCAGCATCCTATAAGGTTATACACAGTTCTTAACATTGCCACAAGAATGTTTTACTCCCCCAGTAAAATTCATTTTTGTCTTTCCTCCCTAGAATGTATCACAGTGCCCTACACATAGAAGGCATCGCATAAATGCTTCCTGAATTGAATTGATTGATAAGGAATATTTGCATGGTTGCCCCCTTTATTCCAATGATGTATTATTAGTGAATACAATTTAAATAGAAACTTTATCATAAATCCACTCATTTATAGACAATGTCTTCAGGTCAAGAACAAAGTTCTTATCCTTTAACATTGTTAAGTTGTGCTGTCTAGTCCTGGTCACATGCTCTCTACTACAGATTCTTGGAGAAAAGAGGGTTACAAGGAAAAACCTGGTTGGAGATGTGATCCAAAGATATACTTGTTGAAAGATGCCAAGATTGAATATGGTTAATGCAAACTTAGAGCTTGGATTATAAGCCATATCGGTTACATCTTTGGAATCTCTGTCTCTGAAGATACCAGCCTTCAGAAACTTTAAGCCTTCTCTAATCATAGCATAGTTCCCTACAAGGATCAGCAATGCTAGTTTTTCCTTGGAGTATAAGCCAACACATCACTTTAGTGACTCTTAAACTAAGTGGGGGAAAAAAACTTTCTCTGTGCCACTGGGAAACTATACATAGATAGATAGGTAGACAGGTAAGTAGAAAGACAGAAACAAACTTCAATGGATGCATTGATAGGTTATTCTTTTTAGATCATTTATAATGGCTTTAGATCCATCATTAGTGCTTATGTTTCCATCATGATGAACCTTCATGAGGTCAAAGAAAAATTTTAATTGATTGTGTGACATGGGAGACATCGGCACAGGACCACTCAGCATGGTGTGCCCACATCAGAGAAGATGCTGTGCTCTATGAGCAAAGCAGAATTGAAACAGTTCAAAGGAAATGCAAGATGCACAAGTTTGGTGTATCCACACCAAAAGTTCACATGGACTCTTTGTACCTGACCTGTGGTAGAGTATTCCGAGCTCATATTGGCCTGATCAGCCACTGTCAGACAAATTAAATCTTGACTCAAGCATAATGATATCATTTTGGTCCTCTTCAAGAATGAAGGACAACAATGAACCAACCAATCAACCAACCAACCAACCTCCTACTCAAGGCTAGGAGGTAAAACATTCATTGAATTACAAAACAAAGTTCAGTGTTTCAAAAGTGTATGGTCTTCAACGGATAAATCCATATGGATAAAAGGGACCTTTCCTGTCATGGTCAGAAAGCTGTCACTCCAAGCCCATCACGCCATTCCTAGTACCATCTTTTGTTCTGTCCTGGGCTGCTCTTTGTAGACACTTTTTTAAAAGCAGGTGGTTCAATAAGTAGTACTCCATTATTTTTCATTCCGCATGTCAAATCAGGTTGACTTCCAATAGTTTTACTTAACCAAATGATTTAAAATGTCATGAATTTTAAAATGAAAAATCTGTTTAGTATTAAATGAAAAATAAAATAATTGTTTCAAGAACCAATTGTTTAATTACTAAATGTTTGCAAGCTCATAATGCTTCCTCTGAGGGTCACTTCTAGAATTTTTGGTTATGTTACCTCATCAAAATGATCTTTTTCATATAATTTCTACATCTAATTTTATATTTCTTGTTTGTTTTGGAGGGGTTATTTGCCAGGGCAATTGGGGTTAAGTGTCTTTCCCAAGGTCACACAGCTAGTACATATGTCAAGTGTCTGAGGCTGGATTTGAACTCAGGTCCTCCTGACTCCAGGGCTGGTGCTCTACACACTGTGCCACCTAGCTGCCCCTCTAATTTTATATTTCTATTAATCAATTTAGTATATTGCTGTTGTCAATGTTTAAATTTTTTTAAAAAAATTTTTGCTCCTTGTATTTATTGCTATTTTGTTTGTGTTGTGATTGGTAAGCAAGTTTAATATTTCTGGGTTTTTATAATATTATTTACAATTTTCTAGGTATATGGGTTATTTTTGTAATGGTAGTATGTGACACTAAGAAATAAGATTCTTTAGACCAAGGCCTTCTTCACTTCAAGTCCAGTACTCTGTCCATTATGCTTCACTACCTCCTTAATTTAAAACAAAAAAAGATTTAATAACAAAGAGGATACAAGCAAAACATTAAAATGATCTATTCTGATGGTTAAATCAGAAAGAGGTCACTTTCTTTCAACAAAGACCAAAAGAAAAGAAAAAAAATCACTAGAAGACTCAATGGTTCATTATGATGTCCTTGAGAATGTGCAGAATGTGATCCTTATTCTCTAAACCCTATTTTACAGTTTTCCCCTACATTCCTCCCATCCTGTATCACTGCCTTGTTCTGGTGGAAGGGCTTGCCTAGCTCCATGAAACTATGAGCTATGTCATGCAATTACCCAAGTCAAGCAGGTCACAGTGGAGAGTTCTGACAAATGGTGATCCCCTGGAGATGGAAATGGCAAACCACTCCAAATCTCTGTTAAGAAAACCTCATGAACAATATTAAAATGACTGAAAAAAGATGACATTGAATGATGAGCTCCTTAGGTCAGAAGGTATCCAATATACTACTGGGGAAGGGCAGAGGCCAACTACACATAACTCCAGTACTAATGAAATGTCTGAGTCACAGCCAAAAGGAAGCTCAGCTGTGGGTGCATCTGGTGATGAAAGGAAAGTTTGATGCTCTAAAGATCAATATTGCATAGGAATCTGGAATGTAAGATCTACGAACCAAGGTAAGCTGGATGTGCTCAAACAGGAGATGGAAAGATTAAATATTAACATCTTGGGTGTCAATGAACTTAAATGGATGGGAATGAGTTAATTTACTTCAAGCGATGGCTATATATACTACTATGGGCAAGAATCCCTTAGAAGAAATGCAGCAGCTCTCATAGTCAATGAAAAGGGACTAGAAACCAAATTGCCAATATTTGCTGCATTATGGAGAAAGCAAGGGAGTTTCAAAAAAAAAGTAGAAAAAACCATCTACTTCTGCTTCTTTGATTACACTAAAGCCTTTGATTGATCACAGCAAAATATGGTAAAAGAGATGGGCATATCAGATCATCTTACTTGTCCTCTGAGGAGCCTGTGTGTGAGTCAAGAAGCAATAGTTAGAACTGAATAGACAACAACCGATCGGCTTACAATTGGAAAAGGAATGTGACAATGGAGTATAATGACACCTTTTTTAACTCATATGCAGAGTAAGTCACACGAAATGCCAGATTGGATGAATCAAAAGCCAGAATTAAGGTTGCCAGGAGAAAAATATCAACAATCTCAGATATACAGATGATATCACTCTGATGGAAGAAAGTGGAAAGGAATTAAGAAGTCTCCTGACGAGAATGAAAGAAGAGAGGACAAAAGCTGGCTTCAAGCTTAACTTAAAAAAAAACCCAAAACCCAAAAACTAAGCACTTGGCAACCAGTCCCATCACTTCCTGGAAGATGGAGGGAGAAGAAATGGAAGGAGTGTTAGATTTTATATTCTTGTTCTCAAAGATCAATGCTGATGGAAACTGCAGCCATGAAATTAAAAGATACTTGCTCCTTAGAAGGAACGATATGGCAAATCTGGACAGCATACTAAAAAGCAAAGATATCACCTTGCTGAAAAATGTGCAGATAAGGCAAAGCTATGTTTTTTTCCCCAGTACCAATGGAAGCTGTGAGAGTTGGACTATAAAAAAAAAAGCTGATCGACACAGAATCAGCATTTTCTGATCGACATAGAATCAACAAGATATTCACTCAAAGGTCAGATACTAAAGATGAAGCTTAAATACTTTGGCCATGTACTAAGATGAGACTTATTGGAAAGGACCATGATGTTGAGAAAGACTGAAGGCAAAATAATAAGGGAAAAAGCAGAGGATGAGATGGATAAATAGGGTCATGGAAACAATGAACATGAACTTGGATAGACTTCAGGGATAATGAAGGATAGAAGAGATCTGGCATGGAATGGTCCCTGGGGTCATGAAGAATCAGACAGGACTGAACAACAACCTCCATTTCTGTCATGGTATAGACAGATGTATTGAGGTACTCACTCTTCCACTTCTCTTAAGATATCTAAAGGAAGCATCATTGTCCACGATTCTTAAAATACTGACAGTCATGTAGATGCACAGGAGGAATAAACATAATACAAATTGATAAAATAGGATAATGCTGAAATGTGCAGAGTTAAGGGGAAACAGTCATAACTTAAGACATAATTGGCCATCCTGTTGTGCGATTTATCAAGATCTCCCACAAAGATTTGTATTACCATTATCTATATAAAATACAAACATAACCTGTAAAATAAATATGCCAGAAACACTTATCTTTTCTGGTCAGTCATTAGTGCATTTTTCCATTGTAAATTTGCACCCTAGAGCTTAACTTGAAATATTAAATTAGAAATCCCTGAGGTCTCTGACCTCTTTCTATAAATTGTTTATTTGGACATTTAATTTCACTCTGAAAAATGCTTCAATGCCTCATCAATGGAGCATAAAGATGATCTGTACCCTATAATGCCTACAAAAAGGCAAGGGAGATCACTCATTAAAAAGAAACTCATTTTGTTTAATTAAGCCATTATTTTGGAGAATATAGTGGTTTTTTTTCAATGATTTAGGCTTATCTATTAACTGCCTAACAAAATGCAGTCAGTAATATCAACATAAAGAAAAGTGTGGTCATCGGTGGCCACAATTTGTACATCAATCATTAGATATTCAATAAAAACATCCTCTTAAAATTTAGCAATGATTTCTTAACTGGCAATTCTGAAAGCCTTTTCTCAAGTGTCATTCTTTTCTCTGAGGCTCTGATCCTTTCTGGATTTTCATTACACTATTGTCCCAACTTCCCCTCTAACCTATAAGAGAAGTCTTTCTTAGTCTTCTTTGGTAGAACTTTATTTAACCATGCCTAATAACCATGCTTGTCCTGAAAGCATTCTTATAGGCACTTTTCTTTTTATAGGACTTTCAAGTGCCTCACTTTGTCCGAACATCAAATCTGCACTAACTTGTACATCAGACCCATCCTTAACATCGTTCTACTCTTTGAGACTTTACATTTCAGAGCTAGTGCTCCTGTGAATTAATGGAGGGAGTTTCATAAACAGAGTTTTCTACATGGATGAATTAAAAAATGAGAGACAGTGAGAGAGACAGAGAGACAGAAAAGGGAGGGAGGGGAGGGAGGGAGGGAGAGAGAGAGAGAGAGAGAGAGAGAGAGAGAGAGAGAGAGAGAGAGAGAGAAAGAGGGAGAGAGGGAGAGAGGGAGGGAGGGAGAGGGAGTTTTCTTCTAACCAGCTTTGTGATGTTGAGAAAGGCCTTTAGTTTTCCTAGGTCTGTGTAACAGGATTAATGTGTGCCAGCCATTCCCCTCAACCTGGGTTATGTCAACTCCCACTCTTTTCCTCCTGAGATAGAGATTGTTATTGTTGTTTAGTTGTATCAGTTGTGTCCAACTCTTTGTGAGCCCATTTAGAGTTTTCTTGCCAAAGATACTGGAATGGCTGGCTATTTCCTTCTCCAGCTCATTCTACAAATGAGGGGCTGAAGCAAATAGAATTAAGTAAACTCCAGTTCACACAAGTAAGTGTCTGAAGCTGGATTTGAATTCACAAAGATGAGTCTTTCTAACTCCAGGCTGATATTCTACCCACTGCATCATCTAGCTTCCCTGAGGCAGCGATTAGTTTTCCCTAAAAGGAGACAAAATGGCCCTGGGACTCAATTGACACTTGTTTCTCTGACACAGATTCTTTTGCCTCACTACTAAAATGAGGTAATCCCAGGCTCCTCCTCCTTTCCTCTTGCAGCACAGATATTAGTTTTATATAAAAGGAAACAAAGCTGCCACAGGAGATAAGCTTGTTTCTAGACATGTTTGGCCTCAGCTTCCCTGGCAGCTTCCTCATCACTTAATGGCATAAATGTACCAGTCACATGTAGTCTGGGCCTCTCAGACTTGGTGGGTGCCTGAGAGTATTTATTTTACCATACCTTGTAACCTACATTTCCAAATGTACTTCAGCAAGGGGTAAGGAAAGCTGTGTTTGCCTAAACTGAAGGTAAGGGCCAGTGTATACTCGTTGCTGTGTTACAGCAAAATAAAATTCCATTTTGTTAACTTCAATAACTTAACAAGTGCTTCATTTCATCCTCAAATCAATTCTAAACAAAGAGAGTGCTGGCATTAGGCCTGCCTCTAACAGCCTGTTTCTTCATGTGTAAAATGAAGTAGTTGGTTAGAATACATGAGTACTCTTAAGGTAGCATTTAGCTCTAAAATTCCATTATTCTATTTCATTGAAAAATAAAAACTGACCCGGAGGGGGGAGTGGCGGCCAGTGGTGGGGATGGTGGAGGGGGGGCCTGTCCGGGAAAGATGGCGGAAGCTGGGGATTTTTGGTAGATTCTAATTTAGGACAAGATGAAGTACTGATGAAAAGTCTATTATCTACTGTGATTGTTAGAAGTCATTGAACTAATGAAACTATGGCAGAGAGAGAGACAGCATCATCTGTGTCCCCAAAGTGTAGGCCATTCATTTCTTCTGTCACTAGTCAGAGTATGAACTTGATGATATGTGGAGTAGGTCTGTTTTTGATTGGAGTGTTTCTTGCATTAGTAGTAAATCTACTTCAGATTCAGAGAACTGTCACACTCTTTCCACCTGATGTGATTGCAAGCATCTTTTCTTCAGCATGGTGGGTACCACCATGCTGTGGCACAGCTTCAGCTGTGATTGGGTTATTATGCCCCTGCATTGACAGGCATCTGGGAGAGCCACATAAATTTCAAAGAGAGTGGTCCAGTGTAATGCAATGTGTAGCAGTCTTTGTTGGTATAAATCATGACAGTGCTAAAGTAGATTTTGACAACAATGTACGGTTGTGTCTCACACTAGCCGCACTATCCATTGGTCTGTGGTGGACTTTTGATAGATCACGAAGTGGTTTTGGCCTTGGAGTAGGAATTGCTTTCTTGGCAACCTTAGTCACTCAACTACTAGTCTATAATGGGGTTTATCAATATACATCTCCAGATTTTCTTTATGTTCGTTCTTGGTTACCATGTATATTTTTTGCTGGTGGCATCACAATGGGAAACATTGGTCGACAACTGGCTATGCACTTGCATATCTTCGGTCCCAGCAAGCAATACTAGATAAAACTCACAGAGTTGGGAAGTGGTAACGTTGAGGAGAGGGAAACAAAAGAAGTGGGGAAGAGCTCACATCCTCTTGACTCCCAGCAGACTGTGGTGGAAGAGAATGCACCCATTCCTACTATGGCTATCCTGAGAGACCTCTGCCGATGAGTTTGTTTACTGTACCTTAATAAGGAGAACATAAATGGTCTTTTCTTCCTCTCTCCTACCCCACCTCAACCCCAAGATGTTTTACTCTAATAAATTCTACAGTTTTCCTCTAAAAAAATAAAAAAATAAAAACCTTAAATATTACAGTATGGACACAAAACCACGTCAAGAGGAGTTAAAACTAATCTGAAGTCCAAACTAGTGAGATTTCCAATTGCAATAGTATCACTACAACCACAATGACTTAGACCTAATTAGCAAAGTTATATAAGGTAAAACTATTTTTTTTCAGCAATCTTGTAAGGTTCTTTGACATTCTTCCCTCCAAAAACGAAGAGATTATTAAGCATATCTCTGAATGTAACCTGAGTCCCAAAGTTCATTTGTGTGGGACTTTCTCCTCATTAGTGGAGATCAATGGCCCTACACCATCTTGATTGCCAGAGTTGTTGCGAACGCAAAAGTAGAGAAATCTTGTCTCTTTAGTACGTTTTGGTTCTTCTGTCTTCCAACTTTGAAAGAGAAGATCCACAAAGCCAACCTATCTTCAGATTGCTAATAGGAGAAAAAGATTCTGGAAGAAAAAACCTGACATGTAGATCTTCATAGAACATCCATTATATCCCCATTCTCAGCTTGCTACACTAGAAACTTCAAAGAATTCCCCATTGAGCAAGATCTCTCTCTCTCTCTCTCTCTCTCTCTCTCTCTCTCTCTCTCTCTCTCTCTCTCTCTCTCTCTTTCTCTCTCTCTCGCTTGCTCGCTCCATCCCTCCCTCCTTCCTTCCCTCCCTGTAACCTGTATTGTCTGACATATAGTCTCATATCTATACTTTCTCTGATATTTGTTTTTGCTATCAACTAGGATAAATGTTTTTCTATGTATGTTCATTATGGAACTGGAATTGGGTAGGAAAGGAGTAAAGCTTTAGATATAAAGTTTAAAATCTCTTTTTCCCCAATATTGAAATAGAGATCAGAAGTTTAGCTTGAACTTAAATATCACATTAGACTAATAATATTTAAGGGAGCATATAGATATAATTATAGCCTAATATTCCCTGTCTGAGAGCAGAGTAGTGTCCCCAGGTCTCAAACTCCTGCTTCCCTTTCCGGCATGAATTAAAATCTCCCTTGGAGAAGAGCGAGGGCAAGCGAGGTAACTAAGGTGGGGCTCTAGGTGGGGCCAATGAAGGGAAGTTTGATCATATCTTTGCTCCCAGGTAGGCCCAAACCCCTAGCTACTAGATGCTAAGCTGATGTGGGCGTGAAGCCCCCAGGGTCCTAAGGGGAGTTGCTAAGACCAGAGATAATAATAGGAGCCTGAGTTCTGGTGACATCTGATGACCGCTAAAGAGTGTATAAAAAGAGAGAACAGAGTTATTTGCTTGGGGCTCTCACTCTTGGAGGCTTGTTGATGTGGTGACTCTGGGCAGCTGTAGCTAAGAACCCTCCAGCTTGTAAACCCGGATGTCGGGACTTTGTTAAACCCTGGTAACTACGCATCAAGATTTGAATCAGACAAGGTCTGTCTGTTGATGTTTGTAATTTGTTTGTATTTGCTCTGAAGTTTAGGGTGCTGGCTTTTTCCCCTGAACTAAGTGAATGATGTTAGTATGTTCAATTAAACTGAGATTGTTAACCCCTTAATGTTGCTTTCCTTAGTAAAGCAGATTAAAAGAAACTGTGCTGGCAGCATTCTTGTTGTTGGGGTGGGGTTGGTCTTTCACCCCCACAGCAGCTGCTAGCCCAATGGCTGCAACACCTTTTGATCCACATGATTCCCCATATTACATGTGGGAGATACCCTATATCACATTCATATGTCGATGAAAAAAAATTGGGAATTTATTGTCAATGATCAGTGATGCTCAAGTATTTTTGTATATTACAGTGATGATTTCTTCTTCACTATGGACTGGAATAAATGGTTGTTAAGGACTCTTTCAGCTCTAAAATTTGCAATTCTTTAGCCAAGTTACATAACATATATAGAACTCTGTAAACCAGGAAGTAAAATGTAAGTGCTTATTATTATTACTATTGTCATTGTTTATCTTCTAGATGGATTTTATTTCTCTTGACTAGAGTTGTTAAGTCCTTCAAAGACCCACATTCGTCTGTTTGGGATATAATTAAAATAGGGAACTTAATTTAGCATAGTTATGCATTATTCACTCTATATAGTATCCTGTTCTTTCTAAATATTTTATTATTCTGTTTATCAACAATTAATATTTAATTAAGGTTCACTGAACTCACAACTCTGGAAGATATTAAAAATTGAGCATTCTAACTTCTTTTTTAAATAATATTTCATTTTTCCCAATTATATGTCAAGATAATTTTAGCATTGTTTTGCACAAGATTTTGAATTCCAAATTTTTCTCCTCCCCACCCCAGCTTTCCCTCTTCATAAAATGGTAAGCAGTTTGATATAGGTTTCCTAAAATGGTAGGCATTTGATATAGGTTATATGTATGCAATTATGCAAAATATATTTCCATATTAATCATCATTGTGAAAGAAAAAAACAGATCAAAGGGGGAAAAAATAAAGTAAGTGAAAAAGTATGCTTTGATCTGCATTCAGAGCCCATCAGTTCTTTATATGGATATAGACAGCATTTTCCATCATGATACCTTTTTACTTGGCTTGGATCATTCTGTGGCTGAGTCATTCATAATTGATCATTACATAATGTTGCTGGTAATGTTTACAGTGTTTTCCTGGTTCTGCTCATGTCATTTTGCATCAGTTCATACAAACCTTCCCAGGATTTTCTGAAATCTGCCTTATCATCATTTCTTATTGCACTATAGTATTCCCTTACCAAATACCATATACCAAAACTTGTTCAGGTACTTGCCAACTGATGGGCCTCTCCTCAGTTTCCAGTATTTGGCCACCAAGAAAAGGGCTGCTATAAATATTTTTGCACATGTAGGTCCATTTCCATTTTTTCTTTTTTCTTTGGGATACAGCCATAGTGGTGGTATTTCCAGATCAAAGGGCATGAGCAATTTAGTTACCCTTTGGGCATAGTTCCAAATTGCTCTCCAGAAGCATTCTAACTTCTTCAGCTACTGGTCACAAGATTCTATAGTATTTCATAAAGTATGACTGACTAGACTATTCCATCCTAGATAAAATATAAATTTATCATATGAAAAGATTGTACCACATGAGAAGACAGCTGTGTACAAAGGAAGTTGCACAGAGTAATAAAACAAGGATTTGAACTCCAGCTACATATATTGCTAGTTTCATGATTTTGTGGAAGTCACTTAAACTCTCTGGACCTCAGTTTCCTCACCTACAAAATTAGAGTGAAAATACTTGCATTACTGAAATCAGAAGACTGTTGTAGGGATCAAAAGTGTACTTGCAATGCACTTGTAAGTGATTAAGATCTTTATAACAAGATTCTAGACTCATTGTCCCATAGTGAGACCAGCTACATCTTCCCCTCACGGTTCTGGAAGGTACAACTGAGGGACAGACAGCAGGGCGGTTTTTTCTAATGCCATTGGCTTGAGCACCCATTGTTGTATTTTCTTCCCATTGTTAACTATCAATTCGTGAAACCAATTAGCATCAATTAAGTTTTACAAAGGTATATTTGCTATGAAGATACAATAAGAACAGAAAACCCAAATATCCACCCCTAACTACTGGGTGTACATTCCCCTCTATACCACTTTGGTCCTTGGGGAGTGTGGGCTTATTCTAGGTAGCATTCAGCCTATAAAAGTAGCTTCCAAATGCATTATCACCAATGGATGAATGAGTCTAAATCCCTGATAACATTACACAGGGATGGGCAAGTTGTTTTAGATTTTGCTTGTCAATGTCTGGCTCATGGTGAATCCTAACATGGACTCCAACTTTCAGATTTCTGGTAGCTCACTCTCTTAACCTTTTGAAGATCTCTAGGTTATTACTATCAGATCCATATGGCTTTGGTTTGATGCCAGCTTCAGGTGATAGAAGATGAGAAGAATGTATCCCTGGACTTCAAGTCAGGAAGAAGGGAATTCAAATCTGGCATTGGGTATGTAGTAGCTGTGTGAGGATGGGCAAGATACTTAATTCCTATTTAAATTTTCCCATCTTTCAAATGGTGATAATAATAACACCTACTTCCCAAGGTTGTTGTAAAGATAAAACACAGTAAGATTTGCAAAGTATTTAGCACAGTGCCTGGCACATAGCAGGCACTAAATCACCTTCATCCAGAAATCCTCAAACTTTTTCTCTTTCTCCAACTCTAGCCACATGAGAAAAAGCCAAAACCAAGAATCTTGTCCTGCCTTGCTTGTTCCTTTAGAATGCACCCTTCTTTTAGCTCCATGACCAATCAAAAACTCCTTTTCACGTAGTTAGCAGACTAGAACTATTTATAGGATGTCTATGCAAGCTCCAAAGTCCATGAGAGAATTACAATAGCTGAACAAGCTGTGCATTTTCAGAAGGACTGGGGTCACTGGACAGTCTCCCCTATTATACCTATATAATTCAAGTTATTTTTATAAGGATGAAAGTTAAAATAGCAGGTAGCAAGTATAGTTTAAAAAAATAAGATATAAATAACTATTGATTGATAGCTAAAGACATATAAAAAAGAGAAGATTTCCTCAGCACCATGTTAGTGACAACTATTCAAAAGATGTATTAAAGGTGACATGAAAAAATAGGGATAAAAAGAGTAAGGCCTTCCATAACAGAAATGATGAATTAAAATCTTAGGAAATACAATACGAAAAGTTCAGAGGTGGTATGTGTCATTGAAACTATAAAAGTCCATGGTTAAGGAACTTTAGGGAAAATCATGACAATTTATGTTGTCAGTTACTTTGGGCTAATTTGTCATATCTTCTCAGATCAAATACAGGCCAAGTGTTTATTGACTATACTCCTGGCATTAATACAGTCACACAGATTCCGACAGAACAACAACCATTTTCCATATGGAATCCTCAAAAAATAACCTAGCTGTGACACAGAATAATTCCCATATGAAACTGAATTGATTATCATAATGATGGCAATAAAAAATTAGAGATGATTCTAAATTTGAAAGCTGGGTTCCAAATTAAAAAAAAAATCCTATCAACATAACATAATGAGTACTCCTTACTTGCATATCTTTTTTCTTCTGTTCTTCAACTTTGTTTTCCTTGATGACTAGAGAATAAGCCAAACAAAGCAGGGTAGCATGAAATCAATGAAGATAGTCACCTTTATACATTGAAATACAAAACAGAAAAGACCAAAAAATCTTTTTTATATTATTTCCACACCTTCATGTAAAAAGTATAAGTACTAATTTAACTTTAATGGAAGATTCAAATGTTTCATCATACTATATGAACTGCACAACAGATAAATAGAATTAGTTTTTGATACCCTGAGAAAAATCAGGATTTCTCCAAGAGATAGAACTGAGATCCAGTAAATAGGACAATCTGTTGAAGAACCAGTAATGTTTTATTACCTACTATATGTCTCACTATTCCTGATCTATCTTCTTTGCTAAAATTTTACCAAGGTCATGCCAGCTCTATGTAGATGTCCACTAAGGCACCATAACTGCCCATCTTCTCTTCTCCCTCTATATCATTTTGCTTGGTGTAATCTCAATTCCCTGGACAATCATCATCTCAGTGACAATGATTCTCATATCTCTTTATCCATCTTTATGCTTTCTTTTAGCTTCCAGTCTTAAATCTGCCTATTAGTCATCTTGATCTGGGTATCCCATAAATATCTTAAACCAAACATTTCTCAAACTGAACCCACAGTTTTTCCTCAAAATCCTCTCCTCTTCCAAACTTCCTTATCACTATTGAGGGTACTACCATCCTCCTAGTCACTGAACATCCAAATCACATACATACCTTTCTGAATACCTCACACTCTCTCATACTAGTTCACCCCTAATCCAATTGCTAAGTGCTATCAATTCTCCCTTCCCAGTGTCTCTCATGTGCTCCCCTACTCTCTCCCTTAACGCTGCCATCACCTTGGCAAAGCTCTCACTATCTCAGACTTAGACTATTGTAATAGCCTGCTAGTATTTTGTCTTCTTCATTTCTCTCTACACCAATCCATCTTCCTCTTATCTGTCACGTTGATCTTCCCAAAGCACAATCCTGACCACTCCCCCTCACTATTCAATAAACTCCAGTGGCTCAGCTATTGCCTCTGAGATTAAATATAAAAATATCTGTTTGACTTTAAAAGCGCTTTATAAACTCAACTTTTCAGTCTCCTTAGGCATTATTCCCTTTGATGTACTCAACAGTCCAGTGACACTGACTTCCTTGACATTACTAACACAAGACACTATCTCTGAACTCTGAAGTTTTCATTGGCTTTCCCTCAAGCCTGGAATACTTTCCATCCTTGTTCCTACCTCCTGAATTCTCTGGCTTCCTTCAAGTCTCAGCTAAATTTCGACCACCTACAAGAAGCTTTTCCCTGTCTCCCTTAATGCTAGTGCCTACTCATTGATATTGCCCCTGATTCACCCTGTACGCATCTCCTGTGTACACAGTTGCTACCTGTTGTCTCCTCCATTAGAATTTGAGCTTCTTGAGCCTCTCCCCCTTTTTGGGCACTTATAGGACTATGTTGTATCATGTCAGACTTTTTTGATGTCTTGATTAATTTTCCTTAACTGCTTCCATCCCCTTCTTTTTTTTTCCTTTTTTAAAAATAAGGAATAACAATAATTGAGAGTGGAACGATTATATCGGGAGGTGAAGGTGATGTAAAAACAAAAGTTATCAATCTTTTAAAAAATATATGATAGAAACAAGAAAATCACAGAAATTTGTAATCCACAATAATTCATCAAGGAAGCTGAGCAGAAAATGCTACCAATAAGAGCCGCCTTATATTTTCTTTTCTTCCCCACCCGGTTTGTCTCCCTCTTCTAATACCTTTAAAGACTCTGCCCCTGATTGCTAAGCATGAAGAGAGACATGAGAACCCAAACTGCTTAAATGAGCTAGAAATCACCAACTGCAATCCTTCTGATAAAATGGAGCACTGTATCTTAACATCTCCCATGTGATGGCATTCGAACATAGTCAGACCATATAGTTTGCTCTCACACTATAACCTCCAGAGGTACTTCCATTTGGCTTGGTCCCTAGGCATCGTCAGCCACCCTGAAGCTGAACCCTTAGACTTTTCAGACCATTTATTATTCTTAAGGAGCTTATATTCTACTGGGATTTGGTGTGGAGTTCAAGCAAGTCCCTGCTTTTACTCTGCCATCTTGGCTCCGCCCCTGAATTTGAAATTATTGCAGAGCCTAACGTAATTCTTCATTTATTTTCTGCAAAAATTGAAGTACCAAACTAACAATTTAAGAAGCCATATAACAGACTGAATTGTTGCTAATCATAATTCTAAGTTACAAAACACAAGTGATCTGTAACATTTTTTTCATTGATTTCTTAGCATAATGATAATAAACAAAATGAACCTGGACAAGGAGTTTTCAGCTCTTTAGTGGTACTTGGAAAAGCTTAAGTAAAACGCATGTGTGCTTTTTGGCTAACCACTAGACTTGAATCAGAAAACAGACCAAAATCAAATCTCTCTCTTCATATTTATCCTAATGCTGGTTCTTCCCCCTCCATCACCTCCTTTCATTAAGCCTGTATACACTGAGCAAAGAATGACAGAGCTGGAAGGAGCCTTACAGGTCATCTGGCTCAATACCTTCATTTTGCAAATGAGGAAAGCAGTCCAGAGCAATTCAATGACTTTTCCAAAGCCAGACTGCCAGTCAGTGGGAGAGTTGGAGCTAGAACTGAGGTCTCTTGTTTTTCTCTTCTATTATCCTTTTTTCTCCATTCCATTATAATGCTTTTTCCTAAATTCTCTAGGCCCCTAGATCTAAGTATGATTTGATGGTTAGAAAAAGGTGTGACTAAAATCTGTTCCTTTCCAAGAGAAAGAGAGACAGGCAGACATGGAGAGACAAAGACACAGAGAGAAAGACAGAGACAGAAATTCAGAGATAGAGCCAGACAGAGAAACATAGACAGAGCCAGAAAGAGATAGAGCAACAGAGAGAGGCAGAGAGACAGAGACAGAGACAGAGACAGATCCAGAGACAGAAATTGAAGTACAGAGAGACAGAAAATGAGAATTTATATTTTCTATTTTTTTTTTTTGCTTTTCCAGCAATGCTTCACTATGGACACAAAGACATTTCTGAATTGGGGGTGTGGGAGGAGCCAAATATAGCATTGGCTGCAGAGACAAGGTCAATGTAGGAATACATAAAAGTTGCAATGTTACACAGTGAGCAGGCTCTTATCATCAATCACTCCAGGAAAAAAAGCAATGAGGTAGGGAAAAAAGGTTTTAGTGGGACCACTGTCAGAGTATATGCCAAGGTGTTCTTTCTGATGTGTTCTGGCCGTGGAATTGCATAGCCGTGGGTGGGTAATATACATGTATGTTTTATTTCCCTAAGCATGCCCAATGATCCAGCACTGACTCTCTGATGGGGGTAGAACACTTGAAAGGGGCAGGTCCAATGATGCATCAGTAACTGTAACAGTAACCAAGTTAATGTGTGGGCAAGTACAAGGGAAAGGTCAGGCCACATATCATTTGACTGGCAATGGGCCGCTTATCATAATCCTGTGAGTGAACTTGGTAAAGTAAACGGGAAGGTGGGAAATGTCAAGGTCCCTCACAGCGTGTTCTGATGAGGAGGATTTCAGATTTGGGGGCTAGAGGGAGCACAGAACACATAGCAGCTCCCTGAAAATCAATCAATTAGAAAGTGTTTATTAAACATCTACTATTTGCCAGACATTGTGCCAGGTACTGGGGACACAAAAAGTCTTTATCTTCCAAGAACTTTGAATTTTATAGAGAGAATACAGCAGGCTCACAAATAAGAAAACACAAAACAGATATATACAAAGTAAATACCACATGGTTTCTGAGATCATGAGGGGAGCATGTGGATTCACTGAAGGTGTGCTCAGGAAAGGCCCCTTGAAGGAAGTACCATTTGGATCGGATCTCATACAGAGCTGGACATTCTGCGTGAAAAAGGTGAGAAGGGAGAGTATTTCTGGCTTTGGGAATAATCTGTATAAAGAAACTGAGGTAAGTGATGGTATATCTGATATCTGATATTGAGAATAATAGCAAGCAGGTTATTTTGCCTAGAAAATGATCAAAATAAATTTGATGTAAAGAGAGAAAGTTTCTAAGAATTAGAGTTTGCCAAAAATCGAATGGGATGCACCTAGAGATAGTGGGTTCCCCATCATTTTTGTTCTTCAAAGAATGGCTTGTTGTCCTCTCACTGGAAATGTTGGAACCCCCATTACAGTGTAAGCTCCTTGAGGGTTAGGACTGCCTTTTGGCTCTTTTTGTAACCCCAGTGCTTAGTACAGTACCTGGCACACAACTGGCACTTAATAAATGTTTATTGAGAGATGTTTTGATAGAAATCATGTTCAGGAAGATTGGTAGGATTAGAGGGCCCCTAAAGTCCCTAATGATTGGGAGTTTCTGTGATTCTGTGATTGAACACCCACCTCTGACATTTTAAGAACTTGACCATAGATAAGTCACAATATCTCTGAACCTCAGATTCTTGTTAATACCTTCTTCACAGAGTTGTTGTGAGGGTCAGATGAGATAGCATATGTAAAGTGCTAAATAATTGTCAGCTATCATTATCATTTCTTTGCATGTGCCTAATTAAAGGTAAATATAAAACAATTTCTAGTTTGGGGGTTGAAATAATCTTAGAACCCAGATTAATTGCTCAGCTGGCTCCAGGGTATAGGCAGTATAATTAGGGAAAGGATTCCATAGGATTAACTGCATGGTAACCCAAATGAAACATAATTACTGCTGTAACGCATCGAGTGGTACCCTAGTGTCCTACACACCTCAGTTACTTTTAGAGAGCAACTTAGGCACCCAGGAGAAATGATTTATTATTTCTAGTGCCCTAGGGGTTCTGGGACAAATTTGATGCAATACATAATTCTGTACTCCTACAGAAGCAGTGCAGGTATCAGAAGTGGGAAGAAATGCAAATGTGGTCACCATCATTTATCTTTCTCTTCGTCCATGGACCCCTGCACTCCTAGGACCATTAATGGGAAGAGGGGAATTGAAAGTGAAGAATAGGGGGTCTCAAATATGAAGTAAAAACAATGCTTCTTATTTATAAAATCACAGACTATTAAAAAGATACCTCAGAGATCACCTGAGCCTAAATTCTCATTTGACAGGGGAGGTAAATGAAACCCAGACAGAGGAGATTGTGTCCCCAATATGACAAATAAATCTACTTAGTAGAAAACTTAGGTTTAGAACCCAAAGTTTTCTGAATCTCTATCCATTCATCCTCTATGGATCTTAAAAACTATTGATATATTTTATTTTTCATTACCTTAATTTCTGAATATAACTCTCCTGCTACCCCTACCCAAAATATTTGTTATAACAAAATGCCTTAAAAGAGAAAACAAACAAATGAACCAATGTAATAATGGCATTGTCCTACAATCATAGTCTCACACAATTATAAAAAGTATACTGCTTTTTAAAACACTAGCTAAAAAGCAATTATTGATAAATTGAATTGAAATTGTCAAATTTTCTTTTTCAGAATGAAGGTACTGCATAAGAAGCCATTGCAACAGGGTTGCTGTGATTTTATTGTGTATGTTTTGCATTACTTTGGCAGTCTGGTGAAAGCTATGGGCTCAGGATGTTTTTATAGGACATAAAATAAAAAATGTTTCTAACGGCTTTTAACCCTCAGATAGAAATTCAGATTACAATAGTTGCTCCAAAATTATATGTTCTTCCCAGAATTTGGAAATTGCTAGGCATGGAAGTATGTGGCTCTCTGTGCCTACTTAGAAATGATGGTTCTCATTTCTGATATCATTCATAGTTTTCTTGTGAAGTTATTTTTAAAAGGTGAGATATTTTCATGGAGTAATAAATATAGGACCACCATTTGTATTCTGTGCAGGCTTTTACTTCATGACACAAAGAACCTCTCCATTCACAGAATTCACAATCTTGCACGTGACTCATATGACTCCATAATCTCACAATCTGTAAGCAATGATAGTTACTTTAAATAACACATTTCAACTGTGAGACATATCTAAGTTGTCTGGTGTACATCAGTAGCCCTAGAGATTTCAAAAGGCCCCACAACCTTATGGGGAGTCAAGAATTCTCACTCTAGATGCCCAGTTTTAAAAAACCCTCTAATAAACTAAGAAAACAATCCTCCAACTTCCACATATTTAGCGACAAATATTTGTAGACGGGGAAATATGGGAAAGCTGTCTAAGTCACCAGTGTGAGAACATGAAACTACGTTAGGTGGCTGAGTACCTATTAAGTGGAGAGTTGCTCAACAGATTGTCAGGAATGTCTGTCGGGAGGAAGAAAATAAGTACATAAAATCTAGCAGTGTGGGTACCTCTAGTAATTTTGAAGTAAATAAGAGTGTAAGTAATATTTTGAAACATCTGTAATAACTGTGAAGTGATATGAAAAATTTGTGATTTCTATTGATGACAAAGTTACAGGTACTGCTTATACTATTATTGCTTGTTGTCAGTATTCATAATTGAAGGAAATAATAAATTTCACTTAGAGGTTAATAAAAATAAAGATGCATTTTTTTCCTATCTAACTTCACAGATGCCTTAAAATTATCCATGGGTACCTTGAACGGGTACCAGGTTAAGGACCCCTGAATTAGACTGTAATTATTCAAAACCACACATGTATATGACACTTGATGTCACACATCTTTAATCTCATTGACATCTAGAAGAATTTCACTTCCATGAACAAGAATTCTAAAATTCCTCTCTCTGAACCTATCCTCTTATCATTCCATTTCTTCCTATGCCTTTAACTTCTATTCTTTAGTGTCCTCCCATGCTATCAACCCTGCTCTGGCTAGACTTTCCTTCCTTTCTAATCTCTATAGTTAAGTGGTTCAAATTTATACTGTCCTCTATTCTTAAAGTCCATTGCCTTATTGCCCTATCACACTAATCATGCCTTATCAAACACAAGTCTAGATATGCCCTATTATTATAGCAACACTATTTACCAGGACTCCTTATCCAACCATCATATAGGTTAGGCTAGATTTTTCCTCAAAGATGACAAAACTGTCTCAATTCACTGAGAAAGCTAAGGCCCAAAGTGGGCTTCCCTTGACAGAGATTCCTGTTAGACTCTGGCCATATTGACATGGCATTCTGGTCACCTAACCACATAAAAAGACTGACCCAACCACCCTTGTAGACTTAGAGCCTTTCATACTTGGTCTATATCACAAGAACCCTTGAGTCATCACCACCTGACCTATTCCACATGGAGGGAAGAGAACTGCATCTACCTAAGATAAGAGATTTAGTATCCTTATTAAATATCAATCCTCTGCTGTGGCTAAGTAAACCTTGTTTTGTTAACTGTTGAATGACTGATGAATGTGTTATTCTCTTTCAACATCAAACTTATAATATCAGAGCATTAGCCTAAGTCGGACCCACTCACTACACTCACATCTACTATATCTTCATACTCACAATGCCAAATTGCAATGGAGGAAATCACACAGCCATGGTGACTGTCTACATCAAAAATGCATGTTTGTGGGGCCCTACTGCTGCACAAGGAGATTGTTTCATTCTTCCTTAATTGACTCTCTGTGGTATTCTCTACAATAGCTGTTTTACATCTCCCTTCTTCTAATTTTCCTCAACATATCTTCCCCTCCCTCTCCATGCAGGCCCTCATTTCATATTTCAGTGAGAAAATTGAGGACATTCTCTTACTCCCTCCACTTCCCTACAAGAGGTTTAATAACTCTTCAGTATCATCTACCTCTCCCATTTTCTTCTCCCTTCTCCAATGAAGGGGTGACCATTTGCATTGCTAAGACAAATAGTTTTATTTGTATCCTTAATACCAATCCTTCACATCTCCTCCAGTGGCCTCCATGACCATCCCTCCAGCTCCAATCTCTAGTTTCTCTCTGTCTACTGGCTCCTTTATTCAATCTATTAAAGTTCCCTAAGTTTCTGTTACTCTTATAACAGAAAGAAAACGAAAGAAAGAAAGAACAAAAGAAAGAAAACCTATTGAGCTGATCATTTTCTCAAACTATTATACTACAAATGGTTATGAGAATTGCTATAAACTATATAGTCAGTCAATAAAGAATGAAATTTTAAAAAAATTTAAAAATGTAATTTTAGAAAAATGATTCTATGAACTTTTCATCTTTCCTGAAAAACCTACTCTTTATCTACATTCCCATTCCTGAAACTGCAATTACCCCAGTCACCCACATAGGTAATATTGGAATTATCTTTGCCTTTTTTCCCCTCTAGAATAATAAATACATGATGTAACAGGCTTTACCAGAAACTTATATTCTCTCAAGTGAGGGAATATGTATACATAAAAGCAGATACAACCTATATACACAATGAAGAAGTAACTTAAGGGGGCGCTAGCAATTAAAGATATTAGAAAAGGGCTAACGTATGAGGTAGTTCTTGAGCAGAACTTCAAAGGAAGTTAGTCATTCTAAGAGTCAGAAATGAGAGGAGAGTGGACGGGCTATACAACTGGCTTAACTAATAGCAAGAAAGTATTATTTAGCTGGAGTATGGAATGTGCTTAGGACAGCAATATATAATAAACCCAGAAAGGTAGGTTTGAGCCATATTCTTAAGGATTTTTAAATGCTGAACACAGAAATCTGACCGTAATAGTAAGAGAAAGACACTAGAGTTTTTTATTCTTTTCATTTCATCTTCAATATTCTGTTGGCTTTTTAAAAAATCTCTCTACTCCTCTCTATTCTCATAACTACTTCATGGATTTAGGCTTTATTGCCTAGATCAAACACAAGGTCAAACACAAGACCTACAGGCCATTGCAGGCAACATTCCAGAGTGCAGCCTGAATCACATTATAATGCAATTGGAAAATATTTAACAAAGAAATAAAAATATAGTAGACCGTAGTATCAACATGCAGTTTTCTAAGTCAGCATGTGGCCTTCAAGGAATGGCTCAGCGGCCCCAATTTCTATTCGAGTTTATGTCTATTTGAGTTTATTTAAGTTTATACCACTAACATGGATTATCACAATATCCTCCCAACAAATAGGCTACCATTCTCTTCTATCATCCTAAACACCATTGATGATTAATCCTTCCATTGATTTGCTCTGATTATTTCATTCTCTGTTCAGAAACTCCCATCACTCCCTACTGCTTCCACAGTCCGGTTCTGGAATATCCAGCTACTTTGCATATAATCTCACCAAACTGAAGTATTCATATTCTGTGTGTATAGTTTATGTTTTTTTGGTCCTATACCATTACTTGAAGTACTTTTCACCATCGTCACTCATCCTTCAGGACCTATGTCAAATGTCACCGTTTCAATGAAACCCCTGATTCCCAAAGCTGCTATTGACCATTCCCTCTTATTATTTCACTTTATACTATTTAGTTGTCATATATTTGCATTTTTTGAGTTAAAGATTATTGTGTATAATATGTTCTTATACTATAAATTTCAATTACTTGATTGCAAATGTCAATGTTTTACTTACCTAATGTAAAACAAAATAATAACAGTAACTGCCACTTTAATCACCCTTTCCATATATATTATTTGAGCCCCATAACCATCCTGTGAGGTAATTAACAACAGCAACAACTATCATTTATACAATGCTTTGCACTTACAACACAGTTTATCCTAAAAGTCTGTTTCATTTAAACCTCACAACCACTCTCTAAAGTAGGTACAAGGATTATCAATCTCATTTTACAGATATGGACACTATGACAAAGAGGTATGAATTTGTCTATTCAAAGTCAGATAGCCAATGAGCTAGGAACTCAGAAGCAGGATTTAAACTCAGATCATGGACCAGAGTTCTTTCCTCTATGTCATGCTGCCTCTAATCATACTGCCACATTTATTATTCTAATTCCTGTGTTAAAGATGGGAAAACTGATGCTCAGAGAAATTAAATGACTTTCTTATTCTTATACAGCTCCTCAGTCACATATTAAGATTTGTATCCAGGTTGTCATGACTTTAAATCTATCATTCTTTCCCTACCACACTTTTATTCTACCTTGTTTAATAAATTAGCAGATTAAAAGAAATGAATATTTTCAGTAAAAAGCTCATGCTTCTGATTTTGAATGAATTTGGAGATCTATTCATTTGCTGATTTTTTTAAGTTGAATACTACATTTCAATAGAGTATGCATATAGACAAGCATCTGTATAGAGACATGATGTTAAACTACTAGCTTCTTAGCTAAAGCATGAAACAAATGAAGTGTGACTGAAATTCCATGGCAGGTGAATATCCTAAGGATATGTTTGTTTGTTTGTTTTCTATTTGTTACAACACGCACGGTATACATCCATGCATTAGTTCTCTGGAGTTATAATCCTGGAAGTCTAAAGCCATACAAAAATCCCTCAAATGTAAATAAATATGTATATGAAGATTAAGTCAATGGAAAGTTATAACCAAGAAATATGACCTTTAATTCCCATGGAAGATTACAGCCTTATATTTCATTGAATTTTTTAAAAAAATGTATCATACAGAAATATATCATAGAGAGTTAACTTGTATTAGGAAGGTGGGTCAAGAGGGAGAAAAATTGGAGATTTGTAATTTTGGAGAAAAAAGGCACAAGATATATAAAAGGGCTTGAAGATTAATCTTTCTAGAGATGTGATTATTACTTTGGGAAGGTCTAAATCAGGGGTATTAGCCAAGTCAATAATGGATGACATATAAGAGAGACTAAGGTCTTGTCGAGCTGATAAGCTGAGAGACTTTCTGACTTATTTTTCAATTTTATTGCTTTTATCTTGCGTGGTGTACAGCACCTGTAGCCAGTCAGTAATTAACCTTAGAGTACAGGCAGTCTCATTGTAGAAAGAAAAAGCTACCCTTTGCTACCTGAAGCATTCAAACACTTTCCAAATCTTGCAAGAGTTCATCTTACTGCGACTTCCCACATCCTAAAATAGATATACATAAACATGTGGAAGTATTTAGGATTTTGCAAAAAGTGTATACACACACATCTGTGTGTCTGTGTGTGCATGTAATGAGTAAAGAAGATACATTTTAAACTCTAATAGGGTTTCTATTTTCATAAGCATTATATACATACATAAAAGCTTTATTGAATTAGTACAATGAGAAGCTAAGTGCTACTGGTTCATCAGAAATTCCAAATAAATATCATCTATAATTAACATAGAGTAGAATAACCAGAAACTCTTTCTTAGAGTAATAAGGTCTAAAAAAAGGAAACAAGCAAAATACATGATAGAAATTCATAGCAGATCTTCACACTAGATTAAATAATTACAAAAAAGGTGAGTAGAAACCATTTTGGAGTGAATCAGTTTACCTGCTAAGAACATATAAAGTTTTCTATTTTTTGCTCCTATGCTTTCAAATCTATAGGAATTGAAGTTCTAATTTGAGAAAACTTTGATTCTATATGCCTGTTGATTCTCCTTTTTAAGTAATCCAGAAATAACTTCAGATTTAGATTGCTCTTACAACCTCTGAAAGCTTAATGACTTTAATATTTACTTTCCAATTGCCTCATTTCTGGAACTACCTCTAGTTAATTATGTCTCCAATCAACTTTTCCCCCCTCTTTTTTAGTTGATTTATTATTCTGAACTTGAAAAACATCAACAAAACCAAATGATTTTATAAGCAAAGTAGAAAACATATGGAGTGTGAGACTGTTCATCTCCATTATGTAGAGAGTGTTACTTTAAATAAAATATATATATATGTATGTATATATATATCAGACTCTTTTCAAAACTAACCTGTTTAAAAACCAATGCAACCAAGATTAGGAGGGAAGAAGAAAACTGGAAAAGAATTTTTTTATTATTATTTATTTATTTAATATTTTTAGTTTTCAGCATTGATAATTTACCCCATTCTATCGTTCCCTTTCTCCCTCTCCCAATATATTTCTCTCTCATCCCTTAATTTGATTTTATTTTTTTAGATATCATCCCTTCATATTCAACTCACCCTGTGCCCCCTGTCTCTCTATATGTGTGTATTCCCTTCAGCTACCCTAATACTGAGGTCTCATGAATTACGCACATCATCTTTCCATGTAGGAATATAAACAAAACAGTTCAACTTTAGAAAGTCCCTTATGATTTCTCTTTCTTGTTTACCTTTTCATGCTTCTCTTGATTCTTGTGTTTAAAAGTCAAATTTTCTATTCAGCTCTGGTCTTTTCACTGAGAAAGCTTGAATGTCCTCTATTTTATTGAAAATCTATATTTTGCCTTGGAGCATGATACTCAGTTTTCCCTGGTAGGTGATTCTTGGTTTTAATCCTAGCTCCATTGACCTCTGGAATATCATAGTCCAAGCCCTTTGATCTCTTAACGTAGAAGCTGCTAGATCTTGGATTATTCTGATTATGTTTCCACAATACTCAAATTGTTTCTTTCTGGCTGCTTGCAATATTTTCTCCTTGATCTGAGAACTCTGGAATTTGGTGACAATATTCCAAGGAGTTTTCTTTTTGGGATCTTTGTCAGGAGGCAATCAGTGGATTCTTTCAATTTCTATTTTACCCTCTGGCTCTAGAACTTCTCTATCAGAGAAGTTCTCCTTGATAATTTCTTGAAAGATGTTTAGGCTCTTTTTTTGATCATGGCTTTCAGGTAGTCCAATAATTTTAAAAATAGCTCTCCTGGATCTATTCTCCAGGTCAGTGGTTTTTCCATTTTTTGTCTTCCATTTTTTTTCATTCCTTTGGTTCTGTTTGATAATATCTTGATTTCTCATAAAGTCACTAGCTTCCATTCGCTCCAATCTAATTTTAAGGGCATATTTTCTTCAGTGGTCTTTTAAACCTCCTTTCCATTTGGCTAATTCTGCCTTCCAAGGCATTCTTCTCCTCATTGGCTTTTTGGAGCTTTTTTGCCATTTGAGTTAGTCTATTTTTTAAGGTGTTATTTTCTTCAGTATTTTTGGGGGTCTCCTTTAGCCAGTCATTGACTTGTTTTTCACAGTTTTCTTTCATCACTCTCATTTCTCTTCCCAATTTTTCCTCTACTTCTCTAACTTGCTTTTCCAAATCCTTTTTGAGATCTTCCATGGCCTGAGACCAGTTCATGCTTTTCTTGGAGGCTTTTGATGTAGGCTCTTTGACTTTGTCAACTTCTTCTGGCTGTATGTTTTGTTCTTCTTTGTCACCAAAGAAAGATTCCAAAGTCTGAGTCTGAATCTGATTCTGTTTTTGCTGCCTGACCATGTTGCCAGCCAACTTACTTGACCCTTGAGTTTTTGTCCAGGTATGACTGCTTGTAGAGTATAGAGTAATTTGTCCCAAGCTTGAGGGGCTGCGCTGTTGTTTTCAGAGCTACACAGCAAGCTCTGCCACAGCAGCACTCTTCCTCCCCCAAGAACCACCAACCTGGACATGACTCAGATCCAAGCAGGCTCTGCACTCCCCCTCAGATCCACCACTTAATTCCTCCCACCAGGTGGGCCAGAAGGAACTGCAGCTGTACTTCTGTAGCTGCACCACCTCTGCTGCCCATGGGGCAGTGGCCTAAGCCTGGAACTCCTTTCACTCTGTCTCAGCATCTTTTCCCACTAACCTTCTCTGTTGTCTTTGGTGTTTGTTGGTTGAGAAGTCTGGTAACTGCCACAGCTCACTGATTCAGGGTGCTAAGGCTTGTTCCACCCAGCTCCCAGTATGGTTGGTCCGCCAGCAGCCCATGCTGGGCTCTGCTCTGCTCCACTCCCAGGTTTGTGCCATAGACCTCACCCAGCAACCATCCAGGCTGTCCTGGGCTGGAGTCCTGCTTCCCTCTGCTATTTCGTGGGTCCTGCAGTCCTAGAATTTGTTCAGAGACATTTTTATAGGTGTTTGGAGGGACCTGGGTGGGAGCTCAGGCAAGTCCCTGCTTTCCAGCTGCCATCTTGGCTCTGCCCCTGGAAAAGAATTTTTACAGCTAGTGTCTCTGATAAAAGCCTCATTTCTAAAATATAAAGAGAACAGAGTCAAATTTACAAGAATACAATTCATTCCTCAATTGATAAATGGTCAAAGGATATAAACAGGCAGTTTTCAGAGGAAGAAATTAAAGCCATCTATAGTCATATGAAAAAAAAATGCTCTACTCTCTATTGATTAGAGAGATGCAAATCAAAACAACTCTGAGGCACCACATCATACCTATCAGATTGGCTAACATGACAAAACAGGAAAATGATAAATGTTGGATATGTGGGAAAGCTGGAACACTAATTCATTGTCGATCAATTTGTGAGCTGATCCAACCATTCTGAAGAGTGATTTGGAACTGTGCCCAATGGGCTATAAAAATGTGTATACCCTTTGATTCACCAATACCACTTCTAGGTCTGTATCCCAAAGAGATCATAAAATTGGGAAAAGGACCCATAGGTACAAAAATTTTTATAGCAACCCTCATTGTGGTAGCCAAGAACTGGAAATTGAGGGGATGCCCATCAACTAGGGAATGCCTGAACAAGTTGTGGTATATGAATGTAATGGAATACTATTGTGCTATAAGAAATGAAGAGCAGGCAGACTTCAGGAAAACCTGGAAAGACTTATATGAACTGATACTGAATGAAATAAGCAGAGCCAGGAGAACAATGAACACAGTACACAGCCACAACATGTGAGGACTGATTTTGATAGATTTAGCCCTTCTCAGCCATGCAAGGACCTAAAATTTTTCCAAAGGTCTTATGATGGAAAATGCCATCCATATCCAGAGAAAGAACTATGGTGTCAGAATGCAAAGCAAAGCAGACTCTTTTGTCTTTTGTTTGTTTTCTTTCTCATGGTTTCATCCATTCATTATAATTCTTCTATGCAACATGACTAATGTGAAAATGTGTTTAATAGGAATGTATGTGTAGAACCAATATTGGATTGCAATGCCATCTTGGGGAGGGCAGGGGAGAAAATTTAAAACTTATGGAAATGCATATTGAAAACTGAAAACAAATCAATTAAATTAAAAAAAGTAAAAAAACTAGCCTCTTTATCTCTGCAAGATCCTTGAAACACTCACTCCTTCTACCCCCTTTTCCACATTTATATATTCATTCCTCTAAAACCATAACTAGTTTCTATGTTTATGTTATTTAATTCCCTTGCAGATGTTAAAGTTCTGAAGCAACACTTGTGTCCTCTTCTCTTATTAGAAGATAAGTGCTTTCATCATCATTTAGCTACTTCCATTTAGCCTTTCTAAGTTTTGCTTCCCTCCAATGTTTGCATTTCAAAGTTTCTATTCAACTCTGGTTTTTTGTACTGCAAATGCTTTAAAAATGGTCTTCTTTTAAAAATGTATTTCTCCCTATATGATTTTAATGAGTTCTTCTGGGTTAAATATTCTTGGTTATAAGTCATTATCACCAACTGGGGTATTGTATTACAATAATTTCTCAACTTGTGATCCTGACTGTAGATTCTTGGTTTCTTAAGAACTAAAAGCTATCTTGGGTATGATATTCCTCAGTGTTTTCAGATTGGAGTTTCTTTCCAGAGGTAACTGGTAGATTCTCTTTTCATGTTGCTCTCTGGTTCTCGTAGGTCTGAAAAGTTTTTTTTTATGATTTCTTGAAGCAACTTAACTAAGACATTTTTGGTCATGGTTTTCAGAGAGTCTGATTATTTTAAAATTACCACTCCTTTACCTGTTTTCTAGGTCAGTTTTTTCAGAGTTATATGTAAAACAATATTTAACATTCATTCTTTTTCTATTTTGAGCTCCAAATTCTTCCCTTTTCCCCTCACTGAGAAGACAAGCAATTTGATATATACATATGCAGTTATGCAAAACATATTTCCAAATTAGTTGTGCTGTGAAAGAAAGCACAACCCCTCCAAAAAAGAAAGAAAAAAAATATAAAATTTAAAAAGTATGCTTTGATCTGCATTCATACTTCATCAGTTATTTCTCCAGAGGTGAATGGCATTTGTCCATTATAAGTCCTTCAAAAATTGATTTGGATTACTGTATTGTTGAAAATGGTTAAGCCACTTACAATTCTTCATCACACAACATTGCTGTTACTGTGTGCAATGTTCTGGTTCTGCTCATTTTGTATACATTCATATAAGTTTCCAGGTTTTTTCTGAGAGCATCCTGCTTGCCATTTCTTACGGCACAATAGTATTCTATCACAATCATACACCACAACTTATTCAATCACTCCCCAATTGATTGGAAATGCCCTCAATTTCCAATTCTTTGCAACCACAAAAAGAGCTGCTATAAGTGTTTTTATAGGTATGGGTCCTTTTCCTTTTTATTTTTTATCTCTTTGGAATATAAACCTAGCAGTAGTATTGTTGAGTCAAAGGGTATGCATGGTTTTGTAGTCCATTGGAGACAGTTCCAAATTGCTCAACCAATGGCACATTGATGTCTCATTTCCCCCCCATCCCCTCCAAAATTTGTCAGTTTCCTTTTCTGTCATATTAGTCAATTTGTTGTTTTTCTGATGAGATATTTTTGTTTTCTTCTTTTTAATTCTTTTGTTGTTTCTTGATGTCTTATGGAATTATTCACTTCCACTTGCCTAATTCTAATTTTTAAGGAATTATTTTCTTCAGTGAGCTTTTGTATATTCTTTTCCCTTTGGCCAATTTTACTTTTTAAGGAGTGCTTTTCTTTAGGGAATTTTTGTACATCTTTTATCCATTTGACCAATTCTGCTTTTTAAGGAGTTCTCTTTAGTGGATTTTTTTGTGCCTCCTTAACCATTTGGTCTACTCTGTCTTTTAAGGTATTATTTTCTTCAGTATTTTTTGTGCCTCCTTTAAAAAGCCAGTGACCTTTTCATGATATTCTTGCATCACTCTCATTCTTTTCCCAAAATAGTCTTCTACCCCTCTTATTTGTTTTTTTAACGTTCTTTTAGGACTCTTCCAGAAATTCTTTTTTTGGGCATGAGACCAATTCACATTTTTCTTTGATGCTTTGGATGCAGCTGCTTTGATTTTGTTGTCTTTTTCTGAGTTTTGCTTTGATCTTCCCTGACAATATAGTAACTTTCTATGGTAAGTTTCTTCTTTCATGTTTTGCTCATTTTTACAGCCAATTTGTTGACTTTGATCTTGATGTTAAAGTTAGGCTCTGCTCTTGGGATGAAGGGAACACTGTCTTTTAAGTTTTCAGTTCTCCCAAGGTGGTATGATGCGAGGAGATGTGTTTTTCCTACTCTCCTGACCTGTGCTCTGGTCTGTAAGTGACCACAAGCATTCTTTTCTACCCCAGAACTGTGATTAGGATCTCCACTCCCCTGTAGCAGTAAGCACTGGTGTGCTAGTGCTCTTCTTCTCCTGAGGACTGCAACCTAGGATTATGAACTGGAAACATGTATGGCAATACAACAGAGTCTTGCACCCAGTGCCAGCAAAGGGACCCCTGTAATCTACTTCTGATCAATTGTTGGATCCCTTTACTGTCTGTGGGCTAAGAACTCTAGAAGCTGCTACTACAAATTCAGCTGTCCCCAAGGCCTGCTGCTGGTTTGCCCTAAAATGGCCCATGGTAGACTGCATTCTACAATCACCCTGGTGTGACATATTTTTCCTGCTGACTTTGTAAGTTTTCTTGTGCTAGAAAATTATTTTACCCTATCCTTTTGTATATTCTGCCACTCCTGAATTCATTTTGAAGCATTATTTTAAAGTTGTTTCAAAGGAATTTTGGGAGAGCTGAGGTGAGTCCCTGATTTTTCTCTGCCAATTTGGCTTGACACTCCTAGGTCACTTTTTTATGACAAATACCTTATAATTACTAATTTAAAAAATATTTTTATTTTGTTCTAATATATATCATTGCCTCGCAGTCAATGAGTTCTTTTTGGTCCATTTTAATTGTCAGGGAATCTGATGTTGGGATATATATATTCCCAAATTTTTGTTTAAGCTATTTATTTCCTTTAGAATTTTGTTACCCAGAACAGTTTTTTTGTGATCATTTTTAATGTAATTTTTTTAGTTTTCAGCATTGATTTCCACAAAATTTTGAGTTGCAAATTTTCTCCCCATTTCTACTCTCCCCTCACTCCAAGATGGCATATATTCTGATTGCCCTATTCCCCAGTCAGCCCTCCTTTCTATCACCCCCCTTCCCCTCCTGCCCATCCCTTTTCCCCTTAGTTTCTTGTAGGGCAAGATATTTCTGTGCCTCATTGCCTGTATATCTTACTTTCCCGTTGCATGCAAAAACAACCTTTTTTTGAGCATCTGCTTTCAAAACTTTGAGTTCCAAATTCTCTCCCCTCCTCCCTCCCCACACACTCTCCCTAAGAAGGCAAGCAATTCAACACAGACCACACATGTATCATTATGCAAAACACTCCCATAAATAGTCGTGTTGTGAAAGACTAACTATATTTCCCTCCCTCTTATCCTGTCCACCTTTATTTCACTTTTCTCCTTTGACCCTGTCCCTTTTCAAAAGTGTTTGCTTTTGATTACTTCTTCCCCCTATCTGCCCTCCCTTCTATTGTCCCCATATTTATCCCCTTCCCCCTACTTTCATGTGGGGTAAGATACCAAATTGATTGTGTATGGTGTTCCCTCCTCAAGGCAAATCCAATGAGAGCAAGATTCACTCATTCCCCCTCACTTGCCCCCTCTTCCCTTCCAATGGACTGCTTTTTCTTGCCACTTTCATGTGAGATAATTTACCCCATTCTGTCTCTCCATTTCTCCCTCCCTTAACTTGATTTTATTTTTTAGATATCATCCCCTCATATTCAACTCACCCTGTGCCCTCTGGTCATATATATGTATATATGTATATGTATATGTATATATGTATGTATGTATATACACACATATACACACATATATACATACAAACATATATACATTATATATACATGCATACATATGTGTGTATGTGTGTGTGTGTATTCCCTTCAGCTACCCTAATACTGAGGTCTCATGAATTACACACATCATCTTTCCATGTAGGAATGTAAACAAAACAGTTCAACTTTAGTAAGTCCCTTATGATTCTCTTTCTTGTTTACCTTTTCATGCTTCTCTTGATTCTTGTGTTTGAAAGTCAGATTTTCTACTCAGCTCTGTTCTTTTCACTGAGAAAGATTGAAAGTCCTCTGTTTTATTGAAAATCTGTTTTTTGCCTTGGAGCATGATACTCACTTTTGCCTGGTAGGTGATTCTTGGTTTTAATCCTAACTCCTTTGACCTCACATTCCAAGCCCTTTGATCCCTTAATGTAGAAGCTGACAGATCTTGTGTTATCCTGATTGTGTTTCCACAATACTCAAACTGTTTCTTTCTGGCTGCTTGAAGCATTTTCTCCTTGATCTGGGACCTCTGGAATTTGGTGGCAATATTCCTAGGAGTTTTTTTTTTGGGATCTTTGTCAGGAGGCGATCAATGGATTCTTTCAATTTCTATTTTACCCTCTGGCTCTTGGATATCAGGGCAGTTCTCCTTGATAATTTCTTGAAAGATGATATCTGGGGTTTGTTTTTAATCATGGCTTTCAGGTAGTCCAATAATTTTTAAATTATCTCTCCTGGATCTATTTTCAAGGTCAGTGATTTTTCCAATGAGATACTTCACATTATCTTCCATTTTTTCATTCCTTTGGTTTTGTTTTATAATATCTTGATTTCTCATAAAGTTATCAGCTTCCACTTGCTCCAACCTAATTTTTAAGGTAGTATTTTCTTCAGTGGTCTTTTGGACCTCCTTTTCCATTTGGCTAATTCTGCCTTTCAAGGCATTCTTCTCCTCATTGGCTTTTTGGAGCTCTTTTGCTATTTGAGTTAGTCTATTTTTTAAGGTGTTGTTTTCTTCAGTATATTTTTCAGTATTTTTTGGGTCTCCTTTAGCAAGTCATTGACTTGTTTTTCATGATTTGCTTGCATTGCCCTCATTTCTATTCCCAATTTTCCTCTACTTCTCTTACTTGCTTTTCCAAATCCTTTTTGAGCTCTTCCACAGCCTGAGACAAATTCATATTTCCTTGGAGGCTTTCGATGTAGGCTCTTTGACTTTGTTGACTTCTTCTGGCTGTATGTTTTGTTCTTCTTTGTCACCAAAAAAAGATTCCAAAGTCTGAGTCTGAATCTGGGTCTGTTTTTGATGCCTGGCCATGTTCCCAGCTAACTACTTGACCCTTGAATTTTTGTCCGGGTATGACTGCTTGTAGAGTAGAGAGTACTTTGTCCTAAGCTTGAGGGGCTGTGCTGCTGTTTTCAGAGCTACTTCTACACAGCAAGCTCTACCACAGCAGCACTCCTCCTCCCCCAAGAACTGCCAACCGAGACTGTGACTCAGATCCAAGCAGGCTCTGCACTCCAGCTCTGATCTGCTGCTTAATTCCTCCCACCTGGTGGGATTGGGGCTGAAAATGCTGCTGGAAGCAGCCCCAGTGCTACACCACTTCCTTGCCCTTGGGGCTGGGACCAACCACACACTCCTTTCACTCTGTTCTAGCTGTTCTACCCACTAACCTTCTCTGTTGTCTTTGGCATTTCTGGGTTAAGTGGTCTGGTAACTGCCACAGTTCAATGATTCAGGGCCCTACTGCCTCTTCCACCCTGCTCCTGGTCTGGTTGGTCCTGGTGCAGCCCACACTGGGCTCTGCTCCACGTGATAGACCCTTCCCTGTGACTATCCAGGCTTAACTGGGCTGGAGGCCTGCTTCCCTCTGTTATTTTGTGGGTTCTGCAGCTGTAGAATTTGTTCAGAGACATTTTTATAGGTGTTTGGAGGGATCTGGTGGGGAGATCAAGTAAGCCCCTCTTTCCAGCAGCCATCTTGGCTCCACCCTCCTCCCCAGAACCCTTTTTATTTACTTGTAATTCTATTTTTTCATCTATTGCTCCATTTCTTCCATGTACTCTTGTAGGTATTATGACCAAGTTGTTGTTTTTGCCCAAAGTCCTGCTTTTATATGCTTTTACTTACTCTCTTCTTCTAGGCTCAACCCTTGGTTGTCCCTTGACCAATAATATTTTTTTATAATTTTTGGTGTTTTCTTCTGTTTACCTCAGGTCCTGGTTGAGGAGTGCCAGACAGAATGAGTCCTCTTTTTCTCCCATATTCTTGAATAGTATACTTGTCACTATTTTTTCAAGGCTCGATTTCATGGGCACCTGCCACTGGATTCTTCTTTTCCCATGTGTCTATGCTTAAAGTGATGGCATGCCTTAATTTTCCTAGTCTAAGCTCTGTGGTTGTTTCTAGCCCCCATTGCAGTGTTCTGGCACTTTTAAGCATCCCGATGCAACACTGATCATGGTGCTTCTTTAGAATTACAGCCCTGAATTTGTTCAATATTCCCTGGCAATATCACTCTTTCAGCACCTGAAGCTTATAGTTCTATTTTTGTAAAATCTTGGTCTGGATATGGTAGCTAACTGATATTTTTCTTTTGCTTTTCTTGATCATTGTTGACTGGTTCCATTTTCAATTCATTGCTACTGTATATGTGGAAAAGGTGGGCTCCTCTACTCTATGTTTAAAATCAACCAGAAATCCTAGTTGTTTTTAAGAGACTATAGTAATTTTTAAAACTTTTTTGCTTACTTGTGTGTCTTTTTTGACACAGACTTAGTTTTTCATATATTTATATGGATAAAATTGAAAGTAGCCCCTCATCATCCCATACCTAGACTATTACAATTGCTTTCTGGTAGGTCTACAGGCTTCAAATCTCCCCTCATTCCAATTTATCTTCCATTCAGCCACTAAAGTCATTGATTTTTGTAAAGCATCGGTCCAGTTAGAGATGACCTAATAGGTAATACCTATATTCAATACACTCCAGTGGCTCCCTATTACCTTCAGGATCAAGTATAAAATGAACTGTTTCACATTCAAGACCCTTCATAACCTACCTCATTCTAAACCTCAGCCCTCACCCCCATTTCTAGTCTTCTTACTCCCTCCAGTGTACTCCAGTGTATCTAATGACACTGGACTTCTTGCAGATCAACAAGCAAGATATTCCTTCTCTTGGCTCTGGCATTTTCTCCGACTGTCCCCCATGCCTGGAATTCTCTCCCACATAAATTGTTACTACTTGAATTCCCTGACTTCCTTTAAATTACAACTAAAAGCTAATCTTTTACAAAACTTTGCCAATTCCTCTTAATTCTAGTGGCTTACTTCTGTTATTTATTTCCTATTTATCCTGTGTAAAACTTGCTTCGTATAAAACTTGTTTCATATATAGATATTATATATATATATATGCATATGTATATGTATTTGATATATAGATATTCTCCCCCTTTACATTGTAAAATCTTGGAAAGCAAGACCTGCCTTTTGCCTCTTTTTGTGTAACCAGACTTACCAGTGCCTGGCACATAGTAGGTGCTTAATAAGTATTTATTGACTGATTATTGATTATAACATGTATATTTATATGCACACACATATTTATATAAATAGTATACATGTATGTATGTGTGTATAGTTTAAATGCCTTATAGAAAACTTAGCTCTGTATTTTTAATGAATAGTATTCAGAGTATATTGACAGTGTCTTTAATCCGGTTACTAGGCTGAAGATTGTTTTAGGTGACAACCATCAAAAATAATATTCATCTGGAACTTTGACTCGTTAAGTAGTTATATGATATAACATTTACTATGTGAAAGAGAAAGAAAGACTAGCACAATACATACATTTTAACTAAAATTTATTACCATGGGAATTTCAAAACAAATTTATACCTATTTTTTTCCCACACATTATGTCCCTATCTAAGATCCTAACTGGTGTCACCACTTCATCTCCTCCAGGGAGACTTCCATGACTATTCTTCCATGTTAATATTTCTCTTCCTCAATTTCTATAGCATTTTTACTAAAAAATATTGACAGTAAAAGAGGAAGAGTCAATAAGAGATCTATATTATCTGGAACCAGATCCTCTAGAAACCTAATAAACTAGAAATACGAACCACCAGATGCCCAATTAGGCATGCATCTTCTGGGTCAGTGTCAACCTTGTCATCTTGGGGTGAGGCTGAGGAATTATCATCAAGTGTGAGTCAAATCTGTCACCCTATAAAACTGATCGCCATGTATTCATTAGTCCAGATATGAATAATTTGGACTAAATGGTCTAAGTATTTATATGCTATCTTCCAAATTAGAATGTACACTCCCCATGGCTAGGACTGTTTATATTTGTTTGCCTTTCTTTCTATTCCCAACACTGAGCATAGTGCCTGGAACAAAGTAAACACTTAATAAATGCTTATTGATTATCTCTAATAAAATACTGTTAATACCTCATTCATGAAATATACCTTTTTTTTTTTACTTTTAAGGATGCGCCTTTATATAGTCCCTCAAAAATATAGAACTCAAACTCTATATCTTTGCCAAAGTATTTTAGATAAGAAAAATATTTTAAATTCATAGAGTCCATATGTTCAAATGTTCTCCAGAGGCAAAAAGTCCTTGAAGTATAGACTTCTGAGAAACTGCCCTCACAGGAGACAATGAATCACCACAAAAGCTTTATCTGTTTAGTGCGGTTATTCCTCTCTGTGTTGAAGGGTGAAATCAAGTTATTTGAGTGCATTCCCTTTATCATCGTGCCATTATCTTTATGAGTGCTCTTTCCTTCTAGTAATAAAGACAAATATTTCATAATAAAATTAAGGCTTATGCTTCCAAATGGCTGTGTACAACCCTGAATTTATTATAATTCATGATATTATATTATTCTGTTGATTTTTGATAGATTAGATTTTACTAACAAAAGAAATTACAGTTTATAATTTTGTGGCTGCAGCTTTCACTGTAAATATAGTGGTATGTACTGTAAAATAATTTCTTTAAAAGAAGGGAATAACAGTCACTAAATAGATATGTTCCCTTTCCTTAGCAATTCCTCCTCACTTCTTTATTTTTTCTTGAACAGATTCCTTCTTCTTGGCTTGTGGTTGTTCTGTCCACATCCTTGATATTTTGTGATCTCTGTGCCACCAGCTATGTGTATATATTTAAATACCCTTAATTTCAAGATTGATCTCTGTCAGTCTCCCTTGACCTGGCACATAGACCTCTTTCCCATCTTCCCTACAACTTACTGCACAGCATCTCTATTCTTTTATTTTCAGGTTCTTTTCTTTTGGAACTAGATTGCTTTCCCTTCTCATCTCTGCTTCCTGGAGTCCTTCAAGTCCTAAATAAAATTCTGTCTTCTACAGGAAGCCTTTCTAAAACCATGTTTTTTTTTTTCTGGTGCCTTCATTCTGTTAGTTAACTCCAATTTATCTTGTATATAGCTTATTTGTACATAGTTGTTTGCATGTTACCACCCCCATTAGTCTGTGAGCACTTGAGAGCAGAGACTGTCTTTTTGCGTTTCTTCAAATCCCCAGATCTTAACATGATGCCTGGGGCATTTTAGGAGTTTGATAAATGTCTATTGATTGAATGACTGACTGGGATTGTTGTATGTCAGCTTCATTTTGGGGGCAGTGCATGCTTCTCCTTGTCTTTCTAGCTCTTGCCTATCCAGAAAGATTGATTTTAATTCTCAGCCGCCTATCTATAATGCCCAATGAGTAATAAAAATTAATTGAAAAAGACATTCAACTATCAGTGTTTCATTTAGAAAGGCAGTGTGATATAGTGAAAAGATAGCCAACTTTAGAGTCAGGTAGGCCTGAGTTCAAAGTCACCATATGCCACATACTAGCTGTGTGACTATGAACATGTCACTTAACTACTCAGTGTCATAAGTAACTTTCTGATACTACAGGGTGTTCCTAAAGTCTGGACACATAGGCAATTGATGGCAATGTGGAGTTATTGCATCGAGTTCACGTGAATCTTGCAAAGCACATCAACCTTTGCATCACAAATGATGGGAATCATATTGAAGATGTCATTTGTTAATATTCCAATTGAATAAAAATTTCATTCATTTCATTTCTTGAAAATATGCATTTTGCCTATGTGTCCAGAGAATTGCTGATTTGCAATGATGAATAGAATTTCCACATTCAGTAGTTCCTATGCTGACTAGTAAAATATTAGATAAAATAAGAAAAAAGAAAAGATAATTTGTGCTGCTTTAGTTCTGCTTTTGAGGAAAATTGCATCAATGACCTCTTGGGGTCCTTTTTATATCTCTGTGCCTTGGTTTTTTTCTCCTCTATAAAATGAGGGGGGTTAAACCAAATTTATCTCTAGAAAGTTAGAGCTAAGAGCTCTAACTTAATTCTAGATTAATTACCATTAAAGAAATAATATTCAATGATTTCTTTTTTGGTATTTAATAAAAATGATAACAACAGTTGAGATATCCATGTAATAGACTTAAGAAACAGAATCATCTGTCAAATGAAGGAGTTGGAATAAATGTCAAATTCTGAATCTATGATCTTCAAATCCTATGAATATTATCCCAGTCACCATTAAAGTATGGATTTCAATCTACTAACATAATATCCTTCTGTTTATCAAAATTTGTTTGTTTATATAGAACTATTACTCAGGGTGCTATGCCAAGAAATAGAGGCTATGAAGAAATTTAAGGCATAATCAATCAAGGAGTTTGTGCTCTAGTAAGAAAGAAAAGGTAAAAATGCGAGAAGAGCTAGATTTGAATAACATTTCAGGCAACAACAGAAGGTTTGATAAGGGGCTATGGTACAGTGGGAAGACTACTGAGTATGGCATCCTAAGGGCTGTTTTGTTTGAATTCTAATTCTACTACAAGGTCACCTGTGTGACCTTGGGCAAAGCATTTGACTTCTCCAGACCTCTGTTTTCTCATCTGTAAATAAACTAGTTTGGACTAAATGGTCATCAAGGTTTTTTGATTCTAGATTTTCTAGATTGTATATTTTGATTCTAGATATTATGACAATCGAACTATTTACTTCAAAGTGTTGTAAGGAAAGGGTTTTATAAAACCATAAAGTCCTAACAAAAAGCATGAGTTTTTATGAATACAATTGTTTTTATTATTATATTACCCAGTGAAAAACAAAGGCATTAAGGTCTGAGTTTAGAGAAGAAAATCTTGTATGATCTGGAAAGACTTCAGAGAGAAGTTGTGTTATAAAGAATGTATGGAATATGCAGCAGGCGTGAGAATGATGGAGGGTAGCCCAGGTAGGGGAGTAAAAGCACTGTACTGAAAATACACATTACACCCCGAAGGACAGTAAATAAACTGGTTTGGCTGGACAAAAGAATTCATCTCAGTAAAATAAGGCTGTTAAAGTAGATTTTCACAAGACAGCAGAGAGACTTGAATGCTAGGGTAAAGAGTTTAGTGTCTATCAAGAGCTGGGAGCTTTGTGTATGGAGTGGCATGACTAAAGCCATAATTATGACATAATACATAGTAAAAACACACACATATACACATACACAATATAAACACACATAGGCACACCCAGATATACACATATGTGTATTTGTGATACTGTATCTGTTGTTATATATCACATGTTGTATATGGTATGTATTACATATACTATGTATATATATATATGTATATATATATATATATGTGTGTGTGTGTGTGTGTGTGTGTGTGCAATAAAATCACAGTTGTAGCCATGTCATTCCCTGGCAGTGGCTTTCAGGTCACGTTGAAGAGGAAAACACTAGAGGAAGGAAAACCATTAAACATAATTCCAGAAGACCCAGCATGAGGTAATAGGGACCTAAAACCTCCTACTACTTGCTTTATGTTGCATAGTCACATTTCAACTCAAGTGTTTTATCATGATAAGCTATAAAGTTTCTAGAATTTACTAACATTTATTTTGGAGAATAAAGATCTAAAAAAATAGAACTGCATTTTCCCCATATCATCCCCACTTCTGTATCAATATGAATTAATTCTACTAACACTTGGGCTTTTACATTTTATTTGTCAGTGACAGGTTTTCTTCATACTTGGGTAAAATAGAAAAGTCACCTGCAAGAAGAGATTGGGAGCAGCATAGCATTTGTCTTTGAAGTTTGTCAGTCCTTTTCTGTGGTTATTCTGTGAAGGAAGATAAACTCAGCTTTGGAAAAGAGGGAGAAAAAGGAACTGAGCCATTTAATCTTCTTATACTGATAATTGCAAGCTGTGATAATTCTTTACACTTGGTGCTTTTAGTGCTTTCCCATGACAAGGCTTAGACAGCTCTGAGTATTTTGGTAAAAATGAAATTTATGTGGCTACAGGAATCTATTTTATGACCAAGTGTGCACTTTGAATTTTACCTTCCAAGACACATAACATAACATCATCATTTTATTTTAGAGTATTATGTGGATACTTTGTCACAATACAAACTTGAAGCATGCAATCCCTACAGATCAGAATTTTTGAGTTTTTTATTATCTATTTTTCAAACTTTGTGCTTGGCAATTTTTATACCTAGATACATTTATGGTGAAGGTTGTAAGGATTTTCCTTTCATCGATTCTAAAGACCAGGGATCAAAAATCAAGCTGCTTGGTAAAGAATAGGAATAGTAGCCTGGGATTATCCTTAGCTTCTTCCCAGGATCAGTTCACATAGCACTTCCTAAAACAGGACTTTCTTGATTCTCCCCAATTACCAAGGTTCTTCCTTCCCAAAATTAACTTTGCATTTATTTTGTATTTAATTATCTTTGGATATACTATTGCACCTTAAAAAAGGTAAGTTTATTGATGATAGAGACTTTTTATTTTGGGGTGTGCATGCACGCGCACGCACGCGCGCGCGCGTGTGTGTGTGTGTGTGTATGTGTATGTCAGATTTTACAGAGGACGTAATATGATGCCCTTTAAAATTATACTACTTAAGCAGGAGAACTGGAGTTTGAACTTAGGTCTTTTGGCTTCAATTCTAGTGCTCTTTCAGTTGACCATTTTGACTGTGTATGTGATCTATTACACTTTTAGAATACATGTCAGCTTATTCTAGACTCTACTTGCCTCTGATAATAATCATAGTAATAATTATAGGACTTAGACTTATTCTTTAATAAGTGCCTTGATTTCTTTTTAACCTCCCCTTTTTAGAACTCATGAGTATTAAATCCTTTGAAGCTTCACTGTAACATCATCTGGGTATAAAAATCATTAATCACGAAGTCACTAAATGTTTTTTAATATGTTTTGAGAAAGGCAGTATGGTATTGTGGACGGAGACTGGTCTTGGAGCCAGGAAAATATGGAATCAAGTCTAGACCACTTTCTAAATTGACATGAAACTTTTAAAGACTATACTCTGATTTCAGCTATTGAACTATTGGAAGTCAACTCTTCGATGCTTTATCAATGTGAATCTTGGAATATTGCAATTTTGAGGCCAAATACGCAGCATTTAAGGTTTTCAAAATCCATACATATGCATACACACATAAAATACCTATAAACTTATATAATACTTCAGCTATTATCTTCTATATGTGTATTACATAATTCATGTGTATTATAGATATTAAATATATACATACATATTATATGTATATAGACTATATATATATATATATATATATATATATATATATAATTTCATTAGTTCTGCACAATAAATTGATAGGTGTTATTATCATCCCTATTTTACAGATGAGAAAACTGAGTCTTAAAGAGGTTAAGCAAAATTACCCATGGTCATAGTGTGTAACTAAGGCAGGATTTGAGACCAGGTCTTTTCAATTTCAGTTTCAGCACTCTATCCACCATGACACCTAGCTCTCAAGGTGAAGTAATTCTAATTATGACTCTATTGGGAACAACATATTTTGAATTGAATCCAATTTGTTGAATGAATTCCAAAACTAAATGGCCTTTTTTTCAGTCTTTATCCTCCACTGTTTTCTCAAATTCCACAAGTTTCAATTCAAGGTTATTAGTGGCAGCTAGATTGCTGAATACATACAGTGCTTGAGTTAGACCTGAGTTCAAATCTGTCCTTAGACACTGTGTGTCATTGGGCGGGTCACTTAACCTCTGTTGGCCTCAGTTTCTACATTCATTATTTCTACGAGAGATATAATCATTTACATTTTCTCTTGCTGAGATACCTGCTTCCCCTCTTTTTAATAAGACTGGGTAAGTTTTATTGAAGAGATTTTCCTTATAGTTTCTTTGGGTGGAGATAAAACTGAGATTGGATACACAGTCTAGCTGAGCCATAAAATCAATTGGTGCACAAAGTTGGTGATTTTTCTGTATTATGTGTCTTTGGGAGGGCTCAGAGGGAACAGTAATTGTGCAGAGGCAGGGTACATATTTTAGGGCATAGGGTCCCATGCCAATGGAAGAAAAATGTCATCTAATGTATGAACAGAGATTTTCTACCCGCAGCCCCTGAAGAACCTATTATAGCCCGGAAGATCTCTACCCCAAAGTAAACTCTGTAAGGAGAGGATTAGCCCCAGATAGGTTTCTTTACCTATTGCCTTGGGCATGGAAAAAACCTTCACTGTTAATTCAATGCTCTTAAGGATTTGGCAAACCCCACCTGTCCAATTTCAAATCCAGAATTGCATGCCCTTTATATAATGTAGGTAGGCGGAGTCCCTAACTTCTACCTCTTGGTGGGGGAGGGGTCAACTGAATGACTTAAGGGAAGGTGCTAGTCAGGGCCCATCAAAACCAGACCCTGAAACATGAGTCTGGAAGGCTGCTTGTATTGGCTGTGCCACTAGGTGGTGTGATCAGGAGGTGGGGAGACTAAGTGGGAACTTAAAAGTATTTATGTTTTTTATGTTCTTTCTGAGGCATTTACCTTTGGAGGTGTTTCCGGTTTTTGTTTTGTTTTTTTTATCTTATAGATTGGGCTTTAGTTACTATACATTTGCCATGTATTTCCTTCTTTTAAGGTATTTTGGTTGGTGAGTTATAGAAAAAAAAACCCAATTAGTCTGCTATCCTTCAGACTGGGACAACTGATAACTTCTTTTTAAAATCTTATTTGAAATGGTATATTCTATGGTAATCATTCTAGTCATGAATCTGCCACTGGCTATATGTTTGACTGGAGAAATCATTTAATCTTTTCATAGAATCTTTGATTTGCAACTGGAAAGGAACTTCTAGGTCTTCTACACTAACTCCCTTATTTTACAGTTGAGGAAATCCATGGTCAGAAGTTAGGTAACTTACCCAATGTCACAAAGCTAGCAAGTTGACCAAGAAAGTATCTCCATTCAGAGCATTGGACCCCAAGTCCATTCAACCACAAGATTTCTATAAAATGGTACAAAAAAATCACTTTTCTTACTCCAAGATAACAATGAACAAATTTAATGGTATCAAAGACGGATTTTCATTCAACCTCACTGCTATCTGAAACTTTGGAAATTTTGACATTAGTATAATTTAAGCTCTCCCAAGTAGTGAAATTCATTCAATATTAAAATAGTCTGTTTTGGAAAATAATTTTAAAATAGTTATAAGTATATAATAATTATTATTGTAAATATTTAATTACTATTTGATACTTAGAACTAGTTTTATTATTATGTTATATTATTTATTATTATGTTATTAACAAATAACAATTATGTGTCAGAAATATTTCCAACACATAATATTGGAATCACTATCATCATCATCATCATCATCATCATCATCATCATTATTTAGCACCTTAAGTCTTGCAAAGTACCATACATATATTATCTCAATCATAATTATTATTTTTCAAAGCATTTTGCCTCAAATATAAGAAAATTTTGAGCTCTCATGTAGTACAAGGGATGAGTTTCCAGCCTTGGAATAAGGAATACCTTGACTCAAGCTCTACTTCTGACATATACTAGCTGTGCAAGTTCATTTATCTCTCAGAGCCTGAAACAAATAAGAGTATAAATTATAAACTGTCTATATCCTTTGGTACAAGAAGTTTTCTTACCAGGAGTTCCCTTACTGATGAAATCACAATTTGCTACCATAAAAAGGAAATTAAATAAAAACAATAAAATTGCGTAATCATAAGACTATACATAGTTTATCCTTAAACCAATGGTTAGTTAAATGAAGTGCTACTGTTAAAACAATGAATATGGAATCCTTAATAAAAAAGGCTAGTCATAATGTTCCATTAATATGATTCTGAAAAGTCATTATCATTTAGTAAGCACTTGATTATATGTAATTTTCCTACAGTGCTTTTAAATGCATTATCTAGGAAGCAACAACTTTCCCCCCTTCATGGCTCCTGTGCAATTACAATAAATTTAATTTTCTTTATGTTGGTATCTACCTACTTTATTTTGTTCCATTTATGCTGTAATATGTTGTAAATTCCTTTTCAAGAAATGAATTAAACCAGATTTATTCTGCAGCTGGCCATTCTGAACAGAAGATAGCTTAAGGGGCACTTAGAGTACTGTGTTGTCTCTCAGTGGTTTTCAGTTTTCTGTATAAGAACTTCTCTAATATTCTTTCATGGATACTATTCTTTCAGTTTTTCTAACTAAAATTTCCTTGCATGGGGATTTCAGAGATAAGAGATTTAAAACTCAGAAAGATCTTAGAGGTCTCTTACTTCAATACCATAATTTTGCAAATAAAGAAACTGAGGTCCAGAGAGAGAAAGAGAATTACTGCCATTCAGCCTAAAAAGGGACAAGGGAACAGGAAATTGTGACTAGCCAGAAAGACATTTGATTTTTTTCTATGGAATGGAAAAGAGACAGAGTATGAGGGTCTCTGTTTGGTTCTCCCTGCTTACTCATTGGTTAGCACCACAATTCACCACCTGCTCTTCCTGGCTCATGCTTGGTCATTATGCTGCAAGTGTTGGCTCCCACAGCTTCACTGGAACCTTGTCGCCATAGATCCTCCATCTTCTTCTCAGGTGACTTCCTGGCATCTTCCTTCATCCTTAAGACCCATGCCCTCTTAAAGTCAAGGAAAACTCCAAGAACTTGGAGAATGCAGAGTAAACCTTCAGCCAAGCAAGAAATTTCCCTCCTTACCCCCAACTTGCCAAGCTTTTAAGTGCTATGGTCATACAAACAAGGACAAATGACAGGTTACACACTGTCTCATTTTTCAAAATTTTGTTTTTCTTACTTTTGACCTTTGCATTAACAAATATGTGATCTGGTTTGTACACAGACAACTAAAATGACTCCCACAGTAATGAGCAGGTATTTCCTGTATGTTAAGGTGTAGTGAATTTCATTTTTGTGTGTATTTAGTCTTCACCCTGTTTAGCACCTCCAAACTATCTTCCTGAAGAAATTAGGCATGTCATGAGGTTTCTTTATATTCTAAAATCCTTTGGACTTTGGCTTCTTATTCATGAACCATATTTTCCAACTTAAAAAAAAACTTTCTGTCTTATTCCATGTCTACCTCTGCTTTAATTTTATGAGCCTTTTCAAGCTCTTTAAAAATTTCTGTATCTCTTCATCTTTTGCCACAGATGTTGATGAATAGATTTCAATTTTCTTCAAAATACTATGTGTACAAATTGTCGTCCTGAATACTGCATTGCAGAGTTATATATAGTACACGAAATATACAGTGCTTAAAATCTTGGTCCTTAGCATATACATATACATATATATGTATATACATATACATATATATGTATATACATATACATATATATGTATATATATATACATATATATGTATATATATATATATATATACATATATATGCTGAAACAATTGAACTATATCAGTCAGTCTAAATCATGGATATTGGTCCTGTACAATAACCATTAAGCATCTTTTAGTGATTTCAGTGTATCAGGCAGTATGCTAGACTGGGGATATAAAACACAAACACACACCTACATGCATACATGACCCAATAATTCCTGCTCTCAAGGAAAGTTGGTGTTAGTACAATTATCTGACACATGTTATGAAGGAAGGAGTATTCAATCTATCTTATCTGAATATACATATCAGACTGGCTAAAATGATGGAAAGGAAAAATGACAAATGTTGAAGGGGATGTGGAAAAGTTAGGACAGCAATAGATTGCTGCTAGAATTGTGAACTGATTTGATCTGAAGAGCAATCTGGAATTATGCCCAAAGAGTTATTAAACTGCCTATATACCCTTTGACCCAGCAATACCACTACTAAGTCTGTTTCTCAAGGAGATTAGAAAAAAAGTAAAAGAACCTAGATATTTGAAATATTTATACCAGCTCTCTACGTGGTGGCAAAGAACTGGAAATGGAGGGGATGCCCATCAATTGGGGCAAACAAGTTGTGGCATTTGATTGTGATGGAATACTATCATGCTGTAAGAAATAATGAGCTATTTGTTTTAGAAAAACATGGAAAGAATTGAATGAAATAATGAAAAGTAAAAGAAGAAGAACCAAGAGAGTGTGGTATATAGTAACAGCAATATTGTTCAAAGAATAATTGTGAACCGCCAAGTTATACTGAATATTATAAATACTCAAATTAACTACAAAGGACCTATGAAGGAAGATGCAATACACCTCTGCAGAAAGAAGTGATAAATAGAAGTATGCATAGTATGGTTTTTAAAATTTTTTTCATTTGTTAATTTATTTTTTAATTCATATTATGGTTTTATACATAATCATAAATCAGTATCAATTAGTAGCCTTCTCTAGCATGGGGTAAGGATGGAGGGAGTGAAAGAGGGAGACAGTTTGGAACTGAAAATGTAACCAAAAAAATTTAAGTTAATTAAAAAAAAATAAAAAGGAGCATGTCCAGGAGCCAGCTTGAATCCATTCCCAGCTCCCAAAGTCAATTGTTAAATTTTCTGTGTGAGAAATTACACCTCCCTAATCATCAAAAGCTAAAAATCAGGGCTTGGCTTATTGTTTTGTTGATTGTCTAAAATCTAGCCTTAAGAAAGTAGTGGAGAAAATGTTAATAACAGAGATGAAACTTAATATGTAAGCACCAGGCTGCCAAAGAAGGGGCAAAATAAACTGACCTAGATCCTGTTTCAGCCTTCTTTCTTTTGGTATAGACTTCTGTAGATGTCAAAAGGCAGCTTGGATTCCCTGACCTCTTCCCAAGACAAACACCCTTTAGAGTCAATCAAGTAGTGGAGCATTTGTTCTCAGAACAGTTGTGTCAGAAATAGCAACAGAGAGAAGAATGTTACCTGCATCTGTTAAAGCATCCAAATAAAGTAAATGTATTACTATTGATACTTTAATAGAACCTACCCTATAATTAGTATTTTCTATTTTCATCAGAGAGGGTGGCAGATAACACCAGTTTTGAGGTATGGAATTGACAGTCTGGGATAAGTCAACTAAAATGTAAGTTGCAGGATCAGAACAAAACAATAGGCAAGAAGGAACCAGTAAAGAAAGCTAATAAGAATAAGAAGGCAATAAATTTGGTGAGGAAACGCACCACCAAGAGTTTTAGCATTTTTTCTTAACATTACTTCTGGTTTGGATTTCTGTTGTTTTGTAGAGAATGGTATGTAACTTCCTCCAAACTCACAGGGCCATAGAATGTCAGAATCTAAGATATTTTAGAATTAATCTAGTTCAAATCTTTCATTTTATAGAAAAGGAAACTGAGACCCACAGAGATGAAACAATTTAGTCAATACTAAATGACTAATTAATGAGAGCTAAAATTATAATTCATGTCTTCTTATTGCTAGAATGATGCTTTTAACTACATCTCTTGGGAGATAATCCTTTATATATCCATATCTCATCCCTCTCCTGAGTTTCAGTCCTCCTTCAACTGTCTGCTACACATATTTACCTAATTGTCCCATAGGCATCTCAATTCAAAATGCCCTAAGTAGGACTCATCTTTTCTCCTAAACTTACCTCTCCCTTTAAATTCCCTGTTTCTATCAAAAACAAAACTACTCTTATGATCACACAGGTTAATAACCTAGATGGCATTCTTGACTCTTCATTTTCGTTCAACACCCACCTAGTCACCACCCCCTACACAGAATACGTTCTTAATAAATGTCTTTCACTCGATTGATTGATTACATCACACTCCGTTCATCTGGAACTCATTTATAGTTATTTATCAGCTTTTCTTGCTCAGTAAGACTATAATAATTAATTAATGAAGACATCATCCTGTGGGTTGATTCTGAATTTATTTATGACTTTTTCATTGTACCTGTCTCTAATTTTCATGGACAGAGTTACAAAATCAGAACAGGCCTTAGACCTAATTTTTGGGGTTAGAAGCATGTAGACCAAATTTCTTATAAAGTGGAACCAAGGATTGGTTCGGGTACAAAACTTACTATGTGTTTCTATTGGGCAAAATCCTTTAAGTACTGTATAAATTATTAGCCATAGGAATAAGATTATTTCATGTAGAGGATAAACCTTAATTTTCTCCTCAGTAAAACTGGATAATGATATATCAATTAAAAAAAAACCTTCCATTACCTGTTTGAGTTCCCCATTTCCTTAAGCTCTACTTTATCACTATTATATCACTTTTGGGGCATGGGGAGTCTGGACATATAATTTCATCCATAGAAGAAATCTCCATTTTGAGACTCCCCATTGAGGCAGATAATCAACTCATCTGAGCTGTCTTAGTCTTAGAGACTTGCTTGGATCACTGAGAGGTTAAATGACTTGCTTATAACACATGGCTACCATATGTCATAGGTAGGACCTGGAATCAGGTCTTCTTCTAAGCCATACTGCTTCTTTAAGTTTATCAATAAATTACTCAAATGACTGTGGTTGCAGCTGCCCAGTGCAAAACATCTCATTCTGATTGCTTTGACTTCAAGATAAAATATTCAGCTGGAAATAGTTTCCCAATTTACTCTCGAACTGAATTGTTAACATCGATGTACTGGCCATACATAATTGCTCTAATCTCTTTCTAGACCTTTTTAATATCCTGCTGGACTACATTAAATTTAAATTGCATCATCTGTGAGTAATACTGCCTTATTAACAAAACTGCTTTGACACTCAGTGCCTTAAGTATTTTTTTCTATAGGTCCTTTGTTTCCTCGGATTTATTTGAAATTTTTATCTCCTTGACTTGAAAGATTTGTTTGAAAAGGACTTTTATCTCTAATTACTAATTAAAACAATGAGTGTCAATATCATGCTTTCACATTTCCTGATGCTTTAGAATCTTCTTTCCAGTAGTACTTTTAATTTCTTTTTTTAGTGAAATAATTTTCTTTATCTGGGATGGGTGGATGATGGATGAAGACTAAATTAAGGTTTCCTTTCCTACTGTGATAGAGGTTGAATAATCATCCATTGGTGGATAGGTTGTATTGCCATTTATCTGAGACAAATATTGCTTTCAAGTGCTTTTACTTTTGATACCATCAATTACCTTATTCAATTCAACAGCAATTTAACAAATATTTATTAAGCCTCCACTACTTATAAGGTACCATGCTATACTGCTTAATAATTAACTCTTTTACTGTCATAATTTTCTATTTTTCTTGCTCCAAACATAAGATTCAGTCTAACAGGAGGTTGGAGGAAAGTAAGGGCTAAACGTTCTTTTATGAATTCAGGTTTAGCCACCAGGACAGAGGTTTCTTTAAATAAAAACAATTATTCCCCTATCCCCCAGAGAAATAGTGATTGATAGGAGAGAGAGACAGAAAGCAAGAGACAGAGAGACATAGAGACAGAGAGAGAGAGACAGAGACAGAGAGATAGAGAGACAGAGATAGAGAAAGATGGAGGGAGAGAGGGAGAGAAACACATAGAAACAGAGAGATAGAGATGGAGAGAGACAGAAACAGTTTAATATTTGGAGTTAGTCTGAGTGGTGACATTGTTTTCCTCAAAAGAGAATAATAGCAAGCTCTGCAGAAATTTTGGGTAAAGAAAATAGGTGGTAGTTTAGTTTCTGCTGGGGCAGATTTCAAGTGTGGCTTCCTTATTTTGTTTGATGTATTGTGGATTCTTAATACATCAAACATACCTATAGTGAAATGTAAGCTATAATAACATGCAAATAGGCCCCTCTCCATTCACCTAAGGCAGAATGTTTATTGGATAAATGGAGATTAGGTTGATTTTATTAAGTTATTTCTTATAAGAAATGGAAGGACCAGAAGATAGAAAATTTTGCATTTTGGACAATAAAAAGGAATTGTTTAAAACATGTTTAAGTCATATTAAACATTTTTTGGATAAAAGAAAAATGCATAGGATATTATTTTAAAATTCTAAATAACTACCTATTGCCTTGCTACTCTAATTTGTAGATGTAGAGCTGGAAGGGATTTTGGAATTTACATGGTCAACTCCCTCATTTTACAGATAAGGAAACTGAGGTCCAAGGAGGTTAAGTGATTTGCCTAAGGTCATAAAGGTAAAAAAGTGACAAAATGGAAATTTAAGTGTCCTGACTACAGATCCAGTAGTCTTCTTCTGCATCTGGTTGCCTTGGAATGTCAATACTTCAATGGATCTATTATCTTACTAATGAATTTATTCCTTCCACTTGTGGAAAGAGCAATTCTTGTATGCTTCCTCTTTCTTTCTAAACTATCATCTGTGCCTTCCTGCAGTTACTACACAATAAGTCTACCTGTCTTGATGGGAAACTTCCTATCCATTTTGTGATATTATGTAAATACCAATAGAATACTCAGCCTGTCCATTGATTATCCCTTTATCTTGGCCTGTGACCACATTTATTTCCTCATAAGTGATAACTCGTGTTGCTCAGTTCATTAAATTATGCAAAATCTAATATATCTAGTTAGCAAATAGGGTACAAAAACTGTTTCCTGAAGTCCAACAGGAGTGAAGATAGATTATGCTACTTGAACACAGAAGAAAAAAAAGATTATTGGTATTCCCATGAATATTTCCATGGAATTCCCATAAATTCCCCCCCTCTCACTAAAAACCTCTCCATAGTCCACAACACAATTTTTATTTTTTTATTTTTTTGCAGGGGGGAAGGCAGGGCAATTAGGGTTAAGTGACTTGCCCAAGGTCACACAGCTAGTATATGTGTCAAGTGTCTGAGGCCGAATTTGAACTCAGGTCCTCCTGACTCCAGGGCCGGTCCTCTACTCACTGTGCCACCTAGCTGCCCTCAGAACACAATTTTTAAAAACTTTTCAAATAAATTGTTTTATTAATCCATCCCTTTCAATATGCCTAATTGAATAAATATGTGTGTGTGTGTGTGTGTATATTCCTGACATATAGTTGTATCAAGAAAAAAAAAATCCCAAATTAGCTGTGACAGAAGACGAATATTTTTCTGCATTTAAGTTTGTCACCTCTCTGTCAGGAGGTGAATAGCATGTTCCATCTGCCATTCTTTTGGACTCTTGCTTTATCCTTATGTTAACCAGCATCCTAGTCTTTCAAAGGTGCCTTTCTCTATAATGTAATTAGCATAATATAAAGTCACCCTGCATCAGTTCATAAAGGTTTTCCCAGCTTCCTCTCAAACTGTCCATTTCATCATTTCTTATGCTACAATAATATTTTATTATATTCGTATACTACATTTTTAGCTGTTCCTCAATAAGAGGGCACTTCTTAGTTTCCAGTTTGGGGCAACCATGAAAAGAACTGTTACAGATATTTTTGCATATAAATATACTTTTCTGCTTTATTTAATTTCTTTTGGGGTATAGGTTTTAATAGTACAGCTAGATCAAATGGAGCATTTAATAATTACCTGGGCATAGTTCCAAAATGCTTTGGAGAATGGCTAGATGAATCCCCAGCTCCACTAACACTAAACTCCTGTACCTGTTTTCCCACAGGCCTAATTATTTTGCCTTTTTTTCTTTTTTGTCATCTTGCCAGTCTAACAGGTTTGAGGTGGAAACTCAGTCTTGCTATAGTTATCCAAGCAATTAGCCATTATTTTTTCTAATTATTACTGACAGTGATTTTTCCCCACATAATTATTGATGGCTTGGATTTCTTCTTTTGAAAACTGCCTATTTATGACATTTAACCATTTTTCTTTTGAACAATGGTTTTTGGCCTTATAAGTTTGAGTTATTCTTATTTCTTAGATATAAGATATTTAACAGAGGAACTTGTTACAAATTCCACCACCCCCCCCACACTCCAGCAACTTGTTGTCTTTATTTAATTATTTTTAATTTATGGAACAAACAAGCATTTCCATCACATAGTATAATTTACAAAATGAGATTATTGCACATGAAACTGCAAATCTATCATGTACAACCTGCTATTCCTTTTAAATATACAATAAAGTTAATTTGTAAATTTCTTTTTCTTTTTTTCCTCCCTTTCCCCAAACCAATCCTAGAGATGGCTACTATTAGACACACATATGTATGTGTGTGTATATATACATATATATCTAAACACATATACACATCAAATCATTCTATACATATTTCTACTTATCAGTTCTTTCTCTGGATGCAGATAGCATCTTCCTTCATAAGTCCTTTGTAGTTAATTTGGGTATTTATACTAGTAACAATGACTTAGTCACTCAAAATTGTTCTTAAAACAATACTGCTGTAACTATATACACAGTTCTCTTGGTTCTGCTCATTTCACTCTTCATTATTTCGTGCAAGTCTATCCATGTTTTTCTAAGAGCATCAAGCTCATCATTTCTTGTAGCACCATAGTATTCCATCACAATCATATACCACAACTTCTTTAGCCATTCCTTAATTGATGGCATCCTTTCAATTTTCAGGTTCTTTGCCACCACAAAGAGAGCATCTATAAATATTTTAGAACATATAGGTTCTTTTTCCATAATCATTTTGGGAAACAGATCTAGTTGTATTGCTGGGTCAAAGGGTATCCAGGAGTAGGGAACATGTGGCCTTGAGGCCACATGTGGCCCTCTAGGTGCTCAAGCATGGCCCTTTGACTGAATCCAAACTTCACACAACAAAATCCCTTAATAAAAGGATTTGTTCTTTAAAACTTGGACTCAGTCAAAACCCAAGGACCTAGAAGGCCACATGTGGCCTCGAGGCCACAAGTTTCCCTACCCCTGGGCAGTTTAGTAACTCTTTGAGCATAATTCCAGATTGCTCTCTAGAACTGATAAGTTCCCAATTTCAACAAGAATGAATTAGTGTCCCAGTTTTTCATATTCCCTTCCAACATTGTCACTTTTCCCTCCAATCATTTTATCCAATTTGATTGGCATAAAATGATATCTTAAGTTTTGTTTTGAAGTTTTCTAATCCATAATAATTTAGAGCATTTTTACATGACTATAAATTATTTTGATTTCTTCATTGGAAAACTACCTGTTCATATTCTTTGACCACTTACCAACTGGAGAATGACTCTCATTCTTATAGATCTTATAAAGTTTTTTTTTATACATTTGAGGTATGAGACTTCTCTGAGATGCTGTCTATAATTTTTTCCTTAATTTTCTGCTGTCTACATCTTGGCTACATTTGCTTTATTTAAACAAAAAGACTTTTAAAATTTAATATAATCAAAGTTACTTATTTTACACCTCACTCTATTCTCTACCATAAATTGTTCACCTTTCCATAAGTCTGATAAGTAGTATGTTCCATGTTCTTCTAATTTTCTTGTAATATCTCTCTTTATATGTAGATTATATATCCATTTTAATTATTTTTTTGCTTTTTGGCAGGGCAATTGGGGTTAAGTGACTTGCCCAAGGTCACACAGCTAGTAAGTGTGTCAAGTGTCTGAGGCGAGATCTGAACTCAGGTCCTCCTGACTCCAGGGCCAGTGCTCTACTCACTGTACCACCTAGCTTCCCCGTATCCATTTTAATCTTATCTTGGTAAATAGTATAAGATACTGGTCTATGCCCAATTTCTGACATACTGCTTTCCAATTTTCCCAACAAGTTTTACCAAATAGTGAATTCTCATCCCAAGTCCTTACACTTGTGAAATAAAAGCTTACCATATTTATTGGCTGCTGTAAATTATATGTCTACTCTGTTCCACTGATCTTGTTGTTCATCCTTCATTCTCAAAGAGGGTCAATGACACCAGGAGTGTTATATCATGATACACAAATGAATTGGATGTGAGTGAGGCAGAGCTATCAATTGATCTATTTCTTTGATTCTATGTCTTAGCCAGTACCAGATAGTTTTTATAATTACTGACTTACAATATGGTTTAAGATCTGATACTGCAAAACTTCCTTTCTTACATTTTTTTCTCATTAGTTCCTTTGATATTCTTGACTTATTGTTCTTCCAAATGAATTTTATTATTTTTTTCTATTTTTTTGTAATTTAATTGGGATAGCATTAAATATACAAGTTGGTTTAGGTAAAACTGTCCTTTTCAATATATTGACCCTGCCTAACCACAAATAATTAATGCTTCTCCAATTATTTAAATCCAATTTTATTTGTTTTTTGGAATTTTGTTTACATCGTTCCTGGGTTTATTTTGGCAGGTTAATTCCCAGGTATTTTATATGGTGTAGAGTTATTCTAAATGGGGAATCTCTTACTCTCTCTTTTTCCAGTGTTTTGTTTGTGATATATAGGAATGTTAATGATTTATGTGTATTTGCTTTATATCTCTGCTACTTTGCTAAAATTATTAATTGCTTCAACTAACCTTTTAGTGGAGTCTTTGGGATTATCCCAGTATATCATCATAGTTCTGCAAAAGAGATAGTTTTATTACTTCCTTCTCTATTATGATTTCTTCTATTTATTTTTCTTCTCTTATTGCTAGTGCTAGAATATCTTATACAATATCAAATAATATTGGTGACAGTGGGCATGCTTGTTTCACAACTGATCTTAATGGAAAGGCTTCTAACTTATTCCCATTACAATTAATGCTTATTGATAGCTTTACATAATTTTTTTATTAATTTGAGATTATTAATTTCAAGTGTTCTTAGTAGGAATGAGTGTTATAATTTATCAAAACCTTTTTCTGCATCTATTGATATAATTATATGATTTTTTAACTTTTATTGATATAATCAATTATGTTAATAGCTTTCCTTATGTTAAAACACCTCTGCTTTGGGTATAAATCCCAATTGGTAATAATGTATAATCTTTGTAATATGTAGTTGTAACCTTTTAGCTATTATTTTATTTAGGATTTTTGCATCCATATTCATTGATGAAACTGGTCTATAATTTTCTTTTTCTGTTTTTGCTTTTCCTGGTTTAGGTGTCAGAATTATGTTTGTTTCCTAAAAAGGAGTTTGGTAGGATCCCTTATTTACATTTTATTCCAAATAATTTAAAATTGGAATTAGCTCATTATTAAATGTTTCATAGAATTAGCTTATAAATCCAACTGGTCCTGGAGCTTTTTTCTTAGGAAGATCATTGACAATATGTTTAATTTTCTTTTTCTAAAATAGGACCAGTTAGATATTCTATTTCATCTTCTGCTAATCTAGGCAATTTATATTTTTGTAAATATTCTTCCATTTCACTTAAATTCTTGATTTTTGGTGTGTAATTGAACAAAACAACCCATTATAATTGTTTGATTTCATCTCCATTAGTGGTATATTCATCCTTTTTGTTTATAACACTAGTGATTAGGTTTCCTCTTCTCTTTCTTTAAATCAAATTAACCAATGGTTTATCTATTTTATTGGTTTTTCATAAAAACAATTCCTAATTTTATTTATTACTTCAATGTTTTTTATTCAGTTTTATTAATTTCATCTTTAATTTTTAGTATTTCCAATTTAGTGTTTAATAGTGGATTTTTAGTCTGTTTGTTTTCAAGTTTCTTTAATTGCATACCCAATTCAATGATCTGTTCTTTCTCTATTTTCTTGATGTAAGCAAATATACATATTTTCTTCTGATTGTACTTTTGCTGTATCCCATATGTTTTGATATGTTGTCTCTTTATTGTAATTCTCTTTGGTTAAATTATTGTTTCTATGATTTGTTCTTTAAAATACCAATCCCCAATATTATGTTCTTTAATCTCCAATTTGTTTTTAATCTATGTTTCTGTGATCCCTTATTAAATATGATTTTTATTGTATTGTGAACTAACAAGGATACTTTTAATATTTCTGCTTTTGTGCTTTTAATTATAAAAATTTTATATCCTATGGTCATACTTTTTAAAAGTACCATAGATTGCTGAGAAAAAGTATATTCTTTTCTATTTCCATTCAGTTCTCTCCAAATGTCCATCATATCTAGCTTATCAAAAATTCTAGTCACTACTTGACTTCTTTTTTTATTAATTTTGTTTAGATTTATCTAGTTCTGACAGGGGAAGACGAAAGGCCAACACTATTAAAGTGCTATTATTTCTCTCCACTTATAATTCGTTTAACTTTTCTTTTAAAAATCTAGATGCTATAGTATGTGGAGCACATAGTGCAGTATTGATATTGCTTCATTTTCTATGTAACCTTTAATAAAATGAAGTTACCCTGTTTATCTCTTTCATTTAAATCTGCTTTAGCCATAACTTTGAGATCATGATTGCTACCCCTGATTTTTTAAGTGAATTTATTTGTTTATTTTTAGTTTTCACTTTTACAAGAATTTGAGTTCTAAATTTTTCCCCCTCCTCCCCTTTTCTCTTTCCCAAGACAGCATGAAATCTGATATTGGCTATATCTGTACAATAATTTTTAACATATTTCCACACGGGTCATGCTGTAAAGAAGAATCAGAACCAAAACTAAAAACCATGAGAAAGAAAAAAAGAGAGAAAATATTATGCTTCAATCTGCATTCAGACTTCATAGTTCTCTCTCTGTGGATAGCATTTTCCTTCATGAGTCTTTTGGAATTGTCTTAGTTCAATATATTGCTGAGAAGAGTTAAGTCTATCAAAGTTGGTCATCACACAATGTTGCTGTTACTGTGTCAAATGTTTCCTTGGTTCTGCTCACTTCACTCAGCATCAGTTCATGCAAGTCTTTCCAGGTTTTTCTGAAATCTGCCTGCTCATCATTTCTTATAGCATAATAGTACTCCATTACATTCATATACCACAACTTGTTCAGCCATTCCCCAATTGATGGGCATCTCCTCAATTTCCAATTCTTGGCCATCACAAAAAGAGCTACCACAAATTTTTTTGTATTTGTGGGTCCCTTTCCTTTTTTATGATCTGTTTGGTTACAGACCTAGAAGTGATATTGCTGGATCAAAGGGTATGCACAGTTTGGTTGCTCTTTGGGCATAGTTCCAAACTGCTCTCCAGAATGGTTGGATCACTTCACAACTCCACTAACAACATATTAGTGTTCCAATTATCCTACATTTTCTCCAGCATTTATCATTTTCCTGAAGATTAGCTAACATAACAAAATAGGAAAATGATAAATGTTGGACAAGATGTGGGAAAATTGAGACACTAATGTATTGTTGGTGGAGTTGTGAACCAGTCCTACCCCTGCCTTTCTTGCATCAATTGAAGCATAATAAATTCTATTCCAACCCTCCATTTTAATTCTCTGTGTATCTCTCATTTTTAGATGTGTTTCTTGTAAAGAACATTTTTTGGACTCTGCTTTTTAATCTATTTTGCTTTCAGTTTCTGTTTTATGAATGAGTTCATCCCATTCACATTCAAAGTTATAATTGCTATTTGTAGTATTATAATAGTGGGGGACACAGCCATGATCAAAAAATAAAGGTGCTAGACATCATCTTTCAAGTGATTAACAAGGAAAGATGCTCTGATAGTCTTAAACCATAGGGTAAAATAGAAATTGAAAAGATCTGCTGATTACCTCCTGATAGAGATCCAAAAATGAAATCTCTCAGGAATATTATAGTCAAATTCTGGAGCTCCCAGGTCAAGGAGAAAATATTGCAAGCATTCAGAAAGAAATAATACAAATATTGTGGAGCCACAGTTAGAATAACACATGATTAACACGTGATATAGATATAGCAGCCTCTACATTAAAGAACCAAAGGACTTAGAATGTGATATTCTAGAGGGCAAAGGAACTAGGGCTCCAAACAAGAATCACCTATCCAGAAAAACTGACTATAGTCCTTCAAGGGAAAAAATGGCCATTCAATAAAATAGAGGACTGCCAAGCACTCCTGATGAAAAGACAAGAACTGAATAGAAAACTTGACTTTCAAATACAACAGTCAAGAGAAGCATAAAAAGATGGGAAAGAGAAATTATAAGGGATTCAATATGGTTCAACTGTTTACATTCTTGTGTTGGAAGATGATACTTGTAACTCCTAAGGACTTTCTCATTATTTGGGAAGTTAGGAATACACATTGATAGAGGGCAAAGATATGAGTTAAATATGATGGAAGGATATATTAAAAATAAGATTATGATGTGAGAAAGAGTAATGTACTGCAAGAAAGGGAAAGGTACAATGGGGTAAATTATCTCACATAAAAGAGGCACAAAAGAACTTTTACAGTGGAGGAGAAGATGGGGGATTTAGGAAGGGAAGTGCTTGAAATTATCTTTCATAGGAATTGTCTCAAAGAGGGAATACTATCCACATTCAATTGGGTATAGATATGTGCCTTATCCTATATAAAAGTAGGAGAGGATGCCCATCAATTGGGAAAGGCTGAATAAGTTGTGGCATATGATTATGATGGAATGATATTGTGCTATAAGAAATGATGAGCAGGATGCTTCAGGAAAATATGGAAAGACTTATATATACTGATACAAAGTGAAGTAAGCGGAACTAGGAGAACATTGTACATGGTAACAGCAATGTTGTATGATGATTAGCTGTGAATGACTTAACTATTCTCAACTCAATAAAGTGATCCAATTCCAAGACAATTCCAAAGGACTTAGGATGAAAACTGCTATCTATCTACAGAGAAAGTACTGATAGAGTCTGAATGCAGATCAAAGAATGCTTTCTAAACTTTTTTATTTTTCTTGATTTTTTTTTCTTTTGGTCTGTGTTTTCTTTCACAACATGACTAATATAAAAAATGTTCTACATTAAATTCCTTGCTTTCTCAATGAAAAGGTAAGGGAGGAAGGGAGAGAATTTGGATCTCAAAATTTTAAACAATGAATGTTAAAAACTGATTTTACATGTAATTGGGAAAAATAAAATATTAAATAAAAAGTATGAAAAAATTTCTATAGAATGGAAGAAATTTTGCATCTACTAAGTATTTAGCAAGAAATGGTCTAGTGGCTCAAATTATATGTCAAAAAGTTGCCCTCTTTTATGGAGACAGATGACAAATCCCCATATTACAAATACAGACTTCAAAGTGCCGTAGAAACCTCAGCTAACAAACTATACTAAAAATGAATTGTTATCATAGACAAAACTATCACCCACATTCCTGCAGAAATAAAATTTACCAACAAAAAATCTTAAGAACAAAGTTGTAAAATTGTTTTCCTCTAACTTTTGAAAAATCAGGGTAGTGGTTTTCTTTTATTTCTAAAATGGCTCCTAGTTTTATTAATCTATTCAATGGTATTTTGTTCCTAATTTATTAATATTCTTAAAATTTCCATTCCTATAGTTTTATAGTTTTGATTTATTGTTGTTTTATTGTTATTATTTACAAGCCCAATTCATTGATTTGTTCTTTCTCTTTTGCTGCTTAAAGTATATACATACATTATATACGTGTGTGTGTGTGTGTGTGTGTGTGTGTGTGTGTGTGTGTGTATTTCCCCTCAGAACTGCTTGTCTCAGTATTGTTGTCTGGTAATTTTTTTTTGGTTTTCTTACATATACATATAGGGAAACTAGCATTTTATTTAGTTCCTACTATGCACCAGGCACTGCGCCAATTATTTTATATCTCATTTTACTTTCATTCAAAAATCATGTGAGGTAAGTGATAGTATGATCTACATTTTACAATTGTGGAAACTGAGGCAAATAAAGAACAAGAAGCATGCTCAGGATCACACAGTAAATGTTGAAGGCCAGATCTGAATACTTGTCTTCTTTCCTCAAGGTCCAGAGTTCTATCCACTATGTTTCCTAGACGTCTTTAAGCAACATATGTGTGTGTGTGTGTGTGTGTGTGTGTGTGCACGCGCGTACTTGCATATGTATATATATACACACATATATATGCATATGTATATATATGTATACATATGTATGTAATATACACACATATTTACATGTATAATGTAAGTATGTATTATGTATGTATGTACATGCTTATAAAGACTAATGTGGCATGGCCACCTCCTCACAATCCTGCCTCAAACACTTACTACCCACCTATGTTTTTCTTACAAGCATTTCCAGAGCTCAGTTTAATAGCTCCTACTGAAATTAGGAAGTTACTGCCATTCCTGAAAGTTTAATGAGATTCATCAATCCCCCTCCACCCTACCCCAGGTCCCTCAAAATAGGAAAACCAGTTTACTTTATCTCTACACACACACACACACACACACACACACATACATACACACATACACACACACACATTTAGATAACACACCATATTTACAGGTTTACTATGGAGTGCTGTAAGGAGACATAAAATGAGGAAGGGTAAGTGATTGCAGCTCTTCTTTTGGTTCCAACCCTTAACTCCAACTTTAGGACACATGACCTATTTTTATTAGTTTCTTTCTGACTGAATAACATCCGTTTTGCCCTAAACTTAATATTACCTCAGTTCTAGTTTTGCTTTTCACCTTTTCTGTCTCTGCAATCTACTTAAGCCTTCAAAATAGGACGGGATTCTAGGCCCAAGAATCTCTTTACAGAACCCCACAGCTTTATTATCTTGGGAAAAATGAAAACAAAACACCCCAACTCTTAGTCCGCTAGCTATGGCCTAGGAAATACTACTTTGCATGGGCCTTTTGAACCTCCATTAGGAAACAATTTTTTGTTCTTTCCCCTTAACTCCAAAGCTACTTCTCCCTTCGATACATCCTGATAATTTTGGAGTTTTCCATGTACTGGCTCAACAGGAAGTTACTCTTTCATATAACTTTCTCTCTTTTCTGACTTATCCACTAAGGAAGATTCTACAACCTAGTTCTTGAATATATATACGTATATATGTATATATGAATATGTATATGTATGTATGTATTATATATATATATATATTTTTTTTTTCTACTTACACTATATAGGCCCTGAGGTCTTATGACCATTCTCTGGGCCTTCCCCCTATTTAATTTACTCTATTCTCACTCCTACTTGACTGGCTTTCTAGTTTGGAACTTTTTATTTCAGATGGATATGAAATTACCTCACCACTAATGATGAAGCTAAATTGACAATCATAATCAAGGGATCAATAGAGATGAGATATGTCTCTCTCTACTGTGACATAGCTAAGAATCCAATCATTTTTCCTCTTTAAAGGTCCTGAGTGACTTATTCCATTTTGGGGAGGGAAAAAGGGATCCCAGGGGCTATATTTTTCCCATAATCTGCAAAGAATCCTTGAAAATAGAGAATTAACAAAATATCAACATGTTCTCCCCTGCCACTCTCCCAAAATATTCAGCCATGGTCATATCATTCCATTTGTCATGCTGAGAAAAAAATAAAAATCTTACTATTTCAAATGTTTTAAATTGATTTTTATTTTTAAAGTAATATTGTGAAATTCTGAATTTTTACATATAATTATTAAATATAAATGAAAATAAATATTTCCAGAAAATACTATAACTTATAAATTTTACATATACAGATATATGTGTATGTATATATATATATATATACATTTGTACTTGAAGGATATTATCTGAATGTATAGTTACATAAATATATGTATATCTGTATGCACGTAAGCAAAGAGCAACAAGAGAACTCAATAATCATCAACATTATAAGTTAAATGCCTTCAGCCTCAATTGTTTTCAACATTCTAAATAGTTAACTCCTTTTTATTTCTCTAGTATACACAGCTGTTTCTCATACTGACATTTGCTTGAATAATTTCCTTAAAGGTTCAAGAACTGCACACAGTTCTGCCAATGTATTTCCAAAGGGCACAAAAACTCCTTTTGCTAATTCCATTTTGACTAAATTTTAGATTTTTAACTTGACAAAAATTGTTATATAAGGGTTGAGTCAGGAACCTATGAGTCTATCCTCACTTTGCAACTGCTATTCTCAAGGCATATGCCAAATTGTGTTTTATT